>NC_133451.1:103459166-104749583 GCF_048565385.1 Saimiri boliviensis
AATTAAACCTTTGTTGCTTGTCTTCCTTCTTTTCTTGTTTCCTTTCTTCCTTCTTTTCTTCCTACCTTTGTTTTGAGGAAACACTTTCAGGAGTAGTTCTTAAGAAATGGTCTGCATATATTTTCACATTTCAAAAAAGTAGTACTTACCATAGGTTACTTTTGGTTATAACAGATCCCGTCCTTTTTATTTTTTAATTTGCTCAAGTCACTTATTTTTATATATGAACTTTCAATTTGTCAAACAAAATTGCTGTAACTCTAAAAGCTTCAACTGTTTCATACTATTACCTTTTTTGTAACTAGATCTCTTTTATTATAAATGGTACATTACACATATTCACATTGTAAATTCACATTTAATCATAAATAAGGGCTTATTGTTAAAAACCTTTATTTGGATGGAAGCTGTATTTACTGAGTCCTCTTGATGGTATTCTACACATTGGTGAAACACGTATGTTGCTTTGAATCAATAAGTAGTAACCACTTATTTATATAGCAACAAATAGGACTTTGGTATATACTAGGAATTCAATATAGGATCTTTTTTTAAAAGATCAGAACTAATATATTTTGAATTCCTAGTATATACCAAAATCTTATTATTTCCAGATGTTTTATTAGTTAATTTTTGCTGCATAACAAACCACTGCAAAGACTAGTGATTTAAAATAACAATAATTTATTTCTTATCATTCAATGGGTTGATAGGGCTCAGCTCGGCAGTTCTGTTGGTCTTTCTTGCAATCATTTGACAGCTCAGCTGTGGCTGAAGTGTCTAAAATGACCTTGGTACACATTTGGGAACTTGACACTTCTTTTTAGTTGGATTTCTTTTTTCATGTGGTCTCAAAATTCAAGACCTCTGAGGTCAAGGCCTCAGACTTCTCAGTTTTGCCACACTGTATTGGCACCACAAATCAGGTCAGCCAGATTGATAAACTGGGGAAATAGATTCTATCTCTTGAAAAAAGGCCTGAAAATATCATGGCTTTGTTTTTCAATATACCACAGGTGATTCACGCTCTGTCAGCAAGCTGGAGTGCAGTGGAAGGATCAATGCAACTTCTGCCTCCTTGGTTCAAGCAATTCTCCTGCCTCAGCCTGGAAATACAGGTGCATGCCGCCATGCCCAGCTCATTTTTATATTTTTAGTTGTTAGTACAGACAGGATTTCACCAGTTTGGCCAGGCCGGTTTTGAACTCCTGGTACCAAGTGATCTGCCCGCCTCGGGCTCCCAATGGGCTGGGATTACAGGTGTGAGCCACTACGCCCCACCTTCAATAGAGCACAGATGATTTCTATTAAAATCCTTACAAGAATGTTATAAATTATGTTATAAGATAACTATTTTAGAGCAGAAACCTCAAAAGGAGTAAAAGGCATCTATTCTTGATGAGAAAGAAATGGTATCTTATACAGTGTATAATATGGAGTAAACAATTGATGATAGTCTGTGCTAGGCTTTACTCAAGAAATTTGGTCCATTTAAAAAATTGTTTAAGGACAGTTATGGCTCATTTTTGTGGGAGTCAGTGCAGTAGAGTAGAAAAAGCAGAAGTTATACAGTTGTAGAATCTGCGTGTGAATTCTGGCTCTCTCAATTGCTTATGTGGCCCATGGCTAGCATAACACAATCAAAGTTTCTTTAAGAGTATTTATGTTACTGGTGGTAGTTATCCATATGGGTTTGCAGCAACCTCAGTTCTTGCCTCCTCTGAAGAAAGAATTCAACTAAGGAGCATAAGGCAGGAGAGACTAAGATAAATTTTAGAGCAGAAGTGAAAGTTTATTAAAAAGCTTTAGAGCAGTAATCAAAGGAAGGAAAATACACTTGGGAGAGGGCCAAGTGGGTGCCTTGAGAAACCAGTTTTATGGCTTAAAATTTCATATGTTGGCATACTTCTGGGGTCTTGCATTCCTTCTCCCCACTGCTGAGATCCTAATGGGAAGCTACTTGTCAGTTTCAGGTGTTTTCTATCTATTAGGAGCGTGTCTTTCACTGGGACTGGCTGTGACCAATTATTACTTAAGAGAGTTAACAATTGGCTGGCCATCACCTGGTCTCCCAACACCCCTGGTAGTGTATAGTGGGAGCCGTCTCCTGCCCTGCTTGTGCCAGACCAGCTATCTACAGTAACATTCAGGTAATGATAAAGGAAATAATTTTGGAATTGTTTGGGCATTCAAGAAATAATCTCCTTGGTCTTTTTCTCTATCTCTTTGGAATTTGTTAGAATCTATTTAAACAAAGCAAGTAAAAACATTCTAAACTCCATTTTACTTTCTCCCTAGACTTTTCCACTGACTGACTTAAAGTACAATATAAGAAAAGATGACTATATGATACATTTTACTTTTCTTCATTGATTTAAAGTGTCATCATAGAAGGAAAAGAGATTAACTGTTTAATTTTCAAAATGAGAAGAAAAGCGTGATTTAAAAACCAATGACTTATAAATGAGTTAAAGTGTATGTGTATGTGTATATATGTGTTGGGGAATGAGAATTATATAATTGCATTGCATGTGCTTTGGACAACAGAAATACTAAACTAGTAAAAAAGAAAACGCCACATAGTTTAAAAGGCAAGTTGTATTTGCAGCAAACCTCTAGAGGAAGCCTAGGAGATACGCCATGTGAAACCATTAGTCCTGATGATACAGCACGAGCACTCTAATTGGGTGATATGGAGAGAAATGCATTGGGACTTATATTTTTATATTATCTAATCAGAAAACAAAATATATTTAGAGCACCCAAATTTGGAGTAAAGAAAGAAGGCTTTAGGTAGATATCAGGGTGCCTCTAAGGTAGAAGACAGTTGCCTGGGTTATCTTTTGAGGTACTGAGTCATGATTTTTGTAAAGGAAAGTTTTGAAGTATGATAGTCTTGTCTTTCCAAGTGTTTTCTTCTAGTTTCTGCTAGGCCTTCGCTCTGTATAAAACCCAGAGGATTTTGTGTTTTGTGTGTGTGTGTTTGTGGGGGGAAGGGGTCCTACAAACAAAAATAAAGCAGTGAATTTGTGTTGGGGGAGTCTAATAAATATTTCAATCAGTATCAAAAATCTTCCAGAACACTGAGACAGGCAGAAACAGTGGGGAGGGCAGTAGCAGGTCCCTCTTTCAGATGGCGATGGGCGGCATCCCTCTGTTGACTCCTAGATGCAGTAAATGGGACAGTGCCAGGCCACTAGGAGGCAAAGAGGGAAAAACACTGTTGCAGGAGACTGTCAGAAGTTAAAGGAGCCTAGAAAGCACAAACACTGCTCTGGTCACCTTCATTTATTATATCTCCTACTCCCATGTCCAAGGTCAATACGGACAAGGCAACCCCAGTATTACTCTTTTAATGTCCCAAAACACCTCTCAGAAAATATTTTCAAGTTTCCTAAATTCAAAGATAAACAAATATATTAAACAATTACTAGGGATCTCAATGGGATACCTCATTGCAGATAGGCAATGAAGGTAATCTGATTTTTAAAAACATGAATAGGAACTATAGCATCTGTTACATAGTTGCTTCCTTTTATTCTGGCAATAGCCACAGACACAAAATTGTTATAGCTTTATCTTCCGTTTCTACTCTTAGCTGTTCCAAAACCATGGTTTGCGTTATATTTAGATAAATAATATTGATACCCTTTTATTAAATTTGTCTTGTTCTTTTTGCTTTTTTGGACCTCTTTTGAAATATGCATTGTGTCCAATAATACTGGGAGTTGTACTTTCCATGATTCTTTGCCATTGCATGATGAAACGTTCTATTTATATTAAAATGAAGGTACTCCTAGGGGAGACATAGAGCAGAATGAAACAACAGAGCTTTAGAGACTAAATATGTGAAGTGACAGTGATGGCAGAATGGTAGCTCTAGTTACTTAGTGGCCCAGAGGACTTCAGAAAGACTTATAGTGCAAGCCACAGTGGCTTGAACCTGGCAGCTCCCCTAGGTTTAAGTACTCACAGTATAGCAGCTAATCAAATAATTTCTCCTTTTGCACATCTTGACTTGGTATGCTATTGTAATAATATGTAGCTGACTGAGGGTCAGGGGATTTTTTTTTTCCCCTTCTGCTAACCAAATGAAGCATTTTATCAAATGATCAAATTTCCTCATAGCAATATTATGATTGCAATGATCTGTTTACTCCAGGTAATGAGAGGATAAGTCATGAAAATAACATTAACTTTAATGTGATATTACACCAACCTTGAAGATAAAGAAAAGAGGTGCAATATTAATTGAGATACTAAAGTTCTTTCCTTCATGTCTTATATTCATGGTAATGGAATAGAGGAGAGTAAGAGGAAGTGAGCACAGGGTTTCTTTGGGATCCTTGCGGCCATTCAACCGTTTGTCCAGACTAAGGAACAGTCAATGAATAATGTGGGAGGAAGGCCTGGGGTTTCCCTTTAGCTTTTTTAATCTTTGGATACATAGTCTCATGAAAGTGATTTTACAGCTTTTGGATGCAAATTCATTATCTAAATATCATATTGGATTAAGTGATCTTTTAAGTTTCCTTCCAAAACTAAAACCTATTATTCTTACTGGAATTTGCATTGAGCAAAAATTCAAAAAATTATTTATCAGAAGAGCTCTAAATTAATCATTCTCTGACTGATGGTTTTATTAAGATTTTTTTTACCTTCAAGTGAAGCATCATTATATGAGCTAGAACACATTTCCAGACTAGAAGTTCATGGCCTCAGTTGTCTATGTATTACACAGACTTTTTGAGAATTTTGGACCAGGACATGAGCTCTGCAACAGTTAATCTTTTGTTCAGGTGTAGTTTCTTCTCTAGCTCTCTTTAATTTTTTGTAAGAGATAGAAAATCCTCTACCAGATCAACTGTCAGTTAAAATGTGTAAGTCCATATTTAACTGAAAGTAAACCACTCTACATTCTGAGTGGTTGCCAAAGAGTGTAATTTCAAACTCTTTGCTTCCCAAAATCTATCAAAAGATCTGCAGACGGAAACAATATATAGAAAAGATTGCTTTAAAGATGAAATCCATCCATTATTCCAGACACTTTAAAATCTACCCTTGGATTTGGTCAAATCGGAAGACAGCTGCATACCTGGATGGTATTGTGTTGACCCCTATGGGACTGCCTTTACTGAAATGTTGTTTTAGAGTGATGCCAACAATATTATGAAACTTGTCATTTTGTCTATGATAAAAGTGTGGTTGGAGATGTAAGTCAGTATATTACATGGTGCTGGTTTTATGAGGACCATGGGGAGAAATTTCTGTCGGATATTAGTAACAGCAATAATTTTGTTTGTTCTAACAACTGTTCTGATTTTATCTTATATACCTTGTAAATTGTGTAACTGACCAGGATTCTATTTTCCCACCAACTGTTAAAAATCTTAGGATCAGATTTTCATCCTACTAGTAGCAAGTTTTTATGGTATGATTTTTTTTTTAGAGGTCTCATTTTTGGCTGCTCTATCTTATCCTACCAATATTTTCTTTTCACTTTATTTCCTATGCTTTTAATTCAAAATTTCTTTGTTTTTTCTTTTAATCTGACAAATTATTTCTGTACCTAAGTGAGGTATGTATCTGCTTATTTATATGTTGCTTTTTCTCTGCCTTGTTTCAAAAAGGATTTAAAAGAGTTTTAGCAGATTTATGCAATTATACTTAGAATACATAAACCAGTAAATTGAAAAACAAGGTGAAAAATAAGGTGTATGTACTTGATTTCTAGTTTAGTCTTTTTGGGTTGCTGTAACAAAATACCTTAAACTGGGTAATTTATAAACAACAGAAATTTAGTGATCACAGTTATGGAGGCTGGGAAGTCACAGATCAAGGCATAAGAAGATTCCCTCTCTGGTGAGAGACCATTTATCACAGATGGCACCCAGTGTCTTCACATGGTGAAAAAAAAAAAAAAAAAAAGAGAGACAACAGGCTCCCTCAAGCCTCTTTTATAAGGGCACAGATCCCATTAGAATAGCTGTATTCAGAGCCCCTGTGCCTCCATTTGGAGGCCTCAGCTAAGGTCTTCCTCAGGTACTTCTACTGAGACCTACCTTTAGAAGGAGGGTGGCACCTTGAAGACAATTTTCCCCACTCACACTCAGTACTTCTCTACCCCTAGTTCTTTCTCTCCTTTATTCCCCTACCCAATCCATGTCCATTAAATGCAGGTGGCTTTTTGGGAGGCAAACCACCCCATGATTCAATTATCTCCACCTGGTCCCACCTTTGATGTGTGGGGATTATTACAGTTCAAGGTGAGGTTTGGATGGAGACAAAGCCAAACTATCACTCATGTTCAGTAGTTGGTGCTATAAATCTGGGATGCCTCAGTTCTTCTTCATATGGCCTTTTGTCTTCCAGTAGGCTACCTTGACCTCCTTCATGAAAGTTTCAGGGCAATTGCCAAGAAGAAAGTAGAAACTTCAAGACCCCTTGAGGTTGAGCCTTTGGAATTTATACAATGCCTTCACTGTTGTGGTTTACTGTGATGCAGTTCACAAGATCAAGCCAGATTCAAATGACAGGGAAATGAAGGCCACCTCTTAAGAAGAGATGCAAAATATTTGTGACCACATTTAACATGCCATATTTGTGACCATATTTAACACACAATATTCCTCACAAATATAGGGGTATTTTTGTCCTAACCAGGCATGTGTCCTGAAGAACTTGCTTCCTATGTGGTCATAGCTACCCTACCAAAAGTTGCAACAATTTGCTTCTCCCAATTCAGCTCTGAAATCTTGCTTCCATCACTGGATTTGAACCTTAGCTCTGGTGTTTTTTGCACAGGATTCCTACTACCTTGTTATTTTACCTCTCTATGTAGTACCTTCTTGTTGATGGCTTATTGTTTTGCCTGTCTCATTGACAGTTTTCTTATGGAATGCTGAATCTTGAACTGCATGCACTGATGTCCACAGACCAGTGGGTTTCTATACCAGTCCAGTGTCTTGAAAATCTTATCTGAATATTACCACCCATTCCCAGATTTGTCAAAGTTGAGTCACTCACTGCCTGGTCTTTCAAGAATGTGCCCTGATAACTCACAATTTACAACATTTTTAGTTCTCAGTTCTGACAACTCAGAAGAAAATAAAGCCTTAATTTTAACAGATCATAACTTTTGTTCTATCGTAAATGACAACCATTTTTCTCGGCAATAACTTGAAGAAAGACTTATTAAAATATCTATATATTAATGCATTATGATAAGATTTTGTGAAAAGGGGTGGATAGACTTTAAAGAACAACAAAATCTAGAAAAATCAGGAAAAAATTTGGCATGAGTAGAAGCTAATGTTAGACAAAATATGTAACATAGTATGAAGGACACGCATTTTGTAGTTTTCCTTATACAATAATGAAAACTTTAAAACATAATCTTGCCAAATTCATGCTATCAAAAGGAAATAAACTATTGGTACTAATTCATGGATATTTTATACCTCTACAATAATTAGAATGAAAAAACTGAGAGGATTCATGGAGGTGAGAGAGCCTAGGTAAAATTAATTGCTTCCATCATAATATAAATAGAAAAGGGCTCCATATAAGCAGTGAGACTTCTGAGTGAGGAAAAAGTCATTTTATTAGAGCTGAAAACATCTGAAGAAAAAGCTAGTATGGCTTATCCTGGCCTAGATTAAGCCCAAAGCAAACCTTCCAACTGTTGTTGAATTACAAGTTTAAAAATCTTCAGAAAGTTTCTTTTAAGTACATGTCTTAACAAAATTTAAGCTTTTATGAAAAAGTTACAAGTTAAGAAACTACTTTCCCATAATATAAGGACATATACTAAATTTAATATTTAAATAAACACTGTAGTGTTTCAGTGGCGACATACTGATGAATTAAACCTCTTATTCACATTTTTATTCAACATGAATGTAAGATTGTAAGTATTAGTATACTGTAGTGTTTATGATGATTATTATGTTCCTTTCAAAATAGTCTCATAATATGCTATTATACAAATCCATTTACACACAAACTTAGCAAATAAATTATCAACATATTATTTGCTTGTTAGTATATATTTTCCAGCAAATAAAATTCACTTTAATTTGGTTTCTTTAAGATCTGTACTTTCTCCCATTGCTTCACATGTGGTATTAACTCAAAAATTATTTACATAAGTTTTACTTTCAGATACATATCAATGTCTTCTTCATTTCCCTGTCACATACACGTTTGTTTTATTTTACTTTACATAGAAACATAATCAACCTACCATTATACATTGGGGTTTTTTTTAGAAGTTTTCAGCACATTATGGCAGTACTACCTCATACTCAACATATTCAGAGGATTGCATATCAGGCTGGGACTTTTAAATACTTATTATTACTGTGGTTATCTGATACAACAGTACATAAAAGTGGTGGACTACTTTTTGCTCCATGTTTTTAATCTTCCATTGAAACTGCAATGCTTAGAATTACCACATTCAGCTGAGCATCTTTAAATAGACATATAACTAAATGAAACACAACTCTTTGTTTAGCAAAAAAGAAAAAAGAAAAGTACCAGTAACAAGTAACATCTAACTTAAGCCTACTTGTGCATTGTCGTATGGTAATCCCATTTCTTAAAATGCAGGTCTCCTCCATGACCTTGAATTGGGGTACAAAAAGTGGTTAGAGATACCTTTCGAAATTGCCGTCTTCAGAAGGATGGGAAAAGCTGATTTTTTTTTTCCATCGTCTTTCCCTCTTTTTTTATAGGCATTTCAGTAAAAACTTATAGATTAGGACTACCAGTTTTCATTATTTATGCTACAACTGTGTATCTGGAAAGAATTTTCTATAAACTGTTTTTAGGAATTTGGTGATTATATTGGCAAAATACTATATAACCTAAAAGTAATGGAAATCTATATATAAGAGAGAGAATGAGGGAGGTAGTGGGTAGATAAATTCATGACAAATAGGTATATAGATTAGTATTTTGCAGGATAGTAGAACATTATGAAGATAAGACTTATAAATTGAATACATTCAATACTGGAAGTGTCATTTTAACAAAAAGTGTTCAGGAAAAGGTTCATGTTCAGTCAGTTTTAACCTTAGTCACTTTTTCCCCCCTTCACAGAGCAGGAAATGATGTTTTTTCTGTAGTCCTAGAAACTGTATGATAAAATTGCAGGTCCAAGAAAATGCTAGTTGCTAGCTCCCTTTCCACTAACTCACCTATTACCTCTGGGAACTCTCTTAACCTGATCTGTAAAATGGGGTGAATAACCTTGACCTGTTTTATTGGCTGCTGGGAGGTTTGGCAGTAAATGTTTAAAAAGCACTTTAAAAACACAAGTGAGAAATGAAAAAAAAAAAAAAAGGTCATTTAGATGACAGCAGAAATGCACACAGTATTTGAGGTGAACCAAGTTAAACAAATGTGCAGGTAAGACCCTCGAGTAAGAGACGTAGTGATTGATTCATGTTGCCTGTCTTCAGTGGTAACAGCTTATTGTTGAAGCGCTAGATAAGATATAAACAGAAAAAGATTGACTATTCCCAGAGAACTGTAATTTTATTATTAGTGAGTCTAAGCAAAAAATTAGCACTATAAACACTTCTGAAAAATACAAATGCAAAGAGAGCTAAGGTGAACAGGGAGAGATCTCACAGACAAAAACCCTGCATTTTTCCACATAAATGAGAGGGTTTGAGAGTTGCTTGTAAGTCAGAATGACGAATATCAACATGGTTCATTAAGAAGGAAACAATGTGATAAAAGATATACCTGTCCTGGAGTCCTTCACTCAAATCAAGAATGGCTAATTGACATAAGTGTATTCACTGAGGGCAGAGATAGGCAGAGATGCCCATTAGCATGGCTTGTAATTTTTTGTTGAAAGTTGGACATGATATATCAAGAAAAAGGAACTGAGGTAGATAGGCCTTTAGTGTGAGGTTGATGATTATCTGGTTAGAATTCAGACTCTAGTGTTTACTACTTGCTGTCATCATGGTGTCATAAGCTAAAGCTTTCTACGATGTCCCTGTTTTGTCTCTTTTGCTGTCCTTGGGTTTCCCTAGAGACTCCTTAATTAGAGGCTGAGGCTTATACTTCTTTTAACTTTAATCATCTACGATTCTACAGGAGTTCTATTGATGTGATGGTAAGGCATGGGGGAGGGGAAATAGTCTATAATTCTCTGATTAGATTTCAGTCTTAGTTTTTCACCCAATATCTAAGTATTTCATTTGCTTCACATTGAAGGCTAGAAGGAGCTACAATTGGGTATTTTCTTTTCCTCCACTAGAGTGCCAATTAATTTTTAGTGTCAACTTGACTACATTAAGAGATTCCTAAATAGCTAGTAAAATGTTATTTCTGGGTGTGTCTCTGAGGGTGTTTCTGGAAGAGATTAACATTTGAATCAGTAGATGAGTAGAGAAGATCCACTTTCACCAATGTAGGCAGCCATCTAGCCCCTTAAGAGCTCAAATAGAACAAAAAGGCAGAGGAAGGACAAATTTTCTCTCTCCTAGAACTGGGACAGCTACCTTCTCCTGCTCTTGAACATCAGAACCCCAGATTGCCAGGCCTTTGGATTTCAGAACTCATACCAGCAGTGCATCTTCGCCAGATTCTCAGAGTTACAAGTCTGCTTCTGAGGCCTTTGTACTCAAACTGAATTAGACAACAAGTTTCCTTCATGGTGCAGCTTGCAGACAGCATATTGTGGAACTTCTTGGCCTCCATAATCATGGGAACCAATTCTCATAATAAATCGCCTGGAGAACTCTGACTAATACATTAGCTCTTCTAGTCTTTGATGAAACTCCAGTTGCTTAGGCTCTGGTAAAATAGTTTCTCTTGAGTGCAAGCTTTGTTAAGAAGAACAGGAAGTTCTGCACATATTTCAAAATGGTGACTTTTCTCTTCTCCCTCCTGGAATTAGGAGGAGAATTTTCTCTGTTATTTAGGGTATAAGGTCTTGTAGTATCTTTCCTCAACTTGTAAACTTACAATTTGGTAAAGCAGAAATAATTCTATAAACATAAGATATTTTAAAAATTTCTTTTTGATAACAATTCTTTTAACTATTAGATGGAAAGTCCATGTTTGTTAAAATCCATGACCTTCTTGAAAGAGAGGGGGTCCTATGAGTCACAAATTACACTTTAATGGGAGAAGCAAGGATACTGTCAATAGCTTAGGCATTCTATTCTATAAAGATGCTCCATGATTTAGGAGGGGTTTATATCCCAATAAATCCATCACAAGGTAAAAATATTGTAAGTTAATATGGGCATTTTGTAGACATGATGAGATGCAAAAACGCAAGTAACCCAAGAAGGTGGCATGCAATGCATGTAGACTATTGGTTGTTTACACTCATGATCATGTGGCTGGCAGGGAGCTGCATCTTGCTATTGCTGCCCAGCATCTTTGGAGTGCTGTGCTGCGTATTGCATATTGCTAGCCTAGGAAAAGATCAAAATTCAAAGTAGGGATTCTACTGAATGCAAATCACTTTTGCACCATCAAAAAGTTAAAAAATCCTAATTCAAACCATCACTAAGTTGGGGACTGTCTGTAGATCATCTAAAGGGTATTCATGATTTAGTTTTGGATAACAAAGGAGAATTTTAAACAGTCTTTCTTCAATTAAAAAATAGAACCATTTCAAGGCACTGGAGATTGATATTTTGGTTTTAGAAATTTGAAGCATTATTCTTCCAAGTCTCTCTCTGTAAAGATATAAAATAGAGAGAGATCAACTTTAATTAAGCTCTTGTCTATATAATTCCCTTACAGATAAAAAAAAAAATCACAGGAGTTTTTAGTTGTTGGTTGTTGAATATATTATGTAAAGTAGAATCCTTAGCTTTTTTAATTAGATTATTTTATGATGTTACACAATTTGGAATTAGTGAAGACCAAGAGTTATTTAAATTATAACTTAGGGAAATCAGTTCTCTGTGTAAGCATTAAAAAAAAAAAAAAAAACTAATAATGTAGAAATCTGTTTAAAGATAAATGTTAAAGGAAACATATTTGCTTTATATTCAATAGTGAATCCAATTATAATCTGACAGCTCTTTCATGGGAAGAACAGTGCATTAAAATAGTTGGACCTCCAAACATAATGTAGAATACAGTAAAACTAGCTTTTAGTAGGTAATAAAAATATGCAGCTGTTCAAATTTTAGGATTTTCAGGGTCCAGATTTATGTGTTTAGCACTTTTTTCTTGTCTTTTCAGTAGCTTATTAGCCCAAATAGTTATTACTAAATTTATTCTTTTTCTAACAAAATGTCTCAAATCATCAGATACATATAATACTGTGTTATGTAAATTATAATGGGGATAAGTGCTAATTTTTCCCAAATTATGTATCAATAAGGCATGCAATATATGTACAGTAGTTCCACAAATAAAAATATACAACCAAGTTATAGCAAATTAAAAGGTTGTGTCATTAACGTGGGGGCTAATGGAAGGGGGAGAGATGTGTTCCTACTGAGGGTGTTGACTGCAGTTTAATTCATCTGGACTGCGAATGGTGTACACAGAAGCAGAGTAGTATCTGACTTCCAAAAATTATAAGCTGCATGTTGACAGTTGCCTACTTAGCATTTGTCACTCAAGCTCCTTTTTCTACTGCTATTAATTAGATTATAGAACTGTACAAAAAGTGAGCTGATTCTTTAAAAGCACCACAGTGAAGAAAATATCTACATCTTGCTTTTGTAAACATGCATTTTGCCTTTGCATTTTGCATCATATTTAACAAAGGTCTATGATGTCTCAGAATTTTCTCTCTTAATATTGAAAAGTTAATTAAAAGAAGTGGAGGGATGGAATGAAGCGTTTCTAATAACAAGTTAAATTCATCTGAACAGTAAAAATAATTGCTGTAAGAAATTAAGGTGCAAGCACATGCCTGCTGTAATTGGTGCGTACTTATTAGGAGCTCTTCTTTTGCAACCTCTCTCGGTATTTGGGGCCCATGATAATGTGAATACTTAAGGGAAAAGTGTGATTAGGAATGGTGTCGTTCATTCAGTAAACATTTCTTAGTGTTTGATGTGACTGAACTGATCGTCACATATGATTTTACACTTTTATCCTTTCAGGCAACTGACAGGTCTCTAATCTCCATCTCAGAACCTTCACTCGGCTTGAACTTTGGCTCATAAAGGTCATTTCTGAGCCACTTGGGACAAAGAGCCACGTCCATGAAATCCCACAGAGTCGATAGATGCAATAATAGCTTTAGGCACATTTTCTTAAGACCCAAGGGGAAAGACAATTTCAATAAATGTAAAACTATGCCATCTACAAACTACACAATATCTTAGAAAATCTCACAGGAATAAATCTCTCTTCCTCCAGGCAAGAACCTCCTTCACAATAATGATGCAAGATCTTATTAAGAGTAGAAGATACTAACTATGCCAAAACGAAACACACACACACAATTAGCTTCAAACACAAAAAGAACATTCATAATTTGATACACTGTCCTTATCTTGCAATAGCTTGTAAAGCATGTACTGAATATTTAGACCTTAAATTGTGAAAAGGGCTACAGATGTATGAAAGTGGACGAAGTAATAATTGGAAAATGACTTAGGTATATCATTCAATTATGGAATGATTTAAATGTAGTTTCTTTTTTTCTTCCAAATCTTAGTCTCCAGCTCATCTTAAAAAAGACAAAAAGAAAAGAACTCACAGGTTAGATATGTCAGGATAATTAACAGAAGGATCCTCAGCAGCAGATGTCTGAGATAAGTAGTAAAGGGCATTCTCTTCCCTTGACATGCCATCAAAGGGAAAAACGACTATTTAAATGAAAGAAGTGAAAACTATATGGGTTTATACTTTAAATAATTAACAAAGATATTTTTACATAATTGTTTAATCTAGAGAACAATTAAGAGACTTTGGGACAATTTTAATATTAATTTTCTTTGCTTGCCACAAATTTTAGCATTGTCTTTGATTTTTTTTCTTTCCTTGATAAATTTCATGATGCAAAGGAATGCTTCTTGAAAGTAAGGTATCCCCTCCAGCAAAATATTTTACTCAATTTGCCTCAGAGAATTCTGCTGGCAAAACAACAAGAAAAAAATGCTCCAGAAAAACTTAAATTCAGCAGTTTAAAAGTATTTTTTAAAATGATCTTTTTAAATGAAACTGTTTAACAGGTGGAAATGAATCTGAAATTCAAATTTTTATTTTAATGTCATTTAAATCTAATCTTAATATTTTAAATGTGTGCCTTTTTCCTCTTTTTAATTTATTTCATAATAGCATGAATGCAACCAATCATAAATCTGTCCTACAAAATAGATCATATTAGAAAAGCTTTTTTTACTTTTAAAAGGTCTCCTGAATTGTAACTGGTGCCAACAGAGAAATTCTTCTAAACACAGTATAGGGATTTTACTCTACTCTTAATCAGAAAGTGATGGAGGCCAATGCAAATAACACTCATCTGATTCTGTAAAACTCATAATAAGAAATAATGAAGCATCTGGCAGACAAGGAAAGGTCAAAGAAGAAACAAAGTATATCAGTCCGTTTAGCAAAGATTTACAGGTTGGCGAAGATTGTTGTTGCTTCAGGAAATCCTTGTCTTTCATTTTCAAAGTAAGAATATATATTCTTCCATGTGTTCAGTGTTGCCTTCAGAGTGGAATTGGTTCTTAGGACCAATAGTAAAGCATGTTCTTTGTTCCTTTTTCCCTCAGAAGTAGTTTAGAGTAGTGGTTCTCAAACTTTGCTTTTTATTAGAATCACCAAGTATCTTAGACCGCTTGTGCTGCTGTAACAAAATATCTGAAAATGAGTAATTTATAAGGAATGTACATTTATTTTCCTATATTTCTGGAGACCAAGAAATCCAAGATCAAGGCATTGGTAGGTTTGGTTCTCTGGTGAGAAGTACTCTCTTCTTCCAAGATGACCTCTTAAGGAATTCTGTGTCCTCACATGGTTGAAGGCAGGTGGACAAGTTCACAAAACATGGAATGAAGCCTCCTTTATAAGGGCTTTAATCTCATTCATAAGGGGAGTAGCCCTCATGGCCTGATCACCTCTTAAAATGCCAACTCTTAATAACATCAGATTGGTCATTAAGTTTCAACGCCTGAATTTTGGAGGGAACACCAGGAGAGCTATTAAAAAATCTTCATGCCAATTAAATCAGAATCTCTGGATCTGAGACCCAGAGAGTAGCAGCATCTAGAGCACCCCAGATGATTCCAATGTGTAGCCCAATTTTAGAACCAATGATTTAGGGAATTTATACAACACAAGTGAATACAAATACATGTAGACATGCAAAAGGAAGGTATCCATATTCCTGTACTCATTTTAATACAAGCCTGGGGAATAATGTAAAGATAATACAAAAGCCTTATCTAAAAGAATAGAGTGACCTGAAATTTATGAGAGTAAACTTTGGGATTAGAGATGCAAAAGTATTTTTCATTCAGAGCATATGACTTCATTTCTTACAGAAGGGATTTGGATAGAAATGAAGTTCACATAGTTGAAGTTTCTTGAATATTCACTTTTTGGGAGATTGTCTCCATTTTTGGCAAGTTAGAATGTTGTTGGATGCTGGGAAGAGCAAACTTAAATGACATAGAATCTAATACCTCAATTTTCTGCTACTGACTTTGGGTTTGTAGCTTTAGGAAGAATACCACCAGATCTCTGATACATCTAGCACTTTAAAATTAACCTGTGCACTTGTGGGTTTAAGTGTACAACTTTTTTTTTTTTTTAGCTTTTCTGGAAGTTTTCGATTCCTAGTACTTTGGGTATGTAAGTATTTTTATACACTCATCAGTCATAAGACTCTAAACATCAAATGAGTGATTCTGATTGGCTTTTACCCACAGTATTAATATCTAAAGAAAGACAATTTTAGAATTTACTAGTGACATATAATGTATATAAAAGAATGGTAAGATGAAAATTTTGGTAGTAGCAGGCATACTGTCTTTTCATGAGTAGTACTTAAACACTTTAAATTCAAACTACTTACCTCAGTGATTTTCTTTAAAGCAGAAAATTTGCTACTAACTTAGTCTGCATCTATATTCTAAAACTGTTTTATCTATTTAGAAATACATCAATTTTATGGAGCCCTTTTTTGAATTCTTATTTTATATTTTATTAATATACTTTAAATGTTCAAAAGACAACTTCAAACTTTCTAAAATTACATTGTGGTATTTATGCTTCATCTCTATATGAATATACTAAGAATCATTGAATTACACCATGGAAAGGTGCATTTTATTTTATACCAATTATACCTCAATAAAACTGTTAACAAAAGCAAAGAGAAAAAAAGACAGCTTAAATAATATAGTGAGAAACCATTTAATAAATTTTTAAATAATCTATATTCTAGCCAAGCCATTTGATAAACATAGCCAGTTATTTATATCTTTGGTCCTTGATCCCATTATGATGAATGCTATCTACCACCATTGCACTCTTTGAATTCTTATCCATTCTTAAAGTCTCACCTAACTTTCCACTGTTTAAATAGAGTCTGGAAAGTTTCATGAAACAGAGGAGTCTTGTTTATAAATGATCAATAACTTTTCAAGAAACTGGGCCAGAGGAAGAGGGACTCTATAAGTTTACGTTTGCAATATATTTGCCAATATTTTAGCAAATAAAATACAAAATTCAACACAGAATTTTTATGCTGCCAAAAAGGGTAATGAATTTGTATATAAAACCCTGTCCAATAAGTGTTTGTTGTATGAATATAATGTTGACTGATATCATTTGGGAATAATTTTTTTCAGATAGTAGTTTTTCCCTAACTAGTGTCATTTGAAAAAATTTTTATTAATAGGAAAAATGTAGAATATAATTATTTAGTTTCTCCTGGAAACCTTCAGTTTTGTTCTTCAGCACTTCAGAGGCAAAAAGCCAATGTTGACAGATTATGACAAAAGTGGAGGGATATAAAAGTAAAAACAAGAAATGCGATCAATGACTGATAAAATAAACAAGAAATAAGGGGACGGCCACAAGTTCGGAAATTCTGCATGTGTCACTCCAGACGTAGACTTTGTCCCTAGTATTATTCAAGACCACTGGGTTACAAATAGAATTTGTACAATAATCTCAAAGTCCATAATTATCCAGGTCTATATCCTGTCAGGGGTAAATCTCCCACACATATTAATGTCATCTTAGAGCAACACTGAACTCTTACGATGTAGTACAAGCAAAGTACTAAACAGAGCACTGAAAACTGCAAAGTGCTGTGCAAGTTATGCCATGTGATTTTCATAATAACATTTACCAAAGTTTTATTGTACTCTGAGGAATATAGTTTACAAAAACTTAAAATACATAGTGTATTTAGGAACATTGTTATCAAAAATAGTTAAAATTTTAACAAAATATGCCCAAGAGATATGAATCTATTAATTTGTACCAATTTTTCTTTTACATTTTTTTCTCTAAGAAATTAGATAAATGAGATTTGATATACACAAGGAATCATCAGTCTTTCTGAAATCATACACTAGATGCTGTTAGATACACTAAGTACCACTAGAGTTAGAAGGAATAGGAGCAGACATAAAGATTGGACATCTTATCAGGACACAGATAATATCTTGCCAAATCTCTTCAGGGTGTAGTATGCTTGAGCTAAATCTAGTAGACAAGTAATAGTCTTCAGGTTTCTTATAAGTGACTAGGAGCAGGTCATGAAGAGTGTAAATTGACCCACACATTAGTTGAGAAGAATGATCTAAAATTCTTATAATCTATTTTCTCTTTTAATGGGATAATTTATAGCTGCCCATAAGGAGGAAATAAAACCAAATTGGATGTCAGGAAACTAGCATTCTAGACCCATAGCTACCACTGTTTAGTTGTGTAGGTGGTAGCTATTAAGAGGTGTTGAGAAATGCCGAGTGTATGATAAAATTATACAGTTTGCTAAGGAGAATGATGGCAAGGAAAACCTAGCTGGTCACCCCCAAGTGGAAAACCGCTTGGGGCATTCTAAAGTAGCAAAATAGTATATGTATATCACACACCAGTTAAAACAATTCTTTAAGCACGGGACATGTGACCCTGCCCCCTGTCTCCCTCGTGGAGAATACGTTCTAGTTTGTCCTTGATCAGTAGTGAGCAGCCACCAGCTGCCTACCTAGTTTATCTTGGTTCTATGAGAAAACACAGAACACCTGTTTGTTAATAATAATCACCTGTTCAGAGAGAGCATGTGAGTTAGAATCTGCTCTAGGCCCTCAGCCCAGAATGCTGTCAACCCCCTGAGGCTCTTGCCTTGGAAGGCTGTAGGCCCCTGGATAGTCCCACTTTGCTGTTCTGTGTATCTACTTCTTAATGCCTTCAGTGCAGCCTGAGTGGGAGTCTACAGCCAAGCTGGTCTCGATAAAGAGGTACCATCCCTGCTTCAAAAGCAGTATTTGTTTAATGTAAGATAGTACACAAGGGATTCTGAAGGTATAAATTCCTCAAATCAAGATTTAAAGTGAAAGGAAATATAAAGACTGTATAATCAAATATATTCATTTCTTTCTCAAGATACTTCACCTTAAAAGTTATTTAAGTACTTGATAGTTTAAAATAATTGAAACAGAAGAAGGTGTAAAGAATTTGGAGCTAGGGACAGCTCAAAAAAGCATTCATTCATTCAGACCAAGTGGGGAATTCAAGTTGGTTGTTCATGTATTCATTCAGTGATTATTACTGGATGGAAAACTCTGCTCTAGGTACTATACTGGGCCTTGGGAGTAAATTGTGAGCCAAAGTAGGGTCTCTGTACTTAGAAGAGTTTACAAACTAGAGAGAGACATAACTATGTATTACTCAACAACTCACATTAACAAATGTAAAATGCAATGGGAGCAAGTACATACAAAATTGACTGTATAATATCTTACGGAGATTTAATCTTTACAGAGAAATCAAGAAAGCTTTCTATTTAATAAGTGACATGAGTTTAGGTGTGAAGACTGAGTTAATAAAGAAGGAAATAGTGTGACAGTCTGAGGGAGCAATGTAGACAAAAACACTGACAGGAGAAAACGGGTGCGTATACAAAGTAGTGAATGTCAGGATACTTGGAAAAAGGAGGGTGATGGAATTGATGCAAGTTAAAGCACAAGAAGGATGGTAAATCAGAACATGCAAGTCTTTACATACCATAATCCATGTGACCCCCTGTGAGCTACAAGAAACTATTGGGGAATTTTTTTTTTTTTTTTTTTTTTTTTTTTAAAGACAGTCTTACTCTGTCACCCAGGCCGAAGGTGGTAGCACAACATGGTTCACTGCAGCCTTGACTCTCCAGGCTCAAGAAGTCTCCTGCCTCAGCCTCTCAAGTAGCTAGGATGACAAGTGCACACCTGGCTAATTTTTGATATTTTGTAGAGACAGGGTCTCACTATGTTTCCCAGGCTGGTACTAAACTCCTGTGCTCAAGCAATCCTCCTGCTTTGGCCTCCTAAAGTGTTGGTGTTACAGGTGTGAGCCACTGCACCTGGCCTGCAACTACCAGAGAACTTTAAGTAGAAAGATGGTATGAGTCAATTTGCTTCTAGCATAAATTGTTCTGGTTGTTTTGTGGAGAATGTGTGGGATCAGTACAGAATACATGAAGGTAGACAAGTTACCAGTATATAAAGAAAGAGACAAAAGATAATGACCACTTGACCTAAAGTGGTTATGGGGACCACAGACATGGAATGATTTAAGAAATATTTAGTATTTGACAGACTGTGTTGGTGGACGATACTCAGAGAGTAGAGGGAAATGGAGGTATGAGAAAATAGTCTTAGGTTTTTGGCTGGCATAACTAGATTGTGAGATCATTAATTGGTTGGAGAAATGAGACAATGAGAAGATCATGAATTTAGTCTTGGTTTTATTGAATTTGTGGTGCTTTTGACATAGCCAAGAAGAGATGTTGATTCAGAGGAGGACCTTGGCTTGGAGTTAAAATTTATAGATTATCTCTGTATAGTTCCCACCTGGGAAGAGAGTTATAGAATGAGGGATAGAGGTTGCAGTGAGCCGAGATGATGCCACTGTAATGCAGCCTAGGTGACAAAGTAAGACTCCATCTCAAAAAAAGAAAAAAAAAGGCCATAATCAAGAAATTGAAAAACAGTGGATGCAGTGACCAGAAAACACTTCTACACTGCTGGTGGGAATGTAAACTAGTAGAGCCACAATGGAAGACAGTGTGGAGATTCCTTAAGGAACTAAAAGTAGAACTACCACTGCATGCAGCAATCCCACTACTGAGTATCTACCCAGAGGAAAATAAGTCATTATTCAAAAAAGATACTTGCACATGCAGGACAGTTCACAATTGCAAAATAGTGGAACCAACCCTAATGTCCATCAACAAGTGGAAAAAGAAACTGGCATCTGTGTGTGTGTATATACATATATATGTAAAATATATATATGATGGAATATTACACAGCCATAAAAAGAAATGAAGTATCAGCATTTGCAGTGACCTGGATGAGACTGGAAACTATTATTCTAAATGAAGTAACTCAGGAATTGAAAATCAAACATTACATGTTCTCACTGATATGTAGGAGCTAAGCTATGAGGATGCAAAGGCATAAGAATGATGCAGTGGACTTTGCGAACTTTAGGGGGAGGTGTGGGAGGGGACTGAGGGATAGAAGAGTACCGTTATGATACAGTGTACACTGCTCAGGTGATGGGTGCACCTGAATCTCAGAAATCACCACAAAATAACTTTTTCATGTAACCAAATACCACCTATACCCCAATAACTTATGGAAAAATAATAGTAAAAAAAATTATAAAGAGTGAGTAAAGACAACTGTTTCTAGAAATTTGTCAATTAAAAGGAGATTATAAAGAAGACCATAGATATGGACCAAAAAATATTTTTTGATTTCTAAAAGCATTGATTGGTGTAAGGTTTTAAGATCCAGGTTGCTTTTAAGGCTTTTCTAGAAATTTCTTATAAATCAGGAAGAAAGAAAAGTGATGATTCCAAAGTTATGTAAGGTCACTGGAGAATACTCACAAATATGATCATTTAAGCTTCAAAAATAAGTTAATCTTAAATTTTGCATGGCCAAGTCTACTGAATAACTGATGATTAACAGCTTGAAGCCAATTCTCTGAAACAGGGATTTCCAAACTGTGGGCCACAGACCAGCTACCAGTTCATGGCCTGTTAGGAACTGGGCCACACAGCAGGAGGTGAGCAGTGGGCAAGGGAATAAAGCTTAATTTGTATTATACAGCTGCTCCCCATCACTCACATTACTGCCTGAGCTCCAGCTCCTGTCAGATCAACAATTGCATTAGATTGTTATACAGAGGGAACTCTATTGTAAACGGCATATGTGAGGGATCTAGTTTGCACATTCCTTAGGAGAATCTAATGCCAGATGATCTATCACTGTCTCCCATCACCCCTGAGTGGTGGGACTGTCTAGCAACAGAAAAACAAGGTCAGGGTTCCCACTGACTCTGTATTATGGTGAGTAGTAAAATTATGTTACTATATATTACAACGTAATAATAGAAATAAAGTATAGAATAAATGTGATGCATTTGGATCATTCCCAAACCATCCTCCCCTACCTTCGCCACCCTGCTATCTCTGGAATAATTGTCTTCCACAAAACCGGTTCCTGGTGTCAAAAATGTTGGAGACATCTTATCTAAAATGAAAGGATTCATTCTGATAAAATTATTTTAGATGTACTGAATATTTTCCTGACTTCTTAAATGGACTGTACTAATGCTTCTATGTTGTATGTCTCCATCTGCTCTGTTTTTCTTTTACATTTTTAAAACTTCATTCTTCTTCTTTTAAAAGAGTTTCTCCCTCTCTCATTGCTATGAAGAATTATTTTCATTATAAAGTGTGAGTCATTTTCTAATTTAACAAGATATTATGCACTTGTTAATGTTAGCATGCTGTGTAACATAAAAGAAAAACGGTGATAGAAAGTTAGAGGGAGACAGACTTTTTCTAATGAGTAATATTTATGTATATTGCTCTTTGGTATCTTCTGTATTCTTGGACACTGGGCATGTGTTCCATGGTGTTGGTATTTTCAATGATTGTTACAGTGTCTGACACATGAAAGGGCCTATAAAAACTTGCTGAGGAATTGTCATGAATAAAAGACTATTTTTTTTTGTCTTGGTTAGATAAGGTATCCCTTGTTTTCTCCTATCTATATAATTAAAACACAAACACTATTTTGTTTCCAATAAAAATTATGTCAATTATATACTTAATTAGATAACATGAAGAAACTCCTTGACCCATATATCTGAATCCACAGGTAGGGTAGACTTTAAGAGAATGATAGAATGTAAACTTCATGAGGGTAGAGACTTTTATTTATATTTATTTTTTTCCTAGTGTATCCTTATATTACCATTTGTTCTTGTGTGCTACACAATTAGGCATGAAATGGGTGTTGGATAGGCAATCAAAATGCTCACTTACCTTCCTCATAAGAGTATTGCAAGGATTGAAGAAAATCATGCATACAGAGAGGCTATGTAAGTGTCTTTGAATAACCAGCATTGTATATGTGTTGATGATTATTATTGTTATTCCCATCAACAAATCTATATTTTTGTCATTTTTAAAATATATTTGATGAAAATAAACAGTGGTGCAACAAACAAACCCAAACTGGACTTCATGTCACATGATTTCACCTTGTAATGGGTTATTTAATATCGATGAAGGAGTTGCGAGAATTGAAGAAAGGAAGTCATCTTGAAGACCTTGCTATTATAAGGGAAGAGAATAAAGATAAAGTATCAGTGATGGGTGTACAGGAAGGAGAGTTTTGGATTTATGAAACTCTGATTTTTCTAAACAGATGTCCTCATCATGAAAGTTATTGTAGTCTCCACTTAACCAGATGGGATACCAAACTCCCTGTTGTGTTCAGAGCTGGCAGGGCTCATTAAGTTGGCTTTAAACTGGGTATTAAGGGAGGATCTTTTGCTTAGCTCAAATAATCTCAACATGTACAATGGAGAGAAGAGGGAGTTCTACAAGCAGAAATAAAATATAAGATAAGTGATAAATAATATTAACATACTGGACTTAATTGTCTATAAGTAACTACAAAGTAAATGGGAAATAAAAAGATTAACTGGAAATGTTTCTAAGTGATGGAGAATATGACCTAATGAGCACAACAAAAATAGAAAGTTAACATTTCCTTATCTGGAATGTTAAAACTTATAGTTGAAATATACTCCACAGAGAAGACTAAGAGGAAATTAAACTTTAGGACAAAACACTGTATATATAAGATCCAAAAAAAGAGAATAAAAATTCCTTGTCATTTAGTAATGGTAATAGCAGTAAACGGCTTTTGATTAGAGATACAAAAGATGAAAATAAAAGCCTGTGATTGGTATATACTTAAATAATGCAGGTGTCATTATTTTGTGTTTAAAATACCTGGGCCCAGGGATGTTTCAGACTTTTCAGTGTGAATATATTGTGAAAGGTCACTACTTACTTAGATATCAAATGAGCAATGTCAGTTGACAGACACAGAGCAATGAAATTTTGATTGAGTTTGGTGTTGGTAATTATGAAGGTTTTTTTTTTTAATTTGGAAATTTAGAAAAACCATAAAGACGCTAGACTTATTCTTTGAAACAAGGCCTATTTTAATTTATTAGACTTATTTTACTAAATGAGTATTACAAGGGCAATGTATAGTTAACAAATTAGATAACAAATTTAATGAAGAAACAATGGGCAATTAGACACTACCTTCATGATCTCTGATAAGGAATAAATTAATTTATTAGCCTACCTTTAATTTTTAGAGATTGTAAGAAGCAGCAGATCTAGTGATATTTATGATTCGTAATAAGATATGCAGTATTTATAATGCCTAATATAAGCATATGTTTCAAATTTCTCTATTTGTGATTGTAAATTAAGTAGATAATTAGTCTCCGTAAAACTCATTTTTCTAACCTATATATACATAACGGATATAACATTATCTTTGTTGTTGTTATATAAGATAATGCTTTTATAACTTTAGCATAGTTTTTGAGACATAATTGGAACTAAATGAATGATAGCTAAAAAAAGTTTAATATCACAATTACTAAAATTAATTAAACCAAACTTTATTCTGAAAATTTGTATATATCACAATTACTAAAATTAATTAAACCAAACTTTATTCTGAAAATTTGTAAGTATAAAGAGAAAAAACAATATGGTTTGCATCTAAGCATACCATTAGTCTTTGCCAATCTTAATTCATTAATGAAGCCAGTCTTTGGGAATGATAATGCCTCCACCAGAGAAAAAGGGGACCTGAAACCGAAAGAAGTTACAGCATTTGCCCCAAATCACAGATCAGTGAGAACTGTTCTGAAACAATATTTGGAAGTTTCTAAAGTATTAAGTTTGTAAACTTCTATGGCTTTTACAGTTATTAAAAAATCTTCTTTAAAAATATATCTAGGAGTTAAAGACAAAGGAATTATACCCCCTCAAGAAGTAGAAAAAAATATTTTAAACACTTAAATACATACGTTTCTTAACTCGTAACTTGAGAATAAAAGATTTCAATTTTCTTTAGCTTTGTCAAGATAAGGGTCTTAATTGATTAACAATAGTTACGGTAACGTGTGTCTGAAGCATCTTCTTAGTTTAATTGTGGGCAAAGTTGCCCTAGGAATTCAATGTACGAATGCAATACACAGCAAAAATATTAATATTATAGCTTCTGGCTTTGGCTCCAAAGATAAACTAAATTTTCTTGTTTCTCAACTCTTCTGTATTCAAGTTATAATTTACTGAGTGCCTGTGATAGGCAGGTACTGTGGTAGCCTTTGGGTACATATTGATAAGCCCAAATGGTTCAGGATTTCCAGGAATCAGTACAATTGCCTCCTCTTTTGAAATATTCTAAAATTACTCTCTCAAATGTGGTCACTTCTCCAATATTCTTTTCCTTTTATTTTTTATCAGATGTAAACATCTTCAATTCATGCTTTCTATATAGGCACAAACATAAGAAAGCTTCCTTGCAAAATCCTAGGCATAAAGTGGTTCTATTTTATTATTTCTTAAAATGTACCCAAATTGTAATTTAACTTCTTAGCTTGACACACGACTCTTTACAGAAACTTTTGTATTACCTCTCCAACCTAATGCTCCTCTCCTCCACACATAACTCTTAGGTTCTAATGACACTGAACTTCTCACTACTCAACTGACATGTGATGCATGTTTATACCTTTCAGCTTTTGCTTATTTCCTGTCTTCACAATACGACAGCTTCCTAATGTCTATACTGCATTCCTAAAATATTTGTAAAATATGAAAGTTGAATAATTGGTTTCAATTTGAAATTAAAATTCACTTCTGCGTCACTCCTAATCATTTTCCACTTTGCCTGTCTTAGAACACTTATATGATAATAGGCTTCTTATCCTGGCATTTTAATTTTTTTATTTATTAAACTTATTTTTTATAGTAAAGTAAAGGTAATTTATAATTAAATAGCAAAGTAATTTATGAAACTCAGTTGAACAAATAATGCTGGTAAGGTTACCCAAATGGAATAGTTGGGTTGCCTGCTGACCACTGTTCATTAATTGCTTCTTTTGGACACTTAATGGCAGTCTCAGGTTATCAGAATAAAATGAACAAAAAGTCAAATTGTTGCAAAAGTTGAATGAATGAAAATTAAGCACAGCCTCCACTGATAAAAACAACATTCATTTATATTATATGTTGGAGATTTTGGCAAGGACACCATCTATCTATGTAGTCTGCCCAACAGTGAGGTAGTTAACCATAAGGGTACATTTTAAAGAGGAGTAAGCAGATAGTCACATAGCTATTTTGTGGCACAGTGAGAATGAAAATACTCATCTTTTTTGTTCAAAGACAATTTGAAATTATTCCCTTCTTAAGTGGTGGTGGTGGTTTTTCCTCCTGTGCATATTCAGCCAGTTATCTTTTATTATTATTATTTTACTTTAAGTTCTGGGATGCATGTGCAGGTTTGTTACACAGGTATACACGTGCCGTGGTGGTTTACTGCACCCATCAATCCATCACCTACATTAGGGATTTCCTTCTAATCCTGTCCCTACCCTAACCCCCCCATACCCCACGCAGGCCCCAGTGTGTGATGTTGCCCTCCCTGTGTCCATGTGTTCTCATGGTTCAACTCCCACTTTATGAGTGAGAACATGCAGTATTTGGTTTTCTTTTCTTGTGTTAGTTTGCTGAAAATGATTCTAGCTTCATCCATGTCCCTGCAAAGGACATGAACTCATGCTTTTTTTTATAGTTGCATATGTGTATATGTGTATAGTTGCATGGTGTATATGTGCCAGATTTTCTTTATCCAGTCTATAACTGATGGGCATTTGGGTTGGTTCCAAGTAATTGCTATTGTGAACAGTGCTGCAATAAACATACATGTGCATGTATATTTATAGTAGAATGATTTATAATCCTTTGGGTATATATCCCAGTAATGGGATTTCTGGGTAAAATGGTATTTTTGGTACTAGATCCTTGAGGAATAGCCACAATGTCTTCCACAATGGTTGAACTAATTTACTCTCCCACCAACAGTGTAAAAGCATTCCTGTTTCTCTACATCCTCTCCAGCATCTGTTATTTTCTTTTTCATGATAGCTATTCTGACTCGTGTGAGATGGCATCTCAATGTAGCCTTGATTTGCATTTCTCTAATGAACAATGATGATGTATTTCATATGTTTTCTGGCTGCATAAATGTCTCCTTTTGAGAAGTGTCTGTTCATATCCTTCACCCACCTTTTGATGGGGTTGTTTTTTTTTCCTGTAAATTTGTCTAAGTTCCTTGTAGATTTTGGATATTAGCCCTTTGTCAGATGGATAGATTGCAAAAGTTTTCTCCACTCTGTAGGTTGTCTGTGGCATTATTTCTGAGGCCTCCGTTTGTTCCATTGGTCTATATATCTGTTTTGGTACCAGTAGCATGTTGTTTTGGTACCAGTAGCATGCTGTTTTGGTTACAGTAGCCTTGTAGTATATTTTGAAGTCAGGTAGTGTGATGCCTCCAGCTTTGTTCTTTTGGCTTAGGATTGACTTGGCTATACAGGCTCTTTTTTTGGTTCCATATTAAATTTAAAGTATTTTTTTATAATTCTGTGAAGAAAGTTGATGGTGGTTTGATGGGGATAGCATTGAAGCTATAAATTACTCTGAGTAGTATGTCCATTTTCATCATATTGATTCTTCCTATCAATGAGTATGGAATGTTTTTTTCATTGGTTTGTGTCCTCTCTTGTTGAGCAATGATTTGTACTTCTCCTTGAAGAGGTCGTTCACATCCCTTGTAAGTTGTATTCCTAGGTATTTTATTCTCTTTACAGCAATTTTGAATGGGAGTTCACTCATGATTTGGCTCTGTCTGTTATTGGTGTATAGGGATGCTTGTGATTTTTGCACATTGATTTTGTATCCTGAGACTGCTGAAGTTGCTCATCAGCTTAAGAAGATTTTGGGATGAGATGATGAGATTTTCTAAATATACAACCATGTCATCTTCAAACAGAGACAATTTGACTTCCTCTATTCCTGTTTGAATACACTTTATTTGTTTCTCTTGCCTGATTGCCCTGGCCAGAACTTCCAATACTATGTTGAATAGGAGTGGTGAGAGAGAGCATCCTTTTCTTGTGCCAGTTTTCAAAGGGAATGCTTCCAGTTTTTGCCCATTCAGTGTGATATTGTCAGCTAGTTATCTTAGTTACCATATTACTTAGTTTTTATTGGTTACTAGACAAGCACTAGAGTCTAGACTCTTCCAGAGTAGAATCTGAATCTAAAGGCATTTGATATCCCCAAAGCCTTGCAGAATTCATATACCTGGAACTCCAGTAGTGATTGTTGAATAAACAAATGAATGGGTAAAGGAATTAAATACCTATAAATATGCATAAAATAAGGAGTATTATATACAGAACCAGAAGGCTGTTTTGGTTCTTCAGGTACATGTATATACATATATTCATATATATATATATTTTATAAATATGTATTTTTTCCATATATATTTATTTTCTTACTATTTCTTTTTTTTCTCTTTTTTTATTGCATTTTAGGTTTTGGGGTACATGTGAAGAACATGCAAGATTGTTGCATAGGTACACACATGGCAGTGTGGTTTGCTGTCTTCCGTCCCCTCACCTGTATCTGTCATTTCTCCCCATGCTATCTCCTCCCACCTCCCCACCCCCCCGTCCCTCCCCCATTTCCCCCCAACGGACCCCAGTGTGTAGTGCTCCCCTCCCTGTGTCCATGTGTTCTCATTGTTCAACACCCGCCTATGAGCGAGAATATACGGTGTTTGATTTTCTGCTCTTGTGTCAGTTTGCTGAGAATGATGGTTTCCAGGTTCATCCATGTCCCTACAAAGGACACAAACTCATCGTTTTTGATGGCTGTGTAATATTCCATGGTGTATATGTACTACATTTTTCCTATCCAGTCTATCATCGTTGGGCATTTGGGTTGGTTCCAGGTCTTTGCTATTGTAAACAGTGCTGCAATGAACATTCGTGTGCACGTGTCCTTGTAGTAGAATGATTTATACTCCTTTGGATATATACCCAGTAATGGGATTGCTGGGTCAAATGGGATTTCTATTTTTAGGTCCTTGAGGAATCGCCACACTGTCTTCCACAATGGTTGAATTAATTTACATTCCCACCAACAGTGTAAAAGTGTTCCTATTTCTCCACATCCTCTCCAGCATCTGTTGTTTCCCGATTTTTTAATGATCGCCATTCTAACTGGTGTGAGATGGTATCTCAATGTGGTTTTGATTTGAATTTCTCTGATGACCAGTGATGATGAGCATTTTTTCATATGTTTGTTGGCCTCCTGTATGTCTTCTTTTGTAAAGTATCTGTTCATATCCTTCGCCCATTTTTGAATGGGCTTGTTTGTTTTTTTCTTGTGGATCTGCTTTTGTTCTTTGTAAATTCTGGATATCAGCCCCTTGTCAGATGGGTAGACTGCAAAAATTTTTTCCCATTCTGTTGGTTGCCGATTCACTCTACTGACTGTTTCTTTTGCCGTGCAGAAGCTGTGGAGTTTGATTAGGTCCCATTTGTCTATTTTGGTTTTTGTTGCCATTGCTTTTGGCGTTTTGGTCATGAAGTCCTTGCCTATGCCTATGTCCTGAATGGTTTTGCCTAGATTTTCTTCTAGGATTTTTATGGTGTTAGGTCTGATGTTTAAGTCTTTAATCCATCTGGAGTTAATTTTGGTGTATGGTGTCAGGAAGGGGTCCTGTTTCTGCTTTCTGCACATGGCTAGCCAGTTTTCCCAACACCATTTATTAAACAGGGGGTCCTTTCCCCATTGCTTGTTTTTGTCAGGTTTGTCGAAGATCAGATGGTTGTGGGTATGTTGTATTTCCTCTGAGGCCTCTGTTCTGTTCCATTGGTCCATATCTCTGTTTTGGTACCAGTACCATGCTATTTTGATTACTGTAGCCTTGTAGTATAGTTTGAAGTCCGGTAGTGTGATGCCTCCCGCTTTGTTCTTTTTACTTAGAATTGACTTGGCTATGCGGGCTCTCTTTTGGTTCCATATGAAGTTTAAGGTTTTTTTTTCCAGTTCTCTGAAGAAGGTCATTGGTAGCTTGATGGGAATAGCGTTGAATCTGTAAATTACTTTGGGCAGTATGGCCATTTTCATGATGTTGATTCTTCCTAACCATGAACATAGAATGTTTCTCCCTCTGTTTGTATCCTCTCTTATTTCATTGAGCAATGGCTTGTAGTTCTCCTTGAAGAGGTCCTTTTCGTTCCTTGTTAGTTGTATTCCTAGATATTTTATTCTCTTTGTAGCAATTGTGAATGGCAGTTCGTTCTTGATTTGGCGCTCTTTAAGTCTATTACTGGTGTATAGGAATGCTTGTGATTTTTTGCAGGTTGATTTTGTATCCTGAGACTTTGCTGAAGTTGTTTATCAGTTTCAGGAGGCTTTGGGCTGAGATGATGGGGTCTTCCAGATATAAAATCATGTCATCTGCAAATAGAGACAATTTGATTTCCTCCTTTCCAATTTGGATACCCTTTATTTCTTTTTCTTGCCTGATTGCTCTGGCTAGAACTTCCAGTATTATATTGAATAGGAGTAGTGAGAGAGGGCATCCTTGTCTAGTGCCAGATTTCAAAGGGAATGCTTCCAGTTTTTGCCCATTCAGCATGATATTGGCTGTTGGTTTGTTGTAAATAGCTTTTATTGTTTTGAGATACGTTCCGTCAATACCTAGTTTATTGAGGGTTTTTAGCATAAAGGGTTGTTGAATTTTGTCAAAAGCTTTCTCTGCATCAATCGAGATAATCATGTGGTTTTTGTCTTTGGTTCTGTTTATGTGGTGAATTACGTTTATGGACTTGCGTATGTTGAACCAGCCTTGCATCCCCGGGATGAATCCTACTTGATCATGGTGGATGAGCTTTTTGATATGCTGTTGCAATCGGTTTGCCAGTATTTTATTGAAGATTTTTGCATCTATGTTCATCATGGCTATTGGCCTGAAATTTTATTTTCTTGTTGAGTCTCTGCCAGGTTTTGGTATCAGGATGATGTTGGTCTCGTAAAATGATTTGGGAAGGATTCCCTCTTTTTGGATTGTCTGGAATAGTTTCAGAAGGAATGGTATCAGCTCCTTTTTGTATATCTGGTAGAATTCGGCTGTGAACCCATCTGGACCTGGGCTTTTCTTGGGTGGTAGGCTCTTTATTGCTGCCTCAACTTCAGACCATGTTATTGGTCTATTCATGGTTTCGGCTTCTTCCAGGTTTAGGCTTGGGAGGATGCAGGTGTCCAGGAATTTATCCATTTCTTCCAGGTTTACTAGTTTATGTGCATAGAGTTGTTTGTAATAATCTCTGATGCTGGTTTGGATTTCTGTGGAATCTGTGGTGATATCCCCTTTATCATTTTTTAATAGCATCAATTTGGTTATTCTCTCTTTTCTTTTTTATTAATCTGGCTAGTGGTCTGTCTATTTTGTTGATCTTTTCAAAAAACCAGCTCCTGGATTTATTGATTTTTTTGAAGAGTTTTTTTGTGTCTCTATTTCCTTCAGTTCTGCTCTGATCTTAGTTATGTCCTGTCTTCTGCTAGGTTTTGAGTTTTTTTGATCTTGCTCCTCTAGCTCTTTCAATTTGGATGATAGGGTGTCAATTTTAGATCTCTCCTTTCTTCTCATGTGGGCAATCATTGCTATATATTTTCCTCTAGAGACTGCTTTAAATGTGTCCCAGAGATTCTGGTATGTTGTGTCTTCGTTCTCATTGGTTTTGAAGAACATCTTTATTTCTGCCTTCATTTCATTGTTTATCCAGTCAACATTCAAGAGCAAGTTGTTCATTTTCCATGAAGCTGTGCGATTCTGAGTTAGTTTCTGCATTCTGAGTTCTAACTCGATTGCACTGTGGTCTGAGAGACTGTTTGTTATGATTTCTGTACTTTTGCATTTGCTGAGGAGTGATTTATTGCCAATTATGTGGTCAATTTTAGAGTAGGTGTGATGTGGTGCTGAGAAGAATGTATATTCTGTGGATTTGGGGTGGAGAGTTCTTTAAATGTCTATTAGGTTTGCTTGTTCTAGGTCTGAGTTCAGGTCCTGGATATCCTTGTTGATTTTCTGTCTGGTTGATCTGTCTAATATTGACAATGGGGTGTTAAAGTCTCCCACTATTATTGTGTGGGAGTCTAAGTCTCTTTGTAAGTCATTAAGAACTTGCCTTATGTATCTGGGTGCTCCTGTATTGGGTGCATATATATTTAGGATCGTTAGCTCTTCTTGTTGCAGTGATCCTTTTACCATTATGTAATGTCCTTCTTTGTCTCTTTTGATCTTTGTTGCTTTAAAGTCTATTTTATCAGAGATGAGAATTGCAACTCCTGCTTTTTTTTTGCTCTCCATTTGCTTGGTAGATCTTCCTCCATCCCTTTGTTTTGAGCCTTTGTGTATCCTTGCATGTAAGATGGGTTTCCTGGATACAGCACACTGATGGGTTTTGGCTTTTTATCCAATTTTCCAGTCTGTGTCTTTTGATTGGGGCATTTAGTCCATTGACATTTAGGGATAGTATTTTATGTGTGAATTTGATACTGTCATTTTGATGCTACCTGGCTGTTTTGTTGGTTAGTTGATGCAGCTTCTTGATTGTGTTGATGCTCTTTTACGATTTGGTGTGTTTTTGGAGTGGCTGGTACTGGTTGTTCCATTATATGTGTAGAGCCTCTTTCAGGAGTTCTTGTAGAGCAGGTTTGGTGGTGATGAAATCTCTGAGTGCTTGCTTGTTCACAAAGGATTTTATTTTTCCTTCACTTATGAAGCTTAGTTTGGCTGGATAGGAGATTCTGGGTTGAAAGTTCTTTTCTTTAAGGATGTTGAATATTGGCCCCCAATCTCTTCTGGCTTGTAGGGTTTCTGCTGAGAGATCTGCTGTGAGTCTTATGGGCTTCCCTTTGTGGGTAACCCGACTTTTCTCTCTGGCTGCCCTTAGCATTTTCTCTTTCATTTCAACCCTGGTGAATCTGACGATTATGTGCCTTGGGGTTGCTCTTCTTGAGGAATATCTTTGTGGTGTTATCTGTATTTCCTGGATTTGAATATTGGTCTGCCTTGCTAGGTTGGAGAAGTTTTCCTGGATAATATCCTGAAGAGTATTTTCCAGCTTGGATTCATTCTCTTCATCACATTCAGGTACACCTATCAGACGTAGATTGGGTCTTTTCACATAGTCCCACATTTCTTGAAGATTTTGTTGATTCCTTTTTGCGCTTTTTTCTCTGTTCTTGCCTTCTCTTTTTATTTCGTTGAGTTGATCTTCGACCTCTGATATCCTTTCTTCTGCTTGGTCAATTCAGCTGTTGAAGCTTGTGCATGCTTCGCGAAGTTCTCGTGTTGTGTTTTTCAGCTCCATCAATTCACTTATATTCCTCTCTATGCTGTCCATTCTCGTTAGCATTTCATCCAATCTTTTATCAAGGTTCCTATTTTCTTTACGTTGAGTTAGAACATGTTCTTTTAGTTCACTGTAGTTTCTTACTACCTACCTTCTGAAGTCTGATTCTGTCATTTCATCACCCTCCTTCTCCATCCAATCTGGTTCCCTTGCTGGTGAGGAGTTGTGATCCCTTTTAGGAGGAGAGGTGTTCTGGTTTCGGGAGTTTTCATCCTTTTTGCGCTGGTTTCTTCCCATTTTTGTGGGTTTATCCACCTGTTTTCTTTGTAATTACTGTCTTTCAGATTGGGTCTCTGAGTGAGCTTCTAGTTCATGGATGCTGAAGTTACTTCTTCTTCTTCTTTTTTTTTTTTTTCAAGCTTTCCTTCTAACAATCTGGCCCCTCTGCTGTAGGACTGCTGAGGTCCTCTCCAGGCCCTGCTTGCCTGGGGGTCACCTGCAGCAGCTGCAGAACAGTAAGGGTTGCTGCCAGTTTCCTCTTCTGCTTATTATTATTTCTTTGAAGACAAGGTCTCACTCTGCTGCCCAGGCTGAAGAGTGGTGGCATGGTCATAGCTCACTGTAACCTTGAGCCATTATACCTGGTATGTTCTGCTTTTTTACTAATTTGTAGATATTTCGTATAGAACTAATTTGGAATAGTTTTCTAGTATCTTTCTGTAAGAAATATAAATATAATTCTGCAAGGAATATAGGGCTTAAATAGGGCAGCATCTGTCCTCTTGTTTCACAAAAAGCAATAATTTATAAAAAGGAATGGGATGATGAGAAATTATGGTTAGATCGTCAGACTAAAGGTGCCTCTTATTTCAGCATTCTCTCTGTTACTAATGGTACTAGGGAATATTTTGAGGAAAGCAGAGATCTTTTTCTCCTAATTGTTGATTTCAAAGGGAGAATAGTATTTCCAAATTCCACTTCTAAATCTATTCTGTATATCTCATCTTTGAATTTCTAAAGCCCTCTTAAAACCCATGAGTATTTAGCATTTGCAGTCACACCATGAAATACAGATTCACTGTTTACCTCACAATATTTCATATACTTGTGTTATGATCACAATAAGCCAAGCCTTTCTAAGGTTGCCCCTTTTCTTGTTATTCAGGAATGTGTTACTCAATTTAGTTTTTATTTTTTTTTAATTTCCTCCACATGTTTAAAGCCACACGTCAGATTTCTAATCATATGTATTCAATTTCTATCGTTTTAATTATCTTTTTCTTCTCCCTTCTGTCTTCCTAGAGAAGCAGTGGCAAAAGTTTCATAAGGTATTCTAGGCCATTGTTTTTTAAATATTTCTTATGTTCATTTTGAGACTTGAATATATCTATCCATATTATGCTCTACTTAGTATTGTTTTTTGAATTACAATAGGACTTGTTGTATAAAAAGCACAAAGTGGGGATATGGATTTTTGCTTTATTTTGTTTGTCTAACAAAGCACCAACCACTTACAGTATGTACCTGCTTTTTTGGACAAATCAGGACTTAGTAGACCCATAGGAAATCTTTCCTACTTGACAGCTACTATTACGATGCTCACTAATGTTTCTTTTGGACATGCTGCTGCCATAAAATTGTGCAAAAGCAAGCATAATTTTGGATCATTTTTATTTATGATGTGTTAGTCATCTGACCCTTTTAATAATTCCTGAAGTTTTAGTCAAGCACAACACAATAATTGCCATTGTTATCAATTATATAAACATTTTTCTTTAGGTTCTAGCCAAATCTAAATGCAATTATCATTGTCTCCTTCAAAGAATAAAAAGTGGCTGGGCACGGTGGCTCACACCTATAATCCCAGCATTTTGGGAGGCCAAGGCAGGTGGATCACGAGGTCAAGAGATCGAGACCATACTGGTCAATATGGTGAAACCCCATCTCTACTAAAAATACAAAGAAAAAAAAATAGTTGGGCATGGTGTCACATGCCTGTAGTCCCACCTCCTTGGGAGGCTGAGGCAGGAGAATTGCTTGAACCCAGGAGGTGGAGGTTGCGGTGAGCCAAGATTGCGCCATTGCACTCCAGCCTGGGTAACAAGAGCAAAACTCCGTCTCAAAAAAAAAAAAAAAAAAAAAAAAAAAAAAGAATAGAAAGTATTTTATGTAGAATGTAGAGTCATTTTTATAGGTGAAAACATACTGGCCAAAGGAACAAAATAGGAAGTCCACAAACACATGTAAAATCACACCCAAATTTTAGAGGGTAATGAAGATGGCACACCAAAAAAATTGGAAAGATGTATTAACTATTCAATAAATAATATTTAGACAACAGGCTATTACTTAAAAATAAATTTATAGCCATAATTCTAAAAAAATCAAAATTAATGTTAATTAGGTTAAGATTTAAGTGCATAAAATACAACCATAAGCTATGAAAAGAAAATATACTTTATTGCAATTGAAAAAGAGTGTCTAAGCATGGCATGTATAGCCTTTGTCATAAAGAAAAATATTAATAAATTTACCTAGATAAAATTTAGCTATTTTAGTGAGACACAAATATCATAAATTATAAACTAATAATAGTACATGTAATAGAAAAGAGGTAATATTCTTACCCTTAAAATGCTTTTACCTAATTAATTAATAAACACTTTAGTGGAAAAATAAGCATGAAACACAAAAAGGAATATCATAAAAAAATATAAGCAGAAAATTTAAAAAGTTAAACTGGATTAGTATTCAAAAAATGCAAATAGTATCACCAAGACATCATTTTTGAATATTAAATTCAGAATAATATATTCATAAGAAAAAGCCCTTAATCTCCAATTAAATTTTTGTATATGTGAAGCAGAGATCAAGGTTTACTTTTTTTCTTATGAATGTCCTATTGCTTCAGCATGATTTATTAAAAAGACAAAACCCAAAACATAATCTTTTTCCTTAAATGGTATTGATGTCTTTGCCACAAATCAACTGAATATATATGTGCCTGTCTATGTTTTGGTTATTTGTTCTGTTTCCTTTGTCTATTTGTCTTTATGACAATATCATATTCCATAATTACTATAGGTTTATGACAACTCTTAAAGTATTACAGTTTCTTCTTAAATATTGTCTTGTCCATTTCAAGTCCTTTGCATTTCCAAATAAATTTTAAAATCAGCTTATCTCTTTTAACAAAAATGTCTATTACTTTGGCTTCAATTTTATTGAATCTAAACCAATAAATCTAGATTAATTTTTGAAAATAAACATTAAATAATAGAAACTCCCAATCCATGAAAATGGTATAATTCTTCACTTACTTAAATCATCTTTGTCAAATCAGTGTTTTCTATTTCACCTTTGACATTTTTTGAGAGTTTTGTAATTGGCATTGTCTTTTTAATTTCAATTTTAAATTCTTTGTTGTTAGTATATAAAAATTCTACTGATATTTCTGTATTGACCTTATATCCAGAGGCCTTGCTAAAAACCACATTATTTTACTGTGCTAATAAATTATTTCAGACATTCTATATAATTACATACTTTTAATTGAAATTAGTAACTTTTACCATCAAGAGAAAACACTAAAATAATGAACAGGAAGCTGTAAACTGAGCAAAAATGTATATATGATATATGTATGTGATAAATATGTAATATATATAACTAGAATATATATATATATATATATATATATATATATATATGCTCTAGGGTCACATAGCTAGTAATTGGCAGAGTTAACAACTGAAACCAGATTTGTCTGAATCCAGAGCTGGAGTTTTTAACTAGTATGATATATTTTTGACATGAAATGATGTTCATATATGTATCACGAAGGTCCTATATCCATATTATATAAAGAACTCCTACAAGTCAATAAGAAAATGACAACCCAAACAAAATAGGCAAAATATTTGACTAATTCATAGAAAGCTTTTAAAAATGGATAATAAGCATATTTTAAAAAGTGCTATATCACGACTCATTGGAGAAATGCAAATTAGAACTACCATGAGCTATACAAATATAAAAATGGCAAAACAACAAGAGAACTGATGATATCCAATATCAGTGAAGATATAGAACAGCTGGGACTCACAAATGTTGCTGACGAGAATATACATTGTTTTAAACATTTTGAAAACTGTGTCTACCAAAACCAAATATATGCCCACACTAATGAAACAGCAATTTTTCTCATACATGTATTCCCAGAAGAAATAAGGGCATAGGTCCACCAAATGGGTATATAAACATTTGCTCTATTGACAGCAGCTTTATTCATAACACCCCATACATTGGGAACAACACAAATGTGCAATCATACGGGAATATACAAGCAAACTGAGGTATGTTCATACAGTAGAATATTATGGAACATTAGAAAAGAATAAACAAGAAACTGCTGATACACAGCTGGCTGGATCTCCAAAACATTGTGTTGGGCAAAAGATAAAATACACGGAAGTGAACATGCTGCATGATTCTACTTATTGTAAGCTTAGAAGTCAGAGTTTATCTCTGATTTGGGATTTTATTAACTAGGAAGAGGCAAGAAGCATCCTTCTGGAGTGCTGGAGGTGTTCTCTTATATTGATCCAGGTGATGGTTATATAGATGTATACATACATAAAAATTCATCATGCCATACTGTTAGGATTTTGCAATTTACAATGTATAGATTGTACCTTAATTTAGAAAATGGATAATATGGAAATGGGAATTTTATATAATGCTGATTTAAATGCTTAGTATAATGTTGGTATTATTTTTCAAGATATGATAAAACTTTTTTCAGTGCCTGTACTCTCTGATCCAGGAAATTTTGTTTAAAGTAACTGATTCTAAGGAAAGAATCTGATCAATGGCAAAAATGTATGTGTAAAATAATGACATTTCTTATGCTAGTAAAGAAACCAAGACAGAAAACCCCTTAATGTCTAAGATTTGGAAACTGGAAAATTATGATTTATGTGCAATAGCCACCAGATGAACCCCTAGCTAGGCATTTTCCATGACAGAAGGATTTTTTAAAATTAATATTTTTGGAGTTAATATTAATTGCCATGTATTTGTACAATCTATCAAGATGGCTTATTCTATTTAACATTTATTAGAAACTGACAGGTAGGGGTTATTAATAGTTCCTCTTTTTTAACGGATGAAAAAATGGAGCCTGAGTAGCTTGCTCTAGGGTCACACAGCTAGTAACTGGCAGAGTTAACAACTGAACACAGGTTTGTCTGAATCCAGAGCCAGAGTTTTTAACTGATGTGATGTAATTTTGACATGCAATGATGTTCATAATCTGTGGTTAATTGAATAAATGATTAGCCAAACTGTAAGACTGAGAGTATGATTTTATGCTTGTAAAAAAATATGTACACGTATACACACGTGTGCGTGTAAAGCAAAATCCTCTTCTCCCCTATTCAGATAACTAGCTATGCAGGCTTGATTTCATCTTTTCATTAATTGTACAATAAAATCTGTTTATGTTTATAGGATTGAACATTTTAAACCTCACTTGTAGCATATAGCCAGGTTTTACTGTGTGTGTGTGTGTGTGTGTGTGTGTGTGTGTGTGTGTATATATATATATACATACATATATATATATATACTGTGTGTGTGTATTTATATATATATATATATATATATATATATATATATATATATAATATAATCAAATCTGTTTTGCAAAGCATATGTCAGCTCCTGATTCTGCTTCTTTCTTGGTGTTAGGATTGCTGATAATTAAAAATATAAATTTGTTCAGCCATTTTACATTCTTTACTTTTTCTAAACTTGATGTAAAAAATTGATGCAATTAACAAAAAAAAAGGCCCTTAGAAGAGATAAAAATGTGTTTTAATACAACACTAACCTGTCTTTTAATTCATGTCCTATCATCACCCAACTGAAAGAATTGGGCTTTACACTTAATACAACACTAACCTGTCTTTTAATTCATGTCCTATCATCACCCAACTGAAAGAATTGGGCTTTACACTTAACAATAAATGTTAATATTTCTTGAGAGCATAATTTGTACCAGGTACCTTATAAATGCTTATGAATATATTTTTTTCTCCAGCGAATCCTTTTCACAATGCTATGAGGTAAATACTATCACTATCTCTATTTTATATCTGAGGAAACTGAAGTACAGAGAGGTTAAGTACATTGCAAAAGTCTACACAGTATGATTTGAGCTCAGAGAGTCTGACTCCAGAGTCTTGCTCTAGACTCCTAAACTAAACCTTCCCTTTAAGTGTTACACTAGGGGCCTCATCTCCTCAACTACAAAATTCAGGGCCAAAACAGGTCATTTTAAAGGCACCTACACATTTAAATATTCTGTGATCTTTATTCCTATGAACAGTTTTACCAAAAATATATGTTTTATGCTACAATCAGTTATTTTTTCAGTACCTACTAGGTGCCAAACTCAGTAGTAACTTTTTTTTCTTTTACTCAATATCAATTTTATTAGCCACTTGAGTGGAGTGACCTGTGTGCCTTGGATATGAGATGAGGGCATATCAATCTGTGTATATGCTGCAGTTGAGCCCAAACAAAGCATTTTGATTATTTAATAAATTATAACCTGAAAAGAGGGTCTGACAGTTACTTCTGTATGTTTCCTGACACATAATCTAATTCTTAAGTGAGTGGTTTAATATAATTTTCTAAGTTGCTAGCCTGATTCAGAATAGGCTTCAAGCATAAAATCACACAAAGCTTTTGTTTTGCAAAGCTCTTTCACAAATCACCCTGGTTTCATGCCCTAATTAATCAGCGTTCATGGGGGAATGAGAGGTTATTTGCTTTTCAGCTTCTGCAGATATACTAATAGCGTAGCAGGAGAATTCTGAAATAACATGGGTTATTTCTCATATTTGAAGCAGTTTCCCATGGATTCTTATATAATTATCTACAAAATGTGAACCATTGTTTCTACTGGAATTGTGTCTCATGCTGACAGGAACTCGAAAGATTGCAAAAATCTACAAGTTACTAGGTCTTTTGAGCATGATATTATTCTAACATGTTAAATTGAACATATCAGTGTATTTAGAAATCCCTACCACAGTCCCTGACCCCTACAATTCAGAGAAAAATCTAACCATTTCTTTTCCTCAATTAAATAACGTTTAAAACATGCAACAAAGCATTTCTCAATGATAGAAATAAAAACAGTGTACAATTTTCCAATTTAGTAGAATAGTTTAACAGGATATTGAAATCCAGTAGGGTTTAGCTAACAATCAAGTCTAAAGAGAAGCATTACTTGATTTTCTTATGTGTTATCATTAGCCCCGTAAAATTGGCTTATTGAGCAGAGTTTCAAATCAACATTTTACAACATCACCCCTGGAACACTGGGGCCTTATGCATAAAGGTTATGTTCATTCATTATCCAGAATTTCTTTTTAAGATGGGTAGTTGAAGGATTGAAGCCATTGTTTTTTTTCTACTGGGAGACAAATTTTTATTGCAACAGGTTCTCTGGGTCAAAATAACTGCTATTGCTATGAAATTGCTTTAAAACAGAAAATCTATGACAGATATAAAGTAAATATACTTTACATTATTTCATTTTAAAATATGAAAACAAAACGGATTTCCATATTTTAGGATCCTGGATGCTTTTGCTTCTAGGTTTCGAGAACAATTCTGTTCATCAATGTAAAATTATTTACATAATTACAGATCAAACCAATCAGTTACTACCTTGTAAGGCTAAAGGTTATGTCTAGCATAAGCAAGTAGCTCAGATGCTGCTCTGCTGTTAATACCTATTCACTCTAGGGCTGCCGCCCTATTCCCAAGGCTGATTGCCCTCTGTCCTGTGGCTTCAAGTAATGTAAATTGTATCTTGTCCCTGGGTAATCGAGATCAGTGTTGTCTTGTCTGTCCACTCCCTGCCAATGCCCTCTCTGTGCTTCGATAATGGTTTTGGTGGGCAATCAAGGAGGATACCTTCTTGACTCATCTCTCATAATAGATTGTCCTCCTCAGGCAAAATTGAATAACCCCCGACATGGCCTGGAGGCAAGCAATGAGAATTCAATAAGTCTGCAGGGTCAATGTCCTGTCATTTTTGGAAGCAAGTAATTATTCTGCACTAACATTCAGTAATAGGAGAAGGAAACTGCTGTAGACACCTTCATCCTGATGCCCAGAAAAGTCACCTTAACGGGATTTTTCCTCCAATCAGCAATAATTCCTTCTCCTCTTCTGATGTGATTTGATCCACTTTTTTTGTGTGAGTTGCATGTGTGGATTTTCTACACTTTTTTTTTTTTTTCTTCAAACCTGCAGTATCTGTGGGAAAGTTTAACAACTTCACTGCCTGTTTAATATTCTCCACTTTTATGGGTTGCAGTTGTGCTGTCTATTTGCTTTTACTGATTTGTGAAAGATTTATTATAAACCAAATACAGCTGTTCTCCTCTTTCATAAAGTCAAACTATTTTGGCAAACCTGTTTTCCACTAGAAAAATATATTCAACATTATTTCCCTTACCAGCTTTCCTACCATAAGCATTCAGCTGTGCTTAGTGGTGCAGGGTAGGTGCAACGTGGTTGTGGATTCACTTAAAGAAATGAGAATGCATTCAAAAATAAACAGGCAGAAGAGAATAAATGACTTTTTTTTTCTCCCATCCTTCTGGTGGGATTCAACGTTATGCACAAATCCCAAGAGGGCAGAATTATAATACCCATCCCCCCCCAATACCTGCAAACGCAAGCCACTGAAGAGTGCTGCTTTTGCATTTACATTTATGAATAACACACATGTAATTTAACTATGTAATCTTTACCTGAAACTAATATTATGATTAACCTTTTCATATTCTTAAAATAAAGCTGTCGTGTACCATGACTCCATTCACTATATATACACACACATAAATATTCTTGGTTTATATTTAAAGAAACATATTCACTTCAATTAATCATTTTCTATCATTCTGATTTAGATTTCTGACTTATGACACTTATTTAAAGAAATTTTGATTAACCAGTTTTGAAGACAGCAAAGTTTAGTATGATTTTAGTTATTTCTATAGCCACCTTTTAAAAAGCAATCTTTTTAAAATGAAAAAAAAAAAAAAAAAAAAAAAAAAACAATTAGAAAACAAAAGTGATTTCTAAACCCAATCTAAGTCGCTTTTCTCTCCATTTCTCTCTCTGTAGAAACTAGTGCTTTATTCATTGGAAGGTACCTTTATCTTCTCTCTCCTGAGATCAGTGTGCACAGCAAATAATGAAGAGGCTCGTGTAAGAGCAGAATAAGCACTTTCCATGACTGATTGACGATTGATTATTGCTGGGATGTCTCCCCACGGTCACTCATCACTATGCTTTTCTGACAACCAAGCTCTATGTCCGACATGAAAAAGGTGTTTTGATCTGCATCAATTTGGCTTGTTAACTGTGACAAAACTCAAACTGATACCGATCATGTTCAGTTGTCTATGTTGATTTGCATCTTGGATGTAGAAACAGTTCATACGCATATTAATATACTTTATTTTTATTTGAGAATGCCACAATATTGAGATATGTAATAACTACCCTTCTTGAAACATTTTTTATTATCCTCAACATTTAGGATTTTGTTCACTATAAAGCTTTTGGCACGATTTTATCTTATAGTTGCTTCCCTCAACTTATTTTAAATAGTCTGCTTTAGAATTTCTAACCGTTTTTATATGACTATAACCAAATCTTCCTCCATAAAACATTGGAGAGAAAACTATAGTTGCTTCTCTTGCAAGCTACTGAAAAACAAAATTTATTTAAAAAATTGTTTTGCATTAAGTAGAGTATACATGAGACCCATATATAACTCCTAGAACTGAAGCACATCACAGAATATATTTTAAAGACTGTCTTAAGGAAGATAAAACACTGGGAAATCTCTGTTCTTTTTTCCCCCAAGTACTTTGGGTTCAAAGTGTGAAATACATTCTTGCCAATTAATTATTGTATCCCACATTTTAAGACCAAGTTTTATTTAAAATTAATATCTTAAACATTTATTAAAATTCTGATTATAAAATGTTTGCTACTAAAAAACTAGTCTAAACTTGTGTTTAAGTATATTTAACTATCATTTTTGTTTTGTACTGAGAAATTAGTTAGAAACTGAAAATTTTATTTTTCAAATTGAATTAGGTTTCAAACTTAAAATTGAAGTAATAATCTTTCTTCCTTTTGTATTCTCATTTTAACTTTCTTCCAAGAGCTTATAAGACCCGTATTTACCCCATGCCACAGAAAAAGTACCATAAATCCAATGAACCTTTTTCATTGTGTTTATTGATGCAGTCCTTGAAAATGACCATGAGAACTTAGCTACTACTTTTTTCTTAAAGTGAGAATAAAGTTGTCTAGTAAAACTACAGCATATTATTTTGAGGTTTGCATCATTAATTCTCTTCTCTCTTTTCCCATACTATTTTAAATTTCTTGATTCAAATAATCAAGCATTGTATTTCATTTACTAAAATATATTGAATTTATTTTTCCTTTAGTTTGTCATACTGAAGCTACTGCAAAATTTAATATTTTAATCTAAGTGAATATGCAGAATTCCATTCTGATGTCATAGCTGCTTTTGAGTTTACGAGGAACTAAAATGTATAAATAAAAACTAATGCCTAAATATCTCCCTATCATTTGAGAAGAAAAATCTGGACCAACATAGATTTTTCATTGAAATCTGAGAAGTTGCCTACTTAGGAAGTCTCCTCATTCTATTTTTCATGAGTGTGCTCTTATATCAGTGAAACCAGTGAGCTCAGTGTTGCTACAGGAAAAACATTGCACGCTGCTATTTCCATGTTTTGAGAAGACTGTCTCTCTCTGTGATGAGCTGCTTTCTGACTTGTCTTTTCTTGGCATGTCTCCAAAACAGCACCCACAGTTTCAGTGGGCTGTACCTCCCAGGGCTTGCTGGCATTTTGGGCTACCTGATGGCCCAGGTCCTGTTGGCCGACGTCTGCTATCACCAGTCTCATCCTTCACCTTTGGCTCTAATGTCTCTGTGAACTGCAAAGGGAAAGAAGCTGGGGAGACTTGATGTGGAGAAAAAGGAGACCAGAGAATTTGAAAGTGAGAAAAAAGGAAGCTGTATGTTTAGAATCTCAACCTGCCTTGCCCCGCCTCAAAATGGTTTTCAATGACCATATGCTTACTAGCTAGTGAGTAGGTTATGATCATGTCATGATGTGTGTATAGCTTTCTTTTTCTCAAACAATTTTTGGTTTGCTCTGGATTTTCTCTTTGTTTCATCTCACTTTCCAAGCTTACCTTATATAAAGGCTCAAAAAAGAATGTCAGGGCTTTAAATCAGAAACACTGACACAGAGGCAAAAGAAAGGCCCTTGAGGAGACCCTGCTAGAGAGGATTCAATCACCTTACACTGGTTTAAAATAGAGAAACGGAGAACTCACACATGGAAGCCAGATTGCCTGGGATCAAACCCTGACTCTGTCACTTACTTGTTATGTTTTCTTATACCCCTTGTATAATATCTCTGTGCCTTGATTTGCTCATCTGCGAAGTGAGGCTATTAATAAAAATCAACTTCTAAAATTGTTGAGAGGATTGAATATGTTAAAATAGTTGATGCTGTTAGAGCAATGTTGTTACTGTTATATATGCATCTCATGATACTATTTGGGTAGAAGTTGACACTTTACAAAATGATTTCTCAAATATTTTCCTTTCAACTGTTATAATAACTTCATGGATCTAGTTTAGGAAGAATAAACTAAGAAAACGAATGACTTGACAAAAAGTACATGATGTACAAATCCTGAGGGACCTAATGTAGGTCTGCTTTTAAGTCTGTTTTGCTCCCTTGGACAATATTTGTCTGTTTTTGGAGATTGATTATATTTGCTATTATGGCATTAAATGTGAAAGAAATGAAAGGCTAGATGTAGAGTGGATAACATGAAGAGAGAAGAAGGAACACTCCCTAGGTGTTGATAAGGGAAAAGTCAGAGCTTTACAGTTTCAGAATATACTTACGCATGTGATTAATCAGGAAATACCTATTATGCACCTATTATTGTTAGAGACTATGAGTATGAAAACAGACAATATATTGACATTCAATTCAGAGAGTTCAGTGGAGAAGAGAGACAAGTAAACTTGTTGCAACATAGCATAACAGAGGCACACATGAGTATTATAAAAGCACAAAGTAGTGGCACCTGACCTAGTATGGAGGATGTGAGAAAATCAGGGAATATCCTCTGGAGGATTTGCCACAGAGGAGCTAATAATCTGGTTCATAGTTTGAAAAGGTTATTGTGATTTTTGTGTTAAGACTGTAGTGTAGGATGCAAGACTGGAAGCAGAAAAAACAAGTTGGAGGTTATTGTAATAGTTTGGGCAAGATATATAAGGGAAGCTTAACTATGTCTGTGAATGGAGGAAGAGGCCCTAGTAAAGAAGGATGGATTTAAGATCCAAGTGAGAGATAAGACCATTGATGGAGTAAAAACCTGAAATAAGTGAGTAAGCATTTTATCATCTGTATAAATTAAGAATGTGGGCATGTGCACAGGTTCTCTATGATGAGAAAGAAGGAAAGGATAGATAAAAATGCGGAGAAAATTGAGAGAATGATCTCATCAACTGATGTTTTCCTAATTTATAAAACCTACCCATGAAGTTCATGTCATGATGTCATGACGGCCACTCAGTATATGACCTTTGCAAGCGTTAAGATTCATGGGTGGGAATGATAGCTCTTTGATAGTGTTCAGGTTGTGGTAAAAGGCAACTTTGGCAAACAATGTTTTATGGCAGCTGAAACCATTGAGATGACTCACACTGAAATAGGACAGCTTAAAATACAGACTCCACAGAGCAAAAAGCTGCCAGATACTCAAAAAGACAAAAAAAAAAAAAAAAAAAAAAAAAAAAAAAAAAAAAAAAAAAGGCCAAGGTTGAAATAAAAACAAAACAATTGCATAGGTGATTTCTTTATTTTTTAAAGTATGATAAAACCCACTACATATATGTATAATGTATGTGAAAGGCACACAGAAAAACAAATTCAAATATACTGAGAGGGGTGAAGGCCAGTTGACTGCTGTCATCTACTCTTTCATTAAGGCAGTGTACTCAGCAATAATTATATAATAATGTAAATTTCTGATGAGTTGGGATGTTGTTTTTGAAAAAGGTAAACTAAGAAATGTTTCTGCTTAAGGGCCTAAACATCTTTTATGATCATTCCTAATCTAACATGACTTTTGTCTGTCTGATTTTTATTTAATGTACTGTTTCTCTATGTGTCTTTCGTGTATTATCTACCTACTTCTTTAAATAGGAAAACTTTTTTTTTTTTTTTTTAGACCGAGTCTTGCTCTGTCACCAGGCGGCAGGCTGGAGTGCAGTGGCACAATCTCGGCTCACTGCAATCTCCGCCTCCTGGGTTTAAGCAATTCTCCTGCCTCAGGAGTAGCTGGGACTATAGGTGCATGCCACCATGCCCAGTAAAATATTTTTTAGTAGAGACGGAGTTTCACCATGTTGGACAGGATGGTCTCGATCTCTTGATCTTGTGATCCACCCGCCTCAGCCTCCCAAAGTGCTGAGATTACAGAGAAAACATTCTTTAAGGAATAAAATATTGAAGACATATTTGATTTGAAAATAAAGTCACAACTTTGAGAACTAGAAGACTAGATATTAATGAATACAATATTGGGAAGCATGGGTAGAACTGTCAGCATCCAAAGATAATACAAGTTAGGTAACTAACAGCTTATCAGATTACCAAAGTGGGACTTCCTAGAATTCTTGGTCATAAAACCCTTTCAGGAAGTGATAGTTTTTCTTTTATTTTCTTCTTACTAAGCTTTGAAAGCTTTGAAAGCTAGGCATATCGTTGCTTCCATTTTTAGACCAAGAGTATTGACTGTACTTTTTGTTTTGTTATTTTGAAAGCAGTTGGCATTTCTTCCTTTGGTGTTCAAAGAAGATGGTGGCATTAAGCCTTCCCTCTGTGCCACTGCCCTCTTTCTGCATAGTAAACCTTGTGCTGCTGGGTTTGCTGGGTGGTGTAAGAGTGTTGGGCCAGAAAGAGCCAGGGACTAGATTTGGCTATACTTTCTACCACACCATGCCTGGTTTTCTGCATGCAATAATAGAGTTTTTTTTTTTTTTTTTCATACTATAAAGGAACATGTAGGACTAATTACTTGGGCCTCAGAGAATAGTCCAGGCTGGGTACATCATTTTTTGGCTTATTTGGTAAATATTTTTATAATAGTTTTCTGAATGGAAGAGAGGACATTTTTTCATTCTATGCTCAAGAAGTAGAAAGTCTGACTCAAAATTTGTAAGATGAAGTACAGTTTGTGATGAAAACATATAATAAGGTTCTTGAAAAACCATATATTTGCTTTTGCATCTCTGGCAAAGGTTATCAGTTAAATATACACATGGCTAATTGAGATTTCCATGGTATAATGAAATGCATATCCTGGAAATGCATACTAGATTTGAAAAAACAGCAAGAAAGATATTTTAATGATGATATTGCCTTCCTATATAAAAATATACATTATCATTATATTTTCAGTAATGCACTGGATCTGTTGAGCTTCTCCTCCAAGACTGCTCATTCACAACTTCTACAAAGAGAGGTAAGAAGCTTTTTCACATGAACTGCATAGGAAAGAAAGGAAGGAAGAAAGAATTATAGAGGCAACATTACATTCCAATGTCTAGGCCTGTATTCCCTCTTGTACATTCATTGTAATTATATACTGACCTTTGAGATCAGTGGCTGGTTACTTATGGGATAATATGATTAAAGTATACGTAACAAGTATGTTAAATTATTTTTAATGCAATTCTAGTGGAGAAGATCTGTGTAATTGCTAATTCCATTTCATTCTAGAGGCATCTGAGATAATGTCCCTTGGGTCTGAGCCTATAAACTAGACTAAAGCTCTATCCACACAGAGGCCAGTTTGAATACTGTTACTTTTGCTTTACTGATGACTGGTTTGCATGGAAAAAGAAACTTGTAGCTAGTTAAAAAATTCAAAAGGAACACATACACTTTCCAAGGAATAATTTGTAGCATGTATATAATTCTTTTATTTGTAGTCATGTTTGAGTAAACCTCACTTTCCTCTTTCCTCCCTGAAACATGAGTACTAGGGCATTTGAGTTGCCTTCTGTTTGATGTAACCCACCTTTTTTATTTTAATAGTTGGGTACTTTAATGGGTCTATTTCAAATGCCTTAATGGTATTTCTAGTGGTAAAAAATTTTGTTGCTGATGATCCTTTGAAAGGACATTGGACTTTATCTGCTGGTAGAGATGGGGAAAATTGGTTGGGAAGAGGCTGTTGATGATGGAGCTTAAACCTCAGGGAGACACCCCAGAAAGGATTGGATGAATTGTGGGATCTAGAAAGAAAATGTTTGCCTCAGAGTCACAGCATAAATGTGGAAAAAACTCTGCCGGAATCACAGACAGCAGGACTGAAGCAGTGGCCACTCTGATGGTAGAGATTGCGGCAGGGAAAAGAAAACAAATGAACAAACATAAGGAGCTTATTATATTTCACAAAACTCATGGAATTCCCAAAATCAAGTTAAATATTTATTTCTAGATCTTAAGAGGATTTTTAAAGTTCTATATTAATATATCATTATCAATATCTTAGATGGAATTTATGTTTGCATACTTGAAGCATATTATTAACAGATAATATTTTATTTATCACTCAGTTATTATGACTAACTGCCAGTTTATGTTAAAAATAGAATGTATTTTTATTTTCCTCCATGTCTAGTACTGTCTCAAATTAGCTGCCATGTAGTTGTAAAACATTTTTGGCATTTAGCTTTTTCTAATCATTAATAACCATGATATTTTTGAAGCATGTTCTTCTTATCTTCACTTAAGGTCAGAATTCCTGCTTTTTTCTGTAATTGCTTGGGCAGGTATCAGTTATTTTCCAAAGAGAATTTTTGGTAAGGGAATTGGCCTTTTATCTTACATTTTATTTCAGACATCTTTCTCTCTCTCGCTCTCTCTCTCTCTCTCTCTCTCTTTTTCTTTTCTTTCTTTTTTTTTTTTTTTAAGAGACAGGGTTTCACCATGTTGGTCAGGATGGTCTCGATCTCCTGACCTCGTGATCCACCCCACCTTGGCCTCCCAAAGTGCTGGGATTATAGGTGTGAGCCACCATGCCCGGCCTCAGACATCTTTATAAAGAAGAAAGCTGTGTGTTAGTTTCAGGAGCTATAGATCTCTAAGTGAGGGGTCAGATGCCTTGAATTTAGGCAGAGTGAAAGATTTGTTTTTGCATTCATCCTCAGATATGTCAGGAGGAATACAGAGTGCTGTTAAAGGTGAGAGTACTCTGGAGCCTCACCAGGTTTGGTTCCTGGCTCTGACACTTACAAGTATGTAACCTTTGAAAATTGCTTTAGTTATCAATTCCTTAGTTTCCTCATCTGCAAATGTGAATAACATCAATAGCTACCCCCAAATGTTGCAAGATTTATTAAGATGATCTACACTAAATGCTCATTTAACACCTAGCTCTTGCTGTCAAAGATCGCAGTTACCAGGCAGGCTCAATGGGTCTTTCTGTTTAGTTTATTACTATATCCTCAGCACCTAGAACAGCGACTAGCATATAGTAGGCCACTGGTTCTTTATTTGCCAAATAAATAAATTTGAGGAGGAAATGGTCAATATTTCTGCTGATTTTAGAGTACTGTAGCAGAAAAAGACTCCCATCAGGGGTTTAAAAATGATCCCTTGATTCCCACTGAAGAGGAAGATTTTTAATGTGGAACAAGTTTAAGGAAATAATTCAGTCGAGGAACTAGAAATAGGAACATTTAATGGGACAAGAGAAGAGACATAGGTTTTTTTATTTGTTTGTTTTTTAGTCTGTATTAATTGCACTTTTGATGTCAGTTTCTCTTCTGGTTACCTTCCTTTTTGGAATACCTTTCTCTGTTACTTCTTTCTCTAGAATCTATTGGCTCCTCTGGCAACTTTGCTTGCTGTTGCTTTTTTCTTTCTGAATTTATCTCCCATGCATCAGGGACAGGAAAAGCAACCACAGTTTGTACATAAGAAAGTATCCAAATATAGCCCTTAGTTTCTCCCTAGTATCTATTGGAATGTGCATTGTCCCCTCACTTCAGTTTTGGACAAATATTTGCATCACAAAAAATGCACATCATTTTAGTTTTGGGAGCTGTCAATGCTAAAATACACTTTGATATTAGCACAGACTCCATGTGCCATACACACTGTTCATACTGACATTTATTAAGCCTCCTATGTGTAAACCAAGGAGCAAGTATCATAGCGGTTACTTTTAAAAACTTGAAATCTCTGATGTCAAGGAGCTTGTAATTTATGACTATTGCTCATTAAAATCTGAAGAGAAATTGAATTTTTTTATCTTGAAACTCTCAAAACTAAGATAACCAAGGGACAAATCTGAGGTGTCAGATTCATGTTTAACAGAGATGACACAGATGGTTATACGAGTTAGTTGATATGTATGGTATTTCACAAACAGAAGAATTCTAAAGTTTTCTTAACTGAAGGCACAAGTAAACCACCAGAAAAGCTATGCTACTTTTCAAATAAGTTGTGCTCACCTAAACATTTACAGGATTTTGTTGTGAACTCATTATGTTTGACATTGTTTTGTATGGACTCTAGTAGAGTTTTTATACTAAAAACATAGTATGCACCTAATAACTGTTCATTTATTCAACTAACACATAATTATTAAGAACCTACCAATTATTTTCTACAATACAGAAGCAGAGTTTATTGGTAAAAATGATATCAGAGACCTTCCCTCATAAAATTATAGGGCAGAAAAAAAGTAGATAGTAAGTCAAAAATTCCTAAATTAGGATTAATGTGAAAATAATTCTACTGGCCAAAGAAAAACAGTAATTTTAATATCGACTTTAGCATTTAGATATTAAATGTAATTTCTTACTATGATATTGTTAACATCATTGTTGATGAATCTCAGCTGAGGTGATAGTGATACCAAACTGCTAGCTGAAACAGACCTTTAAAAAATATGGTTTGGAAAAACAGGCCAGTGGATTTGGTTATGTAAACACTTTGAAGGATTGAAAGAGCCACATTAAGGCTGGCCAAGCCACTGAAGACTTCACCAAGTCAGTGGTGGGTCAAACAGAGGAATTTGCACTTTCTTGACTCAGTCTCAGTCTCTCCAGAAAAGTGGCCATCTTTACATCTGTGGTCTCTCTCTGTCTCTGACTCCATCTCTGTGTCCCTCTCCCCCCTTTAAAAAAATGGTTACGTTATCAAAAGTTTTTTACATATCATAAATAACTGTTGAATTTATTTTTTACATTTTTGTATTGTGTATGAGTTTATTTAAACCATAAAAATATAAGCAAGTATTAGCAAATCACATAAATGAGATACTGTGATTTATTCTTTGGCTACTGTCAAGGTAAAATTAAAAAAAGAATAGCTATTGGCTGCTCTAAAAAACACACTTCTAACGGCTAACATAAAACACATGCTCACTTTCTATCTGAACTCTGAATTGTGGCAATATTATAACTCTAAAGGGAAGGAGTGGCAAGAACATTCTCTCCATTCCCTTCAGTCTGTGAGTCTAAGCTGTTCACAAATGCAGTCGCTGACTCAGGGCCTGGCCAGACCCAGCAAAGACTGAGAGAGAGAAACTCAATCCCATTTGACAGTCTCAAAACACATGAATTCCCCTGGGTACTTTTTCCTATGTCATGCTCCTTTTTGGGAAAGAAACGGCTAGGACAAGAAAGAGAAATTCTTTCTTTCTTTCCCACATTAAAAATGAAAAAGTTATCCTGACTTGTGTCTCTCTGTGTCCAGAGCTATGAAAGGCCTAGATTACTGGAGGTGATAGGAGCTATGACTTCATAATTTTAATTCTACTTTGGTCAGTCATTTACTGTCCCAAATAAAGAAGGGAGCATGTTAGAGTCAAGTAGGCACGCATTTACATCCCGTAAAGGTTTCAGCTTTCTCACCTATTATATAGTGATAATATTTGCTTCAGTGTTAGCTCTACCTCCAACATATACTTATTGGATAACTGCCATATGCCAAGCACAAGTCTAGGTAATGGGAAGGAAGCAGTGGACAACACAGGCCAACTTTCAACTGTTTGAAGCTTACTTTCTACCTGTTGTTACTGGAACAAATGAAATATGTGTGCAGAAATCCTGCTGTATGAAAGGTATTCAATAAATAATTACTTCCTTTTATAACAAGATAATACAACTGTACGTATAACATATAACTAAGAACTTGTATCAGTATAGTGACTATAAGGAATAATATTTTAAAGGAAGTTTTATAAAATCTTGATCTGAAGTTTTATTTTTATCAGATGAACCTTGATGTTCTTTCTTTTAATCCCAAAATAAACAGGCATTAAATCTGCTTTAACATTCATTACTCAACTAAAATGCCTCTATTCCGTTGTCTAATCTTACTAAATTCTTTGGGCTATGTTTTTTAAAAATGTGTCTATATATTAAGCATCATCTCTCATCATTCTAGAATGTGAATCTGTCAATGGCTGCACTGTTCACACTCAATTCATCCCAAGCTCTGTGCATGTCTACGTTGTTTACACATTAAGAACCTCTTTCTTGGAGAGGCGCGGTGGCTCGTGCCTGTAATCCCAGCACTCTGGGAGACCGAGGTGGGTGGATCACAAGGTCAGGAGATTGAGACTATCCTGGCCAACATGATGAAACCCCATCTCTTCTAAAATACAAAAAATTAGCCTGGTGTGGTGGTGCGTGCCTGTAGTCCCATCTACTCAGGAGGCTGAGGTAGGAGATTGCTTGAACCAAGGAGGCAGAGGTTGCAGTGAGCTGAGATTGCACCATTGCACTCCAGCTTGACAGCAGAGAAAGACTCTGTCTAAAAAAAAATTATCTTTCTAATACTCATAACTTATTCATGATCCTATGCATGAAGATCCTATGCAAGTCCTGCTTCCCTCATGACATTTCCGCAGCACACATTCTAGTGTGCTTCAGAGGTCTCCTTCTTTCACTTCTTATGGCTACTGTGACCATATTTTCTGGACCAGATCAAAATTATACAGAGTTCTCTCTTATTCTCTAAAGTACACATTGCTGTGAGTTGTTCATTAATTTTTCCAGAGGGCTTCTGCTGTCTACTCAAATTATATAAGCTCCAGATGGGAACTCAATACTGAATGAATAAATGATAAAATCAATAAATCAATCAAATTGCATGTGATTATTCTCTCATGAGTATAACTCATATGTTGTTAACTCATTTTGGCAAATAAACGGGTAGAAGAGCTATTGGTATGGGAGGATAATTTCTGACTTTTCTGAAATCACAGCCCATGCCAATGCGTATGTTACCTGATCCAGGAATAATAAAAGGGTCTTATAGGGATGTGTGCTAGAAAAGTAGTTCTGGGTCGATCAGGAGAAATGTGGACCACGAATGCCACAAAAATTCCTGTAATGTTCTTGAAAGGCTTGCTCTATTTTCTTCCTTTGGTGGGTAAAGGAAAAATGAAATCTAGTGGTATATCAAAATCAGTAAAACTACTAAACATTGCCTTCAAATGGGATTCTGGCAAGTAGTCAGACTTAATTATGTTTTATTGAAAGCCAATGTCATTTACTGCATCACATTCTAAAGAATAAATTGTTTTTAATGGGCAATGTGTTGATTAAAAGGAAGAGTACAAATGAAATCCATTCTGATGAGTGATGATGATAATAAAACAGTAATGGAAATTACTTAGTGAAAGGTAAAATAATGACCTTCCCTTTTCCTTTTCCTGCCGCCATACTGCAGTTATGTCCTTACATCTCTTCCCGATCTAGCACTAACCTGTATTCTGAACCAAATCAATGTAACTAGTAAAGTGTAAAATGCTGCAGCATTACCATGATGATCTTTGTTCTGCCATTTCTGACATCTGAATTTACTGATATTGATATAATAAGCCATTTTGTGTTTTCATTTGTATAAACCAAATGCGTGGCTTAGCTTATTGATTTTATAATCAAGATATAGTTTACTGAAGTGTTTATAAAATGAACTTGTAAACACATATTCTTTACACACTTATGAATCCCACAAGCCCTTCTTATGCGTGTAGAAGATGTAATTTTGGTAAAGTGGTAGATGTGGAAGTGGTATACGAATGAAGATTGGCTATTTAGGCATTTGACTCTAGGAGAAGACTGTATGTGAAAGAAAGAATTTAAAAATGTGGTAGCTTTCTATTTTTAAAAAATGGGCAGGAAATAAATTAGTGAAAACTAAATGATGGTCACCAGAGGCTGGAAGGGTGGTGGTAGGGGAAATGGGGATCGTTAATGGTACAAAATCATAGTTGGATAGGATGAATAAGATCTAGTATTTGAGAGCACAACAGGGACACTGCAGTCGATGATAATTTATTGTACGTTTAAAAATAACTAAAAGTATAATTGTATTACTTAAATACAAAGAAAGGATAAACGCTTGAGTAATGAATACTCAAATTAAAATTTGCCTGTATCGAAATAGTTTGTATACTTCATGAATATATGCACCTACTATGTGCCCACAGGAAGTTTTTTAAAATAAGGAAAATATGCCTGTCTGAAGATTAGGAGTCCAAAAACTGACAGACTCTTCACAGTTCACATATTTCCACATATGACTTAACCTTCAAACAATCTCATTATTAGTTGGTGTCATTCTCATTTCATAAATTAGAATATTCAGCCTCAGTTGGATGAAGGTATTGTCTCAAGTCATGTGCTTAGATGAGCAACAGAAGTAGGACCACTACCAGTCTTGTTTCCTGCCTGTTTATTCCAAGTTCTCAGGAATGTGGGCTAAGATACAGGTGGAAAAGGTATTTTTAAAATGAGTCACAAACTCTTCTGCTGAGGAAGGATCAAATGATATTTTTCGTGTGATAAAAGATGAAAGAGTTAAGGATGTACAAATCCGGAGGGCAGTGTAGAAATGTTCTAGAGTATTATGGAGAGATAGAAGACAATCTGAACTACCTGCTAGGGATAATGAGTCCCAAAAAGAAGAGTAGAAAAACATCCTGAACAATTGTAAACAGGTTTCCCAGAAACCATAACAGTAGAGGATAGGTTAAGTTTATTAATGGTGCACTTTAGGAATACTTGGCATTATTCTGATATGCACATATGTGCCTATGATCTGCTGCTAAAAACTGCTATTTGAATTGCATAGTTCAGTTTAAAGAATTTAGTGCAATAAATGGTGCCACGAAAACTGGATACCAATATTCAGAAGAATGAAATTTGACCATGTCTCACCTTATACAAAAATCAATAATGGATTAAAGACTTAAATTTAAGACCTCAAACTGTGAAACTACTGAAAGAAAACATTGGGGAAACTATCCAGAACATAAGTCTGGGCAATGATTTCTTGAGTAATACCCCACCAACACAGGCAACCAAAGCAAACTTGAACAAATGGGATTGCTTCAAGTTAAACAGCTTCTGCACAGCAAAGGAAACAATCAACAAAGTGAAGAGACAACCCACAGAGTGGTAGAAACTATTTGCAAACCATCCATCTGAAACGGGATTCATAACCAGGATATATATGGCACTCAAACAACTCAATAGGATAAAGCCTAATAAAATGATTTTAAAATGGGCAAAAAGTCTGCGTAGACATTTCTCAAAAGAAGACACACAAATGGCAAACAGATATATGAAAAGGAGCTCAACACCACTGATAATCAGAGAAATGCAAATTGAGACTAACTAGGGATAACTTACCTAGTTAAAACGTTTTTTTTCCCCGCAAAAGATAGGCAATAAAAAACGCTGACAAAGATGTAGAGAAAAGGGAGTTCTCATACATTGTTGGTGGAAATGTAGATTAGTACAGGTATTATGGACAACAGTTATTTCCTAAATAACTAAAAATAAAGCTACTATATTATTAAGCAATTCCACTCCAAAGTAGTAACCAAAAAAAAAAAAAAAAAAGAAAATCAGTATAAAAGAGAGCTGCGCCCCCATGTTTACTGCAGCACTGTTCACAATAGCTCAAATGTAAGCAACCTAAGTTTCCGTCAGCAGATGAACAAAGGAAATGTGGTACTTATACATATGAAGTAGTAGCTACAGAAAATAATGAGAACCTGTCATTTCCAACAACATGAATGATTTTGGAGGTTGTTACGTGAAGTGAAATAAGCCAGGCACAGAAAGACAAACCATATATTTTCCCTTATTTGTGGGAGCAAAAATTAAAACAATCATAGAGATAGAGAGTAGAAGGATGGTTACCAGAGGCCAGAAAGGGTAGTCGGGGAGGATCGGGGGAATAAGAGATGGTTAATGGGTACAAAAGATAGTCAGAAAGAATAAATAACACCTTGTATTTGCTAGCACAAAGGAGTGACTATGGTGAATAATAATTTATTTGTTCACTTAAAAAAATATCTAAGAGGCCAGGTGCGGTAGCTCATGCCTGTAATCCCAGCACTTTGGGAGCCTGAGATGGGCGGATCAGAAGGTCAAGAGATCAGATCATTCTGACCAACATGGTGAAACCCCTTCTCTACTAAAACTACAAGAATTAGCTGGTGTGGTTGCACACTCCTGTAATCCCAGCTACTGGGGAGGCTGAGGTAGGAGAATTGCTTGAACCTGGGAGGCAGAGGTTGCAGTAAGCTGAGATCATGCCAATGTGCTCCAGCCTGGGCAACAGAGCAAGACTCCAACTCAAAAAAAAAAAAAAAAAAAAAGTGAAAATAACTAAGAGTATACTTGGATTTTTTTGAAACACAAAGAAATGCTTTAGGTGGTGAATATGTTTGGTATATTATGTGATTATTATCCATTGCATGCCTGTATTAAAATATCTCATGTAACCCGTAAATATATATGTATCATCTACTATATACCTACACAAATTAAAAATTGAAAAATAAGGGCTACTATGTCTATTTTGACTCATTAAATCAAAATAAAATTTGTAGAGCAATTATTGCTACCCCCACCTTTTTAAAGAAAATGGAAGTTTTGAGGTGTTAATTATTTATTATTACATATCTCTTTCAGTCCTTCTGCCACAGAAAATTAAATTTGATTTCTTATGCAGGATAAAGGTAGCCTCTCCACCCTATATATAAAATAGACCCTACAACCACTAATCTTTCCTCAAATTCCTCTCCTGTTTTTAAGATTTTCTCTTGGCCCTCGTCTTTTCATTAATAAAATGGTGATCAGTTTCTTCTCTCACATATTAAAGAAAAATGTCTTGCCTCAATCTACTGTTTTACTGTTTCTCTCTACTTCTAGCTCTAAATTTCTCTGTCTGTTTGTGGGCATCAGAATAGTGGCTGAGAACACTTGACTTATTAACTGTGGGATTTCAGACAAATTAATCTTTAAAGGCCTTTATTACTTTATCAGTTTTATCACTGTAAAGTGATGATAATATTTATTATATAGATTTGTAATGATTCAATGGCTTAGTTATTACAGAACACTTAGGCCAGAGCCTGGCACGTGGTAAGCACTCAAAAGGCTTAACTGTATTATAATTATTAGAATACTTACTCACACATAAGCCTCTTGGAAATGAAATCTATACATGTTATCTCCAATTCTTCATTTCCTATTTATTCCTTAATTTAATCATCTTCATCTAAAGACTGTACTAAAATTCTTCCTAAGCCAATTACTTTCCAATTAAAATAATTTATGTAATATTTTTATATTCTCTTACTTGACCTTTCTGCAGCATCAAGGTCAGTGACTGCTTCCTCCTTTGAAAAATTCTCTTCTGCCTTGGCTTCTAAAATGTGAATCTTTTTTAAAAATTCTTTTTTCCTGGTTTTCCAGTCACTTTACAGTTCTTAGTCCTCTCTTTAGTTTCTCCCTAAAAGTTTGCATACCCTAAAGATTCCTTCTTGAACCTCCACTTTCTTAACCTTGCATGCTCTCTTCACCTAGATATATTACCTTGACTCCTCCTATGCACTGAGGACTTCCAAATCTTTGGTACGTAAATTCTGTATGCCACTGGCTACTACACATTTCCACTTGGATGTCCTATTGCCATCTCAAATGCAATACAAATACAATTAATTTAAAAATCCCCTCCACTTTTTTATTTTTTCCTGTTAAACGTTCTTTTAAAGTTGTATTTTCTTACTGATAAAGCAAGATTGAAATCTGGGTAGCATTGTAGATGTCTGTCTCATACCTCATTAGCAACCAAGTTCTTAGACTGCACTTTCTGCGTATCCCCTTTTTAATCTATTCCTTTCTTCTCATCCTACTCATTGCCAGCGCCTCAGGCCTCTTTCATTAACTGCTTCTCTCAGCTTCTGGTTTCACTGTTCTTCAGTCTACTTTCCATGCTGCTTACCCAGTGATCTTTTTACTAAACATCTTAAGTTATTTTCATGTCACACAGAAAAAAAAAAAAAAAAAAAAACATCCGGAACATACTAAGCCTAGCACAAGAGGCCTTTTCTTTTCTAACCTCTCCTGCCACCATGCCTGGCCCTGCTTCTCCGGTTGCTCTTTTTTCACTTCAGCTGTCTCTTTTCGGAGTACTCGTAGCCCCTTCTAGTGCTCTCTTGTTATTTTTCAGTGTTAAGGATGTTCTTCTATACAAAGCCCTTCTAGAATCCTTTCAATGTGCAACCTAGATGTCCCTCCTCTATGCTCACAAAGTAGTACCTTGCTCATTCTGCCATCACAAAACTCAGTAATTATTTTCCAGTTGAAACACCTATTTGCATTTCCCCATTAGAGTAATTCTTGAGGAAAAGTATCATATTTGGAACTGTAGCATTAGTTCACAACCTGGCGCCTCCTAACTACTCAATACTCTTTGGAAAGATGGTGATTCACAAACAAGTTTGTTGCTTTTCTTACTGCATCGTATCACCTATATAGGTCTAATGCCTTATCAGAAATGTTTACTAGAAATGTTTTAGTATTATGTATACATTAAATAGTTCTACAAGGTGTTCAAACATTGACTTGAGATCTCTGTTCCTCTATTAGTATTAACCCACTATGTCTCCATATCTATCTATCTTACTGAAATTCACTGAGCCTCATTTTTTATGCTGTTAAATAAGGGGATTAGACTAGCTACTTTTTAGGTACTTTATAAACTCTGAACTTTTAAATTTCTGACAGATTTTATCTTCTTATTTGATTAATACCTTTTGGTAGCAAATCTAAATAATACAAAGATATCAAATAATATAAGGATACTTTCTGGCATGTTACATTATTTTTACATTAATTTTGTTTAACTTTTCTTTTCAATTTACCAGTACATACGTGTCATTTTCCAATCTAAAAATATAGAGCCTTAATTTTATGTGATAGCAACATCATAAATAGCTTGATGTATTGAAAACACTAAACTAAACATGTTACAGAAGAAGCTGATGCCTTTCATTGGTATTATCTCCTTCAAGATGACAGGCAATCTCGGGAGGCCAGAGAATTCTTAGTTGTACGAGTTTGTGACTAATAGGTGGTTTGATGTGACAAGAGCTGGCCGTCTTGGGAAATTGAACTATCTTTATGTTCAATACCCTTTGTGTCTCATTCTTTGTAGGTTATTGTTGGAGGCCTTTGGGGACCTCTTTTACAGTTTGCATTCACAGAAAATATGAGATCAGCAAGAACTCTGTAGTTTTACTGTCATTATTGATCTGCCATTCCATTCGGTAGCTAATTTGCTTGTTAGCAGTTATTTTAAAAGCTATTTATATTTTTAGTATAACTTAGGCTATATACTGGGCTTTATATTTTTCTGAATTATAACAAAATTGTACAACTTACCACCAAAAGACTGTGCTTTAGGCTAAATCTTTTCTGATTTTCCACTTAGAATTAGAGTTTCAAAATAAAAAAAACATGTTATTGTGAATTTGATCTCTTTGATAAACACCGTGTAAGTTCAGACAAGTTAAGGGAAAAAAATAGTGACCATATTCATGAGAAAATATCATTTGTAAAAAATCTTTTAGCCCATAAGTTTATATAAATTGCAAGAAGAGTGATGTATTAGGAATTCATGAACATTGTTTCTAAAGTTGGGATTTATTTGAAGTTGAACACTCAATAAATGTGTGAGTTGATTGACTGATTCTCTGTTCTGAAGGTAACCATAATACACCCTTCTTATTCACGCCAATTATTGAAGGAAAAAAAAAAACCTTTCTGCCTTTCTGGAGCAGGAGGTGTGCGTCCCCTTTCTGAGGTCGATCTCTGACACATGTGTTCATCCTAAATGAATTTCTAGTGAGCTGAATGTGCATATGTGCATAGCACCCATGAACACAACACCTAAATAGAAAAAAATCCCTGGAAAAACTAATACAAAACAAGCAATAAAACATAAAACAGCAGCCTTACATAATATATGATACTTATCTCAACTTAAATATGTAAAGTGAGTGAAATATATACTTGAATGATTTTAATCTTATACCTGAGCTAAGGAAAGCAAAATGTCCTCATTCCAAAAAGAAGAAACCGAGTACAAGCACTTAAGCTGATGTTAATGCTGCCCCCTGGTGGTGGGGTAGGGATATGTAGCGTTATCAATGAGAAATAAAGAGCCCTGTATTTTCAAACACAGTCAAGGAAAAGAGAGTATGTGGAGTTGCCATAGCATAAGAAAATGTAACTGAAACCCCTGCGTAAAATTTGGAGCATCAAGCAGCTGCAAAGACGTGGAAAAGGAGGGCTAGAAAAATGACCACTATACTAAGCAGGAAAATTTTAAAAGATTATGGTGGCAGAAAAAGTTCTCCAATGAGAATTTATACTTCCTCATTCTTTGATTTTATACTACCATATGGTTCCAAATTAAAACATGTACAGAAATATTCAAGAAATGATCTCTGGGTAGTGATTCCTGGCAGAAGCAAAGTAAAATTATTCTGGAAATGTTTTGAACAATTTAGGATAGATACAAACGATTTTCTCAAGAAATTGAAGACATTGTGAAAAATATTTGGGTGAAGAGAAGAAACAGAACTTCTAGAAATTAAATATGTTACTCAGTGAGATAGAAATACAATGGGAAGGTTTAACAAGGGATCAGAAGCATCTGAAGAATGAATTAGAAAAATGAATGAGTGATTTGAAAAGACAACTGACATTGTAGCAAAGAGAGATAAAGGGAAATTTAAAAAGGGAGTATAGAAGAAAATGGGGATAAAATAATACTGATATTGGTGACACCCGAAGACAATACATGTAGTACTGCTAGTATTAGATAACAGAAAAAAATGACAATAAAAAGGAAGAGACAATATTTGAAAACGGTAACATACCAAAATTTATCAAAGACATTGGATTTATCAGAATCATCAATTCAAAAAGGACAATAAGTCTAATATTGAATAGACATAAGTAAATCTCCATCTATGACATACATGTTTTCAAGACATTAAAAACAAATAGGTTTTAAAAATGAACAGAAGAAAAAGAGATAAACTGCAAAGAGGTGACAGAATAGTAGCAGAATTCTCAGCAGCAAAACTAAACACTGGAAAATAATAATCTTTTCCAAGTGCTAAAAAGGGAAACAACTCTTAGCATCCTCAGCCAATATGAGCTATTATTCAAGAGTGAGAGCAAAATAAAACTATTCCGAGTCTGGGATAAAGAGAATTTACTAATTTCCAACATTTATTAGAAGTATAACTACAGGGTATACACACAATACAAAAACTCCTCACAATAATTTTAAGATGTACCCTGCTGTTTTGTACACACAGTTTCCGCTCCTGTCTGCATAAGAAGAATAGAATCAAGCACACTTTAAGTGGAAGAGCTCTGTTCACACAGGTAGTTCTCCATTTTCTTTTGTTTTTTTACTTTTATTTCAGTTTTGGGGGGTACATGTAAAGGTTTGCTACATAGGTAAACATGTATCATGGAAGTTTTTTGTACATATTGTGCCATTGCCCAGATATTAAGCCCAGTACCCAATAGTTATGTTTTCTGTTCCTCCCTTTCCTCCTACCCTCCACCATCAAGTAGACCTCCGTGTCTGTTTCCTTCTTTATTTACATAACTTCTTATCATTTAGTTCCCACTTATAAGTAAGAACATGCGATATTTGTTTTTCTGTTCCTATGTTAGTTTGCTAATAGCCTCTGCCACCATCCATCCACGTTTCAGTAAAAGACATAATCTCATTCTTTTTATGGCTTCATAGTATTCCATGGTGTATATGCACCATATTTTCTTCATCCAATCTGTATTGCTGGGCATTTAGGTTGATTCTACGTCTTTGCTATTGTGTATAGTGCTACAATGAACATTTGCATGCATGTCTTTATGGTAGAATGATTTGTATTCCTCTAATATATACCTGGCAATAGGATTGCTGCGTTGAATATTCTGATTTTAGCTCTTTGAGGAATCACCCTGCTGCTTTCCACCATGGTTGAACTAATTTACTCTCCCACCAACAGTATATAAGTTTTTCCTTTTCTCTGCAATCTCACGAGCATCTATTACTTTTTGACTTTTAAATAGTAGCCATTCTGAATGGTATGAGATAGTATCTCATTGTGATTCTGGTTTGAATTTTTCTAATGGTCAGTGATATTAAGCTTTTTTTCATGTGCTTGTTGGCTGCATGGATGTCTTCTTTCTTTGGTTTCATATGAATTTTAAAATAATTTTTTTTCCAGTTCTGTGAAGAATGTCATTGGTAGTTTGATAGGAATAATGTAGAGTCTGCACAATACTATGGGTTCTATAGCCATTTTAATAATATTGATTATTACTATCCATAAACATGGGGTGTTTTCCCATATGTTTGTGTCTTCTCCAATTTTTTTGAGCAATGTTTCATAATTCTCATGGTAGAGATCTTTCACTTCCTTGGTTAGCTGTTTCATAGGTAGTTATTTTCTGTTTGTGGAAATTGTGAATGGGATGTCTTTCTGATTTGGCTGTCCGTTTGGCTGTTATTGGTATATAGGAATGCTGGTGATTTTTGTACATTGATTTTGTAAAGATATAACTTTGCAGAAGTTGTTTATCAGCTGAAGAACTTTTGGGCTGAGACTGGGGTTTTCTAGATATAGAATCATGTCATCTGTAAACAAATTTGCTCTCTTCCTATTTGGATGCCATTTATTTCTTTATCTTTCTTGATTATTCTGGCCAGGACTTCCAATACTATGTTGAATAGAAGTGGTGAGAGAGGGCATTCTTGTTTTGTGCCAGTTTTCAAGGGGGGATGTTTCCAGCTTTTGTCCATTTGTATCATGTTGGCTGTGGGTTTATCATACATGGCTTTTATTATTTAGAGCTATATTCCTTCAATAACATAGTTCATTGATACTTTTTAACATGAAGTGGTGTTTAGTTTTACCAGAAAGGTTTTCTTCATCTATTGAGATAATCACGTGTTTTTTGTTTTTAGTTCTGTTTATGTGATGAATCACATTTATTGACTTGCATATTTTGAACCAACCTTGTATCCCGAAAATGAAGCCTACTTGGTAATGGTGGATTTGCTTTTTGATGTGCTGATGGATTCAGTTTGCAACTATTTTGTTGAGAGATTTTTACATCGATGTTTATCAAGGATACTAGTCTGAAGTTTTCTTTATTTGTTGTTTCTCTGACAGGTTTTGGTATCAAGAGAATTCTGGCCTCATAGAATAAGCTGGGGAAAAGACCCTCCACAATTTTTTGGAATAGTTTCCATAGAAATGTAGCAGCTCTAATTTTTCAAGGCAATCTTTAAAAAGTAAAAGTCAAAACACGCAACAGCTTAATAAGAGAGTAGCATTTTTGGATTATTTTTAGGTGGTTCCTCATCTCCAATTATTTTCTAGAGATCAATGTAAAACAATTAAAACGCCGGGTGCGGTGGCTCAAGCCTGTAATCCCAGCACTTTGGGAGGCCGAGGCGGGTGGATCACGAGGTCAAGAGATCGAGACCATCCTGGTCAACATGGTGAAACCCCGTCTCTACTAAAAATACAAAAAATTAGCTGGGTATGGTGGCACGTGCCTGTAATCCCAGCTACTCAGGAGGCTGAGGCAGGAGAATTGCCTGAACCCAGGAGGCTGAGGTTGCGGTGAGCCGAGATCGTGCCATTGCACTCCAGCCTGGGTAACAAGAGCGAAACTCCATCTCAAAACAACAACAACAACAACAACAACAAATTAAAACAACCCATGTGCATTTTTGTGTGTATATATATATATTATCTATATACACTAATTTAATAGTAATACTTTGCTGAATATATACCCAAAAGAAAAGAAAACATGCTACCGAAAAAGACACATTCATTTGCATGCACATTGCTGTGCCATTCAGAATAAAAAAGACATGTAATCAATATGGGTGCCCATCAATGATAGATTAGATAAAGAAAATGTGTAAATGTATACCATAGAATACTATGCAGCAATAAAACAGAACCAAATTTTGTCCCTTGCTGTAGCGAGGAGACCCTTAAGTGCCGAGGCAGGAGCCAGAAGCCTCAGCCTATTTCCGTATAAATAATGAATAAGAAAGTCTCAATGAACTAGAAATATAATCATAATCATTATTAGTTATTCACAGGAGATCTTAGTTATTCATCTGTGATCCTAATTCTTTTACTAATGCCTTTCAGGTCTCGAAGTGTGAACCTGGGGAGACACTGTGAAAGGAATGACCCTAAGTCAGGATGCTTTAAGCCCTCTGTCTTGCCCATGCTGCTGGAGGGCGCCTAGCGGGTGCAGTGGCGCAAGCACTGGGAAAGCGCCTGCTGTTTAGCCAGCTAGGGAAGGAGATGTCCAAGATGGCCGAGATGTCTTCTTCTTTGGGGGTTTGGTGGCAGGCGGGGTAGTTAGAAGAAAACTCTGTTCCTCTAAGCTGTTGCTGTAGGCCTGATGGCTGTCGGGTAGACCAACAGACATCTGGGGGCTTACTTGTCTCTAAGTGATGCTGTGCTCCAGTGGTCACGTTCCATGTCCACTCTCATGTTCTGCTTCTGCACCTGGTTCCTTTTTTCTTAGAAGAGATAATCAGTAAAAGTAATATAAATCTTAATGTCTTTGTTCCTTCCTAACAAGTATGGAAAAGTGCTGACTCATTATGCTCCTTACCTCATCCCGGCTACCTGAAAGTCTTGGGCCCCTACCTATATGACACATGATGTACTGACCCTATCACAGACCACCAAGACCACACCCTATCTACCCTGCCCCCAGCTTGGTACTCAATTTAAGTCAGAGCATCTAGGCACTTGGGGCTACTGCCTGACTCTGTACTTTGGTTGGCAGTGGACCCCGGGGCCCAAACTCTCTTTTCTCTATCTCTGTGTTTTGTCCCTTCTAGTTCCACAGTTTCTTGTCTTGACACCAGCAGAGAGGGGCTCCAAGGACCCTACAGGGCTGGACCCTACACCTTGCAGCAACATAGGCGAAGGGTATATTCCTAAGCAAATTAATGCAGGAACAGAAAACCAAATACTGCATGTTTTCACTTGTAAGTGATAGTTAAGCATCGAGCACAAATGGACATATATATGGGGAAAAAAGACAATGGGGCTACTAGAAGATGGAGGGAGGTGGTTGGGTTAAAAACAAAAACTACCTATTGGGTACTATGCTTACTACCAGGTGGTGAGGTTTGTAGTCCAAATCCCAGCATTGTGCAGTATTCCCACTTAAGAAACCTGCACATGTACTCCCAGGATCTAAAATAAAACTTGATTTAAAAAAAAAAAAAAAAAAAAAAACAAAAAAAAAAAAACCTTACTTTGGCTTTAATTTTTTAAAATACTTTGGCATCCACCAATATATTTAATTGGTAATGCAGTTATGCTATGGGGCTTTGGAGCTTCCACTATAGTATAAAGATTCCACTGAAAGGTTATCTGTTGTAGCATAATATATTGTCTCAAAACTTTGTGGCCTAAAATAACACAGATTTATTATCTAAAAAGTTTTCTGTGGGCCAGGAATAGAGACATGAGTTACTATGGCCCTCTGCTTTCAAGTCTGTCACAGAGCTATAATCAAGACTCAACTGTGAAAAGTTCTGCATGCATGCCCATTGGCACTTCTTGTGGCTTGTTGGACTGTTGACCTCAATTCTTTGATGACTAATGGTTGGAGGAATTCCTCAATTCATTGCCTTCTGGGTTTCCCTATATGTTGGCTCATAGGATGATAGCTTGCACTTCAGAGTGTGAGCAAGTAAATAATCTCTTGTGATTTGAACTCTGAAGTGACAACCCATCACTTTTTTCCATATTCTATTATTAGGAGAGTTACAGGTACCAGCCTATACACAAAGAGAGGGGATTACATCGAATATGAGTATCAGGAAACAGGGGTCACTGAGAATCATGTCAGAAGCTGTCTACCACATATAAAAGAAACACTATGGGAGGCCAACACGGGCAGATCACAAGGTGAAGAGATTGAGATCATCCTGGCCAACATGGCGAGACCTAGTCTATACTAAAAATAAAAAAAATCAACTGGGCATTGTGGCAGTTGCCTGTAATTCCAGCTACTCAGGAGGCTGAGGCAGGAGAATTGCTTGAACCTGGGAGGTTGCAGTGACCCTAGATTATGGTACTGCACTCCAGCCTGGCAACAGAGCGAGAATCCATCTCAAGAAAAGAAAAAAAGAAAAGAAAAGAAAAGAAAGAAAAAACACTACATCGTAGGCCATCTATAATCCATCAGTAGCAGTAGTATCATGAAGGATAATAAATGTTCATTGATTCCTTCCAATGTACAGTGTATTGGTCTCAATTAAGTATTCAAAGAGATACTGTTGGTTTTTAAGAAAGACAACTGCAAACACAGATAAATTTTACCCTAAAAATACTTTTCCTTTTTGAATAAAATAGTAATTTAATAAATACAAATATGAAATGGCATGTTTGCATATTCAAATTTAGGAAAGATGCATTAGTGTATTCTTCAGAATGTGGCTAGATTTAACTTTTTACAATTCAGCTAGTGACTTAGGAATACAAAGTGCTGAAAAATATTACAATTCTATATGAACTGATTTATCTGGTACCTGAGCCAAGGATGTATTATGATGCACAGATTCAAAAAGCTTTTTACACTGTAATGGTGAATGCTATTACCAAGTTGTGTATTTCTTTTTTTTTCACAGGATTCTATGCTAAAAATGAGTTTATTTGGATATGCCACTTTGAGCTATATTTTTCTTTACAGCATTCCAAAAGAATAGGAGTTTAAATATGAGAAAATGTAATACAAATAGCTATATTTGTGAATGTAATGTACATAGGCTTAATTTATAGCAGCTACATAGGAAGTCAATTAATTGATCCCAAATTTCAGTTTCTTAGAATCCAGAAAAGATTGGAAGGTCTTGTATTTCTGATTTGCTTCAATCATAGCCTTTATCAGTCAAGTTGCATTCTAGTTATTTCTAACTTAATATACTAATGGCTGTAATACTTTCCAGGACTAACTCTAGGTCCAGGATACTTCAGGCAAATGAGATTTGATTGCTTTCATTAGAGACAGGACTTAGTGAGAAATGTTTTCCTCCGGGGCTGAGCAGTGGCAAGTGCTTGAGCAAGAGGTTGGAGCCAAGGCCTTAAGAGGAAGATTTTTTCTTAAAAAAAAAACTGCTGGCTTTACCTTTAACATATTCCCTTTTTTTTTTTTTTTTTTTTTTTTTTTTTTTTTTTTTTGAGACGGAGTTTCGCTCTTGTTACCCAGGTTGGAGTGCAATGGTGTGATCTCGGCTCACCGCAACCTCCGCCTCCTGGGTTCAAGCAATTCTCCTGCCTCAGCCTCCTGAGTAGCTGGGATTACAGGCACGCGCCACCATGCCCAGCTAATTTTTTGTATCTTTAGTAGAGACGGGGTTTCACCATGTTGACCAGGATGGTCTCGATCTCTTGACCTCGTGATCCACCCACCTCGGGCTCCCAAAGTGCTGGGATTACAGGCTTGAGCCACTGCACCCAGCCTCCCATATTTTATAGTTCATCAGATACAAATATCTGATTTCAGATGAATCTAGTTTAGTAAAAGAACATTTAAAAAAATAAATATTCCATTTCTTCTAAAAGAATATAATTTATATGTATTTTATCAAGTAGCAAATTTATATTTTGCATCCAGCTATACCAGCATATAACAGATTGAATAAAGACCATATCACACCTTTATGAAAAATTAATTGACCATAAATGCATAAATTTATATCTAGGCTCTCTATTTTCTTCCACTGATTTACATATCTGGCTTTATGTCTGTACCACAATGTTTTGATTATTGTTGCTTTGTTCTTTTTGCCCAAGATTGATTGGGCTATTTGTGGTATTTTTGTGGTTTCATATGAATTTTAGGATTACGTTTTGCATTTCTGTAAAAACTGTCATTTGAATTTTAATAGAGATTACACTCAATATATAGATTGCTTTGAGTGGTATGGGTATTTTAGCAATAACAATTGTTTTCATTTATGAATATGAGATGCCTTTCAATTTGTATATTTTAAATTTTCCTTCAAAATGTTTTGTAGTTTTCAGCAGGTAAGTGTTTTATCTCATTAGTGTTTTCTAATTTCTTCAAAAATTTAGAAAATAGTCTCATTTACAATAGCACTAAATTATAAATTAGATTATATTTCTAATTAAAATAACTTAATTTTTATGTATTGATTTTTATCCTATAACTTTACTGACTTTTTAAAATTCTAACCTTCTTTTGGTGGAATCTTTCACGTTTTCTCTGAAAAAGATCATGTTATCAGCAAATAGAAACACTTTAACATTTTTCTTTTTTCATTTGGATGCCTTTTATTGTATTATTTCACCTAATTGCTCACTAGAAATTCCAGTACTGTGTTGAATAGTAACTGATAACTTAATCACACACAATAACTCTTCTCTATTCTTGCTAAGTTCTGGATTGGAGAGAGAAAGTTTTCAAATTTTTGCCATTATGTTGGTATGATGTTAGCTGTGGGCCTGTCATATGTGGTCTTTATCATATTGAGATACTTTCCTTCTATTCCTAGTTTATTATGTTTTGAGATGAGGGTCTCGCTCTGTCACTCAGGCTAGAGTGCAGCGGCATGATCTCTGCTCACTGCAACCTCAGCCTCTTGGGCTCAAGCGATCTTCCCACATCAGCTTCCTGAGTATCTGGGAACCCATGTGCATGCCACCATACCCAGCTAATTTGTTTTAGTTTTGATAGAGATGATGTTTTGCCATCTCTACCAAAAATAAAGGTAAGCAGATCACTTGAGCTTTGGAGTTGGAGGCCCAGCTGGGTCTTGAACTCCTGAGCTAAAGCGGTCTGCCCACCTCAGCCTCTCAAAGTGCTTGGATTACAGACGTAAGCCACAGTGCCCAGCTATTCCTAGTTTATTGAGGCTGTTGTATTATGAAATTTAATTCTGCCAAATGCTTTTTCTGCATCTACTTAAACTATCATGTGGTTTTTTAACCCTTTATTCTTTAATGTGGTATATAACATTAATTTTTGAATGTCAAACCATCCCTGCATCTCAGGAATAAAAACAAACTTGGTCATGGTGTATAATCCTTTTATTGTGCTATTGGATTCAGTTTATTTGTACTTTGTACATTTTGCATCAATAATCATTGATCTGCAGTTTTTTTTTTTTTGTAGTATCATCTGACTTTGGTATCACGGTAATGTTGATCTCATAAAATGAGTTTGGAAGTGTTTCTCTTCAATTTTGTGAAATAATTTAAAAAAGTTACCATGTGTTCTTTAAATGTCTGCTAGACTTCATCAATGAAGTCATTTTTTCTTGGCTTTTCTTTAGTGGAAAATGTTTAAATTATGAATTCAATCACTGTATTACTTAGAGATCTGTTCAAATTTCTTTCTGTTTCTTCATGATTCAGTCTGGATAGGTTGTATGTCTCTAGAAATATATTCATTTATTGTAGAATATATAGAGTGTTGAGATAAATTGTTTATAGTTGTCTCATGATTTTTTAATTTCTATGGTATCAGTTACAATTTTTCTTTATTTAAATCTTCTGTCTTTTTCTTATTTAATCTAGGTAAGGATTTATCAATTTTGTTTATCATTTCAAAAATTCAACTTATAGTTGTGTTGACATTTCCTATTGTTTTTGTACTTTTTATTCCTATGTAATCTTTGCTATTTATTTTTCTGATAACTTTGGGTTTAATTTGTTCTTCATTAGCTCTTTGAGGTTCGAGGGTAGCTTGTTTAGTTGAGATCTTCTTTTTTAATGCAGGCATTTATTACTGTAAACTTCCCAAGTATTTTGCTGCATCACATAAGTTTTGGTATGTTGTGCTTTTGTTTTCATTTGTTTTGAAGTATTTTCTAATTTCCTTTTTAATTTCTTCTTTGACCCAAAGGTTGTTCTAGAATGTTATTTAATTTCCACAGATTTGTAAATTTTCCATGATTCCTTCTGTTACTGATTTCTGGTTTTATTCCATTGTGGCCAGAATAGATGCTTCGTATAAATTCAGTCTTCTTAACTTTTTCAGGACTTTTTTGTGATATAATATGTAAACTATCCTATAGTTCTATGTGCACTTGAGAAAAATGTTTATTCTGTTACTGTTTGGTGGGATAATCTGCATATGTCTGTTAGATCCATATGACCTGTAGTGTTGTTCAGGTTCTCTGTTTTCTTATTGATATTTTGTCTGGATGTTCTGTCCAGTACTGAAAGTGAGATATTGAATTATCCTGCTATTATTATATAGCTGTGTATTTTTTCCTTCAGTTTGGTCAGTGTTTGCTTTATACAGTTAGGTGATCTGATGTTAGGTGTATATCTAATTGTAATTGTTATATTTCCCAGTGTATTGACCTTTTGATTATTATATAATACCTCTCTTTGTCTACAAGTTTTTTCAGTTAAGTCTATTTTTTTCTATGTAAATTTGACTTTCCCTTCTCTTTTCTGGTTACACTTTGCATGGCATTTTTTCTTCCATCCCCTCAATTTCAGCCTATATATGTCCTTAAAGTGAGTTTCTTGAGAACAGCAAATAGTTGAATCATGTTTTGACTTTTTAATTCATTAATCCATTCTATGTCTTTAGATTGAGACATGTAATATATTAACACATTTAAAGTAATTATCAATAGAGAAGGATTTACTATCATCATTTTGTTATTTATTTTCTGTTAGTCTTACAGTTCTTTATTCTGCTTTCCCTTTCTTTCTTCCCTTGTTTTTTTTTTTTTAACTTTTGTATTGATAAGCTTTAGTTCCTTTTTTAAAATGTAACTACTACAAATATTTTTTGTAGTTACCTGCTGTTTACATAAAATTTGTTGTAATAGTCTATTTTAAACTAATAACTTACATTTAATCATACACAATAACTCTTCTCTCTCCTCCAACACTTTGTTATAGTTATCACAATTTACTTCTCTTCATATTGTGTATGTTTTAATGATGTATTTTTGTTGTTATTATTTTCAGTACTTGTGTCTTAACTTTTATACTGGAACTAAAGGTGATTAACCTGTCACCATTATAGTAATACAACATTTTGTAATTGTCTACATATTTACCTTCACCAATGATTTCCATACTTTCTTATGGCATCATGTTGCTATTTAGTATCCTTTTATTTCAACCTGAAGAACTTCCGTTAGGATTTCTTGTAAAGTTAGGTCAAACAGTGAAGATTGTATAAGCTTTTTTATTTGTCTAGAAATGTCTTTATCGCTCCTTGGTTTTTGGATCGTTTTGCTAGGTATTTTATTCTTAATTGCCAGGTTCTTTTCCTTTTAGTACTTTGACTATACTAGCCCAGTCTCTTCTGGCCTGTGAAGTTTCTGCTGAAAAATCTGCTTACAGACTTGTAGAGATTTCCTTATATGCAGTAAGTCAATTTTCTCTTGATGCTTCAAATATTCTTTTTGCATTTTTTTTTGGACAATTTGTTTACAATGAATTTTGGTGTAGATTTGTTTGAGTTAATTTAATTTTATTTTTTTAGGGCTTCTTATATCTATCATTTTTTCTCCAGATTTGGGAAGTTTTCAGCCATTATTTATTTGAATATGCCTTCTTATTCTTTCTCTCTGTCTCTCTTCTCATAGTATTCCTACAATGCATAAACTGGAATGCTTGACAGTGTCTCATAAGCCCCTTAAGCTTTCTTCATCCTTTAAAATTTTTAAATTATTTTTGCTCCTTTGAATTACTTTTAGTGTTCTGTCTTTGAGTTTGCTAATCTTTTTTTTTGCTTAATCTAGCCATCTGTGGAAGCCTCTGGTTAATTTTTTAGTTCATTTATTGTGTTCTTCATCTCTGTGAATTTGTTTTGCTACTGCTTTGTAACTTGTATTTCTTTGTTGAAGTTCTCACTTTTTTCTTGCACTGTTTCCTGACTTTGATGAGTATCTTTATGACAATTATTTTGAATTTACTTTTATTAATAGTTAAATAACTTCATCTTATTAGGGTCAGTTTCTGGAGGTTTATTTTGTTCCTTTGTTTGGAACAGGTATGCCTGATTCTTCTTTAGTATGTTTGTTTCTGCACGTTAGACAAAGTGGCTACCTCTCCTAGTGCAGTTATATCTTCACATTAGACAAAGAAACCACTTCTCCTAGTCGTCGTGGACTGGCTTCATATAGAATAAGACCACCACTAACTGCTCCAGCCAGAGAGTCTTATGTTCTTTAAAACTTTTTTTTTAATTGCATTTTAGGTTTTGGGGTACATGTGAAGAACATGCAAGATTGTTGCATAGGTACACACATGGCAGTGTGGTTTGCTGCCTTCCGTCCCCTCACCTGTATCTGTCATTTCTCCCCATGCTATCTCTTCCCACCTCCCCACTCCCCCGTCCCTCCCCCATTTCTCCCCAATGGACCCTAGTGTGTAGTGCTCCCCTCCCTGTGTCCATGTGTTCTCATTGTTCAACACCCGCCTATGAGTGAGAATATACGGTGTTTGATTTTCTGCTCTTGTGTCAGTTTGCTGAGAATGATGGTTTCCAGGTTCATCCATGTCCCTACAAAGGACGTGAATTCTTCGTTTTTGATGGCTGCGTAATATTCCATGGTGTATATGTACCACATTTTCCCTATCCAAATCAACTGCCTTTCTTTGTTCTTTGCAACCCCCAGTCATCTTGAGTATGCCAGGGCTTATAAATGCACTGAGACAAACAAGACTAAAGCCTATTCCTTGGATGGTATCTAGAAAAATTAAATTGTTAGATGTTCTATCTAACTAATTTCCTTTCCATTGAGAAGCTGGAAGCTAGGAATTTTCATCTACTTGGTCTGGGCTAAACCAAGAATGGAAGGTCTATGGTGACTGCCTTTCCAAATCTCTGTCCTTGTACTCACTTTCTCCCAGGGGGACAGATTATAACAAGTCTCACTAGTACTCTGAGACAGGCAAATTAGAAGCCAGTCCTCCCAAAAGTTGTGGTATTTAATGTCTGGCCTAACTCTCTCCCTTCCTAGGGAAAAGCAGGATACTATGGTTTACTCTATGCTGTGCTGGAAGGTAGAGCTAAGGTGTCTACCAGTACAAGTCACTATCTCTGTTCTCTCTCACAGCTAGACTGTGCCAAACCCATCATAAATTCAAGGCTATCAGGAAAGGTGCAAGTTCTTGGGAAGTCCTGGAAAAGTTGGGGCATTACACTTACTGATCAAATTTTTTTCTCTCAGAGGTAAGCTGAGAGCTGGGAATTTTTGTCTGCTAATTCTGTGCTTGATACGGGGAAGAGTTACAGCATTTAACAGTCCAGGCTGCTATTGTCATTCTCCCCAGGTAGCTAGACTATGTTGAACCCATCAGAGCTCCAATATTGGAAAAACAGAAGCCAGTCCTAGGGTGAGTCCCCTTAGACTAGTTGGGGTTCTGTACATGTTAGCTAAACTTCTCTGGAAGAAGCTAGGAATTAGGAGATCTCCTCCTAATCAAATTGTACTATGCATGGGGTTGGAATTCCAGTGAGAATGTGTCCTGAATCTCTGTACTGGCTTCAGAGAGTTTGGTTTTGTATTTTTTAAAAATTTAAGATATATTGAAAAATGAAAGATGAATGATGAGGCAGGACTTGTTCTATCTGTTATATAAATACTATATATTTTTTTTAAACTTATCCATTATTGGTACATTAATAGATAGTCTTGAAACAGAACAACAGAATATATGCTGCTGAGATATGTTTCTGTTGTCCATACCTTTAAGTGCCAATCTAACCACCACAAATATCTCCCAAGTAGAGAAAGTATGACAGTCATCAGGCAGGTGAGCCTGAGGTAAAGCCCCAAACTCTATCAGCTTAGGCAGAGAGACTTAAATAACCTATGTATTCTCTCTACTAGAGGCAGTGCTTGAGGGCCAGAGGCAGAGATATCTGGGTTGAGGATCAGATCACAGTAGAGCCCATAGAAATATTTGTCCTATGGGGTTCTGAGGTCACTCAAGAAGAATGGAGTCTATGGCCTGTGACATTATAAATTGTGAGGACCTGGACATCTCTTTGGTTCCAATAAATTAGATTCAATTGCATAGTTAGTCTGACTCCTTGCTGTCAGTAAGGCTGGAGACTGCATGAGCAGTTTTATCCAAAAGAATGTGACAATAGAGAGGCTTTATCCTGCCACTTGGACAGCAGACAGTTATTTTACCTACTGAGTCACTCACTACTGGTTGAGAGGGGGAAAGTACACAGATTATCTACTGGTAGGTAGACAATTAAAACTACTAGAGGAAACATAAAGCAACTTAAACAAAGCAGAGCTTATGAAGACTAAATGAGTACTAAATATATCTTGGGATAAAAACTCACGTAATTTGAATTATGAAATATTAGGAAATGAATTAAACACACACATATATGCACACCTTCCCACAAATACTATATTATATATTTGACTAATATATATGTTTATTTATATATATTTGACAAATATATATATAGACTATGTTGAACCCATCAGAGCTCCAATATTGGAAAGACAGAAGCCAGTACTAGGGTGAGTCCCCTTATGATAGTTGGGGTTCCATGTGAGATATGTGTGTGTGTGTGTGTGTGTGTGTGTGTGTGTGTGTGTGTGTGTATGGAGAGAGAGAGAGAGAGAGAGAGAGAGGGAGAGAGAGAGAGGAGTGACACTAGACTATGGTGTGTGTGTGTCTGATTATGGCATGGGAAACCAAAATGAAAATGTAACTAAAAGGAGAACAACTATAAAAAGGTATGGGAATAATGAAGAAAATAGAGGAAAGATGATAAACAGAAGAAAAAAGAGCAGATGGTGGGAGGCAACATTATACACCTGAGGACAAAAACACAGCTCTTAAAGGTAGCAGTAGTTCTGGGATCTCAAGAGAGGCAAAGTTGAAGAATAAAGAACGGTGTCAAGGAATAAACCTTGTAATGCATATATTAATAGTTAAATCTAGAAAACATCAACAAATCTATAAACGTAATCCAGCACATAAACAGAATCAAAAACTACATGATTATCTCAATAGATGCAGAGAAGGCTGTTGACAAAATTCAACAGCCATTTATGCTTAAAACTCTCAGTAAACTAGGTATTGATGGATTGTAATGGATTGTATCTCAAAATAATGCAAGCTATTTATGACAAACCCACAGCTAATATCATACTGAATGGGCAAAAACTGGAAACATTCCCTTTGAAAACTGGCACAAGACAATGATGCCCTCTCTTATCACTCCTATTCAACATAGTATTGGAAGTTCTGGCTAGACCATCAGGCAAGAGAAAGAAATAAAGGGTATTCAGATAGGAAGAGAGGATGTCAAATTGTCCCTGTTTGTAGATGACACGGTTGTATATTTAGAAAACCCCATTGTCCCAGACCAAAATCTCCTTAAGCTGATAAGCAACTTCAACAATGTCTCAGGATACAAAATCAATGTGCAAAAATCACAAGCATTCCTATACACCAATAATAGACCAATAGAGAGCCAAATCATGAGTGAACTCCCATTCACAATTGCTGCAAAGAGAATAAAATAGGAATACAACTAAAAAAGGATGTGAAGGACCCCTTTAAGAAGAACTACAAACCGCTTCTCAAGGAAATAAGAGAGGACACAAACAGATGGAAAAACATTCCATGCTCATGGTTAGGAAGAATCAATATTGTGAAAATGGCCAAACTGCCCAAAGTAATTTATAGATTCAGTGCTATCACCATCAAGCTACCATTGACCTTCTTCACAAAATTAGGAAAAAAAAACACCTTAAACTTCATATGGAACCAAAAAAGAGCCTGCATAGCCAAGACAATCCTAAGCAAAATCAGGTTTGTCAAAGATCAGATGCATCACACTACCTGACTTCAAACCATATTACAAGGCTACTGTAATCAAAACAGCATGGTACTGGTACCAAAACAGAGATTAAACCAATGGAACAGAACAAAGGCCTCAGAAAGAATGTCACACAACTACAACCATCTGATCTTTGACAAACCTGACAAAAACAAGCAATGGGGAAAGGATTCCCTATTTAATAAATGCATCGGGAAAACTGGCTAGTCATATGCAGAAAGTAGAAACTGGATCCCTTTCTTACGCTTTATACAAAAATTAACTGTAGATGGATTAAAGATTTAAACTTGAGGCTCAACGCCATAAAAACAGCAAAAGAAATTATCAATAGAGTGAACCAGAAACTAATAGAATGGGAAAAAAAATTTGCAATCTATCCATCTGACAAAGGGCTAATATCCAGGATCTACAAAGAACTCAAACAGATTTACAAGAAAAGAAACGAACCCATTCAAAAGTGGGCAAAGGATATGAACAGACACTTTTCAAACAAGACGTATATGAGGCCAACAAATATGAAAAAAAGCTCATCATCACTGTTCATTTTAGAAATGCAAATCAAAACTACATTGATATACCACCTTACGCCAGTTAGAATGGTGATCATTAAAATATCAGGAGACAACAGATGCTAGAGAGGATGTGGAGAAATAGGAATGCTTTTACCTGTTGGTAAGAGTGTAAATTAGTTCAACCATTGTGGAAGACATTGTGGTGATCCTCAAGGATCTAGAACTAGAAATACCATCTGACCTAGCAATCCCATTACTCAGTATATATGCAGAGAATTATAAATCATTCTATTATAAAGACACATATGCACATATGTTCATTGTGGCACTGTTTACAATAGCAAAGACTTGGAACCAACTCAAATGCCCATCAATGACAGACTGGATAAAGAAAATGTGGCACATATACACCATGGGATACTATACACCACCAAAAGGATGAGGTTGTCTCCTTTGCAGGGACATGGATGAAATGAAACCATCATTCTCAGCAAACTGACACAAGAGCAGAAAACCAAACACTGCATGTTCTCACTTGTAAGTGGATGTTGAACAATGAGAACACATGGACACAGGGAGGGGAACATCACACACTGGGGCCTGGGGGGTTGGGGGACTATGGGAGTAATAGCAGGGGTTAGGAGGATTGGGGTGGGATAGCATTAGGAGAAATACCTAATGTAGATAACGGGGTGATGGATGCAGCAAACCACAACCATGGCACGTGTATACCTATGTAACAAACCTGTAGGATCTGCACATGTTCCCCAGAACTTAAAGTAAAATAAATAAATATAGTTTAATCTAAATGGATAATAACAGCATGAACTAGAATATATCACACAAAGATGGAAAAATAAGAAACCTATAGGAGGGAAAAAAACTAATAATGGTCCAGAACCAAACATTTAAGTTACCTCAGCCAAGGTTAGGAGTAGCAGGGGCAACGACACGTTTCTCTAATGTTCTCTTAAAGTTCTCTTGAAATTGTCGTGTGATTAGATAACAAAGAGGGAAAAAAATTCTTTAAATATTATCTCTTAGTGGCAGAGGAAGGAGCAGTAGGAAAACAGATCACCTTGATAAAGACTTATGGTTTGTATGTTGCTTTGATATAATAGCAGAGAAATAAAGTAATTGTGAACATTATAAATTATAAAATAATTTGTTGTTAAATGAAAATGCCAGTAGAACTTTTAAATTAACAAAGGAAAAATTGAGCATGCATGATCAAAAACTCATAAATAAAACTGAAGGAGAAGTAAAGAAAAACATAAAATATATACACAGCATAAATTGAGATGGATGTTTGAAAATCATACCAGTTTTTATATTAAATATTGACTTGTGAATTTTCTTCTTTTGAAGAGACTGTAAGACTGAATTAAAAATAAAACCCATAATGTGTAAAATATCTAGCAAACCCAGTGACCAAAATAAAGTTATTTTAAGGAGTAACCATGCAAATACCAAAACAACAACACACAAAAAAAAGGAGTGGCAAGATCAAATAGAATTTAAAGTTAAAATCAGAATTCAAATGAAGAAAAATGTCACAGTTTATCAAGTGATATAATAGTCATAAACCTACATATGGTTTTTAAAAGCTGCCAAATATAGAAATCATAAACTATAAGACAAAGAAGAGGTACTCGAAAGATATTACATGAGAAGAAAGATGTCAATACAATTTTTTATGGACAGATTAATAGAGAAAAAATAATTAGTACTGCAGAGCAATGTTGTTCAATACAAAATAATGCAAGCTGATATGTAATTTTTGATATTCTAGTAGTCACATTAAAATAAAAAGAAATAGATGAGATTAATTTTAATAATATATTTAACTCATTATATCCAAATATTATCATTTTAACAATTAATATAAAATTATTTAAATAAGTATTTTATATTCCTTTTATACTAAATCTCTAAGAACCTTTGCAGAGTTTACATTACCTCTCAGTTTAGACTAGTCACATTTCAAGTACACAATTTATATCTTACATACAAATGTTCAATAGGTACAATCTGGCTAATACTCATTATTTTGGTCAGACTAGTTAGAGGGAAAATTTACATATATATATACATATACATATATATATATACATATATATATGTATATATACATATACATATATATGTATATGTATATATACACACACACACACGCCCACAATATAAACAACAAACATGATATAATAGAAATATACAAAATATTTTATCCTCTGAATAGGAAGAATATATTTTCTTCTATGTATTTTTGATATTCACAAAATTTAACCATACATTTAGATATGAACAATGGTTTAACATTTTTTAAATTGGAAGTTTTACTGGTCACATTTTTGACCCAGGAAAAGTAGGAAAAGTGAATGGAGAATGACCAGAATACTCACTCATTACAGATTTTAAAATACTCCTGAATAATCTTTGGCTCAAAGAGAAAATCAAACTGAAATTTTGTATCTCTAGAAAGCAATATAAGAATACTTTATTTTGTATTTGACACAGAAAAAATTCGTTAGATTGGTTTAGGGTAGATTTATTCATTACTAAAGATGAAAAATAAGATAAAACTTTTAATAAACTAGAAATGTAGCAAAATCAACCAAAATTGATAAGAAGAAAACCCTAATAAATATTTTTAAAATGAGTAAAATACAAAACAATTAATAAAGGATAAATAAGTGTAAGAACTAACTTTTTGCAAGACGTAAACAAAATCTTCACAAGTTTCATCAATTAGAAAGCTGGAAATAAAAAAAAATAGCACAAGCTTAAGAAGAAAGTAAAGTAATTTTTATAACAGTATTGTAGCACTATGACAATAAATATGAAATCTAGGGGACATCAATGCTTTTTAGTAAACTATAACATATGAAAACTAATAAACGAATTGAATAGAATAAACAACCACAAAAAAGATAGCAAGCGTGATAGCGGCTGTTTAATTTAACAGCTAAAACCAGCCTCTCACATCAGAATACCTATGTTCAAATGTATTCTGTCAAGTAATAGGTATTTGAGCATAAGTAAGTCACATAAGCTTTGTCTGCCTTGATTTTCCCATTTGTAAAAATCAGATAATATATCTTATTAGGTGACTAAAATTATCAAATGAATTAATAAATATGAAAGTTTAAGTTTTCCTAACACATAAAAATTTTGTGCAGCTGTTTGCTATTGCCATTGCCATTCAGTAGCAGACTCTTTAAAGAAAAATAAAAAAACATCAAATACTTAAATGTCGCAAATTATAAAAATGATAGGATTATTTCTTATTATGATATTAGTAGCCAAGCATATTAGTAAAATGTTAAAATACATAGTTCTTTATGAACTTACAGTAAAACATCTAAAATTACATGAAATCCAACAGTGCATAAAAAAAATAGAATGTCAAGCAGATTTATTCCAATAATCCAAAAAGGGTTCAAAAGCATTAATTTCAAAGAAAACAGTCATATGATTGTGTCAATAATTACTGAAAACACATTTGATAAGATACAGAGCATATTCCTAATAAAATGTAGCAAAATAAGAATAGATGGAAATGACCATAATACAATAAAATAACTTACCGTGAACTATACCACAGAAAAATTGTGAAATGCTAAGTTCAATTCTAGACAACCAGGAAAAGGAGAGGAGTGAGCACTTGAATAGAATAGAATTATTTCTTCTTAGATTATAGAATTACACCTTCATAAAACGAGAGTCTAGTAAAAACCAATAAAATTACTAAAGTTTGCAAGTGACTTGATATCATATGATTTTAAAATTTTCTCTATGCTAGCATTAAGCACATTTAGATAGAAATGGAAAGCTTCCATTTATAAAAGCAACCAATATAAAGTTATTAAAGATCAGTTTAATGAAAGGTATAGTACTTATATGAATAATGTAGCATTACATTTAAATATATAAAATAATGCATAAAAAGATCTATCTTGTTTTATTATAAGAATATTTTATAACATCAAAATGTTAGATTATATTGAATTAGAATAATTTCAATTAGAAGCTTTTGCAATTCCATTAGAATCTATATGGATTTTTTTGAGCTCTATAAAATGATCTTCAAATATATATGGAAAAATAAACATCAAAAATCAAGAAAATGAAAAGGTATATGAGATCATGGCTTATTGAATTAATATATAATATAACTCTCATGAGTAAATTATGCTGCCTAGGCATGAAGCAATACTTTAGTGGAAGAGATTATAAAATACAGTTAAATATACACACAAACAAATACAATAGTGCAATGAATGGTACAGCAAACTCTTTTCTGGAAATAAGTAAGTAGGACCTTCTAATTTACATGTTAAATTATAGAAATATTAACATTTTACACGTAAAATAAAACATAAGTGTGTGTGTGTGTGTGTGTGTGTATATATATATATATATATATATATATATATATTTTTTTTTTTTTTTTTTTTTTTGAGATGGAGTTTCGCTCTTGTTACCCAGGCTGGAGTGCAATGGCAGGATCTCGGCTCACCACAACCTCTGCCTCCTGGGTTCAGGCAATTCTCCTGCCTCAGCCTCCTGAGTAGCTGGGATTACAGGTACGCACCACCATGCCCAGCTAATTTTTTGTATTTTTAATAGAGACGGGGTTTCACCATGTTGACCAGGATGGTCTCGATCTCTCGACCTCGTGATCCACCCGCCTCAGCCTCCCAAAGTGCTGGGATTACAGGCTGGAGCCACCGCACCTGGCCAACATAAGTATATTTTAAAAAAATCTTCATAGACAATTTTAAATCCTAGGAGCTGGGAATATTTTTTAACTGAAACAAGAGGTTATATATACACGTGGATGGATGAATAGCTAGACTGAAATATAGGTATATAGATATTCCTACCTAAAAAATGAAACATAAAAGTGATAAGAAGACAAAGTCAACTGACAAACTAGAAATAAGAAAAATACTCACAATGTAAGAAAGTATTTATATTTATGTGATGAACTTTAACAAGCATATAATAACAAAAAATAACTCCAATGAAAAATAAGGACAGAATATGAAAAGTCATTACCAAAAGAGTAAATTAAAATGTTTAATAAAGTCATTTAAAATAACCATCAATTTGAGAAGAGTTAAAAGATGAATATTGCTGATGGAAATGCAGGGATAAGATTACTCTCACACAATGCTCATGGTCAAGTTAATACACTATGATTTGTCAATGAGCAAAACACCGAGAATAAATGCCTGTGGACAAGGGAACAGCAGAATAAACTGGAATCCATTCATGCTATAGAATACTACGTAAGAATTTAGGAATCTTTAAGATCTACACTTGTTTGCCATTTCAAGTGAACAGAGAGGTACAGATCAACTACAAAAATATCCATTCAGTGATTAAAAACCAAAACAGCAACTTTAATGCCCTATTATCCTGCTACAAATTGTACATATGCTTATTTTTTTTTTCAAGTGTTCAAAGCCCTTGGTGAATTCTCCACCTCCTTACTATGCATGGGAAATTTCCTTCTCATCTGTATGCAATGAATAGTAGTACTTAACAACAGATACTGAGACAAATATCTTTTAAAATTACCAAAGAAAATATATGTCAATTTTACTTTTATATGATTTTTATTTTGGGTAAATAATTAACTTCCTTTGTATATCCTATCTGGCATACATATTTTAAAATAAGATATCATCATCTTCTATGGCCTAATGAACAAAGTTCAGTTAATTTTTTCAGTTCTTATATCTACTTTACCCTTTGCTGCTCATACAATACAACTTTTAGAAAAAGGCTCTATTTAGCAGAGTGAAGACTTGAGGATACTGGGTACCTTGGATAGGGGGGCAGAGTAGGGGTGTGGAGGGGAGAATGTCAAAGAAAACACACCAAAGTTTATTATTGGTTTTCTTAGAGCTGTGGCATCACAGGTAATTTAGATTCTTCTTTATAATTTTCTATATTTGTTAGACAAGGATCACTGGTTATTGTTGTCACACAATACAAGAAAGATATATTTTTAACAGTAAGACCAGCAATGAAAACACATGGCTTAAAGAGATAAATATTTTTAGGGGTAGGGAGTTAGACAAAAATAATTGGCTTTAAGTTTTCTAGCTGTTAATATGAAAAAAGCAATCTGGTCAACAGGTCTAAACCTAATTATTCCTCCTTTCATCTCTGTGACATTCTGACAAGAGAAATCACGTTTTCCACTTGAGTAATTATTACTTACGTACATTTGCTCTTTGGTGCTTTGGGTAGAAGAGAGCAGTTTAAGAATATTCAACATGTAGTCTAATAAAGTGAAAAGAGAGCCCAAATGAAAATGATTCCCTTAAGTTGGTTAATTCCTGACATAGTTATTGGCTTAATCATGCATTCCTTTTTGTTGTGAGTAGAGAAGTGATGCTAATGATTTAAATGTGTGTTGGTTGTACTCATGGTTCAAAACCTGTCATATTGCTAACAATTCAATTTTGGACATAAGTTCTGAGTCTCATTTTTCATTTGGAGTACAAAGATTATTTTCTTTTCTGTTAATGTAGCTAGCTTTGTGATAGTATGCATGAGATTTTTAATTATTGTCCTTTTCACAGTTTTGTATAACTTTCATGTTCTTGTCGTAGAACCATATTAAGAGCCTTATAGAAACGATGAACAGAAAGCTCTGAGGCACATGGCTTTGGTAGTAATTAAATGGCAGCACATTTCAAAGCTATGGATATTTAATGTCTCCAAAGTATCAGTTTCACATTTGGTTCAATACTGTGTGTGGGAATTAAATGCAGAACAGTGTGTTATCACTGCTTAATCATGTAAATGGTATTCACATGTTAGGCCTCTGTTCTTAATTGAATTTTTGCTTCTTTATTTAGAAACTAAGATTTCTTGATAAGGTTAAATTGGTTTTAAGCAGAAACATATTCTTAAGAAATTAATTTTCATATTTTCTTGCTGTTACTCAGTTGTAAGTGAATGTCACGGTGTGTGGTGGTGTGAGGGTGCTGCACATTTTACCTTCATTCTGAAGATAAAGCACAAAACTGATGAGCAGCACAATGGAGATGGAGTACTGACACTGGAAGAATATCTATGGCAATAATGTACTTTCATTTCTATTTCTGAATATAAAATGGTTTAAAACCACATGAAATTACTACAAACTGCAGATTTAAAAAATTTTAACTGCACTGATTTTTAGTCTATTATTCCTGAGGCAATAACTTCAGAAGTATCTCCTCCAAGTAACAGCATTCACATGCTTAAGTCTTTTACGCAGCAATAGTTTGCATTGAATGGACATTTCTTATGACTTACTAAAAATATCTACTTGCTTTAAGCAAGTGCAATCTTTAGAGGATCTACCTCAAGCACAAAGAACAAAGTGAGGGTCTGAACCATGTGAGCACCATTAGCTGTTGTAGTCCCCTAAGATGAGCCCAGCTTTCACCTTCCTCATGGAAGGGGTGTGATCACATGCTTTTCCAATAGCACCCTGTGGTTCTAGCCTCTAACAAGCCAGTATCTGAGAACCTGTATAGCAAGTAAGAACAAACCTCTTGGAGCCTAAGTGGCAGGATTGTATTGCACTGCCCACACCTTCTTCTGTTGCTTGTTCCAGTGATATCTCAGCTCTACAATCTCCATGGTAAGAGGTTGGAGCCCACTGCCAGCAAGAATGGAGGGACAGCCCACCCTCTCTGCCCTGCCCTGTCCTGCCCTGCCCTGCCCTATCATTCTCTCTTCCATGGTTTGCTCCCATGATAAATGTCTGCAGTCCCTCATTAGATAGTTCAGCACTAGGACCTGCCTAAGAGTTGCAGTTCTTGAGAATTCAAATTTGTACCGCTGGATCAGCGAATCCCCTCTGGTTAGGGCTGGTCTAAATGCTTCCTCCATGGGCGGGCATGAGTTGGTATGCTCTAATAGGACAGCAGTGAGTTTAATGCCTTATGTTTGCTGTGTTCTCTCTCCTCTAGTGACCAGATATGCTCTCTGCACCCTGCCTCTGCTGCTGGGGGAGGGAGGGGTAGTGTCAATGATTTACAACTGCTTTTACTACCCCTTTAATGCCTCTTTCAGTGATATAAAGTCACCCACCAGGTACTGTGAGTGCTCACCTGGTTTTTGATTCTTATGAAGCTGATTTTTCTGTTTAGATAATTGTTAAATGGGTATCCTTGCAGGAAGGATGATTGTTGGCACCTTGTATTCTGCCATCTTGCATCTTTGATTTATACATCCTTTTCAATTGCATACAGAACGTTCTCCAAAAGAGATCATATGTTAGGCCACAAAATAATTCTTAACAAATTTAATAGATTGAAATTCTCTTGAGTATCTTTTCTGATCACAATAGCTTAAAACTAGAAATAAATAATAGAAGGAATCTTGGAAAACTTACAAGTAAGTGAAAATTAAACAATATGTTCTTGAACAAGCCAAGCACCGTGCACAGATCATGCCTGTAATCCCAGCACTTTGGGAGTCTCAGGCAGGTGAGTCATTTGAGGCCAGGATTCAGGAGCAGCCTGGCCAACATGGTGAAACCCTCTCTTTGCTAAAAATACAAAAAGAAATTTAAAAAACTTAGCTGGGTGTGGTGGCACATGTCTGTAATCCCAGCTACATTGGTGGCTAAGTCACGAAAATCACATGAACCCAGGAAGTGGAGGTTGCAGTGAGCTGAGACTGCACCACTGCCCTCCAGCCTGGACAGCAGGGTAACTGTTTCAAAAACAAAAAAACAAAAAACCCAAAAAATCTGACACAAATGAAAATGAAAATAAAATATACCAAAACTTACGGAATCAGCAAAAGCAGTCTTGAGAGGGAGTTAATAGCAACAAATGCCTTTATCAAAAGAGAGAAAAGATCTCAAATGAACACCGTAATGTTACATCTCAAATAAGTAGAAAAAGAAAACTACAGTTTGTCCAAATTTCACAGAAGAAAGGAAATAGCAAATAGCAGAAATCTGCTCTATAGAGACAAGAAACTATAGAAAACTATAGAAAAGATAAAGCTAAAAGCTGGGTTTTTTAAAAGGTAAGTGAAATTGATAAGCTTTATCTAGACAAAGATTATATTCACTAGAAACTTGAAAGCTTTTCCTTTAAGGTCAGGAACAAAATAAGGATGCCTACTCTGGCACCATCTATTCAATCTAGCAATTAGGCAAGATAAAAAAATAAAAGCCATGCAAATCAGAAAGGAAGAAATAAAATTATCTCTGTTTGATAATGGCATATCATCCATTAAAAACATTATTTTATCAAAAAACTGTTAAAACTGACAAATTCAGTGAAGTTGCATGCTACAAAATCAGCATACACAAAAATCAGTATTCACATATGCTATCAACAAACTATCCAAAGAAGAAGAAAAAACATCCCATTCACAATTGCATCAAAATAAATTATAAATAAATAAAACTTTAGGAAGAAAATTTAACCAAAGAAGTGAGAGGTCTGTGCACTGAAAAATATAAATCACTGATGAAAAATTGAAGATGACACCAATAAATGAAAAGATATTCCATATTCCTTGATTGGAAAATTAATATAGTTAAAATGTCCATACTACCGAAAGTGATGTACATATTTAATTCAATCTCTATCAAAACTTCATGTTATTTTCCACAGAAATAGAAAAGAAATCCTAATATTTGTATGGATCTGAAAAAGAGGAAACAAAATACTAAAATTTATATGGAACCAAAAAATACACCGAATAGCAAAAGACGTCTTAAGCCAAAGGAAATAAGCTAGAGGTATCCGACTTTCTGATTTCAAAGCATATTATAAAGCTAATTGTAATCAAAACAGTGTGATACTGCTGTAAAAAGTCAAATTAACCAATGGAAGAGAGTATAAAGCCCACAAATAAACCTATGCATTTACAATACATTTTCTTTTGAAAAAGATACAACAGCACACAATGAGAAAAGGACAGTTTCTTCAATGAATGGTTCTGGGAAAAATGGATGTCCCCATACAGAATAAAATTGGAGCCTTATCTCACCCATACAGAATAAAATTGGAGCCTTATCTCACAGCATGTACAGACTGCTCTCCATATCCATTGCTTCTGCATCTGTGGATTCAATCAACCACATATCTAAAATATTTGCCAAAACTAAAAATAATAATAAAGCAATAAAAGCAATATAAGTAAAAACAATACAATACAGTATATTAACTATTTACATGGCATTTACTTTATATTAAGTATTGTAAGTAATCTGGAGATCACAAATTATACAAGAGGATGTGCATAAGTTACATGCAAATAATACACCATTTTATATAGGCATATCTCATTTTGTGCTTTGCTTTATTATACTTTGTAAATATTATGGGTCTTTTTGGTTTTGTGGATTTTTTTTTTACAAATTGAAGATATGTGGTGACCCTATGTGGAACAAGCTGATCAGCACCATTTTTCCGGCATTATGTTCTCACTTCCTGTCTCTGTAACATATTTTGTTAATTCTCACAGCATTTCAAACAGTTTCATTATTGTTACATCTGTGATGACGATCTGTAATCAGTGATCTTCAGTGTTGCTATTTTAATTGTTTTGGTGCACCACAAACTACTCCCATATAAGACAGCAAACGTAATAAATGTTGTGTATATTTTGACTACTTCACTGACTGGCCAGTCTATCATCTCTCTTCATATCCTCAGCCCTCCTTATTCCCTGAGACACAACAATTTTGAAATTAGACCAATTAATAACCCTACATGTTGCTGCAACATGGATGGAAACGGAGGGTATTTTTCTAAGAAAACTTATACAGCAGCAGAAAACCACATGTTGTCACTTATAGATGAGTTAAAAACTGAGTTCACATGACACAAAGAAAGGAAAAATAGACACCAGCGTCTACTTAAGGATGGAGAGTAGGAAGAGAATGACAATTGAAAAACTACCTATCAAGTATTATGCTTACTACCTGGGTGATGAAATAATCTGTACATCAAACTCCCACAACATGCAATTTGTCCATGTAACAAACCTGCACATGTACCCACTGAGCCTAAAATAAAAGTTGGAAAGAAAAATGACCTTACGATGGCTTCTAGGTATTCAAGTGAAATGAAAATTTGCACGTCTCTCAATTTAAATCAAAAGCTAGAAATAAATAAGCTTAGTGAGGAAGGCATGCCAAAAGCTGAGACAGGCTGAAAGCTAAGCCTCTTATACTAGACTTGTGAGTACAAGTTAGCCAAGTTGTGAATACAAAGGAAACGTTCTTAAAGGAAATTAAAAGTGCTACTTCGGTGAACACAGGAATGATGAAGTGAAATAGCCTTATTGCTGATATTAAGAAAGTTTGCTTAGTGTGGGTAGATCAAACCAGCCGCAACATTCCCTTAAAGTTGAATCCAGAGTGAGACCCTAGCTTTCTTTAGTTCTATGAAGGCTGAGAGGGGTGAGGAAGCTGCAGAAGAAAAGTTGGAAACCAGCAGACGCTGGTTCTTGGGATTTAAGGAAAGAAGCCATCTTCACAATATAAAAGTGCGAGATGACACAGAAAATGCTGATTTAGAAGCTATAGCACATTATCTAGAAAATCCAAATAAGGTTATTAATGAAAGTACCTACATTAAACAACAGATTTCATGTTGAATTCTACAGCACACATACTGAAACTGGAATGATACATAAGAAATTAACATAGCCCCTGCTAAATGATGTCATGTAAATTCATGAAGCATTTTATATTTTTAGCTGTAAAGATACTAGAAGCAAGCCTAGGAAAGACTCTTCTAGACATTGGTCTGGGTGGAAAATTCATGACTAGTATCTCAAAAGCAAAAACAACAAAAACAAAGATAGTCAGGCAGTACTTGATTAAACTTAGAAGCTTCTGCACAGCATAAGAGCCAATCAACAGAGTCAACAGACAGCCTACAGAATGGGAGAGGACATTTGTAAACTATGCATTTGACAGGGGACTAATATTGAGAATTTATAAGGAATGCAACTCACAACAAACAGCCCCATTAAAAAGTGGCCAGAAGATACAAATATTTTTCAAAAGCTATGTATTTTTTATACATTTATTGGCTATTTGTATTAAAAAAATCTATTGAAAATTGAACATTTTCAAATCTCTGTTTTCAATAGCTATGTTTCATACAAATAGCCAACAAGGATATAAAAATGCTGAACATTGCTAATCATCAGAGAAATTTAAATTAATGCCACAATGGGATGTCATCTTACACCAGTTAGAATGGCTATTACTGAAAAGACAAAAAGTAACAAATGTAGTTGAAGAGGCAGAGAAAGGGGAAGGATTGTGCACTGTTGATGAAATAAAAATTGGCATAACCTTTATGGAAAACAGTATGGGGATTTATCAAAGAACTAAAAATGGAGCTGCTGTTTGATCTAGCAATTACACTACTGGGTATCTACCCAAAGGAAAAGAAATAGTTATATCTACCAGTAAGATAACTGCACTCATGTTTATTGCATGATAAATAGTTTATTGCACTATTCATAACAGTAAAGTTTTGGATTCAACCTAAGTGTCCATCAGAAGATGACTGGATAAAGACAATGTATATATACACAATAGAATAGTATTTGGCCATAAAACAAAATCATGTCTTTGAAGCAATATGGATGGAACTAGAGGCCATAATCTTAAATGAAACAAGTCAGAAGCAGGAAGAGAAAAAAATACTGTATGTTCTTACTTATAAGTGAAAACTAATCTATATATGTGGCTATAATGTGTGGAATGATAGTCTTGGAAACTCGGAAGAGTAGGGGTTGGGAGGGAGGTGGATGATGAGAATTACCTAATGGGTACAGTATACATTATTTGGATAACAGATACACTAAACACCCAGACTTCACAACTACACAATATAGCCATGTAACAAAATTACACTTATATCCCTTAAATTTATACAAAACAGGCCAGGTGTGAAGGCCCATGCCTGTAATCCCAGCACTTTGGGAGACCAAGGCAGGTGAATCACCTGAAGTAGGAGTTCGAGACCAGCCTGGCCAACATGGCAAAACCCTGTCTCTACTAAAAATACAAAAATTATCTAGGCATGATGGTGCATGCCTGTAACCCTAAATACTCTGGAGGCTGAGGCAGGGGAATCACTTGAGCCCAAGAGGCAGAGGTTGCAGTGTGTCAAGATCATGCCATTACACTCCAGCCTGGGCAACAAGAGTGAAATTCTGTCTCAAAAAAAGAAAAAAAAAAAAAAAAAAAAGGCCAGGCACGGTGGCTCAAGCCTGTAATCCTAGCACTTTGGGAGGCCGAGGCGGGTGGATCACAAGGTCAAGAGATCGAGACCATCCTGGTCAACATGGTGAAACCCCGTCTCTACTAAAAATACAAAAAAAATTAGCTGGGCATGGTGGTGCATGCCTGTAATCCCAGCTACTCAGGAGGCTGAGGCAGGAAAATTGCCTGAACCCAGGAGGCGGAGGTTGCAGTGAGCCAAGATTGCGCCATTGCACTCCAGCCTGGGTAACAAGAGCGAAATGCCGTCTCAAAATAAAAAATAAAAAATAAAAAATAAAATTCTACAAAACAATTTTCAGTGAGGAAAAAAAAAAGCTTCTATTAGAGGATGCCACCTAGAATTTCCATAGGTAGAGAGGAGAAGTCAATATTTTAGAGCTTCAAAAGAGAAGAAAACTCTCTTTTTAGAGGTTAATGAAGCTGATGTCTAGACGTTGAAGCCATGTTCATTTATTCAAAGATCCTAGGGCCTTTAAGAATTAGGCAAAGTTTACTCTGTGTTTTATATCTGGAACAATAAATCCTAGATGATAATACATTAGTTTATAGCATTGTTCACTGAAAATTTAAAGCCTATGATCAAGATCTATTGCTGAGAGAAAAGATTCCTTTCAAAATATTAATGCTGCTTGACAATGCACCCAATCACCTAAAGCACTGATGTAAATGTATAAAGAAATGAATGTTGTTTTCATGCCTACTTACATAGCATCGATCCTGTAGCCCACAGATAAAAGAGTACTTTGGACTTTCAGGTCTTATACTTTGTAAACTATAGTAAACTATAGAAATATACTTTATAAACTATAGCTGCCAGAGACAGAAATTTCTCTGATAAATCTGACCTAAGTAACCTGAAAATATTCTGGAAAGGATTCACCATTCTAAATGTCATTAAGAAAATTAATGATTCATGATGGGAGTCCAAAATACCAACATTAACAAAAGTTTGGAAGAAGTTTATTCCAACACTTATGGATTACTTTCAGAGGTTTAAGACATCAGTGAAGTAACTAACTGCAGATGTGGTAGAAATTAAAAGAGAACTAGACTTAGAAGTGAAGCCTGCACAGCCAAGACAATCCTAAGCAAAAAGAACAAAGCTGGAGGCATCACATTACCTGACTTCAAACTGTACTACAAGTCTCCAGTAACCAAAATAGCTGGTACTGGTACCAAAACAGAGATATAGACCAATGGAACAGAACAGAGGCCTCAGAAATAACCCTACACATCTACAACCATCTGATCTTTGACAAACCTGACAAAAACAAGCAATAAAGAAAGGATTCCCTATTTAATAAATGATGTTGGGAAAACTGGCTAGCCATATGCAGAAAACTGAAACTGGACCCCTTCCTTACACCTTACACAAAAATTAACAACTGATGGATTAAAGACTTAAACATAAGACTTATAGCCATCAAAATCCTAGAAGAAAACCTAGGCAGTACCATTTAAGACATAGGCGTGGGCAAAGACTTAATGACTAAAACACCAAAAGCAATGGCAAAAAAAGCCAAAATAGACAAATAGGATTTACTTAAAGTAAAGAACTTATGCACAGCAAAAGGAACTATTATCAGAGTGAACAGGCTACCTACACAGTGGAGAAAAATTTTGTGCCCTATCCGTCTGACAAAGGGGTAATATCCAAAATCTACAAAGAACTTAAATTTACAAGAAAAACAAAACACAAACAATACTATCAAAAAGTGGATGAAGTATATGAACAGACACTTCTCAAAATTAGACATTTATGTGACCCACAAACTTACGAAAAATAGCTTATCACTAGTCATTAGAGAAATGCAAATCAAAACCACAATGAGATACCATCTCACACCAGTTAGAATGGAGATCATTAAAAAGTCAAGAAACAACAGATGTTGGAGAGGATGTGGAGAAATAGGAATGCTTTTACACTGTTGGTGGGCATGTAAATTAGTTCAACCATTGTGGAAGACATTGTGGTGATTCCTCAGTGATCCAGAACCAGAAATACCATTTGACCCAGCCGTCCCATTACTGGGTATATACCCAAAGGATTATAAAATCATTCTACTATAAAGATACATACACACATATGTTTATTGCAGCACTGTTCACAATAGCAAAGACTTGAACCAACCCAAGTGTTCATCATTAATAGACTGGATAAAGAAAATGTGGCACATATAAACCATGGAATACTATCAACCATAAAAAACAGTTCATATTCTTTGCAGAGGCATGGATGAAGCTGGAAACTATCATTCTCAGGAAACTAACACAGGAATAGAGAGCCAAACACCACGAGTTCTCACTCATAAGTTGGAGGTGAATAACGAGAATACATGTTTAAGAAAAAAAACAGAAGAAGGAAAAATTAAAACAAAAACCTCAACTGATTCTTCAGTGATTTCAAACTCTTAGGTAGAAAGTTAAAAACTTTTTAAAACTTCAGGAACTTTCTAAGAAACAACCAGAGTAGCAATCACAACCAAACCAAACCAAATAAAATCAGAACATCTGTGTTCCACTATAATTCATTCTCAGAAAAGTAGCTGCCTCATCTTTCCTGAATGCAAAGTGGTCTCCTGGCTGGTTCTTAAGAGAATTAAAAATTTCTACTTCTAGATGAACTAAAGGGAATGTCAGTAGAGTAGATGGGGTTATTTTAAGACTTGTTAATATAAAGTAATTTGGAAATATTCAGAAGAAGATGACAAGATCAATCCCAAGTTATAGAGGAGAGGACTGGGTTGGACATTCAGATTGAATTATTACGTGACAGTGTGTTGTTTTAATGTGTTGTTAGTAATGTTAAACAATGTTTATGTGTTTTGGTAGACTTGCCTATAATATGCTATCACTATGACTAGTATATTTATTCAATTCATTTCCAAGTATAAATAGTGATAACACCGTCATTTCCTCAGGGATAAACATATCATTTTATGAAGACATACCTTAACCTAATCATTTGAGTTAGTCATTGCTTATGAATTCCTATTACTTGTTATGCTGAATATAAGCTTTCATAGATGAAAACTCTTACATAGTTTAAGTTCCTGAAAGAACAAGTGCATAATTCTCCACCAAAGAATGAAAACATTGCTATAACAAATCCATCTGTCCTTTACTTTTAGATGAACAGAAGCTATTATCTGTGTGAAGGATAGACAAGGAGATACAAAGGGCACCTCCTGCTGTACAGCCCCACTGAACCACTGCCAACACAAGCAGAAAAGCAGATCTCTTTTCAATTCTCTGTACTCATATGACTGAATTTGAAAGCCTTCCATCCTCATGTCCCTCTTAAGTCCTGGATTTATCACTCCAGGCACCTTCATATCCAAACAGGTGGGACTGAGTTCAAAATGCTAACGCTTTCGCTTCCAACAATCAGAATTAGTAGAGTTGTTACTTTTAGATGCAATAATTTAGTAGAGAATAAGTATGTACACATACACAAATTTGTTCAAAAATTATTTTACATATCATATAGGACAGGGTTGTTTATTCAAAAATTATTTTACATATCATATAGGACAGGGTTGATAGTTCGGTAGTTCAGAAAAGGGTATTTACCAGTTTTTTTGTATTTATTTCAAGAGTTTAAAGCTTAAAAAGTCACCTAACTCCAAGAATTTGTCCCTGGGTGTGATGATAACTCTTAAAATTGGAAAACTTTTCCCCTTATTATAGGTATTAGGTTCATCATGGCCAAAAGAAATAAACTTATAATTAGAGCCATCTCTGAAGAAGATAATGATTCATTTAAGTTTTAAAAATGCTGTTAAATGAGTTAATAGTATAATCTGACTAGTCATTTAATAGTAAGTGATAACAGTTATAATATTTTACATATTTATGGTTTCTTCTTTCTAAAATATACAAATAAAATATGTTTTATCACATATAGTGAACTTGTCATATATAAACTCTATATGAGAACATAATCTGTCTCTAAAATTTTAGAATAATTTTATTACTGGTGATAATACTTTGCAGGTTTATTACAAGAAATTAGATAAGTATAAAACACAGTAGAGAGTCTGGGGTATAATCTGTTAAAAATAGTAGCTACTATAATTATAAAAACATAATTTTAGTAAGAAAGTATTATGTCTACTTTTATAAAAATAGATTTTTTACTGTCTTTAAAATATATATCTATTAAACTAATCTATACAAACTAAGAAAGCGTTTTACCTTGTAATAACTGTATAATTATGCAGTTGTATTTGATAAGTCAAAAACTGAAAATAAGAATCTGTGACGCTGAAAAAATTTTGTAAAGTTTGGCTAGACATTGAAGATTAATAAAATAAATGTGAATATTTTATTTAAAAAATTTTTTTAGTCTATTATAAAGTTGGAAAAAACAAACAGAACTTTAGGTATACACATTCATGTGACATTTACAGAAGAAATAGGGACAGGCCCTGACCACAAAGCCTGAAATAGACTACATGTTAAGTCGGTTGGAACTGAACAAATATTCCTTTTCCATTGCTCTCAAAACACGGGAAAGGTCCCTGTCAGAGAACTAACACTGTATTACTGACCAGGTAGACCTTGTCCTCATAAACAAAACCTATTATAAAATCTTGGAGTTAGTGAGAGCTTATGTCTAAATAGTTTTCTGATCAGCCTAGGAGACTAGATGGCATAAAAAACAGCATTTAAATAAAATTATTTCAATGTGTTAACATCACCAAAAACTAACCTTTTAAAATTGCTCCATTAATTATTTGTATTAAAAACAGAATAATTGGCCAGGCGAGGTGGCTCATGCCTATAATTCTAGCACTTTGGGAGGCCAAGGTGGGTGGATCACCTGAGGTCAGGAGTTCAAGACCAGTCTGGCCATCATGGTGAAACCCCATCTTATAAAAGAAAAAATAAATTAAAAAAGAAAGAATAATCAAGAACCTATTTCAAACTTTACCGAAAGCCTTATCAATGTGAATAAAAGAGACAGAGCCCTTTGTCTCCAGAGTCCAGTAGGCTCAACAAGAGAGTTGATGGAGCACTAAGCAGCTACCAGTTTGATCTCTTACTTCCAAACAAGAACCAGGAATAGTGGGAGTGTCCCTGACCTGGTAAATATCACACAATTAATTACTGGCAGAGCTAAGTTTAAATCTTAAATATTTATTCCATGAACCCCAAGAATGTACCAAAATAGTCTCAGTTCTGTATATCCATGTGACTGCATTTGGGTTCAAAGTTTTGTTGTGGTTTTCTTTGCTTTATGTGTTAAATGATGTCAATGATTTTTTTTTTTTTACAGAGTAAATTTAAAGATAAAATCAATTCCCTAGAAAAAGAAGAAATGAAATCATAAGCAGAAATTTCCTTTCAGCTCTCTGTAGAAATTGATGATGTGATGATGCTCTCATACAGATAATTACACCCAATAGTTTAGTTTCTTGACCCCAACATTACCTGCTAGTAATCTGGATCCTATAATGGATCTGGAGAAATTTGTATACTGAATCACTGCAGTTATTACTATTTTAAAATTTATAAGTATCTAGTGTATGCACATTATACAATGAGTCTCACTCCTAAATTTGTTGGAGGCCATAATTATATTATTATTATTTTTTAATTATTATGCTTCTCTAGGGATAGTGATTTTTGTCTAATAGATGAGCATATCGATTTCATTTATTTTGTTTTACTTATTACAAGTATGTGACCAAAGAGAAGAGAGAGTTGTTAAAATATACATAAAAGCTAATAAAAAGTTGTATTATTTTTTCTCATGGATGCTACTAACCATTTAGCAACAACTTGATTATGTATACCAGTGAATCCACAAAAGTGAACTGGCTTTTCAGGTCAATAAATATGCTCCCTTAGAAAATGTTTACTTCAGGTTTTAGCTGGTCACTGGGTTTCAATTAAAATTTTTTATTGATATGTAATATTTGTATATTATATACATATAATATACTTAGTCACTATGCATTTTATGCATATAACAAAATATCACATTATGGGGTACATGTGATATTTTGTTATCTGCATAAAATGCATAATGACTAAGTCAGGGTATTGAAGGTATTCATTACCTTGAGCATTCATCATTTCCATATGTTAGGAACATTTCAAGTCCTCTCTTCTAGCTATTTTGAAATATAAAATACATTGTTGTTAACTATAGTGACCCTATTCTGCTGTTGTCCATTATAACTGATTCCTTCTGTCCAACTCTATGTTTGTAACCATTAACCTCTCTTCACCCCCAGCCACCATTCCCAGACTGGTAACTATCATTTTACTCTCTACCTTCCTGAGATAAACCTTTTTGTAGCTATTGTAAATGGAATTGCATTCTTGAACTGTCTTTTACGGGTTGTTCATTATTGGTGTATAGAAACGTTATTGATTTTTTATGTTTATTTTTCATCCTGCAAATTTACTGAATTTGTTTATCAGATCTAAAATTTTTGGAGGGAGAATCCTTAAGGTTTTGAAAAATTTGATCATATTATCTGCAAAGAAAGACAGTTTTGACTTCTATTCTTCAATTTGGATGCTCTTTATATTTTTTCTCTTGCCTAATTGCTCTGGCTTGTACTTTAGTATTGTGTTGAATAAGAGTGATAAAAGTGGGCTTCCTTGTTTTATTCCAATTCTTAGAAGAAAAGTTTTCATCTTGTCTCCCCTCAGTATTATGTTAGCTGTGAGTTTGTTATACATGGCCTTTATTATGCTGAAGTATACTCCTTCTATGCCTAGCATTTTGAGAGCTTTTATTTTTTCATGAAGAAATGTTGAATTTTATCAAATGCTTTTCTACAATGATCATATGGTTTTAGTCCTTCATTCTGTTAATGTGTTATATCATGTTTATTGATTTGTGTGTGTTGAAATATCTTTGCTTCCCTGGTATAAATCCCATTTGATCATAGTGTATCATCTTTTCGATGTGCTGTGAGATGATTCTGTTTGCTAGTATTGTCAAGAATTTTTTGTGGCCTGTCATGTTTGTTGTCATTATGTCCTTTTATGGCTTTAATATCAGGGTAATTCTGGTTTCATAGAATGAGGGAGAATCTCCTTCTCATCAATTTTTTCGGAATGATTTGAAAATAATTGGTGATTTTTTTGGTAAGTTTTGTAGAATTTTGTAGTGAAGCCATCAGTTATGGGTTTGTTTTGTTGAAAGACTTTGTATTACTGATTTAACCTTGTTACCAATCATTGATCCATCAAAGTTTTCTATTTCTTTGTGATTCAACCATGTTAGGTTGTATATGTCTAGGAATTGATCCATTTTCTGTGGGTTTTCAAGTTTCTTAGCATATAGTTGTACACAATAATCTCTGATTATCTTTTGTATTATTGTAGTGTCAGTTCTAATGTTTCCTTTCTTATTTCTGATTTCACTTGAGTCTCCTATTTTCTTAGTTATCTAGTTAATGATTTATTAATTTTGCTCATCTTTTCAATAAACTCGTATTTCATTTTGTTGAGCCTTTGTATTGTTGTTTTAGTCTTTATTTCATTTAATTCTGTTCTACTCTTTATAATTTCTTTTTTTCTACCATTTGTGGCTTGGTTTGTTTTGTTTTTCTAGTTTCTTCAGGTGCATTGTTAGACTGTTCATGTGAAATCTCTCTACTACTTTGATGTAGGTGCTTATTGCTATGAATGCTCCAGTTAGCATTGTATTCAATAGGTTTTGTTATGTTGTGCTTCCATTTTCATTTGTTTCGAGAATTTTAAAAATTTCCTTTTTAATTTCTTTATTGACGTAATAGTCATTTAGGAGCATGTATTTGTCTAATTTCTATGTATTTGCATGGTTTCCAAAGTTCCTCTTGATAATTACTTATAGTTTTATCCTATTGTTCTCGAGAAGACACTTGATATAATTTCAGTTTTTAAGAATTTGTTGAGACTTGTTTTGTGGCCTAACATTCCAAAGAATTTTCCTTTTTCTGATGAGAAGAATATGTATTCTGCAGCTATTTGATAAAATGTTCTATAAATGTCTATTAGTTCCATTTGTTCTAAAGTCTTGTTTAAATCCAATGTTTCTTTGTTTTCTCTCTAGATTATCTGTTTAATGCTGTGAGTGGGGTGTTGAAGTCCCCAACTATTTTTGTATTCAAATTTATCATTTCCTACATGTAATAATATTTGCTTTATATACTGAGGTGCTCCAGTGTTAGGTGCATATATATTTTGAATTATCATATACTCTTGCTAAATTGATCTCTTTGTCATTATGTAATGGCCTTCTTTGTCTCTTCTTAATGTTTTTAACTTAAAGTATCTTTTATCCGATGTAAGTAAAGCTACTTCTACTCACTTTGGGTTACTGTTTGTGTGGAATATCTTTTTTCCTCCATTTGCTTTCAGTCTCTATGTGTCTTCACAGATGAAATGAGTTGCTTGTAGGAAGCATATAGTTGTGTCATTAAAAAAAAATATATCTATTCAGACATTCTATAAGTGGAAAATTTAATCTGTTTACATTCAAGATTATTTTTGATATGCAACGACTTATTCCAGTCCTTTCATTAGTTGATTTCTCATTGCTTTTGTATATCCTCTGTTCCTTTTCTTGTCTCATCATTTATTATTGCAGTTTGGGATTCCTCTGTATTGATAACATTTGAGTCCTTTGTCTTCCTCATTTATTTGCTCTACCATTGTGTTTTTTATGTTCATGGTTTTATGATATTAGATGTTCTTTTTTTTTTTCTTCCAGTTACAGGACTTGCTTAAGCATTTCTTAAAGGGCCCCACCAGAGGTGATAAATTTTGTCAAGTTTTTCTAGTTTGGGAAAGACTATTTTTACTGTATTTATGAAGAACAATTATTCTGGGTATAGTATTCTTAGCTGCCAGTTTTCATTTTTTTTTTTTTTCCTTTCATCATCCTCAGAGCTGGTGCAAGTGTGCTGTGGCCTTGATGCTAATGAGAGCAGAATTTCTGTAACTGGCAGTGGCCACAGGTAGGCAGCTCTCAGGCTCTAGGAAGCATGCTGTTTGACTCCCTTCAACCCAGAGCCAGCCTTCCTGGTGTGATGCACTACCCATTCCTTAGAGCTTAGGACACTCTGTGGGCTAGAGTACTAGGGACCTTAACTACACTGCTGAGTAGTAGGGTGTCACACCACTTAAGCCCTCCAGTTGAACATAGGCAATGTTAAGGATGTGGAGTTACAGGTGTGTTAGGCCCCAGGACAGGATGCAGTCTGGTGGGGTGTAGGCTCTCAAGATGATGTGTGATGCAGCTGTGTGTCTCAGGGTTGTATGGGACTCAACATGAGCTCTCTCTCTGACGCACTGCTGTCACACAGAGACACCAGGCAGCTCCTATATCAGTTGCAAGAATGGAGGAACCTTTTCTATGGCTACAATTACAGAAGGCTGTGATGATTCTGATGGGGCGAACTACCTTACTTCTATCTACTTATATGCCTAAGGTGTTTCCTATCACTTCTTTTCTCAATTCAGTGTTCTTACATAGATACTCTATTCAGAGTGTGATTGTCTACTCACTGTTTTAGTTCTTCTATGTGGAGAGGGTGAGTGTCAAATGCCTCTAGTCAGCCACCTTGAAGACTCCTCCTTCCATTTCAATTTTTATGTATTAACCTAAGTATGAAGTGAAATTTATACCAATGCTAGCAATAATCATTGTGGGGCAAAGTAGCAATCAAGATTCGGTAGTGAGAAGTTGGTAAAGACAAAGTATGATTAAGTGCCAATTTTTTTGTTGCTTTCAAATACAATAGGAATATTTTATGTTCTAAGATCCATATTACAATGGATGTGAATCTAAATCTTATTTACATTCACTACATATGCAAATAAGATTGGTTTTAATTACAAATACGTAAAAAATGAATTGGCTAGAAAAACAGGAAAATCAGGTAACCAGTAAAATATTTTATACCTTCTCCTATAAATGAGAAAGGTATGGAATTTGTGACATTAAACTGAATATGTACATGTAATTTGACAAATGAACATCAATAGGATTTTCATTATTTTCTTCAATTTTGAAAGTCAAAAATATTTTGGGAATAGGATTTTGTAAAAATTTAAAAATCAATATTAAAATCATTCCCTCACATTTGAATATTAATATTTTCAATTTTAAAATGTACATTATGTCATTGAAGTCTATTTAATATGGACTGAAACCATACTTATAGATCAAAAAGCAAATGGTTGTACCTTCACAATCTTCTGTTCATGGTAACAAGTACAATGTGAGAGAGATGTACATTAACATCTATATTTCTGGAGTATTAAGGACTTCTGAGAAGCTTTTAAATGTACACTCTCCAGTAATATCAAAAATACTTTCAGAGACTTTCTAAAGAGAAGTAAAGCCTAAGAAATTTGCAATATACTAATTACTATAGATAATGCATAGCTTTCCATTTATCAGTCGAATTCTCCGTACAATATTTGTCCTTATATTTAACAATTTTATGAGACATTGGTACTATATTTTACATTTTTTTGGAACATTTCGTACTGGGTAGACTTACAGGGTTTAAAGAATCATTGCTCTATGTTTTTATGTAAGAGGTAAGCAAATGGCTTGTCGGTGTCATTTGTAATTTATGAAATATTTTTCAATGAGATGTGGCTTTCTAAGAAAAACATATACAATATTTAGCTAATTAGGATGGTTGCTGTGGCTCACACCTGTAATCCCAGCACTTTAGGAGGCCAAGGCAAGCAGATCACCTGAGGTCAGGAGTTCGAGAACATCCTGGCCAACATGGTGAAACCCCATCTCTACTAAAAATACAAAAATTAGTCAGATGTGGTGATGCTTGTCTATAGTCCCAGCTACTAGGAAGGCTGAGGCAGGAGAATTGCTTGAACCCAGGAGGCGGAGGTTGCAGTGAGCCTAGGTTGTGTCACTACACTTCAGCCTCGGCACCAGAGTAAGACTTCATCTCAAAACAACAACAACAACGATATGTGGCTAATTAAATTGCTCTAACATACCTTTTGAAATTCAACAACTCAACAAAAATGTTAGTGTCCACTATATTTCTGCACTCAAAGATTTTTCAATCTGTTTGGGAAGATGGGCATGCAAACAAAAAAATTACACAAGTAATATGTGATTGGGGCTGTACTAAAAATACAAAATATTGTGGTTCCACCAGTTAGAAAAGATTAATTCTAATAATTACAGAAGAATCTAATTTATAGTTTTATGATGCCCAGGGCATAATTTTTATATGGAAGACAATAAACCCATGAGTTCCTCTTGAACATATGCCTATTTAATAATTTTTGAGTAAATGTATACTTTTAAAAAACTTTATTTTTAAATAGCATTTAAGTAACTTTTAAATAAAGAAGTACATTTTAAATAGTAAGAATTTTATTATTTCCATTCTTTAAAATAGAGAAACATAAATATATTATTGTTATTAGGATTTTTCTCTTTCCCCCTTATCTCTAGGGACATAAAATAGGTAGGATAGTCTATGAACCTACAATGTAATCCAAAAGATTGATCGTTTGTGTGAAATTCACTCCAACCTTTTTTCCTCTAGTTCCTAACCTGTTAGCAAAATCAAAGATGATTTCACACAGAATGTGCTCTTTCTCACTTATGCAACAGGGGGAATTTATGTTCCAGAAAAGCTTTGGTGAAAGTTGGATTTAACCTCACAGCAGCAGTAGGTTGAAATTAGACCCTTAAATAAGCAGAGTTGTATCTTGGTCAAAAAAGAAACCCTCAGAGAAGATTTGTAAATGCTTTAAATTTTTCTTTATGGAGGACTCCAGAGCCGAGAAAGGATTCAGAAACAAAAATGTAGCTCAGTTGTAATTCACACCAGCCTTAAAAAAATGAACAGGGACAAGGACTGGGCAAGAAGATCCACTGGGTATACACTGTTCAAGCACCACTTCCCAGTACTGTCAGTTTGCAAAGCTTTTATAACAGAAAGCAGGCTATCAGGAGAAGAAAAATGGCCATGTCACAGATCATGGATCAGTGACAACTTGGACAGGACTAAAGGCATGGTGTCTGAACTCTTGCTTCTGCAATAATTGAGAAGAAATAAAGATCTCACAGTATTACAAATTTCTTAGGCAAGTTCTGAGGTATGAAATGTGGGTGTGGGTGTGTGTGTGTACAAATTATGTAAAAAACTAGCCATACATGTTATTCTCTTTTTCCTTAGAAGACACAAGCAAGATTCCATGAAATTATTTCAGGCATAAAACAAAAAGCAATCATTACTCACTTTTACAACTTCTGTAAATGAGAAATAAAGAGGTCAGTAGAAATTGAACTGACGAACTTTGTTCAATTTGGGAAGTTAGGGAAGATTCTTCTAGGTAAACAATATCTAAATCTGTATCTCAAAGATCACTTGTTATTCAAGTGGAGAAGGAGGACAGAAATTTATCAGGCAGTGGGACCAGCATGTGTGAAAATCAAGAAATGTGGCAAAAGCATGCTGGCTTCATATAACTGAATCACAGGAGGCCCATGTGTGTGAGGCTTGGAGGGCAAGAGAAACAATGATAAGAAATGAGGCTTTGGAGGGAAGCAGGTGACAGTCTATGCAGTTTCTGACAGCTATGTTAACAATTTTGAACTTTTTTTTTTGTACTAAGGTCAATAGGATTGCATTGAAGAGTTTCATAAGAGGATGGATATGATAAGATTTTCTTTGAGAAAGCTTTTTCGGGACTGCTGAGTGGAGAATGAATTGGGGTGGGCAAGAGAGGAAACAGTGAGTACAGTTAGGAGATAAGAAAGTCCTTTCCTTTTTATTATAAGATCTTTGATTTTGTCTAGAGTAACAATTTTCCCAGCCACAGAGATATAAATAGAAATTGCTGAGTGGAGTATTTGGGTAATTTTATAGTACAGTGGGTTTGCTATCATTTGAGTGTATTTCTCTCTCTAAATTCATATGTTGGCACTTAAAGCTGAAGGTGTTGGTATTGAGAGGTGGAGGCTTGGGGAGTTGTTCAGGCTATGAGGGCTTCACCCTCATGAATAGGATTAATGCTTTTATAAAAGAGGCTTCAGAGAGCTGCCAATTACTTCTATCTTTCCCCCCATGTGAGGACACAGCAAGAGGTGGCATCTATAAAACAGAAAGAGAGCTTTCACCAGACACGAAATCTGTTGGTGCCTTGATCTTGAAATTTCCATCCTCAAAAACTGTGAAAAAATACATTTCTATTATTTAGAAATTACCCAGCCTGTGGTATTCTGTGATAGCATTATAAATAGATTAAGACAGGATTAGACTTAGCAAGCATCCACACAGCCACACATTTGGTACTTAGGTCTTCCCTTCTTCCTTTTGAAATAAAGACTTGTTTACTGGAGCTCATGTTCATGATATAGCCATGAGGACAGAATCTCAGTGTGGCAGATCAAAGATGACAGAGAAAGAGCTGGAGGAAACCTGAGTTCCCAATGACATGAAGGAGCTCTGGATGAGCTCTGGACAATCTATCTCTAGGTTCTTTATACATATATATATATATGTAGAATTTAGTACTGGAGTTAGATACTGAAAACAACAGAACCAAAAATGTAAAACTTGTCCAGTATACGTATCCAACCACTTTGGGTTGAAAAGATATCTGACAAACTTTGTTCTGCAGCTCTATTTGGGACACAGACTGTAGACTGTAGTTTAGGGAAAATGATAGGTAAAATCCCAAATTTGGTATATACTTGTTTTTGAGCTTGAAACAGTTTTGAAAGAAGCAATGAGCTCTGACTGGAGCTTGCCAGCTTGCAAGTAGACATGGAAGAAAGAGTGGTTTGTTAAGAGAGGCATTTCGCTCCTGAATTCAAAAACCTAAACATAAGATTACTGAGTATCTCCAAATTTGGAAACTGGCAGAGTTTACAAATACAGTTACATCTACATGTCTTTTCCCTTAAAATTTTTTGCTGTAAGAAAGCTGTTTTAAGAAGGAGGTAGTTACCAATATTGACAAGTACTGTGAACCACGTAGACTCACATTACACACCCACCTATCCACATGCCCACTGAAGATGAGACCTCAAATATAGTCTATTGGAAACCTCTAGTTAAAGATGGCAGATTTAGCATATGCATTTAACTTACACTGTCTCCCAAATCCTTAATTTAAAAAGTCAATGAGGACAAAGAGAACAGGAAAGAAAACAATACATTTTGGAAGGTGGAAAGCAGATGGATGAACGTTAAAAGCAAAAAATAAAATAGAAGCTACAAATAAATCTCTGGCAGATATTTGGGAAGCCAGAAAGCAACTGCAGACTTCTCTGTATCTTTAGGAATTGGTGGCATTAGGTATCTTTAGATAAAGACAGAATTTAAAATAGGAGCTAGGTTTAAAGTCAATTTAGGAAGTTTTTGACTCTTTACTCCATGTAGCCAGAAATGCCCTTCACCATCCTGGCAGAAAACAAAGCTCATTCTCTGAAATGACTCTTTAAATCTGAGGATATAGGACAGTGTTCAGGATGGAATTTTTTTACCAAAACCAGAAAACTAAATAAAATTATTATTGTAAATATCAAGGGGAAAATTCCATTCTCTATGTTTTAGAGTACTTTCTATGTGCTAGTTCAAGCACTTTACTTACGTTATTATATTGTATCTTCAAAATATCTATAGAATGGGTATTATTACTATTCTCATTTCACAGATGAGAAAAAAGAGACACAGAGCTATTAGACACAATCTTGAAGGTACCCCAACTATATTGAGTCACAGAGCCAGGATTTGAACCCATCCACTTTTGTACCCCAGTACTATATAGTCATTGTAGGAAACTTTGCATTTTTCATATGGCTCTAATAGCATTTTCTTATTTTGTAGCTAGGATTTGGCAAATCAAGTTAATTGTCTTGGAAATAAGTCTTCTCCATTTCTTTCTCACAGACGACCAAAAATACCAAATAAGTGATTCTGCTTCTACAGTTCCCATGTCCTATGTACAACATGACTTGTGAATTGCTTCCACTTATTTTTCCTTTTATTCTTTTTTTTTGTATGTATAAACTATTTGGACAACTAGAGTAATATATCCCTGTTTGAGCCTATTTGAACTTCAAACCTTAGTATTGATAAGATACATATAAAAACATATTTTTAAAAAAGAGTTAAAATTCTACATTGTGTTGCCTGCAGAACCAAGAACAGGAGGTAGACAAGGTCATGGTTTATTAAAGAATATAAAATATTTTACTTTACATATGATATATACTTAGTAGGGAAGGACTCAATAATTGAATGAATGTGACCATGTTCATGAGACACACCAACTATTTTAAATAACCCTGCATATCCATACCATCACCTCCTCTCCTACAACCTGTCTTTCTTGAGTAGTCCTTAGCTCAGAGAATGACCATATGCCAGAAATCTAGAAATATTCTTGACATTATTACTGTTCACTATATCAAAAAAAAAAAAAAAACCACCAAGAATAAATTATTGGTCTTGGCCTCATTTCAGCCTTAAATTTTAAGAAAAAATATTGATCATGTTGGACTTACTCAACAAGAAGAAAGTGACTATGATTGTCTATGGTGATATAAGTCAAATTAAGAATAAAATATTTTAATTTATAAAATATTTGAATATTTGCCATTAAGATTTCTATAGTTATTTAATAACTACTTTTTTGTGAATGTATGTGTATTTGTGTGTGTGTGTAAAACCTCTCCCTCACTCAAAATTTGTTAAAAGTGGCAACAAATTATTTAAAAGCTATTGGAGGAAGGCTGAAGAAAATAATGTAATTATAAACAATACATGTAACTATCCAAATGAGTAAATGTCTTTATGAGAGCAATTTTGTGAAATCTGAACAAATTACAATGGTGAAAATATAGTCCTACAAAAACTGTTCACATAAACTTTTTTGGATAATATTTTTAAAGTCTCAATAATTCAGGTATAAATTTATTTGAATCTTCTTGCACTGCAACTTTAAAAATTTTTATTTTTTAACTTTTATTTTATCTTATTTTTAATTGACAATTGTATATAATATATATTCTATATTTATGAGGTAAATGTGATATTTTGATATGTTTACATTGCAAAATGGTTAAGTCAATTATGTTAGGTGATGGCTTTAATTACCTTGATTTAATTTCTATAATATTAGTAGCTTTTGACAAATATGTTACTGCATATTTTGACAAAAATGTAATCTGCACCTTCATTCACCCAGAGGTCATTAAAACAATTCGTATTCTTCTCAGACTTGCCAGTAAAAACAAAATGGGCTGGGTGCAGTAGCTCACGCCTGTAATCCTAGCTCTTTGGAGGCCAAGCAGGTGGATCACGAGGTCAGGAGATTGAGACAATGCTGGCCAACATAGTGAAACCCCACTTCTACTAAAGTACAAAAAATTTGCCAGACATGGTGGCACGCACCTGTAGTCCCAGCTACTTGGGAGGCTGATGCAGGGGAATCGCTTGAACCCAGGAGGCAGAAGTTGCAGTGAGCTGAGATTGTACCACTGCACTCCAGCCTGGCAACAGAGCAAGACTCTATCCCAATCAAAAAAAAAAAAAAAAAAAAAAAAAAAAAAAAAAAAAAAAGAGAAATACTAGTTTTCACAAAAAGAAATCAAGGTTATAAAGTAGTTTTAAATAGAAGATCAGAATTTAAACCTGTCTACATGATCTGCTTTATGGTTTATATCCACTACTTGTGCAAGATTCTACTTGTCACTTTTTCGGATATTTTCTATTGTCTGCTCCTTCCTTTTTCTTTTCCTCTCCTTTTTTTTCTCTTCACCTCTCCTCTCTTTTTATTTTTTCAAGAAAATTGGTGCTGGAGTAATTATGATACAGATTCCTGGCCCTGTTACCTTTAACATACCCAGGATCAACATGAAAAAGTAAGAATTTGAGTTTAGAGTAACACTTTACATTGAACACATTTTTGGCATGAAATCTCAAACCAAGAAAATGAAAATCTTTGTTAGGCAAAATGGGACCAGTTTGTTATGTATCTCCTGTATAACAATTACCAGCAGGATGATGATGCCTCAAATGGTAAAATACATTCCATTGCTAGGACTGGCTGCCTATGCTTTAGTCAACATAAGCCAAGTGAAGACCTTATCCCACCTCCCCTCAGCCAGTCCACATTTTAGAGTCTTCCTTTGCAACACCTGTATTAGGCAGGACTCTGTGGAGAGACACCAAAGCTTTAACTATCTTAGATGTAAAGGGAACTTTATCAACAGGATACTATGTAGTCTCACCAAAGTGTTGGTAATAAAGGGGTATAGCTGAGTTTTGAGGGACTTCAAAGACACTTGGACTCTCACTTTTTAATTCCTTCTTTTTTTTTTTTTATAAATTATCTATTTTTCTTCATATCATATACTGGCTTCCTCTTTAAAACGATCGAACAATTTAGTCAAAAAATCTGGGCTAGTTTCAAGACTTTCTCTACTAGAGAGGTCCCGAATCTTTCCTTTGGTACTTCCAGTTCAAACACTGTTATTTTGCCTAAATTAAGTCAGGTGACTATCATATGATCAATCAACTATAGTGAAGGAGTTAGAACCACTAAACACAAAGAATCTATGCCTCAGGAATGTTACAGAGGAAAGGGAATCACTGTGAACAGGCTGTAGTACTACTCAATTGATACTCTGTGATATTCCTCATCATAAATTATTATTTAATTCTTAGTTTTCTGGACAACTTAGGCAAAAAATTAGAAAACGTTTTAAAATGGTTTATGGAAGTAGCACTGGTTTATTTTGTAAATCCTTAAAATCTTGGAATGGACTCCAACAGCCTTTGTACAAAAAGCATCGTTTACTGGTACCCTGGGAGTGCTAGAAGATTTACCCTACAGAAATTTGTCCTTACATTATGAAAACATTTAATTGATCCTATCTCATCCCATCTCTTTTTATAGAAATTAAACTCCTTTACATGTTAATGGTATTCTTTTCTACTTAAAGAACCAACACAGAAATTTTATTTCAGAAGAAATTTTGTATTTCTCAGTTTCTTTAATAGAAATCTTTATCTTTAGTGGGGTGGTAAATCTAAGTATTTTAATCATCTTAAAATCATATTCTAAATAACTTTCATGTGCATAGAATACAGTAGTGAATTTTGGTATTTTTACCCAAACTAAGATTTGTTTTGTTTTGTTTTGCTGGTTGTGTTACTGATTTGCATTATATTAAAATGTTCATATTTGGTTTTACCATTGTCATCTTGACATATAATTTCTGGTTTTTGTCCTTCCATTGTATTTCCTTGTTATCTTTTCCATCATTTTACTACATGGATTCTGTTTATTCTTTTGAATCTGATTCTATTACTTGACAGTTATTTGGAAGTTATTCATTCTGCCTTATTTTTCCTGCTAGTAGTGTTGCTTTTTACTTTTCTTTTCTTTTCTTTTTTTTTTTTTTTTTTTTTTTTTTTTTTTTTTTTTTTTTGAGACAGAGTTTTGCTCCTGTCACCCAGGCTGGAGTGCAATGGCATGATCTTGGCTCACTGCAACTTCCGCCTCCTGGGTTCAAGTGATTCTCCTGTCTCAGCCTCCCAAGTAGCTGGGATTACAGATGCCTAGTGTCACACCTGGCTAATTTTTGTATTTTTAGTAGAGGCGGGGTTTCACCATGTTGGCCAGGCTGGTCTCGAACTCCTGACCTCAGGTGATCTGCCCGCCTTCACCTCCCAAAGTGAGTAGAGTTTTTAAGTTAAAAAATAAGTATGTGTGTATTTTTTCTTCAAGTATTAGCTTTAAGCATAAAACAAGTTATCATAATCAGGAGTTGTAAGTCATGTGCCTGTATTAGTCAGAGATTTTTGGGTAGAAGTGACAAAAGCATGAGTCAAACAAGCCTGACAAAGCAAAACAAGAATGACTGAATTGTTTCACATTACTAAACTTTATGAAAAGTTGAAGAAAACTAGCTTAAAAATAACTGTAACCAGAGACCTACACATTGCCAGGATCCTCTCCTTCTCTTCCTTTTGAAACACTGGCTATAAAGTTATTTCTATTTTTTTGCAATCAAGGTTTTTAAGTGGTTATGATTATAATCCTAATAGTATCTTACATATTAAAAAAAAAAAAAGAGGTCCAACAGATTTAGAAGAAAAATTAGGGAAGTATTCTCTTTGGCCTAGAGTAGGTTATGTGCCCATTCCAGTTGCTAGGAACACTATTTTAGGAAGATTGCCAGCCTGCACCATAAATCACAGGAAGAGATTCTACACAAAACAAGAGGAGGGACCCTCCATACTAAAGAGATACATGTTCACTAACCTTCCCATAGTTACGTAGCTGACAGTCACAGAATGTATGTGATTTGGACATGCTAATTAGGATTACAAAGTCTATAAACTTTCTAAAACATGAATTTGTCACCCTCAAAATTCTGAATCTTTTAATGCATTTTCATATGTAAATAATTTGTATGATTATTTTCCACTATATCCAGACTTTACACTGCTTGAAGGCTAGATATAAGCTTGATTTTTCTTAAAAACTCTCCTAGCATATATAACAAAATGCTTTACACAGTCAGTTTACGTTTGATATTTACCAATAGCTCAATTATGAAAAAATTTCCTCAATATATTCAGCAAATTTTATATTTATCATTTGCAAATGCAAACAAATTTCTTAAGGGAAGAATAAAAAATGATAGAATAAATAAAATATGTAAAATGTTTAAGATTATCCAGAGAGTTTTAGAAATAGATTCTTCCCATTTTTGACATGCTTATCACTGTATTAAAACCATGGAGAATCCAGCAAAATAATTGACCTAAGAAGCATGCTTAGTAAGCCCACCTATAGTGCTGAAGGTGAGAAACCTATCATGGCTTGTATATCGCACTCCTTATCAGTAGTGATTTAACGTTTCAGCCTTTACTTCAGGTTTTAATTTGTGAGTTTATTTTAAAATCAGGTGTGCTATTAGTATAAATGAGTGATTATTTTAACTAAGTGCTTTTGTGTGCTGGCCAAATTATTTTCAGTGCCTAGTGTTTGTTTTCTCATTTGTTTTTTCATAGACTCTGGGTTAATATCAATTAATTATCTGGATGTAATCTACATATAGAATAACAATTTCTCACTTTTAAAAAATGTTTTCTCAGAAACACACCTAAAAATTCCTAAATATGTTTCTTCAAAAATCAATTTTGAAATAATTTAACATGTCTTTGATATGCCTTAACACACAGCAGGACAAATTTATTTTTTTCTTACTAATACAGACTTGAATCAAATTTATGAAATCCTAAAAATAAAAGATGTCCTCAGTAGCCTTATTATATGGTAGTAGAATTTTTTCTATTAATATATATTGAAATGGAAAAAATGTACCTATCTAAAATAACTGTTACCTTACCAAACATAGATGTAAGTCCCACCAAATAATATTTCTAGGCATATTACCTCAGTTTGCATTGCTTTTCAAAAAATTATCCAATTTCTTTGTGATTATATTTAATTTGTATGAACCTTACCTTCATGTAAGATTGACTACATTTGTGGTTGTTGTTAAATCCTTTTGAAGATATCATGGCACTGCCTGTGAAGATTTACTTTTGTGAAAGGCTTTGAACTCTTAGAGCCAGTACTGGAAGCTTTATGCAGTATAAATGAGGGGGAGAATTCTTGCTATGCCAATTGTCAGCTTAACCACAGCTGTGACACAAAATCTGGAAGTTTCTGTTGGAAAGGCAACAGTAGGCACAGATGTTGGGAAATGATAGCAAGCATTTTTCAGTCACCCTTATGGAGATGACCACACACACACACACACACACACACACACACACACACACAGAGAGAGACACTTAAATGAGCTTACAGAAGAGGCTGAGTTTCTTCAGATGATCTTAGTCCCATGGGGCTTGGTTACTTAAGAATTAGAGGAGTCTTGATTGTTACTGGACTCCTTCCTGCCTTTGCAAGGACTGATGATTTGGAAAATCCAAATTGCTTGCTTTGTATCTTCCAAGTCTACAGCTGAGGTTGGGCAGGCTTTCAAAATGAGCTACTTGAACAAATAGAACTGCAGGCACAGAACCAATATTTCCCAGGGTGCACTGCAGTCTATTTAACAGAATGAGCTTCTTAGTATACAGAGAATGGCAGGGCATCTTATTTACCTTCACTTCGTATTGTATGTTTTGTGCACCCAGAATAGACAAAAGGCAATATGACTACTAACATCTAAGTCACATTAATTTGTAGCAGATGGGAGAACTGTGTTTTACCAAGATGCTTATGGTGAAGCTACTCTTACTACAGAAGAAAAAAAAAGTATTGTGTTCAGCTGTTTGCTAAACTGATCATTTATTAATGTATTTTAAAAGCAATTATTAAGTGATTCTAATATAGTTACTATGTGGTATTAGCATGGTGTTATGTTGGACTGGCTTAAAGCTGTGGAAAACTATCAAAAATTTGATGTATTGATAAACTGTCTTTTCTCCCATTTGGATGAGGTTTTGAAATCTACCTCATTCTAAGAGAATTCATATTGGTCCCAAATGGCCTCGGAACTATATATTTTAGAAATGTTCATGTTGAAATGTTAGCACATATGAAACTGGGACTCTTTCCTCAAGGATCTCTCTGATGTCTTTCTACTTCTTTGGCATAGCTGCTTTGTTGTGTTATTTGTTTGGCTCAAGAATCTCAGGGGCATCTGGTTGACATTGGCCTAAGAACACATAAACTATAGGTGTGTGCATTAGCAGCCTTTTCTATTGAGCCTGACCACATAGGCACACCATTTTGTTAGTATGCAGAAAGATATCCTGGACTATAATCATGGACTATACTCTCCAAACATACCTGATGTCAGTTATGCTTTAAGGCTATAGTAACCAAAACAACATGGTACTGGTACAAAAACAGATACAATGAAACAGAATTGAGAACCCAGAAATAAAACCACATACCTACAACCATCTGATCTCTGAGAAGGCTGACAAAAGTAAGCAATGAGGAAAGGACTCCCTAGTCAATAAATAGTACTGAGCTAACTGAGTGGCCATATGCAGAGCACTGAAACTGGACCCTTGTTTTTTACCATATACAAAAATTAACTCAAAGTAGATGAAAGATTTAAATACAAAACCTAAAACTGTTAAAAAAATCCTAGATGAAAACCTAGGAAATACCTTCTAGACATTGGCCTTGACAAAGAATTTTTTTCTAAGTTCCCAAAAACAATTACAACAAAACCAAAAATTGACTCATGGGATCTAATTAAACTAAAGAGCTTCTGGACAGCAAAGGAAACTATCAACAGAGTAAACAGACAATTATAGAATGAAGAAAATATTCAGAAACTATACATTCAGCAAATATCTGACATCCAGAATCCATAGGAACTTAAATCAACAAGAAAGAAACAAAAAACCCCATTAAAAATTTGCAAAAATCATGAACAGACACTTCTCAAAAGAAGACATACATGTGGCCAACAAACATGAAAAAATGCTCATTGTCACTAATCATTAGAGAAATGCAAATCAAAACCACAATGAGATATCAACTTACACCAGTCACAATGGATATTATTAAAAAGTCAAATAATAACAGATGCTAACAAGGTTGCAGAGAAAAGGAACACTTAAACATTGTTGGTGGAAATGTGAATTAGTTCAGCCACTGTGGGGAGCAGTTTGGAAATGCCTCAGTTTATAACAGAGCAACCATTTGACCCAGCAATCCCACTACTGGGTATACATCCAAAAGAAAAGAAATGTTCTACCAAGAAGACACATAACAGTACCTACTGTTATATTCATTGCAGTGCTACTCACAGTAGCAAAGACATAAAATCAATGCAGATGCTTATAAACAGTGGATTGAATAAAGAAATTATGGTACATATACACTGTGGAATACTACACAGTCCTAAAAAAGAATGAAATCGTGTCTTTTGTAGCAACATGGATGCAGCTGGAGGCTATGATCCTAAGCAAATTAATGCAGGAAGAGAAAAACCAAACACCATATATTCTGACTTATAACTGGGAGTCAAACTTTGGGTACTCATGGACATAACGATGAAGAAAATATACACTGTGCACTACTAAGGGGGAAGAATGGATGGAGACATGGGTTGAAATATTACCTCTTAGGTACTGTGTTCACTACCTGGCCAATGGAATCTGTGTGCCAAACCTTAGCATCACATAATATATGCATGTAACAAACCTACACGTACACTCCAATATATAAAATAAAAGTTAAAATTATTAAAGAAAAAAGAAGGTGATGACAATTAAGTGATTATTAGCAACAGAGACACTGAATTTGTTTAGTTATTTGTATTACATATAGAAGGAATTTTAGGGTAAATTATGACTGAAGAATCATCTCTTAGGTGTGTTTATTCATAAGCACTCATGTCATGATCATGTTTTCTTATCTGACCAAGCTTTCTTATCCAAAATGGACAATTTTCATTTCATTTTTCACTAAGGCTAATTATCATGTTTGTTATATCAAATCAAAACAAATTATTTAAGTATTATATATGTTTCAAATAATTCCATTTGTTTTCAGAATACACGGTCCCTCCTCAGTTAAAAAAAAAAAAAAAAGACTAGTTTAAGGAAGTTTAGTTCATTTTAAAATACAAAAAGGGCTGAATAAACACTGTTTATTATTATTATTTCTTAGGAAATTAAGTGTCCTCCAATGAGTGAACTCATACCAATTTAGTTTAGAACATCAAACTTGTAAAAATGCCTACAACTATCATAGCAAGTAATATCCATACCCAGTATCCCATTTATCCTCAGTAATCCCTTGTGGTGATGAATATCATATCCTCTTTGCCTTTATACGCATGCTCAGCTGCAACTCAACATTGAAAAGGTACACAATAAGCACAGTAAGTTGATATCCCTGAAGGGTGTTGGTTCTTCCTCATTTCCTTGAACTTGAAATGTTGGAGTGTTCCAGAACTTGATCTTTTGACCACTTCTTCATTTACAATTACTCTTTTTATTGTCTCCTGGATTCTCTTGAAACCATATAATCCTATTGATTAATCTCTTATTCTTGAAACGTATTTTTTTCCCTAGGTTTCAGAAACATCGACTCCTGATAGGACACTCTCCTTTCTCTGTTTTCCCTTTGTGGGTGTGCCGTAAAGAATGGTCTTATATTGCTTGTCATTTTTGTATGGTCTCCTCGGAATATCTTCTTTACTTCCATGGGTTCAGTTGCACTCTAGATGCTCAAGATTCCCAATTACATATTGATGGGTCATTACTTTTGGCCTGAACTATTGAAATAACCTGGTATTTGATCTATTCAAATTTGCTTTTACTTTCATGTAAGCAATTCAATTCCTGTGGGGGAAAAATTGTTCAAATATAAATTCTGAGTATGTTAATTCATGCTTAAAATCATTAAATAGGTTTTCATTGATCTTAGATAAGTATCTAAATTCTCTAGCCCCTGGGAACCTCACAATCTTAAACACCTGATTAAGTTCCTCCTGAAACATGTAGTATAGATTATGTTGTTTCTTTCCATTGCTTGAATAGTGCATGTACCCTTTAACCTTTGGACATTTGTACATGTTAGTCCCTCCCCTGGGCCCATACCATTTCACTTCTTTGCCTGGATAGCTCCCAGGAATTTCTTAGATTTCAGCTTAAATGTCAACTTATAAACAAGATTTGCCTGACCCAATGCCTTACAAGAACTATATTGTATATAGTTTTATTTATTGTTTAAACATATCTTTCTTGCCTCTGCAGAGTCCTTGAAAGAGAGAGTCGTATTTTCCAAACCCACTATAAGTCTATCATATAGTTAATGATCCATTAATGTTTATCAGGAACACAGAGACAAAAGAAATTGCTTCTCTACGTTAGGATTTCAGACTTGTGGGAGAGGTTGACAAAAAAATAAGAAGACAACAAAAAAAGTGTAAAGAATAAAGTACTTGAGAATGAGACAAGACAGTGTATTTCAAGCCTAAATGGAGGACTAGACTATGATATGTTTTATCTTCTCAGGGCCTCTATACTCTCCATGAAATATGAAGCAAGCCAAAGGAATAAGAAGAGATGTATTAAGATAGAAGAGAAAAAGAGAGGTACTTTTAGTTTATTTATATGACTATCTATAGTCCTCATTGTAAGAGAAAAAAAAATGACCTTTCTAGGGAAACATAATTGGACTTTTGTTCTTCTAAAAAATTTTGAGGGTCCACCTCAGGCTGTTGATTAAAACCCAAAGTGAAATTTTCAGACCTGATTGTGTGACTTTTCTTCAGGGATAATTAGCTCTCTGGGTGCAGGTGATGAAGAGATAGATAAGGATAGCTGAATAAATTTCTCAAAATACTATATGTTAAATTGTTTTGCCTAGAGGCAAAAGAAAGTCAAGTAATCCAGATCACGGGAATGAAAGATATCTTCCAAAAACTCCTTTCAGCAAAGGCGGGTTTGAAAAAGTAAGGCATGGTATTCCAGTCAGTGAAGCATGTACATGTCTAGATCCAGGCATATGAAACAGCAAGGCACGTTGAAGGATCTGTGAAGAAATTCAGGTTGCCTGGTCTCACAGGTTTCACTCAAAAAGTGACAGAGAATGTTATCACAGTGGCCAGATACTAAAGGCCATCTGAAGATATATGGAGGAGATTAGATTGATCCTGAAGATTTGGGGTATTATTAAAGAATTTTAAATGAAAGAGTGACTTATTCAGAATTGTTCTGGCAGTAGGGTATAAAATGAATTTTAGTGTAGGAGGCATAAAAATTGTAGTTATCTAGTTAGGAGAAAATGAAAGAGAAACTGAATTAAGGTAATGATGGTAGATATTATTTTTATTATTATGTGTTGGTAGAATAAGAAAAAATTCTCAGGGAGATTAGATGATTTATTTAATGTCTCATAAGACTTTAGCCATAGAACACAGGAGGTTCACATGTGGGTTGGCTGATGTAAGGTATGATGTAAAGTATGATGTAAGCAATGAATGCTGGGGAGCTGAATTATCTCATGCTATCTGGGCAAAAGTTAGAGAGATGCTGCATGCATTTTTTTAGCGGCTATTATTTACCCTGAAGGAAGAGGGACAAATCTGAAATGTGAAGTCTCAATATAGAATTTTTGGAAGAGAATTTCAAGGCTATTTGATTTGACTTAAAAAAAAAAAAAAAAAAAAAAAACTTCAATGCATACATACTTTATTTTTCTTCCATTTCATGTCTACTTTTGCTTCCAAAAGGGTAATATTGTAACTCACAAGTAACCATCTTAAATACTTTTGAGTGACATACTTGTTACTGACTATGAAACTTCTTAGATTCCCTTTTTCATTTTCTCATGAGTGCAGTATTCATTATCAGTGTGCAAATTGAACATTCTTAGCAGCAGGACCTATATTATCATTACTTCAAAGCAGAATAGTAGCATTTCATTGTAGTGTGTCTATACTTTCATTTCCTAACCTGGATAAAATCTAGAAGCTTGGAAGGATGAATAAATTAGCTACTTTGTTTCAACTTTTATTTATATTCGAAAGTGTGCCAAATAAGCTACTTTGTTTCAACTTATATTCGAAAGTGTGCCAAAATGAAATGAAGAAAATATTAAACTAACAAGGGGAGCAAGGTGATTGAGAAGAAATATGAAATCATTCAAACAGCTCTGCCACTCTGAATGGTAGAACTGAATTCCAGAAGACATCATAACTCTGCAACTCATAGTGCAAGTTCATTTGTAAAAGCATCACAAGTACTATGGAAGTCATGGTTTTTAGGCCCACTGTCCAGTAGATGTTACATATTCTGATAACTTCACTTTATTGTTACAATTTAGACTTTCATTTTAGTAAAGTCATATTTTTGAGGAAAACATCTGTGGTAAACTAAGTAAATACATAAAGCTAATCAGGTGGGTTTATAATGTTTAATGAAAAATAACAAAAGCAATAATGGCTGCTATTAAGTTGTCTTAATTTATGCTAACATCAATGTACGTAACTTCAGATTCTATAAAATGGTAATATTAACCCCATCCAGCCAGGGCAAGCAAGACTAGATATTAATCTCACTCTCAGTGACTCTAAAGCTCAAGTTCTTAAATGTTCTGCTTTACACCTCCCTTGGAAGAAACACAGAGTATTTGCAATTAGAAAACTATAAGGTACTAGGTCTTCCCATGTGTTATTACAGTACATCTGCTAATTTTTCTTACCATTTTACATTGCATCTCAGGCAGGTCTACAAATACTAGGAGAGTATAGTTCTTAAAAGCAGTTAGCCACTTATTTATTCATTCAGTGGATATAAATTGAGCACCTACTATATTCCAGATATTGTTTTGTTCTACGTGCTGAATAGAAGGGCATATGAAATGTGCATAACCCTATGGAATGAACAAGGAGTAAAATATGGTTGCTATAATTGTGTATATAAAATTAAAGCAACTATGTCTAAACAGGAGAAAAATCTGTAACTAAGAATGTTTAGATGTTCTGCAATTTTCCTGTGAGTATTTCCTACTTTTTCATTCATTTACTTCTCTGCTAGACATTGCTCACAAATTAGCACAAATTGGTAAAATAGATTTGACAGTGAAATGTGCAGAAAGAATAATAAATTCTAATATTGTCATGTTTTCTGCAAATTGAGATAAGACTTTTGTTCAATTTACATTCAATTCAGGTCAAGGACTATCAGTATTCTGTTAGTGCATAATTTGCTAATTGCTAACAGGATAAATCAACTCTAAAAGATAATTTTATATTTATATTTTGGATATATTTTGAAGATTTCAACCAATAGAGATATGTGGTTAATGGCTACCATATTAAAAGTACTTGCTCTTTAACCAACATTCCAGTGCCATATTTTAAGTTTATTTTAGATGAGAAAAGATATGATTCAGAGGTTCAGCACTTGCTTAAGATCATATGGCAAATAATTAATGCAGCCAGTATTTTCGAATAAGCCTTTTTGCTTACGGTTCTGTGTAATTCTGACAACATAGCAACACTATCTTCCACTATCATCTGGTATTTGGATAGAGAAAATATCTAAAACATTAATTATTAAGTATTCTTCTGAGTATGTAAGGTAGGAAATCAGTTCTATTCAATTGATTGACTGCTATCAAATACTGTAACATTACAGATGGAGGTTTGCTCAAAGGGACACAAAGGAAAAAGGGGCACAGGGAAAGAAGATATATGATACAGAAATGTCCTGTTCATATATGTCACTTCTAAGTAACAAAAAGTCATAAATAATATTTTAAATATTACACATTGGATTGTTTTGTGCATAGCACTCACACTTAAGACAATGTTCTTGGAACAATATAAAATTATAATAATCTAACATTTTGGGGGAAGGAAGTAGTTGTGATGTGAACACTAATAGTTCTGTAAAGACCTCTATGGAGCAGATTTTTCATATTTTTAGAAATATTACCTACAGGGCATATGTGCAAGTCTGCAGATTGCTAATATAACCCTACGTTCTCATTCCATTTAAGAAACATGAGGCTGAAATGGAATTCTACATGAGATTAATAGGGGAAAAAGATAATAAAAATGTGACTTCCATGTAAAAGTCATCTGATCTGGAAAAAAAAAAAAAAACAACAGAAATTGATCTTGTAGAGCTATAGCTTTTCACTTTTGAACAGTTATTTCCTCTCAACCTAGAAGTTCCTATATGTTACTGAGGGAAGTGAACATTTCTATGTAAAGAGTGTACAATTATTAGTCTATTTGAGTGGGAGCATAACCAAGAAGAATGAATGGGTAGGGAGAAAATAATATTTATCTACTTGGATATAGGGAAAAATTAGTTAAACAAAATAATTTGTAAAGAGTAAATGTTGTTTATACAACTAGAGTGTCAATATCAGATAATCTTGACATGTTTTTGAAATATATGTATTTAAACAGCATAATATAGAGGTTATGCATTTAAATAAAACAAGTTAAAGAATGCAAGAGCAAAACTGTCATAACAGGAAATGTAATCCTTTAAATGACTCATTTGAGAACCTAAATAACATTGAAAAATTAGGTAGCCATGAAATGTTACTAGATCTTCAAAAAGTATAAAAAACTATACTGCCTTCCACAGTATTTACACAGTCAAAATATTTTTCAACCTGGTCATTTACATTGGCTTTTGTTTTAAAAAAATTAAAAGTAAAGGAAAAAAGATTAAAATACCTGCCTTATTTTCAATCAATCTAAAATTACAAAAGTAAACCAATTTGCACATACAAAAACCTACAAAAGTATTTGTAATAATTAATAGTCATGGAAATACATACACAATTCCAAATGTGTGGTGCCAAGTTTTCTGAATGCTCTCAAAAGTATTTTTTTCAATGGTTATGGCTTCAAAAAACATAGTTTACCTAATTACCCATGGAACTCCACTATTTTACATACAAGACATATGGAAAAATCTCAGATTTTGAAGTAAATTCATTTTAGAGCTCTTTATAGCTCTAAATTTTCAATTGATTTTGAAGTAGAGAAAATATGTATACTTACAACAAGATCTAACTCTAAATTGTTCAATGGATATGTATTTTAGGCAAATAATATTTTAATCTTAATAATAATTACTATATTTTTTTTACTTATCAAAAAGTGCTTAAAAATTCTGAATCTCCCAGTAAATAAATCTGTCTCAACATATAATCCTTGAGGAGATGATAATCCTTTTAAAAACTTCTTTCCATTTGCAGCATCGAGGACCAAGGCAAATTATAGAATCCTACAATAGAAAAGAACTTAAAAACCAATTTGCCCCCATTACACGTCTAGATTTAATATACCCTTAGTAAATGATTAGTCAACACTATAACATTATTAACTATCTGTTTTTATCATTATAAATACCATAAGATGTAAGCCTTAATTAAAGATCCTTGAAAACCTGTTAAGTGTTTAACTGTACAGTTTTAATGTCAGATTACCCAATGTATTTTCCAACTAAATACTAATTCTGTAGAACATTAAAAGAAGTTTAATGAAACAAAAAATTTTTGACCAAATAAAGTTTAAAAAAAGCTGGGTTAATCAAACAAGATGTTTTCCTGTAGAACTCCATGAAACATGAAACAGACATTACAAATGATGAGCTACTTAAAGGAAAACTTTGTTCATGAACAAATCAGATTATAATATAGACTGATATTTATTTTATAATATAGATTATTATATGTCTTACATTACATATAATTTAATATATATCTATATAATTACACATATATTTCACGTTATGTTTCATATAACTGCAAAGAAAATATAATTATTTTTTATAAGATTATGAAAATTATTATCTTTTCTAAATTGTCTTCAAGGAAAATCACTACAAGAAAAAGGGTGTTTTAATACCTTGACTTGTATATTATGAAGGCCAACTTGAGCATCTTAAGAGTGAAATAATGCACTTTAAAAAATTCATTATAACTATACCCTAAACTCTGGATTTAGAATATACTACATATCCTGATGTTAAAAACCTTCATAAAGTTGACACTATATTCAGGCCTGGAGTGATGGCTCATGCCTGTAATCCCAACACTTTGAGAGGCTGAGGGGGGCAGATCACTTGAGTTCGGTTCAGACCAGCCTGACCAACATGGTGAAACCCCATCTCTACTAAAAATACAAAAATTAGTTCAGTGTGGTGGTGCACTCCTGTAATCCCAGTTACTCAGGAGCCTGAGGCATGAGAATCACTTGAACCCAATTTCAGTGAGTCGAGATCCTGCCTGATGAGGTTGCAGTGAGCCGAGATCATTCCATTGCATTCCAGCCTGGGCGACAGACTGAGACTGTCCCCCTTCCACCCCAAAAAAAGTTGGCACTGTATTCAGTGTTCAAATGCTAAACACAAAATAAGTTGACATCCACATTCTCTTTTTAAAACTCTTCTTTCGATTTTGTCTAAGTTTTCACTCATTTTCTATGCTGTGTTAGAGATCTTCTTAAAAATCCATTTTGCCTTTGAAAGAAAAAGCAAATTCCCTAAAGCAAATTCTCTCGAGCTTTTAGAATGATACTGTCTTAAAGTATTGGGAACAGGTTTTAATACTACCTGTTTATAGTGTTACACATTATTTGTTCCTACAAGGAAAGTTAAATCCAGAAATAATTTGAAGTCACATGTTAGAAGGAAGTTCATCCAAAATTGATTTCCAAGTTAAAAATTATCGAAAGTCATGTTAAAACAAGTGGTCTTGTCATTGAATATGAGCACTGAAGATGCAAAACTTAACCAAAGTTAGAAATCTGAGTTTCTTTGAAAATCTTATTACACTGTTGTTCAGTTGTGATTAGTAGTCACATACTTTCCCATGTCCATAAGTTAACTAATATAATTATGTGATATGATACATTATATGGTCACTTGAATTAAGTAGAACCACTGTTCCTACAACTTAATCACTCTCATGTGCAAAGAGGTTTCATAGACTTTATAGTCTGAGGGGGCCTAAGAGCTGGATTTTAGAATTTATTATTTGTTACAGAAACTACTACCTTGACTGGTATATCTAACAGTTTGGTCAGATAACTTCATGGGAAGGGGTTAAAGCAGCTGTCCCCAACCCTTTTGACACCAGGGACCAATTTCGTGGAAGACAATTTTTCCGTGGACTAGGGAAAGGTGTGGGTGGTTTGAGGATGATTCAGTGATTCAAGCATATAACATTTATTATGCACTTTATTTATATTACTATAACACTGTAATATATAATGAAATAATTATACAACTCGCCGTAATGTAGAATGAGTGGGATCCCCGAGCTGTGCTAGACAGTCTTCTCTGGGGATGATGGGAGACAGTGACAGATCATCAGGCATGAGATTCTCATAAGGAGTGCACAACCTAGATCTCTCACATGTGCAGTTGACAATAGTGTTCATGCTCCTTTGAGAATCTAGTGCTACCACTGATGTGATAGGAGGTGGAGCTCAGGGGGGTAATATGAGTAATAATAAGCAGCAGTAAATACAGAAGAAACTTAGGTGGCTTGCCCGCTACTCATATACTGCTGTGCAGCTCAGTTCCTAACAGGCCATTGACCAATACTTGTCCATGGCCCAGGGGTTGGGTACCCCTGGGTTAAAGTTTCCAGGTTGTACCTACTTCACTCTCTCTATTATATATAATATTTACAGTGTATAGACTATATCAGAAAAAATATTTTTCCTCCATTAACCTTCTACTTTTCCCTGAGAGACATTTCCCTATTTACTGAGCACTGTTTAGTTTTTGTATTGCTTAGTTTGTTCATTTTCTTGTTTCGATCTCTTTCATATTGACTAATGCTTTTAAAGGTTAGAAAATTAAAAGAGTGAATTCAACGTTCAACACCTGCCTATGAGCGAGAATATACGGTGTTTGATTTTCTGCTCTTGTGTCAGTTTGCTGAGAATGATGGTTTCCAGGTTCATCCATGTCCCTATAAAGGACGTGAACTCATCGTTTTTGATGGCTGCATAATATTCCATGGTGTATATGTACCACATTTTCCCTATCCAATCTATCATCGTTGGGCATTTGGGTTGGTTCCAGGTCTTTGCTATTGTAAACAGTGCTGCAATGAACATTCGTGTGCACGTGTCCTTGTAGTAGAATGATTTATAATCCTTTGGATATATACCCAGTAATGGGATTGCTGGGTCAAATGGGATTTCTATTTTTAGGTCCTTGAGGAATCGCCACACTGTCTTCCACAATGGTTGAACTAATTTACATTCCCACCAACAGTGTAAAAGTGTTCCTATTTCTCCACATCCTCTCCAGCATCTGTTGTTTCCCGATTTTTTAATGATCGCCATTCTAACTGGTGTGAGATGGTATCTCAATGTGGTTTTGATTTGCATTTCTCTGATGACCAGTGATGATGAGCATTTTTTCATATGTTTGTTGGCCTCCTGTATGTCTTCTTTTGTAAAGTATCTGTTCATATCTTTCGCCCATTTTTGAATGGGCTTGTTTGTTTTTTTCTTGTAGATCTGCTTTAGTTCTTTGTAAATTCTGGATATCAGCCCCTTGTCAGATGGGTAGACTGCAAAAATTTTTTCCCATTCTGTTGGTTGCTGCTTCACTCTACTGACTGTTTCTTTTGCCGTGCAGAAGCTGTGGAGTTTGATTAGGTCCCATTTGTCTATTTTGGCTTTTGTTGCCATTGCTTTTGGCTTTTTGGTCATGAAGTCCTTGCCTACACCTATGTCCTGAATGGTTTTGCCTAGATTTTCTTCTAAGGTTTTTATGGTATTAGGTCAGATGTTTAAGTCTTTAATCCATCTGGAGTTAATTTTGGTGTAAGGTGTCAGGAAGGGGTCCTGTTTCTGCTTTCTGCACATGGCTAGCCAGTTTTCCCAACACCATTTATTAAACAGGGAGTCCTTTCCCCATTGCTTGTTTTTGTCAGGTTTGTCGACACATGGACACGGGGAGGGGAGCACTACACACTGGGGTCCGTTGGGGGGAAATGGGGGAGGGGCGGGGGGGTGGGGAGGTGGGAAGAGATAGCATGGGGAGAAATGACAGATACAGGTGAGGGGACGGAAGGCAGCAAAGCACACTGCCATGTGTGTACCTATGCAACAATCTTGCATGTTCACCACATGTACCCCAAAACCTAAAATGCAATAAAAAAAAAAGAAAAAAAAATAGCATTGACATTAGATTCAAGAGGTTTGAATTTTTATTCCAATTATAAGACTTAACCAAATAAGTTAAACCAGTCTAGATTTAAGTTTCCTCTACTGAAAAACAAAGAACTTTGTGTAGTTGCTTCCCAGACCCTATCTCTAACAGTCTGAGGCTATATAGCAGATTGTACGTTAGGAGCAATGGTGTACCCAAGTAGTCTGATATTTGGCACAGACAGATGTCATTTCTAGGACCATGACACTTTCATGTGAATTACAGTCTTGCTGTGGTTTGAATGTTTGTCTCCTCCAAGACCCATTTTGAAATTTAATTGCCATTGTAACAGTATTAAGAGGTGGAAAGTTTAAGAGGTGATTAGGCCAAGAGGACCCGACCCTAATGGGTGGGATTGGTGCCACTAAAAAAAGGCAAGTTCTGGGCCAGCCATGGTGGCTCATACCTGTAAGGCTGAGGCGGGCAGATCATGAGGTCAAGACCATCCTGGCTAACACAGTGAAACCCTGTCTCCACTAAAAATACAAAAATTAGCTGGGTGTGATGGTACATGCCTGTAATACCAGCTACTCGGGGGGCTAAGGCAGGAGAATCACTTTAGCCTGGGAGTTGGAGGTTGCAGTGAGCCGAGACAGTGCCACTGCACTCCAGCCTGGTGATGGAGCGACACTCCCTCTCGAAAAAAGGGCAAATTCATCCTTCTCTTGCTCTCTTATCCTTTTGCCTTCTGACACAGCAAGATGGCCCCTGCCAGAGGCCAGCCCCTTGATCTAGACTTCCCAGACTCCAGAACTGTGAGCCAATAAATGTCTCTTTATTATAACTTATCCAATCTGTGGTATTTTGTTGTAGTTGCTCAACTTAAGTTTTAACTGCTTAGTTCTTTAATGTGTTCCAGTGATAATGAAAATACCTTCGTTTGTTGGGACCTCAAAGAACTTTGAAAGTTACCATCTTGACTGCGTATATGAAGAACTGAAGGCACAGAAAGGTAGAATTGGCCAAAATGAGAAAAAAGTACCAGGTCTCAGAATTAGTTAAGTTTTATATATACTTGTTGAATGACCCTAATCTGAAAATCTGAAATGCTCTAAAAATCTGAAACTTTTTGAGCACAGAAATAATGATCAAAGGAAAGTTTCACTGGAGCATTTAGAATTTCAAATTCTTGAATTAGGGATGCTAAATCAGTAAGTATAATGCAAATATTCCAAAATTTTTAAAAAAAATCTGAAATCTAAACACTTTTGGTCCCAAGAATTTTGGATAAGTGATAATTAACCTGTAGTAATTTCGGTTAGAGCAAAACATTATCATTGGTTCTTCAAAATTATTTCTAATCATAGTTCGATGATATTTTGTATATGCTCTTTCAGGACAGAAGTTCAAACTAGTTTTGATTTGTTATCCTCAAAAATCACTTTTTGTAAGAGAGTAATGACTATCCAAGGCAAAATAATTCTCTTTCCTCTGGGTCCTCAGACAAAGCTTCTTTTTTATTTCTTTAATTTTTAAATAAAGCAAGCTATTTATGTAGAAGAAATCGAATTAAGTGGTGAGACTCCATTCAGATTTTGTATTTGGAATCTCTGTGGGTAGAAATGAGACGATTGAATTGAGGGATAGAATTAAAATAATTCATTTTAATATTAAATAATGAAAATAGAGAATATAGAATATTTTCCAAAAAAAAAGTGAATTCGAAATTATTTCTGCTTTCTGTTCTGTTGTTTTCCTCCCCGATTGAATAAATACTAAAGGAACAATAAAATTAAATGAGCAATGGCAAAGACAAAGAATATATTGAATGATAAATAATATTGAAAAATCATTGTTTCACAACATATTTTTTAGCACACTTACATCACTAGACATAACAAATGGTTAGAGGTAGAAACTGAAAATGGAAAAGTACAAAATAAATTCTGTTTAAAGAAAAAATCCATCTATAAAATATTTTAAAAATAATTTGTTGGCAATAAGTCTTTTAATTGAAAGTCATTATTTTCATGCCCTGCCACTAAATGTAGTTAATAATCAAGTTATTATCACAAGATTACTACTAAAATATAATTTTTGCCTTCATGATTATGTTAGTTAAGCTCTTTTTGCTACAGAAAACAAAAAGTCCTTGCAAGGTTTTGTCTGAAAATAAAATTTTATTCTAAAAGCACCACTCCCTCAAGAGAGCAAAACCACCACCTCCCCACTCTACTCACCATGCCTTGTTCTAGACATTTCATCTTTTGATTGAGATGGATCATCATGAGTCTAACTATTCTGTTTTACATACTGGTAGAACTATTTGTAATTTGTTATGCTTTGGCAGATTGGGGACTACTGTAAAATATAAATCCATAACATTTTTAATGTGCCCTACTGGTTATGGAAATGTATTGTACTTAAAAACTGTACTTTACTCAGTGACATATTTATAGCCTCAGCACTGAGAAAAGATACTCTCTAGATCAATTGTCCCATTTAATCCCATGGAATCTGTGAACTTTATAACTAACCATGTTTTATACTTTGCTTTTGTCTATAGGTAGCTCACAGGCAAACATACAGAAATCTATAAGTATGTTTTGACTAATAACCTTGCCTTTTGGTTCATTTAATTCTTCTGCCATTATTTTTTCTTTTTCCTAGTATCTTTATTTCTTAATCCTGCTTTGTTGTACATTATGTTGTAAACTACCTCAAATTGTTTTTAGAATAGAGTAGCTTACAAATACTATAATACTTTATACTTTAAAAATACACATTTAATAATTATTGAAAGTAATGTTTCCAATTATTTGTTTCCTATTAGGCATACATTAAAAATTAAATATTATATAAAAGAAAGGGGGAAAGAGCATATTGACTGTAATGTTAACTTTCATATCACTTTATTTCATGTTTACCTTCTCAAGTCTTTTAGCTTTTGCACTACAATTTATCAAAAAAGTTGACTTATTTAATACAAAGAATAATTCTGGCCTTATGGAGTTGGCTTAGTCACCATCTTAACTAGGTATGGTTACTGAAGAACATTTACAGAAAAAAAGATTGATTTAATATTTCTGCTTTAAGATTCTATAAGGATATTCCACTTTGAGGCAAATTCAACAACTGTCTTATTTCAGGAAGCTTATACATTAAGGCCTCTCACAGCTTCCGGATAACAAAGGAGACAAATGCATAAGAATTAATTTTATGTTTACATAGTTTTTGCCTTTGGTTTTTTAAAGTGAAGTCACTACTGTTATTTACAGGACTAGAATAACATCTATAAACATGACTTACATGGTACTCATTTTGATAATTACGGTTTATGCTGTATCATTTAGCTTTGTTTGTTGCTGCTTCATCTCAACTGGGCCCTAGACATGATACTCTCCAGAGAGATCAGGAATTGAATGATCCTGAAGCTGAATTCTCAGTAATTCTAAACAAGTGAACAATTCATGATGATAGGCATAATGGCAAGTGCCTACACAATTCAAGTTGACAGATGGCTTGTGAGTATAAGCAGGCAAGGACGTAACAAAATAGCCAATTAGAACTTGGGGATTCCTGATTTTTCTGTAGCAGTTAACATAGCTTGTTATGTGAAACAAAAGGAGAGCAGAGCTTAAATCTTACAGTAGTGGCTAACATTGGCCACACTTTGATCCAGAGCACATGTTTAAAGTCTGCCTTAACAAGTAGTGGCTTGAAAGAAAAGCTCCATTTGTAGATGTATTCTCAGGAAATCATGAGTCTTGCACACAGATCTGAAAAATAGATATTTCTTCCTGCATAGTAAGAGGGTCTGTGAATGTGGTGGTCCTCACAAAAAGAACATTGACTGTTGCCACTTTAGTCCGATACATTGGGTCACTGTCAATAATGTCGTCTTTAAAAAAATAGACATGGAAATGTATGCATACATATGAACAGATACAAGTTTAAATCTCCATCGGTAATCTACATTATCTCCTTGAAATTATCAATGTTTAAACGAGTCCAAAGAGGATCATGTTATCTTTTTCATTTTACAGATGAAGAAACTGACTTCAGTAAAGATAAGTGAGTAGCCCACAATCCCACTTAAAGGGGCAAAATCATATTGGAACCTATGTTTCTGACTCCTAGTAGGTAATTATTTTTCTCCCACTATGTTTCTTCGTTTTAGGCTACATATTGTAGATTACAACCTTTCTTTTTCAATTAGATTTTTTTTTCCTATCACTCTTAAAGCATTGTACATCTCTCTCATCCTGATTCTGTCTCCTCTGGGGGAAACAGCTCAAATATCACCTCATACTCTGTGCTGCACTATGGCCAGGTTCTCACCTCTCTTTTGGTCCTTATCACTAAAGTGATGTTTCCACATCTGGTTCTGACATAATATGAGTACCTGCAGGGCAAGTGCTTCACGTCATTGCTCTCTGAATCTCCTTAAAAAACAAATAAAAATCCATTAATATGCACATTATTTCCATATAACAACTTGATAATTTGGACCCAGTAATTTGGAATTTGTAGAAATTCCTAGCAAGGATTCAGTAAGAAATGTTTGCAGTCTATATGGAGCTCCTAGGAGAGGAAAACAGCTTTCTTTTTGTTCTTTGCCTCATCCTCCAGCTGGACATCTCTTTTTTAAGCTGGAAGAATCTTCATCTGTCTTTCAAGTAGGTATAGAACGCGAGGAAGTAAGGAGTTAAGTCTATCACGGTAATCAGTAGAGTATCTGGATCAAGAGTTTTATAATCTGCACTAATAATATATAAAATCTCCCTAGCAAGACAGAATATTCATCATACTCTAGTTGGGTTGTAGTTTTATCTCTTGGGTTGATAAATAGGCAACTCCCACAAGTTCAGTAAAGGAATTACTTATATGTCAAAAGCTGTGTCCCAAGGTTCTGACTTTCTCTCTACTCCCTGCATTTTCAACAGTGATGATATCCTAAAGACTGCAAAAATTGTTCTGAGGGGGGAGAAAAAAACATATGGCATATATAAACAATATACAGCATTTCTGTGTTATTAAAATGTCCTGCAACAGGACATTTGAAAAAATGTCAAATGGCTCCTTAGGGAGCAATAGAGAAAGCAAGTTTGAGAAATATTGTTCTAACTAAATTTTCTGCATTCTCCATGGTATAATTTACCACAATCATGCAATAAACAACACATTTTGTAGTACAAGAAAATTCTTAAATACAAAGCATATAATTGAGGTGACTCACAGATATTATTTATATCACCTAATCAAAGTTGCACACACACATTTAAAGTGTGAAACAATCGCCTCCAGGTATCCTTCTTACAACCTACTTTATTTCAAAGGAGATTTTAAAGGATAAATACATTTAAAACATAAAAGATTCTGCCTTATGTTGCCATCATAAGGGTGACTCCATCTGCCACCTATCAGTCTAGTCCTCTTTATATCTTTGAACATATAGCCACTTTATCCTGTCAAACTTTACGGTGCAAGTACCTTAATTTCTATCCAATGTTTCTAGTGACTTAGGCCACATCATACCATTGTCTGTTCGGCATCCCCTTGAAGAAGAGAGTTCTGAAAGCTGTTTATGATTATCACACATTAGAAGATAAGGAAAAGATAGCAAGTGTCTGTTTTATGTGAAGTGAAACTACTTCACTTAAAAAAAAGCAAAGGTTTAACATGTTGTATTAATCAGCAAAACTGCTGCAAGATGTTTTAATTTTTGGCATTACTAGACTTTGTCTCCCTAGGCAAGATAGATTAGTTGAGCCAATAATAAGATCTCTACTTAAAATTCATATGTCTGATATGTAAATAAGCTACCAGCATGGCATTTCTTCTTCTGAGGTAAGAACCTGGGGGAAGAAGGAAAATTGAGGGCCAGAATCTTCTTTCAAACCACTAAAGCAATGAGTGAGGAGAAGAGGATGGGGAGAGTACCATGGGGAACCAATCCCTGGTCAGGCTGGGACCTGTTTAAAGGCACTCTGAGACCCAACTGAACCTCTAAGCCTCTAGCAGAAGCCTAGGTGGAACAATGAAGCCACTGGCCCATCAGGATCACATAACTTTGCATCCACTTAACTTCAGTGTGTTGCCCCTGAGGGGATATCCCTAGACTATAATACTAATTCTGCCTCAGCAAAAGGGGTAGGAAATGGAGCTGAAGGCTCTTCGGATGCCTCTTATTTTTGTCCACTGCATCTGACAGATGTATTAGTTTTTCTTTATTCCCACCTCTTGATTGAAAGCCAGATGTGATCTTTTTATGTGGGTCAAATAGAAATTTTCTTAATTCCTCTGGTTTATACAAGGGCTCTCTGTATAATACTTATCACTCCTCACAAACCATCGAGCTCAAGAACCATAAAGATTTAGGGCTGAAAGTGCATATAGTATCATCTGTCTTCCCCAGAGCAAGAATTTCCCTTCTAACCAAGCTCCTTATTTTACAAATGAGCTCAGAAAGATTGCTTTCCTGAGGCTTCTTTTGTTAGCAGGTCCAGATTCAGACTATAGGCTTACAGATTCAAAGGTTAGCACTTTTTCCACAAAGAGTATCCTGCATGCCTCTCCCACTCATCAAGTTCCCCCTACTCTCCAACCTGATTCTCTAGACCTATTAATTCCCCTTTGAAGTTGCTCCCGTCTGACCCTTCCTACTTTTGGATTATCAACTTCTATCCTGTAAAACACTACAGCATCGCTTGATTATCCATCAGGTATATCTGCCCTTGTCACTCAGCTGAAGCTGTCCTCAACTTTCCCTATCTGCCTATGTTCTCTCTTTACATTATAAACCTCTCTTATTCTTCCAGATTGTTCTTACAAAGAATAGCAGTTACGTAATGCCAACTCAACATTTCCTTCATAATCATTTTCTCACCAAACACTAATTTGGTTTTATTCTCCTTAAAAAAAAAATCATTCATCAAATAGTCTAAGCTTCGATTACTCTCTCAGCCCTGGGATAATTACTGCGGATAAAAAGAAAAGACAGTTCACACTGTTTAGGAGCCCAGTTTTGAAATTCCTTCTCCCATTAGCATTTTTTATTGCTCAATTTCCTTTTTTGAGCAACTTTTTCTCAAACTTTTTAACTGTCTTTTCCACTCTGTCTAACCCTTAAATGCTTCTGTTGTCTTCAGGTTACTGTTCGTGAGTTTCTTTTTCTACTCTGCTAAAAGAAACCTCTATTCTTGTGCTTACATATACTCCTAACCTACCAATCTGTATTTCCAACTGTCTATTAGACACTTCCAGCTAATAGTCCTTACATTCCAGCATCCAAAAATGACCCATCTACTTTCCCTCATCCTGTGACTTCTCCTTTAGTGTTCCCTGTCTATCCTAAGACTACACCTGTCTAATATTTGCCAAGTCATTTAGACAAGACATTGAGGAGGAATATTTTATTTTTCCCTTTTCCTTCTCATATTCTTTGTGCAAATATTCAGTTAAAAAAAAAAAAAACTATAGAAACTGCTTCCTAAACTTCTCTCAAATGTATCCCTTCCATTCAAGTGTTACTGTCCTTGTTCAATTCAATTGTCCTTTTTCAAGTGTTATTGTCCAGTCCTCATTGTATTTCATCCAAACCATGACATTAGCATCTCGAAGTCTCCTGTCTCCCTGTTCTAATCCACACACCACTGTCCTGCCAGAATTATCTTCCTAAAACATAGAATTCATTGTATGAGTTTTATAGTTAATAATCCCCCATATATATTTAAGTATTGGTTTTATATCTTGATTCAAATAAGATTTCGAATATCTCACAAAAATATGTGAAAATAAGACATTAAAAACAAAGAATTTAAAGTCGAAAAGTAGAGGTGAAGTTCAAGTCTACAAGTCCTGAGCATTTTCTATTAACAAACACAGATTTGGCTTTGAATAGACAGTTGAAAGAGCAAAAGATGGCGTCTAATAATTATTTTTATGTATGTTTGCTGCTTCTGATAGATTGTCCATTTTCTCATTATAATTTTGTCTGCTTTTTGTTTAAGCTTTGTGTTCTCTAGAACTTAGTGTGCTACTTCATTAACATGGACAAAAGCATTGTCTTTAAAATGAATACTTCTGCCTTGTTAATATCTTGACATTCATATCCTTCATTATTCCTTACAGGTATTTGCATAAATACTACACAATTAGTAAGTGCTAAATATGATATGTAAAAACACATACAGAGTACTTTAATCTACCACCCACCACAACACACACACATATCCAGTCAAACCACTGATCATAAATCAGTTTTTCCCTTGAGTTTTCACATTGTGTTACACATCAGTCTTTCCACAAATGACCTTACCAGGGAAGAGTTTTCCTTTGGAACCACATAATTTATTAGGAAAGATAGTCAAGATTGCTGATCAGGTAAGTACATTGTGGACATGGTCTGACTGGATAAGGTCTTCTCAGAACAAAAGTACATGTTCTTAAAACAACTCTGCTAATAGTGTATGTATGTTTGGGAGTGGAAGGGAAAGAGTACATCTGGTATTCATTTGGAAAATAAATTAAAGGGAAGCTATTATTAGAGATTATAGTTTGCCACCTTAAAATTTATAATCATTCTGTAATGATTCTAGTTGTGTTAGTAAAGTGGCATACTTCTTGCTTTTGAATAAAGGAGCTGTAAGCATTTCTATTATGACCTTTATGTATGTGTTATTTATGTTTGTTGTGAGAGTTGATGTCTACAGCTGGGCAAGAGTGATGTTTCATGCATTTGTCTTGATGGATTTGGAAAGGGAAGAAACAAACTTTTTTATGTGAAGAATTAATTGTAGCCGTATGATCTTTTCAACATTAATGTGATTAACAGAGGATGGAGTACTGCTAGGTTTTGTAAAGATATTCCATTAAAAGCATGAGGCTAGGCATCCACTGTGCATAGCATCAGGTACTAATCACAGACACATACTTCTCAGGTTCTGGTGTTTCTGTTTAAAAGCTCTGCTGCCATAGCATCGTACAATCACCACCTCGACATATTGTTGACAAGAACTGCCAACCACCTCGACTTCATTTCTCACACAAGAAAGCAACAGAGAGTTGGAAATGATCTCCAGCATGACACCGATTATACTTTTTTTAGCTGGAACTCAGATACCCTTCCAATTTTACCCTCTTAGCTAACTCACAGATTTTTTTAAAACATTCTTCTAGTTGTAGGAAATGCAAATAAAAGAAGAAATGTGTGGCTATGACACCATTTTAAATATATGTCATCCATTCCATACTAAAACTCATAGTTTTGTTGAAGTTTGGGGTATCTCTTTTTTTCTTTGTTAACATTTTGATATATAAAATAAAATATGAGTGGACTTGTACAAACAAGAAAACGATTTCTTAGTATATTCTGTAGATAGGTTTGATTTTCAGCATGAAGAAACTGAGTTTCACTGAATATGTACTACGTTCTTTATTTATGAATTTATAACTCAAGATGTTTTTCTGTTAGTGTCGGGCATGATCGATTTATCCTCATCCTAATGGGAAAGTGAATTTCCCCAGTCTGAAAACTTCTTCTTTGTTTCCCAAAGCCAAGATTATTCCTACTCTTTAGAATTGCTCTTATAAATGTAGTCAATAGCATGTGTAGCCTTGGAAGTGTTATAGTAAAGGATCCTAGTGGGAAAGGAGACTCCAGGGCTTTGTAACTCAGAGCTTTTCATCTTTAAAACCTAGACACTATATAGTATGTAATCTGTACTTTTAATCCCATACATCATTTCTTTACTCCATTTGTTGACTACATTTCCATTTAAAGAAAGCTAATAGGTGATGAAAAAGTCCAATACCAAGTAGCCTTTGTGAAAATCTTACAATAATTTTCTACTATTACCTTTTAAATAAGGGATAATGTAATATAGCTTTCTAACGACTGCTGCAATCAATATTATGAAAGTTTTCTTAATTATTTCACATCAAATAGATGCATTAAATAATTTCTCAAATCCAAAGATCTAGTGATAGTGAGTGGAAATAAATATATGAACAGGAGATCCCTAGATTTAATCCATGACCTGAACTGGACTGAAAAGATAAGGAGTTTCTGTTTCCTGTCTTTTTACAAGTTAAAGAGAAGTTTTCAGAGTGGCTGAGTGGGTGGGTTTAAACAATGTCAATTTCCAAAATTATGAGTGAGCACTCACATAAGAATATAAGTAGTTCAGCAACTTGAAACTATGTAACGGTATGAAAAAAATTATATAAATGACATCATTCTATTTTGTGTTCTTTTAATTTGTAAGAATAAGTGGGTTTTAGAAATGAATTTAGGGAGATAATTATGTGTTACACATAACACAGACTTTTTCCCCTTTCCCTTCCCTTTTCTTGAAAGCCAACCTCAGACCATGTTCCATGTAGAGAAATTTATTCTAAATGAATGGCATCTATTTCCATAAGATATTTAATGTGTAGCTGTGTTTCTGAATGTCAGAACTGATTCTTTTTTTTAATGGATAGCTTTCTTCACTAGAAGTTTCTTGTTAATGTATCCTAATTCTTTAGCTTATTTTAGACAATATTATTCAAAAATTGATCCACTCTCACTATCCATTAGAAAATTAGAATGTTACTTTAATTTCTACCCTTTGTTGGTTATACAGATCCATAGATGAGTTGGCCCTGAAGCCACCCACATCCTGGTACATACTAAACACAATTCCAACCTCCATTATGAAACGGGAATCAAATCCACATCCTATGTGCCACACATGGAAATCCTTGTCTTTTTTTAGCTAGTGTGTGTGTCAGCTTTTTCTTTTTTTCTTTTTTTTCTTTTTTTGTGAACTTGCAGCCTCAGATGTTAAAGTTAAGTTCTACTATTCTTCAAAAGCATTTATTTGAAAAACATGTGAATGGAAAAATGAACATGCTAAACTAATTAGGATATGCAAATGTGGTTCGGTGGGATTGCTTTTTAAGTGAATCATGCTTATTTGAATACACAAATAAGAGAAAATTTGTTTCAGTAACAATCTGTAAGTTAGTTCATGTGGAACAAATAAGGGCTTAAATTATAAGGATTAGCTTTTCAGAATCTACTTTACAGTTCACCTTTTTAATAGGAGATGTAGACTAGAGCCAGAGGCCCATCTTGGCATTGATGGACTTTCGGTGAGCCACACAGTACTTACAAATTCTTGCCCTCATTTAAAGTGAGGACTGAAGAAAGAGCTTTCTAAAGATTTACTTATTTCTTTCAAGGCAGTTTATGGGTAAGAAGGTGCAAATCAATAACTATAAACCATAGGCATTTAAAATAGTTTTCTTGTAAAAAATATTTTAAATCATGGACTTGAAAAACAATACTTTGATCATGATGCAGAAAGAACCACAAGTTATGTTAAAATAAATAAGTCACATAAAACAAAGGGAAAACACATTAAAAAGATAAAAAGAAATCAAGTCAAATAATGTATGGAGGAAATGGATTTGAGGATATTTCAAGACCGAGACTATATCCCCAAAGAACCTATGTTATATTTCATATTTAGGATTCATTTTACATAGATAAGGATTGGGACTTAGCAAATCATGGTTAAATTAAGGAAAACATCAAAGTAACTGAAAATGTTAGTCTAGTTCACTCATCACTCAATCAATATATGCGCCATTTTTGCAAGGGGGCCTGTAGCAGTTTGTGTGGTTGCTTGTGAAACTGTTTAATTCAATATATTGCATTATTTCTATGAGATAATCCCATACTTTGTATTAGATACATCACCCTAGAATCTTTATTATTGTTTCACTTGTTCCTCATTCAAGCAAAAATATCTGTTGGGCTCCAGGTATGCACCACTTCCTGTTAAAGTGTCCTGGGAAATGTGGAGGTAGATATGACACGACCATGGCCCATACTTAGCTGGCAGTCTTGTGGGGCAGATAATTGTACAAAACAATTGTTGTCCAAGAGAAACACATCCAGCTTCAATGTGCTAGGTGTCTACCTGGATGCATTAATATGCCTTTGGACATTATTTTTTGACTGAAGGGGGAGTGAAACAAAACATTGATATATAAATTTCTGGGGGACATAGGAAAATAAAATAAGTAACTGACTTATATGTTCCTGTTGGTACCAAAGGTTGGTTTTGAGTCCCTATGAACATAAAAAACACAGCAAGAAAGCTAAGAAAATATTTCAGGGAACACTTAGGAAGTTTAGGAAAAAGTGATGCTTTTTTGGGCAGAGATGGAAAGATAAAGAGAGTGATGCAAAGTTAAAGAGGGTAACTTTATTCCAGTTATTTTCTTTTACCTTGAAATACTATATGATTGTGTCCAGTCAGTGAGCTTAAACGAGATAGGGTCCAAGTCTTGGTGAAGTCCTAGACATGACTTCCTTAGTAAAGAGTTACAGTGGACACAGTTAATGAGCTAACATGGCACACATGCTGCAAGAACTTACCAGAAGAATAGAACAGGAGAGGCTGAAAGTGTGGCAGTGACACAGTGCACAGCATGTAAACTCTCACAAATGACTAGAGAGACTTTGTGGAACGGGAGTTGCACAAAGCCCTGAAGCCATGTAGTGGGGACTAATGAGTCAGTGAAATATAGGAATGAACATTAATGTGAATTTCAACTTTATAGTTATTTGACTTTATGATAGACTGTGATAAATGCATTTGAGGGGACTAAACCATGACTTGTTTCATCTCAACAACTCAGTCTTTACAAAATGTTTCCTCACTTGCAGAAAGGCGTTTTAGGTTAGAAAATATTCAGCACAAATCTTCCTCTAACATGTGGCTCTAAACTTAGTACATAAGATAATTATTAATCATAAAGTAAGGGAGAAATATATAAAACCTTCACTGAGTGATGTTTATATTTAATATATTTTCACACCTATATAAAGGAGGTAATAGACTGAGGCTGGAGCAAAAAAAGGAGAGACACAGAATTATGTCAAGGTAATAGCAAAGAGCCTCATTTGCTGGACTTTAGAACATAGGTCACAAGAAAGACAAGTTGGTTCTGGGAAAGTAGGCTAAAATCAGATATACAGTTGTTTGAGTACTACCCTAAGCATTTCAAACTTTACATTGTAGATGGTAGGAGATAGCAAACATTTTTGACTTAGCAAATGAAAAAAATAAATATTTTAGGGAGAACATCTTATTGTTAGCAAAAAGTTGAAGTATTCAGAAAAACAAACAAACAAACAAACAAAAAAAACCCTGAAGTCTAGAAGAATACTTAGGGGTCTACTGCAACAATCTAGATACAAGAAAGTTAGGTAATAATCAAATTTCAGAAAGTGAATCCATATCACTAGAAAGAGTAGAAGGTGAGAATGACTGCAAGGTTATCTGAGGTAGTAGAACTCATTCTCATAAATGTGTTAGTTTGGCTGATGTGAGGAAGAGTAGATGGTGTTTCTGGGGAGACCTAATCAAAGCACCATCTTGATCTTGTACTGATTATAAGACTAACTCTGATGAATATTGCTATTCTTTCTTCCATATAGACTATTAGGCACAATTTCCATCACACCCTTGAGTTTTCTGACCGAGATACATGCACCAAAACAAGGCTAGATCAAGTTGTTACTTGTTACTGCATCAGATTCATTTTAAACGCTTATGTGGATAACTACCATATAACATGTTTGAACCAAAGGAATTCTTTTTGTCTGCATTAATGGTGGGCCTAATCTGCTTACATGATGATACTTTTATTTGCATTTACACTTAAAATGCCTCAAAGTGGAAACCTGTCCTGAATGGGAATCATTCCCAGGCCTGTCTCATTATGTCAACTACATGTAGTTCCACAGAGAGAATTAGAACATAAAAAAAACAACAAAAACAAAAATCAGACCCAGATAAGTGAATGAAGACACATTGGCAAATGGCTTCAAGAGCCTTTTAATGCCTTGTTTTTTTCTTATCGGAACAGAACTTTCCATACTAGCACTGTGAATTAGTTGTTACTTGATCTTCGTTCTTTCACAGATCAGTCTTCTTTCTCTTAGGTATCCTGAAAGGCTTCCCCTTGGGAACCAGAGGACTAGTGATGGGTTTAGAAGCTGTAGGGTCTAAGTTAAAACTATAATATATTGTTCTACCCCAGGCAACTGGAAAGGTGAAAGCCAGAAGTACAAAGACATCCTATAGTTCTTTAAAAGTTTTAAAGGTAAAGCTGAGTAGTGGGTCTGAAAAGAAGACACAGCCAAAAATAGATGTAATCAACTTAGAAAGGCATCAAAGAGAAGGGAGCAAGTCTCCTGAAAATAAACATAAATGGAGACATTGTATTTGCACCGTTTAATGCCAGAGCAAGGACCACAGAATTTTAGACAAGCTTAAATGTAGAAATTAAGGAAAAAACTTAGAAAATAGAGATATTGTTTGAACTCAAGGTAGAGTTTTAGGAAATCATTCTACGTTTGAGATGTTTCCATGACATTCATGTAGAAATTCTAACACTAAAATAAAAGCAAGCATATGAAATGTAAAAAGTAAAATTTAAGATGGTAGATGTAGGGTTAAGAATTATTCATAGGTGATAGAAGACATAGAAATAAATGATGTTGAGTGGAAAAAGAAAAATATATATTTTATTTCTGTCTAATAGGGTATGGATTATATATTATATTTTAATCATTTATCTGAGCATGGCTAAAAAAAAAAAAAACAAATCCCTAATCCTTGGTTTAGGGATTAGCATATAGATATAGCTCTCTGCACACTGGGAATTCTGTGGTGATGAATATAGAATTCTAAACACAGTCAGACATACTAAAATTATAGGGATAGGAAAATGAGTGTAGACCCAATCTTAAACCTTACCTACAAAATTTGATGCTAAATGGGCATTTAGGAAATATACACGCGCGCGCGCGCACACACACACACACACACAGAGAGAGAGAAACAGGTGCGTGTGCATATATACGCATGTAGTAATGATCAGAGAAAAACAACACTTTAATTCTACTGTGTTCCAGACCAACAGATGAGCTCAGTATGTATTCCCATGCAGTAAACTCAGGATTTCAGAGCACCATAAAAGCTTTTCCTTGTACACTCCAATGCTGTCATCTGCAGTTAGCTAACAAATATGATAGGTTTTTAATATAATCCACTCCATCCTTGCCAGTGCTCCTTGTATGTTACGTCATCTTTATGTGAGCCAAGAGTTTGTTTTCCCCAGATGGACTTCGTGAAGCTGCTGACAGCCCTTCTGACTGAGAAACCGTAGAACAGCAATCTTCCAATTCATTTAGTACTACTGACAAAGAGAGAGCTGTTGATATCCTGATGCAAAAGCACTCTATCAGGCATTACATAGTGTCTGTGTTCTCAGCATGTTTTGGGCGTGATAAGTCATAGCACATGCTTTTTGACATCTTTTTGCATTTCACTGCCGTGTAGGGTTTCCTGGAGTTGAAATCAGGGTGACAGAATGTAAAAAGCCAAGTGTGACATCATCAGCAACTGGTAGCAGTCACTGTATCATAAATAATACTTTGCAGACGTGTCAAAAATTAAGTTGCAAGAAGTTCATCATAATTTCTTTGAAGAAAATTTGAAATCCATGGATTTGCTAATTTCCACACACCAATTTTACCCAAGTAGAAACAAAGTACAGAAATATCTGTAATGTTTTATATTAAGTTAAAGGGAAAATCACTTGGTGAGTCTGCTCAGTGAATGGGCTAGAATTTTTTTTTTTAAATAATTGGAAAAATTGTTTTTTTTGTCTTTTTTTAATTTTTTTTTTTTTCTGTAAAGTAGGATCACGTATCACTGACTATAGGTCCCACAAAGCAATGGGTGGCACTGCACAGGAGGTGGCTCTGCCGCGTATGGAATGTCTCCTGATTATGATTACGCCTTGGTATTAATAAGGAGGCAGCTGCAGCAATCTGTTCAATTTTATGCAAATTAGCTCTGGCCCTCTGGCTTTTGGCTGGTGGCCAAGGCAGCCTTTGGCTGGGTAAAGTTTGGATTTATGCTTTATTCTACTGCTGCAAAGGTTTATTTAATTATCTGTATTTATTTAAAGCAGAACAGTACAAAGCAATTCTGCATTTTGGTCAATTTTGTGATGGCTGAATTGTGTGGCATTTCCCACCCACCCACAAGCTAGTTTGAATCACTGAATACGTGAATCATCTAATAGGTCCCTAAAGAATAAAAAGAATTGACTCTTCTCATTGCTCTCTTTGGTAATAAAGGGCTCGAGATGATTTCTCCTCATTCTATCTTTGAAGATCTGTGAAATCAAATAATGCAGAATAGCTGACATAGTGAAACTTCACTAGCTGGAATTACGTGGGGGAGACCACCTGAATCCAGGAATGTTATATTTGTAAAAAAAAATTCAAAACAACTATTTCCAAACATGTATACTTAACAACCCAAAATGATCTAGCAAGCTATGGTCAAGCATATATTCTCCTAGACCTATTTTCATGTATCCATATAATGATTTATAATTATCTCAATTTTTATGTGTCTACTATGTAAATTTTTTTAATGTTGTATGAATTAATTATTCCCTTTACAGGTGTATAGTAAAAGCTAATTGGTATAACAAACTGATTTTTTACTGAAGAGTATATACTAGAACTTGAGCACAGCTCACGTCTTAAATCTCAAACATCAGAATTAATGAAGTTATGGTAAAATGTAAATATGTTGTTACTGGCCATTTATCAGTTTCATATACTGAAGGTAACAGGCAACAAAGCTTGGCACCGATTTCTGAATTTGCTTTACATATTTTATTATACTTGTTTCTGTGGTCTTTTTTGTTTTTCATAAATTCAGAGTTTTTATAAATACTATTAATTAAATATTTCATAAGACGTTTGGGATATGGGAATCTTACATCCTTTTTTATCAGCTAAATCATCTGCAATCAAATTTAAAGCCACAAAAAACGTAGGGATAGCACCCACCATCTTCAGCTACTTGTACTAAGATTTCAGCATTAGATTGTTCCTTCTTTCTGTTAATCTAGGCTCTTATGGGCCTTCTTTTATTTTAAGCACAGATTCAGCTGACAGCCAGCACTTGTTCTGGTTTTGAATCAAATGCTGGCAGTGTTCCCAGAATATGAACCAGTTGTTTCTTTTACACACTCTCTCATTGTCCCTCACCATCCCAACTACTTTCAAAGCAATGTGCCATAACTAAACTTACACTTGCTTTAATGAGAATTAAAGTGCGTGAATCAAAGCAATGCTTCCCATGTGACCACTATCTCTGGGGTAAATTAGGACAGTTGATATGCAATGTAGTAGAAGAATATGACAAAAATAAACTTATACGGAAGGCATCTTCACTTCTTTCAAAGTGAAGCAGAGAAATTATGCATGTATAAATAAGTTTTCCCTGAATCGTTTATTTCCCCATTACTTTAGCTATTGGAAGTATGATCTAAAAATTATCCTAATTATTCTCAACAGTACCAATAGCAAATCCTCCACTTTAATTTTTATATACACTAATCTTTTATTTTTCTGATAATTACCTGCATCTTATTTTCAATTTCCCATTCTCTTATTGCTAAAATGTATTTTAATGTGACAATATTTCTGCTGTTATAGTGAAGCAGGATGTAATCTATATCTATTCTAGACCCTGTCCAATGAGACTACTAACATTCTGAGAAAATATTTTATTCAAGGCATTCCTGAGCAAGCAGTTGAAGGTCAATATAAATATGGGGTCCTATGACAATCTGTATTTAGGACGATGCGAAAAGATTAATCTTTATTTAAAATAAAAAGATTTTAAGCATCTAATCCTTTTATATTATAAAAAACACCACCTAATTTTCCCTTTGAAAAAATGCTAATTTTAGAATGTGCACATTTATAAAACAAAGTAAACAATATAAATGTGTAATAAAAGAGGACTGATTAAGTTATGGTACATTGAATATATAGACATAAAGCTATTAGCATGGGAAGATTGTGATATTTTATAAATTGAAAATAGTTTTTTATATTTGTTTTTAATTCACACACACACACACACACACACACACAGATAACAGATACACGTATCTGCATCAGGGCTACATATTTATACTTTGTTACACAAATGGGAAATAACTTTATTTTATAGAAATTATCTATTTTTCTATTTCCCCTGCTGCTGAACTGGAGAAAATAAATGTAGGGATAAGTTAAATTGCCAATAACAGTACAGCTGACCCTTGAACAATGTGGGGTTTAGGGGTGCCAACCCCCTTTTCAGTAAAAAATATTTGAGTATAAACCTTGGACTCCCTCAGCACTTAACAACTAATAGCCTAGTATGGATAAGAAGCCTTGCTGATAATGTAGTAAATTAACCCATATTTTGTATGTTATATTTATTATATAGTATATTCTTAAAGTAAGCTAGAGAAAAGAAAATATTAAGAGAAATCAAAAGAAAGATAAAATATATTTACTATTCATTAAGTGGAAGTGGATTGTTACAGAAATCTCATCATCTTCATGTTGAGTAGGCTGAGAAGGAGCAGGAAGAGGAAGGGGTTGATCATGCTATCTCAGGGGTGGCAGAGACAGAAATGGAAAAGGCAGAAGGGGAGTCAGAGGCAGGCACACTAGGTATAATTTCTATTGAAAACAATCCACATATAAGTGAACCTACACAGTTCAAATCCATCTCTCATTCAAGAGTCAACTGTATTTTCTTTTCTTTTTTCTTATTTACTAGTCTATCCAGAAAATATGGTATCTTGTATCTTCGTGGTAAACACTTTTGTTCTGGAATTTCCTTTTACTTCCTCCATGCCCATGACCACTGATTTTCTCTGGATGACAAGAGGCTGACTGGCAGATTTAATGCTTTTCTGGCTGTTGAGAGGAAAGGCTTCATTTTCCCAGTGGCCTTTGATCTGTGCTAATTTATGCACCTCATTTATTTCTGCCCTTATACTTGTGTTTATTAAAGAGGGGCTCTGTCTTTACTCTCAAGGTTTTATGCTGGCACCAACCATTCAACTTAATGGTCCTGGCCACTCATATCTAGTTTCAGAGTCCCTGATCATTATGCTTCCTGGCTCTATTAGTGCCAAACCAACCTAAAATTTTATGTTCCTTCAAGGAGGCTAATTGTATTTCTGGGTACCAGCTAACCTTCTAAAGTTCAAAGAAGGCAGAAATCCTGTGTCAGGCTCACTTCCCTCTGCCAATGTCATGCTACTAGTCATCTTGTTGGTTTTGGTACCAAACTGAAGTTTTGCCTCTCCTAGCAACTAGCATATTTCCTTAGACTGGCATGAGAAAGTGGACACTAGTTGTAATGTCCTCAGTATTGGCCTGTACCTATTTGAATGGTTCAAAGGCATCCTCTTCAATGTTAGGCCAATAAAAAAATAAAATACAATAAAATACAAGCACTTGAGGAATTCCTCTTTCCTCATTTCTTCTTTCCATATTTCTCTAGGCCAGAAAAGGTGGACTATATAGTTTCTCTTCCTCTCTATATGGGGCATTCCCTATTCCTGGGGGCATTAAAGCTCATAGGTTGACCTTAATAATGGAAGGACCATACTCTCTATACAGATAGGTACTGCTCTTTATAGCAAAGCAGTAAGACAACTTGTGTCTTAGTCTGCTGTGTGCTGCTACAACAAAAGACCACAGACTGGGTAATTTTAAATGAACAGAAATGTATTGATTCATCATTCTGGAAGCTGGGGAATCCAAGATCAAGGGGCTGGCATCTGGTGAGGGCCTTTTGGCTGCATCCTTCTAATGTGGAAGAGCAAAGAGAGTGTGAGAGAGACACAGAAGGGGAGCAAATTCACTGTTTTGTAAGAAACTCATTCCTATTATTACAAACCCACTCTTGCAACAGCATCATTAATTATAAGCCCCTAGAGCCTAATTGTTTTTTAAACTTTCTACCATGCAATACTGTTCATTGGGATTTAAGTTTGCAGTACATGGTTTTTTGGAGACACCTTCAAATCATAGCAACTAAGAAGTAGGGATGCCTAAGAAAGAAAGCACATTGTTTACACTAGAAGTTCATTAGCCCTGTTTATATATATATATAAATAAAAGCATGCTTACATATACATTTACATACATATTTATATACATATGTGTACACACATACGTATATAACAGATTGGTATATTATGAATATACATTATAAAATAGTTTCTATTTCTGTATATTTATATGATTTTTTTAATTTTATAATATACCAAATATTATTTAATCTGGATGATAGGATTGAGTGACTTTGTTTTCTTCCACATACCTATTTTTATATACCTAAATTTTCTATAATTCATATATATTATTTTATAATGTAATTTATTGAAGAAGAAAATGCATATTAGATAAAACATCAGACATCAGTCTAATAATTTGTTCTAATTTGAGTAGCATCTTCCATATTTAAAACATTTCTGGTAAAAACAAAATAATAACTATAAAAGTTTAACTTAAAAATTTGCATAAGCTTGATTGTTTAAACTATTTCTCAAAATGTGCATGCTAAGTTGGTTATAGCTTACATTTAGCAGAGACAGCCAATTATATTTAGCATAGACAGTTCTCCATCTAGAAACTGAAGCTCTGAGGTAGTTACCTATAGATAATGCTAAGTTGCTCTCTGCAAGGATTGTTAGTCACATGAACTTGGCCTTAATGGGCAATTGTCGAGAATGTTAAGTAATGTGTATCAACAGCTGATGTGCACGTGGAGTTCTGGAAGTGTTCAGCTTCTACAGTTTGAAAAATCACAACACATCTTGTCAACTTTTTCCTCTAGAAACACACACACACACACACACACACACACACACACACACACACACATTTAATTGGATCAAGACTTCTAAGTACTTTAGTCTTGAAACAAAATAGCCCTGATATAAAGGTTTTATTTTCCATTTATTACTTTTGGACTGATGGCTTAAATTTTGTAAATGAATGTGCAGACTATCACAACAGATTTATTCTGCATGTAAGTTATAAATTGAAAACAAGTCTTTTTTTATCAGAGAGCTTTCAAAATTTGAAACTAAGTTTAAGGTACATATTGAAACAAGTTAAGTTTGCTATATTTAATCATTATTTATTTTTAATAGTAAAAGCTGAAACTAGTTCTAAAGTTAGCTAAGTGCTCAGTCTTGTGGAAGGTCTTTGAAGTCAGGCTCAGAGATGTGTTTATGGATATTAAATAGCAGTACAGAGCTATGTCGAAAATAAGAAATATTTTTATTCTCTGATCTCAGAATACATTAACATATATAGTTTTCTGCCATATAGATATCTTACAGAATATTACCCTATTTCATTTTAATAAAACTTTCAGTTTTAAAAAATACAGCACGATTTTCAGCAATTATTTGAAAATTCACTTTACTATTTGCAGAACATCTTATATTTCATAGAAAACCATCTTTGTGAGATCATATGGACATGCCGAAGTAAAAATTAGTGTAGTTTGTGGGAAAGCAAAGCTTGATCTTAAAAACTTCTGTCTTCTACTTTAGTGTGCAACGATTATCTGGCATTTAAGCACTGTGTTAAGTGGAATGATATTTGTCTGAATCCAATATTTGCACTATTATTTGGACAGAGATTTTTGCTGCTCAGTATGCAATCTCGAAAATAAGTCTATTATTCCTGGGTGGTCACTGTAAAGATAGCTTCAAGCATACAAAATATAAAAAGCATGCATGAAATATGCCAGTATATTAAATTAACATCTTGCAAAAAGCCCCCCTCCAAAATCCAGATGCTTATATTGCTTTTGACAGACTGTAGGCGGTAAAGTTTTAACTTTAAAGAAGGGGTTCTCTGTTTCTGTTTTCAAGTTAAAAATAATGAAAGGAAAACACACTGAAATTCCCACATTATTAAATAAAACATTTAAGTGGCCAAGGGCCAATCATTGTCACGCCATGAACAAATGCCTTACGGTAATATGTTCCATAACTGTTTGCTAAAAACTACCAATTTTAACACATTTGCACATGATTAGACACCATTAAACGTTGCTTATTGAAGCCAGTGTCATAACACTGTTACTCATGCCCAAGGGGAGGGAAGCTTCAATACAAACCTGGACAAAAAGAGTGGTGGGAAATAAGTTCCACGTTGTGAAAACAGATCATAAGGACATTTGCCAAATGGCTGACTCCATTTGATGGTCACAAGTTCACAACATCATCATCACAAGATTGTGCAGAGCTAAAAAAAAAAAAAAAAAAGTTAACTGAGGAGTTTTCTAAGCAATTAAAATATGCAAAAGTGGATGATTAAAATTAAGTGTTTGAGAAATCTGTTTGACCTTATGCATTTCCATATTTGGAAATAAATACTTAATGGAAAGAGAAAATTTGGGTTTGCTTAATGCAAATGAGTTCTCCCCTACATTAAAAAAAAAAAGGAAAGGAAAAAGTAAACTTGTATCATATCTAACAATTAACATGCTGAGACAAAACAAAGCAGAAGCCATTTTTCAAGTTTAATATGATCAGAAGTTATGCTATTACAATTTGTTCCCAGTCCTTATCCACAATTCTGATAAGCTGGCAAAAATTTTGTTTTTAAGTTTGCAGAAATCTCATTTGGCAGCAAACCTATCCTAAACTGGCATAGGTATATATATGGTCTTTAATTGTATCACATAACAAAAAGTTTTCCATAGAAAATGTATGTATTTGATTAAGGATTACTGCCCTTGCCTTCACTGGGAGTGTTATGTAATATAAAATATCTGCCTGTGTTACTTTTCAAAATGCCAAGCAGTTCTGAATGTGGAAACACGTATAGCCCCATAAGAGTAATATGAGCTTCTACATACACTGGTGTACCATATTCATATAATGTACACACCATAATTTATATAATATAAAATATATTTAAAATATTATATATTACCAGATGCAGAAAAAGAGCAACACCATGACTTGAGACAACACATTTATTTATATTAAGATAAATGTTAAGAAGGTGAAATTATATTAGACACTAAATAGAACAACCCTTATTTTTCAGATGTTGGGGCTGTGTGTAAAGAAGTGACATGATTGACCCAAATTCAAATACCCTGTAGAGTCAGAATAATCAGCCCCACAACCAAAGTTTCCTCCTTTCCAGTTTAGACTTTTTCCTACTGCATCATTCAGGATTATCTTCTTGGGTCAAGAGCTGCACAGTCCAACAGAAATATGTCAGCCACATATGAAATTTAAAAAATTCTAGAAGCGACATTAGTTAATGATGATAAAATATTTTATTTAAGTCAATGTACTCAAAATATTATTTCAAAATATAATCAATATAAACAAAATTGATATTTTATATTCATTTTTTTCTAAGTCTTCAAAATTTAGTATGTATTTTATACTGAAACCACATCTGACTTGGACCTAGCCACATTTCTAGTGCTCCATAGCCATATGTGACGAACAGCAACCATGCCGAATAGTGTATTTCTAAAGTATCTAAAACTGAAGTGAAAATTCCACTTGTGGGGTGAAGAAAACTGACAACCTTGGAAAAACTGAATAATAACAAATCAACTCTTATTCTGCTTGTTGTTGATTGCTACTGCTTTATAATAATTGTTGAAAAAGTCTAGTGCTCACATTTACAAAATTAAGATGAGATCCAAATATGGTATGTATGTTAGTTTCTATAGCTGCCATAATAAAGTATCACAAACTGTGTGGCTTGAAACCACAGAAATATATTGTTACATAGTTCTGAAAGCTAGAGGTCTGTGATTAAGATGTTGGCAGCTTCCCGTATCCTCTGAAAGCTGTAGAGAAATCCTTTCTTGCTTCTTCCTAGCTTCCTTGGCATTGCTTAGGTTTCAGCCTAATAGCTATGAGCTTCACTTTCATTGTGACATGACATTCTTTCTGTGTGTCTCTATCTTCACATGGCTGTCTTCTGAAAAAGATACTAGTTATATTGATTTTATCAGTCGTATTGGAATGGGGCCCGCCAAGCTCCAATATGACCTTATTTTGACTAATTTCATCTGCAAGCATCTTATTTCCAAGTAAGGTCACATTCTGAGGTACTGGAGTAGAGGACTTCACAACACAATTCAATCCATAACAGTATGTGTTTGTTGAGTCAAACATTTACAACAGCTAGTAAAAAATAAACTGACAAAAAGATTTTTTATAAACAAAAATTTATTAAAGTAATTCAGAATTTTGTTAATGTATATATAGTTAACATTATAAGGGTATTAAGCATACACAGTTTACTTTTCAACATTTAATTTTTTAACAATTTATTTTTGTTTCGTTATTTATAGATTTAGGGGCACAAGTACAGTTTTGTTACGTGGTCATATTTCATAGTGATGAAATCTGGGCTTTCAGTGTAATCCAAAAAAATGTACATGTTACCCAATAAGTAGTTTCTTATTCCTTACCCCACCTTCATCCTCAAAACTTTTGGAGTCTCCAGTGTCCCTTATTCCACTCTCTGTCCATGTGTACACATTGTTTAGCTTCCACTTATAAGTGAGAATATGTGGTGTTTGACTTTCTGTTTCTGAGTTATTTTACTTAGATAATAAGCTCCAGTTTTATCCATGTTGCTGCAAAAGACTTGATGTCATTCTTTTTTATGGCTTCATAGTATTTCATGATATATATGTATATTTCCTTTATCTAAGCATCCACTGACAGACACTGAGGTTGATTTTATGACTATGCTATTGTGAATACTGCTGCAATGAACATGAAAGTGCAGGTGTCTTCTTTCTTTTGACTTTTAGGTTTGAGGGGTACATGTGGAGGTTAGTTACATAGGTAAAAACGTGTCACATGGTTTGTTATGCAGATTATTTCTTTATCCAGGTATTAAGCCCAGTACCCAATATGTATCTTCTCTGCTCCTCTCCCTTTTCCCACCATGCACCCGCAAGTAGACTCCAGTGTCTGTTATCTCCTTCTTTGTGTTTATAAGTTCTTATCACTTAGCTTCCACTTAAAAGTAAGAATATGTAGAATTTGCATGCATATGTCTTTATGGTACAATAATTTAATTTCTCTGAGTATACAACCAGTAATGGAATTGCTGGGTCAGATGGTAGTTCTGCTTTTAGCTCTTTGAGGAATTGCCATTCTGCTTTCCACAATGGTTGAACTAATTTACAGTCCCACCAACAGTACATGAGTGTTTCCTTTTCTTGGCAAACTCACCAGTACCTGTTTTTTTTGTTTGTTTGTTTTGTTTTGTTTTTGTTTGTTTGTTTTGTTTTTTTTTGTTGTTTTTTTACTTTTTAATCATAGCCATTCTGAGTTATGTGAGATGGTATTTCATTATGGTTTTGATTTGCATGTATCTAATGATCAGAGATACTGAGTTTGTTTTTCACATGCTTCTTGGCCACATGCATGTCTCTTTTTGAGAAGTGTTCATGTCCTTTGCCCACTTTTTAATGAGGTTGTATTTTTTTTCTTGTAAATTTGTTTAAGGTCCTCGTAGATGGTGGCTATTAGACCTTTGTAAGATACATATTTTGCCAAAATTTTCTCCCACTCTGTAGGTTGCCTGTCTACTCTGTTGATAGTTTATTTTGCTGTGCAGCAACTCTTAAGTTTAATTAGATCCCATTTGTCAATTTTTGCTTTCATTGTGATTGCTTTTGGTGTCTTTGTAATGAAATGTTTGCCTGTTCCTATGTTCAGGATGGTATTGCCAAGGTTATCTTCCAGGATTTTTATAGTTTTGGGTTTTACATTTAAGTCTTTAATACATCTTAAGTTGATTTTTGTGCATGGTAGAAGGAAGAGACCCAGTTTCAATCTTCTGCATATGGCTACTCAGTTATCTCAACACCATTTATTGAATAGGTAATCTTTTCCCCATTGCTTGTTTTGTCAGCTTTGTTGAAGATTAGATGGCTGCAGATATCTGGCCTTATTTCTGAGCTTTCTATTCTGTTCCACTGGCCCATGTGCCTGTTTTTGTTGTTGTTGTTGTTGTTGTTGTTGTTGTTGTTTTTGTTTTTCCAGTATCATGCTGTTTTGGTAGTATAGTTTGCAGTCAGGTAACATGATGCCTCCAGCTTGGATATTTTTGCTTAGGATTGCATTAGCATTTCAGGTTCTCTTTCGGTTCTATATGAATTTAATTTTTTTTTTCAGTTCTGTGAAGAATGTGGTTGGTAGTTTGATAGAAATAGCATTGGATCTCTACATATCTTTGGGAAGTATAGGTAGTTTAATGATATTGATTCTTTCTATCCATGAGCATGGGATGTTTTTCCATTATTTTTGTCTTCTCTTATTTCTCTGATGAGTGTTTTATAATTCTCATTGTAGAGATATTTGACCACCTTGGTTAGCTGTATTCCTAGGTATTTTATTATTAGTGTGGCAATTGTAAATGGGATTACATTTTTCATTTGGCTCTCGCTTTGGCTATTATTGATGTATAGGAATGCTAGTGATTTTTGCCATTGATTTTGTATCCCACAACTTTTGTGAAGTTGTTCATCAGCTGGAGGAGATTTGGTGCTGAGACTATGGGGTTTTCTAGATATAGAATCATGTTGTCTACAAACAAAAATAATTTGACTTCCTCTCTTACTTGGATGCTATTTATTTCTTTCTCTTGCCTGATTGCTCTGGCTGGGACTTCTAAAACTATGTTGAATAGAAGTGGTGAGAAAGGGCATTCTTTTCTTGTGCTGGCTTTCAAGGGAAATGCTTCTAGCTTTTGCCCATTCAGTATAATGCTCACTGTGGGTTTGTCATATATGGTTCTTATTATTTTGAGGTATATTCCTTCAATATCTAGTTTATTAAGAGTTTTTAACATAAAACGGTGTTGAATTTTATTGAAAGCCTTTTCTGCATTTATTGAAATAATCACATGAATTTTGTATTTAGTTCTGTTTATGTGATGAATCACATTTATTGATTTGCTTATGTTGAACCAACCTTGCATTACAAGAATGAAGCTTACTTGATCAAGATGGATTAGCTTTTTGATGTGCTACTGGATCTGGTTTGCAAGTATCTTGTTGAGGATTTTTGCATTGATGTTCATTAAAGATATTGGCCTGAAGTTTTCTTTTGTGTGTGTCTCTGCCAGGCTTTGGTATCAAGATGATGCCAGCCTCAAAAAATGAGTTAGGGAAGAATCCCTCTTCCTCAATATTATGGAATAGTTTCTGGAGAAATGGTACCAGCTCTTCTCTGTACATTTGGTGGAATTTAGCTGTAGATATCTCTGGTCCTGGGCCTTGGCCTCATTGTTGTTGTTGTTATTTATTCCTGATTTAATCTGGGGATTCATTATTAGTCTGTTAAGAGAATCAATTTCTTCCTGGCTCAGTATTGGGAGGGGGTAGGTGTCTAGAAATTCATCAGTTTCTTCTACATTTTATAGTTTGTGTGCCTAGAAGTGTTTATAGTAGTTTGTGATGGTTGTTTTTATTTTTAAGAGTTCAGTGACAACATCCCCTTTGTCATTTCGAATTGTGTTTATTTGGATCTTCTCTCTTTTCTTATTTATTAGTCTAACTAGTTTTCTATGTATTTTATTATTTTTTTCAAGAAACAAACTCTTCAGTTTGTTGATCTCTCAAATGGTTTCTCCTGTCTGTTTCCTTCCATTCAGCTGATTTGTGTTATTTCTCATTTTCTGATAGCTTTTGGATTGATCTGTCCTTGCTTCTCTAATTCTTTCAGTTGGGAAGTTAAATTGTTAGTTTGAGATCTTTTTAACTTTTTGATGTGGGCATTTAGCACTATGAGTTTTTCTCTTAAAATTGCCTTAGCTGTGTCCTAGATATTCTAGCATGCTGTATCTTTGTTCTTACTATTTTTAAAGAAATTAATGATTTCTGTCTTAATTTCATTATTTTCCCCAAACTCAGGAGTATGTTGTTTAATTTCCATGTAATTGCATGATTTTGAGTGATTTTTACATAGTCTTAACTCTAGTTAAAATCTCTTTTTGGAGAACGGGTACAGTTAATTAGAAGACATATGACACTCTGGCCATTTGCGTTATCTAAGTTCTTGCATTGACTATTTCTCGTCTCTAAGTGTGGGTGTTTCTTTAATTGCAGTGTAGATTGAGTATATTCAATCAATTTCTTTTTGGGATTTTTACTGTGCTGTGGTTCCAGAGTGTGTTTGGTATGATTTTGATTCTTTTACATTTGTTGAGGCTTGTTATATGTCTAATTATGTTCTTGATTTTAGAGTATGTGCCATGTGGAGATGAGAATCATGTATATTCTGTTGGTTTTGGGTGGAGAGTTCTATAAAGGTCTATCAAATCCATTTGGTCCAATGTTGAGTTTAGGTCTTGAATATCTTTGTTCATTTTCTGCCTCAATGATCTGTCTAATATTGTCAGTGAAGTGTTGAAGCCTCCCACTATTATTATGTGAGAGTCTATGTCTCTGTGTAGGTCTCTTAAGAGCTTGCTTTATAAATGTGAGTGCTCCTGTGTTGGGTGTATATGTATTTAGGATAGTTAGATCTTCTTATTTAATTAAACCCATTATAATTAGGTAATATCCTTGTTTCTTTTGATTGTATTGGTTTGAAATCTGTTTTGTCTGAAATTAGGATTGAAATCCCTGCTTTCTTTCTGCTTTTCATTTGCTTGGCAGATTTTCCTCTATTCCTTTATTTTGAGCCTACAGGTGTCAATATGCATGAGATGTGTCTCTTGAAGACAACATACCATTGTCTGTTGCTTTTTTATCCAGCTTGATATTCTGTGCCTCTTAAGTGGGGGTATTTAGCCCACTTACATTCAAGGTTAGTATTAATATATGTGGATTTGAGCCTATCCTTTTGCTGTTAGGTGGTTATTATGTTGGCTTGTTTGTGTGGTTGCTTCACAATGACACTAGTCTGTGTGTCAACGTATGACTTTTATTAGCTCCTAGTAGTCTTTCCTTTCTATATTTAGCGTTCCTTTCAAGATCTTTTGTAAGGTAGGTTCAGTGGTAATGAATTCCCTCAATATTTGCTTATCTGAAGAGGATCTTATTTTTGTTTTTACTTAAAAAGCTTAGTATGTCTAGACATGAACTTCTTGGTCAAAGATTATTTTCTTTAAGAATGTTGAATATTGGCCCACAATCTCTTCTGGCTCTAGAATTTCAACTGAGTGGTCTGCTTGTTAGCTTGATGGAATTTCCTTTGTAGGTGACCTGCCCTTTCTCACTGGCTGCCTTTAACATTGTTTTTCATTTTGATTTTGGAAAATCGGATGATTATGTGTCTTGGGGATGATCTTCTTGTGTGGAAACTTGTAGAAGTTCTCTATATTTCCCGAATTTGACCATTGGCCTCTCTAGCAAGGTTAGGGAAGTTTTCATAGATAATATCCTGAAATATATTTTCCAAGTTGTTTGATTTCTCTCCCTCCCTTTCATGGATGCCAATGATTCATAGATTTGGCCTCTACATAATGCCAGACTTCATGGAGGTTTTATTCATTCCTTTTTATTTATTTTTTTCTGACTGTCTTCTTTCAGAGAACTGGTCTTCACTTTCTGAGGTTCTTTCCTCAGCTTGGTTTATTCTGCTGCTAACACTTGTGATTGTATTTTGAAATTCTTATATTCTGTCGTTCATCTCTGTCAGACTCATTAGGTTCTTTTTTATACTGGCTGTTTCATCCTTCAGCTCCTGTATTGCTTTATTGTGATTTTTATTTTCTTGGGATTGGGTTTTGCCATCCTACTAAATCTTGATTATCTTTATTCTTATCCATATTCTAAATTCTATTTTTGTCATGTCAGTCAGTTCAACCTAGTTAAGACCTGTTTTCGGAGAACTGGTGCAGTTGTTTCGAGGACATTTGACACTCTGACCATTTGAGTTACCTGAGTTCTTGTGTTAATTCTTTCTCATCTCTGTACCTGGATGTTCCTTTAACTGCAGTGTAGATTGAGTACATTCAATAGACTTCTTTTGTGGATGTTTTCACTGGGCCAAGGCTTTGTGCAGGGTCTTTATTTGAAGCTGATTTCCTGTCTCTGGTTTCAGAGGAGGGTAAGTTAATGAGATATTTTTGATGTTGAAGTTCTGGGGTGTGATCTACCAAGTGGCACACAATCTTATTGGTCAGTTAGTAGATGCTTGTTCAGTTGTGTGGCTCCCCTACGTTTCCTCATAGTTGCAGTCATGTTCCCTCTCAATGCTCTGAAAGTGTGGATTTTTCTCCCCCTTGAGTGCTGGCTGTAGGTTATGACTTCTGAGCTACATATTTCTGATCTTGGGAGATCTCAGTGTTTATGTTTCTTCCCAAATTTGATGGAAGCAGAGGAAGGGACCTTAGTAATTGCTGTGGCCAAGGATTGTTTGCTTGTCTCCTGGGGGCTACACCCCAGAGAGATGCATATCAGCAATTGTTCAGTGTAATCAGCCCAGGATAGAGGATCTGTGCTGTGGGCCCAAGACAGGGGTTCCTTGTCTGGTGATGAGCAGTAGGAGTGTGTGGGACCTGTGGGAGAAAGACTGAACTCCTTTCCTTGTGTTGACTGCAGCTCATTGGAAGTTTGGATAAGGAACTTAAAGTCTTTGCTCCTTCATTAGTCTGAGGGTGGCAATGGCAGTTCCAGTGCAGAGGCAGGGGCAGAGAGGCCTTCAATTGCCCCTGGAGGTTCTATCCTAGAAGCTGTTAAGTTCCAACTGGCTTGATAACTCTGGCAGAGAGTAAATAGAGGCCCAGGCCTGGAGAAACTGCCCAGTGAAGAGATAAGGGAATGGGAACCCATGTAATTGTCTAGCCAGTTTTGTGCAAGGCTGCTGTGATATGCTGGGGGCCTGTTCCAGTCTCTACTTGCCTCAGATTTTTCAGTACTTGGAGATATCATCAGTGAAGGCTGCAAAAAGTAAAGATAGCAGCTTGCTCCTCCCTCTGGGAGGTTTGTTCCAGAAAGATAGGGGCCTGTTTACATCCCAAAGCTACCCATAGAAGACTGGAGACCAAAATAGGGAGGTCCTGCCTTGTGAGGAGAAATGGGATGGAGGACCTGCTTTAAAAAGTAGTCTGGTCATATTTTGGTAGAGCATCTGTACTGTGTTGGGATTCCACTTCAGCCCTTGGTCACCTTGAATACTACAAATCCTGAAGTCTAGAACAGCCAAGTCACTTAAACAGCAAAGATGGTGACCCACCCCTCCCTCTGGAAACTCTGTTTCAGGGAGATTACAAATTTCTGTTGGCTAGAGAATACCAATAAGGGTAGCTGGAGGCCCCATTTGGGAGGCCCTGCCCAGTGAGAGGTGGAATTAGGCATCCACTTAAAGAACCAGTCTGGGCATGTTTTGCTAGAGCAACTGTGCTGTGCTGGGGGATCCCTCCACCTCTTGTTTGTTGAAACTCTCCAAAGTCTTAAGGCTGGGACAGCTAAGTTGCCCAAACAGCAAAGATGATGGCCTGCCTTTTCCTCTGGGGGAATTCAACTCTGTCAGCTGAAGAACACTAGCAGAGATGGCTGGAGGTCCCAGTTGGGAGGTTCCACCCAGTGAGAAGGAGTGGGATCAGGCACCTTCCTAAAGTAGTAGTTTGACCATATTTTGATAGAGCAGCTGTGCTGTCCTGAGTGACACCTTCCTTCTCCAGTCAGCTTGGACTTTCCAAAGTCTGAAGGCTGCAGTGGGCAAAGCACCCAAACAGCAAAGACAGTGGCCCATCCTTCTTTCCAGGAAAACCTTCTCAGGGAGGTAAAATGTTGCTAATGGTGGCTGGCTAGAATTACAAGCCAATGGGTCATATTCTGTGAGGAACTGTGGAAATAGGGCCGGCTTTCACTGCTCACTGCTCCTTGGATTCACCCTTTTTTGGGGTGATGTGTACAGGCATCAAACCTTCCACCTTGTTGGAGCTATAGCTGCTTTTGACAGAAAGCCTTAATATCTAAGGCTCCAGACTCTTTATGTGTGCCTGAGTGGTTGTTCTGCATAGACTCCACATAGCTCTGTCTTCAGACTAAAGGCCCTGGTGGAGTGGTTTTACAAGGAGATCTCCTGACCAGAGAGTAGCAAAAATCCATTGGAGAAGTGTGGTTTCCCGGGTCTCACATTCATTCACTGCTTCCCTGGGTGAAGTAGGTTCCCGTGGCTTCAGGTTGGTCTTGGGTGGGCCGTTGTCCTGGCTTCCTTTTCTTTATTTCTCGTGGGTCAGGTTGCTTTTTGATGAGTTCCAATGTGAGTACCTGGATGTTTCAGTTGAAGGTGTTGTATTTACTCACTCTTTTCATTCCTCTCTATGAGAGCCATACACACTAGCTGCTTCTAGTCAGCAATATTTTAATATAATCATTTCTTTTCCTTTGAGCAGATACTCAGTGGGGAGATTGCCGGATCAAATTATACTTCTGGGTTTTTTTTTTTCTTTGATAAATCTCCATAGTATTTTACAGGGGCTGTAGTAATTTGCATTCCCTCCAACAGTATATAAGCATTCCCTTTCTCTACATCCTCACCAATATGTTGTTTTTTGAATTTTTAGTAATAGCTATTCTGACTGGTGTGAGCTGGTATCTCATTATGGTTTTAATTTGCATTTCTCTGGTTATAAGTGATGATTAGCATTTTTAGTATAGTCTTTGGCTGCTTGCATGTCTCCTTTTGAGAATGTCTGCCCTTTTTTGTCCACTGAATGAGAATATTTGTTTTTCTTGTTGACTTGTTTGAGTTTCTTGTAGATTTTGCGTACAAATTCTTTGTCAGATGGATAATTTGCAAAATATTTTTTCCTTTTTTGTGTGTGTCATCTGTTTACTCTGATGGCTATTTCTGCTATCCAGAAGCTTTTTAGTTTAATTAGGTCCCATTTGTCAGTTTTTTCACAATTGTTTTTGAGGTCTTAGTCATAAGTTCTTTGCTTTGGCCAATGTCCAGAAGAGATTTTTCTAGGTTTTCTTCTAAGATATTTTATAGTTTCAGATCTTACATTGAAGTTTTTAATCTACCTTGAGTTAATGTATATGGTAAGAAAAAAGTCCAATTTCATTTTTCCGCAAATGCTTATTCAGTTTTTCCAGTAGCATTTATGGTATCCTTTCCCCAGTTCATATTTTTGTTGACTTTGTTGAAAATCATTTGGTTTTAGGTGTGTGGCTTTACTCCTGGGTTCTCTATTCTGTTCCAAAGATCTACGTGTCTATTTTTATTTCAGTACCAAGCTGTTTCAGTTACTATAGCCTTGTATAATTTGGAGTCAGGTAATGTCATGTCCCAAGATGTGTTCTTTTTGCTTAGGATTCCTTTGACTAAGTTCTTTTCCATTCTATATGGACTTTAGGTTTTCTTTTTTTCTAATTCTTTGAAAAATAATATTGATACTGATATTTTGACAGAAATTTCATTGACTCTGTATATTACTTTGGAAAGTATCTTTAAAAAATAATATTAGTTCTTTCTATCCATGAGCATAAGGTATTTTTCCATTTGTTTGTGTCACCTACAATTTCTTTTATCAGTGTCTTACAGTTCTCCTTGGAGACTTTTTTCCCTCCTTGGTCAAATGTACTCCAAGGTATTTCAATTTTTATTTTCTGTAGCTATTATGAATGGGACTGAGTTATTGATTTGGTTATCAGCTTGATCTTTATTGTTGCATAGAACTGCTACTGATTTTTGTACAATGATTTTGTATTCTAAAAATTTACTGGTCATTCATCAAATCTAGGAATTTGTTCAAAGAAGTGGAGTTTTCTAAGTATGAGATCATATTATTAACAAGCAGATAATGTGACTTCTTCTTTCTCTATTTCAATGCCTTTTATTTCTTTCTGTTACCTAATTGCTCTAGCTAGAACTTCCACTAGTATGCATAATGGGAGTGATGAATGTGCATACTTATCTTGTTCTAGTTCTTAGGGGGAATTCTTTCAACTTTTCCCTGTTTAGTATGTTGGCTGTGGATTTGTCATATAAGGCTTTTATTATTTTGAGGTATGTTCTTTGATGACTAGTTTGTTAAGGATTTTGATTATGAAAGGATGCTGAATTTTATCAAATGTTTTTTCTCCTTCTATTGAGATGATCATATGATTTTTGCTTTTAATTCTGTTTATGTGGTAAATTTATTGATTTGCATGTGTTAAACCATCCTTGGTTATACCTAGCATACACTATTTTCAATTGCATGGCTGATTAAGGAAAAAAGTGTTTTCAGACTTATATGGTAGATACATTAAAACTTTATTACTGATTCTAGATTCTTGAGAATAATTTCTGGACACAGTTGATCGTTGAATTTCTGTACTAGGCAATTTGTAGATACTTATGATTTCTGACTTTCTTAAAGATGGTGTCTTACAAAATTTTGTCCATGCATGTTGCACAGTTAGCAACAATATTAACCTTAAACTGTAGTGTTACTTTTGTCACCAGGTGAATCACATAAACTTTAGTTTCTTTATTTGTAAAATAAAGATGCTTAAACTTTATACATTTGTTGTAAATCTGAAGTAAGATAATGTATATAAAAGTACTATATAGTGAGACTGAATTTCAAAAGTTATTATGAGTGCAATTCACTTAATTTACCCTGCGTACTAGTCTGTTCTCATGATGCTAATAAACATATACCTGAGACTGGGTAATTTATAAAGGAAAGAGTTGTAATTGACTCACAGTTCCATATGGCTGGGGAATCCTCACAATCATGGTGGAAGGAGAATAAGGAGCAAAGTCATGTCTTACATGGCAGCAAGCAAGAGAGAGCTTGTGTAGGTGAATTCCCCTTTTTAAAACCATCAAATCTCGTGAACTTATTTACTATGAGAACAGCACAGGAAAGCAGAACATCACCATCCCCATGACTCAGTTACCTCCCACCTTGTCCCTCCCATGGCAGATGGGGATTATGGGAGCTACAATTCAAGATGAGATTTGGGTAAGGACACAGCCAAGTCATATCACCCTGAAACACTCAAGGTGTATCCTTTTGGTATGTAAGAGAAAGACAGAAAAAGAAATAAAAACAAGACTGTCATTGTATTCCTTGTAATTTCTGTCTTCTAAAATAACATTTCAGTGGTTTCATCAGTTGAAAACCTTTTCCTATTTGAAAACAGTGGATATTCTCTCTATTTTCATTCTCTCTCAGGTACAAATATTATAGACTCAAAAGTGGATATTTTAGGGGAAAAAAGTCATTATGAAACACTATATCAGAAAACACCCCCTTTGGGTTTTGGTTATAATCAAGTAACTTCTCATGAACTTTTGTCATTTTTCACAACTTTGGACTTCTAGACTCTTTAAACTCTTTGCATTTATATTTGCTTGACACTGAAAAAGAAAGTCAGGATTGGTTGACAAAGCAACATTTACGTTTACATTTACAACAAATGTATAAAGAGTGCTTGAGCCAGTGTCATTTTTAATTTTTAAAATCTGGTAAAATTCAAATTCAATAAAATGCCCAGAGTTTAAGTGTTTATTTCATCAAGGTTTGATAAATGTATTCACTCATACCATCTTCATTCCTTTTAAGATATTGGACATTTACATCAGACCAGTTAATAACCTCCAGGGATTTACAGTAAATCCTCACATGTTACATCTAGACATTAGTCCTCTGATTCTATCATCATAGCTTAGTTTTGCCTGTTTTAAAACTTCATATTCCTGGAAGAACATAATTTTTGTGTCTGGCTTCTTTCACTTAATATGTGAAATTCACTATATTCTTTTGTGATCCAGCACTCCATTCCTTTTTATTGGTGAATATATTGCATCATATGGATATAGCACCACTTAGTAATTTATTCCCATTTTCATGAGCATTTGAGCTGTTTCCAGTGTTTAAATTAAAAGAACATTATTGTAAACATTCTTACAGAAGATTTTAATGAACAAAATTTTTCATTCCTTTTGTTTTTATTCCTTTTATTTTCTTATTAAAAATATATATATACATCTTATTTTCATCTTATTAAAATACTTTCTTATTAAAATAAGCATATATCTTATAAAAAATACATGACTAGAAGTATACTTATTTCTATTTTTAAAAAAGTCATCCCTTTTCCCAAAGTGGTTGTATCATTTTATATTTCCTTCAAAATGTTTGAGAATTTCAGTTGCTCTCCGTCCTGATGAACATATGATATTGTCACTATTTTTATTTTAGTCATTCTCATTGTGATTTTAATTTGCATTTACTTGATAGCTATTTATGTTGAGAGTTTTATGTGCTTTTTGGCCATCTGTATATCCTCTTGAGAGAAAGATCTGTTAATGTCTTTTTAAATAATAACTGGATTGTTATAATCATTAAACGGTAGGAGCATTTTATAAATTCCACATAGAAGTAACTGTTAAATATAAGCATTGAAACTATTTTCCCCCAATCTGTGGTTTGCCATTTCATTTCTCTCATTATGTTTTTTGAATAATTTGTTTTTATAATTTCAAAAAAGTATAATTTATCAATTTCTTAATAAATTTTATATTTGTGCCTAAGAAATATTTGGCACCCCAAGTTGCAAAATATTTGGCAACTCATTACTTTGTTAAGATATTTTTGGGTTTTTTTAGATTTGTACTCTAGCTTTTATGTTTAGATTTCTGATCTATCTCAAAATAATTTTTTTAGAAAGTTGTGGAACAATATCATTATGGTCCCTTTTATTCCCACAAACATATTCTGAGTTCCCAGCACCATTTGTTAAAATTACTATAATTTTCCTATTAGATTGAGTAAAGCTGAATTGACTATATATGTGTTGGTCTGTGTCTAGGCATTTTTATAAATGTCCACTGATCTGCTTGTCTCTTCTTAGGTCAATGCCACACTCTATGTGGTTTATTGTATTTTAAAATAAGACTTCTATGCTTACAAGTTTGCTCTTCTTTGTCAAAGTTTTTTGAGCTATTTATGTCCTTTTGCATTTTTATATAAATTTTATAATCAGATTGTCATTTTTTTTCTTTTTATTTTAACTGTACTTTGGGTTCTGGGGTACATATCCACATCCTGCATCCTGCAGGTTTGCTGCATAGGTACATACATGCCATGGTGGTTTTCTGTCTTCCTCCCCCATCACCTAAATCACATATTTTCCTGGTGTTATCTCTCCCCAACCTCCCTGTGCCACTCTGTCCCTCTCTTCCCCTCCCCTCTACCTGTCCCGACCTTCTCAAGTGAGTGTTGTTCCCTTCCCCATGCCCAAGTGTTCTCATTTTTCGTCACCTGCCTATGAGTGAAAACATGTGGTGTTTGGTTTTCTGTTCTTGTGTCAGTTTTCTGAGAATGATGGTTTCTAGATTCATCCACATCGCTACAAAGGACACAAACTTGTCAATTTTTATGGCTGCATAGTATTTTGCGGTGTACGTGTGCCACATCTTCTATGTCCAGTCTACAATTGATGGGCATTTGGGTTGGTTTCAGGTCTTTGCTATTATAAACAGTGCCTCAATGAACATGTATGTGCGTGTGTCTTTATAATAGAACAATTTATAGTCCTTTGGGCATATACGCAGTAATGGGATTGCTGGGTCAAATGGAATTAACATTTCTAGATCCTTGAGGATTCGCCAGTGTGTCTTCCATAATGGTTGAACTAATTTACACTCCCACCAACCGTGTAAAAGTGTTCCTATTTCTATACATTCTCTCCAGCATCTGTTGTCTCCTAATTTGTTAATGATCGTCATTCTAACTGACATGAGATGGTATCTCAATGTGGTTTTGATTTGCATGTTTCTAATGACCAGTGATGATGAGCATTTTTTCATATGATTGTTGATCACATAAAACAGTTTCCTTTAAAAAGTGTTCACCTCCTTTGCCCACTTTTGAATGGGTTTGTTTGTTTCTTGTAAATCTGCTTTAGTTCTATGTAGATTCTGGATATTAGCCCTTTGCCAGATGAGTAAATTGCAAAAATTTTTCCCATTCTGTTAGTTACCAGTTCACTCATGATTGTTTCTTTTGCTGTGCAGAAGCTCTTAAGCTGAATTAGATCCCATTGTCTATTTTGGCTTTTGTTGCCAATGCTTTTGGTGTTTTAGTCATGAAATCCTTGCCTATGCCTATGTCCGGAATGGTGTTGCCTAGGTTTTCTTCTAGGGTTTTTATGGTGTTAGTTCTATGTTTAAATATTTAATCCATCTGGAGTTAATTTTTGTATAAGGTGTAAGGAAGGGGTCCAGTTTCAGCTTCCTGCATATGGCTAGCCAGTTTTCCCAACACCATTTATTAAACAGGGAATCCTTTCCCCATTGTTTGTTTTTATCTGGTTTGTCAAAGATGAGACCTTTGTAGATGTGTGGTATTGCTTCCAAGGCTTCTGTTCTGTTCCGTTGGTCTACGTCTCTGTTTTGGTACCAGCATCATGCTGCTTTGATTACTGAAGCCTTGTATTATAGTTTGAAGTCAGGTAGCGTGATGCCTCCAGCTTTTTTTTTTTTTTTTTTTTTTTTTTTTCTAGTATTGTCTTGGCTGTGTGGTCTCTCTTTTGATTCCATATGAAGTTTAAAGTGTTTGTTGTTGTTGTTGTTGTTGTTGTTGTTGTTGTTGTTGTTGTTTTCCAGTTCTGTGAGGAAGGTCATTGGTAGTTTGATGGGGATAGCATTGAAATTATAAATTACCTTGGGCAGTATGACCAGTTTCACAATATTGATTCTTCCTAACCATGAGCATGGAATCTTTTTCCATCTGTTTGTGTCCTCTCTTATTTCCTTGATCAATGGTTTGTAGTTCTCCTCGAAGAGGTCTTTCACATCCTTTGTTAGCTGTATTCCTAGGTATTTTATTATCTTTGTAGGAATTGTAAATGGGAGTTCACTCATGATGTGGCTTTCTGTCTGTTGTTGGTGTATAGGAATGCTTGTGATTTATGCACAGATTTTTAAATATATATATATATATATATATATATATATATATATATATATATATATAAATTGCACTGTGGGCTCTGGTGTACATGTGCAAAACATGCACAATTGTTGCATAGGTACATACATGGCAATGTGGTTTGCTGCCTCCATCCTTCTGTCACCTATATCTGGTGGTATTTCTGCCCCTTTATCCCTCCCCATACTCCCTACCCCCTACTGTCCCTCCTCCATTACCTACCAACAGATGCCAGTGGGTGATGCTCCCCTCCCTGTGTCCATGTGTTCTCATTGTTCAACACCCACCTATGAGTAAGAACAGCAGTGTTTGTTTTCTGTTCTTGTGTCAGTTTGCTGAGAATGATGGTTTCCAGATTCATCCATGTCCCTACAAAGGACACAACTCATTGTTTTTTATGGCTGCAGAGTATTCCATGGTAAATATGTGCCACATTTTCCTTGTCCAGTATATCATCAATGGACATTTGGGTTGGTTCCGGGTCTTTGCTATTGTGAACAGTGCCACAATGAACATACATATTCATGTGTCTTTATAATAGAATGATTTGTAATCCTTTGGATATACACTCAGTAATGGAATTACTGGGTCAAATGGAATTTCTATTTCTAGGTCCTTGAGAAAGCACCACACTGTCTTAAACAATGATTGAACTAATTTACACTCCCACCAACAGTATCAACGTGTTCCTATTTCTCCACATCCTCTCCAGCATTTGTTGTCTCCAGATTTTTTAATGATCATCATTCTAACTGGGATGAGATGGTATCTCAATGTGGTTTTGATTTGCATTTCTCTAATAATCAGTGATGATGAGATTTTTTTCATAGGTTTGTTGGCCTCATATATGTCTTCTTTTGAAAAGCATCTGTTCATGTCCTTTGCCCACTTTCGAATCGGTTTCTTTTTGTCTTGTAAATCTGTTTTAGTTCTTTGTAGATTCTGGATATTAACCCTTGGTCAGATGGGTAGATTGCAAACATTTTTTTTTCCATTCTGTTGGTCTCCAGTTCACTCTAATGATGGTTTCTTTTGCTGTACAGAAGCTCTGGAGTTTAATTAGTTTCCATTTGTCTATTTTGGCTTTTGTTGGCAATGCTTTTGCTGTTTTAGTCATGAAGTCCTTGCCTATGCCTATGTCCTGAATGGTGTTGCCTAGGTTTTGTTGTAGGTTTTTTATGGTGTTAGGCCTTATCTTTAAGTCTTTAATCCTCCTGAAGTTAATTTTAGTGTAAGGTGTCAGGAAGGGGTCCACTTTCTGTTTTCTGCACATGGCTAGCAAGTTTTCCTGACACCATTTATTAAACAGGGAATCCTTTCCCCATTGCTTATTTTTGTCAGGTTTGTCAAAGATCAGATGGTTGTAGATGTGTGGTGTTGCCTCTAGGGTCTCTGTTCTGTTCCATTAGTCTATATCTCTGTGTCATGCTGTTTTGATTGCTATAGCCTTGTAGTATAGTTTGAAATCAGGTAGCATGATGACTCCAGCATTGTCCTTTTTGTCTTGGTTATGTGGGCTCTCTCTTGATTCCATATGAAGTTTAGAGTGTTGTGGGTTTTTTTTTTTTTTTTTTTCCAATTCTGTGAAGAGCATCATAGGTAGCTTGATGGGGATGGTGTTGAATCTATAAATTACTTTGGGCAGTATGGCCTTTTTCACAATATTGATTTTTTTCTAACCATGAGCATGGAATGTTTTTCCATATGTTTGTGTCCTCTCTTATTTCCTTGAGCAGTGGTTTGTAGTTTTCCTTGAAGAGGTCCTTTACATGGTTTGTTAGTTGCATGCCTAGGTATTTTATTCTCTTTGTAAAAATTGTGAATGGCAGTTTTTTCTTGATTTGGCTCTCTTTAAGTCTGTTATTGGTGTATAGGAATGCTTGTGATTTCTGCACATTGATTTTGTGTCCAGAGACTTTGCTGAAGTTGCTTATCAGTTTCAGGAGGTTTTGGGCTGAGATGATGGAGCCTTCTAGATATACAATATGTCATCTGCAAGTAGAGACAATTTGACTTCCTTCTTTCCTATTTGAATACTCTTTATTTCTTTTTCTTGCCTGATTGCTCTGGCTAGAACTTCCAATATTATATTGAATAGGAGTGGTGAGGGAGGGCATCCTTGTCTAGTGCTAGATTTCAAAGGTAATGCTTTCAGTTTTTGCCTATTCAGTATGATATTGGCTATGGGTTTGCCATAAATAGCTTTTATTATGTTGAGATACATTCCGTCAATACAAGGTTCAGAAAGTTTTTAGCATAAAGGGCTGCTGAATTTTGTCAAAGCCTTCTCTGCATCTATTGAGATAATCATGTGGTTTTTTCTTTGCTTGTGATTATGTGGTGGATTATGTTTACAGACTTGCATATGTTGAACCAGCCTTGCATCCCTGGGATGAAGCTTACTTGATTGTGATGGATAAGCTTTTTGATGTGCTGTTGCAATTGGTTTGCCAGTATTGTATTGAAGATTTTGACATCCAAGTTCATCAAGGCTGTTGGCCTGAAGTTTTTTTGTTGTTGTTGAGTCTCTGCCAGGTTTTGTTATCAGGATGATATTGGTCTCATAAAATGATTTGGGAAGGATTCCTTCTTTTTGGATTGTTTGGAATAGTTTCAGAAGGAATGATACCAGCTCCTCTTTCTATGTCTGGTAGAGTTTGGCTGTGAACCCATCTGGACCTGGGCTTTTTTTGTTTGGTAGGCTATTAATTGCTGCCTCAACTTCAGCCCTTCTTATTGAATTATTCAGGGTTTCAACTTCTTCTGGGTTTAGGCTTGGGAGAATGCAAGTGTCTAGGAATTTATCAATTTCTTCCAGGTTTACTAGTTTATGTGCATAGAGTTGTTTGTAGTAATCTCTGATGGTAGTTTGTATTTCTGTGGAATCAGTGGTGATATCCCCTTCATTGTTTTTTATTGCATCTATTTGATTCTTCTCCCTTTTCTTTTTATTAATCTGGCTAGCTGTCTGTCTATTTTGTTGATCTTTTCAAAAAACCAGATCCTGGATTTATTTATTTTTTTAAAGGTTTTTTTGTGTGTGTCTCTGTCTCCTTCATTTCTGCTCTGATCTTAGTTATTTCTTGTCTCCTGCTAGCTTTTGAGTGATTTTTATCTTGCTCCTCTAGCTCTTTCAATTTTGATGATAGGGTGTCGATACTGATCTTTCCTTGCTTATCATGTGGGCATTTATTGCTATAAATTTTCCTCTAGAGACTGCTTTAAATGTGTCCCAGAGATTCTGGTATGTTGTGTCTTTGCTCCCATTGGTTTCAAAGAACATCTTTATTTCTGCCTTCATTTCATTGTTTATCCAGTCAACATTCAAGAGCCAGTTGTTCAGTTTCCATGAAGTTGTGTGGTTCTGAGTTAGTTTCTTAATTCTGAGTTCTAATTTGATTGTGCTGTGGTTTGAGAGACTGTTTGTTATGATTTCCATTATTTTGCATTTGCTGAGGAGTGATTTACTTCCAATTATGTGGTCAGTTTTATAGTAGGTATGATGTGGTGCTGAGAAGAATGTATATTCTGTGGATTTTGGGGTGGAGAGTTCTGTAAATGTCTATTAGGTTTGCTTGGTCCAGATCTGAGTTCAAGTCCTGGATATCCTTGTTAACTTTCTGTCTTGTTGATCTGTCTAATATGACAGTGGAGTGTTAAAGTCTCCCACTATTATTGTGTGGGAGTCTAAGTCTCTCTGTAGGTCGCTAAGAACTTGCTCTATATATCTGAGTGCTCCTGTATTGGCTGCATATTTATTTAGGATCATTAGCTCTTCTTGTTGCATTGATCCTTTTACCATTATGTAATGTCCTTCTTTGTCTCTTTTGAAGTTTGTTGGTTTAAAGTCTATTTTATCAGAGACTAGGATTGCAACTCCTGCTCTCTTTTTGCTCTCCATTTGCTTGGTAAATCTTCCTCTGTCCCTTTAATTTGAGCCTATGTGTGCCCTTGCATGTGAGATGGGTATCCTGGATACAGCACACTGATGGTTTTTGACTTTTTATCCAATTTGTGTCTGTGTCTTTTGATTGGAGCATTTAGCCCATTTATATTTAATGTTAATATTGTTATGTGTGAATTGTATCCTGCCATTTTGATGCTAGCTAGATGTTTTGCCTATTAGTTGACACAGTTTCTTCATTGTGTTGATGGTCTTTACCATTTGGTACGTTTTTGGAGTGGCTGGTACTGTTTGTTCCTTTCTATGTTTAGTGCTTCTTTCAGGAGCTCTTGTAAAGCAGGTCTGATGGTGATGAAATCTCTGAGCAATTGCTTCTTCATAAAGGATTTTATTTCTCCTTCACTTACGAAGCTTAGTTTGTCTGTATATAAAAATTCTAGGTTGAAAGTTCTTTTCTTTAAGGATGTTGAATACTGATTCCCATTCTATTCTGGTTTGTAGGGTTTCTGCCAAGAGATCTTCTGTGAGTCTAATGGGCTTCCCTTTGTGAGTAACCCAATCTTTCTCTTTGGCTGCCTTTAGCATTTTTTCCTTCATTTCAACGCTGGTGAATCTAATGATTATATGCAGGTTTGCTCTTCTTGAGGAATATCTTTGTGGTGTTCTCTATATTTCCTGGACTTGAATATTGGCTGACCTTGCTAAATTGGGGATATTCTCCTGAATAATGTCCTGAAGAGTGTTTGCCAGCATGGATTCATTCTCTCTGTCACATTCAGGTACACCTATCAAACATCGATTAGGTCTTTTCACATAATTCCATATTTCTTAGAAGCTTTGTTTATTTCTTTTCACTCTTTTTTCTCTAATCTTGCCTTCTCATTTTATTTCATTGAGTTGATCTTCAATCTCTAATATCCTTTCTTCTACTTGGTTAATTCAGCTATTGAAACTTGTGTATGCTTCATAAAGTTCTCGTGTTGTGTTTTTCAGCTCCATCAAGTCATTTGTATTCTTCTCTAAGCTGTTTATTCTCATTTGCATTTAATCAGCCTTTTTTCAAGATTCTTACTTTCTTTGTTTTGGGTAAAGCATGTTCTTTTAGCTCAGAGAAGTTCATTATTACCCACCTACTGAAGCCTGTTTCTGTCAATTCATCAGACTTATTCTCCATTCAGTTTTGTTCCTTTGCTGGTGATGGGTTGTGATCCCTTGGAGGAGGAGAGGTGTTCTGGTTTTGGGTGTTTTCATCCTTTTTGCACTGGTTTCTTCCCATCTTTGTGCATTTATCTACCTGGGTCTTTGTAGTTGGTGACTTTTGGATGGGGTCTCTGAGTGGATGTCCTTTTTGTTGACGGTGAAGTTATTTCTGTTTTTTTTAGTTTTCCTTCTAACAGTCAGACCCCTCTGCTGTAAGACTGCTGGAGGTCCACTCCAGACTCTGCTTCCCTGGCGATCACCTGTGGCAGCTGCAGAACAGTAAAAGTTGCTGCCAGTTTCTTCTTCTGTTATCTTTGTCCCAGTAGGATACCCACCAGGTGTCAGCCTGAGCTCTCCTTTATGAGGTGACTCTTTGATTATACAGGGGTCAGGGAGCTGTTTGAGGAGACAATCTGTCCCTTATAGGAGCTCAAGTGCTGAGGTGTGAGCTCTGTTGTTCCTTTCAGAGTTGTTAGGCATGTACATTTAAGTCTGCTGAAGCAGAACTCATAACCACTTTTTTTTTTTCCCATGTGCTGTGTCCTGGGAAGGTGGAGCTTTATTTATAAGTTCCTGATGTGCTACTGCCTTTTTTCAGAGGTGTCTTGCCCAGCAAGGAGGTAGCCTAGTCACAGTCTGCCAGGAGAGGCATTGCTGAACTGCTGTGGGCTCTGTCCAGCTGTGGTGTGAACTTCCCTGTGGTTTTATCTATATAGGTATAGTTAGAACTGCTTTGGTAATGGAGGTCTGCTTCAGTAATGGTGGACTGCCTCTGTATTTGCAGACTGCCCTCCCACAGAGCTGTACCATCCCAGTTCCAGCTACACTTGCTGTGAAACTCTTAATCCAGAGTGTTTCAGATCGCTGGTCTTTGTATGCATGGGATATGCTTAGCCAAATCACCTGGCTCCCTGTTTCAGCCCCTTTTTTTTTTTTTTTTTTTTTTTTTTTCAGTTGAATGGGTGGCTCTGTCTCCTAGGCATTCCAGGTGCCAGTTGAAACAGCTGCCTAGATTTCTGTGTTTTTGTGCAGAAAGGCACTGCACAAGCTGAAACAGCTGTGCTGGAAACTTGTGGCACTTTTCAGCCTGGGAATCTCCTGGTCTGTGTGAAGTAATAACTCATTTGGAAATGCAGTGAACACTGACCCTCTGCACTGTTCTTGCTGGGAACTGTGCTCCAGAGCTGTTACTATTCAGCCATCTTGGATCTGCCCCCTCTGCATATTGATTTTGTATCCTGAGACTTTGCTGAAGTTGCTTATCAGCTTAAGGAGGTTTCGGGCTGAGACTATGGAGTCTTCTAAATATACAATTATGTCATCTGTAAATAGGGACAATTTGACTTCTTCTTTTCCTAATTGAATGCCCTTTATGTCTTTTTCTTGCCTAATTGCGCTGGCTAGAACTTCCAATACTGTATTGAATAGGAGTGAGAGAGGGCATCCTTGTCTAGTGCCAGTTTTTAAAGAGAATGCTTCTAATTTTTGCCCATTCAGTATGATATTGGCTGTGGGTTTGTCATAAATAGCTTTTGTTATTTGAGATATGTTGTATTGATACCTAGTTTATTGAGGGTTTTTAGTATAAAGGGTTGTTGAATTTTGTCAAAGGCCTTCTCTACATCAATTGAGATAATTATGTAGTTTTTGTCTTTGGTTCTGTTTATGTGGTGGATTACATTTATAGACTTGCATATGTGGAACCCACCTTACATACCCTGGATGAAGCCTATTTGATTTGGTGGATTAAGTTTTTGATGTGCTGTTGGCTTCAGTTTGCCAGTATTTTATCGAAGATTTTGGCATCAATGTTCATCATGGATATTGGCCTGTAGTTTTCTTTTTTAGTTGTGTCTCTGTTAGGTTTTGGTATCAGTATGATGTCAGTCTCATAGAAAGAGTTAGGGAGGATTTCCTCTTTTTGTATTGTTTGGAATAGTTTTAAAAGGAGGGGTACCAGCTCCTCTTTGTATGTCTGGTAGAATTCGGCTCTTAACCCATCTGGACCTGGACTTTCTTTGGTTGGCAGGCTAGTAATTGCTGCCTCAACATCACCACTTGTTATTGGTCTATTCAGGGTTTCAACTTCTTCTTGGCTTAGTCTTGGGAGTGTGTAAGTGTCCAGAAATTTATTCATTTCTTCCAGATTTACTGGTTTATGTGCATAGAGTTGTTTGTAGTAATCTCTAATGGTAGTTTGTATTTCTGAGGAATCAGTGGTGATCTTCCCTTTATTGTTTTTATTGCATCTATTTGATTCTTTTCTCTTTTCTTTTTTATTTGTCTAGATGGCCGTCTGTTTATTTTGTTGATCTTTTCAAAAAACTAGCTCCTGGATTTACTGATTTTTGAAGAGCTTTTGGTGTTACTATCTCCTTCAGTTCTGCTCTGATCTTAGTTATTTCTTGTCTTCTGCTTGCTTTTGAGATTGTCATTTTTAAACAGAAAACACCTGCTATTATATTTATTGAAATACTTTTGAATTTGCAGATAATTTTGTAAAAAATTGACATCTTAACAATATTGAGTATTCCAATTAATTTATATGTTGTAGTCCTCTATTTTTATTTGGATGTTTTTACTTTTTCTCCAAAATTTTTGTTGTTCTAGTATACAGGTCTTATGCACTTGTTTCTAGATTTGTATCATTATGACTAATGCTGCCATAAACATTTATATACATTTTTTTTTCTTTTCGACATAGAGCTTATAAATGTCAGTTAGTGCTAGTTAATATTTTTATTCAAAGTCTGCTGATTTTTGTGTGCTTTCTTAACAATTGCTGGGTGAGAGAAATTAAAATCACTAAATATTTTAAATTAGTCTTTAGTTCTTTTATTAATATTTGCTTGATGTGCTTTGCAATATTGTTATTAGGTATAGGCATTTAGGACATTATGTCTTATTGAAGAATTGGATATTTAAACATTATAAGATGGTCTTCTCTGATCATGTATCTTTCTTAAAGACTACTTTGATATCAGTATAGGCAAATCATATTTCATAAGTTTACTATTTTCATTTACATCTTAATTTATGCTTTGGCATTCTTACATTCAAAGTATCTCTCTTATAAATCATCATATTTGTTTTCTATTTGTCCTCTTCATTTTGTTTTTTTTTGTTTTTTTCTGTCCTCTTTTGGATGAATCAAGCATTTTTTTAAACATTCCATTTAAATTTCACTATTAGAGATATTTTCTATCTCTATATCCATATTAATGTAATGACTTTTCTATGAATTATATTTTAAATTCATAACTTATCACAGTAGACCATATGTTTGATATAAGAATCTTACAGCAGGACTATTCCACCTTCACAGAGTTCCATTATCTATTTTACTGTTGTCATTTATTTCTCTACATGTATGTCCTCTATATACTTTGTTATGATTTGCTTTATATATTAAAAAACTGAGTTTTTAAAAAGAAATAATAAAGGGGTATTTATTGTTATTTTCAGTGATTTTTTCTTATTAATAAATTCAATTTCCAATTTTTTATTTGGTGTTATTTTCTGTTTCTGAAGGACATCTTTTAGCATTTTTTGTAATGTATTTGTGCTGCTGACAATTTTCCACGGTTTTTATTAATCTAAAAGTTTTTATTTCACATTCATTTTTTAAAAGCTATTTTTTAGTATATATGACTATGCTGATGGTTTCTTTTTTCTCCATTTAAAATATGTCATTCAATATCTTATGCTCTCCATTGTTTCTGATGAGATGTCAGCAGTAATTCTATTCTTTGTTTCTCTTAATGTAATTTGTTATTTTATTTTGGCTGCTATTAAGATTTATTTATATTTTTAGCAACTTCACTGTCATGTATATGATTTTCTTGGTATTCATTCTTCTGCGGCTTATCTAGCTCCTTGAATCTTTGAAGTGGTGTTTTCATCAAATGTAAACATTTTGGTAAATCTTTGTAAGAGTATATTTTCTGCCTCATTCTTTGTCTTTCTACCTTGTAGTATGCCAATTGCACAAAATACTAGAAAAATGTTAACATTACTCTACAAGTCAGGGTTTAATAATGTTTTGTCTCTCCATAGTTTAGTTTGCATGATATTTGTTAATATATACTGAAGTTGATTATTTCCTTTGTTTTTCTCTTTCAATCTGCTGTCTATCTCATATAATGATTTGCTTATATTGTATTATTTTAGCTTAATAATTTTCATTTGGTTTATTGTTACAGTTTCCAAACATATCCTAACCATCCTCCTATCTTTCAACAAATGTTACTCATTCTGTCCTCTAGATTTTATACAATATTCATCAAATAGATTTTATAATGTTTATATGTCTATTACAGCAATTAAGATGTTTGTAGGTCTCTTTTAACTGACCTTTTTTTTTTGACTGTGCTTCAAAAGTACTTTACTGATATTTATGTATCTTCCCATATCTAGCAAAATTGTTACTATGGTGTACACAACACTTTGTGTGACGCATTGTAGAGAATCCTGATTATTTTTGGGGGAAGTAGCAATGGAGAAAGGGTTTACAGTGTGCGTACTTAAACTGGTTATAAGTAATGTATAAAAGAAATCAGGAACAATAAATTGTGGAAGGCCATGGAGGCCTCTTGAGAGGAAGGCCTCTCTATTGCCAGTATGTTCCCAGGAACAGAGTGAGTTAAGCTCTGATATTCTAAACATAGTGCCCAAGGACATAACACTCCCTCAAAGCACTGAAATGTAACCAGACATGTAGGCACACTGTAAACTCTTCCTCCACTGCTGCTTCCCCCAACAGATTATATTCTGAAGAATTTTGCCTTAATGGGCAGTTAAATTACTGGCACATAGCCTTGAACTAGTTGATAGCTTGGCTTTATGCTTTACTATGGTGGGTCTTTTGGTTTTGAACATAGTCCTAGAAAAAAATTTTCTATTCCTAGGATTTAGTCTATTTCTAGGGTAAACTAGACTAGGGTAGCACTTCTGAGCTTTCAACAGCCAGTCTAATATGCTTAACAGACTTCTCACTTGGCAGAATTCAAACTTCAAACTCTGTTTCCTGGAGTGTACAGTTACTGAAAAATCTGGTTAGTTCCCAGTACTTCTTGGATTCTTGCCCAAGCATGCATGATTTAGGAGTTAATCATGAGTTGGAGGAAGACTGTTTTAGTCCAATTTGTGCTGCTATAACAGACTACCCAAGACTGTGTATCTGTAAAGAATAGAGATTTCCTTCTTACAATTTTACATTCTGCAAAGTCCAAGGTCAAGGAGCTGGCACATCTTACTGGTGAAGACCTTCTTGCTGCATCATCCTACAGTGGAAAACAGAAGAGGGCAGAAAGAAGATCAAATTCATTCTTATATCAGAAACCCATTGCCATGGTAATAAACCCACTCCCCAAATAATGGCATCAATCTATTTGTAAGCCATTATGACCTAGTCACCTCAAAGGTGTCATCTCTCAACACTGTTGCATCGGTGATTAACTCTTCAATGCATTGACCTGGGGATACATTCAAACCATACTGGAGTTATATTTTCATTTTAGGGCTCTTTTGTCTGTAACTCCCTGCTACCCAAAAATTATTTTCTCTAATTCTAACTGCATTTTGTAGTTACAAACATCTCTTCTCACTTATATAGCCAATAAAACTGTGATTTTTGAGAGAGGGTGAAGGAAGATGACTTAATAGAGGCCTTCACCAACTGTTCCACCACAAGAATATCAATTTAACAATAGTCTAAATGAAAAAATCACCTTTATAAGAACCAAAAATCAGATAGCAATCACAGTATTTGGTTTTAACCTTGCACCATTGGAAGAAGCACTGAAGATGGTAAGAAAGACAGTCTTGAATTACTGATGCCACCTGTTCCCCATCCTGCAATTTAAGATAACACAGAGAAGGAATTCAGAATTCTATCAAATAAACTTAACCAAGAGAATGATTGATGAAACAATGGAGCTCCAGTACATCTGGCAGCAGACTTCTGAGTGGAAACTTTACAGGCTAGGAGAGAGTAGCACAACATCTTTATAGTGCTGAAGAAAAATAACTTTTACCCTGTAATAGTATATTTAGTAAAAGTATCCTTCAAACATAAAGGAGAAATAACGCCTTTCCCAGATAAACAAAAGCTGAGAGATTTCATTAATAGCAGACCTGTCTTACAAAAACTACTAAAAGAAATACTTAATCAAAAAGAAAAATACATTAATCAGCAATAAATAACTGAAGGGAGAAAACTTGCAGGTAATAGTGAGTATTGTGATCACAGCAAAACAGAATATTGTGATACTGCAACTGTGTAAACTGCTTTTATTCTAAGTAAAAAGACTAAACAATGAAACAATTAAAAGTAATAACTACAAGAACTTGACAAAGAGCAGTAAGATATAAATAGAAACATCAAAAAGTTAAAATGTAAGGGAACAAAGTTAAAGCATAGAGCTTTTATTAGTTTTCTTTTTGCTTGTTTGTTTATACAAATAGTGTTAACTTGTTATCAAGTTAAAATAGGGCATTATAAGATAATATTTGCAAGCCTCATAGTAACTTCAAACCAAAAAATATGCAATGGATATACAGAAAATAACAAAAAACAAAATTATATCGCAAGATAAAATCACCTTCACTAGAGGAAGAGAGGATGGAAAGAAACAAGAAAGAGAAGACTCCAGAACAACAGAAAACAAATAACAAAATGGCAAGAGTAAATTCTTACTTATCGGTAATGAGGTTGAATGTAAGCAGACTAAACTCTCCAATCAAAAGGTATAGGCTGGCTGAATGGATGAAATAACAAGACCCATTGATCTGTTGCCTACAGGAAACACACTTCATGTATAAAGAAACTCTTTATTTTTATATAATAATAAAGAGATGAAAAAAGATATTCCATGCCAATGGAAACCAAAAAAAAAAAAAAAAAAAAAAAAAAAAAAAAAAAAAAAAAGAGGAGTCACTGTACTTATTTCAGACAAAATAGATCTCAAGGAAAAAAGTATCAGAACAGATGAATAATAATAAAGGGTTTAATTTAGGCAGAGTATATAATAATTTTAAATACACATGCACCCAAAACTGGAGCACCCTATATATATAAAGAAAATATTATTAGAGCTAAATACAGAGATAGGCCTCAACAAAATAGTAGGTGTAGACTTCAACAACCCACTTTCAGCATTAGACAAATTTTCCAGACAGAGAATCAACAAACCAACATCAGACTTAATCTATAGACAAAATTGGCCCCATAAATATTTACAGAACATTTCACCCAAGATCTGCAGAACACGAATCATTCTCAAGGATAGACCATATGTTAGGTTACAAAACAAGTCATAAAACATTCAAAAAAAAAATAAAATCAATCATTTTCTCTAACAACAATGGGGTAAAACTGGAAATTAGTAACGAGAAATTTTGAAAACTATACAAATATATGGAAAATAAAGAATATGCTTCCAAGTGATCAGTGAGTTAATAAAAAATTAAGCAAAAAAAAATGAAAATTTTCTTGAAATAAATGATAATAGAAACATGACATACCAAAACCTATCAGATACACCAAAAGCAATACTAAGAAGTTTATAGCTATAAGAGCCTACATCAAAGAAGAGGAAATAATTCAAATGAATAATCTAATGATGTGTCCTAAAAAACTAGAAAAACAAGAGCCAACCAAAATCCAAATTAGCAGAAGAAAAAACAAAGATCAGAGCAGAAACAAATGCAACTGAAAGAAAATAAAACCAGAAATAATAAAGGAGACATTAAAACAGATATTGCAAAAATTCAAAGGATCAGGCTGAGTACAGTGGCTCACACCTGTAATACAGCACTTTGGGAGGCTGAGGCTGGTGAATCATGTGAGGTCAAGAGTTTGAAACCAGCCTGACCAACATGGTGAAATCACATCTCTATGAAAAATTCAGAATTAGCTGGGTGTAGTGGTGGGTGCCTATGATCCCAGATACTCAGGAGGCTGCAGCAGGAGTATCTCTTGAACTTGGGAGGCAGAGGTTGTAGTGAGCTGAGATAGTGCCATTGCACTCCAGCCTTGGCAACAAGAGTGAAACTCCATTAAAAGAAAGAAAAAAAAAAAAGAATAAGAAGAAGAAGAAAGGAAGGGAGAGAGTGAGGGAGGAAGGAAGGAAGGAAAGAAAAAAAAATTCAAAGGATCATTAGTGGCTACTATGAGTAACTACACACCAGTAAATTAGAAAATCTAGAAGAAATGGACAAATTCCTGGATACATAAGACCTACCAAAATTGAACCAGAAAGGAATCTAAAACATAAACAGAAAATAACAACCAATCAGATCAATGCCATAATAAAAAATTTCCCAGTAAACAAAAGCCCAACACTTGATGACTTCACTTCTAAATTCTTCCAAACATTTCAAGAACTAATACCAATCCTACTCACTTTATTTCAAAAAATAGAGAACGGAGAATACTTCCAAACTCATTCTATAAGGCTGGTATTACCCTAATGCCAAAACCATATAAAAGAAAGCAAACTACAGGCCAGTATCTCCAATGAATAGTGATACAAAAATTTTCAACAAAATTATAGCAAACCAAGTCCATCAAAACATTAGACAGATCATTCATCTTGACCAAGTGGAATTTTTTCCTGGGATACAAGGATGATTCGGCATACATAAATCAATTACTGTGATACATCATATGAACAGAATGAAGGATAAAAACTTTTTAGCATCACTTGAGATAATCATAATCATTAGAAAATCTAGAAGAAATGGACAAAATAATCATATTTCAAGTGATGCTGAAAAAGCATTTGATAACAGTCAACATCCCTTGATGGTGAAAAGCCCTCAAAACAACTGAATATAGAAGGATCATACCTCAACATAATAAAAGCCATATATGACAGATTCACAGCTAGTATCATACAGAATGTGGAAAATTTGGAAAACCTTTCCTCTAGAACTGGAACATGACAAGGATGCCACTGTCACCACTGTTATTCAACATAGTACTGGAAGTCCATAGCTGGGGCAATCAGACAAGATAAAGTTTTAAAGGGCCTACAAACTGGAAATGAAGAACTTAGTTTATACTTCTTTGCTGATAATATGATCTTACATGTGGAAAAACTTAAAGATTCTGCAAGGAAACTATTAGTTCTCAAACTATGAAATGACTACAAGAAAATGGGGAAACTCTCCGGGACATTGGTCTGGGCAAATATTTCTTGAGTAATGCCTTACAAGCACCAGCAACCTAAGCAAAACTGGAAACATAGTATCACATCAAGTTGAAAAGCTTCTCAACAGCAAAGAATACAATCAACAAAGTGAAGAGACAACCCACAGAATGGGAGAATATATTTGTAAACTCATCTGACAAAAGATTAATAACCAGAATTTATAAGGAGCTTAAACAACTCTATAGAAAAAAATCTAATAGTGTGATTATAAAAAGGACAAAAGATCTAATTAGACATATCTTTAAAAAATACAAACAAATGGCAAAAAAAAAATGTGAAAAGGTACTCAACATCACGGATCATCAGAGAAATGCAAATCAAAACTACAATGAGATATCATCTCACCCCTGGTTAAAATGGCTTATATCCAAAAGACAGGCAATAGCAAATGCTGGCGAGGACTGGAGAAAAGGGAACCCTTGTACACTGTTAGTGGAAAATTAAACTAATACAACCTCTATAAAGAATATTATGAAAGCTCCTCAAAAAAACTAAACATAGAACTACCATACATTCCACAATCCCACTGTTAGATATATACCCAAAAGAAAGGAAATCAGCATATAAAAGAGATACCTGCCCTCCCATGTTTATTGCAGCAGTATTCTCAGTAGCCAAGATTTGGAAGCAACTTAAGTGTGCATCCACAGATGATTGGATAAAGAAAATGTGGTACATATACACCATGGAGTACTATCACCCATAAAAATAATGAGATCCTGTCATTTGCAACAACATGATGAAACTGGAGATCATTATATTATGTGAATTAAACCAGGCACAGAAAGACAAACTTTGTTATTCTCACTTATTTGTGGAAGCTAAAAATTTAAAACACTGAACTCATGGAGGTAGAGAATAGAAAGATGGCTACTAGAGGGTAGGAAGGGTAGTGATTAGGTGAGGGGGAAGTGGGGATATTTAATTTGTATAAAAATAATTAGAATAAGAAGTAGAAGAATAAATAAGTAGTATTTGGTTGCACAATAAAGCAACTATAGTCAATAATAATTTAATTGTACATCCAAAAATAACTTAAACTGTTTAATTGGGTTATTTATAACACAAAGGATAAATTCTTAAGATGATGAATACCTTATTTACACTGATGTGATTACTACACATTGCATGGCTGTATAAAAACACCTCACGTACCTCATAAATATGAATACCTACTATGCACCAACAAAAATTTAAAAAATTGTTTAAGTTCCATCTGCTTTGTGCTTTATGCATTGTGAAGTGCTTTTGGAGAAAAAGGTATAGATATCCTGTGTCTTATGTAATGTAATTTTGTTTTTGTTTCTATAAGGGGTAGACAGAACAGTTTCTGCCTGATTCTGATACCTTCAGTGTTTTTATAGACAGTTTTCCCAGAGTTTATTATTTGTGGGAATATTAGTCCAGTAAAAGCTTTTCTATCACTACCACAAACTAAAAATGGACCAATGATTTATAAACCTGCTCCTGTGAATCACAAGGATGCAGAAAAGCTATGCCACTGTTCGAGAAGAGGGTGTTTTCCTTCTTTCTATTTATATCTGTGTAGCTTTAAATGAATCCATTCCACATATTTATGATATCTTTTAATACTTTAATTGAAGAAAACAGTTCACCAGTTGGAAGTCATGTTTTCAATCTTAGGACAACATTATTTTTAAAAATCTGATTTTTCTATTTAAGTATGTTTATAAAGGTCATATTATGACACAAACTATGGGAACATTGCTTACTCACTCTACACTTAGGCTATCCAACAGTGTTGGTGATACATGCTTGGATTTAAATGATTGAGCATTATTAGAACATCTTGGAGTTATCAAGGCCAATGACAGCAATTCATGGTGAGCCACAAGGAGCAGTGGGAGGGATTATACTTCAAACTGTAGAATGACTTTATCAGACAGTTTAAATTCTCAATGTGTAGATAGTGGAGCATCAAATATTTACATAAGAACTTTTAATTTTTTTATTTTCTAGAATGATGTTTGTGCTTTAAGTCTTGGTAATCAAGGCCATCTCTTCTTATTGAAAATTTTAAAACCGGCTTCTGAAGACATAACAAAATGCTTGTCTGATTGTAACAAAAATTGAGCTCTAAATAGAGGTGCTTTTCATAAGAATAGCACATGAAATGTAACATATAAAAGTGATATCTGATACAAGTGATTTATTGTTGTGTATTGGTCTTTTCTGTCTCCTATAATAAAATATAAACTGAGTAACTTATAAGCAACAAAAATTTATGTCTCAGTTTTGGAGCTGGGAAGTTCAAATTTAAAACATCAGCAGTGTCTGCTGAGGAACCATTTCCTGACTTATAGATGGTTCCTTGTTTTTGTTTTTGTTTTTTAAATTTTACTTTAAGTTCTGGGGTACATCTGCAGAACATGCAGGTTTGTTACATAGGTATACATGTGCCATGGTGGTTTGTTGCATCTGTGAACCTTTCATCTAGGTTTTAAGCCCCTCATGCATTAGGTATTTGTTCAAAGACTCTCCCTTCCCTCTCCCCCCACCCACCAACAGGCTCCAGTGTGTGAGATTCCCCTCCCTCTGTCCACATGTTCTCATTACTCAGCTCCCACTTGTAAGTGAGAACATGCAGTGTTTGGTTTTCCGTTCCTGTGCTAGTTTGCAGAGGATGATGGTTTCCAGCTTCATCCATGTCCCTGCAAAGGACATGAACTTACTCTTTTTTATGGCTGCATAGCATTCCAAGGTGTATATGTGCCACATTTTCTTTATACAGTCTATCATTGATGGGCATTTGGATTGGTTCCAAGTCTTTGCTATTGTAAATAGTGCTGCAAGAAACATATTTGCTCTCACCTAGTGAATGAGGTAAATGATCTCCCTTGAGCCTATTTTGTAAAATTCCTAATCCCATTCATGAGGTTTTCAGCCTCATGACCCAGTTTCCTAAGCCTTCTTCTTCTACTATCATCACACTGGTGAGCAGGTTTTGACATGAATTTTGGGTGAATGCTGTCATTAAGAGCAGAGCACACAGCCGCAATTCACTATTATTTACATGTAGAAATAATGCACTGCATAACCCATTTACATGTGTATATTGAATACATGATATTTTGTGAGGTCTTCTCATATAATCAGAAAGGCAGCAAATTTAATATCCTAAAATTGAGGTGGGGGCTGAGGGATGAGAGCAAGCTGAATGTAAAGAAACAGTTCTCTTGTATAAACTATTTATTTTACTCTTGATCAGTAGACTATTTTGTATGTAATTCTATGACTTCTATTTATAATATTATAAAATTATGATAGTCATTCAATAGCAATTATTGAGGTAATAAATTCACAGGCACTGTGAAAAAGACTGAACAAGAAACAGTCCTAAGCTTGTGGATTTGATAATGTCCTAAGAAGATATGTAAGAGTAAAATATGATGAGTACGGTCAGGGACTCTCGCGTCATATTCCAGAAACATTGACTTTGCATGTGTAATACATATGTTAATATTTGTATTGTGTGGTATGTAAACATAAAGTAATAGATGTAATATAGTATTAATGCTCTTTACCTATGGCTTATGTTACTATTACAAATTGTTAGCATTTTATTTAAATTTCTTAATAAATATTACAGAAAACTTGAACTCCCTTTTGTACTCCTTTTCCCTTTTTCTCTGAAGATAATTAGCATAATAAAGTTGTATTAATTCCCTGAATGCATTTGAAATTTTGACTGTGAATGTTTACATTCATAAATAATATCTACTATCTAGTATTTTTAAAAACATTCACGCCAGGTGCGGTGGCTCAAGCCTGTAATCCCAACACTTTGGGAGGCCGAGGCGGGTGGATCACAAGGTCAAGAGATTGAGACGATCCTGGTCAACATGGTGAAACCCCGTCTCTACTAAAAATACAAAACATCAGCTGGGTATGGTAACGCGTGCCTGTAATCCCAGCTACTCAGGAGGCTGAGGCAGGAGAATTGCCTGAACCCAGGAGGTGGAGGTTGCAGTGAGCCGAGATCGCGCCATTGCACTCCAGCCTGGGTAACAAGAGTAAAACTCCGTCTCAAAAAAAAAAAAAAAAAAAAAAAATCACAACTTAATCATTCAACATTATGTTTGTGAAATTAATCTATTTGATACTTACAATCCACTTCATTTTTACTATTGAAAAGCTAATTTAGTCATGTAAATATATCAATATTTACTAATCAGTTTTCCAGCTAACTTAAGTTTCTTCCAATTTTAGGTTAGGTCACTATAAACATTTTTGTGTGTGTTTCTTTGTGTATAGTTAAAAGAATGAAACTATAGGGTATATATTTAACTGTGGCATTGCTGTGTCTTAAGAGATGCACATCTTTAGCTTTATCAGATATTATAAAACAATTCTATAAATGTATTGTAACAATTTTTACTCCACTGGGTGAGTATGAGAATCTTTTTATTCATCTTCAAAACATGGTATGGTCAGACTTTTGAGTCTAGTAGCTGTCATGTTGTTTAAATTTCAATTTTTTATCTGTTAATGAGGCTGATTAATATATTTATTAGCTACCTAGGAGTCTTCCATGAATTGCCTATTTAAATTCTTATTTCATTTTTAAATAAATTATGTGGGTATTTCACTTTGGTTTGCAGAGATTATCTGTATATTTTTTAATTAAACTTTTGCTGATTATATGGATTAAAAGTATCTTTCACTCTATAGTTTATATTTTAACTTTATGTTTTTTCCAAAGGAAGATACCAATTTTAATGTGGTTAAATGTATCAATCTCTCTATGATTGCATTTTCCTTCAAGAATTTTTTCTTCGACTTAATATGATAAATATATCAGCATATTTTTCTTTTTTTAATTGCATTTTAGGTTTTGGGGTACACGTGAAGAACATGTAAGATTGTTGCATAGGTACACACATGGCAGTGTGGTTTTCTGTCTTCTTTCCCCTCACCTGTATCTGTCATTTCTCCCCATGCTATCTCTTCCCACCTCCCCACCTCCATCGCTCCCCCATTTCCCCCCAACGGACCCCAATGTGTAGTGCTCCCCTCACTGTGTCCATGTGTTCTCATTGTTCAACACCCACCTATGAGTGAGAACATGCGGTGTTTGATTTTCTGCTCTTGTGTCAGTTTGCTGAGAATGAAGGTTTCCAGCTTCATCCATGTCCCTACAAAGGACGTGAACTTATCGTTTTTGATGGCTGCATAATATTCCATGGTGTATATGTACCACATTTTCCCTATCCAGTCTATCATCGTTGGGCATTTGGGTTGGTTCCAGGTCTTTGCTATTGTAAACAATGCTGCAATGAACATTCATGTGCATGTGTCCTTATAGTAGAATGATTTCTAATCCTTTGGATGTATACCCAGTAATGGGATTGCAGGGTCAAATGGGATTTCTATTTTTAGGTCATTGAGGAATCGCCACACTGTCTTCCACAATGGTTGAATTAATTTACATTCCCACCAACAGTGTAAAAGTGTTCCTATTTCTCCACATCCTCTCCAGCATCTGTTGTTTCCAGATTTTTTAATGATTGCCATTCTAATTGGTGTGAGATGGTATCTCAATGTGGTTTTGATTTGCATTTCTCTAATGACCAATGATGATGAGCATTTTTTCATATGTTTGTTGGCCTCCTGTATGTCTTCTTTTGTAAAGTATCGGTTCATATCCTTCAACCATTTTTGAATGGGTTTGTTTGTTTTTTCCTTGTAGATCTGTTTTAGTTCTTTGTAAATTCTGGATATCAGCCCCTTGTCAGATGGGTAGACTGCAAAATTTTTTTCCCATTCTGTTGGTTGCCGATTCATTCTACTGACTGTTTCTTTTGCTGTGCAGAAGCTGTGGAGTTTGATTAGGTCCAATTTGTCTATTTTGGCTTTTGTTGCCATTGCTTTTGGCATTTTGGTCATGAAGTCCTTGCCTATGCCTATGTCCTGAATGGTTTTGCCTAGATTTTCTTCTAGGATTTTTATGGTGTTAGGTCAGATGTTTAAGTCTTTAATCCATCTGGAGTTAATTTTGGTGTAAGGTGTCAGGAAGGGGTCCTGTTTCTGCTTTCTGCACATGGCTAGCCAGTTTTCCCAACACCATTTATTAAACAGGGAATCCTTTCCCTATTGCTTGTTTTTGTCAGGTTTGTCGAAGATCAGATGGTTATGGGTATGTTTTATTTCCTCTGAGGCCTCTGTTCTGTTCCATTGGTCCATATCTCTGTTTTGGTACCAGTACCATGCTGTTTTGATTACTGTAGCCTTGTAGTATAGTTTGAAGTCCGGTAGTGTGATGCCTCCTGCTTTGTTCTTTCTGCTTAGAATTGACTTGGCTATGTGGGCTCTCTTTTGGTTCCATATGAAGTTTAAGGTGTTATTTTCCAGTTCTGTGAAGAAGGTCATTGGTAGCTTGATGGGAATAGTGTTGAATCTGTAAATTACTTTGGGCAGTATGGCCATTTTCACGATGTTGATTCTTCCTAACCATGAACATGGAATGTTTCTCCATCTATTTGTGTCCTCTCTTATTTCATTGAGTAGTGGCTTGTAGTTCTCCTTGAAGAGGTCCTTTACGTTCCTTGTTAGTTGTATTCCTAGGTATTTTATTCTCTTTGTAGCAATTGTGAATGGCAGTTCGTTCTTGATTTGGCTCTCCTTAAGTCTGTTACTGGTGTATAGGAATGCTTGTGATTTTTGCACGTTGATTTTGTATCCTGAGACTTTGCTTAAGTTGTTTATCAGTTTCAGGAGATTTTGGGCTGAGGTGATGGGGTCTTCCAGATATACAATCATGTCATCTGCAAATAGAGAAAATTTAATTTCCTCCTTTCCAATTTGAATATTCTTTATTTCTTTTTCTTGCCTGATTGCCTTGGCTAGAACTTCCAGTACTATATTGAATAGGAGTGGTGAGAGAGGGCATCCTTGTCTAGTGCCAGATTTCAAAGGGAATGCTTCCAGTTTTTGCCCATTCAATATGATATTGGCTGTTGGTTTGTCGTAAATAGCTTTTATTGTTTTGAGATATGTTCTGTCAATACCTAGTTTATTGAGGGTTTTTAGCATAAAGGGCTGTTGAATTTTGTCAAAGGCCTTCTCTGCATCAATTGAGATAATCATGTGGTTTTTGTCTTTGGTTCTGTTTATGTGGTGAATTACGTTTATGGACTTGCGTATGTTGAACCAGCCTTGCATCCCCGGGATGAATCCTACTTGATCATGGTGGATGAGCTTTTTCATATGCTGTTGCAATTGGTTTGCCAGTATTTTATTGAAGATTTTTGCATCTATATTCATCATGGCTATTGGCCTGAAATTTTCTTTTTTTGTTGAGTCTCTGCTGGGTTTTGGTATCAGGATGATGTTTGTCTCATAAAATGATTTTGGAAGGATTCTCTCTTTTTGGATTGTCTGGAATAGTTTCAGAAGGAATGGTATCAGCTCCTCTTTGTATGTCTGGTAGAATTCGGCTGTGAACCCATCTGGACCTGGGTTTTTTTTGGGTGGTAGGTTCTTAATTGCTGCCTCAACTTCAGACCTTTTTATTGGTCTATTCAGGGTTTCGGCTTCTTCCGGGTTTAGGCTTGGGACGATGCAGGTGTCCAGGAATTTATCCATTTCTTCCAGGTTTACTAGTTTATGTGCATAGAGTTGTTTGTAATAATCTCTTATGATGGTTTGGATTTCTGTAGAATCTGTGGTGATATCCCCTTTATCGTTTTTTATTGCATCAATTTGGTTATTCTCTCTTTTCTTTTTTATTAATCTGGCTAGTGGTCTGTCTATTTTGTTGATATTTTCAAAAACCAGCTCCTGGATTTATTGATTTTTTGAAGAGTTTTTTGTGTCTCTATTTCCTTCAGTTCTGCTCTGATCTTAGTTATTTCCTGTCTTCTGCTAGGTTTTGAGTTTTTTTGATCTTGCTCCTCTAGGGCTTTCAATTTTGATGATAGGATGTCAATTTTAGATCTCTCCTTTCTTCTCTTATGGGCACTCATTGCTATATATTTTCCTCTAGAGACTGCTTTAAATGTGTCCCAGAGATTCTGGTACGTTGTGTCTTCATTCTCGTTGGTTTTGAAGAACATCTTTATTTCTGCCTTCATTTCATTGTTTATCCAGTCAACATTCAAGAGCAAGTAGTTCAGTTTTCATGAAGCTGTGCGGTTCTGAGTTAGTTTCTGCATTCTGAGTTCTAACTCGATTGCACTGTGGTCTGAGAGACTGTTTGTTATGATTTCCATTCTTTTGCATTTGCTGAGGAGTGATTTATTGCCAATTATGTGGTCAGTTTTAGAGTAGGTGTAATGTGGTGTTCAGAAGAATGTATTTTCTGTGGATTTGGGGTGGAGAGTTCTGTAAATGTCTATTAGGTTTGCTTGTTCCAGGTCTGAGTTCAGATCCTGGATATCCTTGTTGATTTTCTGTCTGGTTGATCTGTCTAATATTGACAATGGGTTGTTAAAGTCTCCCACTATTATTGTGTGGGAGTCTAAGTCTCTTTGTAAGTCATTAAGAACTTGCCTTATGTATCTGGATGCTCTTGTATTGGGTACGTATATATTTAGGATCGTTAGCTCTTCTTGTTGCAGTGATCCTTTTACCATTATGTAATGTCCTTCTTTATCTCTTTAGATCTTTGTTGCTTTAAAGTCTATGTTATCAGAGATGAGAATTGCAACTCCTGCTTTTTTTTTTTTTTTTTTTTTGCTCTCCATTTGCTTGGTAGATCTTCCTCCATCCCTTTATTTTGAGCCTTTGTGTATCCTTGCATGTATGATGGGTTTCCTGGATACAGCACACTGATGAGTTTTGGCTTTTTATCCAATTTGCCAGTCTGTGTCTTTTGATTGGGACATTTAGTCCATTTACATTTAGGGATAGTATTGTTATGTGTGAATTTGATACTGTCATTTTGATGCTACCTGGCTATTTTGTTGGTTAGTAGACACAGATTTTTGATTGTGTTGATGCTCTTTTACCATTTGGTGTGTTTTTGGAGTGGCTGGTACTGGTTGTTCCTTTATATGTGTAGAGCCTCTTTCAGGAGTTCTTGTGGAGCAGGTTTGGTGGTGATGAAATCTGTGAGTTCTTGCTTGTTCACAAAGGATTTTATTTTTCCTTCACTTATGAAGCTTATTTTGGCTGGATAGGAGATTCTGGGTTGAATATTGGCCCCCAGTCTCTTCTGGCTTGTAGAGTTTCTGCTGAGAGATCTGCTGTGAGTTGGGCTTCCCTTTGTGGGTAACCCGACCTTTCTCTCTGGCTGCCCTTAGCATTTTCTCTTTCATTTCAACCCTGGTGAATCTGACGATTATGTGCCTTGGGGTTGTTCTTCTTGAGGAATATCTTTGTGGTGTTCTCTGTATTTCCTGGATTTGAATATTGGTCTGCCTTGCTAGGTTGGGGAAGTTTTCCTGGATAGTATCCTGAAGAGTATTTTCCAGCTTGGATTCATTCTCTTCATCACATTCAGGTACACCAATCAAACATAGATCAGGTTCTATCACATAGTCCCACATTTCTTGAAGATTTTGTTCATTCCTTTTTGCACTTTTTTCTCTGTTTTTGCTTTCTCTTTTTATTTCATTGAGTTGATCTTCGACCTCTGATATCCTTTCTTCTACTTGGTCAATTCTGCTGTTGAAGCTTGTGCAGGCTTCACGAAGTTCTTGTGTTGTGTTTTTCAGCTCCATCAATTCACTTATATTCCTCTCTATGCTGTCCATTCTCGTTAGCATTTCGTCCAATCTTTTTTCAATGTTCCTAGTTACTTTGCATTAGGTTAGAACGTGTTCTTTTAGCTCACTGCAGTTTCTTACTACCCACCTTCTGAAGTCTGAATCTGTCATTTTATCACCCTCCTGCTCCATCCGGTCTGGTTCCGTTGCTGCTGAGGAGTTGTGATCCCTTTTAGGGGGAGAGGTGTTCTGGTTTCGGGAGTTTTCATCCTTTTTGTGCTGGTTTCTTCCCATTTTTGTGGATTTATCCACCCGTTGTCTTTGTAGTTACTGTCTTTCAGATTGAGTCTCTGAGTGAGCTTCTAGTTTGTGGATGCTGAAGTTACTTCTTTTTTCTTTTTTTTAAGCTTTCCTTCTAACAGTCTGGCCCCTCTGCTGTAAGACTGCTGAGGTCCTCTCTGGGCCCTGCTTGCCTGGGGATCACCTGCAGCAACTGCAGAACAGTAAGGGTTGCTACCAGTTTCCTCTTCCTCTATTTTCGTCCCAGAAGGATGCTCGTCAACTGTCAGTCCATTCTCTCCTGTATGAGGTGAGTCTTTGGATCTATGGGGGTCAGGGAGCTACTTGAGGAGACAGTCTATCTTTCATTGGGGCTTAAGTCCTGAGTTGTGAGCTCCATTGTTCATTCAGAGCTGCTGGGCAGGTACCTTTAGGTCTGCTGCAGCTGTACTCATAAAGCACTTTTTGTTCCCAGGTGCTCTGTCCCAGGGAGTTGGAGCTTTATGAGTTTCCGTTGCACTACTGCCTTTTTTGATTTTTCTTTCAGGGTCTGACCCACCCAGCTAGCAGCACGCCTAGTCACTGCCTGCCCGCAGGGGCTTTGTTGAGCTGCTGTGGGCTCTGCCCAGCTGCCCTGTGCTCTTCCCTGAAGTCCTGTTTATATGGGCGTAGTTAGAACTGTCTTGGCAACGGTGGCCCCGCCTCTGTTATGGTGGATTCTCTCTGTTGTGGCAGGTTGCCTTGGCAATGGCAGGTTGCCTCAGAGATGGCAGCCTGCCTTGGTAGTGGTGGAGAGTCTCAGCAATGGTGGACGCCCCTCCCCCACCGAGCGAGATCATCCAGGGTTCATCTGTCCTTGCTTTGAAACACTCAACCCAGAGGGTTTCCAATTACTGTTTTTGTTTTCATTGTTGTTGGGGGGGGGGGGGGACCAACCAAGCCTGATCACCTGGCTCCCTGACTCAGAGTCTTTTCTTTTATTCTTTAAGTTGAATGACCCAGCGTTCCAGTTGCTTGTTGAAAAGGCGCCGGGATCTCCAGTGCCGTGACTCACTGAGTCGGCTCAAACAGTGGCGCTGGCTCCTGGCGGATTTTTTGCCTAGGAATCTCCTGGCCTGGCTCGCTATTTCAGATGAATGGGCAACTCTGCCATCTCAGGGCTCCGATCGCCAGCTAAGAGGGCTCCCAGACCAGTGGCTTTTGTACGGAGAACTGCCGTGACAGGGCATGGTCACAGCAACCGCATGGGCCGAATCAGCCCTGCGGGGGCCAAAACAGCCACACTGGCCGGGACTGCGGCACTGGTGACCCCTCTGCCTGGGTATCTCCTGGTCTGTGGGCAATAAAAATTCATCTGGAAATGCGGCGTCCACTCACCCTCTGCACTTTCACTGGGAGCTGAAGTCCTGAGCTGTTTTTAGGCAGCCATCTTCCCGGCATTCCCAGCATATTTTTCTTATAAATTTTTTTAAAGTTTTGATTTTTTCACGTTTATGACTTTCAATCCATCTGGATTTTATTTTTGTAATATAAAGTATAATATTATTTTTCTCTTTATTGACAATTACCTGTTTCAGCATTTCTAGTACCATTATTCTTCATGGCTGATGTGTAATGTCTTAACTGAGTGCACTGGTTCTGTTTGCTGAATCATGTCTTCCTTTTGCTTAATTTCTCAAAGGAAAATTAAAAAAAAAATGGCCCCAGGAGGATGGCACCTAGTGGCTCTGTTCATTAAAATAACTAAGGCTTATTTTCACATTTTTTGGTCACTAAATATTTCCCACACATTATTTTGGATAACTGAGTGCTTAACTGAAAAAGAGGATCAAAGGTATCATTGCATTTAGAAAGAGTACTTGAAATGTCTTCAGTCTGAATCTTTGAATCAGCAGGAATAAATCAGTTTGAATATAAAAATAAATATAATTAATAATATTTTTCTGTTATGCTTCTAGGCTCTTTTCTAGTTCAGTCTAGAATTCATTACAGCTTTCTAGGAGCCTAACATGTGATGAAATCATAACACTTGTTTTGGATGGTGGTTCTGGAGCAATATGTTAGTTGTCTGTTTAGTATGTTTCTTAAATCTCCCTCAGTATAAAGGCTGAACAATTGATAGCACACATGTGCAGAAAATTGTTCTCAAAACAATTTTCTGTGAAGCATGAGTAGGATGTCAAAATTCCACCTATTCTTCACCTATTTCAGGTGATATTGCTCACACACACAGCTCACACACACACTTCTCAGATCACATTGGAGAATGTAGGTGTCTCTACAGAAAATAGGAAATTAGTTTATTTACATAGGCTGTAATCCACAGCAGATCTAGTAAGAAAACAAATATATCTGAATTTTCCAATGTGAAAGAAACAGATTAATCATGAATAATACAAAGCAGGAGAGGATTTAGATGATAGTTTTCTAGCCTGGGGGTATACAAACCCAGACAGGAATTTGAAATAATCACTTTTGTCTTTACTGCCCATCTGTCTCTTTTTCTGCTGTTCTGCAATTTGAAGTCTTCGGGAATCTTATCTTTCCCGCGGTACCCAGCCTTAGTTTTCTGGGTTAGACCTGAGCTCTCCATTCTAGTCAGTGTTGAGCTATATCTCTGTTGGATGGCAAAAAGAAGGCAATGTGATTCACATGAATGTAGGAATTACTGGTGGCATCCAATACTATATTTCATAAAAGAATGCCAATGTCTAATTGGTAAAATTTAAGAGAATAGAATTTGTATTAAAATAGTGCTAGGCACTATGCTAGTATTATGGGCCTTTTAGTGCTCTAAGAACTTGACAAAGAGATATAAATATGCATATTTTTCCCACAATGCAGGAACAAATGCAGGACATATGTGGTGGGAGGCTGGCAGAGGAAATCTGTCTTCTTCCTATTAATTATATTACAACGATGAGCTACACAAAAATCCCTTCTCTCACCCTGATGCATGTTGGCACCACATGGTTTTCTGGTCCTCCAGGATAGAATCCATCTCACCACCTCAAGTAACTACACTTACCCCTGTTTGCACATCAAGATAGTAAGGAGTATTTGATAAAATATTTGCAAATGTTATTGACCAGTAACATATATCAATGACAAATTTTATAAACTAGATATTATTTAAAAGCTAAAATTATTTTAAAATAATGAATCATATCAGCTATGAGCACAAATTAAAATGCTAAACAAATGTACTATTCAAATGTCAGAAACAAAGCTATACCTAAGAGTTTAAAGGGCTAGTTCAAATCTTGACTAGATTGTAAAGTTAGTCTATCTTCCAAGCTTTCTTAAAAATTATTTATGTTAGGTTTACAACACGTCTTTGATGCTCCTCAATTTTATAAAACCTGAGTCAGTGCAATTTAGCAGAACTTTACTGCACAACAATCTGCGTCATGCATTTTGGAGCATAAAAAGGGAGACTCATACTTCCTCTCTTTATGAGCTTGCCACAGTGTGAATCTTTATAAAGCAGCAACAATGAACATAAATGTCCTTGGGTCAGGAAGAGAAAAATGAAGCAGGTGGGGGTGAAAACAACAGGGAGTGATTGGGACTGTGGTAACTTAGAGAGGAGAGGCAGCCTTCCAAAAGGATAAGAGGTGAGCTATTCAGCTCCAGCTTATTGCCATGCAGGAATACAGACTCATTGTTGCCAGATCTTGAGGTTTTCTCCAAGAGCATTTTTACGTGAAATATGGTTTTCCACTATTGACAACAAATTTTTTAAATTAAATGTCAAAGAAAACATGACTGCAGGCTAAATATGGCACATAGGCTGACGATTTTAAAACCACAAATTTATGGTGTGTGCTTGGAATATTCAGCACACTTCACTGAGAATAATTAATCCATCCCATCCCAAACATTGTCATTCAAGTGAAAATGAGCCATGACTTCTAGATTACCAGATATAAGAATAATATATATTTATTCTGTCTTTCCTTTTACTCAGCAACATTTGCCAAACATGACCATTCCCTGATTGTAACACCATACTTTCTTACCTTCCCTCCTAATAATTGGCATTTATTCCCACTCTCTTTGGCAGCTCTGCCACTCTGAATCATGCTTATATGTGAATGTTACTCACCTTGGTATCTTCAATATAGATTGCTCTTCACCTCCCACCCATATCTGCACTTTCCACTTCCATGTGCTTGGATGTCTAACAGGTATATTGTCTCAAAATCTACTCTTAATTTTTTTTCCCAATCCTGATCATCCCCAGTTAGCTTCATTGCAGCTACTGGTATCAGTTGCGTAATCTAGAAATCTGAGATTCATTCTTGATATCTTCCTATTAACTTTCTCCAATTATCTCTATTTTCACTGTGGCCACACTAGTCCTAGCTACCATCATCTTTCACCTTAATTGCTAAAAAAGCCTCCCAGCTTGTCTCCTTGAATTAATTCTTGCTTATTATCATAGAGCAGCCAAAAATCTTTTTAAATGTCAATTTTATCATCATAATTTCCTGCTTCAAAACCTTCAATGGTCTTTTGAACCTTTGGGTAAAATTCAAAATCCTTACCATGGGCTACCTGGATCTGTGTGGTCTAGAATCTTCTGCCTCTGCAAGAAACTAGACTGTATGACTTGCACGGCACACCCCAGCCACATTCCTCTTCTCCAGCAAACCAAGCTTCTCACCCTGTCACCATGGAGTATAAACATATTTGCTAATTTAAAAAAAAAAAAAGTTTTTCTGTCTGGCTGCCATAGTATACATATGGTATCCTGATACTTCAACTAAGATCTAACAGCCAGTGTCAAGGTCAGGAAGTGTAGTGAAATATTGGTGAACCTCAGAATATATTACTTCTAGTCATCATCTCAAACAGTCCTGGAAGGTTGCGTCAGTTGGAAACAAAGTGTTTTACTTTCCTGGATGATCCTTCTGATATCAGTTTTTATTCCATTCTATTCTGATGCCAACTTCTTCTTTATTTCCTTATTGAAACAAAGGAGTATTTTGTAATACAAAATCAAACACAAATTATTGCATTTATATTTCACTTAGAAGATCATATTATCCCAGACTGGATCTAGGACAGTCAGAAAGTCTGAATGACATAGATTTTCAGTTGAGCTTTGAACAACACAAGTTTGAACTGTGCAGGTCCACTTATACATGAATTTTTTAATGACTATATTGGAAATTTTTTGTCGATTTGCAGCAATTTAAAAAAAACTGGAAGACAAACTGGGTAGCCTAGAAATACAGAATAAATAGGGAAAAGTTTGTTATGTCATAAAACCATAAAATATACTTAGATACTGGTCTATTTTATCACTTACTACCATAAAATATACAAAAAATCTATTATAAAAAGTTAAAATATATCAAACTTACTCACACAAACACAGATTATACATAGCACCATTCATGGTAGAAAGAAATATAAGCAAATGTAAAGATGCAGTAAAAAACCATAAGTGCATAAAATCAACTGTAGTTCATGTACTACTGCAATAATTTAGTGATCACTTCCTGTTGCTATTGCAGTGAGTTCAAGTGTGGCAAGTATGCCCTTAAAATGTACCTGATATAATTCTCTGCCCCTCAGCAGTTTCTCTCTCCAATAAATTTCCTATCACAGAAAATGTGATCTCTCAGCATTTCAGACATATGATTTATCTTGTAAACAAACAACATAAATTTACAGGATTGATACAGTACAGTACTATTTTCTCTTTCTAATGATTTTCTTAATAACATTTGCTTTTCTCTAACTTACTTTATTGTAAGAATATAGTATATAATATATATAACATACGCAATAGATGTTAATTGACAGTTTACATTGTCAGTAAGGCTTCTAGTCAACAGAACATGATTAATAGTTAAGTTTTTAAACAGTCAAAAGTTACATGCAGATTTTCTGCACTGGGGTTTAGCACCCCAACCCACATGCTGTTCAAGGGTCAATTTTATTTGTTTTCCACAAATAGTTATTGAGTCCCCACTATATGATGGACATTGTACTAAGTCACTGGGATATGCTGGTGAGGAAAACATAGAAACTCTTGTGAAGCTTGTGGTACAGTTGAGAAGACAGCTATAAATCAAAAAATCACACAAAGAACTACATTATTGTAAGTTGAGATAAGTGCTGTGATAAAAAGTGTCACAGAGGACTGACAGAGTATAATAGAGGAAATTGGCCTAGTTTAGGAGGTTGAAAAAGCCCTCTTTAGAAAAATAATGCCTAAGTTAAGACTAAGATGAATAGGGATTACCTAGCTGTAGAAAAAGGGAGAACTTTCCAGGGATTGAAATGACATATGCAAAGGCCTTGAACCCGAAGAGTTTGGTATGATTAAGAAGCTGAATGAATGCCAGTATCCTTTGTCCACCACATTTATATAGAGCAAAAGTGATTTCCTATATGATGCCATTGGAGGAACAGGCATGGGCCAGGTGACTCAGGGTCTCTTAAGTTATCTTAGGGAATCTTGCCCTTTATCGTAAGATCAAATGGAAGCCACTCAAAAGTTTACATGAGGGAAGTAACATAAAATTACACTTTGGAAAGATCACATCAATTACATTTTGGAGAATAATTTGAAGAGATTGTGGTAAACCAGGATGAAGATAAGACTGATTGCATTGAGGTTGCAAGAACAGGAATAGAGGTAAAATAATAAATTCAAGAGATGTTCCAAAGATAAAATCAACACAACTTGGGGATGAACACTCTTGAAATAGAAAGTAAGCACAAGATGAAGCTCTCAAAGGTGACTTTCAAGTGTCAAGGTTATGAAATTGTTAGCAATTATGCCATCAAATGTGCTAGAAATACTGGAAAGTGACTCTCAAAGAGGATGTCCACAAATTCAATGCATGTGTTAAATTTGACTAGAAAACTATGTTAAAAAATGATGTTCTGGAGTTCAGTGGAGAGGTACTTAAAGGTTCTAACACTCTTTTCTTAGTTTTTTCATCTTCATCAAAATTGTATAGAGACAGTAAGCTATAAATAAAAATATTTATAGGATATACTCATTGAGTAATATATATTAAACCTTTTGATAATCAAATGCATTTTGAACAGTCTGAAGATTGAGTTACACAGATTTTAAAGTGCACTAATCTGCCTGCTTTTTAAAAATCCTCATGACTAGATGTGGCTGATTCCAAAGTGAGTTATTTAGCCAGTACCAGTACAAACCAGCTATTAAGTCAGAAACAAAAGCAATCTGTTTTCACGTTATATATTTCACCTATAAATAATTTAAGAAGAGTAAATTTCCTGCCAGGCCACATTGAATGCATTCCTAATATGCAATGAAGTTGTACCTTTTCAATCCTTCTAGGATTCATATCAATCACAACCACAACAGTCTTTTCAAATGTAGATAAGTATTCAAATTGAACATGTGGAGAAAAAAACCAAAGTAAATAATAATTTATAATTACGAAAGTTATTTAGTCTATTCTTTTGTTAATATATAAAATGAACTCTGTAAATAGCACATTCAAACACTGTATCTGAGCCAGTCTTAATCACCCAATACAAGTTTTGATAAAGGAATTTGAATTTTGGAATTCAATCTATAGCAATTAGTAAAATCAGCAACAAAAATAACACTGTGTTGCTGTAAACATTTATATAAAGATGTCTTCATTTATGGGATATATATTCAGGAATGTTTATAGCAACATTATATAGACAAAATTCTGGCAACAATTTAAATCATCAATAAGAAAATGGTTGCATGAATTATGTCATGCAGTTAACAATTTAAAATTATTCAGCATGTCCTTGTGTATTTGCCTGAAAAGAAGGCCATAAAATATTATAAATTAAGCGAAAAGGAAATACAATCTCATTTTAGTAGGTGAAGGAAATATATATAGGTAGATATATGTTTAGTATAAACATAAATGTGTGCAAGAAGGATAACTATTTTACTAAATGAATTGGGCTTAGTAAGATTTAAGTATATGAAAAAACTTCATTCCTTCTCACCAAACTTTGTTGAATTCATTATATTGACACTTTCTTTCTCAGATCTGTACAGAAATTTAAGCAAGTCCGTTAGCTTTTATAGTCACTCTTAGATAAATTTTAGAAATTTTCTGAAGTGGATTACTCCTATAAGTCAATTGATGGGTGGGGAGGAGGGTGGGCAACAGCAGAACAGAAAAGCAATAGGAAAACGCCAAATTCTAGTGAGGATGTGGAGCAACCAGAACTCTCATTCATTGCTGATGTGAATGCAAAATGCTACAGCCACTTTGGAAAAAAGCTGGGTGGTTTCTTAAAAAACTAAATGTACTCTTATCGCACAATTCAGCAAAAGTGCTTCTTGATATTTACATAAAGGCCTTAAAAACTTATGTCAGCACGAAAACCTACACATGGATTTTTACAGAAGCTTTATTTATAAATGCCAAAATGTGGAAGTGACCAAGACATCCTACAGTGAATGAATGGAGGAATAAACTGTAGTATATTCAGGGAAAGGAATATTATTATTTTGTTTTGTTTTATTAGTAGGGGCTTAAATTTGTTTTAGTTAAATTTCAACTTTTATTTTAGATTAAGAGGGCACATGTGCAAGTTTATTACATGGCTCTATTTTGTGGCACTTAGGTTTGGGGTATGATCCCGTCACCCAGGTACTAAGCACAGTGCCCAATAGGTAGTTTTTCCACCACTGCCCCCATCTCTTCCTAATCTCTCTCTAGCAGTCCTCAGTATTTATTGTTCCCATCTTTATGCCCACCTGTACTCAATGTTTAGCTCTCACTTGTAAGTGAAAGCATTCAGTATTTGGTTTCCTATTCCTGTGTTAATTCACTTATGATTATGGCTTCTAGCTGTATCTATATTGGTGCAAAGAACATGATTTCATTCCTTTTTGTGGCTGCAAGTATTCTATAGTGTATGTATATTATATTTTTATTCAGTCCACTGTTGATGAGCATCTGGGATAATTCCATATCTTTGCTATTGTGAACAGTGCTGTGATGAACACATAAGTACATATGTATTTTTGGTAGAATTACTTATCTTCCTTTAGGTATATACACAATAATGGGATTGTTGGGTCAAATGGTAGTTCTGTTTTCTTTGGGAAATCTTCAGTTGCTCTCTAGAGTGGCTGTACTTGTTTATATTCCCTCCACCAATGTGTAAGTGTTCCCTTTTCTCTGCAGCCTGCCAGCATCTGTTTTTCGACTTTTTAATAATAGCTATTCTAATTGGTATGAGATGGTATCTCAGAGTGGTTTTGATTTTCATTTTTCTGATGATTAGCAATGTTGAGCTTTTTTTTTTTTCATTTTGTTGGCTGGTCATATGTTGATCATGTTTTTCATGTTTGCTGCTTGTATGTCTTCTTTTGAGAAATGTCTGTTCATGTCGTTTCTTCACTTTTTAATGAGGTTATTTACTTTTTGCTTGTTGAAATGTTTAAATTTCTTATATATTATTGGTATTAGACCTTCATCAGATGCATAGTTTGAAAATATTTTCTCCCATTCTGTGGGTCTTATGTTTATTCTGTTGATAATTTACCTTGCTGTGCAGAAGCTCTTTAGTTTAATTTGGTACTGTTTGTCAATTGTTGTTTTTGTTGCAATTGCTTTTGAAGACTTAGCCATAAATTCTTTACTAAGGCAAATATCAAGAAGAGTATTTCCTAAGTTTTCTTCTAGGATTTTTATAGTTTTCGGTGTTACATTTAATCGTTAATTCATTTGAGTTAATTTTTGCATATGGTGAAAGGTAAGGATCCAGTTTGATTCTTCTGCATGTGGCTAGCCCATTATCCCAGTACCATTTATTAAATAGCAAGTCCTTTCCTCATTGTTTGTTATTATTGACTTTGTTGAAGAACATATGGTTATAAGTGTGTGACATTATTTCTGGGCTCTTTATTCTGTTTCATTGGTCTATTTGTCAGTTTCTGTACCAGTACTATGCTATTGGCTACTGTAACCTTATAGTATAGTTTCAAGTTGGCTATGCGATGCCTTCAGCTTTGTACTTTTTGCTTAGGATTGCTTTGACTATTGATGTTCTTTTTTGGCAGCATATGAATTTTATTAATATAATACTTTTTGATTATTCTTTGAAAAAAATGATGTTGGTAGTTTGTTAACAAAAGGGTTGAATCTATAGATTGCTTAGGACAATATAGCCTTTTTAACATTATTGATTCTTCCTATCCATGAGCATGTAATTTTTTTTTTTCATTTGTGTAATCTGTGATTTCTTTCAGCACTATTTTATAGTTTCTGTAGAGATCTTTTACCTTCTTGGTTAGGTGGATTCCTAGGTATTTCATTATTTTTGTGGCAATTATGAATGGGATTGTGTCCTTGATTTGGCTCTCAGCTTAAACATTATTGGTGTATAGTAATATTACTAATTTTTGTATATTTATGTTATTTATCCTGAAACTTTTCTAAATTGGTTTATTATTTCTAGGAACCTTTTGGTGGAATCTTTAGGATTTTGTAGGTATAGAATCATATTGTCAGTTTAAAAAGATAGTTTGACTTATTCTTTTCCTATTTGAATATCTTCATTTCTTTCTCTTGCCCGATTGATCTGTCTAGGACTTCTAGTACTATGGTGAATAGGAGTGGTGACAGTGGGCATTCTTGTCTTGTTCTGGTTTTTACAAAGAATACTTTCAGGTTTGTTTTGTCTCCTAGATGCCAGACAGTACTTTCCTTATGTTAAGTGACAAAAACTGTCATTCAGCAATTAGTTCTTCTATTGTACTAACCAAACCTCCAAAACCAAATCAATGTTAAAACTTCCTCTTTCCCAACACCCAACTTGCTTTGGATTGGAAATCTGAAGTGGAAAACATTTGTGTGTGTGGCTTCTCCATCTATGCTTTGTGTTTTCTTTCTCCCTTTTCCCTTCACTTGCTAGCTGTTTCTGACCCCTCCAAGGTTGGAGTTTGGAGAGGGAGCATGCTAAGACAAGAGGGAAGCTCTCAGTTAATTGGGTATCATGTCCACTGGCTGTGTTCTCTCTGGAGCCAGCTGATATTTAAAGATGACTCACTGTCTTGAAGCGTAATTTTCTGGGTTCTTTGTAGGACCGTCATGGATACTTTTCTTGTGTCTATCTCTTGGACCTGGAAAATGAATTTTTATTTTTATTTTTATTTTATTTTTTGACGGAGTCTTGCTCTGTCACCAGGCTGGAGTGTAGTGGTGTGATCTCGGCTGACTGTAATCTCCGCCTCCAGGGATCAAGCGACTCCCCTGCCTCAGCCTCCCCAGTAGCTGGGACTACAGGCGCGCACCACCATGCCTGGCTAATTGTTTGTGTCTTAGGAGAGACGGAGTTTTACCATGCTGACTAGGATGGTCTTGATATCCTGACCTCGTGATCTGCCCGCCTCGGCTTCCAAAAGTAGGGGGATTACAGGTGGGAGCCACCACGTCTGGCCGAATTTCTATTCTTAATGATCACTTGTAACTCCTTCCTCAGATCCTGGTAAATTGGTCTTTATTTCCATCTTCTTGCTTCTGGGGTTGTCCATGAAGGGCTCATATCAGTTCCAAAACACTCACACATTCCTTACCCTGCCAGTCTTGGAAAAGGCAACCCTAACATAACCCCTCTAATCTGCGCGTATTGTCTTCTTTAACTTCCTCTGGAGGAAGTATGGTCCCAGTCTTTTGAGACTACTTGAAATATTTGCCCTTGAAAGCTCTTTGAGTCTTCCCAAAAAAGCACTCATCATTAGGCTTTCTGTGTTAGAGATAGAACTGCTCCCTCACTACTCAAATCTAAAGTATTTCTTTTGAAAATTGTATACTGTAATTTTGTTTTACTTTAATGTCTGATATTTATTTTATTGTCACTCCAGTCCAAATTGAAGAAAAAATACTTCACATTTATCTTAATATCCTGCTTTATAGCTTTTAAATTTATAAGAATGTTGGTGGGAGTGTGGATTGTATTGGCGATTGCACACAGTTACAGACATTTATGAAGCATATTCTGTCTCCAGGCACTATGGAGGGTAACAACAATACCAGTATAATTAAAACCAAATTCCCACATCATTACTACTTTTATAATTAGGACAAAACAAATATCAAAATAATCTAAACCTGGAATATTGTTTTAACAATATTTAATGTAACCCCAGCACTTTGGGAGGCTTAGGCAGGTGGATCACCTGAGGTCAGGGGTTCAAGATCAGCCTGGCCAACATGGCAAAACCCCATCTCTACTAAAAATACATTAAAAAAAAATAACCAGGCATGGTGGCACATGCCTGTTATCTCAGCTACTTTGGAGGCTGAGGCAGGAGAATCTCTTCAACCCTGGAGGCGGAGGTTGCAGTGAGCTGAGTTCACACCACTGCATTCCAGACTGGGGAACAGAGTGAGATTCCATCTGAAACAAACAAACAGACAACTCCTATCAGGACAAAAAATTGCAAAAAACTACCATGATAATTTTGTTTTTTCTGTTTCATTTAATAGCTATTTTCATACAACGATCCTCGTTTTCTAGGGTTAGTGACCAAATAAGTAAATAAGCTTTCTTTATACTCTATTGAGTCTGGACTAAAATATTCTTTAAAACTATTTACTAGACAAATTATTTGGAGAGAATATCATTGGTTTAAGAATGCAAAAGAGAAAAAAATAGTTTTCATTTTCAAACATGTTTAAGAGTTTTCAAAAGATCCAGTTTATAACATATAAAACATAATATCAGAAGCCCTGAGGGATTTTTTTTTTTATCTCACAAGATGCTTCTAAAAGCAGTGTAAAATTGCATAAAAAGAATTAAGGATATTTTGGTTAGGGCAAAACTCACCAATTCTTTTAATTCTGTAACTTTGGTTAGTTTACTCTTCTGAATTACAGTTTCCTCATTCTTAAAATGATTATGCTGCAGCCTATTTTATGAAGATATTTAGATGATAAAATATACAAAATAATTAACACCAAATAATGTTAGTTCCCTTCCTTATCTGCTTATCTGATAGTGTCACTATATCAAGATTAATTTTTTTCTAAATACTTGAAAGTTTTTCTTAGTTGACAAACACTTTGAGTCTTCAATGTTACTTTGATGTTGTGATTGTATTTTAGAATGTTTAATAAAACAGTCCATGGATTCCTAACTGTCTCACTGAAATATTGTGGCCAGGAATACCTTGGCAAGAAGCTGGCTGGGCATGAGGGAACAAGCTTTACTTTTCACACTTCAAGAAATTTATTGGGAAAATTAAAGTGCTTCACTGGGGGTTTGGTAATTTTATCAGGATCCGTACTATGTAAAAAATAAATGTATCATTGAGATTGGAAAAAGACTCACTCTAAATGATTAAGAAAAGCACTTTTTTTTTCTTTTTGACAACTTGATTGGGGGTGGGGAAATGGTGGAAAATGGCCCTACTTAAGAAAAGTAAGCAAAGTATTGGCAGGCAATGACTTTAAATTGCACATTAAACTAATCCAGGGTTATGCCTTAATAAAGGCAAGGGCTGGGAATTCTTATGGATTTTCTAGCTCATTGCTGGGACAACATAGAAAGGCAATAAATGTTCTATTACTTACACAAGCTGCTAGTTTTCAGAAAATTAGTCACCAGTGACCTTTTACCCTTTGTCTTGCTCTCCTTCTCAGTCACCGCTGAATCAAATGCAGACCAGTCCACAGAGAAGTTTCTAGGCTAACCTCCTACAAATTGAAATAACTGGGTTTTGGTATGATCAATAAAATGTATCTATTAGAAAAAAATATAATTTAATACATTTATTTTACCAGATACAAAAAGCTCCATTTCCAAGTTGTTTTAAGTGCAATAAATTATACCTCATTTCAAACAAACACATCTCACTTCAAACAAGTTGAATATTTAAATGACATTCAGTTGAAAGTTTATTTTTACACAAACAAGAAAACCACTCCATGACAATAGCACAACATTTTTTTTTTTTTTCTGTTAGCCCTTGCCTAAATGCAGGACCATGGGTGTGTGGGTAATGGTAGGAGAAGCGCGAGGTAGCAAAGGCTAGAGTCTCAGGGTTGATAGTGAAGAGGAACAGAAAGGGAGAGAAGTTATGTGATTTGGGAGCACCCAGTCCTTATATTAAATTATATTGATTAGTTTTCTAGTTAGCAGGGAAACCTCCTTCTGACCCTATTTTCAGGGTCACTAGATCATAATGCAATCTCATGAAGAGGCTCCCATATTGCTTTCTGAGGAAAGTATGGACCTAAAAATCGCCCATTTAAAGCTTTATCTTTTTTCCTCCTTTTGCTGGACTCTCCCTAACAAATGCATATATAAATTGCACATACAGCGTAATAACACATGTTGCAATGGACAGAAGATAAGATATAAAAATGGTCCCAACCTTTTGCCAAAAGGCAATTTTAGAAATTGAATCTCATAAACAGCATTTCATCTGAATCAGGAAATAAAATGAGTATGTCTGAAACACGGTGGGCCTGCTATAAGATCTGGACCCTTTATTAGAGAAACCCTAATTTTGTGTTCAAGTATGGTTGAAGCATACAGCAAACACTAAATATTAAAGACATAATAGGGGATATTTTTGGTTTATTCATGTGCATTTTCATCTTATACCAAACATGAATGATTAACTAGCAGACCAAACAATTATGTGTCTATGAATATTTATGGACCAAAAAAATACCCAGGGGATTTTTTAAGAAGATGGCATAATTTCCAGACTTTTTCAGCCTTTAAAATTTTACTTACATGAAACAACCTGGGGAAACTGTAGTTTAAAAAGGTACTTACTGTAATTTATAGGAAATTCAGAAAGAGATATTTTGACATCATGGAGACAAAGCAAATTCGTTTTTTACCTTTCAGCTATTGTACTGATGTAGGACTATCTTACTAGCAATCTGTACTAGCCATTTGACATGCAATTGTAGCCTTCCCCCAAGGGCCTGTTGGTACTTTGGGATCTGTTTCCTTCCTTGCTATGCCTTTATGTCTGTTTTATTTGACTAAAGGAAGCTTTCTTATCTTTAACGACTGACTTGCCTCTAATGTGCTAACCCAACCTTTTGGCTCTAGTCTGAAGTTGTGATTCACTCTTACTGCTCTTCTTCTTGCTTAGCATATACATATAAACACATTGTTTGATTGTTAATCTCATTTTCTCTCTACTTAGAGATCCTGGGCTGTTAACATCACTCCCTAAGACCATTATCTTAAGTGAAATAACTCAGAAACAGAAAGTCTAATATCACATATTCTCACTTGAAAATGAGAGCTTTTGTAAAGTATCTGTTCATATCCTTTGCCCATTTTTGAATGGGCTTGTTTGTTTTTTTCTTGTAGATCTGCTTTAGTTCTTTGTAAATTCTGGATATCAGTCCCTTGTCAGATGGGTAGACTGCAAAAATTTTTTCCCATTCTGTTGGTTGCTGATTCACTCTACTGACTGTTTCTTTTGCCGTGCAGAAGCTGTGGAGTTTGATTAGGTCCCATTTGTCTATTTTGGCTTTTGTTGCCATTGCTTTTGGCGTTTTGGTCATGAAGTCCTTGCCTACACCCATGTCCTGGATGGTTTTGCCTAGATTTTCTTCTAAGGTTTTTATGGTATTAGGTCTGATGTTTAAGTCTTTAATCCATCTGGAGTTAATTTTGGTGTAAGGTGTCAGGAAGGGGTCCTGTTTCTGCTTTCTGCACATGGCTAGCCAGTTTTCCCAACACCATTTATTAAACAGGGAGTCGTTTCCCCATTGCTTGTTTTTGTCAGGTTTGTCGAAGATCAGATGGTTGTGGGTATGTTGTATTTCCTGTGAGGCCTCTGTTCTGTTCCATTGGTCTATATCTCTGTTTTGGTACCAGTACCATGCTGTTTTGATTACTGTAGCCTTGTAGTATAGTTTGAAGTCCGGTAGTGTGATGCCTCCTGCTTTGTTCTTTTTGCTTAGAATTGACTTGGCTATGCGGGCTCTCTTTTGGTTCCATATGAAGTTTAAGGTGTTTTTTTCCAGTTCTGTGAAGAAGGTCATTGGTAGCTTGATGGGAATAGCGTTGAATCTGTAAATTACTTTGGGCAGTATGGCCATTTTCACGATGTTGATTCTTCCTAACCATGAACATGGAATGTTTCTCCATCTGTTTGTATCCTCTCTTATTTCGTTGAGCAATGGCTTGTAGTTCTCCTTGAAGAGGTCCTTTACGTTCCTTGTTAGTTGTATTCCTAGGTACTTTATTCTCTTTGTAGCAATTGTGAATGGCAGTTTGTTCTTGATTTGGTTCTCTTGAAGTCTATTACTGGTGTATAGGAATGCTTGTGATTTTTGCACGTTGATTTTGTATCCTGAGACTTTGCTGAAGTTGTTTATCAGTTTCAGGAGATTTTGGGCTGAGATGATGGGGTCTTCCAGATATACAATCATGTCATCTGCAAATAGAGACAATTTGATTTCCTCCTTTCCAATTTGGATACCCTTTATTTCTTTTTCTTGCCTGATTGCTCTGGCTAGAACTTCCAGTACTATATTGAATAGGAGTGGTGAGAGAGGGCATCCTTGTCTAGTGCCAGATTTCAAAGGGAATGCTTCCAGTTTTTGCCCATTCAGTATGATATTGGCTGTTGGTTTGTCGTAAATAGCTTTTATTGTTTTGAGATACGTTCCATCAATACCTAGTTTATTGAGGGTTTTTAGCATAAAGGGTTGTTGAATTTTGTCAAAAGCCTTCTCTGCATCAATCGAGATAATCATGTGGTTTTTGTCTTTGGTTCTGTTTATGTGGTGAATTACGTTTATGGACTTGCGTATGTTGAACCAGCCTTGCATCCCCGGGATGAATCCTACTTGATCATGGTGGATGAGCTTTTTGATATGCTGTTGCAATCGGTTTGCCAGTATTTTATTGAAGATTTTTGCATCTATGTTCATCATGGATATTGGCCTGAAATTTTCTTTTCTTGTTGAGTCTCTGCCGGGTTTTGGTATCAGGATGATGTTTGTCTCGTAAAATGATTTGGGAAGGATTCCCTCTTTTTGGATTGTCTGGAATAGTTTCAGAAGGAATGGTATCAGCTCCTCCTTGTATGTCTGGTAGAATTCAGCTGTGAACCCATCTGGACCTGGGCTTTTTTTGGGTGGTAGGCTCTTTATTGCTGCCTCGGGAGGCCAACAAACATATGAAAAAATGCTCATCATCACTGGTCATCAGAGAAATGCAAATCAAAACCACATTGAGATACCATCTCACACCAGTTAGAATGGCGATCGTTAAAAAATCGGGAAACAACAGATGCTGGAGAGGATGTGGAGAAATAGGAACACTTTTACACTGTTGGTGGGAATGTAAATTAATTCAACCATTGTGGAAGACAGTGTGGCGATTCCTCAAGGACCTAAAAATAGAAATCCCATTTGACCCAGCAATCCCATTACTGGGTATATATCCAAAGGATTATAAATCATTCTATTACAAGGACACGTGCACACGAATGTTCATTGCAGCACTGTTTACAATAGCAAAGACCTGGAACCAACCCAAATGCCCAAGGATGATAGACTGGATAGGGAAAATGTGGTACATATACACCATGGAATATTATGCAGCCATCAAAAACGATGAGTTCACGTCCTTTATAGGGACATGGATGAACCTGGAAACCATCATTCTCAGCAAACTGACACAAGAGCAGAAAATCAAACACCGTATATTCTCGCTCATAGGTGGGTGTTGAACAATGAGAACACATGGACACAGGGAGGGGAGCACTACACACTGGGGTCTGTTGGGGGGAAATGGGGGAGGGGCAGGGGGTGGGGAGGTGGGAAGAGATAGCATGGGGAGAAATGACAGATACAGGTGAGGGGACGGAAGGCAGCAAAGCACACTGCCATGTGTGTACCTATGCAACAATCTTGCATGTTCATCACATGTACCCCAAAACCTAAAATGCAATTAAAAAAAAAAAAAAAAAAAAAGAAAATGAGAGCTAAATAACATGGACAGAAAGAGTAGGACACTCCAATAAGTGGCAGGATGGGAGTGGGTTGAGGGATGAGGAATTACTTAATAGGCATAATGTACACTCTTTGGGACATGGTTATACTAAAATCCCAGACTACTGCTAAGCAATATGTCCACGTGTTAGATCTGCACTTGTGCCCCCTACATGTATACAAATTAAAAAACAAGAAAACCACTCCATGAACCAAAATCCTCAGTTTAATCAATAGAAGTGCTATATCATATCATTTTGGAAATGCCCTGCTTAAACTTATTAATTTTGGTCATTCTGTAATGTGTTAATATTAATAAGGTATATGAGGTGGAGACGTTGTTGAAAGAGAATAAATAATAGAATTGGTAGAGCAATAAAAATGCAGAATCATAAAATAATTCCCCCTAACTAAAAGCAAGATTCAACCAATTATACCCAAGTCCTCAAGAAGTATCCCAGAGCATACCCATTCTCTACGAGAGTGTCTGCTCTCACTGTCTCAATCTGTCAGAAACATCAAAGGAACAGAGTGAATGAGTAATTTCTACTTTTTAAATTCCTTTCATGTTACTACCCCTAATGTTTTTTTTTCACCCAAAGTGGCAACATATTCCCATCAACCTATTTTTCCTCCCATCAGACAGATTATACTAGGCCAAAATGCTCTTGATGTGCAGATAAAAACAATCCACTGGCTGTGACTTAGTTAAAGTTGATTTCTTGAGCCTGCCATAATCAGCAAAGCAAATGCAAAGCTCCTACCAGGCTGTGTGGCTTTGTTGCTGCTGATAGTTACGTGCCCAGGGGAAACAAATGTCAAGACTATCCTAGGTATCAGTTGAGATTTTTGTAGAAAATAGAGGGAGAGCTATAAGGAGAAAAAGGAGACACTGGCGGAGATGTTTTTAGGCTCTTTTCTCATGGAAAACCTGCAGTGGCTTATTTCTATTCATATTACTTGGCTTATGGGTAAATGTAAAGAGTTTGAAGCTCAGAGAGTGAATTTGCAGATATCATTTAGATCTTAATTTGATATTTATATCTTGGATTATGTATAGAAGTCTGGTTTTGACAGAAAATTACATGCTTGCCATTCATTTATGATACTGCATTCATTACAATGTAATCTTTGCTATGCTGTATGCTTTATATTGCTGTTGTAAGTATGATATAATCATAATAAATAAAACTAATTGTGAATGACTGTCTTGATCTGTTGTACTTCAGCCAGACTAGCAGTGAGTTAGAGCCTCTTTAATTCAGATGTATAACAACAATTAAAACCTATTAAGTAGTTTTACTTCATTTTGTTAATAAGGAGAACTAGGGAAGACAAAAATACCATCATTTCTCACCAGTATTCTGATAAAATGATCTTATGACAATTTTTTTTAATTGTACTTTAGGTTCTGGGGTACATCTGCAGATCATGCAGAATTGTTGCATAGGTTCACACATGGCAATGTGCTTTGCTGCCTCCATCCCCCCATCACCTACATCTGACATTTCTCCCCATGTTATCCCTCCCCAACTTCCCCAACCCCACCACTGTCCCTCCCTTGGCACCCCCCAATAGATGCCAGTGTATGATGCCTCTCTCCCTGTGTCCATGTTTTCTCACTGCTCAATACCCGCCTATGAGTGAGAACATGTGGTGTTTGATTTTCTGTTCTTGTGTCAGTTTGCTGAGAATGGTGGTTTCCAGATTTATCCTTGTCCCTACAAAGGACACAAACTCATCATTTTTTTATGGCTGCATAGTATTTCATGGTGAATATCTGCCATACTTTCCTTGTCCAGTCTATCATTGATGGGCATTTGGGTTGGTTCCAGGTCTTTGCTATTGTAAACAGTGCCACATGAACATACATGTACATATGTCTTTATAATAGAATGATTTGTAATCCTTTGGGCATATACCTAGTAATGGGATTGCTGGGTCAAATGGAATTTCTATTTCTAGGTCCTTGAGGAATTACCACACTGTCTTCCACAATGGTTGAACTAGTTTGCACTCCCACCAACAATGTAAAAGTGTTCCTATTTCGCTGCATCCTCTCCAGCATCTGTTGTCTACAGATTTTTTAATGATCGCCATTCTAACTGTCTTGAGGTGTTATCTCAATGTGGTTTTGATTTGCATTTCTCTAATAATCAGTGATGATGAGCATTTTTCACGTTTCTTGGCCTCAGATATGTCTTCTTTTGAAAAGTGTTCATATCCTTCACCCACTTTTGGATGGTTTTGCTTGTTTTCTCTTGTAAATCTGTTTTAGTTCTTTGCAGATTCAGCATATTAGCCCTTTGTCAGATGGGTAGATTGTGTAAATTTTTTCCCATTCTATTAGTTACTGATTGACTCTAATGATTGTTTCTTTTGCTGTACAGAAGCTCTGGAGTTTAATTAGTTCCCATTTGTCTATTTTGGCTTTCATTGCCACTGCTTTTGGTGTTTTAGACATGAAGTTCTTGCCTATGCCTGTGTCCTGAATGGTTTTGCCAAGGTTTATTTCTAGAGATTTTATGGTGTTAGGTCTTAAGTTTAAGTCTTTAATCCATCTGGAGTTAATTTTAGTGTAAGGTGTCAGGAAGGGGTCCAGTTTCTGCTTTCTGCACATGGCTAGCCAGTTTTCCCAACACCATTTATTAAACAGGGAATCCTTTCCCTATTGTTTGTTTTTGTCAGGTTTGTCAAAGATTGGATGGTTGTAGATGTGTGATGTTGCCTCTAGGGTCTCTGTTCTGTTCCATATGTCTATATCTCTGTTTTGGTATCAGTACCATGCTGTTTTGATTACTGTAGACTTGTAGTATAGTTTGAAGTCCGGCAGTGGAATGCCTCCAGCTTTGTTCTTTTTGCTTAGGATTGTCTTGATTATGTGGGCTCTCTTTTGGTTGCATATGAAGTTTAAGGTGGTTTTTTCCAGTTCTGTGAAGAAGGTCGTTGGTAGCTTGATGGGGATAGCATTGAATCTAAAAATTACTTTAGGGAGTATGGCCATTTTCACTATATTGATTCTTCCTAACCATGAGCATAGAAATTTTCTCCATCTGTTTGTATCCTCTCTTATTTCCTTGAGTGATGATTTGTAGTTCTCAAACAGGTCCTTTACATCCTTTGTTAGTTGTACTCCTAGGTATTATATTCTCTTTGTAGCAATTGTAAATGGGAGTTCACTCTTGATTTGGCTCTCTGTTAGTCTGTTATTGATGTACAGAAATGCTTGTGATTTCTGCACATTGATTTTTTATCCTGAGACTTTGCTGAAGTTCCTTATCATTTTAAGGAGATTTTGGGCTGAGATGATAGGGTCTTCTAAATATAGAATCATGTCATCTGCAAATAGGCAAGAAAAAAAAATAAAGTGTATTAATTAGGAAAATAGGAAGTCAAATTGTCTCTAATTGTTCTGGCTAGAACTTCCAATACTATATTAAATAGGAGTGGTGAGAGAGGGCATCCTTGTCTGGTGCCAGATTTCAAAGGGAATTCTTCCAATTTTTGCCCATTCAGTATGATATTGGCTGTAGGTTTGTCATAAATAGCTTTTATTGTTTTGAGATATTTTCCTTTGATACCTAGTTTATTGAGAGATTTTAGCTTAAAGTCCTGTTGAATTTTGTAGAAGGGCTTCTCTGCATCTATTGAGATAATCATGTGGTTTTTGTCTTTGGTTCTCTTATGTGGTGGATCATGTTTATAGACTTGAGTATGGTGAACAATCCTTGCATCCCTGGAATGAAGCCTACTTGATCGTGATCGATAAGCTTTTTGACGTGCTGTTGCAATTACTTTGCCAGTATTTTATTGAAGATTTTTGCATCTATGTTCATCGTGGATATTGGCCTGATGTTTTCTTTTTTAGTTGAGTCTCTGCCTAGTTTTGGTATCAGGATGATGTTGGTCTCATAAAATGATTTAGGAAGGATTCCATTCTTTTGTATTGTTTGGAAGAGTTTCAGAAGGAATATTACCAGCTCCTCTTTGTATGTCTGGTAGAATTCAGCTGTGAACCCTGCTGGACCTGGATTTTTTTTTTTTTTTTTTTTTTTTTTTTTTTTTTTTTTTTTGGTTGGTAGGCTGTTAATTGCTTTCTCATCTTCAGCTCTTGTTACTGGTCTATTCAAGGTTTCAACTTCTTCCTGGTTTAGGCTTGGGAGGGTGCAAGTGTCCAGGAATTTATCCATTTCGTCCAGGTCTACTGGTTTGTGTGCATAGTGTTGTTTGTAGTTTGTATTTCTGTGGAATCAGCAGCCATATCCCCTTTATCATTTTTTATTGCATCTATTTGCTTCTTCTTCCTTTTCTTTTTTATTAATCTTGCCAACTGTCTATTTTGTTGATCTTTTCAAAAAAACAGCTCTTGGATTTATGAATTTTTAAGAGTTTTTTGTGTCTCTATGTCTTCAGTTCTGCTCTGATCTTGGTTATTTCTTGTCTTCTGCTAGCTTTTGAGTTTATTTGATCTTGCTCCTCTAGCTCTTTCAATTTTGATGATAGAGTGTTGATTTTAGATCTTTCCTTTCTTCTCTGGTGGGCATTTATTTCTATAAATTTCCCTCTTGACAATGCTTTAAATGTATCCCAGAAATTCGGGGATGTTGTGTCTTTGTTCTCTTTGGTTTCAAAGAACATATTTATTTCTGCCTTCATTTCATTGTTTATCCCATCAACATTCAAGAGCCAGTTGTTCAGTTTCCCAGGAGCTGTGCATTTCTGAGTTAGTTTCTCAATTCTGAGTTCTAATTTGATTGCACTGTGGTCTGAGAGACTGATATGATTTCCATTCTTTTGCATTTGCTGAGGAGTTATTTACTTCCAATTATTTGGTCAATTTTAAAGTAGATGCAATACAGTGCTGAGAGGAATGTGTATTCTGTGGATTTGGGGTGGAGAGTTCTGTAGATGTCTATTAGGACCACTTGGTCCAGATCTGAGTTCAATCCTGGATATACTTGTTAATTTTCTGTTTCATTGATCTGTCTAATATTGACAGTGGAGTGTTAAAGTCTCCCATTATTATTGTGTGGGAGTCTAAGTGTCTTTGTAGGTCGTTAAGAACTTGCTTTATGTACATGGGTGCTCCTGTATTGGGTGAGTATATATTTAAGATCATTAGCTCTTCTTCATGCATTGATCCTTTTACCATTATGTAATGCCCTTCTTTGTCTCTTTTGATCTTTGTTGGTTTAAAGTCCATTTTATCAGAGATTAGGATTGCAACTCCTGCTTTCTTTTTGCTCTCCATTTGCTTAATAAATCTTCCTCCATCTCTTTATTTTGAGCCTATATGTGTCCTTGTATGTGAGATGGGTTTCCTGAATACAGCCCACCAATGGGTCTTGACTTTTTAATCAGTTTGCCAGTCTGTATCTTTTGATTGAGGCATTTAGGCCATTTACATTTAAGGTTAATATTGTTATGTGTGAATTTGATCCTGCCATTTTGATGCTAGCTGAATGTTTTGCCCATTAGTTGATGCATTTTTTTCATTACATTGATGATCTTTACCATTTGGTACGTTTTTGGAGTCACTGGTGCTGGTTTTTTCTTTCCTTCTTTAGTGCTTCTTTCAGGAGCTCTTGTAAGACAGGCCTGATGGTGATGAAATCTCTCAGCAATTGCTTGTTCATAAAGGATTTTCTTTCTCCTTCGCTTATGAAGCTTAATTTGGCTGGGTATGAAATTCTAGGTTGAAAGTTGTTTTCTTTAAGGATGTTGAATATTGGCCCCCACACTCTTCTGGCTTGTAGAGTTTCTGCTGAGAGATCCGCTGTGAGTCTGAGGGATTCCTTTTGTGGGTAACCCAGCCTTTCTCTCTGGCTGCTCTTAGCATTTTTTCTTTCATTTCAACCCTGGTGAATCTGACGATTATATACCTTGGGGTTGTTCTTCTTGAGGAATATCTTTATGGTGGTCTCTGTATTTTCTGTATTTGAATATTGGCCTGGCTTGCTAGGTTGGAAACATTCTCCTGGATAATATCCTGAAGAGTGTTTTCCAGCTTGGATTCATTCTCTTCATCACATTCAGGCACCCCTATCAAATGTAGATTAGGTCTTTTCACATAATCTCATATTTCTTGGAGGCTTTGTTCATTTCTTTTCACTCTTATTTCTCTATTCTTGCCTTCTCATTTTATTTCTTTGAGTTGATCTTCAGTCTCTGATATCCTTTCTTCTGCTTGGTTGATTCGGCTATTGAAACTTGTGTATGCTTCATGAAGTTCTTGTGTTATGTTCTTCAGCTCCATCAAGTCATTTATATTCTTCTCTAAGCTGTTTTATTCTAATGAGCATCTCATCTAACTTTTTTTCTAGGTTCTAATTTCTTTGCATTGGGTTAGCACATGTTCTTCTAGCTCTGAGAAGTTTGTTATTACCCACCTTCTGATGCCTGTTTCTTTCAGCAAATTTATTCTCCATTCATCTTTGATCCCAAGCTGGTAAGGAGTTGGGATCCTTTGGAGGAGGAGAAGCATTCTGGTTTTTGGTGTTTTCATCCTTTTTGTGCTGTTTTCCTCCCATCTCAGTGGCTTTATCTACCTGTGTTCTTTGTGATTGGTGACTTTCATATGTGGTCTCTGAGTGGATGTCCTTTTTGTCCTTTCTTAGTTTTACATCTAACAATCAGGTCCCTCTGCTGCAGGACTGCTGGAAGTCCACTCCAGACCCTGCTTGCTTGGGGATCACCCACAGGGGCTGTGGAACAGTGAGAGTTGCTGTCAGTTTCTCTTCTGTTATCTTTGTCCCAGAAGGGTACCTGCCAGATGTCAGCTTGAGCTCTCCTTTATGAGGTGTCTCTTGGGCATACGGGGGTCAGGGAGCTGCTTCAGGAGACAGCCTGTACCTTATAGGAGCTCAAATGCTGTGCTGGGAACTCCATTGTTTCATGCAGAGCTGCTGGGCATGTACATTTAAGTCTGCTGCAGTGGAACTCATAACCACTTCTTTTCCCAGGGCATCTATCCTAGGAAGGTTGGCTCTATTTATAAGTTCCTGTCATGCTGCTGCCTTTTTTCAAAGATCCCCTGCCTTGCATGGAGTAGTCTAGTCACAGTCTGCCAGCAGAGGCATTGCTGAGCTGCCACAGGCTCTGCCCAACTGCTGTGTAAACTGCCTCGGTAGTGGCAGACTGCCTTGGTAGTGGTTGTTGCCCTTTCCACCACTAAGCTGGAAAGTCCTGGGTCCAGCTGTGCTTGCTGGGAAACTCTTAATCCAGAACATTTCAGATTGCTTGTTTTGTGGGGGTGGTACCCACCGAGCCAGATCACCTAGCTCCCTGTCTCTGCCTGCTCCCTTTCAGTTGAATGAGCGGCTCTGTCTCTCAGGTATTCCAGGCTCCAGTTGAAATGGCTGCCCAGATTTGTGTGAGTTCCTGTGCACCAACCCAGCAGTGGCTGAAACCACCATGCTGAAACCTCATGGTGCTTTTCTGCCTGGGAGTCTCCTGGTCTGTGGGCAGTAAAAATTTGTTTGGAAATGTGGTGGAATCTCACCCTCTGCATTGTTCTTGCTGGAAACTGCAATAGGCTGAATTCCTATTCAGCCATCTTGGATCCTCCCCCAATCTTATAATAATTATTAGGTGTTCTTGGAAATCAAATTTAACTATGTATAAATTAACATGAAAGTGTCCCAAAAGTGTCCTATTGAAGTTAGTCTCCTTCAGGGTTTGGCTGGAATGGATGTCTTAGGTAGGGTGGACATTGTTGTTTAGTGTCTATATCACAACTTAAAGTGGCAGAATTAACTAGCCAGTTTGTTACACAGATCACCAAAATGTTTTAGAGGTCAAATCTGTTAACTTGAATGTTAAAATGAAATACCATAGATAATCTTAGTCATAGTTAAGTTATATCAAACAGAATACTTTTAAATGAAACTGTAGAAAAATGAATAAACTAGTATAAATTGATAAAATATTTGATTGATTTCATTCAATAAGCAGTCATTTCCTGGGAAGCAATAATTATGTGTTAAATGCCACATAAAATGAGGGACATGAGACGTAAATAAGACCCCAGCCTTTCCCTCTTGGAGCCCATAGTTTGACTCATCTAACTGGCCCACAATGTAGTATGTCTAGCAACATTTAAGATGTATATGTCAAAATTTCCTTTAGAATGGTGACAGATGGCTGGGCATGGTGGCTTACGCCCATAATCCAAGTACTTTGGGAGACTGAGGTAGGCGGCTTACAAGTTCAAGTGTTGGAGAACAGCCTGGCCAACATGGTGAAACCCTGTCTCTACTAAAAATTTAAAAATTAGCCAGGTGTGGGAGCAGGTGCCTATAATCCCAGCTACTCAGGAGGCTGAGGCAGGAGAATTGCTTGAACCCAGGAGGTGGAGGTTGTAGTAAGCTGAGATCACATGACTGCACTCCAGCCTAGGTGACAGAACAAGACTCCATTTAAAAAAAAAATGGTGACAGATTCATTTATTTCTTATTTTCATAAAACCATGTGATCAAATATACTCCCAGTTCTGCTGTAAGAAATAAACAACTATAGCTACTAAAATGGGAAAGAGATTTAGTACAGGGAATTTGGTACCCTTACAATTGCTGGAGAAGTGGGATTTTGCCAGGGTTCCAGAACACCACTTCCATTCTACAGTATGGGGAAGGTGGGGATCAGTGAGGCTGCCAAGGGAGCTGTTGTATTCAAGAGTGTTTAGCCTTAGCTGCTTTCCAGGGTTCAGGAAGTTTCCGACATTCCTGCTCTAAATGCCTCTTAAACCCACTGAGCTGGGAATGGGCAAGGTGGCTTACACTTGTAATCCCCAGACTTTGGGAGACCAAGGTGGGAGAATCCCTTGAGCTCAGGAGTTTGAGATCATCCTAGGTAACATGGGGAAACCCCATCACTACAAAAAGTTTTAAAAATTAGCTTGGCATGGTGGCATGCACCTGTAGTCTCAGTCTTGGGAGGCTTAGGTGAAAGGATCACTTGAGTCCAGAAGGTCAAGCCTGCAGTGAACAGTTATTGCACTGCTGCACTCCAGCCTACTGCTGGGTGAGCAAGATCTGGTGTCAAAAGCAAACAAACAAACCAAAAAAAAAAAAAAAGAAAGAAAAAAACCATAGAGCTAATGACTAAAGTTTAAATGACCAGCAAAACAAAACAGAACAAACGAAACCAAAAACAGTATCTTTAAAATCATAGCTATTAGCAGCACAAGAAAATGCAGCTGGAAGATGATCCTTTTGTCTTCAGAATCTCACACAAGTGCAAACTTCAAATTGCTGAAATCTAAATTTCATCCTGAGTTCCATCTTTAAAGAAATCTGGTTTATAAACTTTTCAGCCTTTCAGGCCTTGGATTCCTGAGAAGTCCCCCTGAAAATGAAAGGCCAGTGCAACTGCATCTGCCACAAACTGAGCCACCACTGACATTGTAAAAATTTTCCTCAGATCTTTTAATTAAAGTAGAAAAATATTAAATGTGTGTATATACATGAGGCATACATTTACATTTTTCTTTTTTCCTTAAACTTTGTCTTCCCTTCACAATGAATCATTGCCACTAATTGTTTCCTCTGCGTCATGCATGTGCTTACTTCTGTCTGGAGTGCCTGACATTCACCAAGCTTGGCTTACTTCAAGACCCTGTAGATAATGTTCACTAGGGCGCCCATGCTCATCTAGGTCACATTATTTTACATTCTATGAATAAACTGACATTTTAGCTTTTTACTTGTGTTTCCTTGGCATGATCATAAACTCATTGATAGCATAAAATGAGCCTTGTAGTCAGAGTAACTAAATTATTGCCTGCTATGTATTGTGCACAAACACAGGAATGAAGGAGTTCTTTTACAAGTGATAATTTATTTTATTTTGTGTAAATATCATTTTTATTACAAGACTCATTCATGTAGGTATTTATTCTATGAGCACTGATTAACAATCTGCTATGTGTAATGCATGGCAGATTGTGTGTGGTCCTGGAGATATCCTAACTGGAAATTTAAACCATTCGCTAACCTAGATTTTCAAATGATGTGAAAGAGTGTTTATTTCCCTTTACTGTTCCTTACATATTTTAACTGTCCTAGCATGTTATATAACAATTCGTTTAAAAGTCATCTCTTCATTTTTGTGTAATAGTTCAGATTTCATAAGAGAAGAGAACAAGTTTTAAACTTTTATTTAAAAAAGTTTAAAACAGGAAAAGTACAAAACATATTTTAGTTCTAGTTCTTTTATTGATTTGCTTTGTGACCTTGAACAAATCACTTTACATATTTCTATCCCTATTTCTTCATTTTGAATATAAGCCTAATTTTAGTTTTTATTGCTTACCTAATAGAAAACTCAAGCTGCTTGAAATCTTAACAGAAAGGATGATGAGAATAATAGATAGAAATGTGCTCTTAACTCTTTAGAGAAGATGAATTGTATAGATCCAAGTTAGCATTTTAATTACATAAAACACGATATGGCATAGCATTGAAGAAAATCTCTTTGGACAGACAGCTGGGCTCAGAATTCTGCCCTGCTCTGGACAAACTGGAAGACTTAAGGCACTTTACTTGACTTTTCAGTACTTCAGTTTCCTCATATTTAAATATTAAAAAATTAATTTCTATTTCTATGAATTATTTCAAGTGCTTCATAAATACCACTATTTTGTGCTTCATCTGAGTTGACTGCAAAAGCATCATTCATTTAGGTGAAAAAAAAGCACAGAATGGACTCGTAGAGACAAACACAGCTTCCAGTTGAAATATTAAGCTACCTTAGTGTGTAGCATTTGGGTTTATAGAAGCATGCTATAGTCTTCAAAATACGTTTTTAAAAAGATTAACTGAAGGCATAGATTTTCTTTAAACTATTATTATTAACACATCATATTGTATTTCCTAAAAAAGCAGCATTGTTCTTTTGCCTAGGTATCTTTGAGTCCTATTAAAATTTCTCACATTTCACTTCTGTAACAATTTGTATTGTTGCAATAAGGTACTCTAAGAAAACATTTTGCACATAAGCATTTTCTACAATCCAGATTCATACTCAGATCCAGAGGCTTAAAATAAAACTTGTGGATTAAATTTTCTCATATATCATCATCCTAATTGAAAGCAGCAGGTGTATTGGAGTTTTGTGTAGAAAACCACAAGCAGAGGATACAAGGCAGTTACAAAGTTAAAAAGGTGACATTTGGGGGACAGTGAGATAATGAAAAGAATTTACGGTAAGATCTTTTCTTCATGATACTGAATATTGACATTGTTTGGCTATGTCCCCATAGAAATCTCATCTTGAATTGTAGTTCCCCTACTCCCTATGTGCTGTGGGAAAGACCAGGTAGAGACAATCGAATCATGTGGGTGGTTTCTCATATCCTATTCTCATCATAGTGAGTGAGTTCTCATGAGATTTGATGGTTTTATAAGTGGCTTCCACCTTTTGCTGCACTTATTCTCTCTCTTGTTGCCATGTGAAGAAGGATGTGTTTGCTACCCCTTCTGCCATGATTGTTAAGATTCCTGAGGCCTCCACAGCCATTTGAAAATATGATTCAATTAAACTTCTTTCTTTTATAAACTTGGGTATATAAAAGTCTTGGGTATATCTTTATTAGGAACATGAGAATGGGCTAATACAAATACACTGAATTTTTATGAGTTCCATGTTATAGATAATGTTTGTCTTTGCTGTTTTGTTAATATTCTATTTATGTAGAACTTGCAGGCTGATAAATACAAGAACAAATTGGCATAGTAGTTTTTAGAGTAAAACTGTTTTATGTTGTGCCTAATTATACGTTTTAAAAGGTTTATTTGTGGAGGAAAGAATTCCTGTTTAGAAATAAAAAGCAACCACAGACTAGCCAAAGAAAGTAATCTTATGAAGTAAACATGAAATAATTAAAAAAGAAAAAAATTGTAATTTTTTTTAAATTGCACTTTAGATTCTGGGGTACATGTGCGAATCATGCAAAATTGTTCCATAGGTACATACATGGCAATGTGGTTTGCTGCCTTCATCCCCCCATCTCCTCTATCTGACATTTCTCTTCTCATTATCCCTCCCCACCCTCCCCACCCACTGCTGTCCCTCCCCACCCCCGCAACAACTGACCACAGTGTGTGATGCTCCCCTCCCTGTGCCCATGTGTTCTAATTGTTCGACATCTGCCTATGAGTAATAACATGCGGTGTTTGGTTTTCTGTTTTTGTGTCAGTTTGCTGAGAATGGTAGTTTCCAGATTCATCCGTGTCTCTATGAAGGACATGAACTCATCATTTTTTATGGCTGCATAGTATTCCAGGGTGTATATGTGCCACATTTTCTTTATCCAGTCTATCCTTGAAGGACATTGGGTTGGTTCCAGGTTTTTGCTATTGTAAACAGTGCTGCAATGAATATACATGTGCATGTGTCTTTACAATAGAATGATTTATAATTCTTTGGGTATATAACCAGTAATGGGATTGCTAGGTCAAATTGAATTTCTATTTTTAGGTGTTTGAGGAATCGCCACACTGTCTTCCACAATGGTTGCACTAATTTGCACTCCCATCAACATTGTAAAAGTGTTCCTATTTCTCCACATCCTCTCCAGCATCTGTTGTCTCCATAACAGTTTTCTTTTAGTTCCCAATTAAATCGTTAGAAAAATTGGGTAAGTGCTTACAAATTGTTAAGGTGATTTGAGAGAGTAATTTCAGGCCAATTAAATCTAATGATAAAATATGACATATATTTTATATACTTTTATTTTTCTATTTTTCACTTCAATTTTGTGGTAATTACCTTTTATCAATTGTATTGTATAAAAGCATAGTCTGCAAATATACTGGAATAAAAATATACATACATATATAAGTTCCTGATCTTTTCCCTCAGTGTGAGATGCACTATTCTAATTTATTCTCTGCAGTGGCCCTATTAGACATACAGAAAGGATTCTACCACCCAACTCACATACCTACACATCTCTGAGGGATATACATAATGTAGTAAGGATTCTACCACCCAATTCACATACATATACATCTCTGAAGAATATACATAATGTAGTAAGGATTCTACCACCCAACTCACATACATACATCTCTGAGGGATTAAAGTCACAGAGCAAGGAAATGTTAGAATGAAATTCTAAGTTTATTGCCCCATGTTTTATGCTCTTTTTCTTATATCACACACTGTCAGAGAAAGTGATACCCCATGATAAAAATCAATTTACCTAAAAAGACTAATTTTACTTAGTGAAAAGCAATGTAGGGAGAAACATTCATAAGATCACATAATCTATCCATTTATTTATCTATTTATTTATCTGAAGACAGACTTCAAAAGGAAAATTTAAAGACTGGCTAAATACAAGAAAGAAGAAAACAAAGTTTAAAGTTAAAATATTTTATGAGAGTATAAGGAGGAAGAAGAAAAGGTAGAATATGCATATCTTATATATGTGTGTGTGCATATATATACACATACACATGTATGTAACATATATACATATACATACATGTATATATGTATATGTTCCTTATATGATCTTCTAGATATGACTTAGATAATCTTCTAAAGAGCATGTACATACATATAAGGTATATTCCATTTTTTATATGTAAATGTGTAATACATTTATACATTTTTAGATTTTTCTATGTGCAATATATATACACATAAAAGGTGAAATATAGATATATATGTTTTGTATATACACATATACACACATATACATATCTATATACATATACTTTAGTGTGCATATTATATAAATATATATTTACATAACACATACTTACATAAAATACACTTACATACCACACATATACAAATGTGTAATGAGTAAAAAGTTTTTAAACAAGAAGAAATATAAAATTGATATGACCAATTTTTGAGCCTTTATTTTAATGATCATCAATTAAAAGTCAGAACGGCAATGAAGTGCTGAATATAGACATTGAATTCCTCTGTATTGGGTTGCCCCAGTTTGGGAACAAGATTGCAATCCTACTAGGGTAGTGTGAAAGACTGTCCTGTTTATAACCAGTTGTTGCATAGAGTGAGCTGGGCCTTTTTATTTGAGAAGAAGTATAAAGTTTAAGGACATTCTGGGGTTCAGTACTCATTAGGAGATGTTTATCTTTTGGCCTCTTAGATGACTTAGATGATCTTCTATTAAAGATTTTGTTAGGCCGGGCACGGTGGCTCAAGCCTGTAATCCCAGCACTTTGGGAGGCCGAGGCGGGTGGATCACGAGTTCAAGAGATCGAGACCATCCTGGTCAACATGGTGAAACCGCGTCTCTAAAATACTAAAAATACAAAAAATTAGCTGGGCATGGTGGCATATGCCTGTAATCCCAGCTACTCAGGAGGCTGAGGCAGGAGAATTGCCTGAACCCAGGAGGCGGAGGTTGCGGTGAGCCGAGATTGCGCCATTGCACTCCAGCCTGGGTAACAAGAGCGAAACTCCGTCTCAAAAAAAAAAAAAAAAAAAAATTTTGTTGATGCATGTACCTGGGAAACTTTGCCCATTGTAGAGACAGAATATGTTCACCATCTAAGAAAACCTGATCAAGAAGATCAGGGGCCAACAGCTTGAACATTGTTCATTAATGTGTACAAAATGCTACCAGTGCTAATGCTGGCTTGGGTGGGTATCTGAGGAAATACATAAAATAAAATTAGAAATAACTAGAAGAATGAAGCTGTCTTTCTTAAAAAAGAAAAAAAAAAGCCTCGATATTAAAAAAGAGTTTGGAGCTTTAGCAATATTGATGCTTCCTTGAAGTCGCCCTCAGTAATAGAATTTTGTAGCTAAGCCAATATTTGGGGATGTCATTCTGAGGGAAATTTGGATTTAATTCTCAATGATCTGGGGAGAAGTTTGCATAAAGTTACTTATAGACAGTGATGAGAATCAATTAATTTAGTGATAATGTTGGCATTTGCAAACTAGTAAAACAAATTTAGTTTTGTTTCTCAACATGTCAATTTTCCTGACTGGAGGAACATCTTTTGTCCAATCAATGATTGCTTTGTTGGTAAGTAAGGCGCTATGACTCTCTAGTGGCAGCTGCCTTGAATTTCTGACATACTTTAGGCACCTAGAGTTTCTAATTAGCCTGGTTTAAACAACACTAGTGGTACAGAATTTATCAAATCAAACAGCCATTTTTTTCAATTGACATTTATTTTAAAACATACTACCTTTTTACCTAATGTGATAACCTAATTAAAGCTTTTTGTTTACTGTACAAAATGCCAAAAATATCAAAACAGATTATTAAATTTATTGTTATTTTAAGTATATACTTAGTTTTCAAGAAAATAAAATTACTCACTCAAACATTTCCCCACTCACTATTAGGAATATCATTACATCTTTATTTTCCCAATTGGTTCTTAAAACTCGGAAAGGGTGAAATACATATACTTCTTTCATTAGTCGTATATTTGTGACTTAACGACTGTACTTAAGGATTGTGTTAATGCTTCCTTCACCCAAGTGACCTGAACCTTTTGGTAAATTCTGTCCCAATATTAGTTTTCATAAGTCAGGAAACATTTTCCACATGTCCTGAAGCATTATCCAAAGGGAGTTTACAGCCACAGAGTTCATACTTTATCACAGTCATATTGACTGAAATGAAAGCTCTTCTCAGTGATAGCACCCATCTGAGAGGTCAGACAAAAGCATTTTTGGCACACTATTGTTATCTCATTGGGCCAGCCGCCTCCTTGGACTGAAATTGTTTTACAGTCTTTGCTAAAATTATTATAAAAGAACAGCTGAAAAAATAAAGAAGCTTATTTAGTGTCATCAAAGAAAAATTATCTGTCCTAGAGCAATATAATGCAATTTAACAGCCAAAACGAACAGCTAGAAATAAGCAGACACTAAAAATTTCTGAGGACCACAGAAGTGCATTACTTCCAAAAAAACTTAAAAAGCAGCAAAGAAAGAAAGAAGAATGGCGATTTGGGAGGCCAAGGAGAGTGTATCACTTGATATCTGGAGATAGAGACCAGCCTGGCTACCATGGTGAAATCCTGTCTCTATGAAAAAAAAAAAAAAAAAAAAAAAAAAAAAAAAAAAAAAAAAAAAATTGCTGAGTGTAGTGGTGCATGCCTGTAATCCCAGTTTCCACCTACTCAGGAGGCTGAGGCCAGAGAATCGCTTGAAGCTGAGAGGTGGAGGTTGGAGTGAGCAGAGATCGTGCTACTGCACTTCAGCCTGGGTGACTAAGTGAGACTCCATCTCAAAAAAAAAAAAAAAAAAAGAAAGGTCAAAAATAGAAAATAATTAATAAGTTGGAAGAGAAACACTGCTATAGGAAATTATAAAAACATAGCAATGAAGGTGAAAGTAAAATGAAATAAATTATATAAGGCTTAAGTAATTAGAATAGAAATCAAGATTGTCTAATTTCTGCTCTGTTCTTATACATTAAATGTTCTTACACATTAAACAAAGTATGTTTACACATTTAATAAGCAAAAATAAAGGAAAATCAGTTATGTGTTTAAAATTTTTTGCCCTAAATTATCATAAGCATTTATAGAATATGATTGGCAAGAACCAATTTGCATGGGCATTATCTTTGGCTAGTGAAAGCATTCAATAGACATGAAGTTTGTCTATAAAAACTTATTTATAGTGCCCTTGGTATTGTTTATAAAATAATTTGAGATTACTACATCAATTTGAATATTAGCACTCAAAACAAGATTAGTAAAATAGATTAATTAGATCATGATTTGATAACAAGTTTTAATCAGGAAATAACACATGTTTAATAGCAAATGCACATATTAGGAAGAAATGTATTCTGTTTAACAAATGGCTATAAATAGAAAATACTTACATTCCGGATTTTTATGTTAAAGGATAAATTATTTTTAGAATGCATGCATTCCATGTGTAATATCCAGCATACTATGATTTCTTAAATGTAACTCTTTTCAGTATAGTGCTTGCATAAGTGAAAGAGTGTTTCCTTCCCTGCCCTTCACTACTTCTGCTGTAGTTTAATGAACAAAATTCAGATAATGAAAATTGTTCTTACCCATGTGGTTGTAAGCTAAGTAAAATTGAGGGTAAGAAATTTATCTCTCCAGTCCTCTAGATTAGGAGTGCAAATTTGATTAGCAAAACATATACCTGACAATAAGTATATTAGGCTACCTTGAAATGACACTAAATATTTTCCTTAGAGACTGGCTGAGGTGCCTGGTTAAGTTTCAAAGAATATAAATTATAAGACTTGAAAAATACAACTTTTTTAAACAATTTATGTATTTTACTTTAGGTGCATACTATATCTGGCATTTCTCTCCATGTTATCCCTCCCCACAATCCCCTCCCTCCCCACCCCCTGCCATCTCTCCCCTACCCTTCCAGCTGCCCCCAGTGTGTGATGCTCCTCTCCCTGAGCCCACGTGTTCTCGTTGTTCAACACCCACCTATGAGTGAGGACATATGGTGTTTGGCTTTCTGTTCTGTGTCAGTTTTCTGAGAATGATGGTTTCCAGATTCATCCAAGTCCTTACAAAGGACAAGAACTCATAGTTCTTTTTATGGCTGCATAGTATTCCATGGTATATTTCTTTGTCCAGTCTATCATTGATGGGCATTTGGGTTGGTTTCAGATCTTAGCTATTGTACAGGGGGCTGCAATGAACATACATGTGCATGTGTCTTTATAGTAGAATAATCTATAGTTCTTTGGGTATACACCCAGTAATAGGATTGCTGGGTCAAATGGAATATCTATTTCTAGATCCTTGAGAAATAGCCACACTGTCTTCCACAATGGTTGAACTAGTTAACACTCCCACCAACTGTGTAAGAGTATTCCTAATTCTCTGCATCCTCTCCAGCATCTGTTGTCTCCAGATTTTTTTAATGATCACCATTTTAACTAGCGTGAGATGATATCTCAGTGTAGTTTTGATTTGCATTTCTCTAATGACCAGTGATGATGAGCATTTTTTCATATGTTTCCTGGCCTCATATATGTCTTCTTTTTAAAAGTGTTTGTTCACATCCTTTGCCCACTTTTGAATGGGTTTTTTTTTTTCTTGTATATCTGTTTTAGTTATTTGTAGATTCTGGATATTAGCCCTTTGTCAGATGGGTAGACTGCAAAAATTTTTTCATATTCTGTTGGTTGCTGATTTGCTCTAGTGATGGTTTCTTTTGCTGTACAGAAGATCTGGAGTTTAATTAGATCCCCTTTGTCTATCTTGGCTTTTATTGCCCGTGCTTTCAGTGTTTTAGTCATAAAGTCCTTGCCTATGCCTATGTCCCAGATGGTTTTGCCTATGTTTTCTTCTAGTGCTTTTATGGTGTTAGGTTTTATGTTTAAATCTTTGATCTATCTGGAGTTAATTTTAGTGTAAGGTGACAGTTAGGGGTCCAGATTCTGCTTTCTGCACATTGCTAGCCAGTTTTCCCAAAACCATTTATTAAACATGGAGTCCTTTCCCCATTGCTTGTTTTTACCAGGTTTGTCAAAGATCAGATGGTGGTAAATGTGTGGTGTTTCTTCTGGGGTCTCTGTTCTGTTCCTTTGGTCTATATCTCTGATTTGGTACCAGTACCATGCTGTTTTGATTACTGTAGACTTGTAGTATAGTTTGAAGTCCAGCAGTGTGATGCCTCCGGCTTTGTTCTTTTTGCTTAGGATTGTCTTGGCTATGTGAGATCTTTTGTCATTCCATATGAAGTTTAAAGTAGTTTTTTCCAGCTCTGTGAAGGTCACTGGTAGCTTGATGGGGATAGCATTGAATCTATAGATTACTTTGGGTAGTATGGCCATTTTGAAGATATTGATTCTTCCTAACCATGAGCATGGAATGTTTTTCCATCTGTTTGTGTCCTCTCTTGTTTTGTTGAGCTGTGGTTTGTAGTTCCTCTTGAAGAGTTCCTTTACATCCTTTATTAGTTGTATTCCTAGGTATTTTATTCTCTTTGTAGCAATTGAGAAAGGGGGGTTCAATCTTCATTTGGTTCTCTGTTTATCTGTTATTGGTATATAGGAATGCTTGTCATTTCTGCACATTGATTTTATATCCTGAGACTTTGCTGAAGTTGTTTATCAGTTTGAGAAGATTTTGGGCTGAGACAATGGGGTCTTCTAGATATACAATCATGTCATCTGCAAATAGAGACAGTTTGACTTCTTCCTTTCCTAATCGAATACTCTTTATTTCTTTTTCTTGCCTGATTGCTCTGGTTAGAACTTCCAATACTATGTTGAATAGGAGTGGTGAGAGGGCATCCTTGTCTAGTGCCTGATTTCAAAGGGAATTCTTCCAGCTTTTGCCTATTCAGTATGATATTGGCTGTAAGTTTGTCATATACAGTATAGCTTTTATCATTTTATGATATATTCCATCAATACCTAGTTTATTGAGAGTTTCTAGCATGAAGGGCTGCTGAATTTTATCGAAAGCCTTCTCTGCATCTATTGAGATAATCATGTGGTTTTTGTCTTTGGTTCAGTTTATGTGATAGATTACATTTATGGATTTGTGTAGGTTGAACCAGCCTTGCATCCCTGGGATAAAGCCTACTTGGTTGTGATGAATAAGCTTCTTGACGTGGTGCTGCAATCTATTTGCCAGTATTTTATTGAAGATTTTTGCATCAATGTTCATCATGGATATTGGCCTGAAGTTTTCTTTTTTAGTTGAGTCTCTTCCTGGTTTTGGTATCAGGATGACGTTGGTCTCATAAAATGAGTTAGGGAGGATTCCTTCCTTTTGTATTGTTTGACACGGTGTCAGAAGCAATGGAACCAGCTCCTCTTTGTATATCTGGTAGAATTCGGATGTGAACCCATCTGGACCTGGACTTTTTTTGGTTGGTAGGCTATTAATAGTTGTCTCTACTTCAGCCCTTGCTATTGGTCTATTCAGGGTTTCAACTTCCTCTTGGCTTAGTCTTGGTAGAGTACAAGTGTCTAGGAATTTATCCATTTCTTCCTGGTTTACTGGTTTATGTGCATAGAGCTCTTTGTAGTAATTTCTGATGATAATTTGTATTTCTGTGGGGTCAGTTGTGATATACCCTTTATCTTTTTTTATTGCATATATTTGATTCTTCCCCCTTTTCTTTTTTATTAATTTGGCTAGCAGTCTATTTTGTTGATCTTTTCAAAAAACAAGCTCCTGGATGTATTGATTTTTTTAAAGTTTTTTTTGTGTCTCTCTCTCCTTCAGTTTGGCTCTGATCTTAGTTATTTCTTGTGTTCTGCTTCTGCTAGCTTTTGAGGGTTATTTTTTTTTTGATCATCCTCCTCTAGCTCTTTCAATTTCAATGATATGATATCAATTTTAGATATTTCCTTGTTTCTCATGTGGGCATTTATTGCTATAAATTTCCCTCTTGACACTGCTTTAAAGGTGTCCCAGAGATTCTGGTAAGTTGTGTCTTCATTCTGATTGGTTTCAAAGAACGTCTTTATTTCTGCCTTCACTTTATTGTTTATCCAGTCAACACCCAGAAGCAAGTTGTTCAGTTTCCAAGTGGTACTGTGGATTTGAGTGTGTTTCTTAATCCTGAATTCTAATCTGATTGCACTGTGGCCTGATAGACTGTTACAATTTCCGTTCTTTTGCATTTGCTGAGGAGAGATTTGCTTCCAATGATGTGGTCAGTTTTAGAGTAAGTGCAGTGTGGTGCTGAGAAAAATATATATTCTGTTGGATTTAGGGTGGAGTGTTCTATATGTGTCTGTTAGATCTGCTTGGTCCAGATCTGCATTCAAGTCCTGGATATCCTTAATTTTGTGTCTCGTTGATCTGTCTAATATTGACAGTGGAGTGTTGAAGTCTCCCACTATTATTGTGTGGGAGTCTAAATCTCATTTTAGGTCATTAAGGACTTGCTTTATGTATCTGGGTGCTCCTGTGTTGGGTGTGTATATATTTAGGATGATTAGCTATTCTTGTTGGATTGATCCTTTTACCATTATGTAGTGTCCTTCTTTGTCTCTTTTGATCTTTGTTGGTTTGAGATCCATTTTATCAGAGACTAGGATTGCAACCCCTGCTTTCCTTTTTTCTCCATTTGCTTGGTAAATCTTCCATCCCTTTATTTTGAGTCTATGTGTGTCTTTGTATATGAGGTGGGTTTCCTGAATACAGTACACCAATGAGTTCTGGCTTTTTATCAAGTTTGCCAGTCTGTATCTTTTGATTGGGGCATTTAGGCTGTTTACATTCAATGTTACTATTGTTATGTGTGAATTTGATCCTGGCATTTTGTTACTGGCTGGTTTTCTTTCTCATTAGTTGACTCATTTTCTTCACTGCATTTTTGGTCTTTGCCCACTGGTTTGCTTTTGCAGTGACTGGTACTTTCCTTTCCATGCTTAGTGTTTCAGGAGCTCTTGTAAGACAGGTCTGGTAGTGACAAAATCTCTCAGTAATTGCTCGTCCATAAAGGATTTTTATTTCTCCTTCACTTATGAAACTTAGCATGGCTGGACATGAGATTCTGGGTTGAACATTCTTTTCTTTAAGGATGTTGAATATTGGCCCCCACTCTCTTCTGGCTTCTAGGGTTTCTGCCTAGAGATCCTCTGTGGGTGACCTGGCCTTTCTCTCTGGCTGCCCTTAGCATTTTTTCCTTCATTTCAACCCTGGTGAATCTGGCAATTATGTGCCTTGGGGTTGCTCTTCTTGAGGATTATCTTTGTGGAGTTCTCTGTATTTCTTGAATTTGAAATTTAGACTGCCTTGTTAGGTTTGGGAAGTTCTCCTGGATAATATCCTGGAGTGTGTTTTTCAGCTTGGATTCATTCTCCCCATCATATTCGGGTACACCAATCAAGCATATGTTAGGTCTTTTCACATAATCCCATATTTGTTGGAGGCTTTGTTCATTTCTTTTCACTCTTTTTTCTCTTGTTTTGCCTTCTCTTTTTATTTCATTGAGTTGATCTTCAATCTCTAATACACTTTCTTCTGCTTGATTGATTCAGCTATTAAAACTTGTGTTTGCTTCACATAGTTTTTGTGCTGTGTTTTTCAACTCCATCAAGTTGTTTATGTTCTTCTCTAAGCTGGTTATTCTAGTTTAGCATTTATTCTAACCTTTTTTCAAGGTTTTTGGTTTCTTTACATTGAGTTAGGATGTGTTCCTTTAGCTCAGAAAAGTTTATTATTACCCACCTTTTGAAGTCTGTTTCTGTCAATTAGTCACATTCCTTCTCAGCCATAATGTGATCCTGTGTTGTTGAGGAGTTGTGTTCCTTTGAAGGAGAAGAGGTATTCTGGCCTTTGATGGTTTCATCTTTTTTGTGCTGTATTTTTCCCGTCTTTATGGGTTTACCTGGCTTTGTCAGGCAGCTGCTTGATGAGATCGCTTGTCTGCCTGTTGAGGCACTACTGGGTTTCTAGGGACTCCTTCAGATTACTAGGGAAGCTTCCTTTGTCTTTTTTGTTTATACTGGGAGATTAAGCCCACCTCTTCCGCTGACCTGTAGGTGCTGCTGGGTTGTCAAGAACACCATCCCATTGCTACATAGGCTTCCTGTGTTTTTTGTTAAAACATGTAGCCCAGTCCCACCCCTCTAGTGGTGGGTTGTGCCCTTCCTCCACTGGGCTGGATCATTCAGGGTTCATCTCAGACTGTGGCACTGGCTGTGCAACCCACTAGAGTCACACCTTCAGCCCTGGAGTTTGTGAAGGAGAGTAGGGACCCGCCCAGCAGCACCTGGCAGTCTCCTCCTTTCAGCTTCCTCTCTCTCCAGTCATGGGGTAGGGGCCCACCCAGCTGCTCCCGCTTATAACTCCCTCTCTCTCCATGTGGAGGGAGGGGCAGTAGCTCAGTCTGTAGGTTCTCCCAGCTGCCTTTGGGTCTTATGCCTCTGTTTAGGTCTATGCGCCAATCTGGGACACTGTCCTGGATTGTTATTTAACTCCATGCTTGTAATTCCTGGCACTTGACTGGCAAAGATCCCCTGCTCTGTGTATTGTTGAGGCTTTGGGGGAAGTGCTGTATCTGGACCAGAGTGCCAGAGGGGAAGCCTCCAACTCGGTGATCAGACGCACTTTCTGGGTGAAGCAGCACTCCTCCCCGCCTTGGTCTGCCCTCAGTGGACTTTGCTCACCATGGGACCAGACCTGTTGAATTGCACCTGGTACCTTGGTTGGAGCTAGGAGATCTCTGGATTTCTGTGACACTCTCACTGGGTGCTGTGCACTGGAGTTGTATCTATTCAGCCATCTTGGATCGACTCCCTTGAAATTCTTCAGATTTTTTAATGATCACCATTCTAACTGGCACAAGATGGTATCTCAAGGTGGTTTTGACGTGCATTTCTCTAATGACCAATGATGATGAGCATTTTTTCATATGTTTGTTGGCCTCATAAATGTCTTCTTTTGAAAAGTATCTGTTTATGTCCTTTGCCCACTTTTGAATGGATTTGTTTGTTTCTTGTAAATCTGTTTCAGTTCTTTGTAGATTCTGCATATTAGCCCTTTGTCAGATGGGAAGATTGTGAAAATTTTTTCTCATTCTGTGGGTTGCTGGTTCACTCTAACTATTGTTTCTTTTGCTGTACAGGAGCTCTGGAGTTTAATTAGATCCCATTTGTCTATTTTGGTTTTTGTTGCCAATGCTTTTGGTGTTTTGGTCATCAAGTCCTTCCCTATGCCTATGTCCTGAATGGTTTTGCCTAGGTTTTCTTCCAGAGGTTTTATGGTGTTAGGTCTTATGGTTAAGTCTTTTATCCATCTGGAGTTAATTTTAGTGTAAGGTGTCAGGAAGCAGTCTAGTTTCTGCTTTCTGTACATGGCTAGCCAGTTTTCTCAACACCATTTTAAACATTGAATCCTTTCCAATTGTTTTTTTCAGGTTTGTCAAAAGATCAGATAGTTATAGATGTGGAATGCCACTTATTGGTTTAATTTTTTCTCAGCCCCAAATTCACCTTTTGTTTTAACTGCTCAGTGAGAATGAATCTGGGCCCTTTAATTATGCTTTCCATTTTCATCTGGCATGGAAGCTTTGTCAGTACAGAGCTCTGGAGAATCATTGCAGGACTTAAAGGTCTTTTGTTTCCCAGTTCTAATTTTCTTTCTCTCTCTGCAGGGTTCTAGAACATGCTGGATTTTCTTCAACACTAGGTTTCTGCAGCACTTGCATCTTCTTTAGTGCCTACCTCCTGTGATGCAGGTGCATATCAGCCAGCAGCACTCAGAAACCTAGTAGCATCTTCCAGCATTCCCTTCTGATTTTGTATGTTTTTCTTTTCACAGTTCCTAAGGTAAAGACATCTTGTGAGCAGCTTTTCTCAGTACACCAGACGGAGAATTTCCTTCAAGTTCTGCCATCATGGCACCACAAGACTTCTCTGTCACCCAGTGAGTATAACTGTGCTGACAGGTCTAAACTGAGCTCTGAGAGGCAAGCTAGGGATTTTTTTTTTTTTTTTTTTTTTTTTTTTTTTTTTTTTTTTTTTTTTTTTTGTCAATGTGACAAACAGCATTTATTCCAGATTCCAGTGTCCACAGATGACGAGGCAGGAGCGGGAGCAGGGGCAGGGGCGGGGATCCAGTGTCAGACTCTGCAGCAGGACGTCAGCGTTAGGTGGGGGGACCAGCAAGGGAGGTGGGAGGTAAAAATAGCCTAGGCTAGCTGACCGTCAGAGCCTTGTCCCAAGCCGGGCCCTGGGCTTGGGTCCAGGAGCTACTACGGGGGCGCTTTTTTGGATGTTCCATCTCAGCTGCTTACTACTAATTCTGTAATTTTTGAGTTCCCTTTTATTAATATTAACCAATTCCTTGTGCCTCAATCTCCTGTTATATTAATAGTTAATAATTCTTTATATTGAACTTTCCTGTTATTATTACCTTCTGTTTTATCTGTCTTGGTTGGCGCCAAACTGATATCGCTTCCAATTAGTTGGCTATTAAGAAAAGGCTTCCAGCTGCTGTGTTAAGCAAATTTTTCACTAAGTATTTACTGTATATTTGTGTAATATATATTATATATTATATTATATTTGCTAGGATGGGGTCTACATTCATAGCAAGCAGTAGGAATGTAGGCCCATTCCTAGCCCTCAACAAATTTAAACCCTACTTACATAGGTAGAATGTAAACAGTACATTATAATACATTCTGTTATGCTCTGGTAGAGGCATAACACATACTGAATTGAAAGAAGAAATGACAGGATGATAGAAACTGGAAGGTTATATCCTCAATCATATGGAAAGACATTCTACTTCTGAATAGGTATATGCACTATGAATAAAATCAAACAGAGAACATCTCAGAAAAACAAAACAAGAAAATCTTTTGTGGGCATCAAAACATTTGATGATGGTATGAGATCTTTCAAGCATGATGAGCTTTCTGGGACTAAGGATATTTAAGCAGAGATCTAGTAGTCATCCTATAGTTTTAACTTTGAGTCAAATGATTTTCAATGCATTAGTCAACCTTTTGCTTCTATGGCTATAAAACTAAATTATAGTTACTTTATCACAGCATATCTGGTTTTTTTTCCCTGTGTACCACAGCCCACCCAATTTTATTTTATTGTGCCTTTATAATAATTATAAAACTAAAGAGCTTATTGTCAATTTCTTCTTAAACCTTGTTCCACACGTAAAATTAGAATTTCCTGGCCGGGCTCCATGGCTCACGCCTATAATCCCAGCACTTTGGGAGGCCGAGGCGGGTGGATCACGAGGTCAAGAGATCGAGACCATCCTGATCAACATGGTAAAACCCCATCTCTACTAAAAATACAAAAAAAAAAAAAAATAGCTGGGCATGGTGGCATACATCTGAAATCCTAGCTACTTGAGAGGCTGAGGCAGGAGAATTGCTTGAACCCAGGATGCAGAGGTTGTGGTGAGCCGAGATCACGCCATTGCACTCCAGCCTGGATAACAAGAGCAAAACTCTGTCTCAAAAAAAAAAAAAAAGAATTTCCTATTAGCAGATGTTATTCAAGTCAGTCTCCTAATTTCTTTATAATTCCTTGTCCTGCAGCTGACATTGATTCTTTCACTTCCATATTAGTAGTAAACAAACTATAATTGTTCCATTCATTTTATGCTAAGAAATCTTCTGAAATAATGACACATTCCATACTTTTCTTTTGTATATTTGTGTATCAGGTCTTCTTATGCTCTGTAACAAAGCATCCAGTTTTTCAGTGGCTTCTAATAATTTGTTTATATTATTTTAGTGGTTACACTTGAGATTATACTATACGTTCCTAACAACATCATAATATAAATTATTTTCTCATTACCTAAATAGAAATACTTGAGTCTTAGAAACATTTAAGTGTTCTCTTCTACCATTTACATTTTTGTTATCATACATTGTAGAAAAACACCAATGGAGGAATTGTGTTTTGGTCAAAACCTTCTCAATTACAAATAAGAGATTTTAATGGGGTGTCTGTAACTCCTACTTTTGCTCAGTTGTAGGTTCTGAGTTATCCCTGTGCCTCAAATCAGGATAGTATCAATAACTAAGTTACTCTTGAAATACAGAGTGTCTCATTTGCCAGTGATAGTTCCAAAAACTGCACACTTTAACATATTAATTATTTGATATAAATCTCAATAAAATCTGAAATTCCCTGAGACTCTAGATTGGACTGTTTCTAGTCTCTACTAAAAATACAAAAATATGAGGTTTCACCATGTTAGCCAGTATGGTCTTGGTCTCTTGACCTTGTGATCCACTCGCCTCAGCCTCCCAACCAAAGTGCTGGGATTACAAGCGTGAGCCACCGCGCCCAGCCTTTTTTTTTTTTTTTTTTTTTTTTTTTTTTTTTTTTTTTTTAAATATAACTTTACCTTCCTCTCAGATACAAAGTTAAGCTGTTGTATAAGTATAAGCGGTTACGGAAATGAATGAATGAATATTCCTTAAGTTCTAGGAATTGTGTTAGGCACAGTTATACATTATTTCAGCTAAACTTGACTTAATATGCAAAACAGATATTATCAACTCCTTCTCATAAACAAACTAAGAAATAAGTGGCAAAACCAGAATCTGAACACAAATCTTTCTTGATCCCACATTCATAGCCAGTCCACTTTATTAGCTGGCCTTTCTATTTTGATTTGGGATTGTTACAGAAAAAAAACTGTTAAAGATCATGGTATATGTCTTGGTATGAAGTTAAAAATTTTATTCTAGACTTGTTAATTTTTAGGAATGGAGCTATAGCAAACAGAATGGATGTCATCAAGCATAGTTTGTGTAAAGTGAGTCTAATTTTTTTCTAGGAATGGTAGCATATGTTTTGTTGCTCACTGAAATTATTGACCATGCTCTCTTCTGAGTCAGGGGTGTATTCTACGATGTATAATTTTTTTTTTTTTTTTTTTTTTTTTTTTTTTTTTTTTTGGTAAACTTCTATCAAGAAGAATTAGCTGTGCTCTCTTCATCTGGTACTCTGATAGCACTGTCTGTGGGATATTTTTATGGGGCAGATGTGGGTATTTTGCTTCTTCTAATAGGTTATGCCCCAAGCAACTGTAATTCTTTCCCCAATTCTCCTAATAGTGATTTCTAAAGACATAAAATATATTAATTGTTAAAGCTGTCATTTGCTCCACATTGCCCTTGGCATAGAAAGCAATAGAGAATATACATTAAAAAGCACCTAAATGTGTGTTCAAGTTGGAAACTCTTAATCCTTAACCATTAAGGAAAATTGAAGTGATTTACCGGGGCACAGATCACCACCTTAGGAACACACAGGTGAATGAAAGATTGAGGATTATATTTAAAAAATGGGAGAGGTAAACTAACAGTTTTCAGAAAAGAATCCTGGGGCAAATTTAAGAAATGATTAAAGAGAAGCACTGCTAATGGCTTTAAAGCTTTTGATAAATTAATAAGAATGACCCAGGTTAACCCATAAATTAGCCAAGTCAACGATCAGTGTTTTTCATGGGAGCAACACATAGCCAGAAAACAAAATTTAGGTTTTGATTTGTAGGCCCATTTCTGTTTGTTCAAAATGGAGTTGAGCTTTAAATTATCTTCCTGATATACTTCACATTTCTTCTGCTATACTTCTAACATATGATGCTATGCATTTTATAATCATCCATTCTCTCTGAATACATTTCTTAGCATAATATTTTATTTCAGGCATACTCTTATATATTGTACATTTATTTTTCTTTTACACTATATATACCTTGTGGTGTAATATAAATAGAAGAATCATAGTAAATATTTCCAAAATGTTAATACTACCTCTAATTTCTTGATACTTTCTTATAATTCCTAACCAACTCCAATTCATTATAAATAAGGCATAATAAAATATATATTTGTATGCAAATAAATATATAGATTAAAAATAAATTAACATTTTACCTTCACTTCAGAGTATTTTTAGAGCTTTTAAATCATAATTATGTAATGAAGTCTTATTTAAAAGCACTAGTCATTTGTGATTAGAAACTGGGTTTCTGATTATTTAAGAAAGTTAAGCAGTAGTATCTTTTCTGTGGTTTGATAAGTCTCTCCAGAAGTTCAAAATGTTGTGTAAAGCATATAAATCTGGTCATATAGTTTAAACTAGTATTCCCAAAAGAAGAATTAAGTTAGAAAATTCTTTCTGAATCTACTGATCATAGTAAGTCCAAAATATGATGTGCTAATCTTGTTCATTTTCTTGCATTGTTGAGATTCACTTAATTTTCTGTCATCTATACTCATTCAAATTCAAGGGAACTTTTTTTTGTTGTTTAGATTACCATTACATTTATGAGCAGGTTAATGATATTTATATTTGAACATAGAATTCCTTTAATTTTTGTTATTTCTTGATAATATTTATTCAGCAGTAAATTGACTTCCTTAAAAAGAAAAATGAGTATGAGCTATATAAACAGAATGTTATGAACACTTCTTGTTATCAAACTGAAGATAATAAGTTAGTATGCCTATTTTATTATAATTAAACAAATTAATTCAAGTTAATTAATGAAAAAAATGGAGTCCATATTTTCATGTAATAAAAATAAAATTCCCAGTTAAACTTGAAAAAGTTAGGTTGCTTTAAAATACTATAGCATTAGGCATATAGAGATTTGTTTGAAACCTGGGAGCATTATTGCTGTACATCCTCTGATTACGACACATACAGTGATATCAGGTTGAAACTAACACAAAATTGATTAATTGTGGAGGGTGTTCATGAAAATGTTCAGTACTCATAAATATTTGGTGAGCTAAAATATATTTTATATTTAGAACTAATTTAAATAATTTAAATAATGTAAAATAGCATTTCATTGACTATATATTACACAATTAAAATAATTTTTCAAAAGCAAAAGAATTGGGGAGAGAATGGAATATGAAATAAGAGCCTTTAAATATTCTAAAGTAAAGCATTTCTGTATGAAACTAACCTTCCAGTATCAATCATCTTCTGTGTGTGGCCTAAGGTTTCAGATTCCATTAATTTGAAAGAGCATCAGTCTACTGAACAGGGAAAGCATTTACAATGGAGAGAGATTTTTTTTTCAGAATCAGGATGTAAACCCTCTTTTGACAATCTGAAGTGTGATTTTTCCCAGAGGAAATCCATTTCAAACCAACAGTGACTACTCATTTTAATTAGTTGCTGGCAGTTTTGTAAATTAAATTCCCTCTTCTAAAGTCAAAATTCCAGAAAGAGAATGCTTTCATTTTGCTAATTGCTAAATGAGTTTCCAGGACAAGGTAGAATGAAGGAATGGGTTTCTAGTCAGTAGGCAGCTCTTAGAAGGCACATAACTGTGACCGTTAAGTAGTTTCTCAGTAGGGCTAAAATGTTACCCTATTGACTGTACATGCATGCAGTTCTCTCTCAACCCATACTAATCGATTCAGTTGCATTAAAGACAATTATTTTTTCCCATCAGTCATATGCCTTCATGCTTCTGGACATATGTGACATTGTTTGAAATAAATGTATGATCTAATAACCCTATATAAGACCTGATGTTTTAAAGTATAGCATTCTAATCTCATTTGTGATATTTACTCTCTTAGTGGCCTAAGGCAAAAATCTTTGTCTAGGTTTCAGAGACGTATGAAAGTGCACGTAAATGTAGAAATCACACACACCCTCAAAAGCCCCTGTACCTCAAGGAAAATACTTGCTTGAGATTCAATTCACATCTGAAAGAAAACACAGAACTGGTTTCTCTATGCAAGTCAAATTTTTGAGGACTTCTTCCTACCTGATCATCTGCAATCCTTGGAAGTGGCTTTAGACAACTCTCCAAAGAATTCTCAAGGAGAGACTGACCCCTGGAGGCAGACAGAGCTCTCTTTTGTCCAGATCTGGCTTTCGTAATTCCCAGATATCAGGTAAAGAACTCTGACAAGAGGGAATGAGATCTGTGGGAAATTCCAATGTGTACCTCACTTGCCTCCCTGTCTTTTCTCTCCACATTCTCTAAAATATTTGAACGCAATGTAATAAAATAATAGGTGGTAAAATACAAATCTTTTTGGAATTGTATGCCACTGGACCATAAACTCGACGAGGGCAGAAATTTGTTCTGTTTATCTTTATAACTTCATTTCTTGGTGAAGGGCCTTGGACTTAGCACTAAAGTTTGTGGAAGGATTAAAAGAACAATTTAATAAATCTCGTACAATTCCTTTATTTTACAAGATTAACAAGGTTCTATACTTAGCAGAAGACATGAATGTTGGCTGAACATCCATCAAAAACAATATGGGAAGGATGAAAGTTTGAAAACTTTCAGCCTGAGAGGAGAGTCAGAAGCAGCCCATGGAACAGAGAGTAGCTATAGTTACTTTATGTCAGCTCTCAATCACTGCCCACTATGCTTCTATCTATCTATCTTTGGAATGGCTTTGATAATTCTTCTTTTCAGAAGGAATCCATAAATTTCATTGGCTTTTATATCAACAAAAGCAGGGATGGAATAAGGGGAAGGAACCACTTCTCTGTGTGGCTCATAAGCTTTAGGCCAAACATAGTCATGATGAGAAAAGTTTAGCTTCTCCAAGATTACTCCCCATTAACCAATGACTCAGGCTAATCAAAGATATTGAATATTGTTAACCAACATTACCTGTGTAAGACATGGTTTAAATGTTATTTGATCGGTTACTTAAATCTTAATACTAATAAATAAATCATATAAGAGAGATTTTGCTTATAAAAAGAACAGAAAGTTATTGTAGTTTTGATTACTAAAAACTTGTCAAGGCTTTAGCAAAGCAAAGGCAGAATGTTTCCCCCTAATCATTCAATATATGATATCCCCCTACAAGAATGAACTTAGTAAATAAACAATATTTTTTAATTAACTTATTTTTTTTATTTTTGGCTTTAACACCATTTGAAATTATATTGTGGGTAGGACTCTATATTTGTCTTTGCTGCTTAAGATCTGTTATGAGCTCATGGGGGTGCCCATGTGTTTAGAGTTACACCATTAAAAAAAGGAATAGATAAGACTTCATAAACTTCATTATCTTATTAGAACCAATCAGGCCTTCTCTCCATTTAAGTTATGCTTATATGCTCTATGGAGTAGTCTTTAAGTTGAGAAAACCTCAGCTGCAAATCTAAGCTAAACTTCTCATCTTTCTTGCCCCGGAAATATGTAAATCTATCTTTTTATATACCTCTAAATTCTTGCTTCAAACCCTTAACTTCCCAAATCTCCTCAACTCTTACTTTCTCTGTTCACATAATTTGAAATTAGTCTACATTGACAGTCACATTCATTTCTTCTCTTTCTTGAGAAAAAGTGTATTTTCTGATTATAAAATTAATTTTATCCTCCAGGTATAAAACAAAGACAATTATAAAGAAAAAATAATTCCTAATTCTACTACCAAAAGAAACTACTAACATTTTATGTATTTTATTATTGGATTTAATAGTTGAGCCTATATATTTCTTTTCACCATTTGCTTTTCTCACATAATATTTTCCCCTTATCCATGGGATATGTTTCAAGACTCCTAGTGGATGCCTGATGCCACAGGCATAACCACACATAAGAAACACTCCTCAGCAAACCCACAAGAACTGAAATCATAACAACCACTCAGCCGAGCCACAGAACAATCAAATTAAAGGTCAACACTTAGAAATTCACTCAGAACCATATAATTACGTGAAAATTGAATAACTTGCTCCTGAATGACTTTTGGGTAAATAATGAAATTAAGGCAAAAATCAAGCTCTTTGGAACTAATGAGAAAAAACATAAAACATACCAGAATCTCTGGAATACAGATAAGTCAGCGTTAAGAGGGAAATTTATAGCACTAAATGTCTACATCAAAAGTTAGAAAGATCTCAATTTAACAATGTAACATCACAACTAAAGGAACTAGAGAACCAAGAGAAAAAACAAAAAACAAAAAACGATCTCTAAAGCTAGAAGACAAGAAATAACCATGAGCAGCGCTGAACTGAAAATTAAGTCACAAAAAACCATTCAAAAGATAAGTAAACCCAGGACCTGGGTTTTTGAAAGAATAAACAAAATATATAGGTCAGGTGCAGTGGCTCACACCTGTATCTCAGCACATTGGGAGGCCAAGGCAGGCAGATCACCTGAGGTCAGGAGTTCAAGACTAGCTAGGCCAACATGTTGAAACCCTGTCTCTACTGAAAATACAAAAATCAGTCAGGTGTGGTGGTGGATGCCTGTAATACCAGTTACTTGGGAAGCTGAGGCAGGAGAACTGCCTGAACCTGGAAAGTGGAGATTGCAATGAGCTGAGATTGTGTCACTGCACTCCAGCCTGGGCAACAGAGTAAGAATCTTTCCCAAAAAGCTAAGTTAAACTAAACTAAACTAAAATATATAGACTGCGAGCTAGACTAATAAGAAAAAATAAGATCTAAATAAACAAAATTAGAAATGATTAAAAGGATGTTACCCATGACCCCACAGAAATAAAAATAACCATCAGAAACTACCATGAACACTTTTATGTACACCAACTAAAAAACCTAGAAGAAATGGATACATTTCTGGACACATATCCCCTCTCAAGACTAAGCCAGGAAGAAATTGAATCCCTGAGTAGACTAATAATGAGCCCCCAAATTAAATCAGAAAAAATGGCCTACCAAAAATAGCCCAGGAACAGACAGATTCACAGCCAAAGTCTACTGATAAACAGGAAAGAGTTGGTACCATTTCTACAGAAAAAGGATTCCATAAAATTGAGGAAGAAGGACTCCTCCTTAACTCATTCTATGAAGCCAGGTTTATCTTTATACCAAAACCTGGCAGAGACACAACAAAATGAAAACTTCAGGCCAATGACTTTGATGAACATCAGTGCAAAAATTGTCAGCAAAATATTTGCAAATCAAGGGCAGCCGCATATTAGAAAGCTAATTCACCATGATCAAGTAGGCTTTAGCCCCACAAATCAATAAATGTGATTCATCACATAAAACTAAAGACAAAAACCACATGATTATCTCAATGGATGCAGAAAAGACTTGCAATAAAATTCAACACCCCTTTATGTTAAAAACTCTCAGTAAACTAGGAAATGAAAGACTATACCTCAAAATAATAAGAGCCATCTATGACAAACCACAGCTAATGTTATACAGAATGGGCAAACGCTTGTTGCATTCTTCAGGAAAACCAGCACAAGACAAGATTGTGTTCTCTCACCATTCCTATTTAACACAGTATTGGAAGTCCTAGCCAGAGCAAGCAGGCAAGATAAGGAAATAAAGGGCATCAAAATAGAAAGAGAAGAAATCAAACTATCACTGTTTGCAGTCAGCATGATTCTATACCTAGAAAACTGTGTCTCAGCTCAAAAACTCCTCCAGCTGATAAACAACTTCAGGAAAGTTGCAGGATACAAAATCAATGTGCAAAAATCACTAGCATTCCCATACAACAACAACCAAACCAAGAGCCAAATCAGAAAGGCAGTCCTATTCACAATTGCTACAAAAAGAATAAAATATATAGAAATACAGCTAACCAGGGAAATGAAGTATTTCTACAGTGAGAATTACAAAACCCTCTTCAAAGGAATTAGAGAAGACAGAAACAAATGGAAAAAACATCCCATGCTTACAGATAGGAGGAATCAATATCATTAAAATGGCCATACTGTCTAAAGCAATTTGTAGTATCAATGCTATTGTTATCAATCTACAAATGACATTCTTTACAGAGCTAGAAAAAACTATTTTGACATTAATATGAAACCAAAAAACAACCCAAATAGCCAAGGCAATTCTAAGCAAAAAGTATAAAGCTGGGGGCATCATATTATATAACTTCAAACTACACTGCATGGCTATCATAACCAAAACAGCATGGTACTGGTACAAAAACAGACACATAGACAAATGGAACAAAATAGAGAGCCAAGAAATAAGGCCATATACCTACAACTATGTGGTCTTCAACAAACCTGACAAAAACAAGTAAGGGGAAAAGGACTCCCTGGTCAATAAATGGTGCTGGAATAACTGGCTAGTCATATGCAGAAGATTTAAACTAGACCTTTTTCTTACACCATAAACAAAAATTAGCTCAAGATGGATTAAAGACTTAAACATAAAACCAAAAACTATAAAACCCTGGAAGACAACTTCAGCAATACCATTCTGGACATAGGCACAGGTAAAAATTTCATGACAAAGATGCCAACAGCAATTGCAACAAAAGCAAAAATTAACAACTGGGGTCTAATTAAACTAAAAATGTGCTTCACAGCAAAATAAAGTATTAACAGAGTACAAAGACAACCTCAAAAAGTGAAAAAATTTTGGCAAACTATGCATCTGACAAAGGTTTAGTATCCAGCATCTATAAGGAACTTAAATTAACAAGGAAAAAACCAAACAACCCCATTAAAAAGTGATCAAAGGACATGAACAGGCACTTCTCAGAAGGAGACATACATGCATCCAACAAGTGTATGAAGAAAAGCTCAATATCATTGATGATTAAAGAAATGCAAATCAAAAGCACAGTAAGATACCATCTCACATCAATCGGAATGGTTATTAATAAAAAGTCAGAAAGTAACAGGAATGCTTATACACTTTTGGTGGTAGTGTGAATTAGTTCAACCTTTGGAAAGCAATGTAGCAATTTCTCTAAGACCTAAAAACAGAAATATAATTTGACTCAGAAATCCTATTTCTTAGTATATTCCCAAAGGAATAGAAATCGTTCTATTGTAAAGATACATGTAGCACATGTTTGTTCATTTCAGCAGTATTCACAATAGCAAAGAAATAGAATCAATCTACATGACCATAAGTGGTAGACTAGATAAAGAAAACGTGATACATATAGACTGGATAAAGAAAATGTGATACCATGAAATGCTACACAGCCATTTAAAACTAAGATCATGTTCTTTGTAGCATCATGGATGAAGCTGGAGGCCATTATCCTTAGCAAACTATGCAGGAACAGGAAAAGAAATATCACATGTTCTTACTTATAATTTTGAGCTAAATTATGAGAACACCTGAATGCATAGAGGGGAATAACAAACACTGAGGCCTATCAGAGGGTAGGGGAGGGAGGAGGGAGAGGATCAGGAGAAATAACTAATGGGTACTAGGCTTAATACCTGGGTGATAAAATAATCTGTACAGAAAAAGCCCATGACACAAGTTTATGTATGTAACAAACCTGCACATGTACCCCTGAACTTCAAAGTTAAATAAAAACAGATATAATTACAATAGCTCAAGTGAGAAATCATGAGAAACAAACTTAGAGTAATGGAAATAAGGACAAGAGAAAAAAGATAGATTGAAATCCCATTCCATAGGTTTCCTGAACACTCTGATGATAGTTTCTTTTCCTGTGCAGAAGCTCTTTAGTTTAATCAGATCCCATTTGTAAATTTTGGCTTTTGTTACAATTACTTTTGGTGTTTTCATCATGAAGTCTTTGCCCATGCCTATGTCCTAAATGGTATTGACTAGGTTTTCTTCCAGGATTCTTATGGTTTGGGGTTTTACATTTAAGTCATTAATCCATCCTGAGTTAATTTTTATATAAGGTATAAGGAAGGGGTTCAGGTTCATTTTTCTGCATATGGTGAGATAGTTTTCTCAACACCATTTATTGAATAGGAGATTATTTCTCCCTTGTTTTCCTCAGATTTGTTGAAAATCACATGGTTGTAGATGTGTGATCTTATTTCTGCGGTCTCTGTTCTGTTCCATTGGCCTATATGTCTGTTTTGGTACTAGTACCATGCTACCATCAAGCAAACATGTAATATCCAGAACCTAAAAGGAATTTAAAGAAATTTACAAGAAAAAAACCCATCAAAAGTGGGAAAAAAATACAAAGAGATACTTCTCAAAAGAAGACATTTACATGGCCAAAAAACATATGGAAAAGAGCTCAATATTACCGATCATTAGAGAAATCTAAACCAAAACCGCAATGAGATACCATCAGATGCTAGTCAGAATGGTGATTATTAAAAAGTCAAGAAACAATAGACATTGGCAAGGCATCTATTATGTAAAGTAATATTATGTAAAGAGACAAACACTTTTACACTGTTGGTGAGAATGTAAATTAGTTCAACCGTTGTGGAAGACAATGTGGTGATTCCTTAAGAATCTAGAACCGGGGCCAGGCGCTGTGGCTCACGCCTGTAATCCCAGCACTTTGGGAGGCCGAGGCGGGTGGATCACGAGGTCAAGAGATCGAGACCATCCTGGTCAACATGGTGAAACCCCGCCTCTACTAAAAATACAAAAAATTAACTGGGCATGGTAGTACATGCCTGTAATCCCAGCTACTCAGGAGGCTGAGGCAGGAGAATTGCCTGAACTCAGGAGGCGGAGGTTGCGGTGATCCGAGATCGTGCCATTGCCCTCCAGCCTGGGTAACAAGAGCGAAACTTGGTCTCAAAAAAAAAAAAAAAAAAAAAAAAAAAAAAAAAAGAATCTATAACCAGAAATACCATTTGTCCCAGCAATCCCATTACTGGGCATATGCCCCAAAGATTATAAATCGTTCTACTATAAAAACACAAGTACATGTATGTTATGTTTTTTGTAGCACTGTTTACAACAGTAAAATAATGTTACCAAGCCAGATGCACATCAGTTATAGACTGGATAAATAAAATGTGGTACACACACACCATAGAGTACTACACACCCATAAAAAGAAATGAGATCATCTCCTTTGCAGGCACATGGATGAAGCTGGAAGCCATTATCCTCAACAAACTAACAGAAGAACAGAAAACCAAACACCGAATGTTCTCACTCTTAAGTGGGAGTTGAGCAATGAGAACACATGGAGGCAGGGAGGGGATTAACATACATCAGAGCCTGTTCAGGGTAGGGGGCAAGGGGAGGAAGCTTAGAGGATGGGTCAAGAGGTACAGCAAATCACCATGGCACACATATATCGATGTAACAAACCTGCACGTTCTGCACATGTATTCTGGAAATTAAACATTTTTAAAAACAAAACCCTAAAAACAAGCTATGTGTGAAAACACTTGTTGTTCTGCTGTTTAATATCACAGAATGGAACCTGTCCTTTTATTCAAGTTTGAAACACTCTTTTGTAAAATCAAGTGATATGAGCCTACTGAACACTTATAGGAACATAAGAATATTTAATCCTAAAAACTAGAAACAAGCTATCTGTGAAAATGAAAAAAAAAATGGAGAAATCCCTAAGTTTAATGAACTTTCTGTGTTGTCCACTCTTATTTACTGGATTCCTTCCTCCCTCCCTCTTCCACTCTCTCCATTTCCTCCTTTTCTTCATTCCTTTATTTCTTCTTGCATCCCTTTATTTTTTCTATATTCTTATTCTTTTGGCTACTATAATTAAACTGATGACAGTTTCACTTTAATGAAGGTAAACAAGGTTGTTGGGATCTATTCTGATAGCCTGTTGTTATCTGAAACTATGTGACCAATAGGATCCCCAAATTTCCAGAAACACTGATATAAGATTTTCTAGGCGTTGCCTATTTTGTACTGAGCGAATTATTTTACTTCTATGTGCTTTGTCATATTAAAGGAAGCTGACATATGAGATCATCCTTTAACATTTTGCGGCCTGGGAATAGTTTTATCTGAACAGCTTTTGGTATGCAATAACATTTCAGATTAGTGTGAAAAACAGGTCAAATTTATGTACACTTTCAAATATGTATTTCTTTATTTTTTATTTTATATTTTGTCTTTAAGAATAATTATTTTATGTGTGTCAATCACTGTGATAAATACTTTATTTTATTATGTAGAGTTTAAAATAGATACAATGGGAGACAAACTAAGAAAAGGAACTGCTCACCTAACTTTATCAATATCAGAGCAATTAATTTTTTAAGTAGCATTAAGTTCCTACCTTTTTGAAATCCCTAATTTAAAAAAATCAGTTATCTTTTTGGTTTTGTATTACAGGAGCTGAATAAAGATACATATGACTTTGCCCTCTTCAGGATATTGGAAAAACCCTTAAAGAAAGCAAATTAAGGTGGTGTTCATTTTACTTATTGCTGAAAACAAAACATCATTTCCTTCAAATATCCATATATTTTATACCTTAATATAAAAGCAGACTAAAATTTTTCCTGCATTGATCCAAATTATTATAGTATTTGGGTCAAACAGGCAATTTTGTCCTTTTAGCGGTTGTATAGTATGATTATATCATGAGCAAATTATTTGAGCAAATGTCAAATGACATTTTCTAGCAAGTTATAATCAATAGGTGCTTATTCAACAAATTATTTTGTCCAGAGAGTAGAGCCCCAGGTGAACCAATAGTCAAGAATTCTGTGTGACCTCCCTTTTTGCCGTGACTTGCTTTGTGAATTGGAAAAATCAGTTAAGCTCTCGGTGCTTCAGTTCATTCGTCTATGAACTAAGGAGAGTAGCGTTTGCCACCTAACTCGCCAGTATTTTGTGAAGGTTAATGAGCTGCAGAGTTTATAAAGTGCTTTTCTTTCTGGATTGAAAGACTTTTGAAGAGTACTAAGTGTCACTGCTATTTTTTTTTTTCTTTTCCACTTAAAACTCCACTAAATTATCTTTTAGAAACCCATGAAATTATACTTAAAAGTAAAATGCTTCTAGTAGCACCATCCCATATATATCGTTTTATTATAGCAGTAAGAAAAGCATCAGCAGCACTGCTAGTGTACTGGATTCACATAACTCATATTATTAAGGTGGAACACATTGTTCCCCAATAACACATGCATGTTTGACAGCTGTTTCCAACTTCAACTTAAAATACTTTAGTTCTAACCAGTTTGTCAAGATCCTATCATTTCTTGGCATAGTTTTACAAGTTCAATATTAAAAAGAAAAAAAAAAAACTTGTCTTCTGAACAAATGTGCCTATTATATGATGCCACAATGAATGAGAAATGTTAAGATTAAGATCTTAACTGAAACTCACAAAAGTAAGATGATTTCATGTCAGTGGAAAATCTGTGCTGTTACTTTGCATTTTTTGTAACAGTTTTGCCAAAGCTCTGCTTGAGATAAGGAAACTTTTAATAGCACAAATTTGTCAGAATCCTAGACTTCAGATGAAGTCTAACAATTTCTGTTTCATGGATTTTAATTTCATAATATATATATGTTTTTAAATTTGAGAAAAAATCATATACTTTTTATGCCATTAAATGAGTTTATCTTAGACTTTTAGAAAGAAAGGTGTCAAGGTGTAGGATTGCCTTTTACAAAATTATAGTTTTTTAGTTCACTTTAAATATTTAAAAAATATCCATTGCACCATATATTCAAACTATATATATATATATATATGCATATAAATACACATGTACATACACACACACACACACACACACACACACACTTAAAGGAAAAACTACAAGGAAAATAATTAAAATACATATATTTTGCACTTTTGATTTCTCTCTGAACAGGAGAAAGAAACTATCCAAAAAGCCTGGAGGAAGAGTACTGTCATGATTTTTCCCTGACTATGGAAATTAGTGAAATTATCTATTATGGTTTTAGTTCAAAGTAAATACAAGTGAAAATCAATATTATCTGAAAGTTTACCGAAAAATAATCCAAAGTAATTTTAGGTATTTTGGGGGCACCATCCATCAAAGAACTGTCACTGACAAAGAATTCATTTCTTTTATCTCTCAAAATGAAAGTAATGTGTAAAGGTAAAATGGAGAGATTTTTAAGATTATCACCTAGATGCCAACATGTCTTTCTTTGTTCTTTCCTAGAGTGGCAACCAGCCTCTACCCCCTTGCCTTTATGGATGTAAATAGAGGCACTTATAATAAACGGCAACAGAAATTCAGACTCCTACAAGAAGATACAAGGAATTTGTCTCTTAAAACACAATTTACTATTGTAACTGTGACTGGATAGTCAGATAGCCAAATTATTTACACAGGCATTCTTGATTTAGAACAAATAGTTTATAAAAAGCAAAATTTGTGTTTAATTTTTTTTCTCCTCTTGGGGCAATATAATGCTGTGGTTCTCATGTGCCAGTTCTCAGACCAGAGCTGGTTTTGATCACATCTTTACAAGTTCAAGGCAACATTTTTATGTATGTGAAAGTAAAATTGTCAATTATCCTGCTTTATGAAATATACCTTTTAGTCCAAGGATCTGCCCTTCTTAATTATTTTGTGATAGAGTTGCTGTCTTTTATAAAATAGTGGTGATAAATTTTTAACAATAATATCCTTACTTAGCAAAGTTAAAACTTAGAAAACTTCCATTGTTCCTGGTTCCTTCACACTACCATTTTTCAAAGAAAACAATATATTAATCACTAAAATCCAAGTCCAAAGCACTTTGTTTTTAAATACAATATAATAGCTTCAGATAGATTAAGAAAGCAAGATGAATAGTATCATTAAGTTGCTGCAAACTTATTTGCAGTTTTTGCCGTTACTTTTAATGTCAAAGTCAATATTAGAAAAGTCATTAACTTAGAAAAAAATTATTTTTCACTAAAATATACATTAATATGAAAAATAATAACTGCTATTTATATTATATGTAATATTATATGTAACATAATATGTATATTATATGTAATATTATATGTAATATGTAATATAATTTATATTATATGTAATATATTTTTTTTAATTTTAAAAATTTATTCTTTTCTTTCGTTGCTGTTGATTTGTTCTTGAGATGGCTACAACACCAGACAGAACAGTGCTCTCATATCTGATGGCTGTGCAGGGCTGCACTCCTTTGAAACATTAAGATCTGTTTTGGGCTTCCCTCTTCGGCCTCACCCTCCCCTTGAAATCAAGTAATTTCCACACTTTTTAGTAAAATACCAAACGACACATCATCCCTTGTTAGCCCTGTAAACATTTTTTTTTTTCCTCCACACACCCTCCCTCTTTTTTTCTCTCATGTCTGTGGGTGAATAATTTGCTAAGAAAAAAACCTTAAAAAAAATTGATACATTTATATCCTGCCCCCCACCCTACCCCAGTTTTGGCTCTTCAAAGGTGGACAACCTGATGTGGACTAGCAACGGACTGAGAGAATGAATGGGGTCAGGGTTCAGATATCCATAAATCCTAACCCTGGCAGGTCCCGAGCATCACTGATGTGGCCACAATAGAAAGCAGAACAGGCTCGTTGCTTACTCCCCCTTGTCTAAACAATTCGAAAGGTGGGAAGAAACACCTGGGGAAGGCAGAAATTCCTACTCACTTGCGTTAAAAGGAGGGAAGAGAGAAAGAGAAGGAAGGGTAGGAGAGGAAAGAGAGGACAAAACCATAGAAAACCTGAACGAAGGACCCTGACCCTCTTCTTCCAATTGCAACTAAAGAGGACTTAAAGAGGACTTTTAAATGAGGAAATTTGATAGGTGATACATAAAATTAATGCCTCTTTTTTCTGTGAAAGAATTATGACTGTTTTTTCATGTATAACCTATGCTTGAGATGATAAGATTTTATTTAAAATATATGAGATGAAAAAGATCATTTGGGGACAACAAATAAATGTGATGATGTAAATTAATCGACAATTTCTCCCTATAAGCCAAACCAACTCAGACAGTCCACCCACGTTATCTGACCACTGTCCGCTGAGGAACCCAAAGCCCAGACCACAGAATAGCTGACTAAAATATTTTCCAAACATAAAGATGCTATATTTGGTGTGAGACATTTCAAAATCAGGCATACCAGTTCTTTATGATAATTTTGTTTTTTGTAGAGGAAGATAAAACTTTATAGCTGATAGAAACTTCTGGATACCTTCTAATGCTTAAAAAATACAGGCTGGAAGTAGTCTCTATTTTTGTTACACATCCCAATTTCCAAGTTTGTTTGGATTTTAGTAAGATGCTGGCATCATATGAACCCTCATGTAGCAGTATAAATATTTTCATAGGAAAAAAGACTCATTGCAAGTTATCACAGCTTTCTGGCTGATAACTGTGAAAAATCCTACTTATTTTGACCACATCTGCCCAGAGGAGTTTTGATCTCCAGCCCTGAGTAGATAGAGTGGAGTCCTTACTAGCTTCTGAATGACAGTTTTATAAGTCTACATTTTTTAAAAATTGCATTGAGTCTATGAGCTTGCTTTTCCCCTGTGTATGTAAAGCTTGGTTACATTGTGGAATCTTTGCTGAAACTAACTTTATCTGCATAATTTTGGTCTCTGTAGATGAAAAATGTTAGTGCTGGAAAATTCCTGGACAGTGATTTTAGGGGTGCATGGCCATAAAAATATTTCCTTCTTTTCACTGCTTGACTTAGCAAAATAAACTCATTTTAGTTTTATAAAATGTAGGCAAGAATTCAGTGGTAAAGACCCTTATTTTTACTTTAAATGATTTAATCTTTTGCCTTTATATAACCTTTTAGTATTATCTTTTAATAAAAAGGATAGGCTGTATAATGGTACTTTTGGCATTGCAAAGAGGATTTGAAAATATCATTTTCAACCCAATATATATTTCATGCTAAGTACATGGACAGGAAGTTTGGTTTGCAGAATAATTATTTATGTTTCCAATCAGAAGGCTGAATGTGCTGATCCTCATTCTTTCACTGACTTCATTGTTTTTCCAAGTTTATTGTGAAGTGCCAAGGTTTCTCACCTATGAAAGGGGACTACTTAGGCCAAAGCAAAGAGAGAAAGAGAAAGGGGAGAATTGACAAATTTTAGACTTTCATGTGCATAACAGTAGGCTCCATATTTTCCCTAGTATATAATGATATACAGTGCCTTGGGAGGTCTATGTTGATAATGCTCTCAAAATATTAATAATAAATATGACAGAAATGGGCACATTAAATAAATCTGTGCTTATGTAATTTTCTAATGATAAAATTAAACAAAATTAACCAATAAAAAGTAGGGTGTTCACGTATTTTTTTTTGGTCAGTTTAATTTTATTTAATGTTAGAGGAAAATTTTTTGATGAGGAATAGATTATATTCAATTAAGGTACATGTATACATATGCCTTGTTTATAAATATATACATAGATTGTATATCAAGTAATAGGGAGAAATTATTTTGGGGGAAGAATAGATCATTTCTATCAAGCCATCGGCATTAGGTTCTTAATAGTCAAATGGGGGCGGGGGGAAGGTACCAAGACGGTGGAGAGAAGCCAGCACTAGAAAGTAGCTCCCAGCAAATGAGATGCAGAGGGCTAGAGGACTTCACGATTCCAAACGAGGTGCTGGGTTCATTTCTATGGGAATGATAGGGCACTGAAATAGGCCCAGGGAAGGAAGCGCAGGGTGAAAGCTGCCCAGGGGGACAAATCAAGATGGGGGGACATGTCCCCACCTGAAACGTGCAGCCAGCTCAGAGCATTGGGAGACTTAACCTCCTCGGTGCTCCGTTTCGGATCCTGTGCTTACCTCATCCCTCCTGTAACCCACAGTCCACAAGAGCCCTGCCAGATGGTGGGGCCCTGTGGGTAGTTGATGCAAATCAGAGCAGTGGCTACTGCCACATGAGGCAAGTTGTCACAGGGCCCTGGGCGGGAGTTTGGACTAATGCCAGTGGGATGGGCCATCCCAAGGAGGGAGGGAGAGTTGAAAGCAGGGAAATAGACCATAAGGCCTGGCAGGCCCCACCTCCACAGAATCGAAACTGAAGCCCTTGCTAGAGAGTTTGGCAGCAAATACACCAGCTTAACCCCAACCAGGAAGATCCAGCTGGGGAAGGAGAGATGCCATTAGGAAGGCGGGGCCAATCTCACCTGCGGACTCCAGGGAAAGACTACCCTCTCAATAATCTGACTGAACCCAAGAGAGCCCAGCAATGCCCTCTACAGGCCAAAAAAGATACAGCTCCAACCTCAACAGAAAAAAAGTCACTCAGAGACTTCTCCTGAAATCACCAACTTCAAAGATTAAACGGAGATAAATCCACGAAGATAGGAGAAAACCAGCACAAAAAGGATGAAACTATCAAATAAGAGAACACCTCTTCTCCTCCCAGGGATCACAACTCCTCAACATCAAGGGAACAAAAAAAGAGTATGAATTTGACAAATTGACAGAAGCAGGGTTCAGAAGGTGGATAATAACCAACTTCTCTAAGTTAAAAGACCATGTTCTAACCCAATGCAAAGAAACTAAGAACCTTGAAAAAGGTTAGACAAAATGCTAACTAGAATAACCAGCTTAGAGAAGAACATAAACGACCTGATGGAGCTGGAAAACGTAGCACAATAACTTTGCGAGGCATACACAAGTTTCAACAGCCGAATCAATCAAGCAGAAGAAAGGATGTCAGAGATAGAAGATCAAATCAATGAAATAAAACAAGAAGGCAAGATTAAAGAGTGAAAAAAAAATGAACAAAGTCTCCAAGAACTGTGGCATTATTGGAAAAAACCTAATCTACGCTTGATTGGCATACCTGAATGTGACTGGGAGAATGAATCCAAGTTGGAAGACACTCTTCAAGATATTATGCAAGAGAACTTTCCCAAGCTAACAAGGCAAGCCAACATTCAAGTCCAGGAAATACAGAGAACACCACAAAGATACTCCTCAAGAAGAGCAACCCCAAGGCACATAGTTGCCAGATTCACCAGGGTTGTAATGAAGAAAAAAAAATCCTAAGGACAGCCAGAGAGAAAGTTCGAGTCACCCACAAAGGAAAGACCATCAGACTCAGAGCATATCTCTTGGCAGAAACGCTGAAAGCTAGAAGGGAGTGGGGGCCAATATTAACATCCTTAAAGGAAAAAAACTTTCAACCCAGAATTTCATATCCAGCCAAAATAAGCTTCATAAGTGAAGGAGAAATAAAATCCTTTATGGACAAGCAATTGCTGAGAAATTTCATTGCTTCAAGACCTGCCTTACAGGAGCTACTGAATGAAGTACTAAACAGGGAAAGGAACAACTAGTACCAGCCACAGCAAAAGCATACCAAATGGTAAAGAATAATGATGCAATGAAGGAGCCACATCAATTAACGGGCAAACCCACCAGCCAGTAACAAAATGGCAGGATCAAATTCAAACATAACAATATTAATGTTGAATGTAAATGGCCTAAACACCCCAATCAAAAGATACAGACTGGCAAACTGGATAAAAAGTCAAGACCCATTGGTGTACTGTATTCAGGAAACACATCTCACATGCAAAGACTCACACAGACTCAAAATAAAGGGATGGAAGAAGATTTACCAAGCAAATGGACAGGAGGAAAAAAAAAAAAAAGCAAGGGTAGCAATCCTAGTCTCTGATAAAACAGACTTTAAATGAACAAAGATCAAAAGAAGGGCATTATATAATGGTAAAAGGATTAATGCAACAAGAAGAGCTAATTATCTAAAATATTTACGCACCCAATATAGGAGCACCCAGGTACATAAAGCAAGTTCTTAAAGACCTACAAAGAGACTTAGACTCCTGCACAATAATAGTGGGAGACTTAACTCCACTGACAATATTGGACAGATCAATGAGACAGAAAATCAATAAGGATACCCAGGACTTAAATGAAGATTTGGACCAAGCGGACATAATAGACATTTACAGGACACTCTCCCCCAAATCCACAGAATACACATTCTTCTCAGCACCACGTTACACTTACTCCAAAATTGACCACATATTTGAAAGTAAATCACTCCTCAGCAAATGTAAAAGAATGGAAATCATAACAAACAGTCTCTCAGACCACAGCGCAATAGAACTCAGGATTAAGTAAAGCACTCAAAACCACACAATCACATGGAAACTGAACAACTTGCTCCTGAATGACGATTGGATAAACAATGAAATGAAGGTAGAAATAAAAATGTTATTTGAAACCAACAAGAATGAAGACACAATGTACCAGATCCTATGGGATGCATTTAAAGCAGTGTTTAGAGGGAAACTTACAGCAATAAATGCCCATATGAGAAAAAAGGAAAGATCTAAAATCAACACCCTTTCATCAAAATTGAAAGAGCTAGAGGAGCAAGATCAAAAAAACTCAAAAGCAAGCAGCAGACAAGAAACAACTAAAATCAGAGCAGTTTACAATAGGAAACCTGGAACCAACCAAATGCCCACCGATGACAGACTGGGCAAAAAAACTGTGGCACATACACACCATAGAATACTATGAAGCCATAAAATATGATGATTTTGTGTCCTTTGTAGGGACATGGATGAATCCAGAAACCATCATTCTCAGCAAACTGACACAAGAACAGAAAACCAGACACCGCATGTTTTCACTCATAGTTGAGTGTTGAACAATGAGAACACTTGGGTACAGAAAAGGGAACAACGCTCACAGGGCTAGGTTGCGGGGGTGGAGGGGAGAGGAAGGTGTGGGACAGTGAAGAGGGAGGGGAGGATAGGGAGGGATAACACCAGGAAAGATGCCCGATGTATGCGACGGGGGGAGGGGAGATGGAGATAGCAAACCACCACGGCATGTATGTACCTATGCAACAATCCTCTAGGATGCAGGATGTGCACATTTACCCCAGAGCCCAAATATAATTAAAAAATAATTGTCAAATAGGCTCTCTATTACTTTAGACAAGATAGCTCAATGGCTTTGTGTTTGTGCTTATGGAGAGTGTAATTGATTGAAAAATAATACCATGGAGCTATCTTACCTAAAGTAATTCTGACTCCGATGACATGGTTTCCTTAGAGGGGACTAAAGTGGGGCTATATGTATCTCACACAAAGTTTGATAATATAGATTAGTTTGTAATTACTGCATATATTTTTTGCTATAAACTACACTATTCTTGGTGGCTTAAGCAACAACAAAGTATCATTCCACAGTTCAGGGGCTACAAGTCTGAGAAGGAGAAGGAGAGGTTGTGTCTCCATCCAAATCTCTTGTCAAATTGTAATCCCCAATATTGGAGAAGGGTCTGGTGGGAGATGACTGAAACATGGGGTTCGATTTTCCCCTTGCTGTTCTGGTGATAGTGAGTTCTAATGAGATCTGGTTGTTTTAAAAGTGTGCAGCATCTCCACTTTCATTCTCTATTCCTCCTGCTCCAGCCAGGTAGGACGTGCCTGCTTTCCCTTCACCTTCTGGCCATGATAAGAAGTTTCCTGAGGCCTTTCCAGCCATGTTTCCTGTATAGCCTGTGAAGCCATAAGCCAATTAAACCTCTGTTTTAAATAAATTACCCCATCTCAGGTAGTTCTTTATAGCAGTGTGAGAACAGACTACTACAGGCTGGTAGAGAAAAACTGTTTCACATCTCTTTTTTAGCTTCTGGCGGTTTGCTGGTAATATTTGGCTTTCCTTGGCTTGTAGATACCAAGGAAGAGAGTTCACCCTGATTTATTCATATTCATATGGCATTCAGCCTGTGTCCAAATTTCTCCTTTTTACAAGGTCACAATCATTTTGGATTAGATTTCACCCTAATGACCTTATTTTAACTTGATAATCTGTAAAAACCCTATTTCCAAATAAGGTCACACACAAGAACTGAGAGTTATGACTTCAGCATCTTTTGGGGGATGTAATTCAACTTACAACACTGAGTCTCTCCAGCTTGACATTTGTATTTCCATCCTGTTAAACTCTAAGATAACACAGACTAGAACATTGGGATTTCCTTGTAAGGACTATCTTATATTTAAAAAAAACGAATAAGACAGATTAAGGAAGGCTAGAGAAAGCATCTACAACAAAATCAACTTAGTTTCACCTCTTTTTAGTTAAATATGTGCCTTTGAAATATGTTTCTAATGTTCATTATTTATTTCTTTCCATTCTCATCTAATGAATCTTTCTACCAAAACATAATCCAAATTATACATAAAAAAAAAGTTTGACACAATGTTGGTAGCTTCCCAATATCTGATTCATTTTGATAACCAAAGACAGCCTCTGCTGGGAGTTTGTTTCTGTATTACATGTTCATTCATATTCATAAGGACAAATGCAAAGTAGAGAAGTCCTTCTCAAGGTAAACAACACATTGGCTATTTGGTTCTTAGGTAAACAGGCCATGACTATCCTGAATCTGCTGGTCTTTTTTCCAATCCCTCTTTGCCATATCAACTGATTTCTCCACTATTGATTGAATCAGCTCTGCAGACAATCCAATTTTGTCATCAAGACAGCTGAAAACACAAGATTGACTCTTTTTTGATCTGTTTCATATAAACACAATTATTGTTAAAGTATTCTCAAATCCTCCATATGACTACAGAACAAATGAAACTTTACTTTTTAAAAATTTTACAGAAAAAAATAAAGTGGACTCTATAGTTGATTTGGCTAACAGTAATAAAAGTTTGAGTTAACAATTTTAGGAATTGAACCTCAGAGCCACAAAATCCTCAAGATGGTCTGATTTGACAGTATCTGGAGCTAAGTTGATTTAGGATTAATGACATAATGTCTGGAAAACACATTTAGTTTCTTTCAAAAAAAAATAGAAGCAGCATTGGCTTCAGTGTGAAGCAATATTAGGAAATACAAACCTCAGACATTCCAGTGACCAATTTGTTGCCTCTAATTTTTATTCTATTAGAGTGGTGAATAGGGTGTTATTATTCTACTGTGTTTATCTTTATTTTAAGATATACTTACAGTAAATTTCTGAATGAAGACCAAAGATAGACTGGGTACTTAGCACCTTTCCTTGCTCTCCAAGTGCCCTGCAAATATCATCTCATTACCCTTCAAAACTATTTAGTCAAGACATCATGAATCTCATCTCAAAAGTTATCCTCAACAATAAGAATTTATATTGTCCAATAAGTATGCATACTATATATGCATTTAAAATCCCCTTTCCCAAGTTTTTATTTTGGAGATATAGTCTATAAATGAGCAATTAATAAACCATCTAAACAAGTCAGGAAGTAACTGCCTGTCAAGAAGTTATTTATGAATTACTCTCCAACATGTTTGTTTTACAAATTAACATTAAATCTTCAAATAACAATAGCTTGTTGTGATTTTCTGCAAAGCAGACATGAAACACTAAGTGTTTAACCATATTAAGGGCTGCTTTTCTATTTACATAATGATATATCATGTTTATCTTATTCACACTGTAAAAACATTAGTAACAATTAATAAATGGGGTTCTGATAAAAGGATACTTCATTTCAGAATCACTAATCTATGTTAATACCATTTTGGTCAGGGTCTTGTTACAGCAGTTAGCATTTCAACCCCTATAGGTCAGAGAAAGAAGATAGAAAAATCCTTAATAAAATGTTGTTAGAAGCTACAGGTGGGAAATAAAGAAGCTCTTGTGACCTATAATCTTATTCCCTCATAAAGTCACCAAGAGAGCACAGCAGCTTCTACAGTTGAAATTAGACAACACACTAGTGGCTTTTCAATCTTAACTTTTACAGTTCAATGTTATCATTTTCAGTGAAGAACAAATGAAGGATACAGCCGCTCTGCCAAGATGTTCTCTCTGGGTTTAATCAGTCCACTCAATCACATGAGTAACTCTGCCTTAACAGCATTTTATTCCCATTTATAAACAATACAGACATTTTGCTGGTCTGTTCATAAACAAGCAGATTCTCAACATGCTGTCTTTGGGTTTTATCTATTTCTATGCCAAATATATATAAAGAAAAAAATCCTTTTAAACATTTCATATTAGGTCAGATCAACTGTATAACGGGAGTTGTCATGAGATCATAAAACCTACCAAAGGAATCAGCCCAGGTAAAGCGGAGAGTCTGTCTAATATATAGTCCCACTATATTGGCACCATTTAAAAATCCATATAAAAAAAGCCTTGCAAAGGGCTACAGGCAAGGGCTTGGCCAAATAATAATGTTGATGATAACTGTGCTCATTCAGCAGATGCCTCTGTGAGCTCTTGCCAAAAATGTAGTGGGTTTTGACTTTGTTCTGCTCTTACAGCCATTGGGGAAGGTGCAAAAGTCTGATATTTCTGCCACACATAGAAATAGAAATTAGATTGTGAGGGATAATTAGCTTGTTACCTCATTTTGCACAGAGAGTTGTGTAACTTATATTTTTCTTGGCCCAAAAGGGGGAAAAAGGGAGTTTTGTTTTTTTAATCACTACTGTGATATTTTTCTTTATTTTAAAAAACTAATACTTTATGTTTCCCTGTTTGATTAGGGAGAATATTAAGCAAAAGATAAAATAATTGAATTGACAGTGTATGTTCCTAAAGAAGTATCTAGGGAAGGGTTTATAGCAATTTTCTATACTTTTTCTCTTGATTTATTAAAAGCATATCTCTAGTTCTTACAACACATCAAAGTTACATTTTAAAATGTTTATCAAATTGTTTTCTTTAAAAATAGGTTCAGACTATCAATCCTAAAAATGATGCTGTCATGAAAAAAGATAAGTGTCTTGTGTTCTAGATAGCACAACTATATTCACAGATTCATTTCTTTCCAACAGTCCATTATACTGTACAGAAAATAGAGTTGCATACTATTATGTGAAGAGGACAAAATTTTATAAATCTAATTTGCTATCAAGTATCTGCATAATGTTAAGGTTTGGATTTAACATAAGCTTAAGGTTTGTCATATGCAGTTTTCATTTATTTACCATGTATAGGACAACTTGTCTAAGGGAATATTTGGCACTGTGAGCAGTTTACTTGACAAATGATGTCAAATATTTGCTTTCTGAAATCCCAAGTATTGGCTGAATATAATTGTACTTAATGTTAGAAAAAATAAATAAATATGGGACTAAGAAAGTTCTGTCATTAATTTATCAGAAAAGGGAATTGTCATTTCTGAAAATTTAATGTCATCGAAGCTCTATTTCCAATAGCAAAGGAGCACTATTGCTAATAGACTTCAGAGCTTGAAATAAATAAATCTTTGGAATCCTGTTGCATCTCTTGGGGTGTGACATTTGACAGTCTTTTATAGCACAGAACGAAACAAGTTTGTGAGCTGGAATTCAATTGTGGCGTATTGATTCCTTGCATCAGTCATTATTCCCTGCTGATTGACAGGTGAAAATTGGTTACGTTAAGTATTTCATATGTTATATTGGCTGACATTTGCTTGCCTGCTCCTGTGTCAATATTGTTGTAAAGATCTCCAGCTTTATGAGATAGCAATAGACACTGACTGTGGCTTTTGTGTGATGTTCCAGTGTTTTTCCTGACATAATTTAAGACATATTAAAAACCAGCAGCATCTTCCCTCTTGAGAAGCTTAATGCCAATATTATTGTCTTCCAGGGGAAGATCATGTATGCTCATAATCGGGTGCTAATTTCCACCAGTACGCTCATGTTTAGGCATTAGGCACTATAACTGTAAAATTGAGCCTTCTTGATTGATTCATGTCAAGCCTCATCTCGGCTCCTGCAGGGGAAGTCATCCGGCTGACCCTTTTTACACTAAAAGAAGAGATTTGTGTTCCTTTCTTTCACCTGGAACCATCAAATTGACTGAATAATCTGTAATACATTAGTGCTGACATTTGTTAGGGGAGAATTAAACAAGACACAGTAATCATTCCCCAGAATAAAAATTGTGTTTGATTTCCAGCAGAGTTCTATTAAAAGGATGACAGAATTTGTCTCTTCCAAGGTGGAAAATCGTGAATATTCCCTGCATTAATGAACCAAGTTAACACTTTAATTGCTTATAGAACCAAGTTATCCAGTGAAAGCATTAAAGGATAGGGAGGCTCTGATTTATGGTCAACACAGATTTGTAACCAAGTGAGGTTCCAGGGAGGACAAAAAAAATTCTTATTAAGACTTCTTTTGCTAGTCTGAGACCTGAAAAGTTGTATTGGTCCCTGGGATATATAAAATTAATGCAAAAATGGCCTACTATCTACTCTCTAACTCACTTGAGAAATATGGCAAAAAGATTAAGTGAGCTAAATATCTAAGTACTAAATTTGTCTTTCATTTTGTCACTTAGGTCTGCAATGTCTTTCAATTTCGATCAGGAAATATCCTTACAGTTCATTCTTTCAGTTTTAAAGTGTATGGAAATCACTGTGTCTGAACTTCATTTGATGCAGAGGCTCCTGAACAACTGTCTCTTGTTCGTTGGTCTTCATTCACAGCACCTGCTCATCAACCATGGCTGACAACATGGAATCATATTATACTCTGGAGATCACGTGTGTGCTCTGTAAAAACCACAGTGTTTTATAGGTAACTTGTGTACAACTAATTTTCAGGATGATTTGTTCATAAGATTATGTGAGTATGTTTCCCATTATGAGTTCACACTTCTCAGAAGTACCACTTAAAAATGGACCTTTTCCACTTTTGACCACATTTGTTGAAGCAATTGTCAAGTTTGTTAATTGGGGTCATTTCAAAGTGCTAACATGCCTGCCTGTGCTCTAAATGCTTTTTGTCGTGTGGAGTAATTTTGGAAGGAGAACTGAACAGCTTTTGCAAAAAAAATAAACAAACATGTAGAGCAAACAAAATTTCCTTCTTCCTTGAATTATTGTAAAGATCCTAGAAACTTACTAAAGTTAAGTGGATAATCCATGAACAGGAGGGAAGCGCCTACCAATTTCTGAAAAAAAAAAAAAAAATCAAAAGAAACTCTTAGTCTAAGAAAATAAGTTGTTTTCACTTCATTTAATTTGGGAAGGTTTGTGGTTTATTATCTTACAGATGGCCTATTTCTATAAAAACAAAACAAAACATAAGGAAAAATGCTTCATTGAGCAAACATAAATCCTGTAGCCCTCAGCTAAGCACTTTCATAGGATTGAACCTACTAGCATAAAAACATGAGGTTTGCTCTCATGAAGTCCACAGTCCCCTGGGAGAGAGATGGAACAACACACTTGCAGTAAAATAGGTTAAGAGAAAAAGCTGTACAAAAATGCTCTTGTAATGCATCGATGACCTAACTGGTTTGCACTCCAATTTTGCAAATAAAAGCACATACGTTCATAGTTTAGGATCATTTTGTACTTTACAGAGCAAAGTTATAATGCAGAAGAGAATGATATATAATTTATGAAATCAGAATCAAATATTTGACAGTTTATCTAGTGTCTTTCCATGAACCTATTTGTTGACAAAAGAACTCGCTCTGAATGGAGAATGCCCCACCTTTGCATGGCACATCTCCATACATTTATTTTTGGTAGAAGTATAAGGAAGCACTTCAGTTGCCACTTATCCTCTCATCTGAATAGCCTGAGGAGCCATGAGAGATTTTAAATACAATACATATTTTCACTGAAATTACAAACTAGACTAAGGTCAAGCTAAGCTATTATTAGTAAACATAAAGCAAAGCAAAAGAACACAGAACTTGAAAGAAGAAGCCAAATCATTCTGACCTGAAATGCCTGATTTGGAGAAGGAGTTTGTACTACTGAATTGCTGACATTATTTCTGAACCTAAAATTCAATGACAATTTTAGATAAAATGCTTAAAAATATACCAATAAATGATTTAGGGAAATGAAGAGTGTAAATGCAAGGGGAAAACTTTTTAAATAAGGAAATTTGTGAGTTATTTATTAATATTTAAGTAAATATTGGTGACCATAGTTTATTACTGTTTATTAATATAAATAAATAGAAATAAATATAAATATTAATATGTAAGTAAATATTGGTGACCATAATTTATTACTCATATGTATACAAGATAATAAGACCAAGTTCCTGTCCTGTGTGTTTGTGTGTGCAACAGTAGAAGAGCAGGAGAGTCAACTAAGTCACCCAGTTTGATAAGATCTATAAAAGACACAAATTCTATAGCACTCAGAGGAGGTAGAAATTAATTATGTGAGTAATAAGAAACGGTCAGAGAGCCAGAGGTGACATGTCAGCTGGGCAGACATTAAAGAATGTCTCAGATTCTCAACATGGTTGAAGTGGAAATGAATGAATACCTTAAGAGAATAGTTTCTTATTGGTCAGTGTTCCTTTGCTGACAACATAATTGTCTCTAAACAGTTTAAGCAAAAAGAAATTTAAAACAGGGTGCTATTTAACTTATCTTTGGGAAAGCTGATAAAGGCTCTCATCTGGGCTTTCAGAAATGACTCCCAAAGTCATATTACAGAGCCAGGCCACAAGGGAACTACTGTTTGTTCTACAATCAGGAAACACTGGCCAGTAATGTACAGTGCTGCTCCAATTAGGGATATAATGCACCAGAAAACCAGGAAACCACACTTGGCATGTAAGCACCACAAGGGGAGAGATCATGGTGTGTTTTGTTCACTGATATATCCCAAGGACCTGGAAGAGTACCTGACATATGACAGGTACTAAATATTTGTTGAGTTAATTGAATAACTGAACTGCTATTAACTCTACCTGTTACAGAACAATCCAATGCCTAATATAATTTGCTCCACCCATAATGGTTTGGATGTGTCTCCACCCAAATCTTATGTCAAATTGTAATCCCCACTGTTAGAAGTGAGACCTAGTGGGAGGTGATTGGATCACAGGCATGGATCCTTCATGAATGGTTTAGCACCATCCCTTTGGTGCTTTCTCATTACAGTGAGTGAGTTCTTGCAATATCTGGTTGCTTAAAAGTGTTAGCATCTCCCTCCTCTCTCTCTTGCTCCTGCTCCCACCACGTGAAACACTTTGCTCCCCCTTTGCCTTCCACCATGATAACATGCTTCCTGAGGCCTCAACAGGAACAGAAGCCACTATGCTTCCTGTACATCCTACAGAAACATGAGCCAATAAAACCTCTTTTCTTTATAAACTACCCAGTTTTGGGTATTTATAGCAATGCAATAATAGCCAAATACACCAACCAATGGCTTCCCAGTGCTCTGCCTCTCAATACCTACCAAGTTGACTAGATACTAGTACAATGCTCACATTTAGAAATCAAATGCCTTTCTGATAGTGTCTGCCAACAAAGACAAAAGATATCTCAGAAGCATGCTCTCTACCCCACTTTGGCTTCCAGTCTCAAGTGATTGGATTGGAATGGCAGAACCTAGTCACATCCAGTGTGTACCATGAAAGGAGCCTGGGGAATATGACTTTTAACTCTTTGGTCTCTTCAACATAGGACAGCAAGAAAAGAGAGTTACATAGTCCATATTTTTGACTCCTAACATCTGTTTATACACATCTTATTACACTTAATCTTAGTAACAAGGAGAATAACATTGTCATACCTATTGTACCTCTATGGTGAATAGGAATAAAAATTCACTCATCCCCCTCATGGTGAACACAAAGTCTATCCATTACTGCATTTATTTCTGATAATTTTATTCTTTTCTAACTGATCAGAGTCCTTTATCTTAAAATCCATGGACTAAATAATATATTTAACAACCATAGTCATATACTATATAAAAGGAGTGGAGACAGAGGAGGAATAAGTAGGACTCAAAAACCCAGTCACATGATATGTGGGACCAGGTGAAATTAATGAATTGACTGGTAGTGAATTCCTGTCTGTGCTTAAATATCAATGGGAAGAATTTTGTATCATGGTCCTGACTCTGATTTTTAGGATGAGCAGTGATTCCAGTCACCCTAATATAGGAAGGTTGGGCCAAGAGGGGGCCGGGAAAATGCCAAGGATGGAGGGACCCACTTTCTACCCACAAGCTTACTAAGATGGTGTTGCTTTATGCATCTTTGCTAGGCTGCACCCCTTGTATCTCATTCCTCTACACGTACACACACACAGAGAAGAAAAAACTACGCTCACACTATTTGCAAACAGGGACTGAATGAAAGATGGGGGTCATAGCAAATCTTAGTATGTCTGAAATGCTTTTATTACAGGGAATATTATAATGTGGGGTTTATTTCTGCAGAAATACATACAATATGGATACAAACCATAGTCATTTACATAAATGGCAATGAAGTCAGAGTCAGGATATAACAAATTTCTTCCTCTTATCCAAATTCCCGTTTGTTCTCAATAAAAACCCCTAGCATATCACTGTTTTTTAGACAGGAGAGTAACACAATAAACTTGCCTATGTGGAGTGATGTGTAGTCTTCCCTGGCATAGTAACACTAGCTGGCACACCAGAAGAGTCTTAGGATGGAGACAGTCTCTTCCCTGCCCATGATTTATAGCAGTAATCTAAGTAAGAATGTCCTTGCATTTTTCTTGTCACCAGTCTTATACCTGTTCACCTGGCCAAAGCATTAGCTAGTGAGGAGTCCTTGTTCTGCCTACTTATTCCTCTAGAAAACTGTACCTCAAGGTTCTGCCTGCTAGGAAGATTTGCACTTCAAGCCCACTTCTGAACACAGCTATAATGCTGGAATTATCCACTTCTATCTGAAAAGCATATCATGCTTGATGATCTGTAAACTAGCAGATTAGTTTTATAAGAATTCTCTATGAGGCCATAGGTATAAATGAAAGGAAGGATAGCAGTGCAGCAAACATAGGTACAATGTAAGTATAAGATGTCTTCTCAATTATCTTATTTCTGATTTTTCAAAGTGCTCCAGATAGATCTTACAAAAACAATATTATGATGGACTGTTGCTACATACTTCTAACTTGATAGTTTTGTGATAAGAACATTATTTTATGATAGGTAGCCTATGACACTTGGTTATTGGTATATCATGGTCAACAAATTCCAGTAGCATGCCAAGACAGTAATTATCACAGAAGTCTTTACTCCAAACCTAAATGACCCAGGCTGTGACTCTGCTACCCAGCATTGCTACCCAGAGTCTTCTCATGTTTTTCTTTTTCTTTCTTTTTTTTTTTTTTTTTAGAAAGAGAAAAAGAATAATAAGAAAAAGAATAAAGAAGAGGAAGAAAGAGAAAGAGGAAGAGGGAGAGAGAATGGGGGTATTGCTTTGTTGCCCCGGCTAGAATGCAGTCTAAATATGGGTATGCCTATAACTGTCCTTAATAATGGGGACATGAAAGAAAATGAGGGAAGAGAGTAACAAACAAGGAGCCAACCAACATCTCGTTTAAACTTCTAAGTTGATATGATGTGGTACTGATAAGAGTGTATATTTTGTGTAAAGTGGAGAGTTCTATAAATGTTAATTACGTTTACTTGTTCCAGATCTGAGTTCAAGTCCTGGATATCGTTGTTAATTTTCTGTCTCATTGATCTGTCTAATATTAATGTTGAAGTCTCCCACTATTATTGTGTGGGAGTCTAAGTCTCTTTATAAGTCTTGTATGTCTGGGTATTCCTGTATTGGGTGCATATATATTTAGGACTTTTAACTCTTCTTGTTGTTGCATTGATTCTTTTATCATTATATAATGTCCTTCTTTGCTTCTTTTGATCTTTGTTGCTTTAAATACTATTTTATCAGAGGCAAAAATTGTAACTTCTGCTTTTTATTTATTTATTTTTGCTCTCTGGTTAGTTGGTAAGTCTCTCTCCATCCTTTGTTTTGAGTCTTTGTGTATCCTTGAATGTGAGATGGGTCTGGATGCAGCATACAGTTTTAGTTTTTTGTCCAAATTGGCTGTCTGTCTTTGAATTAGGGAATTTAGTCAATTTAAATTTAGAATTAATAATGATATATGTGAGTTTAACACTGCCATTTGCCCATTAATTGATGTAAATTCTTCATTATATTGATGTTATTTACTTTTTGGTATTTTTTAGAAAGGCTGATACTGTTTGTTCCCTTCTATGTGTAGTGGTTCTTTCAGAAGCTCTTGTAAAGCAGGCCTGGTGGTGATGAAATCTCTGAGTGCTTGCTTGTTCACAAAAAAACTCTATTTTTCCTTCACTTATGAAGCTTAGCTCGGCTGGATGTGAAATTCTTGGTTGAAAGTTCTTTTCTTCAAGGACATTGAACATTGGTCCCCACTCTCCTCTGGCTTGTAGGGTTTCTGCTGAGAGATCTGCTGTAAGTCTGATAGGCTTCCCCTTGTGGGCAACCCGACCCTTCTCTCTGGCTGCCCCTAGTATCCTCTCCTTCATTTCAACCCTGGTGAATCTGACGACCATGTGCCTTGGAGTTGCTCTTCCTGAGGAACATCCCCGTGGTGTTCTCTGTATTACCTGGAGTCAAATATTATCCTGCCTTACTAAGTTGGGAAAATTTTCCTGAATAATATCCCGAAGCATATTTTCCTGCTTGGATTCATTCTCCTCGCCACATTCAGGTACACCCATCAAGCGTAGATTAGGTCTTTTCACATAGTCCCGCATTTCTTGGAGACCTTGCTCATTCCTTTTTATCCTTTTTTCTCTAATCTTGTCTTCTAGTTTTATTTCATTGAGTTGGTCTTCGACCTCTGATATCCCCTCTTCTGCTTGATCAATTCAGCCATTAAAACCTGTGCATACCTCACGCAGTTCTCGTATTGTTTTTCAGCTCCATCAATTCACCTATTTTCCTCTCTAAATTTTGTATTCTTGTTGACATTTTGTCAAACCTTTTTTCAAAGTTCTTAGTTTCTTTAGATTGTGTTAGAACAAGTTCTTTTAATTCACAGAAGTTTCTTATTATCCACGTTTTGAAGCCTGCTTCTGTAATTGGAACACACTCGTTCTCCATCAAGCCTTGTTTCGTTGCTGATGAGGAACTGGGATCCCCTGCTGAGGAAGAGGCGTTCTGATCTTGGGTATTCTCAGCCTTTTTTGACTGTTTTCTTCCCTTCGTTGTAGATTTATCCATCTGTGGTCTTTATAATTACCGTCTTTGTAATTGGGTTTCTGAGTGGACGTCCAACTTATTGATTCTCAGCACCGAAATCTGAGCAACCCACTGCACCGACTAAATCAGCGGCGTTAAGATTGGTGGTGCTTTTCTGACTCTGCACCGAGAACCGATGCTCTGAGGCGCCGGCAAAACCACCTCGCCGGTCACAAGAGTCGCGCTGGCGACCCGTGGGGCTCCTCCGCTGGGAATCTCCTGGTGCGTGAGCAACAAGAATTCATGTGAAGGTGTGGCGTCCTCTCGTTCTTTGCGTTTTCACTGGGAGCTACAATCCCGAGCTGCTAGTGATCAGCCATCTTGTATCTCTCTCCGGTCTCAATCTCTGTCTTCTCATGTTTTTCTAATATTTAAGAACCGTAATATTCACTGGGCCTAAGTTACAAAGCTACTTCTACTGGAGCCTAGACTACCTGGAGAGTCTTTTCTTTTTCTGGGGCTCAGCTCAAAGTTGGCAATCTTAAGGGATCCTCAGTAAACAAGTTGCAAAAAGACTCACAAGTATAATTTAAGTTGCCTCTCAGTCTACAGGAACCCATAAGCATTATGACCTTTTTTTTATGTTAGTTGATGTAAAATCTTGCAAGTTTTCCACCATTGGGTCTCTATAATCATCATTAAATTACTGTGGGGTGCAATTCTTACCCTCTTGCATGTATGTATCTTACCTACACATGTAGATTATAGTTATTTCCTGCATACTGACCTCAATAAAGTGGGACCACATGACATCCTATGTAATGGTGAATTGACTGGGGTTCCTGCAGACCAAATTAAACCTGAAAAATAACATAATGAAGTAATACAGTGGAGTTTTACTACAATAACTAAAAGATGAAAACAAATGACATCTAGAGTCCCCTGTTTCTTGGAAGAGAAAAACTAAATTTCCTAGGTAAATTAGCATGCCTGGTACCAAAAATTGGGTTGATGTGCTTCAGTAAATAATCAACTTCTGGAGCAGCTGCTGACATTGGAGTTAACACATCTCTAAATGTGCAATAGCACACTGCTGAGCAGGGGCAGTGACAGTTGTCTAATGACCACATTAATGCACACAGACCTGGGCTAGAAGCTGAAGAAACTGATGACCCAGAAGTAGGAGGGGGTCTCCGAGAGTTCACGTTCTTCTTCTGCCCCATCTGGCTTATCCCTTTCCATCACAGATTCAGCCACAATTTTTCAAGACCAGAGACCTTGAAACATATTTCAGAAAACCTTTTTTTTCCATCAGGTGAGGTATTTGCAAGGTATTCAAAGAAAGAAAGACTGGCCTTGTGGTTGGGTTGTGGTGTAGAACACTAAAGATTATCTGAATCCTTGTAATATCCTTCTTCTAATCTTGGGGTCACTTTTTCCCAATAAATGCTCTCAAACTTACAAGAATCTTGGAGAGGTTCACAGCATAGCCTACATTGTAAGTCAGCAGCTCAGAGTCAGATGTGGTCATCTATTTAGGCAATTTACTTAGAGATGATAAAGTGATGATTCTTTCAGGAAGTTCATGGATGATCATGGTTATCTGATGTCATTTTGATGTGGTAATGTATAACACTAAATATTCATTTCTTTTAAAAACTCACAAGATTATTTAGAAGAAGCTACTCTACACCAGTGTCTGTATTCCCCATTGTTTCCATAATTAACTTCCACTTAAGGAGTCATGCCATATCTGATGCTTCGCCTCTAGTCTGTACTTTTTTCTGGGTGGTGTCAGATGATAATTTTAGTAACTGCTTTATCTCTGCAAGACATGAGTAACTAGCTTCTTGTCTTCTAATGCTGATGAGATTCCAACCCACCCAGATGTTGCTGTTTTTTTTTTTTTTTTTTTTTTTTTTTTTTTTTTTTTTGCAGAAATTTAGGGTGTACAAGGGGGGGTTTGATACATGCATACATTGCAGTCATTGTCTTTAGTGTTTTAGAATATTTGCTTTCATTGAAAAGGTATATGTCACTTTCTGCAAAAGTAATTTAAAAATTTTAGGCATTTTTTTTTCCAATGGCTTATTCTATTTTAGCTTATTCTATCTTACTCTATTTTAGATAACATATTTGTTGGCTAAAGACAGTTTAGATTTATGGACATGAAGTATGATCAATTAGATTGCACTTCTTAGGCAAGATCTTATAAAGAGAAGACTTCTTCAATATTCAGAGTGAGATATGAGTAAAATGGAAAAAGTAAACATAGTTAGAAAAGAGATAAATTACTTCTTTAAGGCCTAAACTTCATAGTTGTCCACTCATTCTACTTTTCCAGAGACCATATTTCTGAAAGAGATCTGAGGCCATCTTGTCTAACCCTTCAGTAAGAGTCCATCTTGTATAATCCTTCAGTTCACAGGAATAGAAGCTGATATTCCACCCCCACCCCAATTAGACACTTCATTATATACTGTCTTACTCTCTAATTGCCTCTCGCACATATTACATTTCTAACAAGACTATAAGTGCTTTGATAGCAGAGATAATTATCTTCTGTGTTGTTTTTTTTTTTTTTTTATCTCCCTCACAGCTCTTAATGCTTGTTGATTAAATGATTGATTTAATCAGGGATGCTCTCATTTTTATCCCTTATGCTTCCAAGATCACTGGTCAGGTCACAGATTGAAACACTTATGGTACAAGATATTCTTAGTATGCAAAGAATTCTAGGTCCTTTGGATATAGTGTACTTGGATAATAAGGTGACTAAATAAAGTCAAATGACTCAATAATTAATGAGATAAAAATCAAGAGGAAGGATTACAAAAAGGAATTTGTAAATTCAAACAAGATTAGTTTTCCAAAATAATGATCATAATACAAACGGACTTTTGTTCACTATAAGAAATGCTAGAATGCTATAAGAGCCACTTATAATCTAAGTACAAAATGTGTGCTTTTGTGCATATGTATATGCACTAAAGCATACTGAGAAGTCTAGATTTTGCTTTGCACAATTATCTGAATAAATTGTCCCAATTACTGTGCACAGAAAATCAATAACTTGAGATTGGTCTCAGTACACACATGTGTCTAGTTATTTGACAAGAAGTCATAGAAGTTTAAAATAATCTCTCTTCAAAAGTGAGAACTTGTATTTTACAAATAAAAATACAGACATAGAGTATTTATGTGCTTTGATTGTTTTTCCAAAGCTCACACATTTATTAAATAAATTTACATTAGCCTAAATTTGTCACTTTAATGCTTTTTCTATGCATTGTGAAGGTCATGTAGTTGTCCTGTATTTGAGGGAGATGTTTTATAAACAACAAACAAAGTTAAAACTGCAGTCACTCCTTACCATATTATTGTTAATTACATTAATGTTAATTTCACTTTGCCATCTGCGGATTGCTTTAAGACAAATATTCTATCTTATTCTTTTTAACTCATAGTGGCATCACCTCAGGTATCATCTATTCAACAAATCAAATACCAACCAGCCTAAAATAAAGGAGAGAAAACATAAACTCTACGAGCACTCTTAGTATCAACAGGAGGTATGGCAAAGAATTTCTAGCCTTCCTTAGTGCACTGCAGACATTAAGAAAATAGTAAAAGCCATGAAAATTAAACATAAACCATAATTACAGTAACTCAGGAATGATCTGACAAAACTCAAATCAAATTAGAAATTTTATCAAAAATAATTGATAAAACTCAAATAAAATTAGAAGACAAGTTATTTTAAAATGAATAATAAATGATAAGAAACACAGCTACATATAAACAAAACAATGCCTTAGGAGAAATATACAGTGAAGTATAACATTTTTAATTTTAAAAATAAAAAGATTAAAAGAATTTACGAGCTAGTGACATACATTAAAGATGGACAACGAAAATCCAACATAAGAATCATTGGAGTCCATGAAAACAACATCATCAACAACTAAAGCAAAAAAATAGAAAATATATTAAAACTTATTATTAAAGAAAAATATACTAATTTCTTTAAAACTGAGACTCTGCCTATATAGAAAAAGCACACATTTTTTTCTGAGAATAGAGACCCCAAATGGCCAACAGCAAGTCATAGTCTACTAAAATGACTGCACGTTATAAAGAAAACAATCATTTGTCATGAGGCCAAAAAAAAATAAAAATAATAAGACTTATACGAGAAAGAAAATTAGATCACTTTTTTTTAACAGGGTGCTAGAAGAAGATAGGAAAACATATTTAAGATACTCAAGGAAAAATAATGAGTCAAGCATTTTATATCCTTCAAAATTGACCTTCAGTACAATATACAAGAATCAGGGAGTACTATTCTCATGTGTACTTCTTAAGGAATCTATTAAAAATGTGTTTCAGACAGCCAAAATGTCCAGAGAGAGATAAACCCAAGTCCCTATGATGACTACCTGTGACTGGCTATGTAGTTACCCATATAACTAATATAAATGAGGTTAAAACACAGGAATTATGAAACATAAGGGATAAATAATCTGAAAATGCAGATTGAATGCAAACAAAAAGAATGGAGAAAAAGGAAACAGCACATAAAAATTAATTTGGTAATAATGCTGGTATAAAGATTATTCTGAAATTGTTGCATTCTGAATGGTAATGTGGGATAAATCAAATAAATAAACGATTAACCTTATATCAATCCCAGTGTTCTTGATGTGAACAAAAGGAAATGAGAACGTAAAAAAATTTTTAAATAAAATCTCTATGTGTTTGAATTTGAATTGGAGATCTAAGTATTTAGTCTTTAAACATACCACTACAAATAAATATGTATATATCTATTTCTGTCCACCAGAAAGGCCTAGAAATAACAAAATAAGTCAGTAGCAAAGAACATTTCCAGTACCTATAATGTGTTTAAGTATCATGACTCATTGGAATAAACCAAGGCTTTTTGTAGCAGTGGTTGATTACATATCTAGAACATGAAATATACAAGATGAGAGTTTGATATTTTGGCATAACAGATAGCAAGGCAAGTATCAAGGTCCAATAAGTTCGTGTAAAAGGAGTCAAGAGCCAACGTAAAGATGCTCTCACAAAGGTAGAATTGTTTGAGCTTTAATATGGATAAAAACTGCAATGGAGCAAAGTCCATTAAAATAATGGGTTATGATTATTAAATAACTAATTTATCATTAAAATATTATTAAAACCAATTAGTATTAAATTATTTAGTATATTTAAAATATTAAAATTTAAAAAACTTGTCATCTTCTGAGGATGATAGAGAAGCAATTCTCTTTTTTCTTTTATTTTTTAAATTATTTTTTCTAAGACCAGGTGTTCCTCTGTCTCCCAGGCTGGAGTACAGTTGCACTATCATGGCTTTCTGCAGCAGTTTTGACCTCCCAGGCTCAACCAATCCTCCTGTCTCAAACTCCTGAATAGCTAGGAATACAGGCTTCCACCATTACATGCAGTGAATTTTTAATTTTTTGTGGAGACAGTCTCATTATTTTGCCCAGCCTGGTCTTGAACTCCTGGGCTCAAGCAATCCTTCTGTCTTGGTCTCTTAGAAAGTGTTGGCATTATAGGCATGAGCCATCATACCGAGCCATACTTATCTTCAAAATAGAGTAAAACCAAACCAAAACAAACATCAAACACTTAGCCTACATTTATTTTCCATATATGAAATTTATCACTGTTTAATCAAAAAGTAGATGAGGAACACATCTCCTTGGAAAAATATTCTGACTAATAAATGGAAGCAAAATTATTGAATTAGAAAATAACTATTGTATAGACCCTAATAAATTAATGTGCTAGGCATTGAGCATCAATATATACTAACTTGAAAAAAGTAAAAACAGACATTATATTCCTCCTTATGAAAGAACATATCACCCCCCATATTTCTCACCAGAAGTATCTAATATGAGTCAAATTATGCATCTCCACCTACCATTTTTCAGGAAATGCAGAAGACAGAGAAAAAGTAGCACAGAACTGTGGCATGAGTCGACAATCAGCAAAATTTAGACTTTTGGAAACTCCATAAGTCAAATCATCTCAGCTCATTAACAGACAGATTGTAAAGCAAAAAATGAAATGGAGAAAATATTCATGGATTTAAAAAGATTTAAACAACAGTAGAAAGTTAAAAATGAGAAAAGCATATCTGGGTATCCCTAGACACAATGAAATACCATAGAAATTGGGTTAGTAGACAATTTTGGAGATAAGGCTATAATTAGGATGGGGCATAGGCAGAGCAATCTGACTCCAGAATCCAACCCATCCTTAGAATTCATGCTCTTCATCACTATGTTAGGTTGTCTTTGTGCGATTTAAAACTATTCCAATCAAATCTCAAGGATGTTTTTGAATTTGCAGTTTTATTTCAATTTATTTAGAGTTCAACTCTATTTTTGAATACTTACTAGGCATTAATGATAAAACAGGTCATAAATATGGTCTCTTTCCTGGAGAAAAATAATAGTTTTAAGTCTTGAGAGTACAGTCATAGTGTCAACTGTAATAAGGGATTGTGTACATATTATCCAATTAGAGAGTTATGCAGACAACTTTGATATGAAGAAGAAATACATTAGCAACCAAGTTTCAAGCCCTGCCCAAAAAAGGTATTTTTAAATATTTAACAAAATCTTTAATATATTTATTTTCCTAAATCTAGCAATTTTAATTTTAAAATTTTATCCTAAAAAATCTTACAAGGATAAGACAAGTATGCAAAGATGTTCTTTATAGTTCTATTGTATGACTAGGTACAAGCAATATAAAATTCTCATCAATGTGGATTTTTTAATAGATAATGATGCATCTACACAGTGAAATGTAATAATTTTAATTATAAACAAAAAGGTCTCCAATATACTGATGAATTTAAAAAATAGTTTAAAACCTACATTTTATTTGTGGGCATGAATAATACATTATTTATTTTCTTTGAGTGATACAACATAAAAATTCTACATTTTGAAAGGGAATTTTTAAATCCATGACTCACTTTAAATTATGCTTTCTTATATTCATTCCTTTCTCTTCTATTCTATTCCATTTCATCCTATGGAATTTTGAGTGCCTATTGCACTAAGAGTGAGGATAATATAATACCAGAAATATAATAGAGTATACCCAAATAATGCTAGTAAGATTATCAGGAATTTTACAATGAAAGTAAAATAAATTGCTAAACAAGCACAAAAAGAGATAATGTTTATGAGATATAGGCACTGAAAAAAAATTTAATGCTGAAAGGTGGATATTTAACAATGAGAAAAATATGGAAAGTTGGAGAAAATGTATAAGAAAATTAAGGAAAGGAAACTACTTAGACAACAGCATAGAAACGTGAAACCATCTGGTAGGTTTAGCAAAAAGATTTGTAAGGGAGATGGAGAAACACATGGTTGCTACCAAATTATTGTGAGCTTGCAAACTATGTTAGTAACTTTGGTCTTTTTTAAAATAATGATAACGTACATACAGTATTTACCATGCTAACTATTTTTAAGTATATAGTTCAGTGGCATTAAGTACATTCATATTCTTCTACAATCACCACCATCCATCTCCTGAACTTTTCATCTTCTCAAACTTAAACTTTGTGCCCATTTAGAAATAACTGTCTATTTCTCCACCCTACCAGCCCCTAAAACCACTTTTCTACTTTCTGTCTCTATAAATTTGACAACTATGGGCATCTCATCTAAGCAGAATCATGCAGTATTTGTCATTTTGTGACTGGCTTATTTCACTTAACATAATATACTCAAGGTTTATCTATGTTGTAGTACATATTAAAATTTTCTTCCATTGTATTTGTATACTAAATTTTCTTTATCCATTTATCCATCAATAAGCACTTGAGTCTTTTTCACCTTTTTGGTTTTGTAAATAGTGCTGCTATGAACATCGATGTACAAATAACTCTTGAAGTCTCTGCTTTTAATTTTTTGTGTGTATATATCTAGAAGTAAAATTGCTAGATCATGTGTGCTATGGTTTTAATGTTGCCTTCAAAACTCATGTTGGAATTTTACTGACATTGTGGCAGTATTAGGAGGTAAAACCTTTGAGAGGTAATGGGACTATGAGGGTTCTGTTTTTATGAATGGATTCATGAGTGGGTTCCGAGTGGATCACTTGAGGTCAGGAGTTCGAAACCAGCCGGGCCGACATGGTGAAACCCCATCTCTACTAAAAAAATAATAATAATAATACAAAAAAGAATTAGCCAGGCATGGTGGCAGGCACCTGTAATCCCTGCTACTTGGCAGGCTGAGGCAGGAGAATTGCTTGAATCCAGAAGGTAGAAGTTACAGTTAGCTGAGATTGTGCCACTGCACTTCAGCCCGGACAACAGAGCAAGATTCCATCTCAAAAAAAAACAAAAATAAAATAGTGAGTGTGGCTCCCCTTTTTGGTCCTTTTTCTCTGTCTCTCACTTTCCTTGACCTTCTACTCTTCTACCATGTGATAAGCAGCATTCTCCTCCTCTACAATGTTCAAGGTGCCATTTGGAAGAGAAGACCACCCTTTCCAGGGACAGTGAATCTTTGGTGACTTGATTTTGGACTTTACACCTTACAGAACTGTGAGAAACAAAATTTTGTTATTTATGAATTACCCAGTGTTCAGGTATTCTGTTATAGCAGGACAAAATGAACTAAGACAATATGGCAATTCTAATTTTAATGGTTCCTTTTTTACAGTTTCTTTCTTTTTTAATGAAGAGAATTATAAGATATCAAAGACATTTGAAAAGAAAACTGATATGATTGTATCTGTGATTTTACTCTTGACAATTAAGCTTAAAGAAGAATACTTCAAGATGGCAAAACACCTATCATCTGCTGTTAAATTCCTATATTTTATCTCAACATCAAAATTATGTAAGAAAAAATAAAGAGAAAATTCAATTTACTTATCAGTTCTTTAGGTATAAATCTTTTGATACTGATTTTTCCCATTAATAACTATACAATATATTATTGGAAAGCAACTGAAAATATGTATATCATAAAAAACAGAATCTAACAAAAATTGCATAGGCAAAAATGTGGACAAACTAAATTAAAAATTAATAATTTAAGAATATGTTGACAGTTGGGTAGTATTCTCACAGAAACTTGTTGAATTGTTAACAAACCACAAAGAGAAAGGTTAAGTTATAATAAACTAATAAAACTAAATTAGAGTTCTACTAAAAAGATGTTTATTTTCCCATCCCCAAACCTAACTTAGTATTCTACTCCCAAAATAGTTTTAGCACTATTCTATTAAGATATATTAAAAGTCCATTGTGTTTACATGATTTCATTACTTCAACTTTTTCTTTATTATTCTTCATTGTAAAAGCTTTTCATGTATAATATAGATGTTAGTATATCAAATTTCATATAATTTGAAAGCATCTAGTTCCAAATTGTCAATAAAGTTAAATATCAAACATATAATTGTTTATTTAATTATTTAAAATGTCACCTTTAAATTACTTTTGAACACTATTGTCAATGTCTTCTACCCTTCTTTTAACAGGCTATAATCACTAAAAATCACAGCTAACTTAGAAACCACCAGATTGATACATTGCTCCAATTTCCCAAAAAAGGGAATAATTAACCATTAAAAATCAGCAAAATTTTACAATCAACTGTTACAAAAAAACTAGTTTATATGTTAATGGAGAAGAAACTAATGATTTCTAGAAATCAGCATTGGTTTACTGAAACAGAACATACCAAAAGTATTAGCATGTCAATACTTAAAAGACATATAGGACAGGTGGATCACAGAATAATACAGATTTACTGAATCTAAAAGTCAATAGAGAATTGGATAGAACCATTAGCAGTACATATATAGACAGTGCAAAAAGGTATCCAAAGATAGCTGTGCTAATACATGGATTTTGTTCGTGATGAAGACTCAGTTACACAGGGTTTTTTTTGTGTGTGTTTTTAATGTCATTCTGAGATGTCTCTAAGGACAGGGTTCATTTTTTCTTTTGCCCAATCAAACATTTCTATTTCCATCAGTATTTTGATGAACAAATAGAAATGTGAATGAAATCTTCAGAAGGCATAAGCTAGAGGGGGTTTGAACAGTATTTATCATGTAAGAGCAGTATTTATCATTCAAAATACACAATCATCAAAAATCTTGAGACAAAAATAATGGAGACGAAATTTAATCCAGGTATGCTCACTTTTTCCCCTTTTGTCATTTCCTTTAGATACATTTAACTTTCATGGCAGTTGATTAAATAAAAGAGAAAAAGATACATTTAATCTTACTTTTTAAAAAAAAATTCAGCAGTGGCTCATTGGAAAAAGATCTGAAAGGCTTTACAATGGCAAATTGAATAGTTCAATATAAGTCAATAGGTTTATATGGCTGCCAAAAAAGCTAATTTAGTCTTACATGGAATTAACAAAAGCAGAGTGCTGAGCAATAAAGTGAAATTATTTCTTTTGTATCTCACACTGGTCATACCACATATGGAGTCCGGATTTATGAAGAATAGCAGTTATGATGCATATTGAAAAACAAGAAACTTTCAAAGTCATCAATGCCTGAATATTCAAAATAACTGAAAAACATTCAACTGCTTATTTTGGAGAAAAGAAGAATAAAGGAAAACAAGATAGTTGTTTTCAAATATATGAAAATCTGCAGGCAAGAAATGGAATTGGAATTGGAATTGCTTTGAGTAATTCCAACAGCAGAGCCAGAATCAAGGGACTGAAGTTACAGAGAGACTACCTATGTGATCTTTGGCAAATTGGTATCCTAAACCCTCATGGCCTCCACTTTCACAAATAAAATATGGGGGTAGAAGCAGATAATCTCAACATGTAAGAGCAGTATTGTGGAACAATGTGAAAACTATATTTGGACTATTCTAATTTCTATGGTTCTGTTATTGGAAATATTTACCAAGAAAATACCATAGGGAACCTGTATTTGACAAATATTCATAACAAATTACTTTTGAGGTCTTCTTAAGCTCTCAAGCTGTGGGTAAGTATTTCTGCCTCTTTGGAAAAGATGATGTCTTTGTGATGGTGCTAAGAAATATGTGTTGAGCTAACACCAAGTATGCTAAGCATGCTTTAGTACTAAAGGAAAATAAAAGTTTCATACTTAAATTTCTATTTTACTTACAACAGGTGTCCCATTTGCACCTGCAAAGTCATAAAAATTTATGAAGTGTTCTGATTAACAAACACTTGATATTCTACTTAGAAATTGGTGGTAGCCATTGGAAGGTGCCAGTCAGTGTAGACCCACGTTCCTGCAGATCCAAGAAGTCAATGAGTAGCTGCCAGTTTGGTTTGTATATTTTTAGACCATTTCTGCATATGCTGAAGAATAATCCTGTGGAGGCAGAAGCAGCCCAGGATATATTGCATTTGTTATTGCATAGAGAGATAATTTAGTGTAATAGTTAAAAGTCAGGCTCTCTAGCCAAGTTTTAAAATTATGGTTCTATAATTTATAAACTGGGTGAATTTGGTTTCAGTTTCTTCAGCTGTAATGGGTAGATTACATTAGTAGCTACATCACAGGTTTATACTGAGGATGACATAAGCTAATATATGAAAAGCACTTAGGATAGTGTCAAATACACAATGCAAGTTCAGATTCAATTAATATTTGTTATTGGAAATAATTATATCCATTAAAATTTAATATTGTATATCATAATTACCAAGAGGTTGATTTTTCTGCGTTAGACTGACCTGGGTTCAAATATTACTTGTGCAAGTAAATTTCTGAGCCTGTTTTCTCTTATGTAAAACAGTGAATATATTATTATATCATGAAATCATTTATGAGGGTTTATGTTACATAGTGAATATACAGTTCCCACTGTATCTTATATGTCAGAGACAGATAGCTGTCTGGCCCAAATATTCATATTGTGAAATTGTCTTCTGGAAGCAGCTATTCAGACAGAGACTATAATTTCGAGATTCACATCCAGTGAGATCCTGGCACTAGATCTTGCAACAGAGGAAGTATAAAGCAATGTCGGCCTTTCTCACGTCCTCTGTCTCCTTCTCCCCAGCTAGATGAAAAGCACTAAGTGATCCTAGCCTGGAGAATTACGGAGCCATGTTGTTAGGAGTTTGAGATCATTACCACAGGTAAGAAAATCACCCACTAACCAGAACTACATATACTGAACTGCTATGTGAGAAAAAATTATTGGTATGCCATGCTCTTGACATTTTGAGTTTCATTTGTTGTGGCAGTTAAAGTTAGTCTTGTTAATATTCATTAAAAGCAGTTAGTGTTCAATACATAATAACATTCATTTTAACCAAAGTGTCTGACAGACTGTCTGGAAAATATGAGGGTCTTAAGGAGTAGTAGACATTGTTCTTTTAATGCATCTCAGTGAAAGAATGATATAGAGAAATGTAAAGAAAAAGATGTGGATTATACTCCAAATTCTGTACTAACATCAAAGATAATAATACTGGCTCCATTTGATTTTACTACTTATATATTAATATTTTATTGAAATAACTAATAAAGCATATTTACAAAATAGAATTACATCTCTACTTTCTGTTTACCATCCTTCAGATCTACTTTACAAAATGAAAACATATTGATTTCTTAACTGATCACATTCTTTCTTTAATATCATATTAATTCAAGTTTATATATTTCATATAATTTGTATGTAGAGCAAGTAAGTGTTTGGGTCTCAGTATCATCTCATTGTTCCTTATGTTAAAAACCATAATACTTAAAATATATTTATGAACTAAACTTGGATAAGAGAGTGACCTTTGTAAGTTGAGTGACACAAGATTAAGACACACAAAAGGAAGATAATATATTTGTGAACCATATAAAACTAAGAGTTCCAGAAAGCAACACAGGTAAAACATATAAGTGAATTCAGAGATGGTTTATGGAATGGTATGGACAAGGAATACACCATTCTCCAGAGAAATATGCATTGTGGTGAGACTTCCCTTGTGGCTCCAAAAATATATCTTTGAAAGACATGTTTCTTAATAAAAAGACTGACACATTCACTGTAGAAGTGACTACCTATGGCAAATTCTTTCTTCTTAGGCTGAAATTGTACAGAGTGAATGTTAAGACCAATTCATCTTAATTAAGCAAAGATGATAACTTATAAAATTTTAATGGATTAAGACATTAATAAGTTCAGTTAATCAGATAATAGTTATCACATTGTTTTTAACAAGTTAATGATCAGTTTAAAAGTAAAGAACTAGAGTATATACACTGAATTCCTAATTGTTTAAATATGTCACGAAATAGTGAGTTTTTTTGACAAAAGTTGATGTATTTCATTCACATAGAATTATTAACAAAAGAAGGTTTCTATACGTGTTCACATCTAATTATGAGTCATGTAAAATATGTTATAATGTTAGCCATAGAAGTGTAATACACATAGGTCATTTTGATGTTTCCTTCCCATTTTGGTATTTTAAAAATTTGTTTTCATGAAATTTACAGATAATACATTGAGCAAAATTAAGCAAAAACTTGATCTGTTGAACAATTAATTGGTTTTCCCTTTTGTTAGTTCATGATGTATGGGCTAAGAATAAATTTTAAATATAATTCTTTTAACTAAGAAAGCATCCCACAAAGATATTAAAACTGTCTGAAAATATATTGTGAAATGGATACTTTAAACTTATGTTAAATAATACTATAGTGTATCTATGAATTAATTTCTTATTTCACTAACCACTCTTGCTTTTTCATTTACTATACTTGCCACTATATATTACAGGTTAAAGCAAACTATAATACTAGAATTAGTGTATGTGTTTATTGATGAGCTTCTTGCCTTTTATTACAACACAGCAATTCATTAACTCAGAATTCTAATTTAGCTATTTGCTCAAAATTAGTACTTGAGAAAGCGTACTCTTTTTACCTTACACACAAACATTTTCTGGAAATTTGAAATAAAAATAAACGTGTTCATGCATAAAATCAAATGTGTCTTAGAGACAATTCATGATTTTATGGAAGAAGAGCAGAAACTGCATTTTATTTTTTGTCTTAAATTCAAATTACTTTGTTATAATATTTAGCTTTTTAAAATTTATTTCAGGCAATCAACTTAAAAATTTATCTCCATTTGTTGGTACCTTATTAGTGAGTAATAACATAAAGGCATGCTCTCTATATTGCAATTCTATGCTTACTGAGGACATTGCACTATAAAGTGCATCACTTTATGTTGACATAGCCAGAATTGCTATATCATAAATGGTAAAGAAATATAGCAGATGCAGGTCTGACTCTCATATTTAAAATTTACAAAGTTAGTCTGCAGTGTATTGAAAGACAAAGCTTTCTCATCTTTTCAGAGTTGAAGAAAGCCCCTAACAGATAATAGGTGTACATTTGTTGAGCGAATAAATACAACAGGAAGCTTAACTGCTCAGAACGTAGCTAGTAAGCACTGCTTCCTTTCATGCCCCGGGGAAAGGAGAGCGTTATGATAAAACAGAATTTTCTACATAAATTTTATTCATCTTTTGTGAAATCATTATCGTGTAAATGAGAGATTCTTTTATTCCTCTATTTCTCTTTTATTTTGTGGTTTAACTGGAGAGCTTGGAATCATCCACATCTTTTCAACAAATGAATCTACAGCATGGTATTTTCTTCATTAACTCACAAAGCAAAACATATTATTTGGCATTTTGGTGTTTCATTCTTACTCCTGAGAAAAGCCGAGAAAACTGACACAACTGCAGGTTGCTGATTACACTTTGTGTTTATGAGAAGAGAAATATGTTTTCTGTTTTTACTTTTTCTGAGTTGTCTTGGGAGCAAAACTGCCTCCAGCTACAAATGGGCTTAGTTGCCCACGTCCATCTTGCGGGTGTCACCTGCTAAGGTGAAGAGTCTGGAATAGCCCAGACACATTATGTATGGGTGGCCTTTTGTTTACAACAGACAAAGCCAAAATCCTGGGGATTACTTGAAGATATCATATAACACACAAGATGGAGTTACTATTATTCTCCTCTAAGACATATAGTGTTTCCCCTGGGCAGAGGAAAAAACCCATAGCCAATCATATGGAGGCAGAATCCATTAAAGATTTATGCAGGTCCGAATTACTTGGCTTTAACGTATTTTTTTTTTTCCTTTCTCTCTCTCTCTTTTTTTCTTTAATAAGAGAGACATTTCTTCCTAAACAGCAAAGCTGATGTAGATAGTATCACTAGTAATCCTTGGCTTAAGCACAGAGCTTCTAAATGGCTTGAATTAGGCTGGAAGATGGGCTGTTTGATTTCCCTTCCTTTTTGTTTCTGTTTTTAAGGCTCTGTCACCAAATGTCCCACTAAACTAGCATTTATGTGGGCTTGGGACCTCTGTGTGCAAGTTTCCTTTTAAGCGTAGTCAATGAAATAGCTTTGAAGCTGTTGAACTGTGTAAATGTTATATTAACATTTTCTCTAGCAATTATAGACATTTACATGGTCTTGTTGAAATAGCACTTTCAGAGGGAGGAAAAAAATACCAGAAGTGAAGGTACACAATGAAATGAAAAAGCAGCAGTGTGCTCTATTTATTTAGTTTCTGAAATAAATCATTTCGACTTTTAATTTACACTTCTCTAGGATAGTGGTTAAGAATAGACAAACAAAGGATACTGACAGAAATAATTTCATTTTGTTCCTTTGTTACATTAGATCATTTAATTTCCACATTTCATTTGGTTTGCATATGGAGATTTGACCAATGCTCCTTGTTCTTTAACTTTGCTAACTAATAACAAGGACTCAGGAAGCTCATTCTAAAGACCTAAGATTCATGGATAATGATTCAAAAATTATGAGACTACAAGTAGTTGTCCAGTTATAAGAAGAAAGGCAAATAGAGTAAATTAGACATTAATCCAAAGTATTGCCAACTATCCATGTCTCTATTTAACAGATCATAATGTGCTTTCAAATTGAAAAGTGGTTTGAATCATTCCAATAACTACCACATGTATCACTGTATGCAGTCTGATGAACAGCCTGATGCAGTAGAAAATATAATTACTCAGACCCTAAGGAAATAGTTTAATAGTCTAATTTTGGTCCTTTTCTACATACAAAACAATCATTTACTGATGCATGGTGTTTGTAAAATGCTTGAAAAAAATTTTTTTCACATTGATACTACTAAATTTAGTTTCTCTAAAGATCAATAATAGTCATCTCAACATTAGTTATTTTCATGGGGTTTTTGCTCGGTAGGCTTCTGTTCAATGGTACACTTCTTTTATCATGGATTAAAATATATACATTTTTTATCTTTGCACCAATTCAAAGCAAAGAACATATTCATGATGGAACCGTTGCTCAGCAACTGTGATCTCTCCAGTAGTCTGATAGCTGCTTTCTCTCCAGCAGGGCTCATATGCAAGATGGACAGAGGCATTGATCCTCAACGCAGCATCAAACTTTGTTACACACATTTCAGAAGCTGATAGCAGTAATCTTCTATAAGTCTCTGTCTATGCATCATTGAACTTTTACAGTTAAGCTTTAAAAGTACATTGCTATATAAGAATTTCCACAGTTTGGCTATGTAATTGATTTTCAGTTCTTAAAATTATGTTTTAGAAAACCTAAATTGGTCTTCATGTGATCTCTAGATGCAGATACTATGTTAAAATCCACACAAATATTGTTTTGTATTCTTTCCAAATTTTCCTACCTGAAAAGCTAAATGCCAGCTTCCACTATGGCAGCATGCCTCTTCCCTGATAAGAAACAAAATCTCAACTGGAATAAAAACTCAGTGCTCAGGGATTATATTTTAAAAACTCAATCACTGTTTTAGAGCAAAAAAAGTTTTTGGAACCACAGTCACAAATTTTATTATCAGATAGGAAAACAGATTAATGCAAGAGTCAAAACTAGAATTATATATATTAAAGGTAATTAACATATGAAATATTCCCTTTTGATATGCATTTTAACTTAAACTAAAATTTTAGATTGAGGACTTTTTAAATTAAATTTATTTTATAAAACATTGACCTGTATTTTATTAATTATAACTTAATGCCTTGTGTCAACTTACATGTTTAAAGTGTTTAAATTTTTAAAAAATTAAGTGGTTGAGTAAACTCACTTTAATCTGATAAAATGTCAGTTCTGATATTTTCAAAATTTCTCTCTGATTGACAATATCTCAGAAAAAGCATTGCTTTGGTTAGCAAATTAATCTATATGGAGTCACATTAGATCCTTTCTTAAAAATAAAATCAAGAAACTTGATCTGAGACTTTAGCAGGCCTCAGATTTTCTTATTTATTGGCAAAAGTGGTAACTCTAGAGAGTTACAGATAGTTTTTTATTGGAAGATAATGTACTGCTTAATATAAACTTACTACCTTTTAAATACCTGAAATCTCCTGCAAAAGCAAATTCAAGGAACCAAAGAAAAAATTTACAATATAAAACATTCTTGAAATGTGAAACTGTATTTTGATGAGGAATTCACAAAGTTATAAAAATCAAGGAAACATTTCCCAAAGTTAATGAGCCATTTATAATTTGGGAAAAGACATAAATTTAAAGATCAGCTTCATATGATCAATAAGACTAATTTCAGCAGAACTCACTTATCTAACAATGTCAGCCATATAAAACACAAATAAAAACAAAATGTAAGCAAAAACTTTTGCTAAGAGTCCAAAAAATTTTACAAAATTGAAAGCACTTATTAAAATGCTATTTATAATAAGGTATACATATATACAAAAACCCTGTGGTAGCTTTACCCTTTCACTCAACACACTCTCCCATAATCTCTGATTTAAGTGTCTTCCCAGGTATAGTATAAGCTATATCATGAGTTTGGGTCAAGTAGTATTATTCCTTTTTATTTCCTTTAACCTAGAGTATATAGTTGGGTATCAATAAACATTGATTAACTAAATGAATTTCTTTAAAATAGTCAATAAAAGAAGAACCAAAATTATTTTGTGCATTAAGTCTTTGAGAAGAAATCTAAGTTATAGCCTTTAGAAGCATATGAAATCACTGTGGAGTTTTAAGAAGCAGACAGCTGTATAGTGAATCAGCTAAGAGAGACTAGCCAATCCTGTGAAATTCATTGTCAGGAATATTTTCATTGAGGTTACTGAGTAAACTAAAATTGGTCAGCTAAAAGATGATCAAGATTTAGAGAAGATGAAGAAATAGTGTCTTTTCTAAAAGACTGCAACTATAAACAATTATAGAAAAAACAAATGCAACTGCCCAACTTACAATTTTCAACTTATATTTGAAATCGGTTTATAAAGTAATGAAAAGTAATTGATACTCTTACGGAGGGTCTAGTGGCCATAGGAAATTTTCTTCCCCCTTCTATTTAATGACTCAGGATTGTTTTCTTCCACTTCTTAATTCCTCATTTGTACAGAAATGCTCTAGGACTTCCAGTCCCAAGTTCACCCTTGCTTGAGATAATTTCTTGTATGGTAGAATTTGTGAATTAAAAAAAAATCAACCCTCTAATTTATCCTCATGGTGCCCTGATTACAAATGAAGTTGAGCACTTTCTCAAATCTCCATGAGCTCCTTTTATTTCTTCTTCTATAAAACCCTCAATTATTTATTTTGCCTATTTACTTGTTTGCTTCTTTTTATTATTATTCTTGATTCACACCATTTTTTAAATTTTCAGATATTAAACCTTACTGGAGTTGGATGTTGCAAATATCTTGTCCCAAATTTCAATTTGTGGCTTCCTCCCCTTTTCCCCTGCCCTCTTCCACCACACACAGTTTCTGTCTGTGTGTTTCAATGAAGAGAAGCGCTTCAGGGTTCAGGGGGTACATGTGCAGGTTTGTTACATGGGCAAATTGCATAACTGATGTTTGGTGCACTGAGGTTTGGTGCACAAATGACCCCATCACTACAGTAGTGAGCATTGTACCCAATAGGAAGTTTTTCAACTTTTACCCTCTTCCTCCCTTCCCATCTTGAATGCCCCAGTGTGCCATGTCTATTGTTCTCATGTTTATGTTCATGCATACTCCATGTTTAGCTCCTATTTACAAGTGAGAACATGTGGTATTTGGTTTCCTTTACCTGTGTTAATTTGCTTAGGATATTGGCCTACAGCTGCATTCATGTTGCTGCAAAGGACATTATTTCATTCTTTTTTTTTCTATGGCTCCATAGTATTCCATGGTGTATATGTACCAGTTTTTTTTTTTTTTTTTATCCAGTCCATTGTTGATGGACACCTAGATTGATTCCATGTCTTTGCTATTGTGAATAATGCTGCAATGGATATATGAATGTGAGTGCATGTGTCTTTTTGGTAGAATAATTTTTCTTTGGGCATACACCCAGTAATAGGATTGCTGAGTCAAATGGTAGCTCTATTTTTAAGTTATTTGAGATCTATCCAAACTGCTTTCCACAATGGCTGAACTAATCTATACTCCTACCAACAGTATATAAGTATCTTGTTTTCTCCACAATCTTGACAGTATTGGTTATTTCTTGCCATTTTAAGGATAGCCATTCTGACTGTTATGAAATTGTATCTCTTTGTAGTTTTGGTTTGCATGTATCTAATGACTACTGATGTTGAGCATTTTAAAAATATATTTGTTGGCTGCATATATATATCTCCTTTGAGAAGTGTCTGTTCATGTTTTTTGCCCATTTTTAATGGGGTTATTTATTTTTCTATTAATTGTTTAAATTTTTTACAGATACTGAATACTAGACCTTGATCAAATGCATAGTTTCAAATATTTTCTCATTCTGTAGGTTGTGTATTTACTCTATGGATAGTTTCTTTTGCTGTGCCGAAGCTCTTCAATTTAATTAGTTTCCAACTGTCAATTTTCTTTTTTGTTGCAATTGCTCTCGTGGACTTAACCAAAAATTATTTGTCAAGGCCAATGTCAAGAAGGGTATTTTCTAGATTTTTTATTCTAGACTCTTTATAGTTTGAGGTTTTATAGTTAAGTCTTTAATCCATCTTGAGTTAATTTTTGTATATGGTAAAATTTAAAGATATAGTTTGAATCTTCTGCATATGAGTAGCCAGTTTTCTCACATCAAATATTGAATAGGGAGTCCTGTTCCCATTGCTTGTTTTTGTCAGCCTTGTCAAACATCAGATGGTTGTAGTTGTGTGGGTTTATTTCTGGGTTTTCCATCCTGTTCCATTGTTTTATGTGTCTATTTTTGTACCAGTACCATGCTGTTTTGGGTACAGTAATTGTGAGGTTCTCCAAATGGATGGAACTAATAGAATATATGTATATGTGAAAGGTAGTTTATTAGAGCAATTTGGCTCACACAATTACTAGGTGAAGCTCCACTATAGGCTGCCTGCAAGCTGGAGAAGAGAGAAGCCAGTAGTGGCTCAGTTGGAGTCTAAAGCCTCAAAACCAGGGAAGTCAACAGTGCGGTATTCAGTCTCTGGTGGAAGGCCCAAAAGTCCCAGGTAAGACAATGGCAAGTCTGAGTCCAAAGGCCAAAGAACCAGAAGTCTGATTTTCAAGGGCTGAAGGAGCCAAAGGAAGCATTCAGCACAGGAAAAAAGAAGGAAGCCAGAAACTCAGCAAGCAAGGTTATCTCACCTTCTCCACCTGCTTTGTTCTAGCCACGCTGGCAGCCAAGGATGGTGCCCACACACATCGAGGGTGAATCATCCCTTCCCAGTCCACTGAACTAAATGTCAATCTCCTCTTAGTGAGTCCTTACAGACACATTAAGAAACAATACTTTACCAAACATCTATGTGTCCTTCAATCCAATTGGGCTGACATCTAATATTAACCATCAAAGTAACATTATAGTTCAGTTTGAAGTCAGTTAGTATAATGCCCCCAGCTTTGTTCTTTGAGCTTAGAAGTGCTTTGGCTATTTGTTATCTTTCTTGCTTCCATGTGAATTTTAGAATAGTTTTTTTTTTTTTTTTTTTTTTTTTTTTTTCTAATTCTGTGAAAAAGAACATTGATGGTTTCATAGGAATAGTGTTGAATTGTAGATTGCTTTGATCATTACGGCCATTTTAATGATATTGATTCTTCTGATCCACGAGCATGGGATGTTTTTCTATTTGTATGTATGATCTATGATTTATTTCACCAGTGTTTTATAATCCTCCTTATAGAGACCTTTCCTTCTTGGTTAGATATATTCTAAAATATTTTCTTTCTATCGTGGCTACTAAAAAGGGGATTGTGTTTTGATTTGGTTATCTCAGCTTGAATATTATTGGTGTACAGAAACTACTAATTTTTGAACACTGATTTTGTATACTGAAACTTTATTGAAGTCACTTACCAGCTTTAGAAGCTTTTTTCATGGAGTCTTTAGGGTTTTCTAGGTACAGTGTCATATCATCAGCATAAAAATAATTTTACTTCTTTTCCTATTTGAATGGCTTATATTTCTTTCTCTTGACTGGTTTCTTTGAATAGGACTTCTATTACTCTGTTGAATAAGAGTGGTGAGAGTGGGCATCCTTATCTTATTCTAGTTCTTAAGAGGAATGCTTCCAGTTTTTCCTGTTCTGTATAACGCTGGCTGTCGGTTTGTCCTAGATGGTTCATATTGTTTTGATTTATGTTTCATTGATGCCTAGTTTGTTGAGGGTTTTTATTATGAAGAGATTTGGAATGTCATAAAAAGTTTTCTGCATCTACTAAAATAATAATATGGTTTCTGTCACTAATTCTGTTTATTTGGTGAATCATGTTTATTGATTTGTGTATGTTGAACCAGGCTTGCATCCCAGGAGCTTAATTGATTACGGCGAATTAACTTTTTGATGTACTGCTGGATTCAGTTTGCCTGTATTTTGTTGAGGATTTTTGCATCTATGTTCAACAGAGATATTGACTAGTAGTCCTCTTTTTGTTTGTTGAGACTTTGCCAGATTTTGGTATCAGAATGATGCTGGCTTCATAGAATGGGTTAAGGAGGAGTTCATTCTCTATTTTTAAAAATAGTTTCAGTAGGATTGACACAAGCTCTTCTTTGGTGGAATTTGGCCGTAAATACAACTGATCCAGGATTCTTTTCAGTTGTTAGGATTTTTTTTTTAATCATTCAATTTCAGATTCTTATATTGGTCTGTTCAGGGTTTTGATTTCTTCCTGCTTATTCTTGGGAAGTTGTGGGTTTCCAAGAATTCATCCATTTCCTATAGATATTCTAGTTTGTGTGCATAGACATACACAATGAGTTCTGAGGATCTTTATATTTCTGTGAGATCAGTTGTAATGTAAGCTTTGTCCCTTCCAACTGTGCTTATTTTGATCTTTACTTTTGTTAATCTAGATGGTATTGTAAGTCTATTGATTCTTTTAAATAACAAACTTTTGTTTTTGATGATTATTTCATGAATTAGGGGTTCTCAATTTCATTCAGTTTCACTCTAATTTTGGTTCTTTCTTTCTGCCTGCCTGCTTTGGGGTTAGTTTGTTTTTGTTTTTCTAGTTCCTCTTGGTGTGGTATTAGATTGTTAGCAAGAGATCTTGCTAAGTTTTTTCTGTTTTGTTTTGTTTGTTTTGTATTTCCTGTAAGTTTCCCAATTTCTAACTTCTTGATGCACTGATGAAGGCATTTAATGCTATGAACTTTCCTCTTAACATTGCTTTAATCATATCCCAGAGATTTTGGTTTTCATTTATTTCAAAGAATTATTTTAAATTTCTGACACATATTTGTTTCTCCAAAGTCATTCAGAAATAAGTTGTTTAATTTCCGTGTATTTTGTGGTTTTGAGGAATTTTCTTTTTTTTTATTTTTTATTTTTTATTTTTATTGCATTTTAGGTTTTGGGGTACATGTCATGAACATGCAAGATTGTTGCATAGGTACACACATGGCAGTGTGTTTTGCTGCCTTCCGTCCCCTCACCTGTATCTGTCATTTCTCCCCATGCTATCTCTTCCCACCTCCCCACCCCCCCGCCCCTCCCCCATTTCCCCCCAACGGACCCCCATGTGTAGTGCTCCCCTCCCTGTGTCCATGTGTTCTCATTGTTCAACACCCACCTATGAGCGAGAATATACGGTGTTTGATTTTCTGCTCTTGTGTCAGTTTGCTGAGAATGATGGTTTCCAGGTTCATCCATGTCCCTACAAAGGACGTGAACTCATCGTTTTTGATGGCTGCATAATATTCTATGGTGTATATTTTATTTTACAGTGGTCTGAAAGTATGGTTGGTATGATTTTGATTATTTTGAATTAAGACTTGATTTATGGATGAGCATGTGATCAATTGTACAGTATATTCCATGTGCAGATGAGAAGAATGTATATTCTGTGGTTAATGGGTAGAGTATTCTGGAGATATCTATTAGGTCCAATTGATCAACTGTCAAATTTAGGTCCAGGACTTGCTAGTTTTCTGCCTTGATAATCTGCCTAACACTGTCAGTGGTGTGTTGAAGTCATCCACTATTGTTTTATGGCTAAGTCTTTTCATAGATCTAGGAATGCTTGTTTATGACTCTAGCTGCTCCACTGTTAGGTGCATATATATTTAGTATAATGAAATCATCTTTTTAGATTGAAGACTTTATCATTATTTAATATTCTTTTTTGTCCCTTTACTCTTATTGATTTCAAGTGTCCTTTATCTGATATAAGAAGAGCGACCTCTGCTCTTTTTGGTTTTCCATTTGAGTGACAGGTTTTTCTCCAAAACTAGTTTGGGTCTATGGGTCTTGTTACATGTGAAATGGTTCTCTTGAAGCCAGTAGAGGGGTAGGTCATGGTGTGTGTGTGTGTGTGTGTGTGTGTGTGTTTAAAATCCAACTTGCTACTCTATTCTTAAAAGTGGGGCATTAAGACCATTTACATTCAAGTTTAATAATGATATGTGAGGCTTTGATTCTGTCATACAATTGTTAGCTTGTTGTTTTGCACTTCCTATTGGGTAGTTGCTTTAAATGATCTGTAGACTATGTACCTAGGTGTGGCTTTGTGGTAGCAGATATTGTTCTTCCATTGCCATGTTTAGAACTCCCTTAAGGATCTCTTGTGAGGCTAGTTGAGTGGTAATAAATTCCCTTAGTGATTATTTATCTAAAAAAGATTTTATTTCCCCTTCACTTACGAAGCTTAGTTTGGCAGGATATAAAATTCTTTGTTGGAATTTCTTTTCTTTTCAAATGCTGAAAATAGGCTACCAATGTCTTCACACTTGTAGATTTCTGCTGATAAGCCCACTGTTAACCTGATGGGGTTCTCTTTGTATATGACCTGACCTTTTTCTTTAGCTGCCTTTAAGATTTATTTTTTAGCATTGACCTTAGACAGTCTGGTGACTATATGCCTTAGTGATGTTCATTTTGTAAGTATCTGGCAGGTGTTCTCTGCATCACTTTTATCTGGATGTCTACTTTTCTAGCAATATTAGAAATTTTCTGAAATTATTTACTCAAATACACTTTCCAGATTGTTTTTTTTTTCTCCTTCTCTCTCAGGAATGCCAATAATTCATAGGTTTAGTCACTTTACATAATCCCACATTTCTCCAAGACTTTGTTCATTTTTTAAAAATTATATTTTCTTTATTTTTGTCTGACTGAATTAGTTCAAAAGACAATCTTCAAATTCTGAAATTCTTTCTTCTGCTTCATCTAGTCTATTAATAAAGCTTTCAATATTTTAAAATTCCTTAAGCGAGTTTTTCAGTTTCAGTAGCTCTGATTGATCTTTTAAAGCTGTTTATGTCTTTATTTCCTGGACTGCTTTTCAGATTTCTTTGTGTTGATTTTCAGTCTTATCTTGGATCTTGTTGAGTTTACCTGCAGTTCATAATTTGAATTCTCCATCTGTCATCTTTATGCCTCCATTTTGGCTATGGACCTCTGTTGGGAGCTAGAGTTAAGTCTTCGGTGATGTCACAACATTTATTTTTCATGATGTCAAAATTATTATCACATTCCTTCTTGTCTGGAGAAGGTTGTGTTGGGCAGGGTCTTTTTGCTTTGTTTCTATAGTCCTGTGTATTTCTGTCAACAGGTTTTCTTTTGAGCTGTGTGGTTTGGTTTATGGACCAGAAGATGGTGTTTACAGGCAAGAGTCAGCTGCTGCATAAACAGGTGAATATGGACTTGATCTTTATTTACTGTGAGGTGCTCTCTGTTGTTTCAGATGAAGGGCTGGATGGTGGGGTGCCTGGTAGCCTGAGTTTCCTTTTCTGTGAGAGTGAGAGGATACAGCTGGGTAGAGCTGGAACCCCTGGCTTAGCCACAAATAGGCCAATGGCAAGTCCACACACCAGCCCTAACGAGTGTGTTTGGGAGGAATTCCTATTGAAGCATGCTGAGGTGTCTGTAGTAGGAAAGAGGTGAGGGGGCTGTACCAGCTCCCCAACATAAATAGATAGACACATAACTTGTTTCCATATCACACCCTTGTTCCAGGGCTTATGATTTCTAATTCAGACGGATACTGTAGTCTATCCAGACTACAATGTAATTAAGAGCCACAGGGAAAGCTTTTTTCCTCATTTAGCATTATGGTAGATTATGCTAGGAGAATTTTCTATTGTTAAAAACCCTGAAATAATTTCATCTTGATCATGATTATTTTTATGTAATGCTAGATTCAATTTGTTGATATTCTTTTAAATTTCTTTTTCTGTTTCCAAGTGAATGTAGTCTCTAATTTTCCTGGGCTGTACTATCCATATCAGTTTTGAGGACCAAAGTTTGACTATGTTCATAAAATGAGTTAAGCAGTGTTTCTACTTCTTCTACAATCTAGAACATTTTGTATAATATTTGATTATTTGCTGATTGAATAATTGGCACTTTTTATTAGTAGAAGTATTTTTTATTGGTGAAAGCATCTTTATGGAAAGCTTTTTGAGATGTTGATGCTTTTTAATTAACTATTTGATTATTTAATTGTTATTTGATGTATGTAATTGGTTTTCTATGTCTTTTGAAGTGTTTATGTGATTTTTTTTCCAGGAATTTGCCCATTTTATTTAAGTTTTGAATTTTATTTGCACAAAGCTATTCAAAATTTAATATCAAAGATGATACAGTGTACATATAATACATATATATATATAAGTAATAACAAAATGCTTATACACCATTTACTATGTCTTATGCTGTTCTAACTGCTTGCCATATACTAACTTATTTAATACCAACACTATTTATTGATATAGATTCTGTTATTTTCCTTTTTATAGTTGGTGAAACTGAACCAGAGAAAGATCAACTAACTTGACTATGACAACACTGTTAATAAGTTGTGGAGTTTAGATATAAACACACCCAATCTGGTCAGGGGATCTGAACTCATAACTATTTCTTTCACTTTCCTAAAATCATTTATTTATCCCTCCATCCTTCATGTCTTAATAAATCGTGCCAGGTTTGTGTCAATTTTATTAGATTTTTTTCAAGCATCTATATTTGTTTTTTGTTTTGTTTTGTTTTTTTCATCTTTTTCACATAGATGTTTGTCAGGGATATTGGCTTGAAATTTCTTTTTTTGTTGTGTCTCTTCTGGATTTTGTTATCAGGATGATGACAGCCTCATAAAATAAATTAGGGAGGAGTCCCTCTTTTTCTATTGTTTGGACTAGTTTCAGAAGGAAAGTTACCAGCTCCTCTTTATACCTTTGCTAGAATTCAGTGGTGAATCCATCTGTTCCTGGGCTTTTTTTTGTTTGGTAGACTGTTAATTACTGCCTCAATTTCAGAACTCGTTATTGGTCTATTCAGGGATTTGACTTCTTGGTTTAGTCTTGGGAGGGTGTGTGTGTCCAGGAATTTATCTATTTCTTCTAGATTTTCTAGTTTATTTGTGTAGAGGTGTATACAGTATTCTCTGATGGTAGTTTGTATTTCTGTTGGATCAGTGGCAATATCCCAAAAGTTACTAGTATTTTTCTTATTGAGTTTTACATCTTTTCAAAGGAAAAATTTTAAAGGCTGATCTAGAAGAACAAAATAACATATGGCAAGAAGATTTAAAGCACATATTTTATCTTTTTTCCTGGTACCCTTCAGTTGCTACAACTATAGTAGCTGATAGGTTTTCTTGTTAAATAATTCTTATTGTTATTGAATAATTCTTATTAAATAATATAAATATCCTGTGTTTTATTTTAGAGTATTTACAATGAGTTGGCACAAAGATATTTCTCAGGATGCACATCATGCATTTATCAACCAGTAGAAAAGTAAAGTGTAAAAGGAATTCAGAAATCTAGTACCTAAATATACTTCATTATGTTCAAAAGTTGGGCAGGGAAGTGTCAACTGTACTCTAGCAATGGAAGCTGATGAGGAAAATATTGTTTAAGAGATTATATTCTTTCTTCTCAATCACATTTAAATGAGTAAGTTTACAAGTAGAATGCTAGGCTAAGGGTCAGGATGTTGTATAACCCATCCCTTTTTCTGATAAGTGTAAGATTAGATGCTGTCTCCCTAAAAACTATTGAGTGGTTTAATGACATTTTCTTAATTCTTTGAACATTTTATGTATTAGTAAATAATGCCTTCACTTTAGGGGAAAACCATGAAATAGATTCACATGGATTTACAAGAAGTCTGGACTGAATTATGACAGTTGTGGATTATAGCAAATTTCTTAGATAAATTTAGTGATTTACTCTAAAGAACTGTTGATTTGATACAAAGTAGCAAAGCATTACTTCGATGACTCTTATAGGCTCTGATACACAGAGAAGAAGCAAATGTTTCCAAATGATTTATCCTTATTATATGAGTAACTGAATATTTCTGAAGCACTTTAAAATGCTTATAATAGTATTTGCTTACAAAGTTTGAACATTTCCCTGAAATTTTGATTCAAACTTGGAAGGATGTGTGTGTGTGTGTGTGTGTGTGTGTGTGTGTCTATTCACACATACATAATCCTTCCAAGTTTATATATTCTCTATAAATGTATATACATATATTACACACATATATATCTATACATATATGCATACACACACCCACACAAGCCATCACTTTACTATCAAGAAAACAAAAGCCTTATATTTAATAACAGAACATATGTTTTATTACCTTATCACTGTCTACCTCACCACATCTTTCTTGTAGTATTAATATTTTTGCCAAAAACTATGTACAAATACAAGAAAAATCTAAATTTTATTACCATTTCTGCCCATGTTATTTCAAATTCCATTTTAGTGGTAACTGCTTTTAAAGAATAGTTTATTACATTATATGCCCAGATATGTAAGGATAAAAACAGAAATATATTCACTGATAGGCAGTCTAAATACCACTAATAAACAATTAAAGAACAGTCTAAAGTTTTTTACAAGATTGTGTTCCCTAAATGTATTTGTTTAAAAAATTTTGAAAGTCCTTACTGCCTAAAATAAAACCTATTTTTTTTTCGAACTGGTTTTATGATCCACCAAGCAAAAGCTCCAACTCACTTCCTGGATCTCATCTCCCAATATTCACCTTAGACAGTCTAGTAAAAGTGAAAAACTACCAAACTTTGGTACACTAGCCTTGCCTTTATTCAGCCTGTTTTTTCCAATTGATATGCATTATTTCCATGTTTGAGTTTCTAAATTTGACTCATTATTCAAGGCTAAAATCAGATGTTATCTCAATATTGAAGCTTTTCTTAGTTCTTCTAGGTAGAAAAAAAATTCTCATCTGAACTCTCTTAATATTTTATATATGCATCTCATTTGCATAGTTATTTACAGGTGTTTTTCTTCACTGGCAACATTGTAAAGTGTTAAAGGACAGGAGATATATTTAACTAAATTTTTTATCCTGGGAAGGACAAATAGTAAGTCTTTAATAAATACTCAGTAGTGGAATATGAACAAAGAAATGGATGCATTAATAGTTTAGTGATAACATGACAAAAAGCAGAAATTCAATAGAGATGCTAAGAAAATACTAATATTATTATTTTCTGCACAGGAATTTTTTAGATTCTTAGAAGCCAGACTCCAGACTAAGTAATTTGCAACATCAGTTACTTTAACACACACCAACACAATTATGAGTTTTTCAGTTAGTAGACACTCTTTTTTTCACAGAGAGTATACTCCTACTAACTGTTACGCCTTACCATGCCACCATTTCTGCCAAAAACAACATCTTCCACCAGTCCCCTGCTCCTCAGCTGTGCTGCTCTAAAACAATATTTGCTCCTCATTAAAAATCTGCAAAGCCAACTGAACTAACCACACAGAACCTAAACCAAGCAGGGAAGACAGACATAAAATTTGATCTTGGTTACTCGTGCCACCTCCCACACAATCTGTTAAGAGCCCTATTAGGAGGTAATAATAGCAGTCAAGCCATATGATTGTGAAGGCCACTAATGCTGTTACCAGGTTATTGCAAAGTAAATAAATCACAACATTAATCAGTTGCAGGTTGTAAAGACTATGCAACTGAAGAGGAACTTGTGCCACCTAACCCATGTAAATTGGACCCATGGTTCTGGTCTATCTCCAAGGAATAAGAAAGTTTTTATAACCAAATGGAATTCTAAACAAAGAAATTGGCCATAGTTGCTGCATTATTGGCCTTCCCATTGGCCTGCTGTGACATGGAAAGACCAGGCACAAGAAGTTAAAACAATCCAGATTGTTTGAGAAGTGAGGATGATTCAATATTATTAGAGCTCCAGGCAAACTCACTGAACTTTGTGATTTTTCCCTCTCTTCCATTTACACCATAGAACTGTGGTTATATCGGATGCCCTTTCATTCTCAAGACTTAGTGCTAACTAGTATTAGAAAAAATAAAATGTAGGCTGGGTGTGGTGGCTCACGCCTATAATCCCAGCACTTTGGGAAACTTCACCTGGGCAACATAGTGAAAACTTGTCTCTACTAAAGTACAAAAAAAAAATTAGTTGGGTGCAGTGTCAGGTGCCTGTAGTCCTAGCTACTTTAGAGGCTGAGGCAGGAGAATTGCTTGAACCTGGTAGGCAGAGGTTGCAGTGAGCTAAGATTATGCCACTGCACTCCAGCCTGAGTGACAGAGCAAGAGTCTGTCAAAAAGAAGGAAGGAAGGAAGGAAGGAAGGAAGGAAGGAAGGAAGGAAGGAAGGAAGGAAGGAAGGAAGGAAGGAAGGAAGGAGAAAGAAGAAAGAAAAAGAGAGAGAAAGAAAGAAAAAAGTATCAGCAATTTCAAAGCCCATATTCCTCTTCTGAAATATCTCTGCTCAAAGGATACATTTTCTTAACAATATAATTAATCTTTGGTTTGGGGCAATGCTCAGAAATTGCCGGATCCTTCAATATTTAACGTCTACAGAGATTCAAAAGTACTGAATTTACTCCTCCACTCAAACATAACATAATTGGCCTTCTTTCCTAAAAATACAAGAGAGTAAGTCAAAGATTTCCCTCACTACAAAATATTAAGTATCAAGATAATATTATGTGGTTGACCAGTGGGCCCCAGATGTGCTAGATGAACATGGACTGTAAGAATAGAAATGGAAATTAGGGAAACACTGATATGTGTCAGATCAGCCTAGACCATTAGCAATCCCAGGACACGCCCAGGACTACTAGGCTGTCATTTAAGGATAACCCTTTTCCACCTCTACCTCACTATATTGAGTGTGGATAGACTGCAACATGCTTAACTAAAACATTAAAAACACTTTGTAGATTTCAAATAAATATATATTCAGAAATAAAAAGAGAAGAGAGAAGAATAAGTGAGACAATTATAGCTCGAATATGATATACTTTAGCATGGTTTTATTTCTTAAGAGAGAGTAACTCTACTTCTTCAAGAATATAAGAATATTAAAAGTGTCAACATATATAAAAATATAATAAAACTACCAGGTTTTTAAAAGTTTAAAATACTAAAAACAATAAAGTAAGGTGGCTAAAATGAATTTATCCATTCATACAGATTAACATATTTATAATTTTGGAGACATATGGGCAGATGGTAATTTCTGAGATAAGTAATTTGCAAATGCTATTGGCCTATTTCTATGGTTGGAAATCTGTATTATTAATAAATATCTATGCTCAATATAAGTAAAATTTATATTTTTCCTTCATAATAGAGACATACTCATGCGAAATTATCATTTATCTTTATAGAACTTATCTTTTACCTGTGAACATTCCCAGTGGTATACATACACAGAAATACACACACACACACACATAGATATGTATTTTATATGTACATAATCTATGAATAGAATTGCTTAAAACATTTATGCAAGAATATGAATTGTCATATTAAAGAATTTTCATTGAATTATTTCTACCTGCATTACTATATGCATTTAACATAAAGCATTTTTTTAAAAAAGCAAAATATTAATGTCACAAATTATATAACAATCAGATCTATTTATGCTGTCCTTACCAGATATACCAGTACCAAGTCTTCCTTAATAATCATGCTAACTTAATTAAAAACAAGTTTTCTCCTGTTTTTTAAGATAAATAATTTAAGGCTTTTCTACAAATATACCAACAATATTTTAAAACTACATTCAAGTGTTTTCTTGCACAGCAAGATTCTTTATTCTAGAAGGCAGACCAAACAATACACATTTATTAATACGAAGCTCATTATTTTGTAATGAAATGAAAATTAAAATTTTATGAGCACAATCTATATTTAAGCATTATGATAGTGATCTCATTGTTTATATGATCATACAGTTTTAATTTCATCTGAGCTAAATTTTCTTGTTAATTAAAAAGACCTTAAGAATTTTTTAAGCCAAAGGGTAAAAAAGGAGGGAGTATGGGAGTCACTGCCCCTCTCAAACAAAAATGAATTATGTAAACACAGATTACTTAGTGTGGGGGAATATAGGAAAGATATCTCTGACTTTTCTCTGCTTGCCAGGTCTGTGTCTCTTCCATCATCAGCTGCATGTGTAAAGCACCTTACAAATCATAATAAGATAACAGAGTACATGCCATTTATGATTCATAATTACAGAATTTCTTGATCCAATATCCTTTTTCGGTCATTGAAAGGAATGACAAAAAAAACTACAATTACTTTGCACCAACCCAGTATATGTGTGTATACTGGCTTCACACTGGAAGATATTTATTACATGTACATATTATAGATGAGAAAATGTTAGTTGTTTGAGTCACCAAGCCAATACCAATGAACACTGAGAAAAGTATTGGGAAATGTGTGTGTGTGTGTATATGTGTGCATGTGTGTGTCCACATGCCATTGGGATAGTGGTAAATTGATAGAGCATAGGCTTTTGAAAATCTCACCTAGCATCTTAGATGTCATGAATAACAGAAATGAGATTTTTCCTCACCGTTTTAATCCTCTATCCATATATACATATTCATGCATGCACATATTTGATAAGGAAGAAGGAAGTTAAAATGAGTTTAAGCTAGCTCCGCCATCTGCAAGTTACTAGTGAGGAGCAGAACGTTTTCATCAGTCATTATGGGTCAGATCTCAATGATTAAAAACCCCAGAGCTTCTCAAGGGTATAATTTCCTGGTTCTCCACCTGCACACGTCCCTGTGGACCTCATCACCCTTGACTCTAACTATATTCTGAAAAAGCAAGTAAATTCTCATTGAAAAGCAGAGTTTAACAATACATGCAAAATGAAACTGGTCATGTTCATAACCAGATAAACATCATGAGATTTTATTTTTAAAAATAAAAAAAAAAGTTTGCTTAACTTTGGCTTATATGACCTATTGTTAACAAATTTCAAAGTAATTATGTTATATTAAGAAAACATAGAAATATTTCTTGAGGTGTCACATCAGATATCATCATTGGAAGAGCAGTTGAGTTCCAGTGGCCTGAGAAGCTCAATTTGGCTTTTGAATGCTTTGGGGTCAATAAAACCTCAAATGATTTAGGCCATCACACATCCCCTAACCATGTAAATCTTTAAGCATGTCAAAGAAAATTTCATCTAAATAGCCTGATTCATTTACACTTAACTCATCAAAATCAAAATAAGTGTTTTTAGAAGTTATTTGATGTTAAGAAAGTCCTCATTATAAAAATGCTTGAAATCTGTACTTTTCAGAAAAAGAATGTCATTTCAAGATTAAGCAATTTCTCTCTACCTCCACATTTTTATTGTTAGTTCAAAACTCAGAATACTTTTAGTTTCTAGGGGCACTGAATTTACATTGAAGTAGTCTATCTTTCTCAGTCACAGCCAGATCACAGTGCTTTCTCTCTCTCAATGCTTGTAATTCCACTGAGATGCCTCCATAATTACAAACAGTGCACTATACTTGTTCTGAGACAAAACAGCCCTCCATTACTCAGGAGTGTATAAAACAATGGATTGAAATAATTTTCCTAGACTTTTTATTTCTTCAATGAATGTTGCTAACATTAGATATAAATGAAGTGAACTGTAGTAATGCTGGTAATTTTAAAAACAAATGTGGAAAAGGACCTAAAACTTCCCCTCGAAACTAATCTAGAAACATAAACATCAGCAGATGACTTTTATCTAAGAGTCTATTATAGGGCTTTATTTTGTTCTTGTTGTCAAATTAGACAGAATATAATGTTTATTATCAGTTTTGTCAACATTTATAACATGTAAAACTACAAATATGCATTTCTAATTTCTTTGAAAAACTAATTTAGAACAGAATCTTAGAGCAAAATGGTATTTGATTTGATGACCTTTGAGAGTGCTGATTTTTACAGTTGAAGTTATATATATTGGGATAAACTGTTCATCGTATGAGCCATACATAGAATACTAAAATTGAAAAGAGAATTATTCTGATGTTTTTTATACAATCTATATCCTGATTAATTGAAACTTTTATGATTATTCTTGTTTTGCCTTGATGCAACTAAGGTAATGTTAATATGTTAAGAAATTAGATAAAGTTTCATAATGAACAATTATTTCTCCAGAAAAAGTATAGTGGAATCATTAAGACAACACAATGGGTACCAGACTGCTTGCTTTTGAATTCCAGCTTTGCCACTTGATTAATTGCTGGGTGACTTTGGGCAAGTCACTTGAATTATTTGTGCCTGTTTCTTATGTCACCATGCCTGGCTAATTTGGGCTTTATTTGTTTCTCTATTTTTTTCCTTGAAAATACCTCTCTATTTCTCTTCTTCCTCTGTGATCTAGACATTCCCTTTACCTAACTTATGCAAATATCCTCTTAACTCTCTCCCTGCCATCCAATCCTCTCTTTCAAATCACTCTGTCCACCACTTCCAGACTTACCTCCTTATAACACTGTCTTCCTTGTTTGATTACTGCTCTCTCTGTACTCTTCAATACTGTGTTCAAAGTCTTTTGACTGGTTTTCAGTGTCTCTATTACCTGACTCCAGTGAACTCATTCAGTATGTTTATGCCTCTTGCATTGATATAGGTTTCTTCTGAGAGCAGAACACATGCTACTCATTCCTACAATTTTTGTTGCTGGATCTTTCTATCCCAATATGGCTCTCTCTCATTTCCATATATTTATATCTTAAATATTTTAAGGTGTATATCAAGTTTCCACTCATTCCAGAAATTGTTTTTGACAATTTGACTATCTGACCACTCTGATCTTTCCCTTCTAGGAGTCACTATGGCACTTAGCATCAATGCTAAGAATTTAATATTTTGGTATGTGTCAGATACTTCACCCAGGGATCAAGAACTTATCCTCTTGAGGTCTCACACAATCCACTCATCAAAGCCATAGGCATATAACACCTAAGCAAGAAGCATTTATTATGAGATTAATTGATTAGTAACTTAAATGTGTACAATATTAGAAGTAACTTTATAAATGCTAGCATTTAAATTTCACTTATGAAGCAAATTTAGTGAACAACCCTGTAGCAGTTTCTTTACTCAGTCCTACCGAGTCACCATTATATATCCCAAATAGTTTTTCTTTATTCCAGTTTATGTTCTCTACACCACCAGCCCAGGCTTTTGGAACCAGTGATTCTGTATTGGTTTTCATACATGATCTAAGTCAACTGCTTTCTTTCCTTTTTATTATCATAATACAGACTGGTAAAAATAATAAAAGTTATTAATACAATCATGAAAATGATTCTTACAACTAATGTATGTTTTAGTATTTGTACACTTACATTGAATGTCTCAATTATTCATTCTTCACTATCTCCATACTCTGATTTTTCAGAGTCTCCCACTGAGGTAGCAGAATATATTTTTCTACTTTTTGGCTTCAGATTTGGCCACCAGGTTTGCTTTGGTCAAATGAATACGACAAGACTTATGGGCCAAGCCTTAAGAGCACTTTCTTGTTCTATGGTCCCTTCTTGGGTTTCTGGCATCAGTGTAAAAATAAGAAGACTGGGCTAGCCTGCTGGTCCTAGAAGAAGCATGAGAAACACATGGAGCCCTATCTAGATCATCTGTTCTACTGACACCTAACACACTCAAGCAATGCCAACTAAAATTGGCAGAGTCATGCAGATGCACCAGGCTTAAATTAGCAGACCTCCAGCTGTCTGGATAAACATCTAAATAAATATTGAATGTGGCTGACTGATGAGGTTTTACAGTAGTTTCCTACACAGTATGTTTATGGTCAATAGTATTGTTCTTATTGGAAACTGCATAATGGGGTATGGGTGTAGTACCACAACATTTTCACTGTCCAGGGCTCCAAGAGATCTTATGCGATGCTTTAGGAGCTGAATTAGATTGGTGTCTTCAGTGTAAAATAGGAAGCTTTTAAAAATGTGTTTTCTTGGGTACGTGTTCTCTTGCTTTTGTTTCATGGGGAGGATGGATATTTTTCTGATACTTAGTTGAAAAATTAGACATAAAGGATAGTATATTGAGGTAAGGATGGAAGTATGTGGAAAGTGTCATTTTGGGTATCATTTGTCTTTTTACAGCTTTTAATTAAATGCCTGTTCTTGTGAAGGATTCCTGCCTTTTCAAATCTGGATCTATAGTCCTGCTAAATATTTATTTTTCAGCGTATGGTCCTCTTTTTCTTCCCTAAGGTAGCCTGTATACTTCTTTTTTTGTCTGTACACTCTTCTAGACTATGATACTTATGAGAGGAAGATACATGTATGTCTTGTTCACTGCTAAATCTTGAACCCTAATTATACTTCTAGTCACTTAAGTGTCCCTTTATAACTAATTTGACTGTGATGTGATATAGATTTTCCCTTCTAAAATGTGTATTATTTAATTTGCCCTTTGCTTAAAAAAACCCTATTTTAGATATTTTGTGTTCTATGATAAAATTACTTTATTACAAAGATTACATTTTTTTCAAAGTGGTTATCTTTTATTAATATTATAAGTTTAAAGAGATTCTGACAACATTCTGAAAATATAAATATTTAGACAATAAATTGTAAAAGTTCCTCTTTTACATCCTCAGTCTTTTCCCTGGATGAAAACACATCTAACCATTTTTTAAAATCTTAGTTGTAATTTAAATAATTCCTAATAGTATGCTTATGCCTTCATTTCCAAATATTTCAATTTAAATGTTATCAGTAGTTTCGCTTGCATTAAAAAGTGATGAATTTTACTACTTTACACTACATTTTTTCTCCTTAAAAAGTATGCAGATACGTCTTACTTTTCATTTTTATTTTAGTATTTATAATCTTAAATAATGCATTAAAACCTCTGTTTCTTGATATTACTTCCGATATTTCCTGACTTTCTATTACATAAGATGCAAATGATAGATTACACTAGCTCTAAAAGGCAAAATTCTATCAGTATTAAAGCAGAAAGTCGGATGCTCTCAAATGAATGTTCTCAGAAACAAGTAAATTCAATTAGCAACTGGTATAATGAAGAAATAATATGTTTTCAATGATAGGGTATAGCTGTATATTGATTTTTGTAAATGGGATAAAACAATTAGAAATTTTAGAAGAAAAAAATGTCTACTAACATCAAGTGCCAAATATACATTTCCTAATCAGTTGATCTGACCAAATAAACTTAGTTTTGATATAAATAACCTTTTTATGACTATCATTATTATTATTATTATTTGAGACAGAGTCTTATTCTATTGCCATGATGGAGTGCAGTGGCACAATCTCAGCTCACTGCAACCTCCATCTTCTGGGTACAAGCAATTCTCCTACCTCAGCCTCCAGAGTAGCTGGGATCACAGGCACCTGCCGTCATGCCTGGTTGATTTTTGTATTTTTAGTAGAGACAGGGTTTCACTGTGTAGGCCAGGCTGGTCTCAAACTCCTGACCTTGTGATCTACCCTCCTTTGCCTCCCAAAGTGCTGGAATTATAGGCATGAGGCACTGCACCCGGCCATAACTATTATTTTTTAAACTCTGGTTATTTATTTTTGGTGTCATCTCATAGGTATTTGCAATATGTAAAGTGATTCCACTTACAATAGAATATCTAACTATAATATAAAGGTAATGCTATGTCAGTTAGAAGGAAGTGAGACAAGGTGAAGTAGAGTAGAAGAGGGCCAAGAGTAAAAATAATCTTTAATCAACAATAATAAAAGACATTTTAATTAAAATTAAAATCAATTTTCAACAAATAGATTTGAAAAGATTTTTAAGAGTTAATACTTTTCCAAGATTGTGATGAAAGGAAATCTCATCCACTGATGGATATACACAGTATAGTATTTATGGGAAGTAATTTGAAAATATGTGTGGATAAACACATTTTATTCTTAGTAATCTATAACAAGGACATAATCTAAACCATAAAAGTTTATGCATTAAATTCTTTCACACTTCATTCAGACAAAAACACAAATTATGTACATCATATCATATTAACTATATACAGCTAGGTAGGAAAATAGTGGAAAGCTTTGTAAATGATAGTTCATGTTAATTGATTCTTTTTTAAAAAGAATTTTCATTTTAACTTAAACGTTTAATTAGTATTCTGAACCAATACATATATTTTTCACAAATTTCTTGCCAAAATATCATAAGTGATTGATATACTTTCAGATAAGCATAGCTGCACACCTACAGCCATCTGATCTTCAATAAAGTTGACACAGATGATCAATGGAGAAAGAACTCCCTATTTAATAAATGTTGCTTTGATACCTGGCTAGCATATGCAGAAGATTAAAACTGGACCCCTTCATTACACCATATACAAAAAATCAACTCAAGGTGATTAAAGACTTACATGTAAAATCTAAAACTACAAAAACCCTTGAAGAAAACCTAGGAAATAGTATTCTAGACATAGGCCCTGGCAGAGATTTTATGACGAAGATGCCAAAAGCAATTGCAACAAAAACAATAATTGACAAATGGAATCTAATTAAACTAAAGAGCTTCTGCACAGGAGAAGAAACTATCAACAGATTAAATATACAACCCACAGAAAGGAAGAAAATGTTTTCAACAACACATCTGACAAATGTTCTAATGTGCAAAATCTATAAGGTACTTAAACATAACAACAAGCAAAAAAAAAAAAAAAAAAAAAACCATTAAAAAATGGACAAAGGACATGAGCAGGCACTTTTCATAAGAAGACAGATATATGGCCAACAAGCATATGAAAAATGCTCAGCGTCACTAATAGAGAAATGCAAATAAAAACCACAATAAGATACTATCTCACACCATTCAGTATATCTATTATTAAAAAGTCAAAAAATTACCGATGCTGGCAAAGTTGCAAATGAAGGAAAACATTCATGCATTGCTGATGGAAATGTAAATTAGTTCAGCCACTGTGGAAAGCAGTTTGGCAATTTTTCAAAGAACTTAGAACTACCATTTGACTCAGCATTTTATTATTGGGTATATATCTGAAGGAATATAAATTGTTCTGCTATAAAGACATCTGCACACATATGTTCACAGCAGCACTATTCACAATAGTGCAGATGTAGAATCAACCTAAATGTCTATCAATGGTAGACTGGATAAAGAAAATGTGGTACATTCACACCACAGATCACTATGCAGCCATAAAAAAGAACAAGACCATGTTCTTTGTAGCAATGTGGTTGAAGCTGGAGGCCATTATCTTAAGCAAACTAACCCGGAGACAGAAAACCAAACACCACAAGTTTTTACTTATAAGTGATAGCTAAACATTAAGCACACATGGACACCAAGAAGAGAACAATAGACGCTGGGGCCTGCTTGTGGATGGAGGGTAGGAGGAGAGTGAGGACTGAAAAACTACCAGTTGAGTATTATGTTTATTATCTGGGTGACAAAATACATCTGTACATCAAAACCCCATGACACGTAATTTATAGAACCAACATGCATATGTATACCTGAAACTAAAGTAAATTTTCTAAAACATTAAATATAATTTTAGAAAAGAGAAGTTCTAGAGGAGAGACATTAAAATAAAATTAATGTAGTAACCATGTTTTAACATTTCTGAATTAATAAAAAGGTCCTTAAAAATTAGCAGGTCCAACTGATGTCTAAGCTTCTAAATAAATTCTCCTAAACAAATGCATGAATGTTTCAATTTATAGCAATTAGTAAATTTTAGTTAACCAGAAGAATTTTTCATAATTTTATGCCATAATCACACATGAATTATGTTTGGGAAATTGGATCCCCATGTTAAGTTAGGAATTCCAATGTTAAAAATATCCTACATCTCTCTTCAAATGCCAATACTAACAGTATTATTCATCTATTCATGCATATGTGAGTGGATCTGTGGCATGTACATATATGTATATAAATCTATGTAGTCTGAATGTCAATTATATTAAACAGCAACCAACCATAATTTGGAACACAATAAGATACTGCTACATAGTCATTGAAGTAGACAAAACCTCATTTTTAGTTTACATTTATAAAAATTAAAAAAGTACCAATAGTAAGCATTTGGTAACTTGTCTTATACAAATAATAAATGTTAATAATCAAGGATTATTATTGTGCACTAATGTTCTCATTCGTCCTGTCTGTCATGACATTGGATGACTGAGACTACCCAACCATGGCATGCCTGCAGTGTGTAAGATGGAAACAGGTGCCTGCAGGCCTGATAAAGTTTTGGTGTCTTCAGAACTTTAGAAAACCTTTTTTGAATACTTACATTGTTTTAACAACACTATTTTCAAGAGCATACATTCCTTTTATGAGGATTCATGTTTGGAAGTTAATCCATGTCATGGACCATTCCACTAAAATTAATTTTAAATCTAGATCTTAAATAGCACAATATAGTGGAACATATAATAATGGAAGCATGGGCCCTAAGTTTATATGCTGTGTGATTTTTAATCACTAAGAAATAATGAAACATCATTCTATCGTTTTTAAAGAATAGAAGGCAGATCAGGATGTCATCTGGTCTCAGTTCTCTTTGAAAGTCCAGGGGAGATATTTCCTTCCTTGCTATGATGTCAAAAGAATCAAAAAGTAGCTACTCCATAGGAAAAAAAAAAAAAAAAACTGAACATCTAAACGAAATTCAAATGTTTTAAACTATAAATTATACAATTGAGAGTAGTAACAGTGCCGACAGCGCCCCACAAACGAGGTGGACATTCCAAAACCCTGCCAGACTTCCTGTATGAAGTGTGCGAACACCAGCACTACAAAATGACATGGTACAAGAAGAGCAAAGATTCTCTGTATGCCCAGAGAAAGCAGAATTATGACAGGAAGCAGAGTGGATATGATGGGCAGACTAAGCCAATTTTCCAGAAAAAGACTAAAACTACAAAGAAGATTGGGCTAAGGCTTGAGTGTGTTGAGCCCAACTGCAGATCTAAGAGAATGCTGGCTATTAAATGATGTAAGTATTCTGAATTGGGAGATGATAAGAAGAGAAAGGGCCAAGTAATACAGTTCTGCCATCTTTTGTTTTATTATGAAGACAATAAAATCTTGAATTTATGTTAAAAAAAAGAGAATAAGAAACTATATAATTTTAGAAAATTTGCTACGATACATAGATTTATATATTCCATTTTATTTTTTAGGAGTCATTTATAAACCTAATGTCTCTTCATTTTTATGTCTGGTTTTGACTTTAACATTGGCTTAATCATATTCATGAGTAGCTGTCATTCATTAGGCAGGTACTTCTCAAGCAGTGCAAATTCAAAGTAGAGAATTGGTAAACATCAGAGAATGCTTTATAACATTCTCTCTGCGGTTTAAAGAACTGAAGGTCAGAAGACTAAATGATATTTCAGAGTAACACAGCATGTAACTAGAATTGTTCTTTCTGATGTCAACCTTAGTATGTGTCATATTATGAGAATATACACTTAAATTCCATGATCTCAAGAGAAAATGTTTTCAGAAACCCTTTAAAAATCTCTTCCGTTTACATTGAAAAATAAAAAGACATAAATCTGAGTAAAGCTCAAATTTTAACTGCTCCAATGCAACTGGAAAATGTTTATATAATTTTTGTATTTGTAAATATTTTATTTTACAGAAATTGCTACAACAATAATATATTTGAAACAGGAAGAGAGTTTATTGGATTTTTTCCAACAGCTTTATTGAGATGTGATTTATATACTATAAAATTCACCATTTTAAAAATGATAATTCAGTGTTCTTTTTTTAATATAATCTTTCTATATAACCATATAGTAGATAATTCAGTGTTCTTATATGTTAGCAGTTACTAATAAATTGCAATATTGCACCTGGTTTTAAAATGCTGCAAATATTTTTTAAAAACAAGAAAGAAAGCAGAATGCTGGATGATGAATATCTGTAGTAAAGAGATTCTCAGATACTGCTAAAAGTTGTATATTCATTGAGGAGATGGACAGTTTTAGATTAAGGACTTATATATCTCAACATCCTAAAAAATGAGAAGATGCTTATGATATAATGATAATGACAAACAACTTTATATAAAGAAATATTTTTAAAAACTAGAATCCCTTTATTTAAATATTAATGAAGCTTCTCATCTCTAACAAAAGGGTTTTAGATATTTTTTCAAATTTGGTATATTTTCTACATTAATCCAGATATTTTAATAATCAGAAAAAAATACTAAAATGTGTGATCTTATCAGTATTGTAAAAAAAAAAAAAAATGCTCGCTTTTCATTTTTCTTTTACTTCCCACACCAAACATTTCAAAAACAGAATTACATAATATATCATAATTTTGGCTTGTTCAGACAGATGAAATAACTAGACAGAAATTGAAAAGCCATGGCCTTCACAATGATATCACTCTCCATTTGCAAATGTATCTCCCAGTTGTTCTTCAAATGATTTAGCTCTTGGCTTCAACCAATTTTATTATTGTCCTCTGACTAAACAAATTCAATTAACTGTTTAATATAAATTTTTTTCAGGTATTGCTCCCCATCTACCTTCAACCTATTTACCCAGGTTCGATCCTCACTTTTTCTTCAAGATCAAATTTCGTCTTTTCCTTCCCTATCTAAGCACGTCTGTATAACATTCGCTCTGTCTCTGAATCCCTGTAGTATTTGTCTATATCTCTTATTTTGGCACTAAATTGGGTGAAATGACTTTGCACAGTTTTGTTAGTCCTGTGTTCACTGTGTGTGTGTCATTTCTTCACTTGACCATAAGCAATTTAAAAGTTTGAATTCAATTTTTCATTAACAGGTATATATTTATGTAGAGATACTCAATAAGAATCTGTTGATTTAATCAGTGGGTACATAAAAGACAGTATGAGTTAATTAGTTTAGAAGATTATAACTGGTACCTGAGGAGGAAAAAGAAAGTCATACTGGGAAAAGAAAAAAAATTGGAGGAAAACCCCAAGGGACTAACAAAACTTTGGGTAATTAGATGGTCGCATTTACAAAACAAAAAAACAAAAGAGAAGAATATACACACCAATGAAAACTAGAATTAAAAAAATAATGTATCTACCAGTAAGAGTTCATGAACTGGATTTTTAACCAGAAAAAAGTCCAAGAAAAAAAGTGGGGAAGGTAGAAGGGAACAGGAGTGGTAAGTACTATCAACCAAAATCAAACCAGAACTCAATGCCATGTCCTTTTGAGCAAAAGTAAGCTAATCAATTAATAGAGATTAATTAGGCAAACGATGGAAGTGCTCCCAGAATGCTTTTAGAGTGGTAGAGGTTTATTAATAATTGCCAGGCCTCTAATTGCTAAAAGACGTGGGGCTAAAGCAGAAGATCCTGTCACTGAAAACTTGTATATGGAACGAAAATTCGATTATGGGACCACAGCAGCAAGGCCAGAATGTTGAGTAATAAATTCAATATCCTCCCAAACTAAATAGCCAAAAGTTATTTAGAAGGTTTAGGTTGAAGCTTAGCCTGAAGTTGGGAAACAAGTGAGCTAGTTCCTATGACAGGACTGGAGAAACATTAAAACCATTAGAGAAAGCTTCCACCTGCCAATTTTAAATGAACAAATCTATCTTGTTTCTAAATTCTGTAGCAAATGTTTTGGTGTTTTCCTTTGCCTCACTCTCTGATATCTGAATCTAAACTAGAACAGTACAGTACCTAAAAAAGGTTGGAATTAATCCATTCCAGACAAACATCTTGAGAGATTCTCCTATAGTATTTTCATAGATTTGGAGACTTTCCAAATTTCTGTTCTTACTAAAATAGAGTATTTTGCTGTCACTCTAACACTGAATGTGATTTGTAGTCTTCTAATACATTTCTTTTTGTAAAGGTACCAGATTTGGACAAATCTGAACCAATATCAGTAATTCATGTGTAATCTTAACATAAAATATCAAAAAAATTCATTAATACCAGTGTTAGAGTTATATGCTTGCATGACTAGACAATGTTATTTATTTTGTCATATGCCATTTCCAATTTTGTATTAGAGGAAAGTAGTAAACATTAACTTTGTATACCAGTTATTCTGAACAGTATTTTTTCATATAAATGTGTTTTATTTATCTGTATCTTTAGTGCTTAAAAATGCTTGACACATAGAGACTTTGATAAATGATTTTTTAATTAATGTGTTTCTTCACAATTATTATTAAAGAAATACTTTACCGTTCCATTGAATCCAGTCATAATTTACATTTCTGAGAATTTAAGTAATACAGGAACTTTTAGTTTAAAAAGAGTCATCCACTGAAGGGTTATGAATATATTCTCAAAGCAAAATGTTCATCATATTTAAAAAGAGAAAATTATATGTGAGGTGCTGAAAATAATCTAAAAACTGATTATCAGAAAGATTAGATTGCTAGTTAGGAACTTTAACGGCAAAGTCCATATGTACATTATTTATGCTTGTTCATCTGAAAACTGACAGGAAGTCTCAATGATGTGGGTCTTATATATTCGGGGGTGTGCATCCTGTACACACACTCACTCTCCTGCCTTCAGTTCCTCAGTTTAAGAACAGGGAACTGTGAGTGGCAACACTCTGCCTGATATTAATTGCCGTGCCCAGAGAAAGAGGCAATTTATCAGATAACTGGGTCCCAAGCCATACAGGGCCTTAGAGATTAAAATGATCACCTTGAATTGCACTTAGAAGCTAAAAGGCAATCAGCACTGACGGCAGAGCACAGGTGTAACACGCTTCCTGCAGCCAATCTAGTTAAGCAAGCAGACCACAGCATTTCAGGATCTGAAGCTTCTGAAGCTTCCGAGTGGTCTCTGAAGTGTTGTTCCACACAAAGCTTGGAGCTTGAATTGAATACAAATTTTTCACATGTTTGAGGATTTCTCCTGGAAGAAATGATATTTAAAGAGAAAACTAATGAAATCGACTCCACAGAATTTGTTAAAATCAAAGGGCACTAGTAAAATAAAATGTGCTCTTAAAATGATGAGCAAGGAGTTTTAAAAAATTAGGCCCAACACATATATAAGTTCTTGTAATATTCACGCTCGCTTCTCAAACTGGAAAATCACTGGAGACATTCATGTGCTGACTATTTCCACCCGGAGTTCATCCTCACTTTTTAACGTAGGAAATACTATTTACTATCACAATTGAAGTCAGAGCTAAACAAACTCATTTAATAACGAAAGCATGTGGAAAGGCTTCCACAAGGGCATGGGGTCCTTCTAATATCCAGGGGTCAGTGTAAGAATCACATTGGATAAACACAAGAGAATGGCTCATGGTTTAAGTATCAGGTTCGACATTTTGAGACTCCTTTGGACATTTGGTTTAAATCCCCTTGTGGTTAAGACAGACTTTTCAGTGGTAGATCAACTCAATTTTTGCAATGAACTGTGTTTTTCCCTTTATGCTGTGCTGTTATCTACCTCCCTGCTCTACTTTGGTAGTGCAAGAAAGTTCCATATGTACCTGTATCTTTTAGTTGAACAGCAATAGGAGGAAATGTCAATGTCCCTACCCATCTGCTTTCAAGTTGAAATCCATAGGCAAGACAAAGTATGCCACAGAACTGGGTTCTATCTCTAGAAAATAAAAGTAGAAAGTTTCATTTTATATGCTCAACACTATCAATACAAATGACTTTATTGAAATATGTTTTATTTTTCAAGTACTCCTTAATATTAAATGATATATAGCTATCAAAGAGAAGTTCCTGATTATTTCTTAAAACATTTAAACTGCAATTTAACATATATTTAATGAAAGGAAGAGCAAGCAACAGTGAAGTACCTACTATTAGAAGGACTTCTTTCATTTAGTCCTTAGTTGATGCAAAGGGTCAAAATTTGCAAAATACAGAAGAAACATATAAAACAAACTGGCTACTGTAGAATGCTGGTGGCCTGAACATGTAAACCTTTTCCACGAAAAATGCTTAAGTTGGTTATTGACACTTGAAAGAAACTATCATTATGAAATATCACAGGTAGAGTCAAGATGTTTGCAAAATTATCATATGTGGTAATTTCCAAGTTACTCAGAAATGACTAAAGAAAATTAACATTTGAATCATTATTATCAATAACATATATTTAAATTGTTATTGTATTTAAATTTTGCAACTTGATTAATCTAACCTAACAATTGGAATTCTTCAAGTACAGTTTACATTAAAATGTAATCTAATACTTGTTCACTCTCTTGTTGGTATATTTGATTGGTCTTTGATTTCTTACCAGCTTTAGGACCAAGCGTATTTTTTCTTAACTTATATTTATCTAGGAGATTTATCTATTTGTCTAGAGGACTTAACCTATTTTATAATGCTGTCATGACAAAAGCTTAAACTTAGGAGAAAGAAAACAATTTTCTCTAGGTCTTTTCTTATTGACTAATAAGGGCCAACAGAGAGAAATGAAAATATTGAGGTTCATGCTTTCTTCAGTCATCTTCAATAAGGAAAAAAAATAAAAATATGTACAGTGAAATATAACATTTGCAATTGGATACAAAGTTGTACAGAATTTCTAACTACTTAGTCACTTGATCTTAATTTTTACTATTGTCATGCGATATGAGTTAATACACTGAAGCCGCAAGACTTTAAATGTTTTAATAAACTGAAACTCATTGTAAATGCCCATGTTGAGATTATATGAAAACATAGTCAACAGCAATAATCATCAGAGAAATTCAAATAATAACCACAATGAGATGGCACCTCACTCCAGATAGAATGGCTATTAGCAAAAAAGAAAGAACGAATGTTGGCAAAGATGTGGAAAAAAGGGAACTCTTGTACACTGTTGGTGGGAATGTAAATTAGTAAAGACATTGTGGGAAAAGCATCCAAGTTTATTAAAAAAAATTAAAAATAGGTCAATATATCTGTTTTGGTAGCAACATCATGCTGTTTTGGTTACTGTAGCCTTATAGTACATTTTGAATTAGGTAGTGTGATGCCTCCAGCTTTGTTCTTTTTGATTAGGATTGTCTTGGTTCCATATGAAATTTAAAGTAGTTATATTCCTAGGTAGTTGTATTCCTAGGTATTTTATTATCTTTATAGCAATTGGAAATGGGAATTCATTCATGATTTGGCTCTCTGTTTATCTATTATTGGTGTATAGGAATGCTTGCAATTTTTGCACATTGATTTTTGTATCCTGAGACTTTCCTGAAGTTGCTTATCAGCTTAAAGAGATTTTGGGCTGAGACAATGGGGTTTTCTAAATATACAATCATCTCATCTACAGACAGAGACAATTTGACTTGCTGTCTTCCTATTTGAATTCCCTTTATTTTTTTCTCTTGCCTAATTGCCCTGGCCAGAATTTCCAATACTATGTTGAATAGGAGTGGTGAGAGAAGGCATCCTTGTCTTGTGCTGGTTTTCAAAGGGCATACTTCTAGCTTTTGCCCATTCAGTGTGATTATTGGCTGTGGGTTTGTAATAAATAGTGCTTATTATTTTGACCTATATTCTATTGATACCTAGTTTATTGAGTGTTTTTAGCATGAAGAGGTGCTGAATTTTACCAAAGGCCTTTTCTGCATCTATTGAGATAATTATATGGTTTTTGTCATTGGTTTTGTTTATGCGACGCTTTACATTTATCGATTTGTGTGTGTCGAACCAGCCTTGCATCCCAGGGAGGAAGCCGACTTGAACAGTATAGATAAGCTTTTTGATGTACTGCTGGATTCAGTTTGCTAGTATTTATTGAGGATTTTCGCATCTAAGTTCATCAGGCATATTGGCCTGAGATTGTCTCTTTTTGTTGTGTCTCTACCAGGTTTTGGTATCAGAATGATGCTGGCCTCATAAAATGAGTTAGGAAGAAGTCCCTCTTTTTCTATTGTTTTGAATAGTTTCAGAAGGAATGATATCAGGTCCTCTTTGTACCTCTGGTAGAATTCAGCTGTGATTCTGTCTGGTCCTGGGCTTTGTTTTGGTTGGTAGGCTATTAGCACCTCAATTTCAGAACTTGTTATTGGTCTATTCAGGGATTCAACTTCTTCCTGGCTTAGTCTTGGGAGGGTGTAGGTGTCCAGGAATTTATCCATTTCTTCTAGATTTTCTACTTTATTTGCTTAGATGTGTTTATAGTATTATCTGATAGTATTTTGGGTATCACTGGTGATATCCCCTTTATCATTTTTTATTGTGTGTATTTGAGTCTTCTCTCATTTCTTCTTTATTTGTCTGGCTAGAATACTATCTATTTTGTTAATCCTTTCACAAACCCAGCTCCTGAATTCATTGATTTTTTGAAGGGTTTTTCACATCTCTATCTTTTTCAGTTCTGCTCTGATTTTAAGATATTTCTTATCTTCTGCTAGCTTTTGAATTTGTTTCCTCTTCCCTAGTTCACTTGATTATTGTATTGTATTGTATTGTATTGTATTGTATTGTATTGTATTGTATTGTATTGTATTGTATTGTATTGTATTGTATCTAGATCTTTCTCACTTTTTTCTATGGGAATTTAGCGCTATAATTTTCCCTCGGAACACTGCTTTCGTGGTATCCCAGAGATTCGAGTACGTTGGGTCTTTGTCCTCATTGGTTTTAAAGAATTTATTTATTTCTGCCTTAATTTTATTATTTACCCAGTAGTCATTCAGGAGCAGGTTGTTCAGTTTCCATGTAGTTTTGTAGTTTTGAGTGAGTTTCTTAATCCTAAATTCTAATTTTATTGCACTGCGGTCTGAGAGACTTTTTGTTAGGATTTCAATTCTTTTGCATTTGCAGAGGAGTGTTTTACTTCTAATTATGTGGTCAATTTTGGAACAAGTGCAATGTGGTGCTGAGAAGAATGTATGTTCTATTGATTTGGGGTGAAGAGTTCTGTAGATGTCTTTTAGGTCCACTTGGCCCTGAGAGAGTTCAATTCCTGAATATCCTTTGTTAATTTTCTGTCTCATTGATCTGTCTAATGTTGACAGTGGAGTGTTAAAGTCTCCTACTTTTTTATTGTGTGGAGAACAGAGGCCTTGGAAATAACACCACACATCTACAATCATCTGATCTTTGACAAACCTGACAAAACAAGCAATGGGAAAAGGCTTCCCTCTTTAATAAATGATGTTGGGAAAACTGGCTAGCCACATGAAGAAAACTGAAACTGTACCCCTTCCTTACACCTTATACAAAAATTAACTCAACATTGATTAAAGACCTAACCATAAGACCTAAAATCATAAAACCCTAGAAGAAAACCTAGGCAATACCATTCAGGATGTAGGCATGGTCAAACACTTCATGACTAAAACACAAAAAGCAATGGCAACAAAAGCTAAAATTGACAAATGAGATCTAATTAAGCTAAAGAGCTTCTGAACACAAAAGAAACTCTCTAGGAGGAAATTTTTGCAATCTGTCCATCTGACAAAGGCCTAATATCCAGAATCCACAAGGAACTTAAACAAATTTACAAGAAAAAAGCAAACCACCCCATCTAAAAGTGGGTGAAGAATATGAACACACATTTCTCAAGACATTTATGTAGCCAACATATGTAAAAAAGCTCATCATCACTGGTTATTAGAGAAATGCAAATCAAAACCACAATGAGATACCATATTATACCAGTTAGAATGGAGATCATTAAAAAGTCAGGAAACAACATATGCTGGAGAGGATGTGGAGAAATTGAAACTGTTTTACACTGTTGGAGGGAGTGTAAATTAGCCCAATCATTGTGGAAGACAGTGTGGCAATTCCTCATGGATCTAGAACCAGAAATACAATTTAACCCAGCAATTCCATTACTAGTTACATACCCAAAGGATTATAAATCATTTTACTATAGAGACACATGTTCACATATGTTTACCATGGCACTATTCACAATAGCAAAAACTTGGAACCAACCCAAATGCCCATCAATGATAGATTGGATAAAGAAAATGTGGCACATATATGTCATAGAATACTATGCAGCCCTAAAAAAGGATGAGTTCATGTCCTTTGCAGGAACACGGATGAAGCTGGAAACCATCATTCTCAGCAAACTGACATAACAGCAGAAACCAAACACTGCATGTTCTCACTCATAAGTAGCGGGTGAACAATGAAAACACGTCGACACAGGGAGGGGAACATGACATACTGGGGCCTGTTGGGGGTTGGGGGTGAGAGAAGCAATAGTATTAGGAAAAGTACCCAGGTTGATGGGTGCAGCAAACCACCATGGCACATGTGGACCTATGAACAAACCTGTATGTTCCACACCTGTATCCCCAAACTTAAATTTTTAAAAATTTGAAATTAAGGTAACTGTATAATGCAGCAATCGCATTCTTGGGATGTATCCAAAGAAAGTGAAATCAGTATGTCAAAGAGATATCTGCACACCCATGTTTATTGCAGAGCTATGCACAATAGCCAAGATATGCTATCAAACTAAATGCACTTCTACAGATTAATGCAGGCGTCCCCAAACTTTTTACACAAGGGACCAGTTCACTGTCCCTCAGACTGTTGGAGGGCCACCACATACTGTGCTCCTCTCACTGACCACCAATGAAAGAGGTGCCCCTTCCTGAAGTGCGGCGGGGGGCCAGATAAATGGCCTCAGGTGGCCGCATGCGGCCCACGGGCCATAGTTTGGGGACGCCTGGATTAGTGCATGAAGAAACTGTGGTATATATAATATACAATGGAATACTTTTCACCCCTAAAACAGAATAAAATCTTACTTTTTGTGGCAACAGGGATAAACCTGAAGGACTTTATGTTAAGTAAAGTGAATCAAGTACAGAAAGACAAACACTATATGATCTTGCTCATATATAAACTCCAGAAAAGTTGATTTTATAAAAGTAGAGAGTAGAACAGTGGTTATCAAAGGCTGAGGAGGGGAGGTTAGAGACAGAAATGAGGAGAGGTTGGTCAATGGATATAAAGTTACAGTTAGATAGGGAGAAAAGTTTTGGAGTTCTGTTAAACATATATAGTGAATACTATACATATTATAGCAAATATCGATGTACTATATATTTCAAGATAGCTAGAATATTTTTATTGTTTTCAATATAAAGAAATAATAAATATGTAAAGTGATAGATATGGTAATTGTCCTCATTTGATCATTATGTCACCCATAATGTAAATCAGTTTTCACCAGGTATGTACACATTTAAACATCATATTGTATACCAAAAATATATACAATCATTATTTTTCAATTATAAGTTATAACTTGAATATAAAATTCAATTTTTTAATCAAAAAGTATGGTGAAGATAACTGGTTCTCCAGGCCTTATATTTTTTTAGAATTTCCTAGCTACATTTTTTGCATTATTTCTCTTCAGAGGTTCAGAAAGATATAACTAAACCACCCCTTCCTCATCTTCCTATGTCTAGAATAGTCAGGTACCACAAGGAAATTCTAGAACATTGCTGTCCAATAGTACTTTCTGCAATGATATCAATGTTCTATAATCTGCACTGTCCAAAATGGTATCCATGAGTCATGTATTGCTATTGAGCATGTAAATATGGTTAGTGGGGCTGAGAAACTCAGCTTTCATCATTATCTAATAATGAATTTAATTATTTACTATAAGATATGTAAATGTAAAATAAATTATAAAATGTAAGTAATTTAACTTATATTTATTTTTATTATAAATAGGAATTAATTGATTTAGAATTTAATTTTAAAAATCTCATCTGGCTCACAGGGTTCTTACATAAATAACTATTAGAATATAGTCATATTCATTTGTTTACATACTACCTATAGCTGTGTTTGTACTAAACAGCAGAGTCAAATAATTTCTATAGACACCTTATGATCACAAAACCAAATTTACAGAATAAGTCTGCCAATGTTGCTTTAGAGGATTCTTTTGGTTTTAGTCTGGATAGGGGTTCCTTGCTACCTGACTGGGATGTATGAGCTTTCTGAAATGGAGAAAACCTCTAGCACAACCCTCCTTGACTTAATAGTTTGATTGTAGCCACTGATGTTTCTGGATAGTCCTTAGTTCTAGAGAAGTATGTTGAAGACCTATTCTTTCCCTAATAACCTATGATGCACACCAACTCTGAGATACTCCAGGAGGAAATGGAAAGGTTTGAGTAATTACAGAGCGGTGACTCACCGAGAGAATGAAAAACATATCTCTTCTTTCTCTGCATCTCTATTGAGCACAAAATTCTGTAACTATTAAGTCATATAGATGAGTAAATTAATTTCATTACCCTCAAAAGTAGAAATAGTTCAGTACTCGTGATTTCCTCTATTGCCAAAATGTTTCTGTAATACTTGTATAACAAGAGGACAGGAACCATAAGAAATATATGTATAATCATCACATTACCAAATATAAATTCTCATCATTTTCTTCTTTCCAATAATTTGCAATCAGAAAATGTAAAACTTTCTTAAGAAAGTTTATATTACTTTAAAAAAAAAAAAGAAAGTAAGTAAGTTTATATTACTAACATCTATAATCAAGTGGTATACATGAAGAAATTATGTTCTGGTTAAACAAATTTGGGTGGCTTATGCCACTCTGATGCTACGTTGAAAAATCTTTTTTCTCTACTGAGTTTTAATTGGCTTATATTCCCCTGCCCATGCACAACCATTACATACAGTTTATTATCTTTATTTTTCCTAAAAGAAGTTTGTAAATATTATACTTGAAATATAATTTTAAATCATATCCAGAAGTTATAAACGAAGTGATACCTTATTAAAAGCAAGAGACCTTGACATCCTTCTTAAAAAGCAATTTGCTTTGTAGAGATGCATACCCAAATCCCAAAACTATGATGGTTAAAAAAAATGAAAAGCAAACCAAATGTGCTCCTTGACAAAAAGTTGTGTGTCAATTAAGCGTTTGGTTATCATTATCTGACAAGAAAGTGGTGGACTTTGACTCTTAGTTCCCCCTCACAATATACACTATTCCATATGTTTGACAGTAGACTCATTCTTTCCCATGGATTAGGAACATCCCTTCATCTTTCTTTATCTGGCAAACTCCTCTGCATTCTTTAAGACTAAATTAGATATTACTTTTTTATTTTTTTATTTTTATTGCATTTTAGGTTTTGGGGTACATGTGAAGAACATGCCAGATTGTTACATAGGTACACACATGGCAGTGTGATTTGCTACCTTCCTCCCCCTCACCTATATCTGTCATTTCTCCCCATGCTATCTCTCCCCATCTCCCCACCCCCCGTCCCTCTCCCATTTCCCCCCAACGGACCCCAGGATGTAGTGCTCCCCTCCCCATGTCCATGAGTTCTCATTGTTCAACACCTGCCTATGAGTGAGAACATGTGGTGTTTGATTTTCTGCTCTTGTGTCAGTTTGCTGAGAATGATGGTTTCCAGGTTCATCCATGTCCCTACAAAGGACATGAACAACAGATGCTGGAGAGGATGTGGAGAAATAGGAACACTTTTACACTGTTGGTGGGAGTGTAAATTAGTTCAACCATTGTGGAAGAGAGTGTGGCAATTCCTCAATGACCTAAAAATAGAAATCCCATTTGACCCAGCAATCCCATTACTGGGTATATATCCAAAGGATTACAAATCATTCTACTATAAGGACACATGCACACGAATGTTCATTGCTGCACTGTTTACAATAGCAAAGACCTGGAACCAACCCAAATGCCCATCGATGATAGACTGGACAGGGAAAATGTGGTACATATACACCATGGAATATTATGCAGCCATCAAAAGATACTACTTTAAGAAATCTTAGGCTGGACTGAATGCACATTCTAGGCACTCCAGCAGCACCCCACACATCCCATTCATCTATCAATCATGGATTTCTTTATTGTATGGAAATTAACTCTTGATGTATCTGTCTCCCCAATTAGATTTCAATCTCCTTGAAAGTTTCTGGAAGGCAAGATTAAGTTCTAGTGATTGCTTATTCAATATCAAACAAAAGACTCAGTTAAATCACAGAGAGAAATTAGTTCAAAATCACTAAATGATGATATAAATTAGTTTTCAGTAAGCAGTCCTACAAATCTGCCTCCACAATAACTGGAATTGATATGAATTATAAGAGAGGCAGATATGATATATTTCTGAATTTGGGGGATTTTTCATGTTTTTTTTTAATTTTTCATAATTTCTAAAAAAGAGGCCCAAATGGTGATCCAATGTTTAGAAATGTGTGTTTTCTACTTCACCATAATTCTTAAAACCGATTTTACATTACTTTGTAGCCCCACGGTTTTTTTAACTTAATAAATTATTTTTTAAACTTACTTGACAAATTGTAGGTTTGCTTCAGTTTTACTCCCATTTTATTAACTTATTTCCATGCAGCATTTTTGAGCCAACATTTATTGATTTTATTTTAATTTTTTCCATCCCACTTTTAGATTCAAGAGGTACATGTAGCTTTGTTACATGGGTAAATTTCATGTCACAAGGGTTTGGTGTACAGATAATTTTGTCACCCAGAGAGTCAGCATTGTACCCAATATGCAGTTTTTCAGTCCTCACCCTCCACCCAACCTCCACCCTCAAATAGGCCCCGGTGTCTATTGTTCCCTTCCTTATGTTCATGTGTTCTCAGTGTTTAGCTTATGTTTAGCTTATGTGAGAAAACACAGTATTTGCTTTTCTGCTTCTGCATGAATTCACTTAGCTCATGGCCTCCAGCTCCATCAAAAGGCCATGATCGCATTTTTTATAGCTCCATGAGATATTTAAAACCTATTTCCTCCTTTAAAATTTCATTTTTATTTTTATCATCATTTTGATATTTATTTGGCTGGCTTTCCTTTATATCTTAGAATTTGTCTTCTTTCTCCAATGACCAGTGATGATGAACTTTTTTCATATGTTTGTTGGCTGCATAAATGTCTTCTTTTGAGAAGTGTCTGTTCATATCCTTTGCCCACTTTTTGATGGTATTTTTTTCTTGTAAATTTGTTTTAAGTTCTTTGTAGATTCTGGATATAAGCCCTTTGTCAGATGGGCAGATTGCAAAAATTTTTTCTCATTCTGTTGGTTACTGGTTCACTCTAATAACAGTTTCTTTTGCTGTGTAGAAGCTCTTATTCCAATTAGATCCCATTTGTCTATTTTGTTTTTGTTGTCATTGCTATTGGTGTTTCAGTCATGAAGTCCTTGCCTATGCCTATGTCCTGAATGGTATTGCTTAGGTTTTCTTCTAGAGTTTTCATAGCATTAGGTCTTCTGTTGAAATCTTTAATCCATCTGGAATGAATTTTTCTCTAAGGTGTAAGGAAGGGATCCAGTTTCAGCTTTCTGCATATGGCTAACCAGTTTTCCCAACACCATTTATTAGACAGGTAATCCTTTTCCCTTTGCCTGTTTTTGTGAGGTTTGTCAAAGATCAGATGGTTGTAGATGTGTGGCGTTATTTCTGAGGCCTCTGTTCTGTTCCATTGGTCTATATCTCTGTTTTGGTACCAGTGCCAGGCTATTTAGACAGGTAGGTACAGAAAATGTACAGAAAAGAGTTTAAGATTTATCACAGATCTGGTCTCAAACTAAGACCAGAACTTCAGAACTTTGTGACCCAGTCCCAGTGGTCTTTGCATTACAGTGCACCACTTTCATGTTTCCTGAAGCTACAGGACCATTTTCTTTAGCTATATTTTCTTCAGTTATTAATGTAAGTAAATTATTTGTTAGAGTCTTTGCTCGTTAAATATAAGTAATCTCCCCTTGTTCTTTATTTTATAACAAAAAAAAAGTCAGTTTTATCTGGCATAGCTTTTTATACTGTAATTATCTCCCCTAAACATTCTGGAATGTCCTAAGGTAAGAGAGGAAGAAAAGAGTGTGACTCACTTGTAATGAGAGAGCTGAGACAAGAGCGATTGGGTGTAGTCATTTATTCCCATTTCCTTTTGGGTGTACCAATACAAATAACACCTTGAGGCACTCTTCCCTTTCTAGTGGGGGAGCATCCCTGATTGTTTCCCTGGAACGGGGGGTGGGGGGCTTAGAAAGAAAGTGAAGAGCATCAGCCAGGTGCGGTGGCTCACACTGGTAATACCAGAACTTTGGAAGGTGGAGGCAGGTAGATCACTTGAGGTCAGGAGAGATGACCTCACTTGAGACTGGACTGGCTAAGATGGTGAAACCCTGTCTGTACTAAAAATACAAAACATTAGCCAGGCGTGATGGTGGGTGCCTGTAAACCCAGCTACTCAGGAAGCTGAGGCCAAAGAATCGCTTGAACCTGGGAGGCAGAGGTTACAATGAGCAGAGTTGATGCCACTGACCTCCAGCCTGGGTTACAGAGGGAGGCTCTGACTTAATTAAAAAAAAAAAAAAAAAAAAAAAAAAAAAAAAAAAAAAAGGAGAAAAAAGAAAAAAAGAAAGAAAAGGAAAGGAAAAAAAAAAGGTAAGATCAAACAATAATTCAGTAACCAAACTTACTTTGTAAGCTATGTAAATTATTATTTTAAATGTTTAAATGGTAACAGAGATTGGGAAAATGGATATGTCAATTACATAATGAGGAACAATTCTCCTGGTTCATAGCAGCTCAGTTCAACATACTGTTGGCTCTTGCCTGATTCTCTAATACAAGCCAAATGTTTGACTTCCTTTCCCCAGTGATGTCTCTTTCCAGCATAGTCGTTGAGATACCATGTCACACCAGTTAGAATGGCAATCATTTAAAAATCAGGAGACAACAGATGCTGGAAAGGATGTGGAGAAATAGGAAGGCTTTTACACTGGTGGGAGTGTAAATTAGTTCAACCATTGTGGAAGACAGTGTGGCCATCTCAAGGATCTAGAAATGGAAATTCCATTTGATCTAGCAATCCCATTACTGGGTATATACCCAAAGGATTATAAATCATTCTATTATAAAGATACATGCACATATATGTTTATTGCAGCACTACTCACAATAGCAAAGACTTGGAATCAACCCAAATGCCCATGAGTGATAGACTGGATAAAGGAAATGTGGCACATATACACCATGGAATACTATGCAGCCATAAAAAAGATGAATTCATGTCCTTTGCAAGGACATGGATAAAGCTAGAAACCATCATCAGCAAACTGACAAAAGAACAGCAAACCAAACAATGCATGTACTCATAAGTGGGTGTTGAGCAATGAGAACACATGGACACAGAGAGGGAAACATCACACACCCAGGCCTGTCAGGATGGGAGGCTAGGAGAGGGTAGCAGGGGGTGGGAGGATAAGGAAGGGACAGCATTAGGAGAAATACCTAATGTAGATGATGGGGTGATAGATGCAGCAAACAGCTATGGCACATGTACACCTATGTGACAAACCTGCACCTTCTGCACATGTACCCTGGAACTTAAAGTATTAAAAAAAAAAATTTTCTTCTTTCAACTCACATTGTGTGTAGACAAATTTTCTTATCTCTTTTTCAATTCCCCAAAAACTCACAATGTATGCAGAATTTCTCAATTCAGTATGAGTTAGATTTATACTAGTTTGCAAGGCCTATCCACTAGGTTGCACTGCCAATATCTAAAATGCAGCAAGACCTATATCAAGTACCTACCTACCTCCTCCATTCCCTATTCTAGGGTTTTTCCTATCTTGAACTTAATTTTTTGATTTGTAGTACAGCCTCCATTTGAATCCGGAAATACTCATTGGCTGCTTTTCTCTTTAGGTATAACATCAGCAACACACACATAGCTAAACCTTAGCGTCATTCTAAACACTTAACCACCATGAATATAAAGTGTTACCTTGGGAAAATAGTGCAAGACAAATTCATCCCATATTTTCAGGATTCTTATGGATTCCCTTTTGGAAATACGTATTCAGAGGTCCTCAAATTCCTCTTAGATGAATTAAGAACTGAAGCAGCCTTTCTCAGGCTTAAGGGGAAAATATTAAGGTCTGCTAAATTTAAGGTTGCCAAAGTATTCCCAGACAGCTGTTCTGCATAATCTAGAAGGATGCATGATACTTGTCAAGGTAATTTTTAAATTTGTCTATTATTAGGCATTAATCTATAAACCATAGCCTCAGGAAATTAATTGAGAAATAAGTCTAATAAAAAATGCATAGGAATGTTCTAACAAAACTTTTAGGTTGGTAAGAGACTCTAGATATTAAACACTATGTCAGTATAAAGAAGCCACAGTGGTAACAGTAACAGAATGGAAATAAAATAAAAAACAATAAAATAAAAATATTAGTCTAACTAGAGCTTTGGATAGAAAAAAAAAAACAAGAGCTTAAGTCTCTGTATGGAGCACATTATAACACTGGCCCATGTTTTTATGAAGTACCTACTTTCTTCAGAGTACTTTATCCATAGAAAACAGCCAGTGCTCTCAGTTTATTCAAAAGCTAGCTAGAGATTTAAAATATAGAATACACACAAAAGCAAAACAAAAACCACAAACATACATCTAGGCTCATGACATATGTGGGGAGACAAACTAAGCAAAAGTTTACATAGTTTTCTGATGGAAATAGGTCTTGTGCAAAATATTTAAAATTAATTGAAAAAGACAGAGGAGAGAATGGAAGTGAGTGAAAATATCACATGGGAGATCATGTTAAAATTTTTTCTAAAGGATAATGTCAACATTTGTGGATCATGAAGATCCTGAAGCCTAAGCGAAGAGCAAACTTATCCTTCTGGTATGTATTTTTCGTTTAGGAATTTGTGTTTAACAATATGAATTAAAGCAGAATTTAAGAATTTAAAAGAGAAAATATTTCTCATGTTCATACAGTTTCAGCTTTTCATATTAGTAGTTTCCCTGTACAGAAGCATGGTGAAGACAGACCAAAAAGATGAATAATTAGATTTTTGTAAATTCCAGAAAGCAACTTAATACTACAAGCATAATGTAAGGATATAGTGCTTAGCAAAAATCTGTAGATTAATTCAAAAAAGTGGGAGAAGGAGAAAAATGCAAGAGAGAAGCAGGGAGAATATTACTAATACATGATTAGGTGAGGAGTGTTCACTAACATTTGTAACTGAATACCTAAATGTATATATTTTAATTGGATTTCTGAAAAACCAAGTTTATGTAAGACTAATTTTAAAACTTTTATTGCTCCTCTAATACAATACTGTATCATGAGCCATTAATTATAAGTTAAAAAAAGAAGAAGAAGAAGAAGAAGAAGAAGAAGAAGTAGTAGTAGTAGTAGTAGTAGTAGTAGTAGTAGTAGTAGTAGCATTGCTGAGTTAAAGAGAAAATGGCAGAAATCAGGATATAGTAAGAGACTATTTTAAGCAGAACAAGTTTTGTTAAATTTTTAGTCCAAGAAACAAACAAAAAGTATCGACACCAAAAGCATTGGAAAAAAAAAATACTTTCCTTTCCTTTTTCTTTATGAGACAATTTTTTAAAACTAGAACAATTTGTATGAAGGTGAACAGATACTTCTCTTAAGAAAAATCTGGAAAAAAAGAAAACATGTATGTAAACTAACCAGATGTTTATGATTAGTTCCTAGTTAACATTACCCAGCTGGCTAAGGATGATTTTTATGGAGGGAGAGCATTGTAGAATGCCACATGTTTAAATAAATCATGAGTACAGCAGACATGATCCTGGGGCAAAAGAGCTACACATCCTATTTTAGGTAACCACTTCAAATCACACCATATAACATTAGAACAGCCATTACTCCCCAACACAGTATCTGTTTCCAGTTTCCTCCTACATTTTGATGGGTGTTGTTATGTGTCAGCTTGCATTCTGTTTTCCAGTGTTGTAACACATTGTATGGGTTTTTGTACCAGATGAAGTCCATTACAATATTATGTATTAGTATCACTGGGTTGGGAAAACATATTCAAAAATTATTTTACATTAAATATTTTCTTTGGAAATAGGTTGTTGATATTTTGTTGAGATATCTGTTTCAAGGTCCTGTATCCCAATATCAGTTATAAAGCCATTCCTAACTAAATGTGATTTAAATAAAGCTTTACATTTTCATTCCATTCAAACATTAAATATGTATATTTGAACACCAAATATTTAATTCAATGAAGAAGAAATACAAGAAGAAAGAATTATGTTGCTTCCTTAATACTGAATCGCGTTTTATGATGTTAAAAACTTTAAAATCGTTTTAATGGTTGCATATTTAACCCATAAATAAGGTAAAAAATTAAGAAGATCTAAAGTATATATTTAATCTTATTGCCTTATGAGTTATGACAAATGTACCATAATATTTTAAGGGAAACTTAGCACAGGACAAATTGGAACTCTACTGTCATTTTAACATTTTTGCATATCTAAAACATCTCACTTTGTCATCCAGGCCGGAGTGCAGTGGCATCTCGACTCACTGCAATTTCTACCTCCTGAATTCAAGAGATTCTCCTCTCTCAGCCTCCCCAGTAGATGGGATTACAGGCCCGTGGCACCAAGCCTGGCTAATTTTTGTATTTTTAGTAGACACAGATTTTTACCACATTGGCCTGACTGTTCTAGAACTCCTGACCTCAAATATTCCGTCTGCCTTGGCTTCCCAAAGAAAAATTCTAGAATAAAAAGTTTATCCAAATAATACTTAACCATTTTAAAACTAGGCATTTATTTTTTAATGCATCTTTATGAACATGAAGCTTTGTTTACTGTTTTTTAAATCACTTCCTATTGGATTATTTCGTGTGTGTGTGTGTGTGTGTGTGTGTGTGTGTGTGTGTCTGTTGAGAAAGAGTCTTGCTCTGTCGCCCATGTGTGTGTGTGTCTGTTGAGAAAGAGTCTTGCTCTGTCGCCCAGGCTGGAATACAGTGGCACAATCTTAGCTCACTGCAACCAACGCTTCCTGGAGTCAAGTGATTCCAGTTTCTCAGCCTCCCAAATAGCTGTGATTACAGGCACACAGCACCACATCCAGCTAATGTTTGTATTTTTAGTAAAGAAGGAGTTTCATCATGTTGGCCAGGCTGGTGTTGAACTTCTAACCTCATGTGATCCATCTGCCTCAGCCTCTCAAAGTACTGGGATTACGGGTGTGAGCCAATGGTCCCAGGTTATATTATTTCTTGATGTTTAGTTATTATATTAAAGTATGAATACTATATACACATCAAGAGATCATTTTAGAGAAAAGTTGTATAGATTTACATTCTCACCATCAATGTATAAGATTGTCCCTCATTCTGTATTTTCCCCAATAATTTATTATGAAAATTTTTCAATGTACCACAAAATAGAAATAACATGACCCTGAACGCGGTATATCCACATTCTAGATTCTCCCATTGACCTCCACATGCTATGTCCATGGCTCTATCCATCTATTAATTCCTCATATTTTTATGCATTTCAAATAAATTTCAAACTTCTGTTCACTTTCCAATACATACCTCAGCATATATCATTAATAAGTTTAATATTTAAAATGTTTTCATGTAAAATATACAATAAAACACCTAAACTTAATCATGTGCCCTTGACAAATGTATCTACTTGTGTATCCAAAATCTTTCCTGAGACAGAAGTCATCACCATTACTCCCAAAATAGTCCTTGTGCCCCTTTCTGATTAGTTCCCACAACCACCTGAGGCAAAAACTGTTGATTTTTTTCATTACAGATTAGTTTTGCTTGTTGTGGATCCTAATGTAAATGAAGTTGCACAGTAGATATTCTTTTCCATAAGACTTTTTTCACTCTATATAATATTTTGGAGTTTCATCAATTACATGTTAGCAGTATATTGCTATTTTTTCATATATATTATATAGATAGATTATAAAGCCCACAAGACACTGTTATATGTTAATAAAATTATGAAGAAAAACGTTTTATAATTACCATATTTAATGCTTTTTATTTATTGAAGATGAACAATGTTATAGATTTTTATTTTAGATTTCACTATCCCGTTTATCTAGACATGTGTGAAAACCGTTATCTCCAAAGACAATTATTTTATCCCTCTTAATATTTTATTTATTATATGTTTTATCTTTATTGAGGTGACTAAAATGTAAAGTAAAAATTGTGCTATGAACCATATTTGTTTAGGTTTTTTTAATCCCTGTTCTGGTTACCTATTGCTGTATAACAAATTATTCCAAAATATGTTGGCTTGAAACTATGACCTATAAATGTTCACAATTCTTGAAAATGACTGGACAATCCTTTCAACTCACATAAAGTTCACTGAGGTTCTGGATGGCAGGAAGCTACAATATGGCCTTATTTCCATGGCTGACAGGTGCTACTGGTCATCAGCTAAGAGATCAGTTGTCATTGATTTTACTCTTCTCACTGACTGCATTCAAAGCCAAATGAGCACAAAAGCAGAAGAGCTTTAAGGTAAGGGCAATTAAGCTTTACCTCCATATGAGGTGTGACTTGTGCCTATAGAAAGGAAAGGGATTATTGGGAGCCATCACTGGGAACTAGGCACCATATCCTCTTAGTCTTATGCCACTAAACATGTTGTTGATACAGAATAGCCTTTTATTCCTAGTGTTCTAAAGAAGTAGTATAATTAATTTTGTCATGTGTTATTATAAAATGAATTTTGAGATCATACGTCCTGGTAGATTTCTTAATACTAAAACAGCTTTGGGTTGCTTAAGCGTGTGCTTAAACAAATGTTCAAGGAGAAATTAATTACAATTTTATACAAGTTGTTACAAAAATATAAATAGAACAAATGCTACCCAACATTTGCAAAATCATAACAAATGCTTAACTCTGAATATCTTGTTTTATAGGATTAAAATTTTCCTATTATAAAATAGAAAACAAAACAAACCTTAAGTCCAAAGAAGTTTATGGATTTGATTAAAATGAATTAAGGTATCTAACAAAGAATGACATAGATAGAATTAATATACAAATATCAGATGAGAGGGCAAAGAAATTTGCAATATTTAAAACTGACAAGAAAATATCTTATCTAGAATGCACAAATCCACAGAGTAAGATAGCAACTCTATTAGTAAAATGGGAAAAGATATAGTTAGTTTTCAAAAAATGCAAATGAAAAGTTTAAAAGCACCAAAGGAAATACAAGTAGAGATGCAGGTTTGTGCAGTCATGCTGAAGTACAGTTTTGATGGTAGCACTTAATCAAGTTAAGAAGTCACAACTACAGAATCCAAGTTCTGCTCCTGGGATAATATCCTGGAGAAATTGTCACACAGGTCTATAACAGAGACATATATAAAAATATTCTTCCTAGTAACCTTGCTGTAGGATACAGAGAAGAGAAATCAGATGCTCATCAATGGAGGTATGGATAAGTAAAATTTGGTGAACCACTATGTAATAAAACAATTAGATGCAATTAATGAAATATATAGGAAGCCACATCAAGAGACATTTTGTATATCACTTATATGCTCTAAAGTATGTGAAAGAAAATAATAGCATATTAGTAAAAAGATTTATTTCAAATGTATTTGAATGTTGCCAATATGGAAGAATAAGGATGAAGGTGAATGGAACATTAAAAAAAAAGAGAAAGAAACTTTCACAAAAAATGATAACAATATACCATAAGGCATGGAGTGCTTAACTTGTTGCCTTTTTTTTTTTTGCATTCTTTGAATTTTTTTTTAAAAATAGCTAGGATATGGCTATGTATTTGCATGCAATACTTTCCCAAGAAGAAACAAAAGTCAAAATTAGTACATGTTTGATAAATTCGAATCTGGTTGCTACTTAAATAATATTAATCATTCAAGTTTTGTTCTTTTGCAATGTTTTGATTGCAACTAGCTATCTGATATAATAATTACCATTAAATCAAAAAGTATACAAAATATTCTTTTTTAAAAAAAATACACACTTAATGAAGAGACAAAAGAAAATTTTACTGGGTCAGTACAAATATTCAGATACCATTTATATGATAAAATATAATGCAAATAGCTACCAAATGGAAGTGAATTCAGCTATAGTTAGAAGTAACCATTTTCATTGTCCTCTTTAATTCAAAGTATATTGTGGGGAAAAATTAAAGAGGTGCTTTCCAAATTAAGTTCTTTCTTCTTTCTCAACGATGTTGTAACTCTATCTAAAGGGAAGACTGTATCAAGTTCCCTCCAATCACTTGGAAAGAATATTCTATGAAAGAGCATCATACCATTTTCATCTCATTGTGCAGCCTCAGACTCTTCTCTAAAACCTGTGTATATAGCACATTTGAACCAAACACCAAAAAAGATCCTTTGTCACTTTTTCTGAAGAAAGAACTGAAGCTCTATAATTTTATATTAAGTGACTACCTATTATATTTTTTAAAAATTTTTCAAGGGAAAATCGACTCTACTAGGAGAGTAGTGAAATTACAGTTACAGCAATTTATTTAAAATTGAAACATTTTTCTATCAAAATCTAATTAAGCTAAATACAATTTTTGTATTGTGATAAATTGAAAGGGATTAGAATAAACTTTGCTCTCATCAAGGAAACTGATTATGTTTTGATTCTTTAAAACATAAATAGTCAAAACCTATTTACCTTGCAAATCATTCTTCATATTAACAAAAACCGTTAACCCCTTCAGTTATAAACCATTGCCTATCATACAAATAACAAAGAAGATGATTTGCTATGAATAACTCCATTTTTCTATGGAAAACTATCAAAATGACTTCATAGCAGTATGGGCATAATAAAAATGCAGTCCCCACTGTGCCTGGTAGCAACATACATGAATTTCAATTACACAGTTAGTTAAATAACACTAGCCTCTCAGCAGCATAGTTCGTATTTCAGTTACTACATTATATTAACTGAGAACAATTGCAAAAATTACAAATTTGACTGCTAGCTCTTCAGATCACAAATCCCTACTATGTGATAACAGATACACATCATGGTTGGGGACCAAGCATGTCACTGTTTTTGCAGTGTGCCAGGGCTTGGTACCTATGTTCAATTTACTCTCAGACAGTTAAGCATGTATCTCTGTCTCTCTGTTACCCCTTGTTTCTCAGGGACAAACCCACCAATGTGCCACTTTACAAAAATGAATCATTAGAAGAAATAGGTCAGTAGAAAGTGCAGTAACAGCAAAAATGATAATGCTAGAAAAGAAACCTGAATCCAACATAAATGGAATTATAGAAGAGCTAATTGAATGTGAGCATGTTGGTATTTGATATTTGAGACTCTAGATACACAGCCAGAGGAACTCAGGGAAGACAAACTTATCAATGTAAATAAGGAAATAGTTGTGACAAAAAGGATCATAAGGTCCCAGTGGAAGTTATGCTACAAAACCACTCACATTAAAGGAACTCTCAAATATGTCATGACATTGTAAGTAAAAAGAATATAATGTTGGAAGCTTATCCAAACTCAGAAAGAAATATGACAATTTATCAATGAATAGAAAAAAATGATCATTCTATAGGTATTGTCAAGTATATGATGAGAAGGCAAGCAATATTCAATATATTCCTGATAAGTTATTTGCAAAGAAAACATTTTAGTTCTCATTGTTTCTGATCTCTTGAATTATAATATACTAAAAATGTTAGTTTTACTATTTTTATTTCCTTATATACTTATATATAAATCAAATTTTTTAATGTTTTTACATTTTGTTACATAAATTTTTAAAGATTATGATTTTTTCCTATTGATTATTAAAAATCACTTTCAACATGTCAGCTAGCAGAGTAACATTTACAGATCACACTATCTAAAGTGAAGGCTGCTTGTATTTCGTGCATAGTGTTTAATAGTTTACAAAATAAGTTTTAAAATACTATTTTATGTTCTTTGAAGTTAGAAGAGAAAACTGATGATCTTCATTTTATAGCTGATGTAACTAGTTGAACTTTTGTTACATACCCAACATAAGCATTCTGGTAAGAAATAGAATTAGGCCCCATTGCAAATATGAAGTTGTTTATTTGCATTATTATCTATTCATATTTGATTGTATACCTACAATGTACTAGAAGCAGTGATCATCACTATGAAAAATAGCGAACACAATAGAGTTTTATTTTCCTTGTAAACCTTGCTACCTTATGTCCATCTCTGTTTCTTACTTCTGCATGGAAAAAACTGAATTCTGTTGAAAAAAATTCAATGGCAAGAAAGTAACACACAATATGAGTCATTTTGTTCAACATGTCCTATGTATATTTTCTCAATTTAAGCCTAGAGCTATTCCTTTTAGGCCAAAGATGGTAACTCATGTGACAATAACATATATGTTTAACCAAGTGTATATAATTTTTTTCATCTTGCTATTTGTGTGATTATTTATAGTGTGATGTGGCACATGCTTTTATTTATATTAAAGAAATGTATTCTGATCTTTATCTCTAGGTGTAAGTCTCAGGTATATTTCAAAAAGAATGATAAAACTTTGTGAATTTAATATATCTGGCACTATATATTAAACATGATACCAAATTTTGACTTATGAATAATTAGCTTACAATTGCAAATATTTTTCTATTTAAGAAATAAAACATTTAACTCAAATTTCAGCAATTAAGATGAAGCAAGTTTCAGCTGATTATAAAATGTTCAATTATCATTGGGCTCTTATAAGAATGAGTAATTTAAAATAACAATATACCATGTTTCTATAGTTTCTCAATATCCAATTCTCTGCTCAGAGGCAATATTGGAAGGTGATGCCACTTAATGTATTCACAGTGGTAACTCCTATATAAATATCCTATATGTGTATATATGTATGTACATATGTAACTATATACATATATAAATATATATGCAGAGAGTAATCTGACATGTTAAAAACAATTTAAACCAACAAAATATATAGATAGATAGATAGATAGATAGATAGATAGATAGATATAGATATACAGATACACATGGTGTTTCACAGTTAAGCAACAATACTGCTGCAATAAGAAATTATCTAATTTATGGTCATTTTTAAATTTGCCATATAATGAATATATTTGATACTTATAATAAGCCTAGACAGGTAATTATTTTCATTCATATTCCTTTTCAACAATAAACTCACATTGTGTTTTATATTACTTGCTTCATATTTTCCAAATATTAGAATCTCTATTTAGTTATGTTTTTTTCAGAAACTTTGTGTTCATTCTCATACCTATTAACTGATTCCCTATATCAAAATTCATTAACCCCATATTGACGGTAATGGGAGAGTCAAATTTTGCATTCTCATGTAATATTTTTTAACTTTAAAGAGTATCCGTATTCTTTGATATTCAATACAGGTATGTTATGTAGGATAAGCATTATCGTTGACTAAGAGATGAGTTTAAAACAAATAAAACCTTTTAAGTGACTAAAGGACATTGCCAAGATCAGAATCTGTGATTCTTTATATGTGGTCTCATAAAATTTTTACTATAATATGTCAATTATATTATAATTATACTTTTAATATTTTAAATCCTCTTGTATAAAACCTATAAAGGTAGTTCATTTTATTCATCATACCTTCATTTAAAAATTTCTGTTGTATTCAAACTATAACAGATCATGAAAATGCAAAAGTGAATAAAATAGAGTTCTTACCTAATGAATATAGTCAATAGGATAAACGAATACATGTTTTTATTTAACCAGACCAGTACTCTTGGTTTCCAAGGAAAATCTTTCAAAAATAATGTTCGTTCTATTATTAATGGAACTAGAGGAAGTACCCCTAAAAAAACATGAAGGCAGCTAAAAAAGTACACATAAGACAGTGTCTCAGTCCATTCAGGCTCCTAAAACTAACACAATAGACTGGGAAATTAAGTTATAAGCATCAGAAAATTATTTCTCACAGTTCTGGAGGGTGCAAAGTCCAAGATCAAGTAGATTTGGCATCTGGTGAGGGTCTGTTCCGGGATGGAACTTTCCTGCTGTGTCTTCACAGTGGAAGGGTGAAGGCAATTCTCTAGGGCCTCTTTCATAAGAACACTAATCCCATTTATGAGAGCTCCATCCTCATAACTTAATCACTTCTGGAATGTCCTACCTCCTAATACCACTGCACTGGTGATTAGGTTTAGACATATAAATTATGAGTATAAACAATCAGACCAGTACAGACAGGGTTTTTAAGAGTACCTCAGAATAAGGGTCTGAACCCAATTGTGTACAATGACTGAATCAGTCATTTGACATTCATCCTAATTAAAACTTCTCTGTTCACTGCTCCTTTTGCACATCTCCTCATCTTCTCTCCCAAGAACCACCTGCCTAGTCAGTAACTATCATCTCTTTCCTTTCTAATGCACAACTCATACAAGCCATAATTAATGTGTGATATTTCAATTGTTAGTTTTTATAGATGTAGACAGGTATCAGCTGGTTTGAAACTGAGATATTGCAATCATTTAATCTTTCATTTAAAGCACATTTTAAACTTTGGTGCCTGTGAGTTAAAAGGTTAACACCTTGACTTGTATGTAGCTCCCTTGTCAAGATGGTCTTGTTTTCGTCCTAAGTTGGTATCTATTTCAATATGCTTTATAGCTACTAGGTAAATATGACATTCGGATTTGATCCCCAAGGGAACAGAAAGCTACTGACATAGTACTATCACAAATAATAGACCTTTGAAAGTTCCCTTTTTGAGACTTATCTTTTAAAATTTATTTTTTTCTGTAATGAAGTCAAAGAATGCTGCTCTTGCTATATTCATGTAAGTAGAAATAAATTATGTCCCAATTATATTTAAACTTCTCTTTTATAAGATTATGTAAATATTATATCTCACAGACAAAATTATTTTATCATGTTAATAAGCAAATGTGTGTTTGATGAGGGTGGGGAAGTGACAAAAATATAACAATGTCAGGAATGGAAATTATACACTCAGCCTTTGTTTATGAATTTTCATATATGATGCACAATGTTTGTACATACCTGAACATAATTACTTATTTTAAATCTTAACTGACCTGTAGTTTTGTCCTTATATATTTTTATTGTATTTTTCTTATTCATATGTCTATACTTAATAAATTCACTTAGAAGTACATGCTGCTATAACCAGTAATGTCCCTATACTTAGAAAATCAAAATGGAATATGCTAATTAAAATAACACAAGTAGAATTTCTGGTGCAATGACATGAAACTAAAGCAAACAGTATGGCTTCATTTGCTAATTGGCTAGTTAAGTTCATCCTCATGGGAGAGGTTTACCAAAATGTGTATGAAAAACTTTTCTGCCACAATAATGTCATCATCCTAATTCTTTCAGACTGATGGGAACTAGAAGCAACTTTTCCTTCCCAGGGTGTGGCAAATGTGAAACTTTAAGCTGATTAAAAACAAAAGCATCTTTTAAAACCATAAATCTTGTCTTTAACAGCTGTGGAACTAATTGTTCTCCATAGTGAGACAAGCAAGAAAATGAGGAAAAAAAAAGAGATTCTTAACACTGCTATTGCCTTCTTATTTAATATTATTTCTATTATTAATTGTTGACCTTTTTCATCAAACTATAAAAATTCAGTTTCTTTTTTCTTTTGTCAAGTAACAAAAAAAAAGAGAAATATAAAAAAAAATCCGAAGAGAAAGGAATATAGTGATTAGAGGAAAGTATATTTTTATAAATAATAGCTTACTTTCATGTGGTATGAAGTGTGATGTCACAAGTATATAAAAGTCAAGGATACAAAGAAGGTTTAGCTTAACTTTTTCTGTTAGAGACAAAAAGACAACTACTATTAGGCCAAATAAAAACATATATTCATTCAACTATTTATTTATTTTCCTCCTTATTTCACAAATCATTTCAGATAGATATATTTAGTGCTGGATATGAAAAACATTATGTAAAGAACTGAGTTTTATTTTTTTTCTTTTTGCTCAATGCTGCATAGGATCAGTTATGAAATGCCAAATAATATATTCAACATCCATGGCAGGATATGTTTCACAAATGTCCGAAATCTAGCACCAAATGCCATTACTGGACAGGAAATGAGTGCTTTGGTTAAGCAGGTCTAGAGGAAAATAGTATAAATTATACACTTGCACATTAATTAAGAGCAGTTAAAGGTTATTTGTGTAAATGGCTTCCATACCACTAGATTCTGAATGATGGGGGTTGATTGGATTTATCAATGATTCTCAATCACCTGACCCTTAATTACAGACTGCTCTCCAAACCTATAGTTAAAGAGTATTAAAGTGAATGTTCCTGTCATCTGAATCATGGTGTGGAGTTGTTTGGGTCACCAGGTTAAAAAGGAATTCATTAGATAGACTTCAGGGAATAATGTTGGTGATCACGTTCTCTATTTACTACTGTTGTATTGAACAAGTTAACATGTACAGGAATAGCTTTTCATTAAATGGCTGAAGTTAATTTAAAATGAATGTTCCTTAATAATTGTAAAAGTGAAACTGACCTCATTACTCTTGGCTTTTCTTATATCATTTTGCTGGATTAATTTTATTATAGTGTGTAATTACTTGGGCATTACATCTGGAATAAAACAACTGTTTATCATAATAACTTTGAAATATTTTATTAATCCAAGGAAACAAGATATAAAACGGGTTTTATTTTTTGGGGAGTTAGAAACATAAAATGTGTCTCACTTCTAAGGAAAATTCTTGCCTAGGATTTCAAGGACTTATCATCAGGACATTAATAAGAGAAAATATGTGATGGTGAGTTGTTACAGGAATGTGAAATGATTTGGAAAACTTGTCTGGATATGTTGGGAAATTCAGATACTGTACAGAATGCAAACCAAAACATCCCCACCCCTTCCCCACCTCACATATGTCCCCACCCAAAAGATGTTGAAACGGTGGATCATGCTTTAAAAATAATTGAAAACTAGACAGAATATTTGTGTGTGTGTGTGTGTGTGTGTGTGTGTGTGTAGACAGAATATGTATATATGAAGCCTTAAAAGTAGGTCATATAGAATTGTTAATATTTTTCTTGATTCTTGTGATTCTGTTCCTTATAGTAATAAAATACACTGAAACACGTTAACGAAAATATGTAATGTAAATAAACTACTCAATGACAAAATTAAAAAAAAAAATGATAAACTAACCTGGCAAGCTCATGCCTTCCTCTACCCTTGCCACTACTACAAATGTTTTAGATTTCTATTGACAGACACACGAAGATTAAAATCCAAGTTTCATACATATGTTATTTAATACTATGGTTTTATTGTGTGATAATCAGTGTTTCTGAATCTGTTTCAAATTACAAACAAGTCTCATAGACATTGTGCTCCAGAGAACATACCAGTAACACACAGCAGGATAATATCAAAATGGAAGATTTTATGATGAGAACTAAATAAAATTCCATGTGGAAATGCAAACCCCCCGATAGGATGAGAAAATATTGTGCTAACACTGCAACAATATCCAATATAAAGTCTGTCTTAGAAAACTTTTAGCTTTGAGAAAATTCTTTAGGAGATTATTGTGACTTATTTCCAAATGCATAATTCTTCAAATTCAGAACCACTAACTGCAATAAGACAGTTAATTAGTTCCTAACATTTTGCCCACTTCCTTTTTTGGGAAAAAATAAACACAGATAAGATCCATACTTTCTGAAAGAAGTTCCAAGTAAAACACAGCATGGGTAGGACAAAAATAGCAAAACAGAAGTTCTTTGATATTTTGGGAAGTTTTTCTCTCATTAAGCAACACATCAAGTAAATAATGTATTCATAAGATGTTATATGAGAAAAAATGTTATGAAACCTTAATACTGTACATAATATTTTTTTCCAAGATTGAAATTCTGCTATATTTGCTCCATTAAATATATCTCACCTACCTGGCACATTTACATGTTAATTATATTTAATTCAACAGTATATTTGAGCACAGGGGAAATTTTCTGTTGGAAAACCCAAGTGATAGAAAAGTGAAGAGCTTTCCAAAAGATTTCCTCTTAGGTATTCAATTCCCAGTTCAGTGGCTTCCTTAATATGTTTTACAATTATGTGCTTTTTTTTTTTTTTTTTTTTTTTTTTTTGAGACGGAGTCTTGCTCTGCCGCCCAGGCTGGAGTGCAGTGGTGCGATCTCGGCAAACTCCGCCTCCTGGGTTCAAGCTATTATCCTGCCTCAGTCTCCTGAGTAGGTGGATTACAAGCACCTGTCACTGCTCCCTGCTAATTTTTCTATTTTTAGTAGAGACGGGGTTTCACCATGTTGGCCATGCTGTCTCAAACTTCTGACCTCGTGATCCTCCCGCTTCAGCCTCCCAAAGTGCTGGGATTACAGGCGTGAGCCACCACGTCCAGCAAATTACGTGCTTTTTATGCAGTAAGTATTCTGAAGCATTCCTCCAAATATACAATGTCAGCATCATAATGGAGTAACATACATGTCAAGTAAAATGTGCTTTTAATAATTTATTGTTTTCTATTTTTTTTTAGGGATGCAGCTGTAGTAAGTGTGGTAAGCTTTCTATTAAAATCCCATTCAAGGAATCTTTCTGTAGGTCTAGTTTCAAAGTTAGTTACTGGATTTTTCCTTATATATCAAATACTTTTAGGTATAGTTCAAACTTTATGCCCAAATTGGTTTACTGATATTGTAATTAAATATTCAGTTTTTTTCAGACACACATTTTGTACATATACAGTCATAAATATTTATGTATACTGCATAGGGTCCTAATGTAGAATTATAAATTTAGTGCCCAAGAGGTATATTCACAATTTTGTTGTTAATTTGAATCTATAAACAAGAAAAAATAAACTTAGAAACTTCAGTTCTATGTAAAATTATAAATCATTCTTTTTTTAATAAACTCAGAAAAAATTCAATGTTTTTAGATTTCAAACTAAAATATAAACTTTTATGAGTAAGAAGATAGTGTCACTTCAAATTACCTACTAAACTATAAGGGCTCATCAAGGAAAATATGAACAAGGATATTTCTACCCCTTTTGCTTATAACTAAGTGTTTTCAAAATTCCTCTTAGTCCTGAGTTAGAACACTACACCAAGTAAGAGCATACGTTTTTAAATTTTAATTTAAAAATTAAACTATAATTTTAAATTTAACTTAAAAAATTAAACACTCTGGAAATCTTTGAGAAGAGATATTTAATATTTTACAAGCATATTTTTAAAATAAAAGGTGCATCCCCTTAAAGTTTACTATTGTAATAACTCTATTTAATTAGGAATTTCCTGACTCTACAATGATTGGTTAAAATATCAAATTAATTAAAACATTTGAACTATTTTCCAAGCCATAATTTGATTTCGCTTCTCCTTTTATTATTTATCTTGGTACCCTAACTGTTCCACTGCACCATCCTTTCTTCTGTCTTCCTATAGATTCATAGTCTTTTTTTTCTGTGATGGAGATTAAAATAATAGGACTTAATGTTTTATGTAGTTAACATGTTTTAAATACTGTTCTAGAAAGTAGTATTCTATATCTTTTGAATTGGAAAAATTTGATTCAGCATATATAGAGTGTGGTATTAAGAGGAGGGAGGGAAGAGAGAGAAAGAGACTGAGACATATTGATATAAAAACAATTATTAACTGTACTCTGTGGCATCCTAATTCATCTTGAGTCTTATAAGTTTGTCTCTGTGGTTGTCAAGGAGAGTTCAAGTGTAAACAGAGACAGTTTGAGCCCACAATCCATTTTAAGAATCATGAGACTTATTAGTACGTTAATGAAGAAGAGAGATATTAAGCATGTAAGAACACATAAAAATTGATTAAAGTATCTTCAATTATTTAGGCAAAAAAAAGAATAAAATGAATAACTTTACAAAGATTGTATTTAAAAATGCTGCATTCATTGTTGAACTATTAACATTTTGCTTCTGTCTCTTTAATTTTTAAACTTAAAAATTTTAAACTACATTTGAATTCTTTTTTTGCAATAGTGTACAAAAAACTTGCCAGTAGAAAAATAGGTGTTATAGAGCCTTAATTTTAAAGAGTAATTACTCAAATGTTTTATAATTTCAAAATAACTCCAAATAATCAACATAAAAATTAGAGGAAACTTAAGGAAGCCTATTTATTTACAGCATAGTTGGTCAATGTAATCATTTAGTGTCTATTATATTTCACTTAGTGATGTGCTCTGTTAAAACAAAAGAGGAAATATAGTGTATTTCTTATTTTTTAGGAATTTACCATTTATTTGGGTAAGTTATCCACAGGGCCATAAACATATGCAAATATTAGCTTTCTCCTGTAAGGTAGGAACTAATTTGTAAATTATCTAAGTCTCATATACTACCTATGAGTCTCACTTTTTACAACAGATACATTTTTAAAATACTGGTATAAATTTAATTTATCTAAACTAAATATCCTGTTTCAAAAGCAGGATATGAGACTGGCACCTCAAGGCACTCAATTTATTATTTATATAATGTAAAAATTCTTTTACAAAGAGAATTATCTATGAATTGATTTTTAACTGTGTATTTTTATCAATTTCTTAATACACATCTAATTAAAAGCAAATAGGTTATAAACTAAATCTACATATGATTGAAAATAAAGCCATTTATCTCTATAATTTTAAGATGCAATAATCCATTTGGTTTACTCTATTAAAAGTGTGTAATAAATTTATGATAAAGGCAGCCATCAATTTAATAACATGATTTTGTCTTCTAACACTTTAAAGGCCTTATAACTCTCTAATTTGTATCTTTTGTTTTATTGTCACAAAAGTCAACAAATTTTCATTTGTAAATATAATTTCCACCATTGCATCCTTCTAAACAATAATAAATTTTATTGTGATATTTAACTGCTAGGAATTGTGGATGGTTAGTTACATAGTATTTATCAAATTGTCCTATGTCATCTGGATTATTGGCATAAAATGGATTACATGTCTAATTTACAAAGATTTAAGTTTTTGTCTTAAAGAAGGTAAGCGAAATATGAAGCCTAATTAAGGCCCATAAGAGTAACTCTTGAATATACATTTTTATTGTTAGCAAGTCTTGGTATATACTTCTTTTTTAGCTAGATGCTATCAGCTCTCCTATATATATTTAAACTAATTTTTAGAGTTGGCTTGCTGTTGATTATACCAACAGTGTTTCAGCCCTCTGTCACTAATGTGTATTTGCACAAACAAGTCAGATACATACAGGACTCCCTCAGAAAGAGGATGTAACTTAGTTCTAGACGTCCAGAGTTTGGGACTTGAGAGATCTAAAGTAGCAATTCTCAGAAGTTAATGTGCATAAGAATTAGCTGGAGAACTTGCAGAAATGTGCATTCCAATTCAGTAGATCTGAAATGGGACTTGTAGTTCCCCATTTTTAACAAGCTCTGTCTCCCAGACTGGAGTGCAATGGTGCAATCTTGGCTCAATGCAACCTCCGCCTCCTGGAGTCAAGTGATTCTCCTGCCTCAGCCTCCCGAGTAACTGGGATTACAGGTGCGGGTCACCACTCTCAAATAATTTTTGTATTTTTAGTAGAGACGGAGTTTCACCATACTGGACACTGAACTCCTGACCTCAGGTGATCCACCTGCCTCGGCCTTCCAAAGTGCTGGAATTACAGGCATGAGCCACCGTACCCAGCCCCTAAAATACTTTTTTGTCTACTTTTACCAGACACCTGTACTTATCTTTCCATTTAAATATTACATATTCAAAAAGGCCTTCTCTTTTCTCTCATCCTACATATGACATCTTGTTCTCATAATACTTCACACTTTAAAAATCACTTCTTATGGTCAGGGTCTTCATATCATACGTGTTTATGCAATTTCTGCACCTCCTAGTAAGCTGTAACCTCCATAAAGCCTGGAAATCTGTTTTGGTCACCCCTTTTTTCTCTTTATTCTAGCTCATGAAAAATGTTTACTTAATAAGTGAAGTGACCTGACCAAGTTAGGCAGCTGAGAGCTTTCTACAGATATTATGGGAAAAGATCTCCCATGCCAGTGTTTTAGTGATTATGCAGATAGGCAATCAGAGGAAGAGGAAAGCTAGAGATAATGGAGATGAACAGCTTATTACCGCAATTCACATGGACACATAAACTCTATGTAGTCAAACACACTAAATGTTTGTGTGCCCGCAAAATTCATACATTAAAATCCTAATGCCCAGTGTTGTGATATTACAGGTGGAACCTTCGAGAGGTAATTAGGTCATGAAGATGGAGTCCTCACAAGAAGGATTAGAAGAGACAGGACAGAGATGATTTTACTCTCCCACGTGAGGATATGATGGGAAGACAGCTATCTGCAAACTAAGAAGAGGGCCCTCACCAGACATGATATGCCTGTCCCTTGAACTTGATCTTCCTAGACTCAGAACTATGAGAAATAAATATTATTTAAGCCACCATATCGATAGCATTTTGTTATAGTAGCCCAACAACTAAAACACACGTGTGCTTTCACACCACCACCACAATTAACAATAGACAAAACCCTGAGTGCTGTATCTAAAAGAAAGTCGTCTAACATTCTGGGATTCATTTGCCTCATCTATCAGATACATTTCTATCAAACTATATTGTAACATTTGAGGGTTTCTAAGACTAGACTGACCAAGTGGATGGCTCCTTTCCATACAATAGCAATTTTACCTTCATTACAGTTTTTGTGCCTTGAATCTTATGCTGTTTCACTCTTGAGAACCACATTTTAAAGTAAAAATAAGCCTTGTGAAGCACTGAGTCATAGCCATTATCAATAGACACTTTATCAATTACTTCAATGAAATCCAGGAAAAGAGGAGTGCTGTACCTACTGTCACACATACTTTCATCTGTTTGGTGTGCCGCGTGGCAGTTTGAACCACACCTTTCTTCTTGGAGCCTTCGCCTCCCTTAGCCACCATATCTCTGCTGGTTCTTTGACTTATGTAACCACTCCTTGTCACACTTTTTATGCCAATTAAAAGGGACACAATGTTCCTTTTAGAAATCATGAGTAGTATACAGTGTGCATTATATCCATAAGTAGGTATTAAGAAACTAGCTCATTTAACCTAATTAGCTTGTGCTCAGCAGGAAAATAATTTGGCTCATTCTTAAAATGTGGAGTGATTACGTGAAATTATTGTTTAAAGTCACCTAATTTTCATTTCTAAATGACATATTGCCTTTCGTACATATGTTAAAGTGGATATTCACAGATACTGAGCATGTCCTTACTTAGAGACTTTTTATTCATAAAAATCCATCTGTGCTATCATGAAGCATGTTAGTCAGTGTCGAAAAAAGAAAAAAAATACTAAATTCAAATCTAGGAAAGGGAATAGGTGTAGTATTTGCAGATAATTAAAAGTAAAAGTCTTTGGGGGCATAAAAGTCATAACATTGACTTCTCAGTTACCTTATTATCATCAAGTAACCCTGACCATCTAAAAAGAAAGAGCACTTTCTGAATCACATTCAAGGTACCAAGCTTATGGCATCTCAATTTAAAATAACCTCCTTATTTGGCTAATATTCAGAATCTACAAAGAACTTAAACAAATTTACAAAAAAAAAAAGAAAAACAACCTCATCAAAAAGTGGACAAAGGATATGAACAGATACGTCTCAAAAGAAGACATTTATGCAGCCAACAAACATGAAAAAAACCTCATCATCACTCATCATTAGAGAAATGCAAATCAAACCACAATGAGATACTATCACATGCCAGTTAGAATGGCAGTCATTTAAAAATCAGGAGACGACAGATGCTGGAGAGGACGTGGAGAAATAGGAACACTTGTACACTGTTGGTGGGAGTGTAAATTAGTTTAGCCATTGTGGAAGACAGGATCTAGAACCAGAAATGTCATTTGACCCAGCAATCTCATTACTGGGTATATACCCAAAGGATTATAAATTATTCTACTATAAAGACACATGCATATGTATGTCTATTGCAGCACTGTTCACAATAGCAAAGACTTGGAACCAACCCAAATGCCTATCAATGATAGAATGGATAAAGAAAATGTAGCACATATACACCATGGAATATGATGCAGCCATTAAAAAAGATGAGTTCATGTCCTTTGAAGGGACACAACAGATAAAGCTGGAACCATCATTCTCAGCAAACTAACACAAGGACAGAAAACCAAACAGCTCATGTTCTCACTCGTAATTGGGAGTTGATTAATGAGAACACATAAACACAGGGAGGGGAACATCAAGTAACGGGGCTTGTCATGGGGTGGGGGGCTAGGGGAGGAATAGCTTTAGGAGAAATACCTAATGTAGATGACAGGTTGATGAGTGCACCACACCACCATCCCACATGTGACAAACCCTATGTACATCCCCTATGTAACAAACCTGTATGTTCTGCACATGTACCCCAGAACTTAAAGTATAATAAAATTAAAAATTTAAAAATAATCCTCCTTATCAAAATCACTTAATCTTTCTACAATGTGTCTCATGAAACTAGTCAATGGCATTTGCACTAAATCTTGTGCTCACGATAATAGCTATGTTACTCTATGTCCTAAGTATTCCTTAAATGGAGAAAACTACATCTTCTTTACCTGTCTCATGGACATTTTTTTTTTTTTTTTTCTGAGAAGGAGTTTCACCCTTGTTGCCCAGGCTGGAGTACAATGGTGCGATCTCAGCTCAGTGCGACCTCCACTTCCTGGGTTCAAGTGATTCTCCTGTGTTAGCCTCCCAAGTAGTTGGGATTACAGGCATGTGCCACCACTCCTGGCTAATTTCATATTTTTAATAGAGATGGGGTTTCACCATGTTGGTCAGGGTGGTCTCAGACTCCTGAACTCAGGTGATCCACTTATGAACATGTTGTAATCTCTTAGATAAATTTTCTTTCAAAGCTATCAAAATTCTATGTTCAAATCCCAGGGCTTAGCTGGCTACAGATTCAGAAACCAGACTACCAGGTTCAAATTATAGATTTACTTCTTATTGATCAAATATTATTGGGCATGTCTCACATTTTTTCAGCATCTTCATAAGGTTACTGTAAAAATTTAAAAACTGAATACAGATAAAGCCTCTTTGTGTTCCTAATTGTGCTTGTTCTGTAAAATGAGCACTTCTTAGCCAATATTTCAAAGGAGCACACTAAGATTTCCTAAACTAAAAAGTTAGCATACCAGCAATGGCACTTATATTTTAGGAGCATCTCTTTAAAAAAGAAAAAAAAAAAAGTAAGTAGCTCTTTGTAACATTTATTCTTGGTAACAGATGTTAAATAATGCCATCATATTGTATTAAGAGTAAATATTAGCTAATTTTTTCCTATCACATTATAAGGCTAGATGTTATATCATACCCCTTTGAAATGTGCTGTAGGAATCCAAAAGCTCTTTTTCACTTAAGAAAACCTTAAAGTAATTTCTAAACAGATGCAAATATATTTACAAAAACAGGGCATTTAAATCGCAATAAGCTAAAGCTCTTGTATTTAGTACTTAAGAGATGTTAAATCATGTAATTTCATAATAGATATTTTGTTATACTTTGTATTCAAAGAAGTAATATATAGTGATGATATTGATAGTAAATAATCTCTTGAGCATTCACTAGATATTAAATGCCATTTTGGTATAATCATGTGAACTCCATGACTTAATGCCATGCCATTGTGATCCTCACTATACAGTGAGAGGTAACCAGTCCAGCATCCTCAACTAGTGAGTAAAGGAGTGAGGATTAAACCCAGATTGTAATACTCTAAAGTACCGGAAGTTAACTTACACTATAGACAGGAGGAAGAGCCGCATCTGAGAGAGCGCCATCTGGTCTACAGCCTAATTGTTGGTTGGCTCCATACTCTACTGGGCTAGAGGTGCAAAGAGAAGCCCTGAAGTAGGGCATGGTTCTGGGTGAGCCATGTACAAGGGCTGAGTATCTTCTCTGTTTTCATGGTTTCTTCTCGCACTTCTGTGAGTCTCCTATGGATAATTTCCTCTCTCAATAGCACCCTGTGATAGAGTCATTCAGTAAATGAAACCTGTGCCACCTTCCTATTGAAAAAGGACCATTCTACACTTGTCTATCCCCAAACTCCCTCCCTTTCCTTGGGATGTTTTGGATTTGGAAGTTTAGGTAAACTCTGCTCCAGAATTTAGAAAAGCTCCTTTCTTTCACATGCTACATTTTTCTCCCACAGGTTTTGTTTTTAATCATTCTTTGAGCCCAATCAAAACTAATGGTGTTAATCCTTCCAATACAAAAATGAGAGAGGTCAGATGTCAATGACAAACACCTACATTTTGTACTGAGCTAAGCAGACAAGAGGCACCTTGTGGCCCACTGCTGATCCAGGATGGTTTACCTGAAAATTACACAGGAGTTGATATCAAAGCCCAGTTGAAAATTAAGATATGTGTTTTTTTGTTTGTTTGTTTCTTTCTTTCTTTTTTTTGTTTGTTTGTTTGTTTGTTTGTTTGTTTTCTGATCTGCTCTGTGCACACATCCTCTGAGGATCATTTTGGAAGTGACTGAAGCCAGGGCAGAATTTCAGTTCAGGATTCATGGGCAGGATTTTGACCATCTGCCTCTCTTTTTCACCATGTTATCACCATAAGTACCCATCATGCCTATAGTAACTATTTTCTCGTGATAGCTTAATGTGTGGTCTCATTTTGACATTGTACTTAACCACAATAGCAGGGTGAATTAGCAGAACACCACATAATTTGTCCTATTGCTCAGAAGCTTCAGGATTCAAATGTGGATTCCATCATTAATCACTCCATATCTTCTTAAACAATAGTGTATGATATGTTTTAGTGTTATTTTTCTTTGTAACCCAATGTAACCTCTACAAAGGCAGATTTTATGCTCAATCCCACTCTGATAGAGAGCTACTGGGTGTGCAAAAATTGTATAATGCATCATTTCTTTCACTAGAGAGCTTATAACCTAATAGGAAAGCAAAGACATATATTATTAAGAATGTTAAATAGTACAAGGATTAGATATTACTGCAGCAGTTTGTTTATATCAGCACACAATGAGGTGTAGTCAAATGCATACTGAGACTCAAAAGAGAAATACTTTGCCATGAAAGATGGTAGTGGCCATGGAGACTGCAGAGGAGACTTAGACTTACCCCTGGTTTAACAGGAGGATTTAAACAAAGACAGTGAAAAGGCATGCTGATAGGAATACAGACATAATAATTAGTTGTTAATACTAGAATAATCAAACCCAATTTTTGACAATTTTGTTTATTCTACAAACATCGCAGCTCTGCCATGCTTTAGGACCTTTGCAATTACTCCCTCTGCCCCAGCAATTCTCTCAACCCAGATTTTCTCAGATGGCTCCTTCTCAATTTCTATGTTTCAGCTCATCATTTTTTTCTCTCCAGATGTCAGTCTCCATCATTTTAGTGTATTTTTTCATAGAATATATCAATGTCTAAAATATTCATTTTTTTTAGTCTTTTTCTCATATTGGGAGCATTTATCTACTCCTGTATCCTCAGTGGCTTGACCAAGTAGCAAATACTCAGAAATTATGAGTTGAATGAATGAGTCATGATGACTGTTAAATTATATTGCATTATTGAGAATGAAATGTCCAGAGGTGAGGGGGAGGTGGAGAATGCATAGCATTTGCAGAACTAGTAGAATATTTGATTCACAGTAGATATTTATAGACTTTCAATCCAGCTGATACACAGTAAATGTTTGTTGAACCCACCTGAATTAATAAATTTTCAGATAATCCCAAATAGAATGGAGAGCTCTGATAAAGGAACAACACAAAAAATTTACATATAGGTTGGATTCATATTTGAAGGGACCTTAAATGTTAACCTGAGAATTTTGTGATAAACTACTGATAAGAGAATTATTAAAGGTTTTTGAGCAGTAGGATATTATAATAAAAGTAGTTTTTAGAATAAAATTAAATATGGAAATTTGAGTCTGATAACATCGTGTGGTATGATTAGCCTTAGAGAAAGAGAAACTAAAGATAAGATTTCTTAAGGACCAATTGCAGTACACCAAGCACACCACATACCGTAACAAACTCCTGTTTAAGAATGAGACCAAAAAATCGACATAAACTAAAGAAATGACATGTCTCTTTACCTAGCTCACTATGAAATGGCTATTAGGCAGGTAGATATATATAACTAGAAATACATTTAGAGATTCAAGTGGGAGATAGGCTAGCATTTTCTCCAAGTACGTTCCACTGGACATTAGGAAATATTGAGACAGATATACAAAGAAAAGGAAAAGTCATAGCTGACTAAGATGAGATTGAGAAGCATCGAGTCAAATATTTCCCTACTCTAGGATATATGAGTTTTTAATGTCCCATGTGCATCATAAATCTCAATACAGTAGATTCATATACATGAAGTTCCCCAAACATTTAAGCATCATTTTGTTTATTACAAAATATTTACTATGACTCTTGTTTACATAAATATAAGTGGGGAAGGCATAGATCACTGTGTTGGTTTACTAGGACTGCTATGCCACAGACTAGGTGGGTTACACAATAGAAATTTATTTTGTCACAGTTCTGGAGTCTGGGTGTCTAAGATCAAAGTATCAATTGAGTCGATTTCTTTAGAGGCCTCTTTTCTTGGCTAGCAGGTAGCCACCTTCTCAGTATCCTCACTTAGATTTTCCCCTCTGAAAGCATATTCCTGGTGTATCTGCGTGTGTCCAAATTTTCTTGTATTATAAAAACATCAGCCAGATTGAATTAGGGCACATCCTAGTGGCCTCATTTTAATTTGCTCACGTCTTCAATGACTCTTTCTCCATAAACAGTCACATTCGTTGGTACTAGGGGTTAGAGCTTCAATATATGAATTTGAGGGGAACACAGTGTGGCCCAAAACAAGCATCAATACAATCAGCATGTGTGAGAGTCTCCAAGGAAGAAAAATTAAAGCCAAAAGAAACTGGATCCCAAGGTTGACATAGAGGAGACCCACAGTTAAACTATACCAAGAAGCAGCCACGAAAAGAGGTCAGAAAAATAGAAGCACTGCCAGGACACTAAAGTAAAGAATCAGTTTCTAAGAGTTTCCAAGAGTTTCCAATGTAATATCAGCATGTTAAAAAGCTGTAATGAGCAAAAGGAAAAATAATTCAGAAGAGGTAAGTGAATCTGACATTTCAAGAGTATTGGTTGCATTTGGGATACAGGTAAAGTGGATTGAAGATACAGTATAAGTGATTAGGAATTTTTATCTAATTGTGAGAAACTAAATTCCATGTTTGAGAAATCTGACATTAAAAAGAGGAAAATAGTATGATGGAGTTAACAAAGTTGAGACTGAAACACATAAGTTGTCATTTTTGTAGGTCAAAAAAAATCAATTATCAGCAATTTCATATGGTTCAATCTAAAAAAGCTCTGTTTTCAAGAAAGCTCTGAAATAGATAAGGGAGTGGTAAGGAATTATTGGGAAAGGAGATATTGAAGAAGCAAGGAGCAGATAATTGAAAAGTTCGAGGAGAAACAAGATACTGGCAAAAAAAAAATTAAACATCTTTTTTTTTTTTTTTTTTTTTTTTTTTTTTTGAGACAATTTTGCTCTTGTTGCCCAGGCTGGAGTGCAATGGTGTGAACTCAGCTCACTGCAACCTCTGCCTCCTGGGCTCAAGAGATTCTCCTCCCTACAGTAATCCAAAGTAGCTGGGGTTATAGGCATGTACCATTTCACCTGGCTAATTTTGCATTTTTAGTAGAGATAGGGTTTTACTACGCTGGTCAGGTTGGCCTCGAATTCCTGACCTCAGGTAATCTGCCCACCTTGGCCTCCCAAAGTGCTGGGATTACAGGCATGAGCCACTGCTTCCGGCCTTGAAAAATCTTTTAGAAAGAAAATCATTTTCAATTAAGAGGGGAAGTTTATAAAAAGGGCGATAGAGAAACCATGAACAGATGGACTCAAATTTTGAACTTCCAAGAATTTTAAATGGCAGTCTCTATGTCTATATATTTCATAAATGTTTGAAAAATTTCTGCAAATATTTCTTTAGTATGGACTCTAATTCTTATTCTAATATTCTATTATTCTGATAGCTGATATTTAATTTCATAGTATCTTATCTAGAAGAATATGACCTAGTTTTGAAAGATGAAAAGACATGATTTCAACTTTATAATTTTTCATAAATAACATTATATTGTAATATTAGAAATATGAGATATTTTTCAACATTCCACATAATGCAAACCTTATGCAATTAGCTCATCAACGTTTCTCTATCTGCTTGCACATCTCAGCAGGATTCCAAAGTTCACATAGTAATTGTGACCTCAACTAGCATGGATTGTTGATCTCAGCTCACTGCAACCTCCACTTCCTGGATTCAAACAATTCTCCTCCCTTAGCCTCCCGAGTAGTAGGGATTACAGGCACCCATCACCATGCCCAGCTAATTTTTGTATTTTTACTAGGGACAGGGTTTCACCATGTTGGCCAGGTTGGTCTCAAACTCCTAATCTTGTGATCCATCTGTCTTGTCCTCCCAAAGTGCTGGGATTATAGGCGTGAGCCACCTCGCCCAGATGGATTATATAAATTCTTTATTAACAGTTACTAAATATGGATAAAATTAAACTGGCACAGTAAATAAGTAGCAGCTGTATAAAATTTCAAGCAAAAACCATAGGATTTTACTATTTCTCCTACGTAAGGGAAGAAAAAAGCTCCCTCATATTTATTCTGTTTATTCCAAGCTCGATTAGAAATACTCCAAAAGTATTGTTACGGTAGTAAATATGGCATGTCCTTAAGCATACATTTAATTGGAAAATTTCAGAGGAAAAATAATATTTAAAATCAAAATAAGCAAAAACATATTATGGAGTATTATACAATTGTATATAAGCTTTAATGATGAGAACTTTAAATATTTATATTCAGCTGACTGTGTCTGTGCATCCTCTAAGAAATAGATTCTCCACATTATTTGTTCTCTTTGGCCATTGGACTTTCTTTCTTGGGTCAATTTGAGAACTAAGTGGAAATAAAAAAAGGTTCTTGCTCATCTAAACATTTAATGTACTATCAGGGAGTAATATTAGCACAAAACTTTTCATGTACAAGAAAAATTTCACTTAAATGTGTTGTTAATATGAATAATTAATTTTAGTTATACAACACAAATCTTCTGTATCTGGTCATATATAAACACAGGTTTTATAGAATGAATCTATACTGTTTGCAGAATCAACTACTCAGTATACAATCATACCCACTTACCTAGAAAAAAATTAAAGATTAACAGACTTGACATTAAAATTTACAGTCAAGTAAAGCTGGAGGGCCAGTTGTAGGTAAAATGGCAGAGAATGAACCATTTAGATAATCCAGTCCAACGTTTGAGTAGTAGAACCAGTAATTTAAAATTAAATCAGTGAAAAAGAAGAAAAGAACAAATTTTATCTTTTCAGTTTCTCTCTTTAATAAGTGTTTTGTCCGTCTGTTTGCATTTCCATATTGCCTTTAAGATATGTAGAGTATACCCTTGATAGAAAATTTTTTCAATATTCATCCAAAAGAGTGTACAAGCAGAAGGGTACAAGAACCACTCTTGTAATATAGATGGGGAAATTATTGTCAAGTGATCAAAATTAAAATTAGATTTCTCTCTTCCAATTATGTCAAGGAAATATTTCTTACGTTTTATCCTGTTTTATTCTAAGTCAGTTGTCATAAATTAAATTTTACATGTATATCCTAATACACAACATGAAGAAATGAAAAATTAAACTATCGCTTCTTATGTATTTACTGGATGAGTACATTTTGGGAATAGCACGTATTAGAAACTACTGATTCAATGATAGATAGAAAACTAAATATATCTTCCAGCCTAAATTAGATATGCACCAAACTTCTTCCTCTTCTTTACAGAGACACAGCTAAACTATATTTCTGAGCTTCCCTTGAATTTTGTGACAGCCACATGTACAATTATGATATATACATGGCTTCTCAGGCTGGAGTTGCCTTCCATCCTATCCTGTATGAGCTCCTTTCCAAAATCTACAGAGGACCCAGGAGGCCACAGAGGTCCTACAGGATGGTGGAACATCAAGTTGAAAGGGGGCTGGATTCTGAAATGACCACATAGTTAGAAGTTGTCCATTGCACTGACTCTCTCAATTAGACTGTGATGTTGGTAGGATTGAACGTTCATTATGTTAACTTCATGAGACTTGGGGACGTCTGCTATGATATTTGATGGCTCTAGGGAGCAAAATGTGCTTATATTTCAATGCCTCCATAAAATATATTGAAATGTTAGTTAATTTCCAAAAAGGCAAAGAAAACAGGAATGTGTTTTTATAAGTTCATTATTCTGAAGCTGGAAAGTGAACTGAGAGAGAACATAAAGCAAAGGAAATGAGGCTGAGAGTTTAGGAGAATAATAAAGAGAAGCTGAGCCAGGTTTACCTGAGTTCCTTATTTCTTGGAGGAACTAAGGCAACATAACAGGCCATGGTTAGGTAGTTGTTCAAAAGAGGGGGGTTGATTAAAAGTCTTAATTAGGAAGAGTTACACCATAGATCTCTATTCTATTCCTGAGAGTGTAACATAACTTTTCTTGCTGAACAAATTGAACTAGGATATACCAGAGCCAGTGAAGGAGAAAAGTCAGGCACCAAAATTAAAACAGTTTAATTAAAGAAAGTCTGCACAAGAGTGGTGAGGTCTTTCCAGAAAGCTCACTCCACACTGCTCCCAGAGCACTGACATCTAGAAATACCCACTAATATAAGAGTAATAGATTCTTCATTAGAGAAATTAAATGAGAAAAGTCTTGTATAGATAATAATAGGATTTGATACATAAGATACATTGGCTCTTTCTGTAAAAAAATTCTAGAATTTTCCTTTAGAATGTCTCCAGAATTAAGAGCCTTTCCTTATACAACCACTACCACACACACATTTACCAATGTTTTTCACCAATTTTTTTAGGTTTTCCTCTCAAAAGTCAGGGAGTACCACGGTTTTGAAGAAATTCTTCAAAGTCAAACACAGAGACTAAAATAAGTGAAAAAATAATAAATTAAACTCAGGTAATACAGGTAGCATATGAAAACTAATCATCATTATTATTGTAATTTTGCCAGATAAATGAGAAAAAATACTAAATTCATAATGAGAAATAGAATATTAGGTATAAAATTAATCAAAGCACGAAAGTGAGTTTCTGCATGGTTAAAATAGGATTATTGTTCAAAATGAAGAGAGCCTTAGTCTGTTAAGGTTGCCATTACAAAAATGCCACAAACTGAGTCACTTATGAGTAAGGAAAATTCATTACCCCAGTTTGGGAGGATGAACATCAGTAGACTGGGCCAGTGTTTGGTAAGAGTCCTCATCCTCACAGGTGGTGACTTCTAGCTGTGTCCTCACATTGCATAAGGGGCTAGTTAACTTTCTGCGATCTCCTTTATAAGTACATTAATCCCACCCTCACAACCGAATCACCTTCCAAAAGCCCCATCTTCTAATATTGTCACATTAGGTATGAATTTCGTATGTATCTTTGCACGAATTTTTGGGGGGACACAAATGTCCAGACCACAAGCAAAGAGTTCTGGCATAAAGTTGAAAAAATCTACTAAGTTAAACAAAACAATAAAAAGAGTAAGATTTAGAAAATAAAGCTCAAAATGTCACTAGGTTATCAGTAGAAATTCGGCAAAGAGAAAATTTAGAAAGCGAAAAATTACAAAAGAAAATTTTAAAAAGATAAATCTGAAAATCATTCAGGTTGGATAGTCTCACTGAGTGGATTCAAATTCCTAAGAAGGGAAAAGTGATATTCAACCTGGAGTTTTACATCTGGCTACGGCAAGTGTTTCAAAACCTTGAGATCCTCAAGCTGTAAGAAAACCCAAGCCAGACGGAGAGGTCACATGTACGCCTGCCAGTCTAAAATCTCCACTGAACCCAATCTAGGGCCAGATCTGTGAGTGAAGAAGTTCTAAATGATTGCAGCACAGCCATTCCAGTCTTTCTCGGCCTTTTAAACCTTCTCAGATCAAGTTCTAGATGCTGTAGAGTTGAGACATGACATTCAGTTGTACCATGCCCCAACTCCTGCCCCCAAAAAATTTGTGAGCATAATAAAATGGTTGTTATTGCCACTAAATTTCAGGGTGATGTATTACACAGCAATAAATAACAGGAACAGCAGCTAACCCCTCAACTGGATGGTAACATTTTCAGACATCTGAGCATTCATAATACAGTCTCATAACAACATTTCAATCAATGATGAACCACATATACAACAGTACAACAGTATATATATACATATACAACATATACACATATACAATGTAAGATTATAATACCATATTTTTTAATTGTACCTTTTCTATGTTTAGGTACAAAAATACCACCCATTATGTTACAGTATCCTATAGTGTTCAGTACAGTAACATGCTGTACAGGTCCATAGCCTGGGAGGAATAGGATATAACATATAGGCTAGGTGTGTGGTAGGCTGTATCATCTAGTTTGGGTAAGGATGCTCAGTGATGTTCACACAAGGATGAAATCACCTAATGACACATTTCTTAGAAAGTATCCCTATTGTTAAGCAATGAATTACTGTATTTTTTTTCTCAAACATAATTTTGTAGGAAATTACCATAGGATATACTCTAGCAACATCATGCGTGAGCCAAGAAAGAGAAACATCAGATCTAAAAAGCAAGGAATCCAGCACTGGACTCTAGGAGGGAAGGCCTAGAGATTATAAACTCTGTACTAGAACTTCCAGGTAAATGATCAAGCTTCAGCAAGAGAATGGAGAGCCGTGGAAGAAAGGTCTCTAAAACAAAAAATTTATAGAGAGTTTGAGCACTTTGAATAATTATAAGTAATAAATATTTGACAGATGAACTGGAGCCTTTGGAAACAAATGTTGATAGGCAAATATGAAATTAAACAAAGCAATTATTAACCTCAGAAGTAATAAAAAATGTTGGAAAAGTCAGCAAATATAACAAGGGGCAAGTATTCTACTATCAAAACAAAGTCAATAGGTAATATCAAAAGTTGATTTAATAAGTAATGATATATAGACACATGGATATAAGAGGAAGAACATGCAGATTGAAAATTAATAGTATTTGGCTATGGGAGAAGGAAAGAAGAGTATATAGAAGGTCTGGGGAAAGGGATTGTTGTATTCATAACACAATCTTCTAGTATTCTTCATTTTCCTGGATAACACATTCCAAAGATATATAGTATGCACAGAAATCCTAATCAAGCAATACAAGTAAGCAAATTTAATGTGGTAAACAGAAAGCTAGTTTTCCTGTCAAGCAGATATCATTTGCATTCAGCCTCTTCCACTGACTGTGCTAGGTAAATTATTTATTTAGCCTTTCTTTCTTTTTTTTATTGCATTTTAGGTTTTGGGGTACATGTGAATAAAATGCAAGATTGTCACATAGGTATACACGTGGCAGTGTGATTTGCTGCCTTCCTCCCCTTCACCTATATCTGGCATTTCTCTCCATGCTATCTCTCCCTACTTCCCCATCCCCCACTGTCCCTCCCCTATCTCCCTCCAACAGACCCCATTGTGTAGTCCTCCCCTCCCTGTGTCCATGTGTTCTCATTGTTCAACACCTGCCTATGAGTGAGAAAATGCAGTGTTTGATTTTCTGCTCTTGTGTCAGTTTGCTGAGAACTATAGTTTCCAGGTTCATCCATGTCCCTACAAAGGACATGAACTCATCATTTTTGATGGCTGCATAACATTCCATGGTGTATATGTACCACATTTTCTCTGTCCAGTCTATCGTCAATGGGCATTTGGGTTGGTTCCAGGTCTTTGCTATTGTAAACAGTGCTGCAATGAACATTCGTGTGCATTTACAGAACTCTCCACCCCAAATCCACAGAATATACATTCTTCTCAGCACCACATCACACCTACTCTAAAATTGACCACATAATTGGAAGTAAATCAATCCTCAGCAAATGCAAAAGAATGGAAATCATAACAGTCTCTCAGACCACAGTGCAATCGAGTTAGAACTCAGAATGCAGAAACTAACTCAGAACTGCACAGCTTCATGGAAACTGAACAACTGGCTCTTGAATGTTGACTGGATAAACAATGAAATGAAGGCAGAAATAAACATGTTCGTCGAAACCAATGAGAATGAAGACACAACATAGCAGAATCTCTGGGACACATTTAAAGCAGTCTCTAGAGGAAAATATATAGCAATAAGTGCCCACATGAGAAGCAAGGAGAGATTGAAAATTGACACCCTATCATCAAAATTGAAAGAGCTAGAGGAGTAAGATCAAAAAAACTCAAAACCTAGCAGAAGACAAGAAATAACCAAGATCAGAGCAGAACTGAAGGAGATAGAGACACAAAAAAATCCTCAAAAAATCAATAAATCCAGGAGGTGGTTTTTTGAAAAGATCAACAAAATAGACAGACCACTAGCCAGATTAATAAAAAAGAAAAGAGAGAATAACCAATTTGATGTAATAAAAAAGGATCAAGGGGATATCACCACAGATTCCACAGAAATTCAAACCATCATCAGAGATTGTAACAAACAACTCTATGCACATAAACTAGTAAACTTGGAAGAAATTGATAAATTCCTGGACACCTGCATCCTCCCAAGCCTAAACCAGGAAGAAGTTGAAACCCTGAATAGACCAATAACAAGGTCTGAAGTTGAGGTAGCAATTAAGAGCCTACCACCCAAAAAAAAGCCCAGGTCCAGATGGGTTCACAGCTGAATTCTATTCAGCCTTTCTTAGCCTCAGTTTCCATATGGAAAAAAATGAGGATAATATGCTCATGTTGTGAGAAATAAGCAAGATAACAATTATAAAGAAACTAGATATAGAAATCTTAATGTGTGAGCTCACTTTCTCCCTGCCTTTTGTATTTGCTGCTATGTGAAGAAATATGTATCTTGTACCCTTTAAGAAAGATCACCAAAATTAAGTTTACAACATAAATATCTGAGTCCCACAAAACCAAATCTGAAATATATATAACTCAAACATCTGGTACTAAATTCATCCAGTGAAGGTGCCCAGCGATTAGAATAGGCCTCGCCATTCGCTGAGGATAATGTATTACATGACATGGCAGAAAATTAACAATTATATATTTTTTGTTCTCAAAACTTTCACTTCATGAGTTACTCAAATTACCTAACTTTCTCATGAATTAAGATGTTTTCTCCATATAGATGAAAGAGAGTGATGCTGGCTACCTATTTGGAGACACAAAAATAAAATATTATCTGTGTGAAGTGCATTAGCTTCTTGAAAAAGAGTGTCGTAACACAAACGTATTTTTTAATTTAATGAAAGGCTTTGTGCTGTATGGACTGTTTACACAGACCAGATCCAATTCTTCTTTCCCAGAGATCTTTCACCTCTTCTTTTCTGAGCATTAGTGTTGCTTGGATTAAAGGAATACTACAAAAAATATCTTTTTCTTCTCAAATACATTACTTTTGTTATAACTTTGAGTACAAATTATTAGAGTTTGAACCTCTCTAAGAAACTGTACCTAGATAAAGTGAGACAATATAACAATTTGGTCCAAGGTATCCCTGGATTTAGACTACTAGTATTTCACAAACTTTAAAGTGCATAAGGATCCCTTGCGGGTCTTGTAGATTCTAGTTCAGTATGTCTGGAATTAGAGCCTGAGAGCCTGTATATCTAATATATCTAACAAGCTCCCCGGGAATGCCTAATCAGTTGAATCCCAAATCATTTTTGAGAGGCAAAGATTATGTAAGGCAGTGTCACCATGCTAACGTGATGTAGGCCATGCAAACAAATATTACCCACTGTGTTAAACATTAATCACTTTTTCCAATATCTGTGCTGAGAGTTACAACCAAGGTCCCCTCATTTGAAGCAAGCTATTGCCTTCTGCATTAAAACAACAGGTTGCAAGTGAGCTGAGACTGAAAATGCATCATCTGCTGAGGTTATTCCATGTCTTGTTGAGTTCAATCAGGCTGTTTTCATCCTCCATTACCCTCATTAGTCCTGTTAGGTTAGTGCTCAATGTTGATCTGTATCTTGGTCAAGACAATTGTTGCTGATTAACTATAATTACTAGTAATGGGGTCAGCTTTCTTTCAGAGATTATGTCTTCAGCTCAACCGAGCATTGTTCTGCTGTGAAAGGTCCCAATCTTCTAGTCATTTACTTGCTTATTCTGTGAACCAACAAGTTGCTTCATGTGTGGGCTCTTAAATACTGTCCCCTATGTTTAAGTACTCTGAGTATATTTTATCTTTTCTTTTTCTCCCTATCTCGTTCTCTTTCTCTTTTTTCCTTCAATTGCAGAGCAGAATAAGTTTTATGAAAAAAATAAATAAGCCTGTATGTGACACTTATATAAAATTCTGGAAGCAACAACAAAAGTATAATTAAAGACACACTGAATCATTATTTAGTTGAAATGTTAATCTTTTGAAAGATAAAGTTTTATATATTAAAGATAATAACACAATCTGCTAACAATATAGGCTGCTGATTAATAAATTATAAAATTGAACACCATTTATTTTACTAATCTGGTGACCCATAGATATGATTTCTTATATTTTTTTTTAGTTTACTTAGGAAATAAATGTAATGCATAGTCTCTAGATGTACATTCAAGTCTATTACTTTTTGCAAGCAATTACAAAAAATAAGCAGATAATCCTACAGAAAAATATTCTAGTTTTAATCATTTTCTAATTTTATCTTTTATTGTGGTGCTTGGCATGAATGTTTGCCATTTGCAATGAAATCCAGTGGATGCTTAAATGTGCTTGTGACAGTGATAGTGTTTGGAAAATAGTGCGGCAATTCTTTTTATAAAAAGTATAATATTCCTCACAATTATAGTAGGATACAATATAAAACAGTAAGCCTTAGAAGACATTCAAGAACATACAGTGAAAAATGTTAAAGGGTACATAGCATAAAGCACATGTGATAATTCTTCAGAAAAGTAAAATAGATGGCTAGAAAGAAAAGCACAAGAGATTGGTGTTTGAGATGACTATCACTTAAACCATCTCTTGATGTCTCAGTATTTTCATATATAAAATAAAGAAATTTTTGAAAATTCTGCATGCCTAAGTTGTGAAAATTAAAAATTCAAGTGATAATCCTTAGAGTTTTATGGTGGATTCTATGAATTACATAACTGATGTTAATTGAAATTAAGTCATCTCCTAGAAAATTATTGCTTGATTAAAATAAAATGATTTGATTTTTACAGCTTCTCAAAAGTTTTCACTTTCTTCAGTTTGGAAATAGGACTACTTTTTAATGTCACTTAATACCTGACTCTAGCAAATCAGTCTAATCTCATTACCAATACACTTGACCATCTGGCTCCATAGAAATCAGCAAAAAACAAAATGGTTAAAAATAAATTTTCTGAAATGACAAAAATAAATAAAATAAAATGGCTTTTAGAATCAAAAATTCTAAAATACATATATGTTATTTATTTGTAATGTTTTTTACCATGGGATGGCCTAATTTTTTTTTGTCTGTTCCATTAATACTTGTGATCTACAGGTTTTATTATTGTTTTAATCCATCATCTTTTACAGTCTTTATTTTTAGAGCAGTTTTGGGTTCACTGCAAAATTACGTGAAATGTATAGAGAGTCACTTTGTATCTCCTGCCCCACACATGCACAGATTCCCCTTATTACCAATATTTCCCACCAGAGTGGTACATTCGCTACAATTGATGAGCCTATATCGACACATGATTATCACCCAAAGTCAACAGTTTACATTAGGCTTCACTCTTTTTGAGCCATGAACAAGTCAGAAAAGCTGACAATTTATTTTCATATTGTTTTATTATACAGGAATATATGTGTAGTAATCATATCATCCTGTCAAACATATACCAGATTTCATTCTTATTGCTTGCTTAATTGTCTACTAGTCCTCTAGCCCTATCTGATAAGCTATATGGGCACAAGGACTCTGTCTCTACCAGTATGTAGCACAGGGTCCTAGTATTAGGAGAAAATAAGTATTTGTTAAGGGTCCTACAGTTAGGAGAAAATAAGTATTGTTAAGTCAATCAATCAGCCTTGTCACTTTGCTCAACTAAGAATCTAATCATATTTCAGAATGAAGTTAGCATTTCAACAAAAATTAATGCAAAAATTATGTCATACTATTAAGGATTAAAGACTATTCATATGCACATAAAATAATTTAATGTGGTGAAGTGTACCTTGCAATTGCTTAAGGCTCTTGGTAGAAATACAAATGATGCAGAGAATCTTTGAGAACCAGAAATCATATTTCATATTAATGAATTTGTCAAGTGTTGCAGTAAGAAGGGCATTAGGTAGTAATTGAAGTGTAACTATATAATATAGAAGTAGATATAGTAGTAACCATAGTCTCATTCGATCTAATCTTCAAGAGTATTTAGAATTATATAATACTCAGGGATTACAGTAGTAATTATTTGCTTTCCTCTCAAGGATACACAAATTATCTAAGTAATATTTATATATCATTGACATTTATCAGGGAAATAAATCACTGTATTAGACACAGTATTTTTATAACACATCCTGTTATTTTAATGGGCAGGACAACATAAGACACTATGTGTCAGTCAGCTTGATCCAGATCCAGCTTGATCCAGAAAAATACTGAAACAAACTAACCAAAGTTTTCAAAATCTATGCCCAAAAGATGATAAATATCTGTATGATAATTAAACTGACAATTTAAAGAACATATTATGTTGGCTCAATTTAATTTATATGTATGTAGAAGTACCAGGTACAAAATTTGGAAAAATTATATTTGTATAGCTGCAGTGTCTCTAGTCCGAAAATCCAAAATCCCAAATGCTCCAAAATCTGAAACTTTCTGGGTGTCTACATTACATTCAAAGGAAACACTCCTTAAAGTACTGTGAATTTAAGATATTTGAATTAGGAATGCTCAGTTGAGTAAGTATAATGCAGATATTCTGAAATGTGAAAAAAAAAAATCCAAAATCCAAAACACTTCTGGTTCCAAACACTTTGGCTAAGATACATTCAACTTGTAATATGATTCATCTCAGCATTAGAAATATTTCTGATTTTATCCTAAGGATCTTGTGATTTGCATTAAAACCAACTAATAAAATTTTCTGTAATATGTTTTTTCGTAAGTGGTTAGTTGCCAATATAAGAAAGTAAAAAGGGGCCAGGAGCAGTGGCTTATGCGTGTAATCTCAGCATTTTGGGAGGCCCAGGTGGGACAACACAAGGTCAGGAGTTTGAGATCAGCCTGGCCAACATGGTAAAACCCCATCTCTACTAAAAATACAAAATTTAGCCGGGTGTGGTGGCAGGCTCCTGTAATCCCAGCTACTTAGGAGGCTGAGGCAGGAGAACTGCTTGAACCTGGGAGGCAGAGGTTGCAATGAGCTGAGGTTGGGCCACTGTACTCCAGGTGACAGAGAAAGACTTTGTCTCTGAAAAAAAAAAAAAAAAAAAAAAGTTTAAAGGGACAACACAGGAAAATTGCAGAGAGCACAGAATATGCCTAGGATCAGTCTGTCAGTATTTTAATAATCCAAAAATGAAATATAAATATGAATATTTTCCGCTCATGGTGTAATAGAGTGAAATGTGGCTAGTTTTACTGAAAATATACAAGAAATTGAAACAATTCTTTCCTGGCTTTTATGTGAGAGGAAAAGAAAGTATTCTTGTGTTCAGAAATACATCCAAAGAAAGCTACTGAGCAAATTATACTGAATGTATATTTACAATTTTAAAGTGGAGGTATAACAGTACCTGAAATATACTGAAATGTTGTGTGTGTGTTGAGGGTAAGTTGTCTTTATGTTTGTTAAGTCTCCTAAAGGAAAAACTAAAGGCACTCCTGGAAACACTGTGCTCTATTAATCTTCTCTATTACTCCATTTCAGTTCCCCTTCCAGCTACCACTCCACTTTTGCCATTCATTGAGATAATAACACCTATTTTTTCAAATTGTTAATCACCACCATCACAATCACTGTCATTAATTATATTATTTCAAGATATTATTATTATTCCCATTGCTATCAAGGAATCCAGTTCTGCAACAGCATCTCCTATTATCAGCCATGATAATGGAGTCACACTAAGCTTTCAATGATGATGATACCTTTCTCACCAGAGCATTTCTTACTCATATTTAAAAAATGTCTTCTGGACCCTTTTGGACAACTTATCCAGCTACTAGGTTTTCCAGCCTGATAAGGTATAACTATTTATCCTAAGTGGGTACCCTGCCCACTTCTATAAGCCTATAAATAGGATCAATAGCAAGTGATTGCAGTTTATTTTATGACATAGAATAGATAGAATCAACAGGCTCATAGAAGTGGGCAGGGTACCCACTTCAGAGAAGTAGTTACACCATATAACTAACGTATAGTTAGTCTTCTAACATAGTGCCAGCATCTCTTCCTCATTTATTATAAGACATTGTTCTATTTTTTCCCTCTTAGTCTTCAATAACCGTCTTAGCTCTTTGCTAACACCATGTTCAGGATTGATGCCAGTGTTTTAAATTCTATATCACAGGAAAGTGTTTCCATATTGGAAAACTCTCCCTTATTCAACTTGGTAATAACTCTCCTTATTCAATCTCTGTCCACTTGACCTAGTGCCCTTAGGATCACATCTCTTGCATACTCCTTAGATTCTAGCCAGTCTACGTTAGCCACACAAAGTAGCTTCTTTGGCAATAGTCCCACTCCTGCCTTAGGAAGCCCAGCAATCTTCAGTTGGGCTATGCTGGGAATTGATGCTTGCTGTTGCCTTGGTTGCCCAGAATGGAGGTGCTAGATGCTGAAAGGGGAAAGTATTGTCTTATAGGTCACCTACCTCACATAAAACTCCTTCCCTGGTCTTCAAGCAAGCAGTCTTCTAACAAGGGAGGACTCTTCCAACAGAGGGCCCATACCTGCAGGCCCAGGAAGTTTAGAGGAATGGGGGAGTTCAAGGTTCTCGATTGCATATACCCAGAATTTCCCATTCACAGTCTCAGGATCACATTCATTCCCTAATTTTGGCATAGGAGGTAGGCTGGCAGTAAGAATTCAACTTTCTCTGAAGCTGCATTACTCTTAAGATTAAATCCTGAGCTTGAATCTTCATTCTTTCTGCCCTCAGCTATAAGAGATGAAAGTTTCCTTCAATGCTTCCAAGGAGGCCCTCAGGCTTTCACAAATTGGTGATTGATTAATCAGCCCAAGCTTATCATTATCTCTATCAGTGCTCTGTAACAGCTTCACAACTCCATATCCCTAAAAATAGTTACCATTTTTCTCATACCTTTCAAGCCTCATCAGGGATAGTGCACTGGCTAGTATAACACCTTCCTCAGTATCCCACCTCAGTTTACCACCAAGACAAATTCTAACAATTTCAGGGGTTAGTCATCCTCTGCCTGCCACCAATATTGAAGTTCTTCGTGCCAATAGTTCAATAAATAATCTAAATCAAAAAATACTATCCTAGGTTTTTCTTCCTAGAACCACTCCTGGTACCAAAAGTTCTTGATTGGGTTTCTTAGAGTATGAGACAGAGAATTGCATACAGAGGTTTCTGGCTGAGTACTCTCAGAAGATATACCTGGAAGAAATTGAGGAAAGCAATGCTGGGCAAAGTAGGAGCTTGACCTGCATGTGGTTACAACTGAGGTTTCTGCAGCTCCTGGAGCTGGGCTGCACCTTTATTGTTCTCTCAAATTGAAGCAAGTAGTCCCAGTTTTTTTTTATCTCCACATCAGCCAGTAATTGGTCCACAGGCTGAGTCATGAAGGGAAGTATAACCTTGTGAAAGGCAGTCCCTATGACCTCTGGAAACTCCCAGTGAGGTGCATAGTTGTGAATATCAGCAGCAGACATTCTCCTTAGCCAAAGGGATGCAGGCATAGCACAAATAAAGGACTCACTATGGATGAAAACAAATTAGATGACCTTAAGAAAGCCATAAATCCCTTTAAAAAAAAAAAAAAAAAAAAAGAAGAAAAAGAGGATTTGATGATGGTGATTAAATTATTATTTATTTAAATACTACTACTATTTTATTATAGTGTAAATGTAAAACAATTCATACCCAATGCTGTTACTGCATATTACACAAAATCATATCCATTAATTGAGTTTATAAATTATTGCATAATTTTGGTAATTGGCTTTTAAAATGCTATGTATTATGCAGAAATCTACAAGATTGTTATATAAAGATTTGAATGTTTTAGGGTTTTAAGTGTATTGATGTTTTTTCGTCTGATACAATGGCATATGAGTTCCTGCTCTCTGAGTACATTTTCAGGAATGAATTGGATTTGGGAATCTATATTGTCCAGAAAGAATAACTCTATTAGTTGTCTTACCCTAGGAGGAATTAATAACATGAGATATTATCATTAATAAATGAGAGTTCTGAATGTAGGACAAATGGGATTTAAAAAGTCACTTACGAAGCATGTCAACAAAGAGAAATTTTGACTTTTAGTTTATTTTGAACCGTCATTGAAAGCCTACTGCGTAACAGGCTTAGTGCTAGGTTCTAAGTACATGCAAATAAATAAGGCATAAACTCCATCCTCAAGGAGCTTTCTGTATAGGAGGGAGACACAACAAGGTAAGCAAGTGATTGCAGTTTATTTTGTTAGATAGAATAGTAGCAGACTTACTCGTGTGGTACAAATATGGAAATGATCAACTGGGGTTCATCAGTGAGAAAATCCCTGAATGAGGATGAAGTACGGAATCAGTTTGCAATGTATGTGTATGAGAAAGTGAGGAGAATTACAGGGATAATGAAAAAAGAATTTTAACAAAAGAGAGACCTATTTAAAGGTACTAGAAGAGAAATGGCAAAAGGGCGAAATCTTGGAAAATAGTTCCAGAAGAAATTGGATAGGTAAACCAGATTGACATGGAATGAATTAGAACTAATTAAGAGTTTCTGCTGTGTACTCCTTCCTTAGCGTTTTTTGTCAATATCTTTTAAAGCAATTATTACGTTCTGTGACAACGTCCCTATATTATACTAAGAGATTTGTGAGGTTAGAGGTTGTGTCTTGTTCATCCCTCTATTCTCAAAGTCCTGAAACCTAACATTATGCTTGATACACAGTAATATCAATGTTTTGAATTTCATATAGATGAAACATACCAAGGATAAATACTAATGATAATGATAATAATAATTAGCAATTAATGGTTTTGAAGCATTTAGTATTTACATTAGTAAATAATGCAAAGAGCTAGTGGGTGGTGGGCCATCACTTAGAAAGTAGGCACAAGAGTTAGAAGCGAGAACACAGGGTATAGAAGAGTGGTTCAGAAAAGAAAGTATTCAAGGCTGAGGAGGAACTGTGTTTCACAATATGACCTAGGATGACTGGAACTAGTCCGCTTTCTCTCCTATGGGTTCTGCAGGTTGTCGGTCCTCTGGCTTACATGCAGATTTGTTAGGTAGCTGCCAATCTCACCCCATTTTCATATTCCTAGTTTCTTCTACCTAATCCCCCCAAATCAGCAGATACCTTTCCAGCCTCTTCTTACTCTCTCCTATCAGAAAAAAAGAGAAGAGTGAGGAGAAAATGATAACAGAGGAAAAGAGAAGAAAGAAGCCATTTATATCTGACTGCTGCTATGGGAGTTAAAGAATCTCCTTCTTCTACCTGGCCCCTTTACTGGTGTTCTCCAACCTCTTTGTCTATATTATGATGACCTTACTCATGAGAACTTTTGTATTAAATCCCTGTAAAATTCTAAGTACTTCCTGGAGTTTTCAATAAACTTCTTCTGAATAGTGTTGTCATTTATGTAGAAAACTTTATCTCTTTCTGTCGATGAGCAGTCTCATTTCTAAATGTTTTATTTATACGCGGAACCCACCTTGTAAATCCATCACCCCTTCCCTCGGCCCTATTCATTATCTTCAAGGAAATGGATATATGCACTGTTTCAGGGTATAGAATATGTTGCCATTTCTGTTCTTTAAACAGAGTACCCTAAGCGGGGGCGGGGGGATGGACAGAGAGGAGGGGAGCAGTTCAAGGAAGAAAATGGGTTACAGAGACTGATGATCTGCCTCTTCACTAGTCTGCGCCTGATAAAAGCCAGAGTTAGAGAGAAGAGGATGATTCATATTACTAAGAATTCCTGTAGTTCACCAGCTTCCTTCCATCTTGACTTTCTCCTTGGGAGCTCATGTAGTGCTTACAAATCCTCCCTCCCTTGATGTCAAACCGACGAGAACAGGGATAAAGCACCCTTTATCTGACAAGCAGAAAACTTCTCCCACATTTGCCTGGCAATAATCCAACACAAATCCAAGCCTCAAAGTTGTGCAGAATAAATTAAATGGCCTTTGGGGAACTGCATTGGAAGCTTTGGGATTTCAAATTGTTTTCTCTTTTGTGGTTGCAGAACTAAAGCTATAATGCTGACTTCTTCAAAGCAGCAAGTAGTTAAGTGATACTTTCAATAGCTATTACTTAATGCCCCAGAGTACACCTAGTTAGGGGTGGAAGACCAGAGTGCAGAACAATAAAACTCAAGGTCATCTCAGGTCTCATCCTTCAAGCCTCAGCTTAAATGTCAATTATCTAGGGAATCATTCCCTGACCTTCTAGTCTATAAACACTATCACTGTGCCCTGTGCTTGTCCCCCACATTATTATGATAACTGTAATTATTATTTCTACAATTATGTTAATGCTTTGCCCAATTTCTGAATTAATAAAGCCTGCCTTGACATCTTATTTAATACTGCAGACTGTACTATCATACTCATATTTCAAATGCCCTTCACTCTGCTCTATTTTTCTTTTTTCTTGTCTCTCATCAATCATACTATATAATTTACTTATCAATCATTTTTCTTGCTTATTGCTCATTTTTCTCAGTTAGAATGTACATTCTACAAAGTTAGTGACATTTTGTATTTTGTTCACTGATATATTCTAAGTTCTTAGAAGAGTACATAGAATGTGTTTGATAAATGTTTACTGAGTGAATAAATGAGAAAGAAGACAAAGATCTGATATTCCTCACATTCTCAATGTCTGGTTAATTATCTGCCAAGAATTTCATATTCAGTACCTACTAGTTTGAACATTAATGAATACAATAAAGGAAATTAATAAAACATAGAAATTATTTAAAATCATTGGTTTAACTAGCCATAACTCAATTCTTCAGAACATAATCTACCATAAAACAGATTAATGTTATTTAGTTTGTTCTACAACCTTAAAATAAGTCATTATTAGAGATCCCTAAGTTATATAAGCCACATCTAATCTACACAATACTCTTTGCTGGTGTGAATGAGTACGTGTGTGCCTGCATGTGTGAACTCCAAGTGGTTATGTTTTTCCTGTGTCACCGTCAGCATAGAGAATTAGGAAAAATGAAATCACAAATGAGTCAAAGCATAAAAGTAATTTTGCATGGTTTACTGACATCTTTGCTTTTATTTTATTTCTTCTTTTGGATGTGAATTTCTTAAAATGTGTGTCATATAAAGAAAGATGCCATATAAAAGTTTCAGTATCACCTGTGTATAGGTATTAGCATATATTTTGAAGTTAGTGTATGTTCATATTGACACTTAATTTTACAGAAAAAATACATAATTTCACTATTAAAATATCAAATAATTTGACTTTTTAGGTTAGAAAAAAATAATTTTCTGTAAGAATATTTCCCAAATACGTTTTCTCCAACAAGATACTTTCAGAGGATCTTACCCAATATGAAATAATATTCACCTTAATTGAGACTCTTGCATTTCTCTTTTGCTTTTGTTACTTTTCATAGCCAAAGAAGTATACATTTTCCTTTCATAATTAAGAGTAATTCATTACGATAAATATTTTCGCAAATATTGATTTGAGAGTGAGATTTCAGTCCTAGACACCTCATGGCCTTGCGATGTCCTCTGAGGCTTCCAGGACACTGCCCATTTTACATACAATCAAGTGTCTGTAAATTCAATATGAGAGTATCTGGGATAGTTCTAAGGTCATTAATAGATTACCATCATAAAATCTCCTCTTAAGATTACATGTTACTAATCAAAGGATAGAATTCAGAATAGAGATTATGACTTCATTAGTCATGTTTCTTGTTTAAAATGTTTTCTTAAGCATTGTGATATATATACTGAAGCATAAGAAATATCAAGTGTTTCAAACACATGCCTACCTATACCTTACATTTAAAGCTAGTTTAGATGCATTTAATGACAATATTACAATTATGTTCTGTATTTTGCTTAAAATTGTGACATTGAAATAAGATCCTTTTGTCTGCAAAAACTAAGAACAGAGTAAGCAAAATGATAAATGAAATGAAGGAAGCCTTCTTCTTTACTCTCTAGGGCTGAATTAATAATATTCTCCTAAGTTCATTTCTAAAGAAAGTCTTTGCAAGGGTTTGTATTTCTAGGTTGCAACTGAGCCATGATCTATGAGCTGGAAAATCAAATGAATGTCTTACTTGGAACCATGTTAAACAGTCATGTAGCTAGCACTTACAGGTACATGAAGCAGCACTACAATCGTGAAGATAATTTAAATAAAAATCATACTTTAATTTAAATATTCAGATTATTCTAGCACAGACGTTTAAGACCTGAAATACTGGGAGAGTCACACCAGCTTTTAATCAGTTAATACAGTTCTTAAAAAAAAAAAAAAAAAAAAAAAAAAAAAAAAAAAAAAAAAAAAAAAATTGGTGTATTAAGCCATTCTCACACTGCTATAAAGAACTGCCCCAAAATGGATAATTTATAAAGAAAAGAGGTTTAATCTACTCATAGTTTCACATGGCTAAGGAGGCCTCAGGAAACTTGCAATCATGGCTGAAGGGGAAGCAGGCACACATTACATAGTGGCAGGTGAGAGAGAGGGTATGTGAAGGAGCAACTGCCAAGTACTTATTCAGCTATCAGATTCTTGTGAGAACTCACTATCATGAGAACAGCATGGGGAAAACCATCCCCATGATCTAGTCATCTCCCTCCCTCAACATGTGGGGATTACAGCTCCCTCCCTTGACCCATGGGGATTACAATATGAGATGAGATTTGGGTAGGGACACAGAGCCAAACCATTATCATTTGGTATGGTTAGAATAAGTTCAAGAAAAGCATAGTCATTTCCTATAACTGAACACTACTGGTTGTCTTGTCAAATAAAATTGCTATCATTTCCACAGGTAATTCCAACTTTCCACCTGCAAAGTGAATTTTCTAAACTGAAAAAAATCACGTTAATATTAAGTCTAGTTATTCTCTATATCATTAACAAAAGAATATGTTCCTTCAAAAATCTCCCATCTGTGAGCAACTGAAACTAATATTCTCTTTATTACTGCCTATTTTATTCAAATAATGGCTGCTTAACAGTATTGCATTTTGTTATTATTACTCAAGTACTGGCTATGCATAGCTATAAGCTATGCAGTTTTTTGTGTCATAATAATGATTATATTAATATTCTAATTAGCTTCCTAGTTGATTAGAAAATATCTATAGTTTATTATTGTTATTATACTTTAAGTTCTGGGATACATGTGCAGAACATGCAGGTTTGTTACATAGATACACACATGTCATGGTGATTTGCTGCATGTGAATCATCTACATTAGGTATTTCTCCTAATGCTGTCCTTCCCCTAGACCCCAATCCTCTACAGGCCCCAGTGTGTGATGTTTCCCTCCCCATGACAATGTGTTCTCATTGTTCAACTTCCACTTATAAGTGAGAACATGCAGTGTTTGGTTTTCTGTTCCTGTGTTAGTTTGCTAAGAATGATGGTTTCCAGCTTCATTTACGTCTCTACAAAGTACATGAACTCATCCTTTTTTATAGCTGCATAGTATTCCATGGTGTATATGTGCCACATTTTCTTTACCCAGTCTATCATTGATGGGCATATGAGTTGGTTCCAAGTCTTTGCTATTGTGAATAGTGCTGAAATAAACAAACGCTTGCATTTCTCTAATGACCAGTGATGATGAGCTGTTTTTCATATGTTTGTGGCTGCATAAATGTCTTCTTTTGAGAAGTGTCTGTTCATATCCTTCACTCACTTTTTGATGGTGTTGTTTGCTTTTTTCTTGAAAATTTGTTTAAGTTCCATGTACATTCTGGATATTAGTCCTTTGTCAGATGGATAGATTGCAAATATTTTCTCCCTTTCTGTAGGATGCCTGTTCACTCTGATGATAGTTTCTATTGCTATGCAGAAGCTCTTTTCTTTAATTAGATCCCACTTGTCAATTTTGGCTTTTGTTGCCATGCTTTTGGTGTTTTAATCATGAAGTCTTTGCCCACGCCTATGTCCTGAAAAATATTGCCTAGGTATTCTTCTAGGGATTTTATGATTTTAGTATTTATATTTAATCCAACTTAATTTTTGTATAATGTATAAGGAATGGTCCAGTTTCCATTTTCTACATATGGCTAGCCAGTTTTCCCAACACAATTTATTAAATAGGAAATCTTTTCCCCATTGCTTGTTTTTGTCAGGTTTGTCAAAGATCAGATCGTTGTAGATGTGTGGTCTTATTCCTGAGGCCTATGTTCTGTTCCATTGGTCTATATATCTTGGTCTATATATATACCATTGATCTATATATTTCAATACCAGTACCATGCTGTTTTGATTACTGTAGCCTTGTAGTATACTTTGAAGTTGGGTAGTGTGATGCCTCTAGCTTTGTTCATTTTGCTTAAGACTGTCTTCCCTACAGGTGCTCTTTTTTGGTTCCATATGAAATTTAAAGTAGTTTTATCTAATTGTGTGAAGAAAGTCAATGATAGCTTGATGGGGATAGCACTGAATCTATAAATTTCTTTGGGCAACATGGTTATTTTCAAGATGTTGATTCTTCCTATCCAAGCGCATGAAATGTTTTTCCATTTGTTTGTGTTCTCTCTTATTTCCTTGAGCAATGATTTATAGTTTTCCTTGAAGCAGTGCTTCACATCCCTTGTGAGTTGTATTCCTAGGTATTTTGTTCTCTTTGTAGCAATTGTGAATGGGCGTTCACTCATGATTTGGCTCTCTGTTGGTCTATTATTGGTGTATAGGAATGTACATTGATTTTTTTTATCCTGAGACTGTTGAAGTTGCTTATCAGATTAGAAAGATTTGAGGCCGATATGATGGGCTTTTCTAAATATACAATCATGTCATCTGCAAACAGAGACAAATTTAACTTCCTCTCTTCCTATTTGAATGTTCTTTATTTCTTTCTCTTGCTGATTGCCCTGACCAGAACTTCCAATACTATGTTGAATAGGAGTAGTGAGAGAGGGGCATCGTTGTCTTATGCCAGTTTTCAAAGGGAATGATTCCAGAGCTTTTGCCCATTCAGTATGATATTGGCTGTGAGTTTGTAATAAACCGCTCTTACTATTTTGAGATATGTTCCATCAATACCTAGTTTATCAAGAGCTTTTAGCATGAAGGGCTACTGAATTTTATCAAAGGCCTTTTCTGAATCTATTGAGATAATCATGCTGTTTTTGTCATTGGTTCTGTTTATGTGACAAATTGTTTAGTGATTTTTCATATGTTGAACCAGCCTTGCATCCCAGGGATGAAGCTGACTTGATCATGCTGGATAACCTTTTTGATGTGTTGCTGGATTTTGTTTGCCAGTATTTTATTGAGGGTTTTTGCATTGATGTTCATCAGGGGTATTGGCCTAAAATTTTCTTTGTGTGTGTGTGTGTGTGTGTGTGTCTCTGCCAGCTTTTGTTATCAGGATGATCCTGGCCTCATAAAATGAGTTAGGGAGAAGTCTCTCTTTTTCTATGGTTTAGAATAGTTTCAGAAGGAATGGTACCGGTCCTCTTTCTACCTCTGGCAGAATTCGGCTGTGAATCTGTCTGGTCGTGGGCTTTCTTTTGTTGCTAGGCTATTAATTTCTGCCTCAATTTCAGAACTTGTTATTGGTCTATTCAGGGATTTGACTTCTTCCTGGTTTAGTCTTGGGAGGGTGTATTTGTCCAGGAATTTATCAATTTCTTCTAGATTTTCCAGTTTGTTTGCATAGAGGTGTTTATAGTATTTTCTGACAGTAGTTTGTATTTCTGTGGGATCAGAGGTGATATCCCCCCCTTTTTTTTATTGTGTCTATTCGATTCTTCTATCTTTTCTTCTTTATTAGTCTGGCTAATGGTCTACCTATTTTGTTAATCTTTTCAAAAAGCTAGTTCCTGGATTCATTCATTTTTTGAAGGGTCTTTCATACCTTTATCGCATTCAGTTCTGCTCCGATCTTAGATATTTCTCGTCTTCTGCTAGCTTTCGAATTTGTTTGCTCTTGCTTCTCTAGTTTTTTTTCATTGTGATGTTAGGGTGTCGATTTTACATCTTTCTGGCTTTATCTTGTGGGTACTCAGTGTTATAAATTTCCCTCTAAACACTGCTTTAGCTGGGTCCCAAAGATTCTGATATGTTTATGTCTTTGTTTTCATGGGTTTCAAGTAACTTACTTATTTCTGTCTTAATTTCATTATGCATCCAGTAGTTATTCAGAAGCAGATTGTTCTGTTTCCATGTAGTTGTGCAGTTTTGAGTGAGTTTCTTAATCCTGAGTTCTAATTTGATTGCATTGTAGTCTGACTGTTTATTTCCACTCTTTGGTATTTGTGGTAGAGTGTTTTACTACCAATTATGTGGTCAATTTTAGAATGAGTGCGACATGGTGCTGAGGAGAATGTATATTCTTTTGATTTGGTGTGTAGAGTTCTATAGATGTCTATTAGGTCCACTTGGTCCAGAACTGAGTTCAAGTCCTGAATACTCTTGCTAATTTTCTGTCTCATTGATCTATATAATATGAGTCCAAGTACTGAATATTCTTGCTTATTTTCTGTCTCATTGATCTAATATTTGCAGTGAGGTGTTAAAGTAATCTACTATTATTGTGTGAGAGTCTAAGTTTCTTTGTAGGTCTGAAAGAACTTGCTTTATGAATCTGTGTGCTCCTGTATTGGGTGTATATATATTTAGGATAGTTACTTCTTGCTGTATTAATCTCTTTACCATCATGTAATGCCCTTGTCTTTTTTTATCTTTATTTGTTTAAAGTCTGTTTTATCAGAGACTAGTATGGCAATTCCTCATATATATATATATATATATTTGCTTTTCATTTACTTGGTAAATATTTCCCCATCCCTTTATTTTGAGCCTATGTGTGTTTACAATTGAGAAGGTCCCCTGAATACAGCACACCAATGGGTTTTGACTTTATCCAATTTGCCAGTCTATGTCTTTTAATTGGATGATTTAGCCCATTTACATTTATGGTTAATATTGTCATCTGTGAATTTGATCCTGTCATTATGATGCTAGCTGATTATTTTGCCCATTAAGTGATGTGCTTTCTTTACAGTGTTGATGGTCTTTACAATTTGGTATGCTTTTGCAGTGGCTAGTACTGGTTGTTCCTTTCCATATTTAGTGCTTCCTTCAGGAGCTCTTGTAAGGCAGGCCTGGTGGTGATGAAATCTCTCAGCAGTTGCTTGTCTGTAAAGAATTTTATTCCTCCTTCACTTATGAAGCTTAGTTTGGTTGGATACGTAATTCTGGGTTGAAAATTTATTTCTTTAAGAACATTGGCCCCCACTCTCTTCTGGCTTATAGGATTTCTGTAAAGACATCTGCTAGTAGTCTGAAGGGCTTCCCTTTGTGGGTAACCCAACCATTCTTTCTCGCTACCCTTAACATTTTTTTCTTTAATTTCAACCTTGTTTAATCTGACAATTATGTGTCTTAGGGTTGCTCCTCTGGAGGAGTATGTTTGTGGTGTTTTCTGTATTTCCTGAATTTGAATGTTGGCCTGTCATGCTAGGTTGGGGAAGTTCTTCTGGATAATATTCTGAAGAGTGTTTTTCAACTTCGTTCTATTCTCCCCATCACTTTTAAGTACACCAATCAAACATAGGTTTGGTCTTTTCACATAGTCTCATATTTTCTTAGAGGCTTTGTTCATTCCTTTTCATTCTTTTTTCTCTAATCTTTTCTTCAGGCTTCATTTCATTAAGTTTATTTTCAATCTCTGATATCCTTTCTTCTGCCTAATTGATTCAGCTATTGATATTTGTGTATGTTTCACTAAATTCTCATGCTATGTTTTTCAGCTACATCAGGTCATTTACGTTCTTCTCTACACTGGTTATTCTAGTTAGCAATTCATCTAACCTATTTTCAAGGTTCTTAGCTTCCTTGCATTGGGTTAGAACATGCTCCTGTAGCTCAGAGGAGTTTGTTATTTTGTCACCTTCTGAAGCCTACTTCTGTCAATTCGTCAAACTCATTCTCTGCCCAGTTTTGTTCCCTTGCTGGCAAGGAATTGTGATCCTTTGGAGAAGAGGAGACATTCTGGTTTTTGGAAATTTCAATCTTTTTGAGCTGGTTTTTCCTCACCATCATGGATTTATCTACCTTTGGTCTTTGATATTGGTAACCTACAGGTGCAGTTTTCGTGTGGATGTGTTTTATGTTGATGTTGATGCTATTTCTTTCTGTTTGTTAGTTTTCCTTCTAACAGTCAGGCTCCTCTGCTGCAATTTGCAGGAGGTCCAATCCAGACCCTGTTTTCCTGGGTATCACCAGTGGAGGCTGTAGAATAGCAAAGATTGCTGCCTGTTCCTTCCTCTGGAAGCTTCATCCCATTGGGGAACCTGACAGATTCCAGCCAGAGCTCTCCTGTGTGAGGTATCTGCCAGTCCCTGCTGGGAGATGTCTCCTAGTTAGGCAGCATTGAGGTCAGGGACCCACTTGAGGAGGCAGTCTGTCCCTTAGCAGAGTGCAAGTGCTGTGCTGGGATATTTGCTGTTCTCTTCAGAGCCAGCAGGCAGGAATGTTTTATTAGCTGAAGCTGCACCCACAGCCTCTCATTTCCCAGGTGCTCTGTCCCAGGAAGATGAGAGTTTTATCTATAAGCCCCTGACTGGAGCTGCTGCCTTTCTTTCAGAGTTGGTCTGCTCAGAGAGGAGGATTCCAGAGAGGCAGTCCAGCTATAGCCACTTTGCAGAGCTGAGGTGGGTTCCACCCAGTTTGAAAGTCCTGGCAGCTTTGCTTACACTGTGAGGGAAAAACTGCTACTCAAGCCTCAGTAATGGTGAACACCCCTCCCCACACCAGGTTCAAGCATTCCAGGTCGACTTCAGACTGCTGTGCTGGCAGTAAGAATTTCAAGCCAATGGATTTTAGCTTGCTGGGCTCTGTAGGGGTGGGATCCACTCAGCTAGACCATTTGGCTCCCTGGCTTCAGCTTTCTTTCCAGGGGAGTGAATGGTTCTCTCTCACTGGCATTCCAGGTGCCACTGGGGTATTAGAAAACATCCTGCCGCTAGCTTGATGTCTGCCCAAATGGCTGCCCAGTTTTGTGCTTGAAACACAGGGCCCTGGTGGTATAGGCACTCAAGGGAATCTCCTGGTCTGTGGGTTGCCAAGTCTGTGGGAAACGTGTAGCAGATGGGCCAGAATGCACAGTTCCTTATGGCACAGTCCTTCAGAGCTTCCCTTGGCTTTGGGAGGGAGTTCCCCGACCCCCTGTCCTTCCCAGGTGAGGCAACACCCCATCCTGCTTTGGCTCACCCTCCATGGGCTGCACCCACTTCTAACCAGTCCTAAAGAGATGACCCGGGTACCTCAGTTGGAAACGCAGAAATCAACCATCTTCTGTGTTGATTTCTCTGGGAGCTGCAGACCAGAGCTATTCTTATTCTGCTATCTTGCCAGCCACTTCTGTAGTTTTTAATGTTAAATCAAACTATTAACTCTTTAAGACTTTGATGATTATAATCAGAAGGGTTTCTGAGAAAAAAGTTTAGATTCTGAGTCTTCATTTTCTCCTTTTGAAAGTTTTATAGCTTCAGAAGTGTCCACTTACATGTATTTTTCTAGTGTTTCCAGAATTTTCAAGTTTATACTCTAAAATATTATTATAAGCTTAGAAACAGGAAAGATAAAAGAAACGGGTTCATTTGAATACCCTCTTCCTCTCTTTCCCTCTTTCTCAACAAAGTCTCTCTCCTTTCAAACATAGTTCAGTTTTTATGAAGAAAATGTGACCAAACCTTACCAACGCTCATGCTGTGATAACTGTACATCTGATTTGACCTCAGCTCCACAGAAGACAACATTCATATGGCTTTAATATGCATGGAGATAATTGTAAATATGTGTTACAATTACATATATATATATTTATATATATTACATTATATATAAATTACAATTATCTACACTCCTGTATATACCAATACTCCCTTGAAATATGGTCTGTTCTGAGTTCCTCAAGAACAGAGAATTCTAGGGCACATGTAATCTGAGGGCACTTCATTATGTACTTTTATCACCAGTTATTTCATTTTGAATTAATATTTTATTGTAGGGACATAGGATTGTTTTTACAGTGAACCATCTCTGACTGTACATCTATAAGAACTAAATTTAGCTTCTGCCAATATATTTAATAAGAGAAATTCAGCTAATTTCATCAAATTGCTTCTACAAATGATCATTTGGATAATTTAGTATGAGGAAGAATAGAAATAAATATTTTTCACTCATTGAATTTATGCTAGCAAATTATATAATACAAAAATTTAAGTTAAAATAATAAGGATTAGTTTTCAAAATACTCCTTTGTTCTAATTACTGAGATATTCTTAATAATAACATTTTTTCCAGCATTATTGAGGCATAACTGATGAATAGAAATTGTATATTATTTCTGGTGTACAGTGTGATGTTCTATGTGCATATTGTGAAACGATTACCATAATCAAGCTAATTAACATATTCATCTCTTTGCATAGTTACCTTTTCATGTGTGTGAGAGAACACTTAAGATCTAGTCTCTCTGCAAATTTTAAGTACACAATATGGTATCCTGTAACAACATTTTGAGGCTCAAGCATCCATATAACTCTCTTGATCCTTTATTTTTTATGTGAAGACAAAAGAAAATATATCGTGACTCTGAAATGCTATAATCAGAATTATAATACACAGCAGGAGATTAGAAATTATTGGCATAAAATGATGTCAAACTAAATTTTGCACCTACAGACAAAAATGAATAAAATTCCTTTCCATCAAATGTATAAAAGTTAAACCAATTTATCTAATAGTAAAAGCATTGATTTTATGCGGTATTTTTCAGACCTTAGCCATATTTAGCCTTTCAAATCACCAGGATAAATAACTTTCTGATGCCTTGCTTCCCTTAGCTTTGTTGTTATTATACAGCTTTATCTGACATAATTTTTAAATATGTATTTTTGACAAATCTCCAATTTTCAATTGGTTTGTATTTATAAAAATCCAATTTCTAAATATCTTATCCATGTTGGCTAACATTCACAAAAAAAAAAAAGATCACTTTATCAACTGGGGCTAATTCTAGAGACTAAACAAAAAAAAATCATCTATTATTTTCAAATTCGCTCTGCTGTTTATACTCTGGTATACACCAGTACTCCCTTGAAATATAGTCTGCTCTGAGTTCCTCAAACACAGAGAGTTCTAGGGCACATATACTGTTAGGGCACTTCATTATGTATTTTTGTCACCAGTTATTTTGTTTTGAATCAATACTTTATTTCAGGGACATGGGATTGTTTTTACAGTGAACCATCTCTGACTCTCAAGCTATTGCCTACAATCACTGTTATTAATGCAGTACCATCACATGAGAGCCAAGGATTAAATCTGCCAAAACAAGCCTAAGATTTTATAGTCATGAGGAAATTAATTACCACACATAGAAATAAAACTAGTCACATCCCCAGATTATTTCAAAGTAGTCATTTTACAATATTGCCTGCTAGAGGATTAGTCTGATTGATGACACCATTTCTCCTGAAACTTTTGCCGTCTTAAAACCTAACGATAGATATCAGGATAAAACTATTTTACTCTACTTTAGGCCACTTCTATTATTTTGAACCTTTGCGCCATTTTATTTTTACTCTTAACCCAAAGAGGACTTTCTCTTTATTTTCCTACCTCTCTTACCAGGAGTCACTCACTACCGGGCCATGCAGGGCAGAGAGGATTGTCCATTTAATAAGGAATTACTGCCATCTTGTGGCTACCATAATTGAAGGTATATATTTCTAATGCTCTAGACAATAAAAAATAAATAAAAGATCGAGATGTTAATATGCTATTTTATCCATTTTAATTTCAACATACCTCATTAAAGAGACACTATGACACACAACGTTTTTTAGTGAAAATATGTATATGAGTATTAGAGCATGCAGGAAGACGATCTCTGTTCCACACTTCATCAAAATCCAGCAGTAAATGAAAAATGCAAAGTTTCAATCTAAAATAAAAATGTGAGTCTGCACAGGACAATTACGTAGAAAACTAAGTGGAGGCATTAACAATTTCTAACACCCACCCCTACTTCAGCAATTTATCTTCATTTCTTTTAATGCTAGGAATTTGTAGAGGATCATAATTCAGTAGGTTCAAATATTTCTAACTCTGAGGTGACATGTTTGCCACACATCTCAATAGCCCATGTCAGCACCGGAAATTGGCCAAGACCTACCAATAACCAGAAACAGATTTGAAGTAAATGCTTCTCTCAGATCTGTATGGCACATGTTGTCCTCAATATTCTTTCCCTTGACATGTGACAAATTTGCAAATTCTACGTTTTTAAGATTCACATGGTAGAGCCAGTAAAACACTGGCAGTGAGATCCAATAAGCACATCTCAGAACACTTTGTTCTGAAAGCATAAAGCAAAAATATAACTCTGCTTCTCTGTCAAGATATGTGACATCATTTAAAGCAAAAATTTGTTTTTTGAGAGAAGTCTTCAAGGTTTATTTATCTGAATGCATTTGATTGAGGAAAGCAGCTTACTAAAATCTTATTTAAAAAACGAGATGTTCAAAAAGAACATTTTCTCCTCATGTGTATTGGGTTGAAGTGTAAAAGCTTAAATAATGGCAGAAAACACTCCACCTGGTGGTAGAAGAGAAAGGGTGGCAGCTTTCTGCCGAAGATCCTCAGACAAAAAGATGGAGTGAATCAACAGAATACAAGTCTAGCTAGAAGCCGTGTCAGATACTCCACTGCAGTTGGTGAGCATCTTAAAAGCAAAATCCCAACAGAATCTGTCTCTCTATAAATCTTTCCACCCCTTTCCATTACTAGGTGGGTATTGTTGGCTCTAAGCCATCTGATTTTACTATGATTTATTAACTGCTATGCATTATATATGAGATTCAGGTTTGCTGAAGAGTTACCTTATGGTCATTGTTGCATACAAATCAGCTACTGTTAGAGAGGTTTATTGCATCATTTTACTCTGCCAGCACTTCTGTTGAGGCATAAATGTAACTGGAAAAGAAAACCCCTCCTGTTAAATTTTCCCATATATGTTACTAGCACATGCAGTGCATGTTAAGAACAATAGTCTTTTGTTCTGTTCTGTTTATAAAAAGAAGAAAAAGCATCCAGAACAATGGGGAAGAAATAAAAACTTTTGTCTAAATCAAAGGATTGGTATTCTCCAAATCGTTGCTACCACATTGAGCCATTTTCTCTGGTAAGACCAACTGAAACCTGAGAAAGAACAATAATGTGAGCAAAACCAATTTACGCTTGGTAGGAAATTGGAAAAAACGGTAGCAGAGATCTAAGCAGATCTGTCTCTGAAATAAGCTACCACAAAACAGTACTTCCACACTCTTTTTTTTTTTTAAACGTTGAGCCATTTGATTAACTAAGTAAGTCAACTCGAATTTCTAGTCCAGCTCTCAGTACAATGGTTTGACAGCTTGCCTTTAGCACTTTGCTTACCTGTTTGCTCATAGCTGGCATAAACAATCAAGACAAAAGCAACACATTACCTAAATGGCCTTGGTTTACCTGCAACATAAGGGAGAATGGATATTGTTTTACATACCCAACAGAAAGGGAAAAGGCATGGCTGACCATATTTTTTTAATTTTAAGCTGGAAAAGGAGGGATGTTTTCCTTCCTTTCTGAAATTTTGCCAGGTTATCCTAACTGAAAGCATTGCTGTCAGCTTTAATGTGGCATGCTATTAAATGTTTCTGAAGAAAGACGTTATTATTAGGTAACAGCATTATGCCCAAGAATGAGTCAAATATTCTGCACTCTCAGCTTTAGCAAGCCTTCTGCAGGCATACTAGAATCATATCTACTAAGATATATATAAAATGACTTTAGAATCTTAACAATGTAGATATAAATATATGTATTTGTTTTAAAATTTTTTATCTAAGTTATCCATGAATGCATTTTCTATTATCTTTAATTAGCTTGATTTCCTTTTAACTAATTGAGTGGCATGGTGAAAACATTTTCAAAGTAGTTTAGTATAAAACTACTTATTGGAGTCCCACTCTATGCCTACTGATCACTTTTAAGCATAACAGAGAAGAATGACTTGTTGACCTTAGAGATTCTTAATGTCTTCAAGTATCTGATTTTTATAGAAATTTTCCATGTATAGCAAGTTTTATGTCACAAAAACTGCCAGAGAGAGAGGAGATGCTTAGAAGGAAAATGAGACCTTGAAGGAGAGGGCAAACAACATGAACCGAGAGAGTAAACTGTTCTCATGCATAGGTAACTTTGAAAACTATCAATGATAGGTTATACCATCATTAATAGTATAGCCTATATTCTATAATGAACAAATAAATCAAAATAAATCCATATTCTATAATGTCATCAATGCCTTGAAACTGAAGACTTTTCGAGTTTCCTGGATCAATGCTTGAGAAATGCCCTAAATACAGGATTACAATTTCATGTGATAACCATCCCATGTCCCACCTCTGCCTCCTGAATTTTCCTTTTTGGGGGATATTGTTTTCCTTCCCAAAGTGTATATGATTCAGAGATGTGGAAAACACATCTTCTAAAAAGAAACTATTAATTGGCATATGATATTATTATACTGCTTTAATTTCCTTTGGGAAAAAAACCTTAAAACCAAATAATTAACAATGTTTAAAAGATTTTCAAAATGTGTGATTGAAAAATCTCAGAAGCAACCCCTGAACTATTGTGTCATGCAGTTTGTGTGTATTACAGTGTCTTTTTAAAAAATCAGTGTTTATGATCTCTATTTTCTGGGTGACTAACATGAATTAAAATGGACTGCACAATCAGAAAGTGAAGATCAGCATGCATCGCTTATTCCAGTTTTTCTATCTTCCAATGACACTATTTAGACTGATAAACATCACTTGGCCTTGGCAATCTAGACACACCGGTCTGTGAATAAACCCTAATTAAGTTAAGTGGTATCTCTCTAAGGACATCTGCTACCAAAAGTTTCAAATATCCACAACAAAACATAATATTCCAACTTCCAGAAACATGATTAATATAAAAATATTTTTCTCCAAAAGAGTATAAAGTTATGATTTGAGATATTGCTTCCAACATTTTGGAGCTACAAAACTTCCAGTCTTATGTCACTTTTTTTTTTTTTTTTGTCAGTTATTTACATCCTCTTACTCCACACACAGTTTGACAGGTGTAATCAAAATGAATGTAAACAATTAAACAGAAAAGCATGATTATGTAGTGGAGGTTGGAAGAAAATCTAAGAATTTTTTCTCTCTTTGGTGAGGAAGTGGCTTAGTTAAACTTTCCCTTGACCTCTATTGATTTATGATACACTTACTTTCAGATGTTGTCTCTACAAAGCAAAGTGAAATGGACGGTTTTCCAGCTAATTTGTTTTGTATGGACCGCCAAGCTGGACACTTGCAGACCACAAAGTCTGTGAATGAGAACCTAGGAGCTGGCATGAGAAGAATTGAGCTGGAACATTCGCCATCACTGAATAAGTAACTTAAACTCTTGACTCCTTCCCTGTACAACTGGAATAAGACACCACCCTGACTTTTACATAGTTTGTGAGCTAATAAGATAATGCTTATATACCTGTTTTAATATGAATAAACCGTTATTAAAACAGCACATAATCATTTTTACTACACCAGTCTTCATTATAAATTATTTTATATGCATTTATAGGACTGAGTTGCTAGATTTCAAATGAATGATGATGAGTTACACCAAGATAATTAATATAGGCATTTATAATATTTATAGACAAAAATTTTTATTTTTCATATTTCTGACGATGAGAGAAAGATTTTGTCTAATGCTGTTAAATAAGCTGGATGTACTCAAATTTTCACATTTTCTAATAAAAAGAGATTTTAAGAGGAAAAAAATGTTTATCAAATGCTCATATGGGTAGAAGTAAAATTTTTGTTGTGGGCAATTTAAAGGGCACCTCTCTCGACAACACTGAATTTATGCAAACACTGAGTATTACTTGATTCAGTCAATGTCAGTTGTAAGTTTAAGGTAATTACAGCGGTTAAATGGGATGGAGGAGGATAGGTATCACAAACTGGGGGATAAGGAAAGGAACTTCAGTGGTCTTGAAAAATTTAAGACAGAATTTGATCTTTCTTGTTTTTTAAAAACAAGGTGCCCCATCATCCTTTAATTCACCGGTAAGAATATGAAGCTGCATCCTGCATGCTACATAGCATAAGGTGATTTAATGCATTTTCCATGTTTAACAGTATATTACAATACAGTTTATACATATTCAAAACAATTGTCAGGCTACAGCTTTGTCACATTGTGCGTTATTTACAATCACTTGTAAATCCAGAAAAATACACATGCAGAGAAATGAAAGCAGGAGGTAGAGATTGTTTTAATGTGATTATATTGGCATCTGATATGATGGGTGCTTTGGACCATATTGACATGAGTGAGGATTCTATGTAGCAACTGTTCAATACCATCCGTTGGACTTCTCTGATAGACCACTTAACTATCTCAGCTTTTCTAGTGATCATCTCATTTATCTAGGATTATTGCACTGAATTTACTGTTTGGTTTTCTTCCAGAACTGAAATGTCAAGTCCAGTGTCATGTATGCAGTAGCTTTGTGCTGTGAGAGCTTCACAGATCCCCCAAAAGCTGCTAGCAGTTGATCTTTGGATAGAGCTAGAAATAAATAAATCCTCTTTAGCAGATCAATATTCATCCCATTTAATGCTTGATGTGAAACTTGTGGATTTGTGGTGGTAATGCTGATGTACAGCTAATCGTTGAAAATGGGCATTAGGGCTTTTATAGCATGGCAACATATTGTCAGGCAGGAAGGGAAAGAAATGGAAAACACAGCCCAGAAAAAAAAAATGGTAAGTTTATATAAATTTGCTGCACATTTGGAATCCACTTGGGGTGTTTTACTATGCAATACTAGAAGCTAATAACATGGACAACAAACAGATCTGCTCTGTAAAAGAAATCTCTGTGGCCTTTACTTGGTTTGTCTCTCTTTGTTAGACTGTGTATAAAAATGACTCATTTTGAGACCCTGGTGTTAAAGAAATTAATACTGAATTTTTTTTTCTTTTTCTGATTATTACAAGTTTCAACAGTTACAGCACAAAAACTAGTTTCACATAAAAACTATAACTTGGAAAAACAACAGAGCTTTCACACTGGAAATTCATACTAAATTTTTTTTTTTTAATGAATGAGAGTTTTATACTTAAAAGAATGGAATATAAAATCATGTCCTGAATAAACTCAAACTGACTAGGAATTTCATCCGTCTAGTGAGAGAAGTTTAAAATATGGCTAGTGCCAATGGTTAAGGTATTTTTTTTTCTAGTCTGTGGTGTGAGAATCATATATCACACATTTCTTAGATTGCAAGGGTTAAATTTATCCTTTTTGATTCAACAATTTTATTTTTTGCTGTAGATATATGATAATTCCTACTATCATGGTGTCAGAAAAAGCAAGTTGGTGCTGGGCATTCTTTGCAAGCAATAACTTTTAGCCCAAGCACATAAGCTGTGATACAGACACTTGTGGTCATCAATGGCATACATATTTTCAACCGTATTTCTTGATTATTAATTTAATGTAATACAAGCAAAATGTATATGTTATCCTTCTGTGAAAACTTTGGCTTCTCAATGTTCTTACTGATTTAGGCTGCCCCTCCTGAATTTTAGAAGGCGTCAAAACTTACTTGTTAACGGGATGCCTTTATGAGTAAAACATGAGAAATATGCACTTACTGTAAGCATTGAAACTAGAGAACTGATACGGATTTGTTTTCCCTGGGATATTCTTTCTTAAATAGTGAGTTTTCATTTACATTTACTGAGAAATGAAACATTATAAACTTTACATGCCAGGAGAGGTCATTAAGCCTAAAACATGCAGAGTAACATCTGCTGGCTACAGATACTTGGTGGACTTCTCAGAAGTGTCAGCTTCCGTTGTGCAAGCCCTAAACTTTACAACTGATTAATATTTTCCCCTGGTAAGGGACCTTGGGCAGTCACAGTTCCCCTGGTTTGCCAAGGCTGACAGATGAGCAGGCAGGTCATGGTCACAAGATAATGTTTATCTGGTGAAAAGTAAATCAGTAAACAGCGGAGGAAAGGTATGTTTATGCTGGAGGCCATGAAAGTTGGGAAATAGTAACGTGCGAGGCAGAAGATAACAATTGGGAAAGTACGCGGGTGTGGCTGCAGCACTATATACCTGTAAGTTCATGCACATACATGCAGAAATGCATTCTGCTAACCTGGATATGCAAAGAGGCATGATAATATATGAATGTGTAAGCACTGAGACACAATCCATTGTTATGTGTGGATGTGTGTGTGAGCGCATATATACAAATGGGATATCTTAGTCCCCTTCTAGGGCTTGAAAAGACAAATGTATCTGAAAATGTCTGTCTTGAAAGTAAAAATCTTAAAGCTTGTATCAATTCATGAATAACTGAATAACAAACACAGAAGGTGGGGTGTCTTCTTTCTACCTTTAGATTTTGAAGTTGGTATCAGAGAAGATGAACAACCTTTTGTTCTACACAGCAAACCTTTTAACCTGAAGAATGTTGGGCTGATTGACCTGCTGTGACAATTCTCACATAGATCTAAAATGATACACAAGTCAAGGATTTTGTATTTTTCAATCCAGAAATTAAATATTTTACAAGTTCTGGATATTTTGTTTATAGGAAATTATTATTAGGAACTTCACAGCTGACACATTATTTGATATACTGAGTCATTAGAAAACTAGTAAATATTTCACAGTTATTCACTATATATTTATTGTTATTCATAATTAATAATGTAACCATTGTTAACAATTATTACATTCTCCCACATGAGTTCTGGAAAGTACTATTCATGCAGCTTCTTAGGAATAAAGAAAAAATATGTCCCCAAGCACCTGTAGAACAACTTGCTTCATATTCTCCTCTCAGTTACCATGCTGCTCATTTAAAGAGAAAAAGACTTGGAAACATTTTTTCTAAAGCAGATGTTACTAGGTTCACCATTTTCTGTGTGTTGGCTACTCAGAAACCAAGAGACAAATGATGCATTTGTTCTTATATTTATAATTATTTTTTACTTATTGATTTCTTCAACAAATAGTTACCGAACACATTTTGTGTGGAAGCCAAGATGTGGCTCTTGATCAGGGTGACACATCTCGTTTTTGCCTTTTCTTTAGTCCTTGAAACATTGATATGTAAGTACTTATTTTTGAGATGTCCATGTTTGTCATCTGTACCAAATTATTTGTGGAGCAATATCAAGTATAAATAAATAACACAAAGATGGTTGGGGTGGTGAATGGATGAACAACAATTAAAGCATATTCTATCAAGACATGCATATGGATACATAGATATATAGACAGCTAGCAGGTTGTGTGAAGGGGCTTATGTTATTATGGGATCCTGGCTACTCACAAATTGTAGAGCTTTGCTAATTCTCCTAGATCAGAATCTATCAGCTGAGCAACAGATTAGATTCCTCCATGGGAAACAAAACTACCCAGGCTGCACTACTTACAGAAAGAAGCAGGGTCAGCTTCCTAAATTACAGAAAATAAGACCTAAATTTTTCCTAGATATTAAGTAATTGGAGTAGCACCCACATGTAGGTAGAATGGAAAATTAAAAGAAAAATTCAATGATTCAGAAATTATTCAATGTTTCTTTAGAGAGGACTAGAGAGAGAAAAAATGTACATAGAATAAATTTATGTTGTTCAAAATATGTGGGCGTATTATGGAACCAAAAATCAGGTTATATTCAGGGAGTAAGTCCTTCAGCCCATCTCTCTGGAGTGAAAGGCTTCAAAGATTATATATTACCTTGAGTGATGTGTTGGTTGACACTATGTCTTCCAGGGGATTTAGAATCATAAAATGATAGAGTCACTTAATTTTATGTGGGGGTTGAGATTCAACCAACCCCCACATAAAATTAGTTGGGGTACAACTTTCTAAAAGTTCTAATCAAACCAGTGGTGAAATCTTGATGGTCTGGGTGAGAACTAAGATTTTTTCTTACTAATATTTCAGACCCAATTTCTCACCTCATTTCAGATAAAATGAGTCCATTTTCTGGTAGGTTTTCTATTGTGAAACGTCTTCCATGGACTAATGTACACAAGAGAGACCTGGCCTTGTGAGTCACTGGCAGACGGATGCTTTATCAGTGTGTTTTGTCTGTGTAAATATAATTTCTAATATTTTAACTAAAATTTGCCAGAAAAAATACTCTTTGAATGTGGAAGTTCATCACTTTACCACACTTCCACTAATCCCTGTTAAAATATTATAAATAACATAGAGCTTAGAGTTGCAAAACAGAGACCTAACAAGACTTAACCAAAAATCTTTTGTAAAAGATTCAGGTAAAACCTTACAACCGATAACTAAACCAACACGCTTTGATCCACATGAATTATCTATAGTCTTTATCTGTCTTATCTTTAGAAAAATGGAGAAGAAAAAAAATCCTCATATTTTAAGCAGATTATTTTATAGAGGCTTTTCAAAAAAAGAAAGAAAGAAAGAAAGAAAGAAAGAAAGAAAGAAAGAAAGAAAGAAAGAAAGAAAGAAAAAAGAAAGAAAAGAAAGAAAGAAAGAAAATGTCCCTTGGGAGTTCAAGATATTTCTATAAGTAACTCTTTTCTAAGACAGGTTAATTGGCTCTAGTTTTACAAACCTACGAGGCCTTTTCATTGCTGGAATAAGCAGAGGTTACTTGCAAAGCTCCTTGAAAAGACCTGTGCCCTCTTTTTATGAAGACAATGAAGGAGCTGGAATTTTATACCACAGACAATGATCCAGAGACAGGAAGACACTTTGATGTTCAAATAATTCGACAAGTTTTGGCATTTTTAAAAAATAGCAAAAAGGATCTTTGCCGAATTTTTATTTTGTTTTTGTTCTGTTTTCAGTTCACACAGGCGGGTTCAGACAGGAAGTACAGCCTGAGCGACTCAGCCAGATCTACAAGGATTAGTTACAGCAAGAAGGCTGTTGTGTGAATCTGAGTCGCTTTTTTTTTTCTTTTATAGCAATTCTAAAGAAAAATTCACACAAACATAACCTGCCCAATCCTATATTTATGATAACTATATCTGGTCAAAACTTTAGGTGATTTTAATATAAAAATCACCTAAAAATCGTTGGCAACTTTTCATAATTATTGCTGTATGCCAATGCTTTACTGGACTCTAAATATAGACACAGGATTTTTTATTTCTGAATAAAATGTGATTTTAGTCATAATATTACATGAAATATTTAGTTTGGTATGGGCTTTGTGCTTTCTCATTATGGTGTCAATTGTTTTTAGATGTAAGTAATTTGTAAGGCCAGGAAATAGAAATTAAGCACCCAAGACAAGAAGGCTATCTTATCAGTTTTAAGAACAGCTAAGAGGATATTAAAGGTGAGGTCATGCTTTAAATTTTCTACAATGCTTTGTAACTAAACTATGTGTAAAATAAAAAATAATTTTCAAAAATATAAGTTCCTAACTAATATATTCCAAGTTGGGAGAATAAAATCCATTCTTTGAAATCTACCAAAACAAAAATCTATTCTAAAACATTAGTGAGGATTTGTTTCTGCTATGTCTAAAATTGCATTACTCATTAAAGTTTACCATTTCATCTTCTGCAGGCCAAGTAACCATCCAAGTCTACAGCAGGCAGCAGGCAAATGAGCCATCTTAATTTAAAAGTTAACTATCCAAATTTTAAGCCCTATTTTTTTTTCACTTGTGTTTTTATTGTATTTGTTTGGAAATGTTCTCTGACTATGAGGTCATGGATTATAACATTTTAATGGTAAACAAATCAAGGTAATAGTTTTATAAATTCTTTTTCCAAACTTTGATCCCAGGACTATTTTACAAAATAGCAATGCCAGTGGTACAGAGAATGCTTATATTCCAAACCTCATGTATTGAGACAGCATTTTGATTTTGGAATACATGTTATCCAAACTCCATAAAAAAATGTTACAAAAAGAGCTTAGAACACTGGTTTTCTCCCACAAAAACCCCACCTGACAAAGTCAGGAGTAATTCAACAGCTCAGCCAACATATCCATATATTATATATACTACATAGAACATTTCTTTTTTCTGCCTCATCATCATTTATCCATTAACTAAAATACCATAATTAATCATCAGCTATTACTAACACTTAGAAAACTCACTTGAATAATAAAAACAGCTCTATTATCATTGTTACAAAAGATTGAGTATTCCATTTATTAATATTCACTACTAAAATGTAGCTGATAAATCTTAACATCCAAGAATTTCCATAATTTTCTTTGAAATTGTGGTTTGTGCTTGGCTTGTGGGTATAAATGCCAATACAATGTGTTAATATGTGGCATAAGAGCAAACCCTGGTAGGAAAGTAAAGAATGAGAATACTTAGTGGAAATTAAGATGCATACTAGTTGTACAATTTGCTAACTGCTTTGCTGCAGAAATTGGACAATATTCAGTATGTAGCAAGATACGTAGCAAGCTAAAAAATACTTTTTTGGCAATTTCCCTGCTATTTAATATAAAAGTTATTTTAGAAAAAAATAATTATCAAGATAATTGCCTCAATATGTATCTCTGCATGTGCAGAAACACATGACCTCATTTATTCTGATTCTGTTAGATAACTGTGCAAACTCTTAAGAGTTTGCCAAAAACCTATTATCTGACTTCACTTGAAATCAAAAAAGTATGATGAAAATAATTTGGTTCAATGGTAGTTGCAGGAGTCAAACAAGTAGTGTCTTTCTCTTCCATCTTTCCCATCTAGCATACACACATTCACACACACACTCACACACACATACACACGCACAAAAATACAGGAATGCACATTCCAAGTATTTTGATTCTTTAAACTAATTGCCATTGTTCAGTTTCAATAGCTATGTGTCATTCTTGCCAGTTACTCTATAATGTACAGGTACTATTCGATTTTGTCTACCTGGTTATTTTAGAAGTAACATTTGTTAGAAACTATTTATAGAAGTATTTAACTAAGCCTTGCTCAACTTGTTTGTTATCTTTTCTTGTAATCCTGTGAGTAGTGAAGTTAAGTGGATCTGGAACTGCAATATTATGCAATAATCTTTAGAATATAATTGCACAACAATTGTGACATTTGGGGTCAACGCATTGACATCTGTTTTCTGGTCTAAAAGACCAGCAGAGGGAGCCCCTGCATGACTTAAGAAAACCGAAGGCAGGCAGAAGAGAGACTTTTCAGGGTGCTAAATTACATATGGTGCCCTCTACTGGAGTCACTGGTAAACAGTTTCGATTTCAAAAATTTGTAAGCACTGAATTCCAAACTTGATCACAGCATACTTTACTACCAGTTATCATAATGGGTGTAGCAGTATGTTTGAAATAAAACTGATTTTAATTGATTTGATTTTAAAAATAAATATAGGCCCTACATTTCTTACATGAAGTTTGAGGTTGAGAAATCAAACAAATTTATGTGGAAATCCCATTTTTCCACAATTTCTATCATTGCTGAATTGTCACATTAGTTTTCTCTATGACTATGTAACTCCCATATATCTAGAATCCTAATATGCACTATACAAACCATGCCATTCATGCAACAATAATGTAAGTGAAATAATTTTGCAGTGAGTGAAATAATTCATTTAAGAGAGCTCTAAATCAAGGGTTGTACTGATTGACACAGTTTAAAAATGTATTTTCTTTGTGATAATTAAGCAATAATACCATTACTGAACATTATTTCAGTTTCTACTTGCTTTTCAGTTCCTTTGAAGAACATTCAAAAGTAAATATCTTTTATTTTAGAGTGACTGGTAATGAAATTACTTTCAATTCACTTTAAATATATAATTATTAATTATAAATAAGAACTCATTAATTGTAATTTGCACTAGGAACCCACAAATATTTAGACACTTCTTATAATATGGTGTTGGATATGTAATTTTTTCAAATAAGCCCACATTTTCCAACTACTTGTAAGTTAATTCTGTCAGTTATGTTTAAATATTATGTAGGAAAGTATTAGTGTACTTTGATTTAAAACTGCAAGGTTGGAAAATAATGTTCTTCATTAATATTTTATGATGATCTTATGACTATTGCAAAGAAATAAATCAGATGTTTAGCAACAAAAATTTATTTGATATTTTGCTTCTAGTTTTGACTGAATGGACTGGTCATTTGGTATTATTTTTAGCCTACACTTACGACATTTCTTTCAAATTATGTATGTTTGTCTAGGCATACATAATTCTGTGCTTTTTGAAATTTATATTAAAAACACGAATTATAAAATAAATTTTTGAAATGTATACTTAAAATTCTATTTCTTTTATAATACTTTCAAACTTAATGATTCTTATAAAGGGCAGAAATTTTCCTATTACTATATTTCTCTTATTAGCCTTAGCTTTTTCTAGAAGTTAAAATACCAATCAACTAAGAATTAATGCAAAATATATAAAATCATATAATAATATCACACAATCAACTTTAATTGAAGACTTATTTTTGATATATATTAAATAATATGTACAGATTATAAAGATAAGGGATTAAAATTGGTCACCATGGTTAATTTGCCAAGGACAAATTAATTCTAAGTGAGCAAGGATAAAACTCATTCTGGCACTAGACTTTGCCTTCTAAATCTTCCACACCCAAACATTACAATTGAAAAGAATGGGGAAAGAATTTATTTTACAGAAATGTCCATTAAAATTAATTCCATTAGAAAATATTTGATTTTAAATATATCATTTGAAAAAGTTCCACACCTTGAAAGGAGTATTGCTTTATGTAACAAAAGGAACTATTTAAAGAATGAATCTTATATTAAATATAAAGTCGTGGCATATAGAACACACACCTGTAACCAAACACAGCAGTTGTGACCAGTTAATCGGAAAAACCTCAGCTTAGTCACTACACATTTTTAAAAAGAGGGAGAGAAGCCAGTGTTTATCTTCATCCAACCTAGCATCACCAAAGGAAAACTGGATTGAAATTTATGAGCTAACCTGATGCATTACCTCCTGTGTTCTGAGCACTTTTAAATATTTTACTTTTATTCATTAATTTAACCCCCAAACAATCCTGAAGGTCACGATTACCCCATTTTTTCCAGATAAGACAACTAAGGTACAATTTTTTTTTTAAATAGCCACATTGAATAACCTAAGGCAGCGTTCTAGTCCAAGTCTAACTCTAGAGCTCTTGCTCTGTTATGATTTCATTGTCATATTTTTAAGAAGTGCCTATTATTGAGGTTTTTAATCTCAAAACTTCTGCTGAATTATAAAACACCGTAAATAAAACATAACAAAACCTAATTTATGCTGTAGCATTCCACAGATAGTCTATGTCTCAAAAAAGCATCCATACTGAGACTACTGAGGCTATAACTCAAAAGGCTTTCTTTCTGACAACATCGTAAACTTCATCTGGAATCTGAAAATAAAGCCTCTCCTTTCCTCTTGCACTGTCATTAGTCATGTAGTTTTTTGGTTTTTTTTCTTTGGACTTGGAGGTAGGACAAGGTAGAAAACTCCACAGTCTACTTGAGAGAAACAGCCCATTAGGGGAAAGACTTGGATAATTCTAGTCATGTTAACTGTTTCCAAAACTTTTTTTTTTTTTTTGAGTAATATTTCTGCTTTGAAGTCTTCCCCACCAGGCTAGTGCAAAGTAGAGGGACCACTAATATTTTTGCAAATGACTTTGCCTCAAACTCACATTCCTGCTTAACTTTTTAGTTTTTTCTCTGCCTTCTAATTGCTCAGTCTTGAATCCTGGATCTCTCACTTACTAGTTCTGTGAGCATAAGAAAGTATTTAATTTCTTCCTATAACAGCTTCCTCATCTATACATGAAAAGTAGAAACAGTACATATTTGATCAAATTATTATAAGGGTCAAGTGAGATAGAGCTGTAAAATGCTGAAAATAGTTTTCAGCACTTAGCAATGCTCACTTAGTGCATATTAAATATGTGTTCTAAAATTGGAAGAACCAAGATTTGCAGTGTAATAAAAAAATCTATGTATGAATACAAAACTTTTCAAAAAAAATTTTCAGACATAGAATTTGTTCTTGTTCCATGGTATTTGTGAGGAAACTGAAGTTCAAATTGTCAGAACATACTATTTTAGGCAGAATAGGAGTAGAGTCCTATGAATGCCCAGCAATAGGTACAGACCAATTATGGGTTATTTCCAAAGAATAATTGTTTTCTTTTTTTAAATTATTCTTCAGTTTCTTCACTAATACAATGGAATAAGAGCAAATTCTATGTCTCAAAAATTTTTGAAAGGTTATGTATTCATATATGGCTTATCATACCACAAATCTTGGTTATTCTAATTTTAGAACATATGAGTGAGATACATGCTGTCTTCAGTTGTCCATATTTTAAAAATAATTTGATATTTCTCCTTATTCAGATAATATCATCTTCTGTAGAAATCATTCCTATTCTGTAGTGGGATAAAAGAAATGTGCGTTTAGATCTACAAATATATTTGTATGTGTGTTTGTATCTATATACGTATATTCAGATATAAGTTCTAGCCTCATATGTGTCATCTATCTGTAGAAGATAATATTTATAGAGGTTTGGCCTTGACAGCTGGAGATGTCAAGACAAAAAGTGTTCTCAGCTACAGTCAGGGAACAGACTAATGCAGTATCTGAATTTGGCTAACCAAAAACAGTGTTGTGGGATTCTTCCTTGTAAGTTGTGTTATGGCCTTAGATAACCTGGCGGCAATTTAAAGAACATCAGTTATAAAGCCATACAGGTAGAAGTTCAAATCTTGAATCCACCACTTAATAGCTAACTGTATATCTTTGGACAAATTATTTAACCTCCGAGGGCTGCAGTTTCTTTGCCAACAATCCACACTGCATAAGAACATTAAATGTGAGCATGTGCCTAAGACACCTATTACAGAGCCAGCAGATGATAGCTCTTGGAATTTGAGTTGATTTAAACATTAAAGAGCAGGTTGAGGTAGAACATCCCAAACATGAAATTCTTTAAGTCTACGAATCTTTGGGTCTTGACATGGAGCTTTCTATCTAAACCCAAAATGTATGCCTATCTTGTGTAATTTAAAATCCCCACTCTGCATGTGATAAATAGAATCATCCAGATGTGGTCAGTAAATTATGAAAAATCACTTAGTCCTTTTTGCTGAGAGAGGTAAAGATGTTGTCCCAAATATCATATGTGCCAAATGTTATGCTTATGGCTTTATTACATCCCTGCTAATATATTCATGTAAGTGAATCACCCAAGCCTGCTTCATCACTGATATGAATATCAGCAGACACAGCAATATCAACAAAATAACTCCATGCAATTACATTATCTAACATTCTCAAATTAATCCAAGGACTTTTGGATATCATGAGAAAATGTATATACATGGGTTGATATGGCTTCTCTAATTAATAGATGTAATGGGCTTGAGCAGGGAAAAGAAGGAGAGAGTGTCAGGAGGGAGGAAAATTTCACTGGGATTCTTCCCACAATTTTAAAAACACCTAATAGCCAATGAGGTTATCGCTTTATTTTAAAACTCTCCATTAAGTGCAATTAGATATTGAGGTCTTAGAACACGCTACAATGTACAAGAATAAAGCATAAGCACTTTCCACCTATTTCATTTGCTCTGGAACTTGAAAAATCTTTTATTTCAGCCTAGAGGGCAAAACAGGAAGATAGAGTTTGCTACGCAGGAAAATGATTAGGCACTTGTCAATTTCTTCTTGAATAATCTTTTAATAATAACTAATGCTTATTGAACTTATTGCTGACATTATGGAATGTTACATATGGAAGAGAGAAAAAAATGTTTTTAATTCTCAATAGATATAGCAATTTGAAACTTTCTGTCTTGACCAACTTCACATCGTATATTATGAAAAAGTAAGAATGTGGCCAGGCGCGGTGGCTCACCACTGTAATCCCAGCACTTTGGGAGGCTGACGCAGGCAGATCACAAAGTTAGGAATTCGCGACCAGCCTAGCCAACATGGTGAAACCCCGTCTACTAAAAATATAAGCAATTAGCTGGGCACGATGGCGGGCACCTGTAATCTCAGCTACTCAGAAGTCTGAGGCAAGAGAATTGCTCAAACCTGGGAGGCAGAGGTTGCAGTGAGTCAAGATCACGCCATTGCACTCCAGCCTGGGTGACAGAGCAACACTCTATCTTGGAAAAAAATAAAAGAAAAAGAAGGAAAGAAAATGGAGAAGGAATGGGAAGGAGGTAAGAAGAAGGGAAAGGAAAGAGAGAAAGAGAAACTGATATATATGTCTGACCTATAATTGTGAGAGTATCACTAAAAAGTATTTCATTACAAACTATATTATTTGATTGTTAGTTACCTTAAAATACTTTATTTATTAACAAAACATTTCCATTTTCAAAAACCAGTTTATTTACTCTAAGGTTAAGATGCAAGATGCTTCTCCATTGTCATTTCTTACTTCTATTATTCCTTTTTTGCTCTTTTATATTTTTGCCCCTAGTCTAGTGATAAGAGTGAAGATCTGAATACAAGAAACTAGTATTCAGGATATGGGTCTTAGCTGTGATTCCCTCATAATTCTTTGTGTGCCTGTAGTTATGTTGTGTGACTCTCATAAACAACATTTTCTTTCTTAGTACGTAATAGTTGGCAAAAGTGGTTATGTCCCTGTTACAAGGAAGAAGTCTCATGAGATGATTAATCTAAAATTTATTTTAGAAATATAAAGGACTTTGAATTCAAGGTAGTATATTAAGAAAATATCCACTCAAACAATAAACCAGTGAGGTTGGCAAAGACCTTGACTTTCCTGATTTTCATTAAATTCTTAACATTTGAGTCCATTGATATATTCAAAGCCCTACTCTTCTGGAAAATATCATAAGATTTGAAAAATATGGCTACAAAGAGCAAAAGAAGATTTGTGTCTCAATAGAAAAGATCTACAGATTGAATGCTACATAGAAAACAATTTATTCACCTTGCAAAGATGAAAGGATGAAAAGGCCCTGAGCAGTAATAAAACTTAGCCATTTTGGGAAGGGCCTCAAAAGGCTGTCTTATCAGACTTGGTAGTTGGAAAAGTATCTGTAATCTCAAAGAAAACTTTAAATATTGTTCAAGGAAATATCCAAATACATCTTAAAATGCCACTGTTTTTCATTCTTTTGCCTTCAGTGAAAGTATCTCTGCCTATCCTTTTACTTGAGAAAAATCCATTTAGAATGAGAATATTATTGTTTACAGATTTATTCTATAGTAACCTAACTTAATAAAATATCCAAACAACTAATTGAAATGTAATTACAATGTGCTAAACATCTTAAGCTGCTTTGTAGAAAAAAAAACATGTCTCTTATGTTTGGAATATTTGAGCTTATTTAATTAAGTTTAAACCTGTACAGTTTTATTTCAGAAAACCTATCTCACTAAGCAGGGCTGATAAATTAATAGGCAATTATGTCTACATAACTTTTCATATCATTAAATGAAACAAAATCATGAAGATTTAAATGGAAAAGAGAATTACATGACAACCAAAAGAAGGGAAAAAAATAAAACAACAAGAGTAAAGGAAAGTGACTGAAGAAACAGAGAAATGGGGAATTTGTTGATAAGCACCTGAGGAGGAAAAGAAGGCAGACATTGGCCAAGAAAGAGAGAGTGAACCTCTCGGACCGTAGGTATTTGTCTTCATAGAATTGAATCTACTCAATGAACAATTTTGACCTCTCTGGAAATAAATACTATCCTAACGCCTCCTTGCTGTAGCTTAATCTGCCTGAGAAGAAACTAAACAGGAAATGGTTTGGGAGTTCCCACATACTTGGGCCAAGTTTTGAGGTTGACATCTGCAGTGTAGTGGATGCATTGCAAACTCCCTCAATAGAAAGTAGGGTATAACAGTACATTGATAGACATTTTTTGACACTCACAATACTCTAGTATAAATAGAAATGCTGACTCTCACTAAAGGGCTAGCGGTGGTCAAATTTTGTGACTTTTTGGAACTTAATGTTAAAAATAATAGGTATTTACGGCTTGAGAGGTCTTTATCAATAGCTCACTGAGCAAGGACCATGTCCACTGAGGTATTGTCAAAGATATATATTTGCATGCATCTCAATTATGGCAATGCTTTACTGATATTCAGAATTATAATTAGAACCAGCATAACTCTTGTCAGTATGTGAAATTATGGAACAGGAATGAGGAAGGGAGAGTGTTGAGAGTAGAAGGTGAAGAGTGTGGAGGCTAAACAGATCTTCTCTAATGCATATTTTTGTGGAACAGGAAACTATATGGATACTCTATCTTTGCAAAACATGTTTTGATCAAATAACTTTAAGAAACATTGGAGATTAAAAATACGCATTAGCATACAGTAAGTACATATGCGACAATACTCAAAGGGGCTCTGAAAACTCTCAAAACACAGCATTTCCTAAACATTTCTGTCCAGTGACTTTGTTGACATATTTGAAAGAATGCAATTTGGTCTTTGGGAGCCACCTAATACTTTATGTCAACAAAAATCAGGGCAAAATGTGGCACACGGGTTAGAAGTCACCTTAATAGAAGAGAGCTCCTTACATATTTTAGCCCTAATATTGCAAATGTAAATGCTTGGAAATGCCTGCATAATAAGGACTTCTGCCTGGTCTTTAGTGTTTCTTTACTCCGTGGTCCTGAAGCATGACTGCACGCTAGAATCCCCTAGGGGTCTTTCTAAAAATGAAAAGATTCTGATTTATTTGATTTGTGCTGAGACCTGAGTATCAGCATTTCAGAAAGTTCTCATGCAACTCTAGAACTGTTGGGGTGAGAATCACAAATGCAAAAAAAAAAAAAAAAAAAAAAAATTGTGGGAATATATTTTGCGGCTAATGAACATATTTAGCTGATAACTAGAAGCTTTTGATCAGCCTGGTAGGCTATGGCATGGCCTTTTCTAAAAGGTATTTGCAAATGATGGCAGCTTAGAAATCCTTCCATTCAATGCTCCTCACCATCAGCCTTGTTCTCTTTCCTCCTAATCTGTTTTGTTTTGCTTTAATGTTAGCCCTCTTGTTATGCTCTCTCCCCACCCCCAACTCATGCCTTATAGAAGAGTATTAGTGTGGTCTCCCTCTCCTTGCTGTGAGGAATCACTCACAGATGAAAACAGCTTCAGTGGTCATGCAGCTGAGGATAATTGGATTTGATATCACCAACTGTCTAAATGCATACAGGCCAATATAAGCTGCTTCATTCTCAGCTACGCTTGGAGGCCAAAAATAGCAATTATCACAGCAGAGAATCTTATACTGTTGCACAAGAAGCCAACAGCCCCTCCAACTCTCACAGCACACTACCTTATATGGGCAATTTGCTCCACTTCTAATTGGACATTTAGGTGACACACAATAGCCCAGTCTGGTGTCTCAATGTGTGCAGGTTTTTGTTTTTTAATTCACACGGATAGTATTAGCTGGCATCAACTTTCTTTTATTATTGTTGTCAAATGATATCTGACTTTTTTCTCCATGCAACAATTTTTTTTCAACATAAATGTGGATTAGAGTGTCAACTCCCAACAATAAGAAACGTAGGACTGGTTTTTATCTCTTTTTGGAGGGAGTGAGGGGAGGGCTGCTGTGCAGAGTGTGTGCACGGCTGGTTTAGAGAAAATCTTCGGAGAGTCGTTTTTCACTTTTCCCAGATAGTTCTGCAAACACAAAGCACTGAAAATAAAACACAAAAGCTAGTATCTATTGAATGCATATGTGAGAAGGAGGAACTGAAGGGAGGTAAAGAAGGGGAGAGAGAAAGGGAATGAAGTCTGAAGGAAGGATAGGGAGAATAGAGAAGGGTTAGAATTTAGGATAAAATGTTGAGAGCTCAGATGCCTTTACCTGAAATCCTGTTAGTGAACAACTTCATAAGTGCTCTTTTTAAATTCATGAAACCTAGAGTCTGACAATTTTGGTCAAATACTGATAAAGTGATTTATTGAAAAATGCTTCTTTCCAGAGAATCCACAAAACAGAGTTAAATGGTCTCTTCTCGACTCCCACCATCAATTTTTGTTATCTGTATTAGTAAGGGAATGATGTTTATGTTTTTTTTTTTTAACCTCTCAACTAAATGAAGAAATCTGTTTTTCATCAAGCACTGACTTTTTAAAAAATGTGATAGAAAAAAAAATCAAAATATATAAAGTGAGATAACTTCTTTAAAAGAGAAAATCATCTCCATATAGAAAAATTAATCCTCTTGCCAGGCTGAACCGAATACCCAAATCTAAGGGTTTGAAAGGATGTAATCATCTGTTCTCACATCTCAGAAGAACTGGACCAACTGATAATTTCAGAACAGGATCTCTAAGAGCCTCCTGAATTTCTGGTATTGGCCTCTGAACAAACAAAAAAGAGCACAGTATGGTTTTCTACACTTTTTTTCACATAATGAAAAATATCTTTCCATATGGTTGCATCGTGTTATTGTATACCATGTACCCAATGTACTTAATCTTTTTTTTTTTTTTTTTTTTTAAATGAGAATGGAGTCTCACTTTCTCACCCAGGTTGGAGTGCAGTGGTGCGATCTTGGCTTACTGCAACCTCCACCTCCTGGGTTCAAACGATTCTCCCACCTCTGCCTCCCTAGTAGCTGGGGCTACAGGCGCACCCCATACCTGGCTAATATTTTGTATTTTTAATAGAGATAGGGTTTCACCATGTTAGCCAGGATGGTCTTGATTTCCTGACCTCATTATCTGCCCACCTCAGCATCCCAAAGTGCTGATTTCCTTCTTTATTCCATTGGCATGTCAAGCCAATTCATGTATCTAAGAAACACGGAAAAGTTCTATAGAACATCCTATTATTACAAACCAAATGAGAAAGGATTCTGGAACAAAGGCTTACTTTCTTAGCAGGCGTTTAATCCTCAGGGAGAGAGGGCCTATGTAGCCCTATGAAGGGTAAGAGTTCCCTCAGGCAGTATTTCTGCACCTCAGCAAAGTACTTGAACTAAAAATTCTTTTCTTCTGAGATTTGGATAAGTCAGATGCCTATTTTAATAAAGTGATGAGCTGTAGTGAACTAATATGACTATAATATAATGTCACTTAGAGCACTAGTGATTTTTGAAAGAACACCATAGGAAACCACGCTCAAGTGTGGATCTAGCCATGATTTTCATTCTCCCCATATCCTGACTTACAGCTTATCTGTTTGTCAATCGAACAGACTGTTTTCTTACGCTTTCTCTAAAGAAATAATAAACATGATTATTCTCTATTTACTCTCACTGATCTCCACTGGTATGAATCCCCCAAATTTCAGACATGTCTCAGTTAATTTAGAAAGTTTATTTCGCCAAGGTTGAGGACGCATGCTCATGACAGCCTCAGGAAGTCCTGAGGACATGTGCCCAAGGTGGTCGGGGCACAGCTTGGTTTTATCCATTTTAGGGAGACATGAGACATCAATCAATATATGTAAGAACCAAGAACATTGGTTCAGTCCAGAAAGGTGGGGACAACTGTAAGCAGGGAGGGGGCTTCCAGGTCACAGATAGTTGAGAGACAAATGGTTGCTTCCTTCTGAGTTTCTCATAAGCCTTTCCAAAGGAGGCAAACAGATATGCATTTATCTCAGTGCGCAGAGGGGTAACTTTGAATAGAGTGTGAATCCTAAGGTCATCGCTACCAGCCAGATGATGTGTGGTCAGATTTTGGATGCTCAAAAATAGACAGGGACATCAGGAAATAGAAACCCATTAAGAGTTCTTGAACAAGGAATTAACAAGATGAAACTTGCTTTTAAGTCAATAACGTAGGAGTTATATTGAAATTATAATAAAATTATGGGTACAAAAATAGTTGAAAAGAATAAACTGTAGTACTTGATAGTACAACAGGGTGACTATGGTCATTGATAATTTAATCACACACTTTAACTGAAAGAGTGTAACCGGATTATTTGTAACACAAAGGATAGATGCTTCAGGGGATGGATACCCAATTTTCTATGATGTGATTATTACACATTGCCTATACCAAAATATCTCATGTATCCCATAAATATGTACATCTACTGTGAACCCACAATCTTTTCAATTAAATACATCATTTAATTAAATAAATTAATAATAAAATGGAAAAAGACTGGCTTAAGAGACAGAAGCTATGAAATTTTTAGTATTGTAGCTATAAATGTGAATCTAAAATAGAGAAGGGAGGAAAGGGGATAAATTAGGATGATCTTTAAGTATCAAATATCCTGAGATATTAGAATATGACTGGATCTAAATAATATGAGGCTTCAAAACTGACTGCAAAAACAAAGACCTTTAAAATTGACAGATTTTGTTACCAGAAATAGAGAAGTTTGAATGGACATTCAATTTGCTAGAAAGATAAATTTGATCTTAGACATTCTGATTTTGAAGTTAAGATAAAATATACAAATAAATCTCACAGCTGCCAGTGATTTCGCAGTAATACTTTCATGGGAAATCAGGGCTGGAGCTGAATATAGAGGCAAAGGTAAAGGTGATATATGAGGCTATGAGTAGGTGAGTAGGTCCAAAATTCAACGTAGAAGAACTTTTACAGGGTAGAGATGCTAGGGGAGCAGGGAAAAATAGGATGCTGGATGCAATGGAAGATGAGAGTGCAAAATTAGGCAAGTCAGAGACAGAGCGACTTGCAGGGAAAGGTAACATGGTGTGTTGATTTGGGTTCCAAATATACTATTTTTAAATTTCATGAACCTTCCCTGGACATAATTTTTTGTGTGTAAAATAGAGGTTTAGAATGAGATCAGCATTTCCCACAAGTTGTTTCACATAAGATTTTAAAACCTACACAAAGCAAACAAAGTATCCTGTGTTCAAATATACTTGGACAATGTTTGTTTAAACACAGTTAAACAGATTTTGTTTATTGCAGGACTTAGAATTTTTACAACACTGATGTGCCCCATGAATCTCCAAGAAGAGAGATACAGTTTGCAGTGCTTCCTAAGTTATTTGACAAAGGAACACAACGTGTGTGTGTGTGTGTGTGTGTGTGTGTGTGTATGTGTGTGTATACATATCATCTTGAAGGATAGTGTTCCAGGGAACTATAAAAATACCAGACAGGGAGATATCTAACAACCCTTCAAACTGCAGCATTTTATCAAGCTTAATTACATGTTCTTATTTATTTATCTTTAACAGTTAAAGGCACAGAAATGTCATCATCATTGTTAAATGCTGCCTGTGAATCCAGAAATATATATTTACTATTCGAAACTCTATTTCTGATCCATATTTATCACTGATATTCTATACTGTCAAAAATGACACATTAATATATTCTCCAAATGAGTTATGTTCTTACAAATTTAGTGGCTTTATTTCTATCAAAGATAAGACTTCCATGCCTTTGCACACTGGATAAAGCATCTACTTTTTTCCCCTCAAAACTGACAGCTCAAAAAAAAAAGAGAAAAAAAAACTGACAACTCCTAAAAATTATAAATTATAAATTACATAGCATTTATAAAAGAAAAAAATCACTTTACGCTTTATACTTTACTGTGTTTATCTCTGGCTCCAATTGTGAAGAAAACAAAACTACTCTTGCCTGACTCCTGCATTTAGCTGTAGTTCTTTCTGCCTGCTGTTGCTGATTCTAGTCTGTTCCTTCATTCTCAAAGATGCTCTCACTCCTGAGTAGAATTAGAAGTGTCCTTGGTTTGGCCTTACGCACTCTGCAGATCAGCCTCAACTCTGGCCACCTGCCCCAAGGCAAAATGATTGTCCCACCCAACTGGCTCTTCCCTATCTTGATTCAGAGACATATCAATTTGGTTATTTTTAAACAAACTCTATATATGCATAGCAAAAAGATCAAAGGATATTAGAGCAAATGCTAAAAATAAAACTTGAGCTCTTTTCTACTTGCATTACAGTTATTTTTATTTCTATTATTATGAACATGTATAATCGTATACATAGAATTTTTTTAAGTTCTATTACATTACTTCCAAATACTCAAAAGATTATAATAACACAATGAAAGTTTGGATGGTAGGAATAAAAACTGAGAGGCAGTTACTCTGACAGCAACGAAGTGATAATTGACAACGAGAAAGGTCATAGAAAAAGTACACATTGAGATGAATTGCTACATAGAAAGGGCGTTCATTCAAAATGAGGCTCTTGTGTTATCAAGAAAAGGTGAGTTATAATGCTATAACTTGTGTGTTGGATGGCATGGAAATACATTTTACAACATGTTAACACAGAATATAAATAAAATGCTTTGACACGCAAAGGGGTAACCTTGAATTATTTGGAAAATGTACATGAAATACTTCATCTTTTGCTGCTGAATAAATGAGCCATCAATTTAGTAAATATGTACTAAACCGCATTACAGATGGCCAGATATTGTTTACTGTTTGGTTTTTATCAAAACGTTATTGCTAAAGTCTGTTGAATTTAATTCACTTATGTGAAAAACAGCAAGGACACATTTTTAATTGTTTGTGCACGTTTCAAACAGGGAGGATGGTGCCCTGGTTCATCGTGACACTGAAAGCTGTGAGAGCAGGGTAGACCCTCTGGCTGTCTTTTAAGAGGTCTCAGTGTCAGTGGCATTTCCTTAGAAATCTATTTTGTAGATTTTTTTCAACGAAGATGTAGATGACAATCAACACATTTCAATAGGAAATCTTGTAGTTTTTTGAACTTCAAACTTACAACGTTTGTTTCAGGAATTTTAAATCCCTTAACCACTTTCATTTTCCTTGCAGTCAAAGCTCGTAAGTTTAGCTTTAGGTTTCAAGGCAGTAGCTGTAGCACCCACACACAAATGTAGCTGTAGAATTATAGTCACTTCACACACTTCACAAACTAAAGGAAAAGGTGGTTACGATTTTTTTAAGAAAACCCAAATTATACTTATCTCTAGTTTAATGAAGAATATAAAGAGCTCCTTTCAGTCTTCTCCCAAATAGGACAACTTTATGAGAGAGACAATGATGAGTAACAATTATCCCTTACAGATTTCTTTGTAGGTAGGCCTGCCTCTCCCTACTTTCCCTGATGTAACCTGATCATCATCCTAAATCTGTTTAGAATCAATTAACAAAGAAATGCCACCTTACATTTATCTTTTTGGGGTGGGAGGTGTATGCTAACAACAAAAACTTTCACATTTAAACTTGTTTATCTCAGAAAGAAGGGTAAGTTAGCATGCCTGATAACAAAAGTATATAACTATCAGCAGACTGTCTTTGTTAGAAGAGGAAAAACCCTTGAAGTAAAGTGGATTTATCATTTCCAGTTACAACCGGCATCTTATAGTCCAAAGGACAGTTAGCAAAATGTTATTTAAGAAAAGTACACTGAAAGATCTTAAGGCTCTACTAATGCTTAAAATCTCAAAGTAATTTTTTCATATCTAATCTAAGAAACAAAAAACACCGTATGTGCAGAAGCTTTGAATGTAGTGGCATCTTCCTGGTTTTCTGAAATTTTGAGATGAGCTTTGCCTTCTATTTTCTACCTACAAACATTTTAAAGCCTTCCTAATCTTTTCTTTACCCTATGATCCTTCATGAGCTGTGCTTTTAGTGCTTAAATAAGTATTCCACTTCACTATCTGGAGATGGGTTTTTGAGCATGAATGGCCTACTCTATTGGCAGATTAAGCTTAAAATCTCACTTAGGGGAAAATCACACAACAATCAAGAAATTAAATAAGTGTAAATTGTTTTAAATGCACACTATTTTTCAAAATCGCACATAATTCTCATTATAAATAAATTACATAAAAATATTATTTCTGCAATCTTTTTATTGGAACTCAGCAAAGACATGTTTACATATTTCTATGTCATGCTCAACTTCTCATAACTTTGGTTATTCTGAAATTTATAAATGTGCAACTATATGCAACAAAACCTCAAAAAAAATTACTAAAATTAGGAATTATTTTATAATTATAGTCATGTATTGCTTAACAATGAGCATACTTTCAGAGAAATGCGTTGGTGATTTTGTCATTGTGTGAACATCATAGAGTATACTTACACAAACCTAGATGATAATAGCCTACTACACACCTAGGTTATAGGATCCTAGGCTACAAACCTTACAGCATGTTACTAGATTGAATAGTGTTGGCAATTGTAATGCAATGGTGAACATTTGTGTATCTAAACATATCTAAACATAGAAAAGGCACAGTATTATAATCTTATGGGACCACCATAGCATATACAGTCTGCTGTTAACCAAAACATTGTTGTGGATGATTGTATTTAACCACATTTTATGTGAATAAAGAAAGGAAACATGTCTTCCCAGGGCAGAGTATACAGGGTATACATTTCTTGCATATTATCATCACTGAACATGATCATCTACTCAATGGGCCCAAATCAAGTCCTATACAGTGGTATATAACTCTGGTGAGTTGTATCTTCTTCATAAATCGTATGAGGGAAGTTTCTACTGGATTGAGTAGTATTTCCATAAGTCATTTAAATAGTTTTCCTTTTGTACTTGGTTTATCATTTCATTGACCCAAATCTTTTATCATTATTATACTCTGATACCACTATTCCTTCAAATTCTATCATCAACTACATATTCCAGTATTCAAACTTCAACTCTTTGGGGCTCTTTACAGTCTTGCAAAACACCCAGTCTCAGCCCTCTAATAATTTTCTTTACAACTAATCAATTGGTATACAGAAAGTAGGAGAACTGAGGCCAGAAATCGAGGTAAAGTTAATGTAATAATGGTAAGAGTTTAACTCAATCAGACTACTTAGTCTTTTATTCCAACTTTATTATTTCCTGTCTGTGGAGTCCTGGATGTGATAATAACCTCTGCTTCTTGAGGTTAATGTAGGGATGAAATGAATAATTTATAAAAAGTTTTTGGCACAGTGCCTGGCAGTACCCCCAAATTCTGTTATTATAGTTAGCAATGTGATATGATCATGTGATAGTAAGGACAGAGCTAATAACTATAAATGCTGCTAGGTGAGTATTTTGATTTCTTAAACCTTAAAGATTTACTGGAGGTGATATCTGAGTTAGTCCTCCCATAACTTTCTTTGAATTTAATTGAACAGCAAGAAAAACATTGGATTTACTATTTGCTCTGTGCTAGATATTAGAGAATAAATAGAGAGGGAGAAAAGGGAAATAAATAACAACAAATGTCATTTGTTAAATATGAAATAGGTGTCAGGCATTATGCTCAGTATTTTAAACATTATGCCTTAGTCGAACAATTGAGAAGTTGTTAAGCTGGCAAGAGGTAAAGCTAAAATTTAAACTAAAATTCTTTTGATTTCAGACCATATTCTTCAAGGAGAAAGGCAAACCAAACCAAATCCATAAGGCAATATAGAATGCATTCAGTACTATGAGACACCAAGGAGTAAGTGATGAATTCTAACTTGGCAGAATCGGATCAAGCAAAAAAGAAAAGGTGACACTATAAGAGAAAATATCAACAAGTGATAATAAAATATCCATGTATACTATTAAAATGATAACTATGTACAATATTAAAAGTTGTTTCTGTTCAACTTTCATTTAAGGATGGGAAGATATGTATGGCAGGATAAGCAAACTTGATTCAGAACTGAGATCCAATGAACAGAGCACCAAATAGTCCTGTCTACCCAGCGTCTGGGTACATTGATGGAATGATGGTGACAAAACTAGAAATGCAGGTTATGGAGAACTCTTTGGAGACTAAGAAATTTAAACTTTATCCTGGAGAAAAAATAAAGTATCACGTTAGCTATTTTAGCGAGGGAGTTATATGATCATAGTCAAATTTTTAGAAAAATAATTATGTTATATGGGTAAAAGATAGATTGGAGGGGTGATTTCTAATTAAACATAAAAACGAAAACATGAATGTGATGACTGATATCATGTGTCAACTTGATTGGATTGAAAGATGCTGAAATAGCTGATAAAGTATTGTTTCTGGGGGTTTCTGGGTCACCAGAGGAGATTAACATTTGATTCAGTGGATTGGGAGAGAAGACTCACCCTCAATGTGAGTGAGCACCCTCCAATCAGCTGCCAGCATAGCTACAATAAAGCAGATATAAGAAGGTGGGCTAAGCTGGCTAGCTGAGTCTTTTGGCTTTCGTCTTTCTCCCATTCTTCTTCCCATTTCTCCTGCTCTTGGACATCAGACTCCAGGTTCTTCAGTTTTGGATTCTAGACTTACAACAGTGGCTTTCTGGGGGTTCTTGGGTCTTCAGCCACAGAATGAAGGCTGCACAGTTGGCTTCTCTGTTTTTGAGGGTTTGGACTCCTAATGGGCCACTACTGGCTTCTTTCTACTTCAGCTTGCAGATGCCTATTATGGGACTTTGCCTTGTGATCATGTGAGACAATTTTCCCTAATAAACTCCTTTTCATAGATACATATATCCTATGCGTTCTATCCCTCTGGAGAACCCTGACTAATTCAGTGAGATTAACCAAATACTTTGTAGAAATGGAAGAAGCTTGAACTATTAAAATAGGAGTAGGAATGGATCGAGGAGTGGTAGATATAAGAGGCCCTTAGAAATGGAATATTCAGAATTTGGCAAATAAATGAATATTAATATTAAGGTCAAGAGGTCTGTCTCAAAGATATTCAAGTCATGTTGCCAGCAAATGTTTAAGAATGTGTGCTATAGTTCCAGAGAGATAACAGAGCCAGAAACAATGATAGAGAGTGCAGAGATGATAGATCATTAATGAAAAGATGGATAGAGTCCATAGTTCTTCTGTTATGTATTTATAATATATGTTGTAAGTATATATAGTGTATGTAAGTTAGAAGTACTATATATTCCTCCCATGTGACAATGTATGAAATTGAAAGCCATGTAAATGAAGGAAACAAGATCGTTTTCAGGAGAGACCATGGTATAGTAAGAGGAAAGCTGAAGATAGACCTTTGGGAAATTGGCTTTATAGGAGGGAGAGACACAAGAAAAGGAAATACTAAAGGAGATAAGGGTATTTAAAACGGAGAAATCAAGAAGAGGGGAGGAGACATGGCAAGAAAGGATGTCATGGAATCTTAAGGAGAAGACTTCAAGAAAGCAGAAGCAACCATCAGTGCCAAACACAATAGTCAAGTCAAGAAACAAACCTTTCAGAGACTCAGGTCATGTTGTCAGCAAGTGTTTAGAAATTTGTGTTGTAATTCCAGAGAACAGAGTCAGAAATAATAATTGATGTTCCCCAATCAGGATAATGATCAAGAAGAAGAGGTCATTGATCAGGCAATTAGAAAAGCTCTTCTTTTTCATTAGTCTTTTAGAATCGGTGAGTTGAGGATCAACGGTAGGTGAAGTACTGCAATAAAGACTTTTAATGTTTTATGAAAAAGTTCACAGTGAAGAAGAATATTGGAACTGATTCAAGAAAAAAATTTTTTATAAGACGAGGGTAGACTTTTTTATGTCAAAGAAGAAGGAAGCAAAAGGCAGAGGGTTTTATTTTAAAATATCTTAGATAGGAGGTGGCAGACCAAGATTTGGGGAAAAATGAAATGAGCCTTGATCAAAAGAATAGCAGGAGAAAGGCCAGAACATAATTTGAACCCATCATCACTTGAGGCAGGAAAAAAAAAAGGAAAAAACTGGGTGACACTAGGAGTTATTTTGAGCTGTTGAAGAAGGTAGTTGAAGAATTTTTAAAATGTGTGTGTGTGTGTGTGTGTGTGTGTGCGCGCTGTGCTGTGAGTTTAATCAATTTGCTTCTTTTATAGCAAAGAATGGGATGAGATCATTTGCTAAAAGAGAGCAAGAAAAGCAAGTTGCAGTGGAGGTTTCAAGGAGGAAATGAAGGTTTCATAAGCTATGAAATCAACCTAAGTGTTCATCAAGAAATGAATAAAGAAAATGTGGTCTATTTAGTCAATGGAATACTATTCAGCCATAACAAATAAGACCGTCATTTGCAGCTACAGGGATGAGCCTGGAGGACATCCTGTTAAGTGATATAAGCCAGGTTCAGAGAAACAAACACTGCACCATCTCTCACATATGTGGAAGCTAAAGAAATTGAGCTCATAGAAGTAGAAGTAGAATACTGACAAGAGGCTGAGAAGTAGAGAGGGGAGGAGAGGAGAGGGAAAGGTTGATAAACAGGTACAAAGACATAGAAAGGAGGAATAAGTTTTAATGTTACCTTGCACAGTAGAGTGTCTGTAATTAACAGTATGTTGTCTCTTTCAAAATAGCTAAAAGAAAGGATTTCTATTGTTCTCACCACAAAGAAACAATAAATGTTTGAGGTGATGTATATCCTAACTGTCCTAATTTGATCATTACACACTGTACATATGGATCAAAACATAACACCATACTCCATAAATATGTATGATTATTATGTGTTAATTTAAAATGAAACTTTTTTAAAGTTTGAAATTTCCTGTTTGAGAGAGAGAAATTAGTTGACTAGAGATGAATAAGAGGATTGCTGAGCCATGTTAAGGCTCAATTTCAAAAGCTGGTGCTCCAAATAACACAGGTGAAATTCTGGAAGAAAAGGGCTCAATTGTCTCAAGGGTGGTAATTGGCTCAGGTGGAATAGCAAACAGATAAAAGAAAGAAAATAGCTGCGCCAGGAATCTAATCTCATATACAAGTCAAATAAGCCAGAAAGAGAGAGGGTGAACAACGTGATGTTGATGAAGATGATGATGATGATGATGATGATGGAGACAATGATGGCAAACACTTTGTTGCTCTTACTGTGTGCTAGGCACTAATCTACAGTTTTGACATCCATAAACCCTTTTAATCCATGGGAGATCATAGCATGCATGCAAAAAAATATAGGTTTATTTTCTAACTAAGTGTACGTTGCACACTCATACTTCCACTTTTAATGTGCTTTATTTATAAATTCATTTGTATATAACACGTCATTTCCAGTACACATGAGCAATTTGTTTTCAATTTTCTAATTCATATGCTTGATGGCTCTATTTCAGCACTGGAACATTTAGCTCATTTTCCAAACATTATATTAATGCATGATTTAGGAAGTAAACAAGAATTGAAAATAAAATCCTTTTGGAAATTCTGTTGTTTTAAAATCTGAAGAGTTCAGTAATCCTTTAAATCTGTAATCACTAACGAAAGCTTTTGTCACTAAATCAGATGTAGTTCCACAGAAACCACATAACACAAAGTTCTCCAAAGAATAATCATCGTTAAATGTGACTATGAAACAATAATAGCATGTTACAAGGCCACTTGCACACACATGCTATTTTATTGGACATATTGAAGTATTTATTCTCTTGCTTAGAATTGAGGTTATAGTAAATCCAATCTTGGTCATAAAATTATCTGAGGTGAAAAAGCGGTTCTCTAGTGTTTGATAAAATGTGAGTATTTGGCAATATTCATAAACAGGGAAATATGAATTAAAGCTGACCTGCCAACCTATGAATTAATTTTAGCATGTGATTTATTGCAACCACAAAAATACATATTTAGTCTCTAATGTTTGATTATAGTATTAGTAAATATAATTATATCATTAGTAGTAAATATATATGAAAAATATTAAAATAAATAAAAAGACTTTTTTTTTTCTTTTTTGAGACAGAGTCTTGCTCTGTTGCTCAGGCTGGAATACATTGGTGTGATCTTGGCTTACTGCAATCTCCACCTTCTGGCTTCAAGTGATTCTCCTGCCTCAGCCTCCTAAGGAGCTGAGACTATAGGTGCCCACCACCATGGCTGACCAATTTTTGTATTTTTAGTAGAGACGGGGTTTCACCATATTGGCCAAGCTGGTCTCCAACTCCTAACCTTGTGATCCACTCACCTCAGCCTTCCAAAGTGCTGGGAATACAGGCATGAGCCATAACCACCAGTCAAAAAGGCACATTTCTTTCAAAATTTTTACATTTCATTGTAATCATCAAAGAAGTTTTACTTAAAATAGTATATTGATGATAATTCTGTTCAGCAATCCTTTACTATAAATATTTGTAATATTTATGTTAATAGTGGCCTTCTCTTCCTTTCTTAAATGTCATGTATTTATAATTTAAATTCTGGAAAATATGCCTTTTTTAATTATTTTAACGTATTTCCTTCTTGATAGCCTTTCCGATTCCGTATTTCCAGTGTGAAACTATTTTGTTACCTTAATCCTATCTGTATTTTTTTCTTCAGTTTTTATATTACAAAAGTACTTAAAATCTTTATCTTTAATTTTCGATAACTAAGCTTTTCTAGATGAGATTAAATTCCAACTTTTTATATCATAATTTGATGTTTAATGAATGATATAGAGAGTTTTTAATGCATTATAACTATTAATAGCAACTTAATTTTCATGCAGTTGATCTCCCTTTTTTTAACCTGAGAGCCCAGAATGAGCACAAGAAGGTTAACTAACCTGTTCAGCGTTTCAGAGAAACTAGGAAAAGATTGTGGAGTGGACCCAAGATCTCCAGACACTCAAAATTTTACTTCAGACTCCTCATGAATCAAGCATACAAAGATGGCTGTACCCTGAACATCCCATCTCCATGCTCCAAACCCTCAGTCTTCTTAAGATTAATTTTTTAATTTATCTAGGAAGGCATGTGTAAGTTGTCAGGAGCTGAATAGTGCCTGTCTAAAAAGCCTCTGTGTGTAAACATCTCGGAAACAGGCACTTTTTTTTTTTTTTTAATCTTCACAGCTTCAGCCACTTGCTAGCTTATACGTTTTTAGAGGGGAGCTACAATGCTATTGAACTGATGACAGCAACAGACAAGAAGTTAGAGTCACCAGGATTCCTTCAGACAGACATTCCCCAAAGGAACTGAGAGCACTTAAGAGTTTAAGTGACACCTCTTCTCTAAAATCCCTAGAACAAAAACATAAAAAAGCCGTGGGATCTTGTGGCATCAGGTGTGAACTGACACACAATTCATCCCATGAATTATATCATACAATTCTACAAGCTTTTACATTCACAAATCATGCAGAATATGACTTCATCTATTTTTCTCTGAAAATCAATTAGACAAAATCTTTTATCTTCTTTTTCTTTTCTTTGATCAAAAAATAGCTAGCTACCAAGAGGAATTTCCCATTAGATATTCAGCATAAGAGGTGTCTCTATCTTTATGTCAATTTATATATATATATATATATATATGTGTGTGTGTGTGTGTGTGTGTGTGTGTGTGTGTGTGTGTATTCTTTTGACAGTAATTTTGGCATATATGTTTAATTGAAAGGTTATTTATGTACTGTCAGATGAAAAAATATATAAAATTAAAGATGTTCCTGTATGGGTCTTAAAAACACCCAAGTATTTTTCTAATCTATCACTACATTGACTTAAAGAAAGAAGATGAGACTGTGTGCTCTACTGAAAAATATTAATGACCAATGACCAGGTAGCCCAAGTTCAAATTTCATATCAGTCTTAAACCACATTTTAAAGATTTTGAGCAACCTGCTCTTGTTCTCTGAGCCATAGCTTCTTCATCCTAAACATAGACAGGAAAATAGTAGGTGATTTTTAGGCTCTTTTGCTTTCACATTGTGACATAACTTATTCCTAAATACTAATACTCAGCCAGCTATAGAAGAGGGAATAGTTTCAGCACTCAACTGACCTGGTAGAGGGCTGGGGTTTCAGTTAAATAATCTCTGACTAAATGGAAATTTTATGCAAAAGTAATGAAGTCTTTTTCCTTATCCAAAAGACTCACGGGATGTGCAGAACCTTCCACAAACGACTCTTACCTAAGGCATTTCGGTGAGTTATGTCTGCACTTACCAGAAACATATGAACTGAATTTTTCTAAGATTTAAGAATTAAATGAAAGGAATATAACAATGAATTCTGAATTTTGCCAAGGCTAAAACAGTAAATCATGTAAAGCACTGTCGACTTAAAAAGTTACTGAGCTTTTCTCACTCTAATGCTGAGTATGTATTAGTTAAAATGGTTTCTTTGCTGCCCATTATATGTTATTTATTTTTCTAAAACTATAAGGGGGTTGGGCATCCAGTTAGGTATTTTGGCCTTTTAGAATTGTTTGATGTTTAAGGAAAATCAGACTCAAACTCCTGAGGTCCACATGCCTAGAGAAGGCAGTTCCCAATACTTTAGGCCAAATGGCTACCTTAGCATTTGTCAGTAGCCTTGAAAATGTATATCCTTAACTAAAGAAGGGCAAGGTTAAAGGGTATGGATGGATAATATCTATCACCATCAAAAGATGAATGATTCCAAGAGCATCGCTTCCCAGAAGAGATGGTAGGGCACACTGATATAATGTCTCATCTGCACCACCCAATATGGTAGCTGCCAGCCACATATGGTTGCTTAAATTTAAGCTCAAATTAATTTAAATAAGATAAAATTAAAGATTCTGTTCATCAGTTGCAATCGTCACATTTCAAGCATTGAATAGCATATGTGGCAAGTGGCTGCTGCACTGGATAGTTCAGATACAAAGCATTTTCATTGTTGGAGAAACCAGCCTGAGCTGACCCAATATAATGCCTGGAATGTAATAGGCACCAATTAAAATTTTAAAAAGAATGATAAATCAGTGAAGACATTTTGAGTAGCCAAAGTGAAATGAGAAAAGTTTGTTCTTAGAGGAAACATTTCTTTTTTCTGCTTTTTACATATTCAAAGACTGTCTCATTCAATCTTCCACTTTTGGGGATATCTTTAATAAAGATATCACACCAGAAAAAACATTAGTCTGGTCAGTTGAATTATTGAAGTGGTTTCTAACAATAACTGTAAAACATGAATTCAGTTATAGTTTTCTCTTAATCATCATTAGTATTACCTTGTGTTTATATAAATGAAATTATACGAAACTATTTTAGCATACACAACTTTGCACATTCATTTCTGTTCAGAAAACTCTGAGAACTAAAGGTTATCATCCCTATTTTATAGATAGGAAAGTATGTTTATGTCATGGGATGAGTTAAACTAACACTGCTATATTTAAACTTAGAGAAATTAAGTGATAGTGTACGGTAGCACAACTAACAACAATACATCTCAGGCTTAAGGCCCATTCTTGTGGCACAGAGTCCGGAACTCTTGATCCTGAATCGTGTACAAGGAACACAATACCACAGCCCTTCAGCTGGCAAACTCAACACAGACTGACATCATATCCTTTGTACCATAAACAAAGCTGAATCTGTTGAAGTATTTTGGAGCATTTTTAGACTAATGGTACAAATATTGAGAAAGAGCAAATCATTTTAAAATATTTTTGACATTTTTTATTTAGTAGAGACGGTCAGGTGCGATATAGAAAGATACACATGGAATTTTACATTCCACGACTGAAGTAGCCTAACATGATGCTCACTAGCACAAATTCTGAAGATTGCTTGGGTTCAAAGTATCAACTACACAATGTTGAGTAAATTACTTAATCTCTTAGACCTCAATTTCCTCATCTGTAAAATTCAAAAAATAATAACATTGCTTCTCTCTACGTTTAAATACATTAATAAAGTACTAATAGTAGTGCTTGGTAAATACTAAGGCCCCAGAAATATTAGCTGTTTGTTGTTGTTGTTGCTTCAGTTGTGATGATGTTGATGAGGCCTGACTTGATAATGACTTCAAATCACTGAGAGTTTCCAAAGATTGTCCCCCATTAGCAATGAACCCTTCAGTAATTCTTTATGCCTTTGTATAATCTGCTTCTACATTGGATTGACTGCCTTCAACCAATGAAATGTAGAAGTGACACCATTTCAGTTTTGAGCCTAAGCCTTTTCAGTCCCGGCAGCTCCTCCTGTGCTTTTGGAAGCCCTTGAGTTTTCATATAGGAAGTTCAGCTGATACGATACAGAGATATCACGAAAAGAGAACACGTAGGAAGACCACAAAGAGAGGGTGAGACCTTGGAGACTAGACAGAGATGAAGAGGCCTGGCCATCCTACCATCCCAGTTCAGCCCAACATTGCAGTCATCCTGCCAAAACACTGAAAGTCATCTTGGACGTTCTAGTGTTGGCTACCACTTGACAGCAGCTACATTAGTGACACCAAGTTAGAATAGCAGAAGAACCATCCAGCTGCGCTCCAGTCAATCAATAGAAACCTGGGGAATAATTATATGTTGCTATTTTAAGTCACTTAATGGTGAGATGGCTCATTATACAGCAATAGAGAACCAAAACACCTACTATTAGTTGCAAAACTATATGTTAGTCTTCAAAATCAAGTACCATTGACAAAACTTAAGGCAATTTGCCCATTGCCTCCACTTTTGATAAGTTTTTGTTTATCTGTCACATCTGCCTAGTGCCTAGTTTTTCCTAACACAAACTCTTTATTTTGTTTAAGCAAATCTTAACCTATTCTTTACGCAAGCTTCCTTCCATTTTTCTATCTCTTATCCATAGCATTTTCACTACCAGTGATAATACCATCTTTATTAGAGTCCAATCTATTTTTATTTTCTTCTTCTGGAATGTCTTCCTTAACTTTACTTGTATTCTTCCTTGGCTCACATGTACCCATTTTGTATAACATAAATGCACTGATTTTATACCGTTTATTTAAGATTGTCTCATTTGTGACTTAATCAAATTTTCTCTTTGAAGAGCAGAAGTAATTTGTTTCCTATCCCCATGCAGTGTTTAGTATATGCCACTGCTCCATATATAAACTGTTTCCCAGGGACAGACTAATATTACCAAACTCTGGAAATAACTGACTAAAATTATCAACATGAGTTCATTAATTTATAATAAAACCAGCTATTTGCAAGGTCACTGAGCAATAGACAACAATTTCCTTTCATTATCGAAATTTTAACCTCCAGGTCACAGACATTGGAAGGCAAATCATAGTTTAAAAAGTTTGCCTGATGAGGGTGAAATGTTACCCCTACATGTTGTGAGTGCCTGATGACATTAATGTAAGAGAGTCTTACAAGCCCATACGCACAATAACATTATACTCACTGCCTAGCCCAGGAAATCCTAGATCGTGTTGAACAAATTCTCCTTAAATGAGTTTTATTGGGGTGGAAAGCACTTCTACCTAATCAGTTAAGTATCTTTTAAATCATCACATATAAATAATGCCTTGGATACTTTATTAGGTTAGTAAAATGCAAAGCATATTTGTATCCTGTTAGGTGGTGAAAAAGCTCATACTGACAGAGGTGGGATAATGTTAGATTGGACCAAATAGAATTCTCTTTTTAGGTAGTTTGGCAAATTTTGACAAAATTAGCATTAATTTCAAACGTGTATAAATGTTTAAAATATTTATAAATATTTACTAAAATATTTGCTAAGCATTTCTCATGTGTCAGGCGTTAGGGATAAGGCAATGACCTAAAAAAAGAAAAATCCTTACCCCAGTCCAGTGGAAGTTACATCTTAGGAAAATTTTCTGGCTTACTAAAACACATTTAAATAAATTTTGACTCCTTAAAATAAATTTTATAAAAACAAATGTATGCTCCTACGTATATAGCTATTGCTTTTTTTGTATTAGAAAACATACACTTTACCTTCAATTTTGAACCCACAATGCCATAACAAATAAGCAAATACCCTCACTAAGGCTGAGATTAAGAACTGCAGTTTGCCAGGCATGTAAAATGTTAACCATACTTCTTAGTACGTGAGTTGCAAAGCATTAAGTCTTTGTGTCAAACCAAGAATCATCAGAGCCCTTTATTTAAAAAACGATTTAAAATTCTTAAGCAAATCCAAAGCAAATGTCTGCTGCAGTCTATGTCCTCTGACATGTTTTAAACTGATTATTTTGTTAAAATTTACCAAAATATCTATGAAGTGAAAAAAAAGAATTGTATTTGGTACATGTAACATTATCTCACCACCTCTGTCAGTTTGAACTTTTTCATCACCTACCAGGCTACAAATATGTTTTGCATTTTACAAACCTAATAAAATATTCAACAGATGACTTATATGTGAGGAAGAAAAAAATATTTAATGGGCTAGGTAGAACTGCTTCCTTTCCCAGCCTCTACTTTCTCTCTAGAAGTGTAAGTATTTAGCCATCAGTAATACAGTGTGGATGACCCGAACATGTCCATAAACACATTTCCCTCTGCTTATCTAGGACTTTCCTCCATTCATCGGGATCGGTGTTTAGATTATTTCCAGAGAGGGGACAGCACCTCATCAATGCCTGTGAAATGTCAAGGGGTCATCTAAGCATGAATTCACCACTGGGGCCTGGAAGGAATGCATTTACTTTTAACAGGCTACAGTTTTAGCCTGTGAAAAATTAGTACATCAAGGGATAGCCATTTAAGGAGGGCTAAAGTGTCTCCACCATTAAGCCTATTGCAGTGAAACGACCAATACTTCCTGGAAGCTCCAGAGTGGAAAAGGAAATGATGTCAACAAGGCTAACTGGAAAAATACAGACTGTGGTAGTCGTGACTCTAATAATAAAAATAATGCTGACAGTACTCAAAAGGTTACAAATTTGAGTCACTTTATGTAATTCCTAAAAAGATTCCTCACTATAAGATAATACCACTTGTCCCTAATAAGCACCTTTATAATACAGATACTTCTTTAGCATATTTTTATTAACATCAAGCATTTTCTATGTTATAAAATTACAAGATACACTGTTGTTGTTTTATTTTTGACCAGTAAGACTCTTCCTACTTTCCAATGCAAGCATGTGACACAAATTTCTTTACTGAAGACTTTTATTACAAGTCTTATGGAAAAAATGGAACACTTAAGATGAAATTCACTGACCTGGTCAAAGTGAAGATTGTATGTGGCTCTATAATACAGTAGAAAGATCATCAAGTCAAGCAGTCATTAGCTGTTTCTCACTGAATAGATATTTAACTTCTGATTCCTCATTTATTAAGAAAAGCATAATAATACCACTTCAAAAAGTTATCACATGGAATGAGTGTGAAATACCTCGTACATTGCCAAATCCCCCGTGAAGGTTAGTTATATGTCTATTTCCTATAAAACCATATGAAAGGTTGGGCATGGTTGCTCATGCCTGTAATCCCAGCACTTTGGGAGGCCGAGGCAGGCGAATCACCTGAGGTCAGGAGTTCAAAACCAGACTGGCCAACATGACAAAACCCTGTCTCTACTAAAAATGCAAAAATTAGCCAGGCATGGTGGCGGGCACCTGTAGTCCCAGCTACTCGGGAGGCTGAGACAGGAGAAACACTTGAACCCAGTGAGCTGAGGTGGCACCATTGTACTCCAGCCTGGGTGACAGAGTGAGACTCTGTCTCAATAAAATAAAATAAAATTTAAAAAATATGAAATAACAAGTCATACTTGAACAAATAAAAGTAAAAAAAATTTGTAACACATCCAAAATATTTATTAACATTAATTTCCATCATTTAACAGGCTCCCTCATAGGGTTGAAAACTTTACCATTCTCACAGGAAGTCTTTTTTTAAGTGTACCAGCTTCAAGTGGCTAGAAACAAATTTGATTTAGCAATTCAAAGGCAAGGATACAAGGATTTTCATAGGGTAGTATGTAAATATGAACTTTAAATTAGGAGCTTTATTGGCCCTCAGGGCTGTCTCTTGCTGTCTCAGATGAAACCATTATTTAGACAGAGAATGGGGCAAGAGGGTCTGTACCTAGATCACAGCCATACAGTTTGAGATTGCGTTTTCTGCGGAAGTTCCTGGTAATCAGATTTGTGCAGCCAAGACAGCTTTGACAAGGAGCTTGCAAACTGAAAGGAAACTGTAGATAACACTGAAACCTCTTCTGGTTTTGATAGCAGCGCCTTTGTAAAATCGTAACTATAGATGGATGGTTTTCAAAGGGCAGAAAGCTGAATGAATTTTATGCTCCTTTTTTTCAAATATCTTTCTAATATATCATCCAAATCTCTACCATTACAGTCCTATCCTCATCACTTAGGTAAAAAAGAGCAACTCAGAAGATAGTGAATTATTTCTAAGAAAGTAAGACCTATGCTAAACCTAATAAGATGATTAGCACAGACTTCTTACCTTTCTATGCTTTTATTTTTGCTTGGTTCATAAAAGCATGTTGCCGATTCCCATTTAGCTTGTAATCCACTCTAATCCAAATATTTTTCTGCTACTCTTGCCTCACTCTGAAAGGTTCAGTCTTGTGTCCTTAGGATAGTTTTTACAGGTGAATTGTTCTTTATTGTCTCTATCAAATATTACTCATCAAAGGTATCTTGAAATGTAATGCTCCTCTCCAGAATCTCACTTTTGAGGTACAGTCAAAATACCTACAAAGGCCTGAATTATTGGCAAATAAAATTATCATCAATGTATACCAAGTATCATAAAATGGTTATGATAGCCTACAGTTTGCAATGGATAATAGAAAGACACCTAATGCTTGTCCCCATTCAAAGTGATAAACTGCCTGGGGTGTGAAGTCCAGAAATACAAGCAATGTACAGAGCTGAGGAGAAGATAGTAGTCTGAGGAGGAGAGCCCGAGGCCCAGGTGGTTAAAGAACAGTTTGGCTGGGTGTGGTGGCTCATGCCTTTAATTCCAGAGCTTTGGGAGGCTGAGGTGGGCAGATCACAAGGTTAGGAGTTCGAGACCAGTCTGGCCAATGTGGTGAAACCCTGCCTCTATTAAAAATACAAAAATTAGCTGGGCGCGGTGGTGGGCGCCTGTAGTCCCACCTACTCAGGAGGCTGAGACAGGAGAATTGCAGGGTGCCTGAAATCAAGACTTCACTCAGAGACTTCGAGAGAACCTAGGTAGATATGCTGGTGCCAAACTATGGAGAACACTTCATCCTAGGACAGTGTGTCAGAATACTCAAGAGGGTAGCATGGCACGGCGTTTAGAGTATAATCTGAAAAGCTGGGTTCAAATCTAGGTGATGTTGCCAACTGTGAGTATAGGGGAAAGTTTCTTGCATTTATTTGGTCAGGTATAAAGTGATAACTCCAATAGTACCTACTCACAGGGCACATGTGGGCACATAAGACAATACGTGATTAATAATACTGGCCTGAGCCAGGCACTGTGATACAGGTGACCACTAAAGATACAGAGGAGCAAAGCACACTCAATTCCTGTCATCAGGAGTTTACATTAAGCAGTTTGGGATTTATTGGGTTTGGTGAAAGGCAGTCCCTTTTTGTTTGTTTTAAAGAGAGAAGTACTGAGATGAAAACTAAGGTAAATAATTTACTGGTCTTGTAGTGGAAGATTTATATAGGGTAACAACAGCTGAAGGTAATATCAGCAAGAGGCTTTATCGCAGAAATATTAGAATGACTTTCTAGTTAAAAGCGATAAAAGATCAAAACTGTGGATTCAAAGGAATGCCAGTCATTTGCATGTTTGGCTGAGATGTGACGTGGTAAGATGGAAAGGAACACCATAGTTAAAAGGGCACATACTCCTCCTGTGGAATTTTATGTTTTTTGTGTTTTAGATTTCATTGTCATTATCTATATGCACTAAACTAAAGAACTAAGGAAGCATTTACTGACTCATGTCTTAATCCTCCCGAGATTGGACAGTTGATTATAACAACTGAGCAGCAATCTACTTCTATCAAGAGCAAGAAGAAGTCATGCAATTCAAAATAATTTGTGTGAGCCATTAAATAAGAAAAAAAGAATAAGTTAATGTAAAGAACACAGAGCTAGAAGCTCAGTAGATTTGATTTGAGTCTTACTGCTGCCATTACCACCTTGAAAAAAAAAATCACTCTTTTCTGGGTCTCAGCATCTTCAACATGAAGATACAGAACCTGAGGTTTTCAAAAGTCCTAAGTTGATGTCGTAGAAGTAGAAAATAGGATAGTGGCCACCAGAGGCTAGGGGATGGGGGAAGATGGGGAGAAGTTGGTCAACAAGTACAAAGTTACAGTTAAATAGGAAGAAGTTCTGGTGTCCTTTTATACACTAGGGTCACTATAGCTAACAACAGTTGTTAAAGCAGGTTTAGCCTAAAGCTGCCTCCTTACACATTTAAGTTCAGCCTAAAGGTTTTTCTGTAAATTGTGAACTATAACAAGTGGAGGTGTAAACAGACCGGGTAGCCTACACTTGTGCCAATCACCGAGTTTTGGCCAATCAAAACTTCAACCATGTTGGCCACCTGCTTCAACCATGTTTGAATAAGGCAAATGCTGAGCTCTAACCAACCCGGCTGTTTCTGTACCTCACTTCCCTGTTCTGAAGGCCACTTTCCTTTTTCTGTCCATAAATCCTCTTCTACCATGTGCCTGCACTGGGGTCTCTGAGCCTATTCTGGCTAGAAAGACTACCCGATTCACCAATCTTTCATTGTTCCATTAAACTCTTTTAAATTTAATTTGTCTGAAGTTTTTCTTTTATCACAGTATATTATATACTACAAGATAGCTAGAAGAAGGCTGGGCACGGTGGCTCACGCTTATAATCCCAGCACTTTGGGAGGCCAAGGTGGGCAGATCACCAGAGGTCAGGAATTCGAGAACAGCCTGGCCAACATAATGAAACCCCGACTCCATTAAAAATACCAAAATTATCTGGGCGTGGTGGTGCATGCCTGTAATCCCTGCTATTCAGGAGGCTGATGCACAAGAATCACTTAAACCTGGGAGGTGGAGGTTTCAGTGAGCCCAGATTGTATCACTGTACTTCAGCCTGGGCATCAGAAGGAGACTCAGCCTCAAATAATAATAATAATTAATAATAATATAGCTAGAAGAGCATTTTCAATTTATCATCACAAAGAAATGGTAAATGTTTAAAGAGATATGCTAATTACCCTAATTTGATCATTATACAATACACATATGCATTGAAATATCACACTACATCCCATCAATATGTAATTATGTGTCCACTGTAAATAAAAGTTTTAAAAATGTAAGAAAAAGTCCTCCTAGCTCCCAAATTCTAGAATTCTGTTACATAACTCAAAGAGACATTCCAGACAATCCACTCTTGTAGAGAGAATTGTTATGTCCTCTTGAAGGTTAGCATCATTTTCAGTTCTTTTGATATGGGAAGGGAAATGCCAATCAGTTCTTTTGATTTGGCAGGGAAATGCTGGGTAGAAAAAGGTGGGTTCCTGGCTAGGGCTCCATCCCCAGGCCTGAGATCAGGAGAGACACTCCCGTCTTCATGCCCACATGTTGCATTTCCCAAGACCACCTTCTCCTGCTACATCCATCCTGTGTCTTTACAAACTCTGAGACCCTAGTGGGCAGACACCCAGAGGCTGGACGTCAAGAGAAACACATCGGCGGAAGAACACGTAAGCAGCTGGACTTCGAAAGGACTTCGAGAAGAGCTTGCCAGTGAAAGAGCACATTGGCAGAGGCTGGCAGGCCAGCAGGCCATCGACTGGCAGAATGACTTGGAGTTTGACCGAGGCAGACAGAGGAGAGCCCGGGTCACTGAGAGGCCCAATTCCAGAGGAAAACCACCTTCCCACTCCATCCCACTTCTGGCCCCCATCCACCTTACTGAAAGCTTCCACTATTCAATAAAACCTTGTACTCATTCTCCAAGGCCACGTGTGATCCAATTCTTCCAGTACACCAAGGCAAGAACCCCAGGATACAGGAAGCCCTCTGTTTTTGCAATAAGGCAGAAGGTCTAATTGAGCTGACTGCTGGTCTGCATGTTCCCCCTAGAGGTTTCAGCAGCAGGGCACTGAAGAAGTGAGCCACTCCCACTATAACCAGCCTGTGGAGGACAAGGGAACTTTCCAGGTTCACTTTCATTAGAGAAGAATTTCACTTACTTACATAAAATACACACATGTAACACAGTTTTTTTCCAGTGGCAAGTGGGGGCCGGACATAGGTACAGCCTAATGTTACATTTTTGGAAGTATTGAAAGCCAGTTGACATTAGGCTATTAAGTTAGAATTGATCATGCTGGGATCATTTGTACCCTATACATTTTCAAAAGCTACACATAATGCTTTTGTTGTTGAGTTTTATTTTGTTTTGTTCACCTTTGGAAAGCCATTTGTTAAACATTTATCAGCACACCACTAGTCTTCCTTGAGTGGGATAAATAAACCCAAGCTGTTAAACAACAAAGGTCTTCTGCTTTTGAATTATGATTGGCTCCATGCTAAAAATAGTAGGAATGGTTTCAAAGAGTAATTTTTTTAAAAAATTAGTTACATTTAAAACAATGTGCAGTGAGATGTCACAGTAACAAAACTTTCACTCTTGCATGTCATTTTTTTCTGTTGTCTCAAGATAATTTTGATTTGTGTCAATGAAAGCTACCCAGAAGTTATGAAGCCTAATTCCAAATGCAGTTGGAAATCACAATCAAGACTCTTAGCCAGTAACAGAGTGACTTGTGTCACTAGGATGTCCCAGGAAGTGAATTAAACTTTGCATTAAACATCATCAGGGATAAACAAGAAAACTCACCCTAGAAGTGCTGGCACTGGCTTAACATCAATTCACAGAAAGAGCTCAAGGCAAGCTTTACTCCTAATAAATATCTTGATATTGAATCTAAGAGACTCTAAATTTGGTTTGCAAGATTGCCAACACATGTTACAATGCTTCCTCGGGCCCAGCACCACCACAGAATCATTCTAAAAAAAAAGTCAACAGTAGTGGGTGAGAGAAGAGCTTTATATCTGGATTTAATTTCTCATAAATGAAATAAATGTGTCTTTTTAAGGCTTTCCGCGTGCCTGTTGACAAAAATAAGAAACACTGCAGATTTACAGGGAAAGAAGACTGAAGTTCTAAGGCCTTTGTTCCAGAAAAGTTAAATATTTGAAGCTAACTTGTTATGAAAATCCTGCCAGAACTCTCCAGACAATGATCAGAATTTATGTTGAAGAGGGTGACTAAGTACAATAATCTCATGAAGTGTTAATCTCTGGATTATTTTATTTTTTGTGCTGTTTTTATCAGATGTCTTCTACACAACAGTAAGGATAACAACAAAAATAACTGATGTTATTACTATTTGGGACATCATCTGATGTTAGGCAGTACAAGCCATCTGTTTACCCAAATGTAAGCACAAATTTTTAAAGAAAAATTTTAAAAGTAAAATTGCTTAAGGACCTAGGATAGAAATCAAAGCAAATATCTGAAGTGTGAACTTGATGTTATATAACTGTGTTCAAAATGTGACTTAAACTTCATTTACATTTCTAAGAATAATGCCCATAAAATGAGCTAATCATTCATTCCCTTGTGGGCCTATCAAGCTAACAACTATAGGAAGAATTAATAATATCAATATTTTAAAGTGTAGACCACTTGTAAATCACCAATATTTGCTAACTAGTCCTGTAAGAATTCTTGGAAAATGAAAAGATAAAAACATTTTTTATACAATGAAAAAGAATTTGTTAAAAGTAGCAAAATCTTTAGCTCAATAATTAATACCAACCTCACATGTCTTAGTCCTAAATCTGTTCTTTTCTTCTAGTAACTATTATTTTGAGCTCATTAAGAAACACTTTCTGAGATAAGATAAAGATAAAAGATAGTGTTACAAATAAGAAAGGCAGCAAATAAAACTTTCTAAGTAAATCTTATACTCTGTTGGGTATTGTTTTTATTATTATCCATATTATTAATTATTAACATCATTAAAATGATGCAGGGATTTACTTCTAACAAGAAAATGAACAAGGTTTCTCTCATGCTGATGTAAAATTACTATACAATATGAAGTCTCCTCTATTCTCAGCAAAGAGAATTTTTTATCGTGTGGAGTGATTTTCATTTCTGTTGAAGTAGCTGTATCTGTTAGTCAAAAAAAAAAAATTATAAGGTAAAAATGTTCACTTGGAAATTTCCATGCAAATTTTGCAATAAAAACATTTTTTAACCTGTAAACAATTTTTATCTAACACAGAGGATTTCTGCTGCTGCTACAAAACAAAAAGCAACCACACCAAATACATTAGAGGCATCACACTAACCAAGCCTGACAGTGCTAGGATCAGGAATCAGACATAATCTTATTATTTGGCTGTAGTTTGGACAGCTTCTAGGCATGACTTAAGAAACAGAATTTAAAAGATTACTTTCTAAAATGGCATTTTCCCATTAAAGCTTCTGTTTCCAATTTGTATTCTCTTTCACACTCTATTTCTCTTCTCACTCCCTTTTCTCACTCAGCCTCTTTTTTCTCCTCTAGTCATCTTCTGGCTAACTCTCCAGGCTTCTTGGACAGCCATTTGTGAAGTCCTCATACACCTCCATGGGATTTCCTGTTTGACTATTATGAGCTAAATGCAAATGGTCTCAACATTATGCTAACTATGAAAGACTGGGTTTAAGGATAGCTCACATGTAAAGTCATTGTTTAGTGAAACGTTGACATGGGACCAAATTTTTCTTAAATGAGTTTACCAAAGGCATTATCAAGGAAATAGATCTTAGGAAACATTTATACAAAACATGGTGATAGTGGGAACCAGATGCTTTAGTTTCCATTACAACACTCTTGGGGGTGTTTTTTTGTTTTCTTTTTTGCTGGTATAAAAAGTAAGTTTCCATGTTTTATTACAGACATGTTGCAGTAAACTGTATCACAGTTTGCCTCCAGTAATCTGTGGCTGTTATTAATATAAATGGAGAAGAGCTATAAATTCCAAACTGACATGGTTTCTGTGGTGTGAACCCCCAGATTTTCTTTAATCCCAAGATTAGATACTGAAGTGCTGCTTCAATTGTACAATATTATCACCTCCTATCACTTGGCCCCATTTCAACCTGGAGCATTTATTGACAATACTTTCAAAGTTGTTGCTAAGTTGTGAGCACTCCACCTTATCTGTTGCTCTTTTTACAGCCTTAACTAACAAGTTTCCCTTAGAGGAAGTGTCTTGCTAATAATACCACCAGATACAGCCCACTTGTTTTGGTCTTCTTTAATATAAAAGATCCTGAATAGTTATAAACACTTATTTATGCTCAATTTCTTTTTCAAGTGCAAGGATCAGTCTGCTTTGATGTTGTGTGTGTGTGTGTGTGTGTGTGTGTGTGTGTGTCTGTGTACACCTATGCTAATATCAAATTCCTTGCTCATTCTCTGGATTTCTTATTGACCTCCTGAAAGCCATGTGAGGATATGAGGAATTATTTGTTGTTATTCACAGCCTTATTTTTCCCCTTAAAAGATTATGTATGTGCATTTCTAGTATAGATAGTGAATTAAGCACTTTCAAATGAAGTAAAAGTCAATGCCCTTACTATAGTAGACAATAAAGGCAGCAGAAATATCTAGAGACATGTGAAAAACACCTCGTCAGCTGAAAATGGGACTTTCCAAGCTTTCTGGATCATTGGAGTTCTATAAATTTATAACTGCTGACATACAAAACACTGAGCAACCTTGAGTCAGCTTGTCCTCTCCACTTCGATATCTAATAAACATCTCAAAAGGAGCAAAAGTGAACTTCACATCATCCCAGAAGAATCATTCTGTTGCCGGGATTCTTCAACCTAGTTCCTAGCAACTCCATCTCCCCCTAGCTGTTGAGACAACAATCCCAATGTCTTCCTTGATTCTCTTTCACTCTATAACCAATCATTCTGCAAATCCTGTGGGCTTAACACTCAAATCCAACCACTCCTCACCACGACTTTTCCTCTGGTTTAGGCCACTGTATGCTCTTACAGGAGTTTTTGCATCAGCATCTTAACTAGCCTTTAAGCTTTCTTTCTTCTCCTTCTTTAAGTCTTTTCTTAGCAGAGTAACCAGAGTGATCCTTGTTAAAGCATTTTAGATTACAAAAATTTTATACTGAAAACTTTCCAGTGGTGTCAGTCCCCACTCAGAGAAAAAAAAAAAAAAAAAAAAAAAAAAACCTTACCCATTATAATGGTCTTCGAGGCTCTGCAAAGTCTGGCTGTCATTTCCTACTTACCCTCTGCCTTTTCCACTCACTCCACAGACACAAGTCACTCTCCCATTGCTCCATCACAGAGCCCGTACTCCCTGCTTCGTGGGGAACTGAGAAAGTGCCCGGAGCATAGAGGTATCTGGTAAATATGTGTGGGATGTTTACATGTTCTGTATCTACTGCACATCACTGAGTATGTCATTTGTGTTTGGCTCATTGGCATAGTTTTATTTTTTTGTTTGTTTGTTTGTTTTTACTGGACTAGAATTATTAACAGTGGAATAAAACATGAGAAAAAGGAAAATCCAGTTTTGTTTACTGGCCTTTGCTATTTGCTGGTACCTCTAATATTCACCTTTTTCAGGTCTCAAATATCACCTTCTCCGTGATGCTTTCTGGGTCCTGCTTAAAATTTTAAGCCCCACGTTATCTCTCTATCCCCTTTCTCTATTTCCATTTTTCTCCTTACAACACTTCATAATCTGTCATACAATCTATTTTTTTATTGAGCCTGTTTATTGTGTATCTACCCTTACTAGAATACAAGTTCCACGAGGGTAGGTATGTTGGTCTGTTTTGTTTTCTACTTTATTCTTAGTACTTAGAAAGTGTGTGGAGATAGAGGTCCCCCCATACGTGGGTCGGCGGGGAGGTCGGGGGGGCGGTTAAATGTATATCTACTGCATGTCATTGAGTATGTTGTCTGTATTTGGCTTGTTGGCATGGTATGTTTTTCTGGCTTGGACTTAGAATGATAACAATGAAATAAAACTTGATATAAAGTAAAACCTGATTTTATGTATTTAATTTCTGTTAAAATAATGGCAACCTATTGATTTTGTTAAAGAAAAAGAAAGAATCTACATTTTTGCAGATAGACCTGCTCTATACACAGCAGGCTAAATATTCCCAAATGTTAGAATCTCTATGTATCTGTTTTATAAAAAGTGAAAAATCTGAGGAAGACAAAAACAAAAATTGTAATAATAACACATAATAAATTGAAACAACTGTGGAATACTAAAAACTGAAAATGTATAATATTGAGTTACTGTAATATAATCTGAGAGATTATAAAATACTTGTACAGAATATTTCAAAAGCATTTTCATTTAAGTATTTCATACACAAGTATAGCTGAAATATAAACTCGGGGACTCTGCTGGAATTTTCACAGTTTTCTTTGACCTATGGAAGCTCTAAGTCCTTTTCCAAATTTCAGTTAATTATCAGAGGATTTTGTCCTCAGCTCCTTTTGTCTTCAGCCTTTGGCCTTGCACCTTCCCACCAGCTCTCTGCCCAGCATTGCACAAAAGCCTCCTTGTAAACAAGAAAACAATCCCTTTTGATATTGCCAGAGCCATCTGAACCAGAGCGACTCCATCTTGAATAGGGGCTGGATAAAATAAGGCTGAGACCTGCTGGGCTACATTCCCAGGAGGTTAGGCATTCTTAGCCACAGGATAAGATAGGAGGTCACAAGATACAGGTCACAAAGACCTCACTGATAAAACAGAATACAATAAAGAAGCTGGTCAAAACCTGTCAAAATCAAGATGGTGATGAAAGTGACTTCTGGTCTTCTTCACTGCTTATTACATGCTCATTATAATGTATTAGCATGCTAAAAGACACTCCCACCAGAACCATGACAGTTTACAAACGCCATGGGAACTTCCTGCGCTATGTGGTCTAAAAAGAGGAGGAACCCTCAGTTCCAAGAAATCCTCACCCCTTTCCCAGAAAACTCATGAATAATCCACCTCTTTTTTAGCATATGATCAAGAAATAACCCTAAAAATACTCAAACAGCAGCCCTTGGGGCTGCTCTGCTTATAGAGCAGTCATTCTTTTGTTCCTTTGCTTTCTTCATAAACTTGATTTTACTCTGCTCTGTGGACTCACCCCGAATTCTTTCTTGCCCAAGATCCAAGAATCTTCTCTTGGGATCTGAATTGGGACCCCTTTCTGGTAACAATATTGCTAAATATTTTAGAGAATCACATGGTGAGGTCCTTTCACAGGATGACTCCCATTATCTGACATGGATTCTTCCTGGATTTTGATGTTTGGATGCATGAAAACATTCTTATCCCTCAGATTGTCACCTAGCCATGAAGGCTAATGAATGTCTTTGCTGAAACAAAACATCTCTCTCCACAAGGAAAAATGCTAGTTATAGCTGCTAATAGAAACAAAGAGAAAATAAGGTAAGTATAACTAAGAAGAAGCAAAGAATAAGATTAGCACATAAAATATCTACTGCAAGGTAATTCACAAAGGTAACCGACTTTGAATTTCATCATAATCATCTCAAAGCAGGAACCTAATCAAGTCCATGATTCTGTAGCCATAAGTTTAAAAATAAAATATTTCAAGGAAATCCAACTATCCATAGTAATACAACCAAGAGCCTCCTACTTCTTCATTCAAAAGATACTGTGTAATGAGGTAAGCAGAGTCCTGAAAAATATCTTTAGAATAAATGAGACAATGAGTATAAAAGAATAGGCCAAAAGGCATAAAAGCAGAGGGCAATTTAATCAAACTAAGTCTTAACGGAAATGGTAAATTCACTGACTTCTTTGGATATCAACTGAAGGAAGAAAAGCATCACAACACACACACACAAGTGATTCTGTTTTGGTAAAATACAATACAAAGAAGAAAAGAAGTTACTTTTATTAGGGTTTGTTTCATAACCCAAATGTGTATGTTTCGAATTGTTCCCTAGATGTGAACCTTTTGTATAGTAACATTTGCTAGCTCTTAAGAGAGATAGTGAAAGAGGGGAAGTAAATATGTGTGTAGCATTTAAGAGGCTCTAAATGAAACTGAGTGTTTTGAATATAAATGAATCTAAAACATATGCACTCATTTTCCTTTAAAATGTAGTTTTATGAAAAAAAAAAATGAGCTTCACAATTTATAGTGCATCATGTAATGAATGTCCTCCCTCAGTTTTAGCCATGTCTACGTTGTAATTTTATTAAAGCCACTTTAATACTGTATTTTTTCCAACAGCTACATCTGATTAAAAAGTTTAGAAAAGGCAGCGAGCACAGTGGCTCATGCCTGTAATCCCAGCACTTTGGGAGGCCGAGGTGGGCAGATCATCTGAGGTCAGGAGTTCGAGACCAGCCTGGCCAACATGATGAAACCCTGTCTCTACTTAAAATACAAAAATTAGCCAGGTATGGTGGCATATGCCTGTAATCCCAGCTACTTGGGCGGCTGAGGCAGAAGAATCACTTCAACCCAGGAGGCAGAGGTTGCAGTGAGGCAAGACTAGGCCACTGCACTCCAGCCTGGGCAACAGAGCAAGACTCCATCTCAAAAAAAAGAAAAAAGAAAGAAAAGAAAGGAAAGAAAGAAATGAAAGGGAAGAAAGGGAAGAAAGAAAAGAAAAGAAAGAAAGAAAAAGAAAGGAAGGAAGGGCGGGCTAATATAAGAATAGGACCAAGGGCCAGGAGCTTGGTTTTAGAATTCCATCTGTAATTTTAATTGTACGGTCATTGGTTTTGTTTTCTTTTATTGTTTGTTTTTGCCTCACAATGAGAATATAAAGCAGGCGACCGAAAAAGAATATATATAAGATTCAAAAGCTAAATCAGCATACTTTTCCTCTACTTCCCCTCTTCCAAAACTCCTTTACGTCGGTCAGGACATAGAAGAAAAGGAATATATCCAGGCTGTTATTTAGTCAGTTATAGTTGTTTCCTACTGATAGCAGTTCCTTGCCTCAATTTCCCTCTCTATAGGTTGAATCAACCCTAGATGAAATTCATGGACGGTAGACGTGTTTTAAGTTACTCTTTCAAGAAGAATCTTGGACAGGCCCAGGATTCAATTTTGTAGTTAAATTTAAAAAAAGAAAAAGAGAAAGAAGGAAGAAAAGAAATTCCTGTGTAAGAATTAGGGCTGCAACATGAGGCTTAATGAAGCTCTATTTAAGAAACAGTTGTACCAACTGGCCTTTTTTGCCCATCCCCTCCCATATAGCTTCTATTAAGAAAAAAAGAGGAAAGGAAAGGAAAGGAAAAAGGGAAGGGGAGGGAAGGGAGGGAAGGGGAGGGAGGGAGAAAAAGAAAAAAGGAAAACCCAGTGATCATCTCAATTGAAAAAGTGATTAATCTGTGTGGGCAGATCTAAGTGAGAAGGTTGGAGTCTCAAGGCAAAATTTAACAATTCTGCTTTTCATGGGTCCTTCAGTCAGCTCTTTGGTCCCCACCCTATATCACACAGTGAAGCCTGGCAGCCAGCCAATTGCACCCTTGTCCCCAGTCAAACTTCTCAATCATGAAAGAGTCCTCTAGAGAAAATTCACAAGAGCTAGCAGAAATAATTAGTTTTTCCATCATTTTCAAACATGAGTGGACAACCAAAAACCACAAGACATATGTGCAAATCAACTTGAAGAACTTCAATTAATAGAAGAAGGGAGAGGTCCCTGTCCCAAGCTGAGCAAATGAATTCCTTACCTGGGATTTTTGAAAATAAGACCAAGAGAACTGGATCAGGTTAGTCTTAGTCACTTAAGACAAATTGATGTAAAATCCAGATGTTTTGTTATCTGTGTTTTGGGTTTTGTTTTGTTTGCTATGTAGAAAAAACAATAAATCTACAGGCAGAAAAAAGAAAATGGGCACTCAGAGAAACACAGAGATGAAAGACAGTCAGTTTTGTCAGTATCCAAATTATGTTCTGTTTTACTAATTTCTGAAGCTCAAACACACCCTTGTTTTGCCAGAAGCTTGACACTTTCATGTAATTTTGCTAAATTTAATTTTTAAGTTAGTTTGAGGTGATTCTGAACAAATATAGTGTCTTTGTGTATTATCAAAGTGGATATATTTTTATAATAATGAACCAAAATTAAGTCATTCTTTGGAACTTCAGACATAAATATGAGATGCAACAAGTAATAAAACTAACTTTGATCTACTTATTTAATTTCTATTTTCCCCTTTACAACTATTAAGATGCTATACACATACTTCAATAGCACTACCGATTCAAAAATGCCCTGGAAGTTGAATATTTGTAATTGTCTTCTGAGCATCTTTTATAAAACCTTAAGGTGTTTCAAAGATTTAAGGCATTAAAAGTAGTAAATATCATATTTTCTCAATTTCCATCTTTATAAGTTAGAATGTGAAGTTCTCTCAGGCACACTAAGTATGGGGATAAATGAAGATCAAATGAGAATGTTTAGCCTCAGTCATTCAACATCTTCATCTCTGAACTGAGCAACAGTCACCTCTGTGATATTTTTTACTATTAAGCTATAAATGATTTTTTGTATCCATATTGTGCCTTTTTTGAACAGGATTATAAAGTAATAAAGTGCTTCTATTTGTTTAGATTGCCTAAGTTATGCTGTCGCAACAGACAAACTCAAATTCTCAGAAGTATATTTGTTTTTCTTATTCACAGTATATATCCCATGTGGGATTGGTGAGGTTGCAGGGGGCAGAGGTACTCAGTTAAATGCAGTCACTCAAGGACCAGGATGGTGGAGACGGTGGTGTTACCATCTTGTAACTACACCATCTAGAGATGTGGCCTTCTTGGTAACCATGGCAAGGGAAGAGAAAACTGGAATGTGGACTTTTCACAGCCTTGGGCCAGAATCACATGTGTCATTTCTCCTTACAGAATGTCCACTGGTAAAAATTAGTTTTATGTCTCCCCTAACTACAAGGAAACTAAGAAATGTAAGAGAACCAATGGAAAATTCTGACCCAGAGCCTGAGGTGATAACCCTGCAAATTCACTTCAGAATAACCTTTACTAGTTTTCTATAATCAACAATCTTATATTATACATACTTATGCCACTTTTATACTAAAAAATAAATCCACTGTTTAAAATATTTGTGACAACTATTTCCAATTATGAGAAAAAAGTTTACCCCATCAGTAATGTCATGTAATTAGAGAAAAGCTTACAAAAAAGAAACCTAAATGTTTTATCTCATCAAGTAGAAAAAAGACTGTAGAAATAATTATTTTGTTAAGCAAAAAGTGCAAATAAAAAAGACTGGTATCTTTCTACTAAATTTTTTTTTTCTATTTTGATTTTATATACTTAAGTTTTATGTAAACATTTTATTTTGAATGATCCCAAACCAAATGTAAAATATTAGGATATTTTTAAATTTTAGCTTAGCAATCTTATTTTCCTTACACAATTTATTTAAAATTTAATGCTTTTTAATTTATAAAATAAAAACATTTTATGTTATAAATACTATTAAGAATTGAGTTATAAATAAACACTATAATAAAATCTTCAATAATGCACTGACCAAAAGATTTTTATTTAAATTCTTTCTTGTCATGTAACATGAAAAATTTATATCAAAATTCCTACTTATTTTTAAGATAATCTGTAGTGATATAAACAGATTGCTAGTGGGAAAAAATATATATCTAGAAATTGGTAGTATAGAAAAAAATCGCTGTGCTGAAATTGGGAAATCTGAGTTTGCAGACTGCCTCTGAACGACATTTCCATTGTCAGTAGATTAAAGGTTTGCTTGCTGGAAGCCCACTGCATTGCAAACAGCGGACTCTCACAACCCTCACACAGTCTTTCATCAGAATGAGGCTTAACAGCAGAAAGGCACTGAGAGCCTTGCTCAGGCACAAAGAGCAGTGACAGATACAAAGTGCAAGTTCCTCTTATTCTGCATCCTTCTATCCTTTTCCATATGCTCTTGAATTATTTAAGATTACTGCTTTAGGTGAAAAGAGTGGAGCAAAACCTATCAAGAAGAGACAGGATAAGTAAATCAAATTTTATAAGAAAAATGCCAACAACAAAATAAGAAACAAAAATGGTTTTTACGACAAAGAACTGGTCATTCCAGTCCTGATAGGATTTTTGACGTAGTATGAAAAGCATCACTAGAAATACGCAATCTATGTCCTCAAATGTTGAATAAAAGTGTAGCAAATTAATCAATGTGGAGAATTTGTCTAAAAAACTCAAACTCAGTGTTTAAATTTTTATTTCATCAATGTTTTATACTATTGATAAAAAACATTTAGCCTTAGTTTATAGATATTTTATGGGCAATGTTAGAAATTATGGATATCATAAGACACCTCATTAGAAGATTTCAAAATACAATTCTTTGAAGGGTGATGAAGCTGGACTTATTTTCATATATTTGTTAGCCATCTAAATTTGTCCTTCAACTAACAACAAAGTAACATTTTTGCCCATTTTAGTATAGAGTTATGAATTCATTTATTTTCAAGTTGTAAGAGCTTTTGAAAATCTAAGCATTAAATCTTTATTCATCATAAATTTATTTTTCAATTTATAGAACATTTTTTGAGGTTATATTTGTCCATAAATCTCAAGAAGTATGAATGCAAATATTTTTTCATTAATTTCAGATTACCTGCTTTAAAAGTCAAAGCCACTAGATAATATATTCACATTGTTTCTTAATTTTTACATAAATACTTTAATCCATTAGGAATTTATTTTTGTGTATAATATTATGTAGGTCCTCCATTTTATTTTCTTCCAGGTAACCAGTTATATAGGCACTATTAATTAAATAGACCAGAACTAAATTTATTTAATAAACCACTGAATTTAATAAATACACTTACCATAATTTAAGTTTTTATATATATCTGAAATATTTGTTCTTCTGATTTATTTTATTCCAGTACTATACTAAAACAATCATATTAGCTTTGTTATATTTTAATTCCTTTAAAATAAATTTTCTATAAATTTTTAAATAATTTTTAGCTAATTTTATGTATCTCATCCTATCTGCAAACTCAATATTATTTTAGCCAATTCCAAATAAAATAACCATCCTGATTCTAATTCAATTGCATTTATGTCTATGTTAGTTATGGAGGTAAATAATTATCTATGATATTGTTTTCTACTCAATAGAAATTTTGTTCTTTTATCTTTTCAGTTCTCTTTTTGTCACTTGAAAATATATTATATGTCCATTCACAATTTTCTGGTTAATTTAATCAGCCTTTTAAGAATTCTGTCAATAATACGGATAGCACCATCTTTGGAGCAGAGAGTAGGCCCTCACTAGGCACCAAACATGCTGGTACCTTAATCTTAAACTTCTCAGCCTCCAAAACTGTAAGCAGTACATGTCTGTTGTTTATGAATTACCCAGTCTAGAGTATTTTGTTAGAGTAGCTCAAACGAACTAAGAAAGGTGTCATAACATTTCTTTAAGCAAATATGTAGGCCCAGAGCCTCCATTTTAATCAGAAAAAGTCAGTTCCTTGTTGTTTACTTTCTAGTTTCCCTCCAGCAGCCTTTTTCACGTCTCTGTAGTACAAGGAAAAGATGAGATCATTCAAAAATAAAGAACACAATCTAGGGCCGGGCGCGGTGGCTCAAGCCTGTAATCCCAGCACTTTGGGAGGCTGAGGCGGGTGGATCACGAGGTCAAGAGATTGAGACCATCCTGGTCAACATGGTGAAACCCCGTCTCTACTAAAAACACAAAAAAGTAGCTGGGCATGGTGGCGCTTGCCTGTAATCCCAGCTACTCAGGAGGCTGAGGCAGGAGAATTGCCTGAACCCAGGAGGCGGAGGTTGCGGTGAGCCAAGATCGCGCCACTGCACTCCAGCCTGGGTAACAAGAGCGAAACTCCGTCTCAAAAAAAAAAAAAAAAAAACACAATCTAGAAAAAAATGTAAGTCAAAGAACAGAAGATTATTACTCACAACTTCTTCATACTATATAATACATAGTAAAAATATGAAATAAGTTAAGTAGGGTCTCAGAATGGAGGTACCAAAACTCTAAATAGGCTGGAGAGAGGTATTTAATATAAAAAATAAAACAAGCTGAAGACAAAAGTTTATTGTAGAATTAATAAGAAATGACCAAAATAGATGTTGCTCAAATGTTAATTGGCATAAATAAAAGGTTTAAGATGTTCAACATAAACACAGATGGGCAAGACCAAATCTTAAAGAAACTAAAGAAAGGAAAATATACATTAAAGATAGATCAAAGTGAGATGGAATAAGATGGAATCGAAATCCCATAAAATGAATATTTATGTAATGTTATTTACATGAACATTTACTTGAAATTTAAAAAAAAACCTGAATTTATAATTAAATAGCACATTAAAAAATTTGAAGCAGAATGTTCATAGCCATGAAACTTCAAGGATAAAGAATTAGTCAGGCATCTAGATAAAGCAGTTCACCAACATGGATAGAAAAATGAAGTACATCTCAGACTGCCCCATAGAACTAGGCAGTCCCAGAAAACAGTTGCACAACGATGACAAATGTGATGCAAGAAGATGATGCCCAGCCAAGGAGTTATTCAAGTAAAAAGTCAACAGATAGATATTTTTAAACATGAAAAAATATTAGGAAATGCACCAGCCATAAATCTATTGATCAAACCTCAAAAGCCTCAACGGCAAAACCTAATCACTTAAGACAGGAAACTCAAGAGTGATCTATTACCCTTAAATGTATCTACTGAAATTTACAGTTTAAAACAAAGTTTTGTTTTTAATTCCTGGCCTTTTGTAATGCTGCATTCAAATCTCCATGTATTCTCCTATTCTTTTCCTTTCATTGTTGTAAAAATTATCATTTATCTCTACCTATTTTCTGATGTAACTTAATGTTGTTACTACAGAGAAAATAAGGCCTTTCTGGTTTTCTTCTAAAGATTTTGCTTATTCTTTCTCTGCATGCTGAGCACCCATAAGTGCACTTCTAGGTGAATTGCCTTTTCTGTTTGGAAACTTGCAGCAAAGTTCAAATGGCTGCGATTAGACAGAGAGCAGGCCTGAGTCACTATCACGTTTCCTTGATCTTTTATGTAGCACAGAAGGAATCCAAAAGTTTTTGTCTTCCCTTCGCTGCAGAATCACTTCACATAGCCTTCACTAAGAGCTGTCTGTTCATGAGTATTTCTACCAGGGAAGCTAAGAATAGGCTGTTACAGTACTTTAGGGCACAACAAATACATTATTAATGGAACATGTTGCTGTCTTGGCCTCCATTTGCCAGAAATTTGATGATTTGCATGCCATCAGTTTTATGCTAAAACACCCAGAAGGCATCTCTCTTCTTCACAGACTATAATCAGCCCTCTCCCAGTCCCTGGATAAGAAAAATCTCAGCTAATTAGTACATATTCTCTACTCTTCATTTACAGGCAATAGTGTCTCACAGGTCCTAGCAGGGCCTTCCATGAGTGCTGGGACAAGCCTCCACTAGCAGTTCAAAGATCTCATGGGCAGTGCTCTGTTTAAAAGCATCAGTGTTCTGGTCCTCTCTCAAGCCTTTGTGCCACCTGAAGTCACCATGTGCAGCTTATAGGAAGAGAAAGCCTTGTACATACTCTCACCTGCCAGATTTTGGCATAGTGCTGTTTTCCAATCATTCCCAAGCCTTAGCCACCTTCCGCCACACTCAGGAGAAATAATTTGACTGTGGCTATGTGGAGAAGTCAGAGATGTGTATTCTGTTAGTGCAGCAGTCATCAAAGTGCACCACTCAGATGTGCACTGTGGAACGTAGAGGATGGAGAGCCTCCATTGCTGGGTCTGCCCCTAGATCCATCACTGTGTTTCCATGGAGGCCACACTTCCTACAGGCTACCTCTAGCAAATGACTAAGGATAGTGAGGACACCAAAATGGACTTTCCTGTGAAATTCAGGACTCTTTCAATGGGTATCTTTGGCTTAAGGACTCCTGATTGGCCTGGCCAGTCTCGGATTTCTCCTGCTGAATCATCTGACCTTCCCTCTCTTTCATCACAGATATCAGACCTGTATCCTCCCTTTGGCAGGCAGTTGGAGGGATGAAGATGAAACCCTGTAAAACTGGTTATTACAAACAACATTCACAATGACAACAGTTTATCAAAAGGACTACTGTATTGTCAACTCAAAGAAATTCTTTGAACTTTAAGATACCATACTTGGCCAAGGTATTTTTTCTCTTATCATTTTATTCTGTAAGTTGGAATATTTGATAGGTACATAGGACAAAATACATGAACTTTTGCCTGTGGCTAAATGTGAAATAAGACTAGCTCATATTTAATAAAAAATAAGGTACAATTTTGAGTGCTTCATGCATATTAATTTATTTAACCTTCATAAAAACTTTATGAAATGTTTAAATTATGGTTTCCATTCTACATATGAAGAAAATGAGGCAGAGAAAGATAAAGTGACTTTTCAAGATCACATGACAAGGAAGAAGCAGAGTTATGATTTTACCCTAGGAACTCTGGCTCCTCAGATGTTAAGTTTTGCCATTATGCCCTACTCTCTCTTCACATACTTTGTGAATTGAAGAGACTTTTTTTCCATATATTCATGATATGCTCCATGCTATGGCTTTCCCTTAGAAACACCAGAACCCCCTAAACATACACAGGTATTCTATCACTCAATAATTACTCAGCACCTATCATATGCCCAACATTCAGTAACTAGACATACAATGGTGTATTAGTTCGTTTTCATGCTACTGATAAAGACATACCCTAGACTGGGCAATTTACAAAAGAAAGAGGCTTAATTGGCCTCTCAGTTCCACCTGCATGTGGAGGCCTCATAACCATGGCAGAAGGCAAGGAAGAGCAAGTCACGTCTTACGTGGATCGCACAGGCAAAGAGAGAACTTGTGAGAGAAACTCCCGTTTTTAAAACCGTAAGATCTCGTGAGACCCATTCACTATCAGGAGAAGAGCATGAGAAAGACCTACCCCCATGATTCAATCATCTCCCACCAGGTCCCTCCAACAACATGTAGGAACTATGGGAGCAAAAAGATTCGATTTGGTTGGGGACACAGAGCTAAACCCTATCAAATGGTAAAAAACACAGGCAAGTTTTTTTTTAAGTATATTACTATAGGATGTAATAAGGTTTCTCATGTAGCAAATCAACATAGAAAATATATTTAAATGACTGACGTGATTTTCTAAGAATACATATATGTATTTTTATAACATTAATAAACAGCAGCACCATTACTTTAATCCATTATTCGTTAACCACTATATACCTGTTTATCATTTGTATTGTCATGTGTTTTTTTAAAATTATCTGACTTCGCTGAATCCTTGAAAAAGATCAGAGTGCCAGCCCTCAAACTTTAGAAGCATACATGTCAGAACAAGGACTTTGGAGATATCACTGTTTAAGGAAATACCTTTCTAAACCTGCAGAACATTTTACTTAAACAAAAGAGAAACACAGGATCTTCAATGAACAGTCATCAGCTACAGAAAGAACCTCAGTTTGCAAGACTTTTTAGAGTCTTACATATTTGTGCACCAAACTTGAAGATGAACCAGAAAACAAACTTAAAATATACAATGCAAATGGAATTTGTTGTTGTTTAAGGCCTTGAAGACAGGCACGTTCTTTGTTCTCAGTGGAGTCGTTAGTCTAGTGTCAAACCAGATGCATTATACAAATACGGATTTCAAGCCATGCTATAAAGAAAAATATAGAGGAGTGTCAGGGAGAGAGTGACTAGGCAAAAAACTCGTCTCATCAGATGGCATTTCAGCTAAAGGATGAAGGCCTATCCACGCAGTTAGCCCAGGAAAGGGCATTATGAGAGAAAAGGGTGTTAAGCATGTGAGTGACTGTATGTGCTCTGGAAGTGAGGTGATGTTGGTGTGAATGAGGTATAGCACCGAGGAAAACTGGAGCAACTTGGATTATATGGGTGATGTGAAAGGCGGGGTATGGGGAAGGGAAAAGTAAAGCATATCACCTATGTTTAGGGCTTCAACAACTAGGAAGACACTGATACCCATTGATCATCAGATAGAAAACTGTACTTGAAAGAAAAATCCAAGATTTCTACTTTAAACACGTTAGAAATTACTAATGGACATTCAGTTGAAGGCATCAAGTAGGTAAAATAAAGAAGTATGCAGCTCAGGGTCTAGCCACGAGGTATTTCTAAGTCCCTTCCCATCAACATCAAAGTGTGATCTTTGGATTCTCTGAGCTTTCACAAACTGTGCCTTTCTTTTGCCATTTATCACATGAAAGTTTTTGAAAAATATTCTAGGACAGGGATCCCCAAACCCCAGGGCTCGTCTGTAGCCTGTTAGGAACCAGGCCACACAGCAGGAGGTGAGTGAAAGGCTGCACGCATTACTGCCTGAGCTCTACCTCCTGTCAGATCAGCAATGGCATTAGATTCTTACGGGAACGTGACCTAGGTTACATGCTCCTCATGAGAATCTAACTAGTGCATGATGATCTGAGGTGGAACAGTTTCATCCCAAACCATCCCTTCCCGCCCCCAACTCTCGTCTGTTGAAAAATTGTCTTCCACGAAACCAGTCCCTAGTGCCAAAAGGTTGGGGATCACTGTTCTAGAACACATGGGGATTTCTGTTCGAGCCATACCAAAATACTCAGATAAAATATGTCAAAGCTTTTCATACCTAACATCTTAGAAATTACCCTCTACCTGTAAGCATCTAGAAGATGAGAGTTGTCCTTAACCAAATATTTAATTGTGTTATCTCTCTACTAGATAAAGCTCATTATCATCTATATTTACATTTCTTGTAGCTCCAAAGACAATGATTCATACAAAAATTTTAATAGTGTAATTATTGATATAATCAATATTGGCAAGAATGTTTTTTGGAAAACAGTTTTGCTTGTTTTTCTTATAGGGTGTTTGCTTATTTTTAGATAAGCATAAAGGGGAGAAGAAATGATTGAGTTACAAGCTCTAAAGATACTATATTGTACTGTGGAAAGAAAACACTATTCGTTCTAAAGGAATCTGTATAATATCTGATAATTAGTGATTATCTGTAAAAACATTAGAAGCAGCAAATGTTACTAAAGAATTTGTCAAATGTGTAAATAGATTTAAATCACTCCATGATATAATTAATGTGACAGTTTTAACACATTTTGTCATCTTTATAGACATACCTTAAAATTTTTTCATACATTAGATATGTATATTTTACTTCAGTTGTAACAATGAAATATTTTATCATCCTTTAGATAATTATATAAATACAATTTTTTTCTTTCTCTGTGTTTTTTTCTCTTTTGTTATGTTCTTTTTATCTTTTGAAGTGAAAGATATTTCAAAGTTATTTAAGAAGTTGTACTACTTATAGGATTAATTGTATAGTTCTGTTCTGAAATTTCAATTTAATTGTAAAGATTCTGCCAAACTGTCTCTCTGTATTTTAGATTATCACGCAAGCTCTAGGCTGACAGATAGAAAGGTGAAAAAAGTGACCTACTTACCCTTTACGTTTATTACTTTCAAAAGTGGCTGGTGTTTGATTTCATGTGATGTTACATAACATGACTTTCAGGAGAGAATTTACAGCTTTGACATGGTAAGGTGGGCTGCTTAAGCTCAACGCAGAACTGCTGTTTTATGTAAGTCACTGTCAAGCATATTTATTATCAATACCTAAGGCGTGCCAAACAGCTGCACTTGCTCTCTTTGAAATATTTTGAACAATTTTATGGACTATTAGTACTAATAATAATTTTCAACATGAACTTATAAAAACAGATTTGTGATTGTTGTGACCTCTCTAGCAGGCAGCCTTTTCTGATGTGTATGCATAGTACCTTCTTTCAAGTTTAAGCCCTTAAAACAACAGCTTTAACTTCATCTCTGTCAGTGCCAGTACTGTTTTCTTCAGCAGCTGTGAGCACTAACATATTCGAGGTGTTCCCTGGACTATAATAATCACATCTCCCCATGGTGTTAGCAGTCTCTTTTGTACAGGATCCAGAAGGTTATTTGCTCACACAATTACATAGATTCACTTTCTTAGAGACATGAGAGAGAAAGCAGAAGTGGATTATTAGCTAATTATTGGCAATAATAGTGATGATGCCTTAAACATGACTACAGGAGAACACAACTCTTACATATATAAGATAATATACACATATCATCTTACTATCTTGCTTTCTCACATATCCTGTGAATTAGACGTTACATCTTTTTTCAACATGAGAAAAACTGAAGTTCAGTGAGCCAATTAACTCACTCAAGTCAAACAGCTAGGAAGTCATAAGGCCTAGATCCAACATGTGCATTTTGATTGCATATATTTTCATAATTCAAATCCTAATTTGGAGCCCAAGCTCAATTTATAACATTGACCAAGACTCAGAAGCTACATATGAAAATTTTTAAACTTTTTAAAAAAGTTTCTTAAAAGCAGTTTAAGAAATTCATGTCATTAATGACAATTAAACAGCTTCTACAGAAGTACCAAAATTACTTTGTAATTTTGCAAAAAGTTTAATTTAAATAAAATTTAAAATAACTTTTTTAAAAAGAATCATGTATGTTTTATGAAATGGTATTTCTATTGTTTTAAACTCAAAGCACTGTATTTATTGAATTTAAAGATAAGAACACAGTATCTCAAGATTTTGCTTATTAAAGATGGGCTCATGCACTTACAGACATCTTTATGTAAATATTAATAGACACAGATCCCTTGATTAATATCAAGATCATAGGTCTGAGCCAGAGCTTCCAGAGATAATAAGAAAGTTTTATTTCTGGAGGCAGAAAGATTTTCTCCTCAGTCCTACACATTGTACCACCTTAACAAATGAATATAGTGCCCAAATTCTGTTATACTAACTTCTGCTTACTTATACTGATATCTTTTGAAAGACCTCAAGAGTATACAAGGAGCAAATATTTTATTCAGAAAATGCATACCTGAAGCTAGCTATTATGTCTTAGAACATGTGAAGCATCTTCTCACTTACTCAGTTTTTTATTCTTCATGTTTCTTAACTTTATATATATGTATTATAACCCATATAAAAATATAATATTAAAGCAAAAAATGTCACATGAACTAGTTGCAGAGTGAAGGTACATACCAGTAAAGATAAGAGGAAATGAATTCACAAAAATGCCTTTCCATTTCAATGAGCACTTCTGTGAACTGCTATAAGCAATAAGGGAAAACAGAGGAATGTGTGGCTGAATGTCCTCCAGTAAAATCTTTGAGGATCACAAAACACAATCCAATGTGACTAAGCAGACTAACAGTTTTAATCTTGTAAATAGAAGATAAAACTCAAAATATTCCTCTCAGTTGTAATTTGATTCAGGAAGCATCAAAGCCGTAAGAGCATTAAAAATGTAAGGTTCAAGAACAATTCACTTTTCTTCTAAGAGACGAATTCAGCAATTTGAGAAATATCATGGGCATAAAAAGTGTTAAAAGTCTGAAGTTGCCAGAGTTTATGCTTGGTCAGCCCAATATGTTATAACAATTTTGCTTTTGTTGATGAAAGATTATTTGCATATATATGTAATACATGCTATATATACTTATATATATATATTATATATACCCATATGTATATGTGTATTAAGAGATCATAACTGCTGCTTTGAACTAAAGAACAAATATTGGCTGTTTATTTCGTTTAGAAACTTTTACAGTCGTCCCCAGACTACGGCCCATGGGTCGCATGCAGCCCCCTGAAGCCATTTATCCGGCTCCCTGCCGCACTTCAGGAAGGGGCACCTCTTTCATTGGTGGTCAGTGAGAGGAGCACAGTATGTGGCGGCCTTCCAATGGTCTGAGGGACAGTGAACTGGTCCCCTGTGTAAAAAGTTTGGGGACGCCTGCTTTAGAATCACATATGCTATTCTGATGTTTCTATGTATACCTATACATATGTACATACAGTATTCATGTGTGTGTGTGTACAACACACATGATGTTGTTAGCATAAATCTTTATATAACTTCTTATAACCCATATTTTTCATAACTCATATGGATATGTCCTTAACTTACCTTTTTCCTATGCTTATGTGGTTTATCTTATCATTATGATTTCAATTTGCATGTCTCCAGTTTAGTCAAATAATCTATCTCTGTGAAAGAATAAATTCTTTCACAAAGAAAGTTAAACTATTAAAATTGTGAGAATGAACATATTTTTAAAATATTCACATAGCAGTTATGTAAATGGAAAAAAATTGCTAGCAGAGAAAAAAATACCTATTGAGCTATCTCCTTTCAATTTTCTTGTGTCTTAAAGCCTTTTGGCTTTACACGGGCATCAGACTAGCCATTGTAAAGTATGGTTTCATTTATAGTCATATCACAAAATAAGATTACTTTCGTTGACTATGAGATTAGAGCCTTCCCCACAAATGTGTATTTTATAGCTACTGTTAGGTGTAAGCAATCATACCTTAAAACGAAGCAAACACACAGAAATCATCCAGTTGATTCAGGCTAGAGGCTCTTAGGCAAGTCACTCTTCATTTGCCCAAGTCAAGATAAGCAGTGTTAACATTCTCATTATTCATCAATAAAACAAGAAGGATGAAAAGAATAGGAGGGCACTGAATGTGATAAATGCCAAATAAAATGTTTGGGAAAAGTGAATGTAGAAGGTGGAGATTAAAATACAACATATTCTTGGGTCACTCAGTTAAAAGGTTGAGTACATTCATCAGGGAATTCTATAGTGTTTGGTGAGCACATTAATAGACCTAAGGGAATCCTGACAGAGGTAATATAAACACCTGTCCTTGTCATATATCATCACCAAGTATTATAAACTATCCTTAGGAAAACCATGTGTTTTTCCAACACTAAAAAAAAAGTGTGCTAAATTTAGGGTCAACTGGTACCAGCCTTTTGAGGAGAATTTTTAGCTTATTGGTATTCTTGTCAAACACAGCTTGCAGTAAATATTGAGATAAAATTTTAATCAAGAAAATATATGTTTATTCACATACTATGATATCTAATGGAAGTAATACAGCTGGTACCTCCAATAAGTAAGACATTATATCAAGAATGCAAGATTAGTTCTTTTTAGAACTAATTTAGCTGACAAAATATGCAGCATTATTTGAGACTAAGGAAAATATAGTGGGGGCATGTATTGACTTGCAACATATAACATGTTCAACCTCAGTGCACAATGTGTTATATGATACTTTTAACACTAAAGACCACTCACCAGCAGAAATTTGTCCTATAGGCAGACCACTCACTGACATTGTTGTTTGCACCCCTACAAAATAATCAAACTTCGGGTGAACCAAGAAACAAAGAGAAGAAAAACAAATAACCATAAGACTCACTTCTGGCACACTTAAAAAGGTGGGCAAGGATAAGTTACTAAAATTTTATGTGAGGTCTTTCAAGCGTCATGGCATGGTCATTAACTATTGCAAAGTATTTGCAACCAACAGATCATCCAAACGCATAGCAAACTGTGTATGTCGTGCCCACCATGGTGAAATAGAATAGAACTGAATACATAAATAATACTCATAAAAACTGGCTAACCAGCTGACAAATCACAGATGAAATTTGGATAAATATAACCTCAATAATAAGTCTGATTTTACTTCTTTAACAACAAACAGTCAAGTATTTCCATGTTAGATACAAAATTTGTCTTTAAAATGATAGCACTGCTTACTGAGGCAGGTTTACTCAAAGCTATTGAAACTTATTATTTGAAAATACAATAAATGAAGAAAAGCAAATCTTATACTGGTAAAGATATTTTTTTCTGATTGGACACAAAATGCTCACCTGAACAAAATAATTACGAAACTCACAATAAGCCTTTACAATAAGGACATAGTAGAGAAAAAACTGGTTAGTGCAAGGAGTATTTAAAGTTAATTATTTCATAAATGGCCTTGAAAATACATGAAATCTTACAGCCCAAACATGAAAAAAAGTTGATAGTTTTCCCAAATTTGAGAATAAGCCTAAAAATTTATTTGACATTGCTAAAATGAATTGTGAAGCTAAGTTTTCAGATCTGTTAACAAAAAAAAAAAAAAATAGATTACCAATAAAAAGAATGAATTGCCTTTCTATTTAAAAAAATTAGAAAATCATTGTCATATGAGAAGATAATCAAATAGTACCCAGAATATTTTCTACAAAATACTTAGAATAAATACCTTATCGATGTATAAGAAGCAGTTAAAGTACTACACTTTTAAATGAATTTTAAAATATTTTTTAGATATTTTAGCTTTTTCACATTTTTACTTTTCTCTGAGTACCTATTCTAATTCTCATTTCTAAGCCTATATTTTTATTTTTAATGTTGTATTACTTTTGATAAGGACAGTCTCCAAAATTGCACAAATAGGTTTCACATGGCATAAAATCCAGATTCATACACAGAACCTTCTGGACTTGAAATTATCGGAGCTATATTTAATTCTCTGTTCAGCAACTTCCAAGAGTGATAACATTAAGTTATAATAAGAATAACACTATAATATTGTTGTAAAAATTAAATAAAATACTCACACTGTAGTGTATTATAATGTCTAAAGCTTTATAATGTAGAGATGCTATTTTTACTATTGTGCAATTGAATTCCTTTCTAGAATCAGGAAACTGCATCTATAATAAGAGACAATCAGGGAACCTCGGCTTAAATCAGACGATTTAACTAAAGCGTATGGAGGAGCTTCCCAGCAGCGTAGACTTCGAAATGTGGCCACGGATCAGTATAGAAAAGTATGAGGCTACTGTATAATCTCTGAAAATTAAATCTCTTTGAAGACCCAAACTAAATTGCTTAAATTCTTCATGATCTAAATGGATTTGAAGTCTCACTAGAAAAGATGACATTTCAGGGCTTTTATTTACTTTTTACTATAAAAATAACACAGGGTAATGATGGGAAATTATAAATCAATAAAAGACGAAATCCCTATCATCTACAAGCCAGTGATTTTAACTTATATCTTAAGAAGATATATATATTAATAGCTCTTGAAATACAAATCAAATAACACCTCATGATGTCACAGTGCAAAGTCCTGTGAACTTTCTTATTATAGTCACTACCACTGCTGGCATTAGTATCACGATTTCCCACATTTCACCTCCTTTGTGGCTTCTTTAGTCCAATTCTATTTTTTTACTTTAGTCTCCTCATCTGCTTTTCATCATCAACATGTTTTAGTTTCTGGCTTTGTGTCATTTGTCATGAAATTCCTGCCTTGATGTGTATTTACTAAGGGGAGAAAGATTTGATAGCCTCCACTAATAGATAATTAAGTTTTATATTTATACTTGTTGTCAAATTACCTGGTAACTGTTTTATATCATCTCACGTATGCATACTCACTTCCTAACTTAAGTATAAATGTATTTCATATTAGCGTATTTACACGTATTTCATATATAGTATACATATTTTACACGTGGTATAAGATGGCATTAGATTCAACTGCAATTAATAATAGAATCCAAATTCACAATGGCCAGAACAAGACAGAAGTTTGTTTCTCACATATATGAATTCTGAGAAGAAAGGCCATGGTGCAGTTGGCTCTACCCTACAAAATCCTTAGGGAGCCATCTCCTATGGCTACTGCATTAAAAGCTTGACTGGGGCACTATTCCTAGAAGTCATGTAGATTGTTGCTCACTGGAATTACACAACACTGCAGCCCTCTGGGGTTTCTCCAGCCACTGTTCCAACATTCTTGGGGGTGGTCTCATGCTTATGGTCCAAGAGGGTCCACACATGTGCTTCAGATAGCAAAATGAGAAAAGAAAATAAGAGGACAGGGTGTATGTCCATTTATCTCTCCACAAAATTTCCTAGAAAGTGCCATAGAACATGTTGCTTGCAGCCCCTTACACAGTGTATTTGACATCCACATGCTCATATCCCCCTGGAAGAAGAGCCAGGAATTGCATTACTGTTCTGTCAAGCCATAAGTCAATCCAGGAAGAAAGAAATGAAAGAAAATAGGGAAATGAAAATGAAGTGAAGCTGCTATTCTGAGAAAGGCAACAAAGCAAAAGAGATTTAAAAATTGGGGGAATATTTCTATTTTGCTTGGACTATGAATCAATTAAAGGAGTCTTATTGAAAATAAAAACTTTTGTGCAAAATAGACAATTATGCAATAAAATATATGTTCACATATACTCACTAAAAACATTTTAAAAGATATTCTAATTTTTTCAGTAATATAAAAGCACATTTACATACTAGGAGATGATTCTGAGGAATAATGCACATTTTTTAAATTTTCAAAACATCAATTACATTATGTCGTGTCCTACTCAAGACATTTTTCACTGAAAAATAAAAAATTTTTCATTGAAAGAATTCCCAAAAAATACTGGAGAATCTCAGACTTTCCATCTTTTTTTTTTTTTTTTTTTTTTTTGACTTTCCATCTTAACAGCTGGTGAGCCAAACCCTTTCTCCATCTTCCTCACTAGAAATGGCATAAACATTACCTTATTGAAATGACACACCCAGAAGGACATAAAACAAGATGTGGTCAGAGATGCCTGGAACTTAACCTTGAGCTAGAGCGCTAGAATATGAATGGTCTCTGCAAGTCTAAATTATTCAGGGAAAAAGGGAATAAAGAATATGCATACAATTTTTTTTTAACTTTGAGAAATAAAACATTCTTTCCTTTCCACTCTGATTCTCTCCTCAATTCTCTGAAAAAGGAGTTAAGCCTAAAATGAGACCTAGAAAGGAATTTCAGTGACCCATCTACCAGCAAGTGGCCCCGCGTGCACCTGCGAAACATCTTTACTGGAACTGTAGACACAACTGGAATATGTTCTTTGCAACTTAGAACAGATGGAGCCAGTATAGGCAAAAAGTAATTTCTTATATAAGTCAATGAATTTAAAGCTGTCTGATGTTGTTGTCCAAGGGTAATTTGGAATGGATTCAGATCGTTCCAAACCACAGTATTTGGGCTTTAGCATGATCTTGTCTGGTAATGATTTAAATTTGACAACAAGCCAGAGTTCCAACATTTTTACCCCCTTTCCCAAAATTGATGTAGAGAGGTATGAATTTATCATGCACCAAAATCATTTTTATATTGCTATCCTACCATTTTACAGATAGATCATATTTTCAAGAAAAACTAATTTTATGTTCATAGTTTCCACTTGTAAAACCATAACAAATATTTGATTTTCTGATGGTTAACTCTATACAAGCTTGTTTCAGTTAGTAAAAAGAAATGTGACTCTATCTGTGGCTCTCAAAAGCCCCATGCGTGGCACAACACAATTTTGAAAAGAGACAGATGGAAAGAGTTTATTCTCAGTGTGAAAAGCCATAATTTATCTCTTGGTAAATAAATAAATTAAAGACCATTCACATTTGGATTTGACCAGAAACAAATGTGAAGAGCCCTCTCTAGTATACAATGGTAGTTTCCACATCGTTTTATGTAAATAAAACTTGAGCCAGCCATTGCCATTGGTGTTTGCTGAATAACCAACAGTGGAAGGGCTTGATTCCTTCTACTGGGCATCGGGAGCCTGTGACAACATGCAAATATACTAGGTCAATGTACCATGGCTCTGATAAAATAGTTAATATGACCTTCACATTGATAGGAATAGGAAATTACAGGCTTTTTATTCTGAATGGCATCATATTATATGAAAAAGGGAAGTAGGGATTGGTGAATATGTCTTCTCAACTTAATTACGAGCAATTTTATTTTTCCAATCCCCTTATACATTTTTCACTTAATACACTTTCAAATCTCACCAACATTATGGTTATTTCTGAATAAATGAGAGTGTGTGTCTTCTTTGAAGTATAATGCCCCAAACTGAGCGTCATGATTTAAGCATGATCTGATTGTTGCAGAATAATGGGTCTATATCAACCTACCAAACTTTGTAGAGTTTTTCTTTTAAATGAAAGCTATCTCATGATAACTATTTATAGAACATTAGCAATCATCATTATTATCATAATCTAAAGGGAAAAAACACACAATTTTGCAAACTCACCAGTTCATGAGCTCCACCATAGAAATGATGTCTGATTCAACTGCTTTCTTAGCATCTACATTCTACCTGGGAGATAGTCAGTGCTCAATAAATGTTTGCTAGTAAATTCTACTACATGGTAGTGCGGTTGAACCAAACACATTATCAGAACTATCCAGAAAGGAATTGTATTACTCAGAGTAAGAAGGTTATCTGTGGAGAAACTGGCTTTCTGGAACAGTAGTGAGCGGAAGGCTGATAAATTATTCAAAATACCTGTGCAGAGATTTTTCATCTTCTGAAGTGAGTATGTGGCCTTGTTCACACTGGTGCAAGAATCAGGACAACCCAGTTTGTAAGCATTTCCTTAAATAGACCTGCCTAGATTTTTAGTGGAAGGCATTCCAAATGGTGAGTATAAACAGCTGAACACTGAGCACCTGAGACCTGACAGTTATAAGTCACAGTCACTGTTGTGTTAAAGGAAGCTCAGCTGAGATTTGTCTCATGAGTTCCTACCTTGTATGAACTTGTTACTACCAAAAATAATTTACATTTTTACCCACATACTTTGTGTGTATGTGTGCATATGCATGCCTCTGTCTCTTCCTGATCACCTGGAACTCACCACAATTCTTCCAGCTATAAATTTTAAAACCTGCCACATTAGTAGGTATCAACATCCTCTGCAAATAAGTATAGGAGTCTTACATAAGGTTCAAAAACAAAAATTATAATATTTTAAGAAACATTTAATGAGACATAGGAAAAAATGTTTAACTGTAAATAATGAGAACTAAAATGTACTCATCTGAGTCAAATAAGGAAATTGGGATTTGTAGTTGTGTTGACAAAATGCTCTAAAAGGCCAAAATGTATTTTGGTATACATAAGGATAAAATTCTAACAAATTTCAAGATAGATCTATAGACAGACACACATTTGAATTCCAAAATATAATTAAGTGCACAGGGTTTTAGGACCACATATACAAGTAGAGGCTGGGGTTTTCATAAGTAATATAGGAAAAGAGCCAACACTAGAGATCTTGTACCAGGTAAGAAACCAGAACTTACAAGCCAGAGTCGACCCACAAGTCTAGGGACCAGAACGGGCCTGTCTCTTCCGTGAAATGGGAACTAGAGTAAATGAATTAGGAAAAAAAACAAAATCTGTACACTGGCATGGAGATTTAGCACAGATGTATGCCACATACTATGGGCAATAAGTTCGAAAACAAGATTACCCTGCACAGAAAGTGTAGAACCCAAGTACCCACTTACCCATAACGTAAAGAAACCAAAGAAACCCCTTATCAAGAAGAAATACAAGATAACTGATCAAGAATCTATTAAACCTGTATGCATATGACAGAAATAGACTTGGCTGGGGGCAGGAGGTGGGGATATTGCCTCTACAACTTAGGTCATGCACAGGACTCCCACAAGTTGGCAATTTTCACTGAAGAATATACCATTAAAATTTTTAAAACAAGAGAAATATACCACGAGAGAATCAATACATTAAAAAAAAAAAACAAGAAATCACACCCAAAATAATAGGATAACTTTAAAGTAAGTGTCAATAAAATGTTTAAATGAATAAACAAAGTAACAAAATCAGGAGAAATATTGAGGACAAAGTTTATACATTGTTCAATTAAATGTATATGTAGATATAGTATATATATTTTATACAATGTATAGTTATACTATGCATAATATATATGTGTATATGTCTGTATATTTAGACATATATATATATATATATATATATATATACATATAAAGATATTTAGACTGTTTAAACTTCCAAGTCACAGGAATGAAGTAGAGGAGATCGATTCAGAGAAAGAGATTAAAAACAATAAAACAACAGTAACAAATAAAAACCCAGGAAAATCATATCATAAGATAATAGAATTATAATCAAACACATTAGCAGTTACAATATAGGAAAATCAATTAAACTTTAAAGTCAAAATTCTGATATTGGATTACCTATAATATCACTATATTTACCAAAGACAAGTTTACAACACAATGAGACAGAAATGTTAACATAAAATGATGGGGAATAAGATCAAGCAAATATTCATCAAAACAATGCTTTGATAGAAATTAATAAAAGACAAAGTACAAATAGAGATAAAACATGATCTTATTGATTCATAAAGGAAACAATGGTCTAAAAAGACATAACAATCATAACTGTGAATATTTCTTAAAATAAAGCCTCAAACATCAAGGCCAAAACCTGACAAAAACAACAAGAAGAAATTGAAAAATCTGTAGCACCTTGGATTTCCACATACTACTCCTGAAAATATGTAGAATATTGGTAGGGATGTAGGCTTAAACAACACAATTAACATTCTTAATTTAGCAGATATATGTAGAACCATTACCTAACAAATGGAGAAGATACATTTTTAAAAATATATACTAATTCAAAATTGATCCTGTAGCAATCAATAATGGAAGCTTAATGTTTTATCAGTGGGAAGAAAATGGAATCTTATAGAATCCTCAAAAGAAGCCACTGGGGAGTTTTAACTTAGAAGTGATATGATCTTCTTAATTTTAAGTATCATCATGACTACAGTAATGAAAAGAAGTTGTAGGACTGAAGAAGGACTAAAGATGACACAGAATGCCTAGATTTCTTAATAAATGAATGGAAGGTTGAAGAATACAGAAACAAAATTAATACAGTGACACAGTGGAAAAACTAATCATGAGTGAAATACTTCATAGAAATTACATAGAAACATAGAAAAACAAGTGATATGTAGAACAAAATGGTAGTTTTCTCTAGAGTTAATGCAAGAGAAAGGATACAACATATGTAGATTTTCTGAACTATTTTCTAGTTTAGGGGGAAAGAAAGTTAAGGGTTAGAATAAAGCTAAGAAACTACACCAGAGTGGCAGCCCTACTGAGTCAAATGCCTGGCAGTTTCACCACTCTCTCATGGTCTTTGAAATTAATCATGATACTGGACTTATTGGGGTCTTCCACATCACAATGGCTTCAAAAGAAAAAAAAAAATGACCCAGTGTTTACTTACTGACAATGGGTTAATTTACCAAAAAGGTCACTTAAAAAGGTAATTTACCATCTTTTACCATATATAATGCTCATAATTCTAAGTTATCCAAAGAAAACAGTAAAATCTTCCATCCAATCTAGATAAAAACTTGAATGGATAAAAATATTAGCGAAAGGAGGGTAAGAGAGAAAATCCCTTTTGTTTAACTGCTGGACTTTATATGAAGGGTTAGAACAGAATTTTCTAAAGTTTGGCCACTTAAAGGACTTGGACCCATTTGATGACATTCTTCTAATTTTGAAACTTCTTTCCCTTCCTCAAAAGAAGTGGTCACAGTGGTAGAGTGTTAACTAAGCTTAAAATCACTCAAATTTACAACACAATTTTTAAAATTATAAACCAATAAAGAAAAAATTTTAAGTTGACAAATAAGTATACATACATATATATGTGTGTGTGTGTGTGTGTGTGTGTGTATATATATATGTATGTATATTTATAAGGTTATATAAAGAATAAGGTTAATTCTTTGCTCTATTTTGCCATCCATAGAGGAATATACACACATACTTATACTACATATTTAAAATTGTTTTGATTTTAAAGCTATCTTTCCCAAGATCTACATAAACTTTCCCTGTTATCCATTAAAGTGAGTATTCTAACTTTGATATTTCACAACTTTTCTTGTGGAGACCTTAGAAAAAAATTTTAATTTCTTACACTATGTAGTCATTTGATTTAATTTAGAATTGTTGATTCTTCCCTCAACTATCCAGTGTCATAGCATTATGATGGTAAAACAGCACCATCAAATTAAAAATTATATATGCTCCTTAAATACTTATATTATAAACTGGAAAATATATCATAGGAAAAATGTGACCACTAAATTGTTTGTTGAATAACATGCCTATAAAAAAAAATAATTTAGATTTAAGCCGATAGTTACATAGCGTAAAAGAAATATTTGGATGTTCTTTGAGATTATTCATTTCAACAAAGTCTGTCACGCCCCAATAAGTACCAAATGACAGTGTGGGAACATGTGAAACTGAAATTGGACTGTTAGAGAAATCTGTGCAGAAATAGGGAAAATAAAAACATGCAATGTACAACCCCCAGCTAAGTCACAGACTATCATTTACATTGTCTGTCACCTGATAGCTTCTTTTCTGTTTATCTACTCCTAAACTGTGTTTAAAGTATCTCAAACTTAAATAACGTTAAGGGCCAATGTTAATAACTAACGTATTCATTAAAAGCACTAAATTCATTAAATTTATAAAAATGAAGCTCAAAATAACTTACATAATTTTAATACAAATCATTTAAAATTGAATTTTACTTAGAGAAGAAGTTTTCTAAAAATTATTTACTTATGTTTTTTAATTTTTGATTTTTATTATTATTATTTTTTGAGACAGTGCTCACTCTGTTGCCCAGGCTGGAGGGCAGTAGCATGATCTCGGTTCATTGCAACCTCTGTCTACCAGGTTCAAATTATTGTCATGCCTCAACCTCCCTAGTAGCAGGAGGGACTACAGGGGGACCACCACCATGCCTGGCTAATTTTTTCGTATTTTTAGTAGAGACAGGGTTTCACCATGTTGGTCAGCCTAGTCTTGAACTCCTGTCCTCAAATGGTCTGCCAGCTTCAGCCTCCCAAAGTGCTGGGATTACAGGTGTGAGCCACCATACCTGGCCAAAAACTGTATTTAATAAATATTTTATCACTCTTTTATCTGTTCATATACCAAATTATGCCAGAATTATGTTCAAATGAATATATTTATGTTCATGTATTTATGGCTTTACCAAGTACAAAGCATTAGGTTAAGGCTGTGTAGCAATACAAGGATGAATAAAATTACCATTCCTTTTCTTAAAAACTTCATAACAAACAGGGAGCTGTACACACAAGTAAATATTGCAACATATAGACTGTTAAATCTGCAATAGGTGAGGTTGATATTGTTACAGAGGTAATTTTTCCTTCAGTCATTCAACAATAATAAAGGAATGCCTCCTAAGTCCCTGCCACTCTTCTGGTTATAATGGACAGAGAGCACAAGACTAATGATGAATAAATAAATAACTTCACAGGATTATTTCAAATAATAACAAGTACAATCAATAATTTCAAAAAGGGTGCTACTAAGATATAGAACTAGAGAGTAGTTTAGTGTTCTATTATGAGCTAAGGAACTGGTGGGTAATTAAGAGCTACCATCTGCTATGCGAACTGAAATTGTTTTGGTTTATAATAGAGATCAGCCATTCAAAGCCTCTTTCTTCTATCTAATCACATTTATGGCACTGTTATAATATAAACTAAGATGCTTCTCTTAAAGTACACCATGCAATTATTTTACACCAAGGAGTTTAGCTTTAGTTATAATCATTTCTGCTTTCTTTTTTTCCTGATCTCTCCTAAAATATTCTTCAAGTATTTTCCCTAATATCTAGATTTGGTAGCTTCCTAGATTGTTACAGATTCTTATGATCTAGATTCACTAATATTCCTTGATGCTTAAAAAAAAAAAAAAAAAAAAAAAAAAAAGCTCCATTTGCTTCTGACTAGAGAATGTGCATATATCATGCTCACATTTAATATATTTAAAATAAATGACCTCTAAGGAACGGAGGACTGTGCAGTTGAACATCTCCAAGGACACAGCTAAACACTAACTTCTTTGGCAGCAGTTCTGTACTCAGGCAGACATATCTATGAGCTTTGCAGAAAGGCTCTTGCCTCCTAGGACTCATGAAAAGGCAATGAAAATCATGGCTACTATTCCTGCACAAATATTTCACATATGGAAAAATATTAGGGAAGCTTCTATTATTAGAAGTAATCACATATTCTAGAAAAATTGCATTTACCACGTGCATTTTAACTCAACATATGTCCTGCTATTGCCATTCCAGACACAACTTATATGGCATTTCAGGCTTTGTTCAATCACTCTTCCCACCTAGTCAATAAGGTAAATAGAAAAATAATTATTATTCCCACTCTTTCCAAAAGAGTAAACCAAAACTCAGACAGGATAACAAAAACAATCATGGATTAAGCACTTTAAACCAGGTTTTAAATTCTTAGTCCAGTGTTAATTTCACTTTATTATAAAGGCTGTGCAATGACACATTTTGTATACTGAAAGAATAATTCCTTTCACTTACATGTCAACAGTACTTGTGCAGAAAATTTAGACTATCTTTCCATATAGAACTAAATAATAAATGCATAGCACAGAGATTTTTTAAACAGTGAAAATAATAAAATTTTCAAACTCATAAACACTCTTTTTTCAAAGGAAAAGGAAAAAGTCACTTTCTTGCAGTATTAAAATGTTACAAACCAAATTCTCTGCTTTCTAAGATTTCAGACAATCTTGCTTAATAGTCTTAAAACGTTTTTTACATATTACATAGCATTTTTTTTGTTTTCATATAATATCCCCACAGTAATTCTAATAATTAGGAAAGCATTATCTCTATTGGTAAGTAACTCGGCATAAAAAGATTAAGTGACTGGCACATAAGCCAGTATTTTACATTACATTGTAATACATTTTTTGCCCTGCTTTATTTTCCACAAGATGATATTTCCTGGTAGTGTTGAGACTAGTACCTCATCATACTTAACGTAGAAAATTTGATCTACACTTTGGAAAAAATAATAGAGAGCAGCTAGTGATGAAGGGAAGAAATCCCAGGAAATTTCAAAAGTGAAATAAAATTCCTCAATTGTTGAACTCCCTTGATTATATGTCTTCATAGCAAATGCCTCCATAATGTCTACTATCAATCCCTATCACTGAAGTTACTGGCCTTGAAGAAGGGACTACTTCTTGTTCACTTGTGTGTTTCTCTGGGATTATATTAAATTTGGTAAATACAGGTACTCCATAAATTCTTGGTGCTTAGTAAATTAACTATACTCCTTTTATTTTTAATATTTTAGATAATAAAAGTTTTTCAGTTAAAGACATTAATCTGCCTGACCAAAGTAGCCAGGATAGTTAATGCAGATGTCTAAGGTAGATATACTACATACTTTTCTTTATATTATTATTTATTATTTTTAAAGATGGGGGTCTTTGTTGGCCAGGCTGGTCTGGAACTCCTGAACTCAAGTGATCGTCCCACCTCAGCCTCTCAAAGTGCTAGAATCATAGGCATGAGCCATTGTCCCAAGCCTATCATATCACTTTTCTTAACATTTATGTTTTCAAAACAATCTTTAAAAAGATTGTTTGCAAGGTGTTTATAATGATTTTTAAATATAGTTTTTATTATTTAAGACTTCTAGTCACCAAAATATGCCAAAATTCCTGTATTTCATTGAGACCATACTGATTCTTTACAGAATAGAAACTGTGTCTGTGATTGTATGTGAGAAAAATAAGTGAAAATTGACCAACTATCCAGTTGGGATAGAGGAATAAAGAGCACGTAGCCATAAGCTTTCATAAAACTTTCCTTTCAGTTGCTGAGGTGTCAAATGCTCTTCCATTCATAATCACTGAGTGACTTTTCAACTTCAAATACCATAAAGATGGCCAGTGAAGAGGTCTAGATCTAATCATTTTCCCTCTAAGAACAGCTTTGTAAGATGAATGTGAAAGCAAAAGAAATGTGATCCTCCAGTGATCCCACTTGGATTTAAATTAAGATACACTATGTGTTAAAAGTCACTCTGAAAGCTTAAAGACAAATGCATCTGTGGCTTACTTCCCAGGGCTTTCTTCCTAATCTGCTATAGACAGTGGAGCCAATGCTATAAGAACGGTGTGACAGTGACAATTTACCAGTGACTGAGACAGGTTTTGAACAACTGCTGAAAGTCTAGGGCAGGATTTTCTCAGAATGACAGTCACACTGAAATATCTGAAACACAAACTTTCCCAATCTCATCCCTGGGTCCTGCAGTGACTGTGTGATCTGTATAGTTCTTTGATGGATCTAGGAGGAGATGCCCATCAACTCATGGATGATCTAGTGAGGCAGTGAGTGCTGCAACAAGGACATTTTTAGCACACTAGCAGAACTCAGCGCACATACATCAACATATCTGAGACAGATTGACAAGGACAGCCTTGTCCTCCTTAGGCAGTTATACAGTTTTATGAAATCTGTATGCAATCTTTATAGAAAATACACATGTGATTTTGCTGAAAACCAGGATCATATTAGTCAAATAAGCCCCTTCATCAGTTTCCATAGAATCCAGACTTAAAGGACTTGAAAAATAATAGCGCTACTGTTGACATGTGGTTGCCGTATGTTTTATACACTGTTTCTAACAATAATAATTGAATGTGAATTGCATTTTGATATTTTAAAGAGAATAATGTCTTCTAAGTTCAAGGTTGAAACAGAAAGATCTAAAACCCTATGCGAGGTATTGGCTCCAAAGATAATTGGGTGAAGAAAGAAGGCAGACCAAAGAAAATGTTTTGAATGATTTAATATACCAAAGCAAATAATAGCGTATATTGCCTAATTCTAGAACTATTTCCTCTTGTATACATAAAAGTGGTAATCAAGATGATTATAAAAATTATTTAGAAAAAAGAATTTCCAAAGTGTTGAGATGATAATCCTAATTATGTCAGTTATCTCAAGGTGATGACAGACAAATTTATAAAGGAGTTAATAGGACATAAAATATGTCATAAATTAAACTTGTTTAGGTACTTTCTGCAATTTATATTATTTTTAGTCTAACGTTTCAATGAAGCACAGTCCAAAAAACAGAGAGATACTGGGAAATTCCAGGCAGTAATTTGGAGTAAAGAATAGAGCAGCAAAGCACAGAGACTCAACCAGCTATCCATCACCGTGTTTGACTAACCGCCTGCTTCTCTCTGCAAATGCTAATCTACTTGAGAACCACCCTTTCCCTCAGATGCTGGAAGCCAGTTAATGGATAGCTTTATTTAGCATTTCCACATGTTCCCAAGGTCTTGTGTTTCCTCTTTTGACTAGAAACCTAGATAGACAGACTGGCAGACACACCCTTTCCACAGCGTTGGAATGAAATTTAGAGCAGTGGTTACCAGATGAAATTTAAGTTTCCTTCAGTGTTTGATGAAATGAGAAGAAAGGTAAAAGAAAAAAAGAACATAGTGAATTTCAACTAAAATAAAATGTATTCATTTTTTGCAATTTGTACTTTTTCACTTATAAAAGATCCTTATAAAAGGTATTTTAAAAATGAAAAAGTGCAAATTACAAAAAATAAGAGTATAAGTGAAAAAGTACAAATTATAATAAAAGATATTGTTCTCAAAACAGACAATGGGGGCTCCATAAAGGGGAAGGGATCATAGGGGGCAAAGGTTGAATCTATTGTATACTGTGTTCACTATTTGGGTGACAGGTTCAATGGAAACCCAAACCTCACCATCACACAATATATCCATGTAACCATCCTGCAGAGGTACCCCTGAAGCTAAAATAAATAATAAAATTAACATTAGAAGAATGTGCTTTATGCAAATTAAAGAGGCTAGTTAAAGAAGGTAGCCATTTGATTATTTATCTTGACAAAATAAAAATTTTGAAGCTATGCTGCCTGTCTTTCCAATTTTATTTTTACTGGTCTCAGAAAGCTAAAAGTCTTGAAACAAATGGTCTAAAGTTTCACATATAAACAAACACGTTGCCTATGGAAAAGTATAGTTAATTCAGATTATTATTTTAGTAAATATAGATTTTTTTCTGTCATCTACATATCCTTCTAGCACTATATAAGCCCTAAAGTATGTTTTTTGGGAGTTTCTGACTTTGTGTATCCATATATGTTTTTTTCTCTATTTCCATTTTTCTCCTTGTGGCTCTTCATCTGCACATTTTTTCATAAACTATCATTAAAACAACTCTGTCCAAACTTCTGAATCTGGGATTTTTCTTGCTCAGCATAGCTAGACGTAAGTGATAAAAGGCAGCAAACATTTTAAATCAAATGCCCTCTAAATCAAGTTCTTGATCACTTACTACTCTGTAAATAGAGCTGGAGTCTGAGTTTGAACTGAGAGAACAAACTGCATTCAGGGGTGGGAAAAGAAGTTACCCCCACCATAAAGCAGGGGCTTCCAAGGGTCTGGCCCAACACCCATAGTAAGAAATTTGTTTTACATTAGAGCTCGAAAGTGCATTCACAGAAATAGAACTAAACATCAGCAGCATAACAAACATCTTGTGAAACAATACTTATCCTTATTTAGTGCAATGCACTCTTACATTTTTTTCTATCATTTTTAAGTTGACCACAGTTACCATATTGATTTCATGACCCACTTATGTGTCATAGCTCAGTTTGAAAAATATTGCCATAAAGCATACACCATAAGTGTGCTATTGAATTACATAGCAGTATGAAATTCAACAGATTTCTCTTAAATCAATATAAATCTTGGCCCTAACAAATAATTTTCTAGTGCATTTCTACTGAATTCCTAAGGAAAATAATCAGATAGTTTTATGTCACCTTTCTTGATGTTCCTTTCATCTGATCTGATTAGCTCTATCTCGACCTTCCTTATTTTCTAGATAACATCTTCTAAAGTAGAGGAAGAGGAGAGAAAAGACAAATAAAAGCTTTCTTTTTTAAAAGTAAACTTTAAAAAATCTAGTAAAATCTAGTAAAAGAAAAAGGTTTTTAATTCTCTAATAGTTTATAGTACATATCTAGGAAATAAAATTAGATATTATTATTTTTATAGCAGAATGGATGCCAACTTAAAATAAAATTCCAAGAACTATTTTCTACAGGCCTTCTATCCATCATTACAAGTGAAAAATCAATATCCCCCAAATTAAAGGTTAATTTAGATCATGTAACATTTTATTAAACTCCCAGGACTATTAAAACTACTGATTTCAGTTAAACATAAGCAATAGTATTTGAAGGAATGAGAGGGTTTTACTTATATATTAAACAGCTCTAATTAAATACAGACTAACAGATAATAGCTTCTATTTATTATTTGCAAACAGTACTTGGGCAAAACAGTTAAATCAACAGCTAAAGAGTTTAAATGGACCTTGAGTCAAAAGAAAACAATGAAAAAGTACATTCAGAATTTGCTACTTCTAAATTTCAAGGTCTTCTCAATTTTATTAAACACATAATGAATCATCACTGAATTTTGACTTAATTTTCAAAACGAGCAATAGGAAACTCTTAGCCAATCTTAAGCAGGTGAAAGGATTAAACTATTTCATAAATTACAACATATAATATTTGACCTTCTTAGTCTGGATCAGTGTTCTCTGGCCTGGAGGGTAACCCCTTGCCTCTCCTACCATACAACACAATAAGTTGGTGTGTGACCACCCCCCCCCACCGGCCAAAAAAAAAAAAATTATAAAGAGCCTATTTCTATTTCTTGCTAACTTTTAATTATATACAGTATCTGAATATAGTTCATAAATGAATAAAGTACCTATATTAAAGGAATGTCATGAAAACATTTTACTTACAAGTGCACATAACAAAAATAATTGAAAGACATTGGTCTAAATTACTCTGATTTGATCTTGAAGTATCATCAGTTGCAATAGTCCAAATACTTTTGATATAAGCTATAATGATAGATCAATTGAAAATGGTTGGTTTCTCTCACATCCGATTGTAATCTCTAAAATGGTTACACACTAAAAAGAAGCAGAGCACCTTGAAGAAAGAGCTGATTCTAGCTGTGAGTTGGAAAATGTATAGGATGAGCCTGGTACAGATCAGAAAGGTATCAGAAACAATTTAGGACATGTCCAAAGAACTCAGGTGACAAAATGAGGATCCCATTGGCAACAACGGGACAATACGAGAAACCATAATTACAGTAACTGCAATAGATCAAGTGTTTAAATTCACGTGCATTGGTTGCTTTTGGAGAGCGCTAGGGAACTCATTTTGAAAATAGCTAAATTTTTTAAATCAAGCATTTATCTACATTTTTTAAAAATAAAAATACTTAAGGTAGATGTAGGGAAAATAAAGAATAGATGGCATTTTGTGCTTGAAGTTAAAAAAAAAATGGCATTTTCTTTCTTCTAAGTGATGGTGTAACTTCTACTCTTGTTCTCAGTATGAAAATACTCAACCAAAAGTAATATGGCATTATTTTTCTCAAGGAGTTTAGTTTCATGCCCTGACTGGTGGATTTTGTAAGGAAAAATGATGTGTCACCTAATTTGAAACCTTTTGGAATCCATAGTTCAAATCAATCCTTTATAGATGGTTAAAGTGAAGAACTTTTAATAAAATTGTCTTTCTTTTCAGTGGTTAATCCTTAAGACCTGAAAAATCCTTCTGAGCTGATAATGTGTTCTTTTTTTATCCTTCCAGTAGACATGAAGCCAAATAAAATACCCCATCCTACAGATCCCTTCAAGGATATAAATGAGGCTGAAGATGTCCTGGCCTTACTTTCTAAGCTGGTTAAAATCCCTATAGCCATTTGCTTCTCTCAGGGGAACTGGATAGCTCCTTTAAATTATATTTTATACAGTATGCCCTTGTGTTTTAAAAGCTATCTGAGCAACAGTAAAGTCTCATTCCTTAAGGCAGGACAGCAATGAAAAGGCTGGCTCCTTTCCCTGGTGTGCTTACCAACGCTCTCCATGCATGAACATTTCTCCCTGCCACTGTCAGTGAGCCTTTCAAGGTGAGGACACGATGTTTTAGCCATAGAATTACAGAATCAGGGGCATGAGCTAAAACAGAAGATATCACCGTAAAATTTTTTAAAAAGTCACTCTCTTCATTCTCATTTCCCATACTGGGCATTCTATACACCAATGAGACAGAAATATTCTCAGCTACTTACAATTAGATGACCTAATTTCAATCTCAATTATTCTAGTTAGTAGTTGCAAATGACTGAAAATCTCTGAGGCTAAACTGTACACAGGGAATAAAAATAATAAGCCTTACAGAACTGCAAGATCAGAAATGACAAAATAAATGTAAAATCACTTGAACAATTAATATGTAATATAAACTGTCAACATAATCATAAAAACATCATTTGGACGATGAAAAAGTACGAGCTTTTACATATTCCACAATATCTATATACTAAGCACCTTATATATATATATTACCACATATAAAACTATGAGGTATTCATTCAGCTTACTAATCAGGAAACTGAGGCTCAAAGAAGCTAAGTAGTGTGTCAAAAGGCATGTATAGAGCAATCAATTAGCCCAAAGTTAAATGTGAATCTAAGTCTGCCAGACTCTTAGACCAAGCTATTAACTCGTTTTTCCCCACTTCTACACACAGCCAGAGGGGAAGAAAATCAGGGAGGGGAGGGAGAGAGGGAGAGAGAGAGAGGGAGAGGGAGAGGGAAAGGGAGGGGGAGGAGGAGGGGGAGAAGGAAGGGGAGGAGGGAGAAGGAGGGAGAGGGGGAAGAGAGAGGGAAAGGAGGGGGAGAGGGAGGAGAAGGGGAAGGGGGAGAGGGAGAGGGAAAGGGAAGACAGAGAGATTATTTTAAAAATACAATTACATTCTAAAAAATCTATAAGTAACAAATGTGCTGAGACAAATGATAAATCAATAACTGAAAAAAGTTCATGTAAATAAGGCTGACTTCATGAAGTATTGCTTAATTTTGCTAAGCAAATAACTTCAGCATAAATGCAGTAAATTGAACTGTGTCTTTTATATGTGATTCCTTAATAATCTCTTTTACTGGATCAAGATCTACTAAAGATATTATTTTCTTGCCTGCTCTGCAGGGATTATTTCAAGTGCTCTAAAATCCTTATATCCCTGAAAGCCTTTTTGATACAGACACAGTTAAATCCTCTTAGAGTCAACCTGAATTTAGAATAACGATTTTTAGAGTTTCTCCAAAAACACCATAGGAGGTTTCTAATGCTTACGCCCCAGCACTATCCCCATCATCAAGGTAGGGAGCAGTCTGGCTGCACATGCATACGACTGAAAGAGAAGCCTTTGCTCTTCCTCTTCCTTCGCTTCCTCTTTCCACAGGGCTCTTTCACTGACCTCTCCTCTCTTCTGTTTCTTTTTGCACCCTCTCCTTCTTCAAGTCATTAAATTCTTTGTGATGCTTATTTCATGTCAGTTTTTTTAGCCCAACTTCTGTTTCTGCTTGCTGCAAAACAGAAGTTTTTAACAAAGCAGAGTCATCCTAACATCCATTCACTCTTAAACACATGATCCGCATCAAATGAACTCTGAAAAAGTACAGAACTGGGACACTATCCTGTGAATTCATCTTAAGGCATGACATCCTTGAAACAAAAATATGTGTAAGGTTTTTTTGTGGGTTCCCCTCTTTCTCCTCTGGTTCATCAGAGTGCTGCCCTCTAAGATAAAAGAAGAGAAAAAGATTTGCTTTCTTTGGAGGGCAAGTTTGATACCAGGGATATAGCACCTAGAGTACTCTATCCAGACCCCAAAGATGAGCTCTGGGGCCATATAATGTGTGCTTAATATTGTTAGGAAGCTCTCCTATCCTTCATTCCTCTGACTTGATAGGTTTGTCCCCAGGTGACTGTTGGGGAGCATTCAGCTGAAACTGCCTGAGTCCACAGCATCAGTGGATTCACTGCATTGAAAGATGAGCAAAAACGAGTCCATTTTTTCATGTCCAACTGAAATCCCAATTATGAAGCCTTTAATCATTCAAATCCATAGCAATCCCATGGTGCTTATTGTCTATATAATTCATAGACAACCTGGAAATATTTTTAGAGTTTGTATTTAACACTGTCTTGATTATGGAGCAATTTCACTCTCTTGGATATCTTAATATCTACTAATGATATAATAAATCCGTAATAATTAATGCCTACTAGGATGAGCCTGGCCACCAAGACAAGACAATTTTTATCTTAAAAAAAAATTAGAAAAATAAGGTGTATTTCAGAAAGAGTTCCTTTAAAATATTTGAAAATTGGATTTCTTCATAAATTATAGATAACTGACACTTCCTGATAACCTCAGGGATGCTGCTACTAACTGTAATAGTGATAGCGGGAAACATGTGTTGGTGTTTTCTCCTTGCCAGGCAGTGGGCTAAGTCCTTCACACTTGGCCTTCCCAACACTCAATAACAAATGCACTTTTCTAATTTACATACAATGGATGAGAAAACGGAAGCAATGAAGTAAATTTCTAAAACTTTCATGTAAGTAGTAAAGATTTGGAACTCAGGCAATTTGACTAGAGAACACTTGGTCTCGAATTTTTGACTAAAATAAACAACTCTGACTTCATAATAAGACAATAGAACTACAGACTTATGTAAGAAATAATGCACTCTGTCCTATTGACACATTGTTGTATTCCAAAGAAAACTTACATTTAAAAATTGCCTTGTAAAGATATGTAAAAACATGAAGGTGAAATGTGAATTTAAGAGGTTCGGATTAGTAGGAACCATGTTATTTTTCCTATGAGATATAAATAATAGATAAATCTGAAAGGCTACTAGTGAATTATATTATTACAATTCAAAAATATAATACCTATTTTCATTGAAATTGATAAAGCAAGCATACACACAATGGACTGTATCCTCCATGGCTCATAAAATCTCTAGGCCTAAGGGGTGAATGGACTGAGCAGTTTTGGAAACCCAGAGACAGAGCTGGGCCTGACAAAGTACCTGAAAAACGCAGGGAAGATGTGAAGAAAATGAGCAGCATGATCTCACTTTCTTGTCCTCTAGTCTCTTGCCTATGACTCAACCAGCAGCCAGAAGCAAGGAAACCCATTCTTGTTTCATTTTTATTTTTTTATTTTTTATTTTTTTGAGACACGTTCTTGCTCTGTCACCCATGCTGGAGTGCAGTGGTGCAATCTTAGCTCACTGCAACCTCCAACTCCTGGGATCAAGCCATTCTGTCATCCTCCCAAAGTGTTGGGATTACAAATGCAAGCCACCACATTCTGCCGGGAACCCATTAACACAGTCCACCCTTGTCAGCAACGTAGGTGGACAGCAGGGAGGAGAGTTTCAGAGTGGACCTGAGAAACCAACAGAAGAGAGGTATCCAGAAGTGTCATCTGTGTGTGTCTTCTAGTTTTCTAGAACCTCCTTCTTCTTAGAGTTCAGAGTATGTAGTTTGTACCATTCTGGAAATTTTCCTTATGCATTAAAAATCCAGAATCTAAGGCAAAATCATTAAAACATATATAATAAAAACATTTTGCCTTAAGAGGCAATTTTATCTTTGCTTCTTTTACTAGTTACTTCCTCATACTTATATTGAGCGATTCCTATCTGCTACGTATAGTGTTGGGCATCAGAAATGACAAGACTAAAAAAAAAAGTCTTTGTTTTCATGAACTCTCATACTCAGTTGGACACAACAACACAGACTAGATAAGTGAGTTCCACTGGGTTGAAGGCCCATTGCTTGACTTCTTGCACGATTTCTTGCATTTTATTCTTATCCCTGTTAGCTTTGAATATTATAAACAATAGGCACAGTGCTTAGATAGTGGCATTTATTTTAAGTAACAATGTATACTTGTTCTATAGAGCCATAATATGAAAACTTGGTGCTTAGAATTCCAAAGCCTGAGCTAGTAGTGGTATTCTCACTGCTTTGACACCTTTATCAAGATGATTTTGCAGCAGGGTTTTACTGTTCTTTCCCTCAATTTGTATTTCTAGAGTCCCCATAGGATACCCTCATCTTTGTAAATCTTGATTGAATGTAGCATGGGAAATGTAGAATGGCTATACACTAGGATCGTTGCTTTATATATATATAATACAGAATGATTAGGCTTGGGATTTTGGTTTAGGCTCCTGAGATTTACTGTCTTAAATCATCTCTGTTTTCCTGGACCAGAGGTAAATGTACCAACTTACAGAAGTATGGGTATAAATGAAAAGCAATAAACAAATCCTCAACTACCTGCCTCAGGGGAGACGAGGTACAGAGGGATTAGATCTCCTTAGCCTACCTAAGTCAATTTAGTCATTGTTATTAATGATCTTTGGAAAAGAATTTCCTAGTCATGGGGCTAATGCTATTTTACAACTCAAGTGTCCTATGTGTAATAAAGGTAAATCAAGCCCAGGTCAGAGTTGCTGGGTAAATGATTGAGTGAGACATTCAGAGAAAACATTAAAACTACTTTTCTTTCCAGCAAAAGCACAATGATAAGAGAAATTATCCTAAATTTGTATGAATCTGAGTCCTCATTCAAGCTCTTTCACTTTATGCTTCAGGCAAGTTTGCTCACCTCTCTTAATCTCAGATCCCTATTTTGTACAGAAGAGATGTAATGTCTACATACTTAGGGTTCTAATGTGATTTAAGTGATATTATGTTTGCAAATAATGCATTATGTGCATTACACAGGGTAATTTCTCTATATTGTTTTGATTGTTGTTATTTCATGACACCTTTTTAAAAAAGAGATTGCATTAGCAACAAAGGCACCTACAGTAAGATAATCACAACACAGTCCAGTGTGCTGAGGAGCGAAGCAAATAGTGCATAAGATTTTCTCACATTTATGAGAAGTCAGATTGTAACTTGTTTCCACTTCTCTAAGGTATAAAATTTAAATAAGTAGATCCTGAAGGATAATGAATGACCAGTGGCCTACTGAAGGCTACCCTACAATCTCATTGCAGAAATTTCTCATTTACAGATAGAGAAGAATAGGCAAAAGAAAGTCAGAACCAGAGATTCCCACTAGTACAGTAGTCCAGCTCTGTCCCATTCCACATACACATCTGATCATACACCTAACCTTACATGGTGTCAAAGTACTCTCTTGAGGTAGACTACAGACTTTTCGTATTTTTTATTCCTAGTCAGTAAAGCACATTTCGGTAGGTACAGTTCTACAAGAACATTTATTAATTTTTAAAGTATACTCATTGAAATCAGAGCCCTTATACAGTACTGGCAGGAATTTAAAATGGTACAGTCACTGTAACAAACAATGTGGGCATCCTCAGAAAGCTCAACGTAGAGTTACCATGCAACCCCACAATTCCACTCCCGGGTGTATGACCAAAAGAATTTAAAACAGATGCTCAACATGTGAGTGTTCATAGCAGCACCATTCACAGTAGCCAAAAAGTAGAAATGGCCCAAGTATCCATTAAGAAATAAACTGTGGATTATATAGGCAATGGAGTATTATTCAGCCATAGAAAAGAACAAATTACTGGTGCACACTGCAACATCAATGAACGCTCACAAAAAAATTAATTTGCAGTACTAAAAGCTTTTGCTCTCACAAAAAATCTTGATTATTGATAGTATTTTTAAGTGGAAGCATTATTGAATATATTTTTATAATTAAGTTTAATAGATATTTTATTTTAGAGACAATCACAGCAAAAGGATTATCTCCTATAGATAAGTTGATCCAAAAGGAAGCCATATACCAAAGTACATAGGCTACATTTATTAAATATTATGCTTATTTTTGTAACCCCTTTATATAATCGACGTATGAAAAAGTTATGTATGAATATTAAATATTATTAATCCATAACATGTATAATCTGGGCAATATTATAAATAATTCTATACAATTTAGAAAAATTGTTTTGCTAGGAAATTTCTCTTTCCTAAATCAATCAGTTATTCTTATAAACTATGTGGAAGATGTTAACTTTTTATATTTTTAAACACATGATTCAAAACCTGATGAAATTCATCATTAGAAACTTATGTGGCCGGGCGGGGTGGCTCAAGCCTGTAATCCCAGCACTTTGGGAGGCTGAGGCGGGTGGATCACGAGGTCAAGAGATCGAGACCATCCTGGTCAGCATGGTGAAACCCCGTCTCTACTAAAAATACAAAAAATTAGCTGAGCATGGGGGCGCGTGTCTGTAATCCCAGCTACTCGGGAGGCTGAGGCAGGAGAATTTCCTGAACCCAGGAGGCGGAGTTTGCGGTGAGCCGAGATGGCGCCATTGCACTCCAGCCTGGGTAACAAGAGTGAAACTCCGTCTCAAAAAAAAAAAAAAAAAAAAGAAACTTCTAAGGAAGTTAGAAATTCTTACTTCCAAACTGAAAAAAAAAAAAAAAAAAAAAAAAAAAAAAAAAAAAAAAAAAAAAAAAAAACTGTTTAACCCTGAAAGTTTTTATAGATGATAAACATATTTTAACACTAAAAATCACATGATTGGAAATTTTGATTCAAATTTTCAAAATACTTTCTCCAAAATTACAAGTTTATGTTGAACAGCACTTAATCTCTCAAGCACTGTTTCAATCATTAACTTTAACTTACATAACATTTTAATAACACCTATTCGGTAGCATAGTACAATCACCCACTTGATATCACAGAAACAGTCAAGAAAATTAGATCACTTTTATTTTCATTTTAAGAAAGAATGTGTGTAACTCACCTTTGACAATTCATAAGATAACCCATAAATCTCACAAAAGATTTTTATGGTCATTACACATAGTACTAAATATACCACTACTTAAAAATCTTGGTTTTATTATGAAAAAAAATAAATAACACCTTGTAACCCATAAACTGCAATGCCTCACAGTAAGCTGAGAGCAAATCAACGTATGAATGAGTGTGCTACTGTCAAACACTCCCTCCCTTCCTTGAAAACACCCATGCAGTATATGTGAAAATCAAACACAAAGTGTCAGAACATATACGAAATATTGTTAACTGTAATTCTTTCCCGTTTTAGATGAAAATTGAGATAAATGGAATTTTTAATCTTAATCTCTACCAGCCTCATGAGTCATCTGCTAATGAGACTTGGGGATGCTTAACCACTTTGAAGACCACTGGTCCACTGGGCTAGTTGAAAGGGGAGGAATTTGTAGCTTGGGTTTACCTGTCACACAATTTTAATCACAAATTGGTTTAACCAAACAAATGATTTTGATATCGTCGTTTTTCTGAGTAAAATGTATACCATTAAGCTATTGCCCAAAAGATGATATAGTTGACAAAAATTTTATATCAATTAAGGAGCTCTAGGCATAGTTTTCTTTGGAGTTTTTTCTTTCTTTCATTTTTTTGAGACAGGGTCTCACTCTGTCACTCAGGCTGGAATGCAGTGGTGCAATCTCGGCTCACCACAATCACCAATCCCAGGATCAAGTGATCATCCCAGTAGCTGAGATTATATGTACATACCGCCACACTCAGTTAATTTTTGTAATTTTTGTAGAGATGAGGTTTCGCCACGTTTGACAGGCTTGTCTCAAACTCCCTGTCTCAGGCAATCCTCCCGTCTCCACTTCCCAAAGTGCTGAGATTACAAAAGGCATGAGCCACCGTGCCTGGCCAGGAATAGTTTTTATGTTAAATTTTGGGTTCATTTTTAATAAAAAATATTTATTAAAGAGTACATTGGCCGGGCGCGGTGGCTCACGCCTGTAATCCCAGCACTTTGGGAGGCCGAGGCGGGTGGATCACGAAGTCAAGAGACTGAGACCATCCTGGTCAACATGGTGAAACCCCGTCTCTACTAAAAATACAAAAAAATTAGCTGGGCATGGTGGTGTGTGCCTGTAATCCCAGCTACTCAGGAGGCTGAGGCAGGAGAATTGCCTGAACCCGGGAGGCGGAGGTTGCGGTGAGCCGAGATCGTGCCATTGCACTCCAGCCTAGGTAACAAGAGCGAAACTCCGTCTCAAAAAAAAAAAAAAAAAAAAAAAAGAGTACATTAATGAAAAGCATCATAAAGTTGAACAGTTTTTGTAAATAGCTTATAAACCAAAAAAATGAAAAAGATTCCAATTGCCCAAGCATCTTCCTGAACATTTTTTTCTAAAAGCATATTTATTATAATCTGATATTTTGTGCTTTCTGAAATTTTATTCAAATGCATTAGCTATTAAAAACAAAAATACATGTAGTTGCGTATATTCTAATTTTTGAAAAAAATTATATTGAAAACCTCAGTCTAAAATCATTTCCTTTTTTGCACTGACTCTTATACCTGGTCATCTGAAGTTCTTAGGCTAGGACAATCCATCCAGAGGGAACCCAGACCTTTATAAGGCTCTCTGTCACCAAGATTGTCACTAGTCATGCCCACTGTGATGCTCAGGCTGGAGTGGGTGGTGTGATCCCAGCTCATTGCAGCCTTGACTCCTGCAATGTCAAGCAATCCTCCCACCTCAGCCTCCCAAGTACTATAGGTGCATGCCAACAGGCCCAGCTAATTTTTTCTATTTTGCAGAGATGGGGTTTTGTTATGTTGCCCAGGCTGGTCTCAAACTCCCCATCTCAAGCAACGTACCTGCTGCAGTCTTCCAAAGTGTTGGGATTGCAGCAGTGAGCCACTGCACCCGGCCTCTACTGCTCTTTTCTACTTGCAGTATCTCCATTGGATAAGTAAGTAAACTCTCTATGCTCATACAGGATACTATATCCACATTCTACAGATTTCAAGGATTCTGGCAATAATTATTTACAAAGAGAAATACTAAATCAGTCTCTTCAAATTGACAATGGTCCCAGAAATCTGCTACCACCAGAAATACGAAGTTAGTCCTAAGTAGATATAAACATTAACTCAGTTATTCCTTTTACTAATAATTATCCTATGCCTCTGCTTATACAAACATTAAGTCAGTTACTCCTTTTATTAATAATTATCCTATGCCTCTGCTTACTTTTTGTTCAAATTTCTCTCTGATTGAGGACTCTACATATTAATCTCACTGTCTCCTGCTGTCACTTAAAATGAAGTGCTTCCTCTGGATAATGACATTTAACTCCTTCGCCTAAGAACTGATGGACTAATAAATTTATAGATTCCTCCACTACAAGAAAATGGATGGTTTAATGCACTGTAGTTCAGTTGATCTAGATCCACCCAAATCTGACAGTGTTAGTGACATAACTGTGGACTCACATAATCCCATGTCACAAAAGCAAATGGCTCTTCATGTGCTCTGATCCTGATCGTTTCTTGGTCACGTATCTTATCATGGAATGTGTGAAGATGTGGAAGTAAAAAAAATAGCATAACCACCAGTAAGTTTAGAATTTCAAGTTTTTCCCCCTCGCCTTTGCATATTTGAAGAAGTCACTCCAATCCCCTGACCCTTGCTTTAATTTTCTCCATAGCGTTTATTACCATTGGGCATGATTATTATTTATTTATATTTATTCATATAAATTTCAGGAGGGAGGAGATTTTTTTCTTTACATTTGCTATTGTGTTCAAGTGTCTAAAATAGTTCCTAGCATGTGGGCGATATTCAACTAATTTTCATTGCATGAATTAACAATTTAACCCTGGAAATTAAACTATTTTTCTTCTCTCTGATATAGTCTATTATTTTTAATATTAATGCATACTTTTTCTTGTTTTACACATTTATTTTTCTAATTATTTTTATTGAAAAATCTACTCATACACAAAAGATCTGATTAATTGCTACATTTCTATTTCTTTAATATAAGTTGGTTCTAAATTATTATTATTATTGAGATGGAGTTTTACTCTTATTGCCCAGGCTGGAGTGCAATGGCACTATCTTGGCTCACTACAACCTCCACCTCCTGGGTTCAAGCGATTCTCCTGCCTCAGCCTCCAGAGTAGCTGAGATTACAGGCATGCGCTACCACACCCTGCTAATTTTGTATTTTTAGTAGAAACCAGGTTTCTCTATGTTGGTCAGGCTGTTCTAAAACTCCCGACCTCAGGTGATCTGCCCACCTCCCAAAGTGCCGGGATTACAGGCATGAGCCACTGCTCCTGGCTACAGTTCTATATTATTTTTAACCATAATTTTTTTTTTCTTTTTTGAGATGGAGTTTTGCTCTCGTTACCCAGAATGGAGTGCAATAGTGTGATCTTGGCTCACTGTAACCTCCGCCTCCTGGGTTCAAGCAATTCTCCTGCCTCAGCCTCCCGAGTAGCTGGAACTACAGGCATGTGCCACCATGCCCAGCTAATTTTTGTATTTTTAGTAGAGATGGGGTTTCACCATGTTGACCAGGATGCTCTCAATCTCTTGACCTCATGGTTCACCTGCCTCAGCCTCCCAGCGCTGGGATTATAGGCATGAGCCACTGGGCTTGGCCCATAATATAATTTTTAACGCTTTTAGACATAAGACTGAAATTCAGACTGTCTTTATTGAAATATGTAAAAAACCAAGTCTATTGTCCAGCCTAGCCTCATAAAACTATTTTTAGCCATTCTGTCATTCAGGTTTCTGAAGATTTAGCATGATAAATGTAAGTGCCAGGAAATCTGATTGTTATTCTAGCTCTACCCATCAGTTGTTAACATCCCTAATGTTTATTTCTGATACAAAAATAAATAGGCAAGCGAATAAAAATGTTGTTTTTTCTAATGTGTTCTATCTTAGATTATTTGAAGGTATGATTATAGATCGTGATATTATCTTAAGACTGATTCATGATAAAGGACTAAATTGGTAAACAGCTCAGACTTCAAAATCATATTATCTAGGTTGGAAACTCGATTCACCTCATTACTATACAGGTGACCTTAGGAAACTTACTTTATTACTCTAAGATTCAGTTTCCTCATTTATGAAATACTGACATGGTTGCATCTATCTCATGAAAATTTTACGAAAAGTAAATGAGAGATACCCTTTTAAATGTTTAGCACACAGTGATTGTTCAGAACACAGTGGATGTAACCTGTATCATCCCCCTAAATGCATGGAAGTCCTTGCTGCTTGAATCCTGTGTGTGTGTGTGTGTGTGTGTGTGTGTGTCTGTGTATCAAAATATTTTCACATGTATCTAAAGACCAAAGTCATTTGTGTAATTAGTTTTCCTATATTTTCCTCACATAGGAAGTCTTACCAATCCTCATCTTTTCTGAGGTCCCCAAAACTGTGTCTCGAACATGGCAAAAACTTAGTATGTATTTTTCAATTGAATTAAACTAAACCAGACACACCTATAGATGACTTTAAAATAAAAGTAATAATTTCACTTGTCTCTTGTAAATAAAATCATATGAAAGGTTTTTGAAGTATAATTTTTATAAAACATGAATGACAAATTTATTCAACAATTATGAATTGTTCCTGTATTCATCACTTAAAAAGTAGGTGTCAGTTTGGTGTTGCTGGGAAGCCAGTCCATTGCAGGTTTGCTGCTTCAAATGTGTTGCATTTAAGCTCCATGGAAGAGTTAACTAGAATCAGAGACTCCAGCCTCAACCATGCACTTCCTAATTTAATAAACAGTATTTCAGAACAGAAACTCCCCAATGAATTGAAACATCAGAACTAAGGTCATAATGAACCATTACAGCTACCTAATTTTCTCTTGTATTCAAGTACTACTTTTTGCATTGGTCTAACAGGTAACAACCACTCATATTTCACAGGAACAACTGGAACTCAAAGAGAATAAAAATTATTTCAAAGAGGATTCAAAAAGCAGAAAAAAAGTTTCAATTTAGTTTTTTGACCCTCTAGTTTAGACTATCTTCTAATAATTGTAATGTCTAAACTAGCAACATATAATGTAGCTAACTGGATTTTAATATAATTATAATAATAATATAAATGTATACTTTATGTACTTTTGTATAAATTATACATATACATTTATGTATAATGTAAATGTATATTTTTTTCTAGACATTTCTATCCAAAGACAAAAGGTATTATAAGGAATACAAAAATTTACTCAATATTATGATGACTAAACTGCTACAGTTATCAACAAAGCTTCCCAGACAGAAATGAAATTGATAGTTTCCCAATTAAATTATAAAGCTGACATATGCATGATGTATTTTTGACTGAAAATGTCAACCTTCTGGATATCACCTGGAAGTCTTATTCTGCTAAAAACAGAGAGCGCCTGATAAATCCTTGCCTTGCCTTACTTTGCTTTGACTTGCTGATAATTTCATATCCCAAAAGGCTAAGGAGGCAATAGTGGAGAAATGGTATTTTGAACTTAGTTTTACTAAATCCATGTATGTCAAGGGTGATGTTCAAACTATTTAATAAGCAGTACTGAACAGGCACCAGCCAGTCAGGTTCCAGTGGACTTCTATGCTCCCACAGTGACTTGTTTAGCTGTTGGCATGTGAGAATCCTAGACCTGTAGAGAGCTCCAAGCTCCAGTGAACTGGGGGCACAGTTGGGTGTCTCTGGGAAGCAGGACTTAACAGCCAGTATTTCAATACTATAACAACACTATACCCATATTCTTGTATATCTGCTGCATATAAACTTTGAAAATTCTCCTCCCCACTCTCTTGAATCCCTTAGATTCATCTCCTACTCTGAGCCTCACTGCCATCTAACCTAAGCAACCTAACTTAAACCATGAGTCTCATGGCTTCTATCACCCCAAAAGCATTTAAACTCTTACCTAGTCTCTCAAATCACTTTCTAGTCCGTCTTGGCTTCTTCTGGCAGATTAAACTTCTGTCATAACACTTTACTATTTCTCCAAACATTATCATCATCAACATAAAACCCAACACTCTTAGCCTAAACATTAGGACATACTCTTCATCTGATCCCAACATATCTTTTCAAAATTGTTACTTTTTTCTATTAACTCTACAGTCTAGGCAAAATGAACAAGTTTTTTTTTGTCATATGTTCTCTGAACATAGGACATAATTTTATGCTACTATTATGATCTTATTCTGCTGCTTTGATTGGAATGCAATTTTTTTTATCAGTGTCTATATGCTTCACAGACCACCTCAAACATTATCTTTGACACAGTCATCAATAATCTGTATACCTAATACAGTTTTAGCAATGCTTTATATACATTAATAATTAAAAGAATTATCTTGTTATAAGTTATCATATTTATTTAGGCACATATCTAAGCCTCCTTTGTAGACTGCAATTTTCTAGTTAGAATCCATATTTGATTCATTTTTGTGTTCTGATAGATCCTAGTTCATACTATACACACAGCAGTCACCCAGTAGATATTTGGTGAATGAAGAAATGGGTTTTACAAAGAACAAGAGAAAATGAAATTGACAAAAATGTTGGCAAAGAGGGATTCTCATCTCAGAACTCATCTGACTAAAAAGGAAAGAAAAAAAAGAGGAATATTGGGTATAATTATAAAAAAAAAAAAGTGCCTGTCCTCTGAAATAGCATATTCTTAAGTTGACTAACAGATAGATAACACTAGAAATTCTTAAACAGTAAATGGTTAAGATAGATAAGTCTATAAAAGATAAATATGGCCATAAAAAATGAAACTAAACCAGAGAAAAGGTAATGGAATTGATCTGCATGCACAGGAATTATTGTGAACACAAATTGGAAGGGAACTCTCATAATGCAACACAGTTGAATACCAAAGAGCAGTGTAGGAAAAACTCAAATAGAACTGAGGCTTTTGAAAAATAAAAAGGAAAAACATATGCTTGTGGAATTGGGAGTAGAGTATGTTTTTTTTTTGTTTTTGCTAGCTTATTTGTTTGACTGATTGATTTTATATATATGTGTGTGTGCATATATATACATATATGTATATATGTATATATACATATGTGTGTGTGTATACTCTACCTTCCTCAAAGAGTGACCCTATCCTTCAATCCATATATATGTATATTTGTGTGTATGTGTATACATATGTGTATATACACACACATATATACACGTGTGTGTATATATACACACACGTGTATATATGTATACACCCATATATGTGTATATATACACATACATATATACACATACATATATATAACCAATCAACTAATCAAATAAACTAGCAAAAACAATAAAAAGCATACCCTATTCCACAAGTATATGTTTTTCCAATCCCACAAGTATATGTTTTTCCTTTTTATTTTTCAAAAGACTCTGTTCTATTTGGGTTTTGCCTATGCTGCTCTTTGGCATTCAAGTACACATACATGTATATGTATACACACACACACACATATATATATATACACACACGTATACACACACACATATATATATATGGAGTCAAGAATAGGGTCACTCTTTGGGGAAGGTAGAGTATGATGTGTAGACACACACATACACATATGCATACACATGTACAATTTAGTGTTTATTTTCCTCAGCAATTATAATGATCATCATATGAAAACAGTAGAGCTAATATTGTTAAAAAGGGTTTTGAAACTCAAAGTAGATAAGGAATTGACAGTAAATAACCTAGTTACTTTCAATTAGTTCATCTTCAAAACTAGACAAATCATATTTTCAGAAACAAGAATTTATAGAAAGCATTATGAAACTATTGTTGTCAATGTTTTTAAAGTAGGAGAAGAGTACAGAGATATATACCCTTAAAATAATCAGTAGAAAAAGAGAAATGCATGAAGGTTATATATGAATAAACATTCCACTTAAAAAACAATGAAAATTATATATCTAGAAACTAGAATTTGTATTATAAGTAGCCCTTGAAGTTTATTTTTTGATGTAAAATAGTTTCATGCTATGAAATTATACATATTATTAGACTATTTTATTATTGTTATTGGACTATTTTGTCTGTTTTTCTATTTGTCACTTTTTACAGAATTCCGAAATTTATTTTAAAGATTATTTGTATTTAAATAAGAAGACAATATGTACTAGGTGGTAACCGCAACATTTCAGATCAATTTTGAGAAAAGGAGAAGTATTTAATAAATGGGATTTATTCCAGTGACATTGGTGTCTTTCCTGTAGGGATAATTGGTTCTTTCTTATCTCTCAGGTCTCAAATGTCCTCTCCTGACTAAGGTTTTCCTAATGATAACCATGGATGATTAATTAGGCAATCTTTTCTGCCTCTGAATTTCTCTATCTCCCTGTTACTCCGTTATATGATATAAAGTAACCATCTGACATACTAAAATTTCTACATAGGTATGTATTACTTGGTCTCCTCCTTTCTCCCAGCCCTGTCATCCAGCTCCCCAGAATACAAACTGTACAACAGCCAGAATATTTGTTCTTTTATTCAATTCTATGTCTTTGAGGCAAGAGTTTATGACTGCCCATAGTATTTTAAATAGTTTTCCTATATTAAAGGAAATGTCTAAGTTCTGAGTGTCCTTTTTTCATGTAGAAGTCAGAATGCAGAATTTATTTATATACATATATAATAGAGCCTTCTCTATGACTTAGATACAGACATGTGAACTCACACCCAACTACTCAAAAAAGAGGCCACACATACAAACTGAGTTGATGAAAAAGTAAATTTATATTTTTGTATACTGAATTTATGAATTAAGTTTAATCCCACTAAATAATTCAAGGGAGACAATCACACCCAACTACTAAATACTCTGATTTAGAAATGAGCACCTCTAGGAAAGGGGATCTGTGATAAGCTTGAACTTCACTGGTGCAATTTGCTGCAGATGCTTCCATGTCTGAATGAAGCAGGGATTAACTGCATGGCCACATTTCTAATGCAAAAAAGGACATTGGTGCTGGCAGTTGTGCCCACTGCAGTAAAGCTGAGTTACTGACACTGAATTCTCAGTGGCAGCAGAAGCAGCCATAACTCTGGGCATAGTTTTGGGCACAGTTTGAGCTTAGTCTCAAGCTTCACCAACCTCCCTAATAACTCTATGAAATATCTATTATCCTTCTGATATATTCCTTTTCTATTTAAACTGTCCAGAACATATTCTATTGTGTGAAACCAAGAACCTTTGTTAATACAATCTTATGTCAGTGATGCAGGTGATTCTGCAATAGGTTTATGATACAGTGAGTCTTACTGTTTATAATATTGCTACATAATAAATCCTGAGCCTTAGTTATAATCCCTTGGCTTTTTCCCTATCATAATCCAGTTCTGAGGGTTAGCTCACAGTGATACAGAATCTTGGTACGTTCAAAATTTGTTTCCCTTAAATTATTTAGTGGATATTAAACTTAATCCATAAATTTGGTATGCAAAAAATATAAATTTACATTTTTATCAACTCAATTAATATGTGGGGCCCCTTTCCTGAGAGTTATACGTAAATTCCAGGAACTCAAATGATATAAAAGTGTTGGCAAGAAGTTTTGCAACTGGTACAGTATATGTTTTCTATTCATGGGGGCATCCACTAACACATTCTTCACCCCATCTGGTCCTAGGAAGCAGATCCAAATGTGTTGCTATCTATGCTGATGACATTTCAGTTCTCAAAGTCCCTTTATTTCTATCAGCTCTTTCTGAAACTTTCAGCTACTGATGGCTAGGTAGGAATTTTTCTACTATTCCTGAGCCAGGAAAAATTACAAAGAAAGTTAAGGCTTTTGGCTTCTGCCATGTCATGATCGGGTGAAAGGGAATGAATACATAAAAACATTAATAACCTTCTTCTTGACTTTTCTGATGTAAGCCATCTCTCTGGGCTTCCATTATTTCAAGTGAATGTAATGTCATTTGAATGGGAGTGATTACATCTATAAGCACATCTGCTTTCTAGGTCTTAGCTCCTTCTACCTGTAATGCTATTTATGATTTTCTACTCCCACATTCAGACACTAATGACGTTATGGTTTTCATGCATCTGTTTATTAATTCAGCAATATTTATTGAGTGCTTACTATGTGCCAATACACCAGCATTTTCTAAGAGCTAAAGGTAAGGTAATAAAAACAGACCAATAAGATTTCCTTACTCTCATGCAACTTGCACATAATATTTACTGGATGCTACATGCCAAGAAGTATATGTGCTCATTAGATTACACAGATGCACGACTATATATATATATATACATATATATATATATACGTATATATATATATATACGTATATATATATATATGTATATATATATATATATATATATATATATATATATATATCATTGGACCATACCAATGAGATGAGTTTTAAGATTCTAGATATCGATTTTTAAAAATCAACAATTCAAATGGCAACCTAATTTAACAGCAGTAGATGTTAACATATTTTTTAAAAAACTTAAAGCTTATTTGATTTCTTTCCACTTGATCATCTATGAGTCAACCAAGAAACGATGACCCCCCAAAAAATGTACAATTGATTTAGAATTCATTAGCTAAAGTGCAGTTTCCACTGACAGTGAAACTATATTATGGGCTGGTCATATATTTTAAGTGGTCGCTACATTTTAAGTGAAATATTAAAATATTGATGTTCATTCTTAAAGACATGAGTTGTTCAAAGACTATTTCATTAGTCAAATGATGGGAGAGACTGGAATTTTTCTGCTAGAATACATACCTTAGAAAAACTACATGTTTTGAAGAATTGCCTTGTCAACAAAGATTCTACATGTTGTAGACAATGCCAAGGCACCAAACTAGAATAAGCAAGCCAAAGTTACATAGAGATGGATCAGATCAATACTAGTTAGAACTGGATAAGAATAAAGCTGTTTAGAAAATCGAAGTGCTTTCTCAAGTGATAATGAGCTTCTCGTGGGTCAAAGTGTCAGGGATATAATAGATTAGTAATGGGTCAGCTTCTAAGACCTTTACATTTTCTTCCAACTTCGAAATTCTCAGTTCTAAGAAGATGCATATGTCCTTATGAGTGATATACATAAAAGGAGATGAGTTTGGCTTCTATGGATGTTAATAGTGCAATGAATCTATAGGTCTTGCCATCCCTCATATTTGCCCAAAGTAAGTTCCCAAATGTTGGTATAGTCTGCCTCATTTATTTCCTTCAGTAATAACTCAGGTAAAATCTCTATTCCTGTACAATGGTCCAAGAACCAACAGCAGACAATAACTATATTTAGGAAAATAAATTTTATTCAGTCTCAGCTAATTTTGGTTACCGTTAGACCTGTCCTACTCTCCTTAAGCTGTTGTGGGAATTACACAGTAATGATTTGTAAATCTTCTAAAGAAGAGTAAAAATCAGAGAAGAAAGAATTCCCGCAGTTCTGATGTTTCACAGATTAGTAGCCTGCCATTAAGAAACTGTGGGGCGTGGGTGAGTGAGCTGGAGCCATAAGCATTATCAAGCAAAAGTGAGGTTTCCTGGGGCTGCAGAAAGAAATGAGCTTGTTACTACTCCTGGTATTAATCATAATAAGTGTTTTATCTAAGCCTGTCATGTTTAGTTTCTCCATGCAATTTACCTCTCAGGCACACTGTTCACAGTATCAGCTGGCCTTATCTTTTAACTTATAGTCCTCAAGTGCTTAAATGTATTTCCTCCAAAGTTCCCACAGTTAACATGACAAAGTCAACATCAGTGCTATTTTAAGACAATGCCGCACCCTCATTATGAAAGACAGAGTTGCTTATGCCTGGCTACTCCTATCATCTGTTGAAAAGCTTAACAGGCAGCACTGATTCTTTGCCTAATTGCAGTTTTGCTGTGAGATTAGCAAGATTTTAAATGTGGAGCCCAAGTACGTGCTTCAGTACATTCATTTATTTCATTTTTCACCTTTGCAAAGAAATAAAATAAAGATCTACTTATCCTCTATCTTGCTTGTTTTTTATCAACTGACACTTGTTAGCCAATGGAGTCAAGTAGCTTTTGAGAGACCATATTATGAAGCTCAATTTCTAAGGATCATAGAACACTACTAGGAGCAACCATACCAACCAGCAAAGAATTCAAATCCCCAACAATGCAGAGACAGGCTTTTTGCTAAAAATGTCAGAGGAAAAAACTGGTAGCCCTTATAAACCCAGTCCACAGTTCACATTGAAGAAAGATGTCAACCTGCAAGGAAGATATGACTTGAAGATTAGGCAGCTAATAATATGCCACTCTGCACGACCCTATTTCATTGTAGTCCTCTTATGATCTGCTAATAATCCTTTATAATTAAGCTTCCAGTATAATATTAAAATGTAATCCACATGAACACCAATCGCAGTGTATTTCAATGGCTGAAGTGGTTACGGCTTCCAGCCATGCATGACAATCACTGTGCCGCTTTAATTTCACATTTTTAAATGACTTGCCCCAAGATTTAAAGAAAAATTATGATTCATTTCTATCCATAAGTGCAGCAAAATAGGTCTTATTTAAACCCAAACTGTTAAAAGTATATCTAAGGTATAGGCCTTATGAATTTACATTTTTTCCCCTTTAGAACTAAAAACCTTTACAACATCCCAACAGAGGTGAGGTCATCTTTTGAGGAGTAGCTTATGAAATGTTTATTGTAATTGAAGCTGGCAGTACTAGATACTGCAAATGGATGTCATTGAGCAACATAAGAAAAAATTCTTCATTTATATATGATTTTATTAATCTTTGCTACCTATATTCAACTGTACTGCTTATAACATGTCCTGTTTCTTTTCATTATGTTGTCCTCATCATACCTTGAAAACTTTAGTTTTTGTCCAATAAGTGAATAATTTGAATCAAATAATAATCATTTGAAGTAGCACATTCAAAACATTTAGTTTAACTGAAGTAGTTTCATATTCCAGTATAGCTGAATCATGACTGTAATCTAATTAATAAATCTACTTCAGAATTTTTATTAGAATATTATGAATATTGATGCTAGAGTTAGTAACAATTTAACCATATAATTATTTCTGATTCTGCCCCTTCAATGGAAACAAGGGAATTGGGTGATGTTAAAAGCTTTCAAATTTAAAACGTTGATTTTTTTCTCTAGTAAAGAAAAAAAATGACAATTAGTGCATGATCTTTCAAAAGATTTGACTTGACTTCTAATTAATAAAGTTATATTAGGAACATTATTTTCCAAGTTGAGTGTTACTGTAGATTAGGAAAATAACATATTTTCCTAATAATAGGAAATAATGACTTAAAACAATTATGACTATCTAGACTTATAAAAAAATACTGTTCCTTAAATAGCTATTTGGTGAGATTTCTATCAAACATTTGACTAAATTTAAACCTCTTTGTTGATGGAAAAGTTGTGTATGTATTTTTAAACAAAAGCTATAGACACAGTTCTACAGGAATGTTTCACAGGTGACATTTAAGGCATTTAAAAATGATTTATGTGAAGGTTAATGATAACGTCCTTTCAAACATTTCTTGGAAATATTTAATTAGAGCACTCCTATTCTGATAGAAGTTTTATATAATCCTACACATCCTAAGGGCAGGTCAATAAATGTTTAAGTCATTTTATTTATTGCTAGCTATATGCCAGGCACTGTGGCATATGCGATGAAAGCAAACAAAAAATGAATAAAACACGGGATCTGAGTTCAAAGAGCTTTTAGTCCAGAGGTGAGGTTTGAGGAGACGTGAAGGAGGAATAATGTAAGGGAAAATAAGCAGAGGGTAAAAGAAAATACACAACACAGAATGCAGAAGCAAAAGCCTTTGAGAGTACAGTCAGGAAATGCAAATTCAGGAACCAGCTAAACATAGGACATTAGGGTATAGTGGGAACTCTAAATAACACTACAGTGTGTCCTATAAAGACGCATTCAAAATAAAATATAAATATTACTTCAGTAAATCAGAATGTCTCTTCTGCCCAATTCAGTCTACAGTTTGCAATGTTTGTTATCAAATATAAGACTATTAAACAGATTAAACCATGATGTGACACATGCTATAGTAAAGGTACAAGTAAAAGTTACTGAAAGCCTAAAGAATAGGGTGAGTAAATCCAGGTGAAGAATTGGAGAAGCTCTCAGAGAAGGTAAGAGTTAACTGAATCTTGACAAACAAGGAGAACTGAACACATAAATAGTGGATGTGGTATGATGTAGTGGGTAAGAGCCTGAATTTGGAGCTACATCACCTAGATTCAAAATGCTACATGTGCCACTCACCAGTTCTGTCATCCCAACAAGTTACCTAACCTCTATACACCTCAGTTTCTTTGTATGTAAGGTGGATACTCACCTCAGCAGAATGTTTTAAAGAGTAAATGCATGTAAATTACTGGTTTAGCTATTATATTTACATACATTGCTATATGTATTAGTCATTTTTATTAAGCATTTCTAAAAGATAACAAATCCTTCTTTAAAAAATGATCTGATTTCATCCTTTTGTTTGGCAGGGCAGCTGTCATGAGAAAGTTGAGTGATGAGATCCTGAGAGGGAATCATCAATGAAAGGGCCAAAGAGATGAGATAGAGCATTGCAATCAACAAAAGTAGTAAACACCAAGAAGTGTTGTCCCGTATTTTATTACACTTGAGAATGTCTTACAATTTTAGAAGTTACAAGATGTAGCAAGATAATCTTGTGCAATGCTAGGATCATCAGTTGAAAATGCATTCAATCCGAAATAAAAGATGCTATTAATAACTGTTACAAAACTATCGTGCTAAGTGTTTGTCTGTGTCCTGTCATTTGGCTGTAAAGTTGAATTAACTGTTGTAACAGCATTGCTTCTTTCCTGCTCAGGACAAGAGGTTACAAACAAATCTTAATGGAAACATAGTTTTGACTTTTCTATTCTGGAGATTTATATAGCAAAGACAAAACACTGGGTAGTCAAATGGAAATAAATTAATCAAAAATAAAAAGAAAGTATCTGGTCGTCTTTATTTCATGCCTAATTTCCCACAACCACTTTTTAAGTCATTTTGTACCATCTATGATACTCTTAAGACTGATTTTCAAGATTTTCCTTAATCTGACCTCTCAGCTCTTCCCAACAGCATGTCCTGCTTCTGCACAGGCCAGTAGTATCATTTTGTCCTGCAAATGTCTTACACAGCTCCAGGTCACTTCACACTTATTTCCTCTCCACTTGTCCTACTCTGAAGAAATTCTTTCCTTAAGGAAGTTCTGATCTTGATATGCCTCCTTCAGATGCTATAATCCAAAATGGACTCTCCTTCCCTTAAATTTCTATTTAATTATATTCTGTGCATTTACATTCTATTTGTTTATACCAATCTTATTTCTGTCAACTACAGACATTGGACTCCATGATGACTTCAGCTGCTTATACTTCAGTTGCTTCTAAAATTTGCCAGTCAAATTCTTCCTTTTCTGTGCCCAAATAGAAATTTGATAGCTATTCTGATTTTTATTTGGGGGCATTTCTGTGTTTTAAAATTATTTGATATGACCTGATTTTTTAAATATAAGATGTGAAATGTCATCTTTTTTGTCCAAAATGGTCAGCTAATACTATTTACCAAATAATCCTTCCCTTTGCGATCCAACCCCAAAGTCTCCTTTAGCCCAAGTAGTCTATTTTAAGAACTTCTAATACATTTGTCTGCTAGTCTCAGCATTACTACTGAAATGTTTAAATGATTGCATCTGTATTTTGAGTTTTATCACTACCTTTTCTGAATATATGCTTATATGTTTATTACTCTAGCTAAGTTTTAGAACTAGTTTGTTAAAACAAATCTTGAGTTTATTTGAAAATTATCTTCATCATGTCTATTAATTTGGCAATAAGCTTACTGCTATTTATTAAGTAATGTAATGTTTTGGAACCTGTTAGGTCCTTTCAATTATGCATGTTCAACATTTTTTCTAACTCTTGGATTTTGTCTTTAAGGACTAAACAAACTGAACTATTCCCCATTCTCTGAATATAACTGATACATGTCTACATTTCTAAATGTACCCATTCTATTCTTCTGACCAGAAATGTCCTCCCATATAGTAATATCTCTTAATGATCCACTCACCAAAGAAACCTGTTTTCAAATCCAACTGTTTCTACGGATCTTCTAATTATACAGTGGGAAATAATTTTTCAATTTTCTAAACTCCTATGGAAGAGGAGTATAATTTTTGGATAAGTTATGCCACATCAAGCATTTTTATTTACTGTTACTCAAATGCCAGCTTCTCCCTTTTCCTTTGGTTTGTAAGATCTATGCAACCAGTTCTGTTTTCACCTGCTGGTATGTGAGACTCTACACTTTGTAATGTTTTCCATCAGTCAGGCTGGCCTCAAACTCCTGACCTCAAGTGACCCACCCACCTCAGCCTCCTAAAGGGCTGGGATTGCAAGTGTGAGCCACAGCACCTGGCTCCAAGAAGTCTTCTTACCTTCTTATGCTTTCCCCACACAATCAATGCTCAGTCAACCAGCACAGCCAAATATCCCTCTACTAGGCAGAGAGTTTCCTCTGTCTTATGAAACCTGAGGGCCACCTGACAGCCAGTCCTTGGAAGCCTAGCCTCTGTCCAGATTGTAACTCATCAAATTATCATCAAAATATCGTTGGGAGACACAGTTGAGGGAAGTCTCTTCATAAAATTAAATTTCGTATCAACTTCTAAGAAAATAAACTTTATCCATACCTGTATTTACTTAATTGTGACCATGCCACTGTATGACAAATTCTATAAGTGCAAAATTACTGTCATGCTATTTTTTAAATATCTTCATAGCACTAGATGTATGACTCACAATGCCTTGATTTTTGTATATGAAAGTTTTGGGATGAATGAATGAACCATTTGATAAATTGATAAATGAAAAAAATATATGCCCTATGTATGCCATAAAAGGTATGAATAGAGTTGACTTGATAAAAGCTCTGTTTTATCAAAACGAGGAGATTGTTTTCACTGCTATATAAATTTTGTTTCTCATTTTTCTTCTTTCTTGTGTGTACAGTTTTAATTTTTGAAAAGAAACAATTCAACCTCTAATTTTAAGTTGCTTTTGTGTTTTGTTTTTGTCTCTCACTTATTCTAAACCAGTCTTTCTCAGATTCTTACATAATATTGAAGAAAAGAGAAGAAAAAATTTGTATCATCTAAATCTAATGCAACAAGGTACTAAATGAAACTTTTCAGTTGTCCTAGAGTTTGCAACTGGGCGCAAAGCTGAAAATAAAATGAATCAAATATTCTGCTCTAAAGAGAGGAAACACCAGAAAGTCCAAGCAAGTTTTCAAAACTGTGACTAGTTTCATTAATTGTAAGTTCTAACTTTTAAAATCACAACTTAATTTTAAGCTTACCTTAATAACATGAAGTTATTAACTTTATTGAGTAGTCAATTTCATCTGTCAAAGTATAGACAATTCCAATGTTTTGTTAAAATTATCTAAAACATGCAAAATAATCATTTCAAATACATTTTTTTTTGTAATCACTGTAATCCTTATGTCAAAGCCTGGCCAAGAGAGCCACATTCAAACCACTAAAACTATATCTCACTAAAGGACATACACACAGAAATACTAAGCAAATAGAAGAATCCAGAAGCAAATGACATGGAAGAAATAAAAGAATTTCAAATATCTTGCAAATAGTATATATAACAGAACAAAGAAAAATATTGTATATGTCCAAGAAGGTTATTTTAAGCTAAAAGAGGCACGATTCTTTCTAAATAAAAGCATCACAATATCAAAATGTGTAACGCAAATATTGTTATAAATTTTTAAGACTTCTGGAAATTTTCTGGCATTTAATTGTAGTTGGAGTATTTAATTTGCCACACAACCTCTGTCAGGTTACATAGATAAAATGAGAATCAAATATAGAATTTTTGAATATTATAAAATTAATGTATTAGATTCAACCTATAACTAAGAATATGTTGTTTTCTAAGCATTCATAAAATATTTTTAAATTATCATATATTAGGTAACAAAGACAACAGCAAGAAAATCCAAAAAGCAGAAATTTTAGAGGCCATATTCTATGATCAGAAAGCAATAAATGTAGAAATTTTAAAAAAACGTCATAATCAAAATACAGAAAGGGGAAATACAGTAAAATACATTACTATATTTAAATATCTATATTATATATAGTAAAGTGGAATATATTTTTAGGTAAAAAGTTTTCAAATAAGAAAAAGTTTCACAATTCAGTGGAAAAATGTGCAATGGAAAATAAACAGAGGCATCAGGAAAAAAAACTGGCAAGGAACTGAAAAGTTGTTCACTCTCACATTGAACAAATGCAAATTAAAGGCAAACTTTGTCTATCAGCTTAGAAAGCAAGAAAAACAGCATATTCATGGACCGTGGAAGCTAATAAATATATAAAAAGGAAATAAAAGTATAAATTGCTGCACTCTTCCTAAAAGGTAATACAGCAATACAGAGTGGAGTTTTAAACACAGATACCATCGAACCCATTCAATTTACGTCTAAGAATTTATCCTAAGGAAATAGGAAGTGTAAAAGAAACAAAGTATTATAAACATGCATGGTGAAAATAGTGGTAACTTGAAAACAAAGTTATATGTCCAAAGGAGACAGATTAAGTATTTGTTGACATGTCTATACAACAGAATATACTTAGATGATAAAAGTAATGATGCTCAGGGTGAATTTTTAAAAGTGTGTTTCATACAAGTACTGAATGATCCCATTTACAAAAAGCCAAAATGGATATATGTTGAACTTGTGGAGGCTGGTGAAGAATGTACAAATCTATTAATTAAAGGTTCCCACTAGTTCTTTGATTCAACTTAATTTAGATTTTCCTCTCTTTTGTTTTTAATTTGTTTGCTTATGTATGTTAGAATTATTTTTTACCAGTTTATTTAGTAAAAATCTTTATGTGTCTATTCACTGAATGTGTGTTCCAAGCACTTGACAAATTTTTTCCAAAAATCCCCAAACCACAAAATGCCATTCACGATATTTCATTTCAAATTAAAATAATCTACATTTCATGGGGTATCTCATTATCCCTTGGCTCAAAGAGGAGGCTAGGATCTGACAGAAACTGAAATCTTTATATTGAGTCTAACAAACAAGTGTAGTTTCTTCTTTTCTGAAAATAGTTGTTGACTTAGAACATCAAGTTCAAATTTTATTCTCTTCCATGGGTTTGAACACTATTCCTTAGGTAAAATGTGCCATAGTTTACTTTACAGGCTGGAATCATTTCAAATTTTATCGGACAGTGAGACCGAGTTAAAGACTTCTTTAAGTGTTATCGGTCTTCTTGTTTTACTGCCATTTAAACCCAGATTTCAAAGGTCGATGAATTAGGCCAGCGTTGTTTAGATTATGAACCAACTACGAACATACCATAATGTGCAGAGCTGATAAGAAACATGATCAATAACCAGATAACACCTTACAGCTGGTGCTTTAGGAAGGAAAGATGATCAAAAATGACCTAACATTTTCAGCATGTTTACAACATATTGATCAATTGTATAACAGTTAATGTATTCTAAACAGCATGACTGCTCAAGCCGAAGTTGCTTTATATCATTATTACCAAATAGCAACCCAGGTGCTATAGGTTTTTTGTATTTCTATTTAATAGATAGCTTCAATGATGTATCTTGCTACTTTTCTTACAATCCATCCTAAAAATAGTGTATTCTTGACTAAGTAAATATGTCAAATACAAACAAAAAGTGGGTCAATTTAAGCCCTGAAATATCTCATGGCAAAGAAGTGTATGAGTGTTGTTAAAATCAATTTATTCAGTGTCCCAAAGGATCAAAGCTCTTTTTTAAAGCTCTAAAGCACTGGAAATAATTCTGATATACAGATTCTAAATATTGTGCTTAATATGAACTTTAAACAACTTGATATGTTAATTTAAAAATGCCAACCTATGATTTCTGACCAAAGAGTTCTAACACTGGAACTTTAATGGAGGTTTAAGTGCATTTGCACTCAGGAGTAATTGCTAAACTGCATTGAACTCCTATAATACATGGCAAGTTCCATTCTAAGTACTACACATATATTATCCGAAGGAATCTGCACAGCATCACTATGGATAAATATTCCCCATTTTAGAGAGGGGAGAAGAAAACACAAAGAGTGGAGAATAAAACACAAAGAGATTAAGCTCCCCTCTATGTTACCCAGCTAGTAAATGGTGGAACTGAGTTTCAAACCCAGAGCTCTGTAGATCATGCTTCTGCCCTCTGTGCCTTAATATAATTATTAAAATATTTTTCATGTGTGTGTGTTAAGATATGTATCCTTACAATTTTTAATACATATTCTTGAAAGTTTTAAACATGCCACAAAGATTGCATTACTAACACCATTTTCTAAAAATCCTGTAATTATTTTCCATTATATGGGGTATGTTCATATGTAATCCTATTGCACAAATGCCTTTCTTTCCTGCCTTTTTTCTATTTTTATTCTCTAGTCCCTTTCTCTTAACTTGCTTACACAGATTTTTCTCTCCTCAAATTCACTCCATTCTCTTTCGTTAAGCCACATTTTCTTCTGCACCCCCACCTGCATCCTGGATCAACTGACTTCTCCCCAACCCCACATCCCCATCTGCCCACCTCCTCTACCCAAGTTCATATTTCCTGGCCTCTGGCTCCTAGTGAGTGACTCAGGTTATCATCCCTGGTCAATCAGGAGATTATAGCTCCAGTGTGTCCTATCACAAAATGGAGTCATTGCTATAATAAAGTTTTCTTTCGAAAGCGTTTTGAATAATGATCAATATAACCTGATGGAAGACTTTAAAGACTTTTTATTCCAATGGTTGAATTTTAAATTTTCGTCCTGTCTTTCTAATGTTAAATTTTATTTGTAAATTTCAGTATAATAACTACCTACTTATCAAAAAAAAAAAAAAAAACAAATTGGTCTGCTTTAAAAAAAGCTTTATCTTACATACTGGTGTTTGACAATTAATCCCTGTTCTCACCTTAACTATGAAATTCAGCTGCTTTGTGATAAATTACTATCTGACATCCTAGTAAACTTTATCACCAATAAAACAAATATGAATTTAAAAGAGTAAAAGAAAATAAAACATGACCCATGGAAAGAGAAAGGAAAAAAGAATGCTAACTAACATGAACAAACCCAAATACGTTTTCTAAAAAATTAAAAATCTATTTTTAAACAAGTACAAACATTTATTATCCTTTGAGCAGAAAGGAGGTAAGAAAATTATATAAATATTGGTTTGAAAAATTATTAGGTATTGAAGTACGAAATTCTTATTTTTATTTCTATTGCATAAAAGTTAATACAATTATTTTTACAAAAATACATTCATTACCACAATAATTAAAAATAGGTTTCAAGACAAAAACTATAAAAAAAGAGAAAGAAGGTCATTACATAATGATAAAGTGAAAAATTCAGCAAGTAGACATAGGAATACAATTTTTAATATCGTAGTTGATTAGTTTAGAACCATCAAGTGAGTGTGATATGTGTGTGTCTGTGTGTTTGTGTGTGTACAAGTGCCCCCACTTCATCAAAACCACATCTGGGTGTTTGTTTTGCATAAGGAACATTCCTCATTTTTCATCTTCTGTTACGCGGGAGGGAGTAAGTAAGGAAGAAGCAAACCTTGCCCTTATCAATCTTAAAGAAAAGCCTGAAATTAAACGAAGGAGAACTAAAGATCTTCATTAGAAGTCATAGTGACTCCCACCACTTGTTTATGGTGGAGTTCAGATTCCCTCTCCAGGGACTGGTCTAAGCTTACCTCCTCCCCTATTGACCTGAATATCTTGCCTTCCTAATATTAAAAGAGCTGAGTGAATTTTCATCACGTTTCTCAGAAGGCTAAACTTAGTGGAACTTAGAAGCGTGCCTTGGAACACCATGCTTTTGCAAGTTTTTTTCTGCTGTGGATTGTTGATGCTGCAGGAGCAGATAGACTGATGTGCCTTGAATTCCAACAAGGAGAAGGTAGTGTGTTGTTCTTTTTGAATAAAGAGTGAGTATTTTCAAGAGGCTTTTTACCTTAAATTGCTCCATTTTTCTTCTTGATCAATTCAATGTGAGTCATTTACATGCCATGCAACATTAATTTATATTTACTCATTTGAAAACTTTGTGTAGTTATTTGCTCATACTGGCATCATTTGAGACCAATCTGTAAACAATATTCAAATTCACTGTCATGCAGTAAGAATTAATGTGTGTGCATATATATGTATTGGGGAAGGCAGGGGACAAAGAAAAGGTAATTTATGGCAGTCATATTAAAAATTAACAAAATAGGAGTTTTCATAATAATCAAATTCGACCTCATCCTGGTAATTAGGAAGTATTTATAAACAACGTGGCTCAGGGAAATGGTATATGTACTTTAGAGGATTAAGACCTTTTAGTGTGTATCTGATACATCTGCTTCTTTAAGGCCCACATTTTGGAGGAACTGCCATGTGATTTTATGTACGAATGTTCATAACCTAAGTTCTTAAAGCTATGTATGAAACAGATTTTAAGGGATCCAGGCCCGATTAAAACAGTTAGCCTATTCACATCCTCCCTATTTACTGTGGATTACAGGAAGGGAAGTAGGGGTTAAATCAGCAGGTCTTCCTGCTTCCCCAGAGGTTAACCTGGCAGCCGGTTTGGCACCCACAGGAGGGCTGACAGGTAGCAGGATTTGTCTAAGCAGGCTGCCTGAGAGCCAACAAGGAAAACTGAATGCTCTGGATTAGTTCTGGATTATGTTGTCAGAGTGAAGGCTGATGGACAAACTGCAGAGGAATAAAATGCAATCTGTTTGGGGAGAGAGGCAGCGTGCATAGCTTTCATTTTTCAAGAAATGACAAGAAAAATCATTAATAATTTTTAAATCCATGTCCATTAACTTTTCTCTTTGTTATCCCAAGACAGCCTTTTCAACATGAGTTTGCCACTGTCCTATATCTCTTCTGCCTAGTGACAGATGGCAAGATAGATATGAAATTGGATTCATAAAATAGTAGCCCCATCTACAAGACAGAGACTTTATTTTCCTAACACCAGTTTCCTCCCCCCACACCCAGCCCCCAAGGATGAAAAGAAACTTTGACATCAGTAAGACAGCCAAATGGCATGAATTTGTTTTCTTCCCTCCGTAATAAATTTTTAAGACAATGGTATTAATTAATGAAATTCAAAGCCCAAATAACCATGATAATGTTAATACATTTATCATGATAAAGTATAGTGTGTAATTTTTTTATGAAAGGACTTAAGCATCCGTTTCAGGAACTATCTGAGATAATTAATAAGTATTAACATATTGTACACTTAATGAAAATAAATTTAGGTCTCTGTAGAAAGGGTTTACATTTTTCCAATATAGAAGTCACTAAAATTCCTAAAGAGCAATTGTGAATTGATTGTGACTAAATTTCCATTACTAACATATTGAACATTTTAAAATAATTTAGAGTTTGTTCCTGGTATAATTTTTATAATCTACTTTATTATTTCTTAAAGGGAAAATTACTTATTAGAAAACAGCTCTCTACCTAGACTAATGTAAAACTAGCAAAAATTTTTAAATATTTCTTTTTTTTTTTTTTTCCCCCTTTTTTTTTATTGCATTTTAGGTTTTGGGGTACATGTGATGAACATGCAAGATTGTTGCATAGGTACACACATGGCAGTGTGCTTTGCTGCCTTCCGTCCCCTCACCTGTATCTGTCATTTCTCCCCATGCTATCTCTTCCCACCTCCCCACCCCCCGCCCCTCCCCCATTTCCCCCCAACGGACCCCAGTGTATAGTGCTCCCCTCCCTGTGTCCATGTGTTCTCATTGTTCAACACCCGCCTATGAGCGAGAATATACGGTGTTTGATTTTCTGCTCTTGTGTCAGTTTGCTGAGAATGATGGTTTCCAGGTTCATCCATGTCCCTATAAAGGACGTGAACTCATCGTTTTTGATGGCTGCATAATATTCCATGGTGTATATCAAAATATCAAAATATCAAAAATATCAAAATATCAAAACTGAGAATAGTCAGAAATTTGGGCTTTTATCCAAATTATTGCTTTATTATAGTTTCGAAAATGGAATTTTGTAAACTAAAGAGGCTAAGATTTATAGATCTTAACAGTAATATATTAATAGGATTCTTATTTATTCCCTGCTCAATGATTTCAATAATAAATTTTCTTTTTTACCAAGTAAAAAAGTTTCTTTCCTTCTCCACAGAAAACAGGATACATTAAGTTCCAAATTTCTCAGACTGGAGGTTTAGCATAATTACGAAAAGAAGGAATCCACAGTACCAAATTAATATTTTGAGCTTGGGAAGAATTCCATTTCAGCTTTCCATTGCTGTGTCATCTCACTACATCTAGCACATAGTAGGCACTCAAATGTTTAGTAAGGAGATACATAAATCAATAAAACATATTTGATGCAAAAAAAATTCACTGTTGTTTAGAAGAAAAATGCCTATTAGAAATTTTATTTTGTACAATATTGCTTTATTGGATAATGTTAATACATGAAGCATAAAAAAGTAATAATGACTAAGAAAGATAAACTCAAACTGTTTACTTAGCATTATAATAAATAAAAATGTTATTTGGCCTGCAGCTGTGATTTTTTTCACTAGAGTCAATTAAGCCAGCCATTGTGTATGAACATATTTTCAAATCTGTGTTTACTTATAAGCCATTTAGAAAACAGACTATCATTACATAAAATATTATTCAAACAAAGCAATCAATGATATAATTCTTCTCATTTTTAACAATGAACCTCCAACTTTTGATACACATAGATATACAGCCTGTTCTTACTAGATAATAACAATTAAAAAGAATTTTATCTGTTTCTAATAAAAATAATCCATATTTCATTATTTTATAGCAATATAAGAAAGAATATAAAGTCTCTGTTCTCTTCAATACTTGTCCTAAAGATAAGTTCTGCTTTATGGTAAGGTAGCACTTCTTTATTGTTTTTATATTGTAGTATACAAAGGAAATGATGATATTTCTTTGGGTACTGGTTTGACAAAGAAGCTGCCCTTGACTGGGAGTCCCCTGCTTCTCCAAGGCTGAAGGCATTAAACTTTTCTGCACAACTTTAAACCGTTGGGCAACAGACCCCCGTGCCACAGCCTCTGGGAAGAAAGTTCTAAGGTACTACATCCTCCCACTCCCCACCCTTTCTTAAAATCTCAGAAAAAGCATGTCATGAACTTAGCTGCAAAATTAGACTGTTTCTGAAGAAATATAAAAAATAAGCAATAATGAAAGTTTAAACATATTTCTTTATGAGTAGTGAAATAGCAATTAAAATAAAAAAAATTTAAAAAAAACTTCATGAATAATTTAACTACCTACAAAACATTTTGAAATAAAAATGAAGCTTATGAAAAAATCATCTTTAAAGAATTGTTTATAGAATAAAAGAACTTTATTTAACTGCCATTCATGTTATGTAGATAAGAGTCAGTGTGAAAAATAAATAAATGGGTTATTGCTTAGAGTTATATAAAAACTCCAAATATTTACAATTTTAAATATGTTAAAAGATTGGCAGAGGAAGGAGAGGTGTTTTTTTGTTTGTTTGTTTGTTTGTTTGTTTGTTTGTTTTGAGACGGAGTTTTGCTCTTGCTATCCAGGCTGGAGTGCAATGGCGCGATCTCGGCTCACCGAAACCTCCACCTCCTGGGTTCAAGCAATTCTCCTGCCTCAGCCTCCCAAATAGCTGGGACTACAGGCATGTGCCACCATGCCCAGCTAATTTTTTTTTTTTTTGTATTTTTAGTAGAGACAAGCACTCAATATCTAAATCCACTTCTGTACCCACCTTTGAAAAAGGGTGGCAATTGCACTAAAGCAGAATAAGATGACTCAAAACCCCAGAGAGGGTGGGTGCCCTGCCCCAGGCACTTAGGAATGTAGGGGACAGGTCTGTTCATTAAGAGTTACAAATGAACAAGGAGCCAGCAGGCTTTCCATGGGACATTTCTTTCAGCTTCTAAACCTCTGTAGGTGGCACACCTCAAAACAATTATCTAGTATAATTGTAATACTTTCAAAGGAAGAAAAATATTCCTAAGATCTCTTAATCTTGAACAGAAAGCACAACCATAAAATTCCAACTATCCCTCGCATGCAAAACTAAACCTTTAAATCATTAATTCATTCCCATTTAAGAAATATTTACTGAGAAAATAATGTTTTAGACACAGAAGTACCCGAAAGTATACACAAAGTTTGAAAAGAAGGAATAATGTCCCAGGCAGTAAATCATAAAAGAGGACCTACTTAAGAAAACATGCATATACACTGTGAGGAAACAGTATTTCCGCCCGCTGGTACTCCTAACATATATATACACTGTGAGGAAACAGTCTTTCCCCCCGCTGGTACTCCTAACATGCACTTGGTTGAGCAGTACAGTCACAGGTATTGATATAGACGCCATGCATCAATCAAAAACACACAAACTGATACGTGTGTTTTACCACTTTCAAAGGCAAATAATCAAAGCTGTGTTTCTAAAGACTCGAGTAAAGAAGTGAGTGTGTGTGTTTCTGTATGTGTGAGTCCCCTGAATAATGTAGACCAAAGTGGATAAAGGAGAGCAGTAATAAGTAATAGAGATATGTTATACAATCATGATTCTTTTTTTCTCACCTACCTTTCTATATCACAGTCCCACCTTAATACCACAAGCCCACAGGTGTGTACACACACACACACACACACACACACACACACACACACACAGAGTCATCTTCTCTGGCTTTAGTTTTCTTCATAGCACTTAGTACCTGAAACAATCTGTAATGTTAGTGATCTTGCCTATCACACTTACTGCTGAATCTCCAGAACCTCAGATAAAACTAACACATTGAATTGAGTGGATAAATAACACCTTGGGCTCCAGAAACAAGATACACCGACATTTCACCCTTCCAATACTGCACCACTGCCCTTTTTTTCTTTACCCATAACTTAGTTTTTCTTTTGTTCCTGCTTTTGACTACAAACAGATTTCAGGGCTTATATTTCCAGAAGACAGCAGGAAAAAAAATTGCAAATCATACTTCAAACCTGAAAACATAGCTTGAGAGTCATATGCAGACCTGTGACAGGTACTGTAGCTGCTTGTGTGATTTTTGTTACGTGTTGGACCATAAGGGCAATGCTGTCAATCTGCCATGACCAATTTCAAGAGCAGTTTCAGAAATGCCATTTTGAAAAATCAGTTTATGTTAGCCCCCCCAACCTTATCTCTAGGAGGAACATTCTAAAACCCCAGTGGATACCTGAAACCACAAACGTTACCAAACCCTATGTATAATATGATTTTTCCTATACATATATACTTATGATAAAGTTTAATTTATAAATTAGGCACAGTAAGAAAGTCATAGCAATAACTAAGAAGTTATATGAATGCGTTCGCACCCTTTCTTTCTCAGAAAAATCGTATTGTACTACACTTCAGGTAACTAAAACCACAGAAAGCAAAGCAATAAAGAGAGACATCTGTATACAAATAAAAATACTGTTAAATACTTCATATTAACCATTGCCCATGTGTTGAACCAGTTCTTACCATTTCTTTTGTATAATTCAATATAGAGTAATCATAAAAGAACGAAAATGTGTTCAATATCACATAAATATTCATGGCACATACTATGTGCCAGGCCTTCTTCTAAACACTTTGGATGCAACAGCATCAGTTTCTACCTTGAAGGAAGGTATATTTAAACAGAGAACAAAAAATAAATAAGAACTATATCATATATGTTTATCTATGAACTGATCAATGGTGATAAGTGCTATGACGAAAAATAAAGCAAGAGAGAGATTAGAGAGCAAGGTAAAGAGTGGCACTAAATGATCTCAGAAAGGCACTGTCAGTCAGATCTTGTAAGGATTTGTGAGTTATAATAAGGTCTAAAATCTTTGCTCACAATTTTAAAATCTTAAAAGCTTTGACAACCAAAAGTCACTTCCTCCCAGTACTAAATTGCCTAAAAGAATATACTGTATTAGAGTAAAACTAGACCTGATCTGATGTGAGGCATTTTCAGTCTTTAATTGTTTCTCCTTTTGCTGTGAACATTTAAGACATATGAATATATCATGCTGCGCCACAGCTTCAGTGGGGAATGTGCATCACTGAAAATATTTTCTATGCCTTGAATTAACTCCAAAAATCTTCAAAATTGTAAATACCAAAATGCACGTGGTTCCAAAGTTTTCAGATTTGAGATGGTATACTTGTATGAACATGCTTTCACTCAAGCAAACCGGTAAAACATTAAAGGTGTTTGAACAAAGAGATGTGATCTGGATTATGTTTTACGATGATGATTCTTACTACAGTTTGTATACATTAGAAAATTTGCTAATTGAATTTAAAATTTTTCAATAATAGCAAAATTGTCATAAATGTAGAAAGCAGCAGATCCCCAAATGAGACATAGTGAGGCACCAAGGGAGCCTGTAAATGCAAGAATGATGTAAAGAGACTTACAGGTGATGGCAAATCGATCATTCAGTTTGAAGCTGTGGTAGTGAGCAGGTGCCTTGAACTGCACTTTGACTCAGAGGAAGAAAAGAAAAAAGAAATGGAGCTGCCAACTTGTGCAGAAAAAGTCCTAAGATTTGAGCCATCAGCGTGAACCATTAAAAGCTGATACACAGGTCGGGCTCAGTGACTTACATCTGTAAGCCCAGCGACTTGGGAGGCTATGGCAGGCGGACCACTTGAGGTCAGGAGTTTGAAACCAACCTGGTCAACACAGTGAAATGCTGTCTCTACTAAAAATACAAAAAAATAGCCAGGCATGTTGGCAGGCACCTGTAATCCCAGCTATTCTGGAAGCTGAGGTAGGAGAATTGTATAAACTCAGGAGGTAGAGGTTGCAGCCGGCCAAGATTGCACCACTGTACTCCAGCCTAAGCAACAGAGGGAAACTCTGTCTCAAAAAAAAAAAAAAAAAAGCCAAGATACAAATGCCATCACTTTTAATTTTAAAAATAATAAATGCTATTGCAAAAAGTTCAAATACTACAGAGAGTAGAAAAAGAGAAAAAGTCTCTCATATTCCCACTCTTTGGAAATAACCACTAATTTTCAGCAATCAAAAATCTCCATGTGCTCCATCTGAAACACATGCACACATTCATTATTATTTTCCTTAGTTCTGCTACACACTGTGGATTATTCTTATAGGAGTGAATTCCAGAGAAGGAAAATGACTTCTGTTATGACCAAGCTAAGAAAATCATTGTCAATATTTCTTAAAAGCACATTTTTTAAAAAGTTAGTATCCAAATGCAGTTGGTGAGTTTCTATTAAAACCAATACATAAAATTATTTGGAAGCAATAAGATATATAAGTCAAATTATACACTCATTCTTACTACTTTTTCCTAAAAATGAATTAAATTTCAAACCTCTCATTTAAAATCAAGTTTCATTTGTTGATTCACTATGGACTACTTGATAGAGAGTCCTTCAGAGATGCCCAAAATGTATCTAGAAAGTTAACAGAAAATTAAAGAAACGGAAACCATTGCAATTCAATGCTGATTAGGACTTTACCGATCACCCACTGCGAGGCAGGCATGATACTAGGCACTTTGAATAAAAAAACACTAGAACCTAGTGTCTGTTATTCATCCTTCTCACTTACATGCACAGAACACTTATTTGCATTAAATTAAAACTTTATGTAAATTATTTACCCATATAATAAGATATGTCTTATTAAACATTTCAACATGGAATCACCTTTACTTTGAAGACGTTCTCAATTTAAATTGTCCTAACAGAAACAAGTATAGGTTTGTATGGTCATTTTCCTCTATGAATTCCTTGTGTCTAACTTTGTATCTACAGACAATAAAAATTTCTTTAGATCAAGAAATATCTAGCTGAATGGTGTCAATCCTGATTTTCATTGTTAGTGGAGGATAAACACAAAAACGTCATTGGCTGGTGGGCTGTAAAAACTAGGAGTCTCATTAATTACCAGTGTGGCACCATAAAAAGAAATTCTAGTCTTCTCACAGGTAGCTGTTGCCCTGGGAGCAGGGAGATGTGGTAAAAGAGAAACTCTATGTCCAAGCTCATATCTGTCTCCAGGAACCGAGTTTTCTGAACCCAGCAGAAATGCCAAAAGTAGTTTGAAAATGGAAAAATAAAATGGCAGGGAGAACACAGGATCAATTGTTGATGCTTCTGGTCCAAATTTAATAGTTCAGATTAAGAGAATAAGTGATTTCACCAAGGGAGAAAGGTAAACAGAGCACAACTAGAACAAGCTGAGGAATATAAAAATAAAGGTCTAAGAAAGAAAGGAGAGTCGAGTCACTAAACTATGAAGAGAATTGAAATAAGAACCTCCCAGGAAAGTAATGGAGATGAGTTTTAAGAGTTTTAAATCTAGAATCACAAATTTACAAACGCATCAAGATACAGACTGAAGAAGTTGGTGCAATTACTTCTAGTACAGTTCTTAGTCTTTACTGCATGTAACTAGTACAAATATTATGGAACACTTACCCAATAAATTCTGCTAAATTGAATATTAATAGTATTATATAGGACCAAGTTCTGTCAGAAAAAAAACAGGAATTCTCTTTTTTCCTTTGGCACACAATAGTAATTTTGTGCTTTGTACACAAGTAGAACCTGGTACCAGTACAAATTACAACTTTGTACTGGTCTACATTTTCATTTTAACTACAAGCACTAATCATTTTGAAGAGACAGTTGCACATATTGAGAGCAAGATTACAATCTCTTTCATCCATTAATTTGTTTTTGACCTGCTGAAAGTCAAGACTAGCTAAGAGTCTTTTTATCTACAAAAACATCTGAAGTATATGCAGCCATATATTCCATGTTCAGTGAATTGGACTAATGGGATCTCTGACAAAATAGCAATTTTTTTCTGTTATTTTTCTTTCCACTCTGAGTTCTACATGAAAAACAATGAAGGTTGGCTCAATGTGTTCAATACTCGCAGAGATAAAATGACAGAGCCATGTAGACTCCAAAAAGGGTTTGGGTTGCTTATAAGTGAAACACCAAAGAACAAGGAGAGGAAATGAGTAATGGTGCAGAAAGAATAGCCGGCAAGAAATCACTGAAATAACAGTCTCTACAACGTTCCATTTGCAATCAATCAGAACTCCTGGTAATAAATTTCTTAAAGTATTTGAGTATATATTGAGCTACCAGTGTAAGACTTAAAAGTTGGCATAAAATTGCCATGACTATTTTTTATTACAAAGTAATAAATACCACTTTGTATGTGTATGCTGTATGTGTGTGTATTCGGCAGCAGGCTCATTTTTGAGGAGAATAAATATATAGATACCTTTGATTTGTTCATAATCAAAATGGAGGTGGAAAATAGAAGAAACTTTAATTGATAAAACAAATATTTTTAGATGATATTCTTAACTGACCCATATATAAATTCTAAGCCTATATATTAACATTCTAGTTGAATCACTAATATCAATAATCTCAAGCATAACAATTACTTTCATTTATTAAATTCTTACTGTGTGTCAGATACTGTAAAAGGTGCATAATAACATTACTGCCAACATTTGGAATAATTTGGCTTATACTCACCATTATGTTTATTTTACTGATAAGGAAGCTTAGTCAGTACGAAGAGCAGTAAATTCCATAGAGTCACACAACTTAGTAAGAACCTTAAGAGCTGGAACTTCATCTTCTTCAGGACTGTATCCCAGAAACAGTAACAGTGCCTGCCACAATTATAATCTACATGGCCCAAACCATGTGTTTCTTCTTCTATGCCAATGCCATACTTTGTACTATGCCATACCATTTTAAATTAAAGGTAATTAAACCTAAAGTAAAGCAACAAAATGTATATTTTCAAAAGTTAAAGCAAATAAAAAATAAAAGGCACCTTAACTGAAAAGAGCCAATTATTTTTAGCTTTAATTTCAAGTTTTAATCAACTTGAAAAAACTGAAATTTGCACTCCCTTCGAAACACATAATTATAGAAGTTGAACATTATTACTTAATAAGGAACATCACTCCTAATGAATGGAAGGGACTTTCACTGTTATAAACAAAGAATAACAATAGACATACAATTAAAAACCAATCAATTTGTTCATTGCAGTTGTTCTGTATATACACAGTTCATTGTTTTATGGGGCTTGTTATATTGTTCCTCCTAAACCAAAAAATTCGTGCTATTCACTACCTTATGCTGGATCTCTAATTAAATAAAATGGGAACTTTCAGAAAAAAATAAGTAAAAAGAGAACAAAGAAAAAGAAAAATTATTGAAAAGCTATAACCCATGAATCTACTAAGAAATATTATTTCGTGTCATACAAAATTTAAAATTAGTTGTACTACAATGTAATTTCTTGGTTCCCCAGAACTTGTAGGAGGGATTTAGATAAATAGAAAAAATAACTGGAGAAATTGTTATTTTGTTAGAGATTCCATTCACACAATCCATTGAATGTGACTTATTTAACAGCTTATACTTCAGATTTTTTTAATATAAAAATACTCAATTATCTTGCCTTTTGGCAGGTCAAAAATAAATTGCTGGGATAAAAAATATAGTACTCTTTGAATCACATGATGGCATCCTTATTCTGCTTTTAACTCTGTCATATTTTGTTAATTCATTAAAATAATTCCTAATATTTATTTTTAAAACTTAGCTAAGACCTATTAATCTTATTTTTATTGGGAAAAAAGAGCATTTTTTTCTAGAGCCTTCCATGTCCCAAAATATCTTTCTCCTTCCAGCCCCAACACACAATATAGAGTATGGCACATAAAAGGAGCTCAACAAATATTTCTCAAATGAAGATGGAGATGAATAATTTAGATAGATAGACAGACAGATCTCCTTGGACTCAGTGTACCTTAATTATGACACAACTAATTGTCATCTCCTGAACTAAGTACTGTAGATGAAATTGTATAATAAACATGATGGCAGATTTTACAAAATCCAAATATGTTTGCTTTCTAAAAGATACCTCTTGACTTTCAAAAACCTTCAATACCCAGAAAGAAGCTCTGCTGGTAGAAAGATTAGAAATTGGCTCACATTTGAAATCATGAAGACTTGGCCTATAATCCTTAGCCTTCCTCTCTACAAGGTTAGACCAGTCTGAGTTAGTCTTCTTTTACATACTTACATATATATAAATTTTTTACTAATTTATAAGCTGATAGAATGTATCTGCTGATAGAATTGGGCTTTCTCTATTCCCCTTCCATGTAAATGTCAGGTGTACTCATACAGATAAGAAAACTCAGGATCCAGATAATGAGAAATCTACCTAAAAAAGGTATGGTCCATTCAAATATACAATGCTCATTAGACAGTTTTGTTCTATTCTAGTCGATAATTAAAAGTTACACTAAGGCTGCTTTTGTTTCTCTCTTAAATTTTTGTGTTTTTAAAAATCTTTCAATTATCTATATATGTTATTGGTTATGCTACCTCATCCTCAATTCCAAAGGGTAATTGAGAGTTAAGGGTGGATTGGAATTTTATGTATAATAACAGTTAACCCAATAAGGAAAATGAGTCAGACATCATTAGCTCTTATCCACACTAACCAGTCAGTAAGAATTCCTTATCAATTGCCAGAAAAGTATAACCAAAATCACAGAAAGAGAATTAAACATTGGGGTAAGTTTTTTTCTAGTTTCAAGTTTTTATTTTTAATAACAAAATGTCTGACACTTGCAAGTAATTATACAATGTTTATAAATCACATTTTTGTACTCTTATAAAGTTTTAACTACTTCCAGACAACTTGTGTAACTGGTAAGTTAAAACATTTGACAAGTAGAAGCTGGATATTTTTAGAACGTCTTTTAAATATGTTTTTTCTTTGCATGGTTCTGAACCACAGAGGCAGCTCAACTTGCTGAAAAAATGGCATCACTGGGCCTTTTGTGCACCAGTCATTGAAGGTCATCCAAACCCTGCTCAAGTAGCAGCTCAAAAATGCCCCAATTGAAGAGGGCTTGGGAGGTTAATTCTGTCATTACTGCGTTGACACGAGGCATGTTGCAGCGTTCAGCGCAAAATGTTACTCGTAATCTTTTAATCCCAAATTAGGTCAATATTTTATCAAGTTAATCTAGCATGAAGATTAATTGTGTTAGTTATACACATATATACACATGCACGTTATTTGTTTTAGAAATACTTTTAATCAAAGAGCAAACCTTAGGTTACAATAGGCAATTTTTCACTCCTAAAACTGTAGCATGCCTTTTAAAAATCATCCTTTCCCCAACAATATTTATCTTTATAAAAGATATATTTATTCTTTTAATTATCTTCAGTCACAACTGATGTTAGAGAAAGGATAATGGTCTTATAATTACTGAAATAGTGACCGTTTAGAAAAACTGTTTATGAAGAAATGACTTATGACTGAAAATTTTTAATAAAGTATCCCATCCTTAGGCCTATTTCCACTGAATTCTATTTGTTCCCTTAAAATATGTGATTGGTCCTGTAAAGAAAGCAAATACTTTTCTGTGTTTACTTCTTTGTATCTCTAAGCATGTTTTAAAATATTATAACAAGGAATATGAACTATAATAGTTTCTAGAAAGTTATATGTAGTTTTATTCCATTATAAAAATTGGAATCAGGCGTCTTCCTTCCCTTTTTCTTTTTTTAACCGAAAAGGCAGACCTTAAGGGGTGGGAAGGTGGAGATACATTGATCCGAGTGGCATAAATCTGCTAACAGAAGTCATTAGAGAGGACAAACGCCTTTCTCACTCAGTTTCTTAGATAAGAACTATCTGGTAGTTTAAAATTCCCAGGCGTCATTCTGGGTAGTTTTGCAAGCCCTGCTAAATGGCAGCACAGAGTTCATGCCCTGTGTCATCAATATCCAGTGACATTCTACAAAGGTTATGCTAATTATAAAGATTTCACAATGTTTCAGATGATTACATCTCAAAATTTTAGCTCTTATCTTTAAATATTGGTTTTCTGGCATTCTTTGATAGTGACAAATGATAGGTAAAAGGAACCAAGAATATTTTCCTGTGATTAGCTTTTTGAATTCATTCACAGATTAAAATCAAATTTTTCATGTGAAGAATAAATAACAAGAGATATTAATATCAGACACCTCTAAGAAGAGAATCATTGACCAAATTTGGAGATAAAATTCACAATTCTGAATGTCAATATTACAGTTATGAAGTTGAGGTAGCTGTGCTAAAGAAACATGCCAAACAATTCTTTATTTTTCCGCTGCCTACAGAATATTCTTCTCACAATAAATATTAAGAAAAACACACTTCAATTGGCTAAACATTAGCCAAGAACATGACAAACATAAAAACAAATATGTTTAGGAACAAGTAAAATAAAAATATCTCAAATGAAACCAAAACAATTGTACTATATATGGGATTCATGCTAAATGAGTAGGTCATAGCTGTTCTTGCCACAAAAACAAACACAGAAATGGGCCACTGTGAGATGAGGAAGGTTAATTTGTGACACTATAGTAACTTTTTTTGCTCACTATATGTATTATAACATCCTGTTGTATACCTTAAATCCAAACAAATTTTACGTTAAAAAAAAAAAGAAAAGAAAACTTAGGTTCAAATTTTAATTGCTCTAGTTTGTTTTCAAATTTGTAAAATGTTATATGCTTATTATGTCAATTCAAATACTAGAATGATGTTAAGAAAAATTAAGCCTCCTTTTCCTTCCCTTCAATCTGACCAGCCAGAAGCAATATTTTAAAATAATATTAAAATTTTGTTGTATAGCTTTCTCATTTCATTCCATGTTAAATATAATTATTAGAAGTATATAAACAATACTCATAGGCTTCTTTTGATTTCTAATTTGAAAGTGAATATAAAAACAGATTTCTTCGCTTTTAGTATATGAAATACACACAGTTTTTAATCATAGTATTCTACACTAGTTCTTAAATTGTAGATTTGTAAACTTCTTTTCTTATCAAGACATATAGCTTTAACTTATTTTTAAAAACCCAGTTATAAACTGCCAACCTGAGCAAATGCTGTGTCATCTCTATTAAACTAATCAGTATAATTTTTTATTTTTTATTTTTTATTTTTTTTTTTTTTGCTGAGAACTTATATGTACCTGGCAAGTCTCAGTATCGGGTTTCTGGGGTATTCAACAAGAAGTACAACATAGAGTTTCAGACGATATACTTTAACTGGCAAGAGAAAACATGGCAAGTGAAACAGAAATAACAGCATCATCAATGGTGTGGTCTGGTGACGAAAAACATGGATTCAGGAGTTGGCAGAGCTGGTTAGGAACCAGAACTCTACCATCCACCCACAGGGTGGCCCATGGAAAACTTTTTGTACACTCCATTCCTCAGTTTCCTAATTTGTAAAGCAGGAATAATTAAGCTATCTTATTGTAAGAATAAATGAGATAGAGAAAACAAAGTATTCAATGAAGTACCTGATACTTGGTAAATGCTTAATACATTTTAGCTATTATTATAGTCATTATTTATATAGTCCACAAGAAAGAGCTAAATTGTGAGATAGAGGTAAGAGTTGTAAACAGGTATGAACTGTGGTATATAAGCAGAAGGCACCCAGAAAAGTAAGATGGACCACAAGGTGGAATTTGAAAAACTGATTGAATGAATAGAGGAAAAGGAAAGAATGCATTTCAAAGGAGAGAGTGGAAGGCAAGGCGAAACCTGAAGCTACCAAGACAGGCAAATATGGGCATGTGTATTAGTCCATTTTCACACTGCTGATAAAGACATAACTGAGACTGGGCAATTTACAAAAGAAAGAGGTTTAATGGACTTACAGCTCCACATGGCTGGGGCAGCCTCACAATCATAATAAAAGGTAAAAAAGAGCAAGTCACCTCTTACATGGATGGCATCAGGCAAAGAGAGCTTGTGCAAGGACACTCCCATTTTTAAACCCATCAGATTTCGTGACTTTTTCATTAACATGAGAATAGCATGAGAAAGACTTACCCCTGGATTCAATTACCTCCCACCAGATCTCTCTCACAACATGTGGGAGTTCAAGATGAGATCTGGGTAAGGACACAGCCAAACCATATCAGCATGACATGAGGGTATGGAGAAATGTTGATAAGGTAGAAAGATCTGTTAAAGCATCAGATGATGCCAAAGTGTGGGAAATTACATTTCGTCCAAAAAAAATGCATTATTTTGCATTTTGGATAAAAGATCATTACCCTTGAATGCTCTTTAAGGAGTTTGTACTGGATCCAGTTGAACAAGTGTGATTAATATTTCAGAGGAGGAGTAACTTCTCACTCCTCAGAAGTGTTATGGTCACTGCATGCAGTGGGAATGTACATATCAGATTTTAAATAACATCTTCCATAAGATTGAAGGTTTTTGATCATAGGAATGTGAGGTTTTTTTTAGCTTTTTTTAATTTCTTTTTTTATAATTATACTTTAAGTTCTGGGGTAGAAGACTTAGGATGCCACTAGACCAATTTGCCTAAAGGGAAACAGAGACATAAAGAAAGACACATCCAAAGATATCTGCTTGCAGTGGCTGATCCATGACCACAATCCAGGTTGTCTGACTCCCACTCTATTGCTCTCTGCTCCATTCCACCTGCCTTATCAAGGGACAAATGTGATGACAGCAACATATTGGCAAAATTGAAGCAGTCATGTGTGAGCTGAATTAAAGAAAGCAAGCCTGGGATAGGTGGTGAAGAAGGAGGATATGGCCAAGAATAAATCCTTACTTGTTAGTAACAACAATGAACTTACGTGTACTAAACTCTGATTAAAAGACATAGAGTGCCTGAATGAAGGAGAAAAACATCCAATTATCTGTTCGCTACTAAAAACACACATTACTTGTAAAGATACACATAGACTAAAAATAAAGGGATGGATAAAGATATTCCATGCCAATGGAAATCAAAAAAAGCAAGAGCAACTATATTTATACCAGACAAAAAGATTTCAAGACAAAAACTGTAAGCAGAAGCAATGAAGGTAATGATATAATGATAAAGGGATCAATTTATCAAAAAGATACAATTGTAAATATATATGTGTCCCACACTGAAGCACCTAAATATATGTCAAGTATTATTAGAGCTAAAGATGGAGATAAACCACCACATAGTAATACCTGGAGACTTGAACACTGAACTTTTGGGATTGGACAGACCTTCCAGATAGAAACCCAACAAAGAAACATCAAACTTAATTAGCACTACAACCAAGTGAATCTAATAGACATTTATAGAACATTTCATCCAAAATCTGCAGACTATGCATTCTTCTGCTAAACACATAAATCATTCTCAAGGACTGACCATATGTTAGGCCAACAAACAAGTGTTAAAACATTCAAAATAATTAAAATATTTCAAAATTATACTTTAAGTTCTGGGGTACATGTGCAGAAAGTGCAGGTTTGTCACATAGGTGTATACATGTGCCATGACGGTTTGCTGCATCCATCACCCCATCATCTACATTAGGTATTTCTCCTAATGCTATCCCTCCCCTAGTTCCCTACCCCCTGACATTTAGTTGAATTGTACTGCTGCTTCAAGTTCTTTGAGAAATTGCTAAACTGCTTTGCACAATGGCTGAATTAATTTGCATTTCTCCTAGCAGTGTATAAACATTTTTTTTTTTTCTGCAGTATCACCAGCATCTGTTATTTTTTGACTTTCTAATAATAGCCATTCTGACTGGTTCTCTAATGGTCAGTAACAAATAGCATTTCTTAATAGGCTTATTGGCCACGTGTATGTCCTCTTTTGTAAAATATCTGTTCATATCATTTTCCCACTTTTTAGTGGGGTTGATTTTTGGTTGTTGATTTGTGTAAGCTCCTTATAGATACTGGATATTAGCCTTTTGTTGGCTGCATGGTTTGTAAATATTTTCTCCCATTCTGTAGGTGCCCTGTTTACTCAGTTAATAGTCTCATTTGCTCTGCAGAAGCCTTTTAGTTTAATTGGGTCCCATTTGTCAATTTTTGTTTCTATTACCATGGTTTTTGGCATGTTCATCATAAAAATCTTTTCCAGGTCCTATGTCCTGAATGGTATACCCTAGGTTATTGTCAAGGGTTTTCAGAGTTTCAGGTTTTATATATGTCTTTAATCCGTCTTGAGTTGATTTTTGTTTATGGTATAAGGAAAGAGTCCAGTCTCAATCTTCTGCCTATGGCTAGCCAGTTATCCCAGCACCATTTGTTGAATAGGGAGTCCTTTCCCTATGGCTTGGTTTTGTTGACTTTCTCAAGTATCAGATGATTGTAAATGTGTAACTTTGTTTCTGAATTCTCTATCCTGTTCCTTTGATCTATGGTTTTGTACCAGTACCATGCTGTTTCAGTTACTGTAGCCTTATAGTATAGTTTGAAGTCAGATAATGTGATGCCTCTAACTTTGTTTCTTTTGCTTAGGATTCCTTTGACTATTCATACTCTTTTTTGGTTCTATATAAATTTTAAAATAGTCTTGCCTAATTCTGTGAAGAATGTCATTTGTGGTTTGATAGGAATAGCATTGACTCTGTAATAGTTTTGGGCAGTATGATCATTTTAATAATGTTAATACTTTCTATCCATGAACATGGAATGTTTTTCCATTTGTGCATGTCATCTCTGATTTCTTTGAGCTCTGTTTTGTTATTCTTAGAGATCTTTCACCTCACTTGTTAGTTGTATTTCTAGTTATTTTATTGTTTTCATGGCTATTTTGAATGCAATTTCACTCTTGATTTGGCTGTCAGCTTGACTGTTGTTGGTGTATAAGATGCTACTAATTTTGTATTGATTTTATGTCCTGAAACTTTGCTGATGTTGTGTATCAGATCTTGGAGAATTTGAGCAAAAACTAAGGTTTTATAGGTATAGAATTCTAAAATCTATAAACAGGGTAATTTGACTTATTCTCTTCTTATTTGATTGCCTTTTATTCTTTCTCTTGCCTGATTATTCTGGCCAGGACTTCCAGTATTATATTGAATAGAAGTGGTTGGAGGGAGCATACTGGCCTTGTTTTGGTTGTTCAAGGAAAATGCTTCCAGCTTTTGCCCATTCAATATGATATTGGATGTGCATTTTTCATAGATGGCTCTTATTATTTTGAAGTATGTTCCTTCAGTACCTTTTTGTTTAAGATTTTTAACATGAAAAGATGCTAAATTGTATTGGAAACTTTTTTTTTGCATATATCAAGGTAATCATGTGGGTTTTTTTTTTTAGTTATAATTATGTGATGTATCACACTTACTGATTTGCATATATTGAACCAACCTTGCAACCCAGGGACAAAGCCTACTTGATTGTGGTAAATTAGTTCTTTGATATGCTGCTGGATTCAGTTTGCTGGTATTTTGTTAAGGAATTTTACATCTATGTTCATCAAGGATATTGACCTGAAGTTTTCTTCTTTTGTTGTATCTATGCCAGGTTTTGGTATTAGGATGATGCTGGCCTCATACAATGCATTAAAAGGAGATCCTTCTTCTTAATTTTTTGGAATAGTTTCTATATGAATGGTATCAACTCTTCCTTATACATCTGATAGAATTCAGCTGTGAATCTGTCTGGTCCTGGGCTTTTTCTGATTGGTAGACTTTTTATTACTGATTCAATTTCAGAACTTGTTATTGGTCTGCTCAAACAATTTCTTCCGGTTTCAATCTTGGGGAGTTGTAGTTACCAGGAATTTATCCATTTATTTAGGTTTTCTAGTTTGTGTGCATAGAGATTTCATAGTCTCTAAAGTTTTTTTTTAATCTTATTTCTGTGGGATGAGTGGTAATGTCCCCTTTGTCATTTCTGATTGTTATTTGGATCTTCTCTCTTTATTAGTCTAGCTGGTGAACTATCTTATTGTTTCAAAGAAACAGGTCCTAGATTTGCTGATCTACTCTATGGTATTCTGTGTCACAATTTCCTTCAGATCAGCTCTGATTTTGGTTATTTCTTGTCTTCTGTTAACTTTGGGGATCAGTTTGGTCTTGGTTCACTAGCTTCTCTAGTTCTGAAGATAGGTTGTTAATCTGAGGTCTTTCTAACTTTTTAATGTTGGTGTTTAGTGCTATAAAATTTCCTCTTGGCACTACTTTAGCTGTGTCCTGAGATTCTAGTATATTGTATCTTCTTTCTCATTAGTTTTAAAGAATTTCGTGATTTCTGCCTTAAGTTTATTATTTATCTAAATGTCATTTGGGAGAAACTTTTAATTTCCAGCAAGCACATGGGTTTTTTTATTAGCCATTTTCTTAGTATTGATTTCTATTTTTAATGCAGTGTGGTCTGAGAATGTGGTTGGTATGATTTCAGGATTTTTTTTTTTTTTTACTTTGCTGAGGGTTGTTTTATACCTAATCGTGTGGTTGATTTTAGAGTATATGTCATTGTAGATGAGAAGAATGTATATTCCAGTGTTTGGGGGTGGTCCTAATGGACTTAAATGTCTATAAGGTCCATTTGGTCAAGTGTTGTATTCAGATCCTGAATATCTTTGTTAGTTTTCTGCCTTGATGATCTGTCTAATATGGTTAGTGGGATGTTAAAGTTTCTCACTATTATTGTGTGGTTATCTAAGTCTCTTTGTAGCTCTCTAAGAACTTGCTTTATAAACCTGGGTGCTTCTATGTTGGGTGCATATATACCTAGAATAGTTAGATCTTCTTGTTGAATTAAGCCCTTTATCCTTATGTAACACCCTTCTCTATCTTTTTTGATTTTTGTTAAAGTCTGTTTTATCTAAAATTAGATTAGAAATCTCTAATTTTTTTCTGATTTCTGTTTGCTTGGTAGATTTTCCTTCATCCCTTTACTTTGAGCCTATGGTTGTCATTGCATGTAAGATGGGACACTTGAAGACAACATACAATTGGGTCTTGCTTCTTAATCTAACTTGCCACTTTGTGCCTTTTGATTGGGGCACTTAACCCATTTAAACTAAAGGTTAATATTGATATATGCAGATCTGATCCTGTCATTATGTTGTTAGCTTATGTTGTTAGCATTATGTTGTTAGACATGTTTGCCTGGTTTCTTTATAGTATCAATGTCCTATGTACTTAAGTGTGTTTTTATAGTGGCTGGTAACAGCCTTTTCTTTTCATATTTGGAATTCCCTTCAGGACATCTTCTAAGACTGGTATGGTTGTCATAAATTCCCTCAGCAATTTTTTTTTAATTTGCAAAGAATCTTATTTTTCCTTCACTTACGAAGCTTTGTTTGTCTGCATATAAAATTCTTGGTTATTAATTCATTTCTTTAAGAGTATTGGATAAAGTCCCCCAATTTCTCCTGGTTTGTAATGTTTTTGCTGAAAGGTCCGCCATTAGCTTGATGGGCTACTCTTTGTAGGTGATGTACCCTTTCTCTATAGCTGCCTTTTACATTTTTCCTTTCATTTTAATCTTGGAGAATCTGATGACTATGTGTCTTTGGGATGGTCTTCTTGTGTAGTATTTCACAGGGCTTCTTTGCGTTTCCTGAATTTGAATGTTGCCCTCACTAGCATGGTTGAGGAAATTTCCATGGATGATATCCTGAAATAAGTTTTCCAACTTTCTCACTTCCTCTCCCTCTCTTTCAGGGATCCCAGTGTGTCATAGATTTGGTTTCTTTGCATAATCCCATATTTCTCAGAGGGTTTTCTTTCTTCTTTATTGTTTCTTTATTTTGGTCCAACTTATTTCAGATAACCAGTCTTCAAGTTCTAGATTTCACAGCTTGATTGAGTCAGCTGTTAACATTTGCAATTATATTTTGAAATTCTTAAATTAAGTTTTTCAGCTTTATCAGATCAGTTTATTTTCTTTTTAAAATGCTCATTTCATCTTTCATCTCCTATATCATTTTATTTCTTTGAATCCTTAGATTGGATTTCAACTTTCTCCTGAATCTCGATGCTCTTGATTCCTACCCATAATCAGAATTCTGTTTCTGTCATTTCAGCCATTTCATCCTGGTTAGGAACCATTCCAGAAGAAGTCACTCTGGGCTGGGTATAGGGGCTCACACCTATAATCATATCACTTTGGGAGGCTGAGGCGGGAGAATCACTTGAGCTTGGTAGTCTGAAACCAGCCTGGGCAACACAGTGAGACCTCATCTCTACATAAGTGAATAAATAAATAGAAGTTCCTCTGGGTTTTTGAGCTGCCAGATTTCTCGCACTGGTTCTCTCTCATTGTTGTAGGTTATATTCCTTTAATCTTTGAGCTTGCTGACCTTTAGATGTGTTTTTTCTTTCATCTTCTTTGATGTCCCTGGTGGGGGTTTGATTGCAGCATAAGGGTTCCGTAAACTAGCTTCATTTCTGGAAGAATTTAGGGGCCCAGATCTTAGCTCAGCATTCCTGGGCTGCATGCTCTGACTCTGGGGAACTATTAATGGCCCCCCAGCTTTTTTCTCTGGCTCCTTGATGTTAGGATTCTGCTGTACTGGAGCAACTAAGGTGTTCCCAGACTGCAGTCCGTAACAATTCGATAAGTGGTGCCAGCCAAAGCACTTTGTTGGGTAGTAGCAGCAGGATCCAGCCTGCTCACACATGCCAGCAGCAGCAGCAGCATGACAGGGTACATGTTTATCGGCTGGGGTGGGACACTGGCAGGCCTGGGAGTGTTGGCCTCCATCTGGCATTTATAGTAGCAGTGGTGGCAGCGCAGGGTTGGGGATAGGTCGAGGAGCAGGGCTGCTGTCAGTGTCGACACCAGGGGCAGGGTATAGTCAGGCACAGGGCCGATGGTCTTCATTTGCAGTCCATGCCAGTGGCCAATGGTGGTATAAGATGGGGAGGGGGTGCAGAACCGCTCAACACTTGATAGACCACGGCAAGTATAGACTGAACTATACAACTAGTGGTAGCAGATTAATAACACTTTCATGCATAAAACTTTGAAAGCATTATTGTCTACATCAATTGTTTAGTTAGCTTTGTGTTTCTGGGACAATTGGTGTATCTTATGTAACACACATGTATGGAATCACTTTTCTAAGCAGTGCATATATTAGACAAGTGAGTCAACTTCTCTGTTTAGTTAAATCTACCAACTTCCCTTTAGCAAGTATTCTGAAGTTAATTATCTTAGCATCTAAATGAGGTTTCCTGAAAGGGGTTATCAGCATTAAGTTATAACGTAATCATCTAGAAAATGGCCAAAGCCTAAAGCATCAGTAATTTTGAGGTAACTTTATAGTGCTTAAGATTAGTCAAAATTCATGTCTAAATACTTGAGTGATAATCTTAAGGCATAATCCCATTTCTTTTTTATTTTTATTACAGTATATTTATATGTTAAGTACAAAATCAATTTTGAATTAATACACAATTGTGATGCATGTTTTCCCTAGCATTTTATTTTTAATAATGTCAAACCTACAAAAAACTGGCAAAAATAGTAAATAAACAGCCATACAACCTCTTCACCTGGTTTTACTACTTGCCAACATTTTGTCATATTTACATGCTCATACTCTTTCTCTCATGTGTATGTATACATATTACATATATATACACACATACTCTCTGCAGCTATGCATGTATGTATATATGTGTCATTTTATATGTAATATACACATATGTAGCTGAATCATTTTGGATTTAGATATACATTTGTTACTTTAGTCTTAAGGCTAGGTCTTATCGAGTGGGATGAATATAATAACATGTTTTACTTCTATTTTGATACTTGCATTGCCTTTCATGTGAAAATTTAACAAGGCTAATAGAATAAGTACAAATGAAATATTGTCATCTTTTTCCCAATTACCACAGTTAAGTCATATTTTACTATTTTACTTAAACTAATATCAATATTGCTCCAAACTGCTATATTGCCTCTCCACCTCCCATGCCCAAGCCTATTCTATACTTTCAAGAACAGCCTATGCCACTGCCTACTTGCATTACTCTGTGATTTTCCATCTCATTCTAGCATTAAAACCTACATTCTTCAATGGCCTACAGAAAACTGCACTGACTCCCTGTCTGTACTCCATTAACGTCATCTCTAGCTGCTCCTAAATTACCAGGAAAGCGTTGACCTCAATGCCTTAGCACTTTGACTTTGCTTGCCTATTGCCTCTGCTTGAAACATTCTTTTATCTATACCCTCATGCCTTCCTCTTCTGCATTCTTAGATTTTGACCTATATATTATCTTCTCATGAAGATAAAATCTTCTTAGCCAAGGTTTAAAAACTCTTTCTGAAATGCAATTATTCTCTATCCTCCTTCCTTGCTTAACTTAGAGCATGAGTACTTAGCAATATCTAATATATATTTTAAGAAATTTATGAACATGCAAGCTTCAAAATGTGTCTATTTTGTTTGCTGCTAAATTAACAGCACTGTAATGGTGCCTGGTGCATAGGAGGTGATTTTTAGATTTTTAAAAAAATAAACGAATGATATAAATACAAATGAAGTAAATAATAAAGTAATACTATTAACATTTAATCATCTTTTGTTCCTATTAGTTTCTTTAAGACAGCTGTTAACAATGTCAGTGCCTCAATTTGGCAAGCATTTTGTGTTTTCTGCCGTCTTCCACACGTATTAGGTTATCGACTATATGTTACCTTTTGCTGCATAACAAATTAGCCCCAGACTTAGTGCCTAATGAGAACAGTATTTATTATCTCAGTCTCTTTGCTGGTGAATCTGGGTACAGCTTAGCTGGTGCCCTGGTTCTATATCTCTTGTCACATCTCTCACGGAACTTCCGTCAGGCTGTCAGCTAAATCTGCACTCATCTCAAGGCTTTTCAGGGCTGGGGAATCAGCTTTCAGGTTCATTTGTGTCCTTACTGGCTGGTCTAAGTTCTTACCACATGCCCAATATATAAGTTTTCTGAGTGTCCTTATGACTTTGTAGCTGGTGATCTGAGAGAGAAAAAGAAAGACAGCTAAAAAGGGCTTTAAAAACAAAAGCCACCATATTTTATAACCTAATCTCATGTGTAACATTTCAGTCTAGCCCTCATCCAGGGGGAGGAAACTACACAGTGTGTGAATACCAAGAGCCAGGGATCACCGGATGCCACCAGAGCATACCAAGGGTATTGGTCCATTTTATAGATATAGAGATTAAAACCTAGAGATATCAAATTTTCCAGTTTATTCAGTTAAAAGTAAATTACAGTAATTCTAATTCCCTGTTAATCATCCTTTCAGAATTACTGATAAATTAAAATACAGTAATTATTTCCAAAAAGGAAATATATCTTTGCTTTGCTATGTACCAGACAGAATTAAGTACTTTACATGTCATCACATTTAATCCATAAAACAATTCTCTACAGTAGGTATACCTATTATATATATATATTTTACAGAAAACAAAACTGAGAAATGGAGAATTAAAATAAATTTCTGAGTCATACAGATAAAAAGTGTCGGGGTTAGCATTCAAACCTGGCCTCATAAGCCATACTCTATACTGCGCCTCTTAGACATATGAGAACTAAAGTAAAATGACTGTCTTAAATTCATCAGGATTCACTTTGTAATTCTTATTTAAACTTAAAGCAGCAAGAGAGTTTTACTGTTATCTTAATGTTTATCTGGTAAGAAAACACATACTACAAGAAAAAATACCTCAGATTTACAATTATATCCATTGGGTTCAGCGTTAAATAATAGAACAAAATATGTGTTCATAGTCAGATTGCCCCTGAATAGAGTGTCTAATGATGACTGTGATGTTCTAGAGTGAATATTGCTTCCCTCTTCCAAAGAAATAAGAAAGTCACACACAGAGAATACCATCCAGAGCATGGGAAATACGTATCTTCCTCTCTGTCTTCTTTCTAGTTTATAAAAGTTCCCCTGCAAATGGCAATAAGTCACTTCAGAGAATGCATTTTCTAAAGGATGATTGCCCTTCTTGAGTAGTGATGCACTTAAGGCAGGCATGCAGTAATCCCCAGAAATGTACTGCCTGGAGTGTCTTCTTGCTTAATTAGAGCTGGCATGGGGCCACTTCTTCTCAGCCTTGAACTAGTGCAAGAGCACTGGAAGGAGGCACAGGTATAAGATGTGCTATTTCAGGAGGATATAAAGTAATGGCACAGTGCCAGTCTGCAGAAAACAAAGCTAAACACTCCTGCTACCACAATGAAATGTCAGAATGCCTGGCTTCTTTGTAGTCAGAGATTAAATCCATCACTGTGCCCATGACCAGGGCTTAAACATGATCTCTGTTGTTCTAAAAGACTTTATAATCTTCATTAACAGGACTACAGGCCATGAAAGCACCCAGTAATTTGGAAGATATCACAGAAAGTTAATTGTAGGAGTTCAGAAGCTGTATGTTGAAGAATTTTAGACCAAGATCCCAGACTAGGCAATTATGATAACAATAAACATCACCTTTCCAAACAGAAGGAGGAAGTCATCATTACGATTATGTAAACACATTTTTCTTAACTTCCTTGAAAAGCCTACCATCTTTTTTGTTTTAAATAATGCCATATTTTAATCAGAGAACAAGCGGCTAGTCCTCACCAACTGCATAATGACATGCCATGGCTCCAGCCGATGCTCACCCAGTTTTCCCATCTGCTCGAGGGATTTCTGGAGAAGTCTGTCGAGCATCAGCAACCCTTTACAATGTACAGCAAGTTCTACTTTTCCATAATCTCTACATTACTTTCTATTTCAGTCCTGAGACTCTAGCTGGGGGTCACAGCACCCTTTGTTCTTTCGTCAATAATTTTTATGCCTTGCCTAGAGTATCCATGAAGAATCAGGCAAGCTCCTTAATTGAAACTCTTGTCAACAGAAACATCACCTCTGTCCACTGACATAATGGAGCATAAGAACAAACCTTTGTTTCCACAAGGAATGTCAATGGAAAACTTGATGTGATTATTCTTTATTGACAATCTTTTGCGACCATCTGATATTTATATTCTTCTTTCACAATCAGAGCTTTGTCTAAACCAACAGTTCAGTGAATACCCACTATGTTCTCATGGGCATAAACCAGCCTTCTCTAGCAGTCACAATGTACCTAAAAGCCTGGAATCTGAATGAAATTATTATTGGAAGTCAAGACCATCTACGTAATATGCTGGGCCCAGGGCAGTATGAGGCCCCACTGAGGATAGAATTCTGTGGTATTACATGTGTGTCATACCCACAGAGCTAGCCCTGCAGGAAGTCTAAAACCCAATATGTGAAATGCAATTAAATACATATGCTCAATAGCACTGTTGCATAGGAAGCTTTTTATGTATAAGGTAGCCTGTTAACTTAGTCCTTTCTAGTTAACTCAGCAAAACAAGCAAAAACTTTCATTTCTCCCTAACACCAACCAAAAAAACAGTATCCTAAAACAAGAAAATTTATTATCAGATAACTTGTGCTCACACCCTGTTGGCAAGGCTGGTAAATGTTCTGACTAAAATAAGAATTTTAAAAATATGATTATGAACATGCGACAGTGTATTAAACACAAAGAGTCATTAGTATGTAAAACCTTTTCAAGATGAAAGACAAGTACATAAGGAAAAGAAACTTCAGGAGGGGAGGGGAGGAGGAGTCATCTGTAGAGAAAATCTGGAAGAGTTACATTTCAGGTTCTGGTAGAGTTTTCGCAGCATCATGTTTTGTAATTTAACTTTGATTTGAAGCTTAGTGTTCACAATCACAACATCCACAAATACTAAAACCTTCCACAGGCATTTCTGTTTTTCTTCAAATAGTGTTCATTTGTCCACCATGTGGAACTTCGAAACAGTTGACATCAGTCTCGACAGTGTTGGAGTGGCAGCTTACAGAGTTCCCTGGTGAAGAAGGCCACAGAGTCAGGAAGCCACAGGTTGAGTTACCTCATACCTAAGACCTGCCCAGCAAGGACCGGAGTTAAATTTATGTGCTGAGAAATCAAGTAATCATTGATGTTCCAGGCAACTGTTTCCAAAGCTGGGGTTTTACTGGATCATATCAAATGAAGGAGGAGAAACAGATGTATCGTCCCAACTGGTCAGAGAGCGGGGCGGGGATGAGAGGACAGTGTTATAGCTCAGAAGGAAAATATGTGTGATGTATATGTGCTCAGTTACACTAAGACGCCTTTCCTTTCCACATATATCTAGAATATGCAATTTGTTTCAGTGTTTATGTATTGCTTGATGTGCTATCATCTTGGGAAAGAAGTGACTGTTCCTAAAACTGTCTTCACGGAATAGAATATTAATTTGTTTGTTTAAGTAGCTTTTGTTTATCTCCTTGAGTTATTCTGATACTGACAGTGACTCATACCACTCAGTTATCTCTATCCAAACCATGCAGTCAGGAAAGACTCTCAGGAAATTATCCTTTTTGTTGTTTATTTAGCATAAAATACTATTTTCTTCCTTTGGCATTTTATTCATAAACTCCTAATTTTACAGTTACTGCATATTTTGAGAGCAGTAAAAGCCTTGAGATACAACATTTTTTCACTGAGTCAATCACATATACCTTACCATATATGAGAAAGCACGATTTTTGCTGCTGCTTTTTAGGTGTAAGTTCAGGGTTTGATAAACTTGCTGAATGAAAATTTTTACCTATAAAAACAGAGCCAAAGACATGCAACAATATAAAATGAGAAGACTATACTTGTGCCTCCGACTCAGAGGACTGTGGTTTGTCTCCAGGTTTAAGATGAGAGGCGGACTGTGTGAGTCTTAATCCTTCCCAGCCCCCTACACTTGGCAATCTTTTTATGTATGGAACTTCCCACTATATTTAAACACATAGTCTGCAAGTTGAAGGAGACCATGTGCAGCTCTAGAAATTAAAATTTAAAATCCTTTTCTATAACATTGTAAGTCTAATTCTTCCTTACTCCTACTAACTCCGCAGCTTATGTACATGCAGAAAATTTCCTTTTACCTTTCCTTCTTTCCTTCCCTCCTGCATTCTTTTCTTCTCTTCTAATTGCCATTAAGCTCTTGTGAAAACTTTGCTAGAGATCACCACTGAACTTTCTAGGACCATTCTGACTTATGCCCCAGCATCTAGGAAGGTAGTAAAGGGAGAAACAGGAGGCTGGACATTATTTGCATTCTCCCTTGATTGATGGGGGTTATTGGGTTGCTTGCATGCTCTTTACTTGTTTAACAACCAAAAAGTCAACCACTATTAAATGACATGTTTAATTAGATGTCAGTGAAGTAAGCTGAATTCATGCAGCAATAAATTTAAATGGGAAATTCTAACCTTAGGTTTTCTAAATGGTTTAGACAACTATTTTGTTCAGGCAGTAATGTTAGTACATGTTCTGTCTTACATTACTACTTCAAGATGAAAATGAGTACGAGATTTCTTTTTCAGAGTAGCCATAAATTAGTGGGATTTTTTTCTTTAAAAGCTTATGGAAAAAAAAATAGTCTCAATCTCCTAATTTACTTCTCTTTCACTCTCTCTCTCACAGTTAAAAACCAATTGTCTGTTGTCTGTTTTTCTAGTAGCAGCATATCCTTACTGCATTTCTCCAGCCATATTAACAGCTTATAAGATGCTTTATCCAGAACATAATTGAAATACATTCAGTTCTTTTCTGCCTTCTTTTATGTGTGCTACTGGATTTCTGGATTCCAGTTGGAACCATAGGAGCAGATGTGTTGAAAAATCAGTTTAAAAATCATTTTTTTTCTCAATTGCTTTCAATTTAGAAAATTCTGCTGCTAATTTTGGAAAATTGTGATTTAAACATTCAAGAAACCTATAAAAGTGTTTTCTATTATATGTTATCATACATTAGCATACATTTGATTTCCTTTACGTTTCACTGACCGAAAAGGAATGATCTGTTATTCTTTATGTTGGTGTTGTCTATTTGAGATACCTGCCCTTAGTAAAAATGTAGCAAGAATGGCTACATAATTTATGAGACCCAGAGTTAAATAAAAATACGGAGCCTCTTACTCAACAGTTATTAAGAATTTCAAGACAGTTACAACAGAGCATTAAACCAAGTACTAGAGCTGAGCTCAGAGTCCTGTGTAACAGCTCAGGTCAGACGCCTGTGGAAAGTGGCCCTGATGGGGACATATTTCAGCTCCTTCTAAGTCTTACACTCTGTAACCACATTTCCTGCCACTAATCTATCTAGGGATGTGCAAACCTCAAAAGGTTGGGAGTTTTATTTCTATTTCCAGGTATCAAGTGGATATGGGTTTTCACAGAGGACTTTGGCTGGAAAACAAAGATTTTTTTTTGTTTTAATGTTTCTTGAGCTTTGGGATTTCAGCCAAGTTGGTAAAAATCTCAGTAAGATTTTTCTAAGATGGAAGAATCCCAGTGCTCTATGTGAACATATTGGTGACGAGGGTCTGAGAGGGTAAAGCTCTCAGAGTTGGACTGCTTCCTTTAAGTTCCACACATTTATTTTGGTGAAGTAAAAATTTTTTGCTGAAGAGAGATAAATACTATCCACACAATAACAGCCTCAACTTTAACCAACAAGCCATGCAGTCGTTGATTTAGTCAGTCTGGTAGTCATCAGTCAGCATGTTATTCCCTATGGGCACCACCTCCATGAAGAAGGTGGTCCAGAAAAGCAAAGAAGGGAAGAGAGTCCATAAGGCAAATGCTGCCATCTAGAGAGACAGATAGGAGTACATGCTGAGAGTGGTCATTTTCCAAATAAAATTTGAACAAAAATAAAGACCCCTGTCAGGTACTGAGTGTGAAAATTTTCTAAGAAGAGATCATCCCTTTGAAGAAATCAACATTCTATTAAAAGGTGCCATTAAGAATCCATCTAATCTGAGATGAAAGATTATTCTGCTAATAATTCTATATCAGGGAAGCTATCAAGAGATTTTTTGTTGCTGTTCAAGAAGGTACTTTTAAAGATGATTTTCCTAAGTCTGTGGAAAAGAACTACATGACAGCTGTTTGACCTGTCTGAAAAAGAAATGAGTATATAGCTGTGTTTCTGTTTTATCTTATTTAAACAAAAAATAGCACAAGGAAGTTGAATTATCTAAAATATACTGATCAGTTTACTTCTTTTTTCATGATACAGTGCAAAGACATTCTGCTTACTCTCTGTGTGGCTTTAAAAGAGTAGAAATTGCAAAAAAAAAAAAAAAAACAAAAAAAATCAGTCAGAGGCACAACACAAAGGGACTGCTAAAAATATCTGAAAAACCCAGGGAAAAAATCAGATCTAGCTTGTCTCCACATATTGCCTGTGCAGAAATTTAAACAACTTGTCTTTTAAAAATAATTTGCCCATACTCAGATGGTAATACCTAAATCTATTCAGTTAGAAATGTCCAAAACATTTCTAGTGACTCTTGAGTATATCTTGCCTAAATTACTGGACAACTGAATTCTCATTGAAGAAATATTCTAAATCATTTTACAATCTAAGCAGTATGAACCAAAGTAAGCTGTAGAGTTTTGGGGTTTTGTTTTGTTTTGATATGGAGTCTTGCTCTGTCACCCGAGCTGGAGTGCAGTGGCATGATCTCGGCTCACTGTAACCTCCATCTCCCAGGCTCAAGTGATTCTTCTGCCTCAGCCTCCTGAGTAGCTGGGATTACAGACACCCACCACCACGCCTAATTTTTGTGTTTTTAGTGAAAATGGGGTTTCATCATGTTGGCCAGGCTGGTTGCGAACTCCTGACCTCAAGCGATTTGCCCACCTCAGCTTCCTAAAGTGCTGGGATTACAGCACTTTGTGAGCCACCACTCCCCGACAACTGAAATAAACTTTATTTTTTTTTTCAGTTCTTCAGAATTTGTCTAGGTGAAAAGTTTAAAAATGTTTAATATTGTATTGTAAATTTCAAAATTTTATGAGCTATATATGTATCTAAAATATATTTTGATAGTATATGTAAACATAAGCATATTGTGCTTATATTCATATTTTTTAAATTATTTAAAGATGTACAAATTGAGATTTGCCATTTAAATTTGTTTAAATAGAAGGGCTCATGTCTCTGCTTATCTAGTAATAAGAATAGCTATAATTATTTGAGTAATATTATAAGCATTATTCATTCATTAGCAAATACTTCTTAAGCACCTACTATACCTCAGGCACTATTACATATGCTGGCGATGCAGCAGTGAATAAATAAATACAGGTGTATAGCTCAGTGTAAGCCTCATAATATTCCATAAGCAGTAAATGCTTAGCAATTTAGGGCAATTTCCCCAAAATCTTACTACTTACTAATGAAGGAGCAGATTTTGAATACAGTTTCTGCTTATTTATAAATCATATATTTTATTCCACATTGTTTTGTCTCCGATATAGTAATGCTCTTTTTGCTCTGATGAAAGTTTTAAGAAAAAATGTTTTGGTTTTCAATAATATGTGATGCTGTAGCAGGTGAATATCAGTATGGAACTCGGAAAGTTTATTATAGTTTGTCGAAAACACTTAAATTCTTCACAGGCAACATCCAGTCATTGGGAGTTGCAAATCAAAACCACAATGAGGCTGGGCACAGTGGTTCATGTCTGTAATCCTAGCACTTTGGGGGACCAAGACAGGTGGATCACTTGAGATCAGGAGTTTAAGACCAGCCTGACAGATATTATGAAATGCTGTCTCTACTAAAAATACAAAAAAAAAAAAAAAAAAAAAAAAAATCCGGGCATGGTGGGGGGTGCCTGTAATCCCAGCTACTCAGGAGGCTGAGGCAAGAGATTTTCTTGAACCTGGGAGGTGGAAGTTGCAGTGAGCCAAGATCACATCACTGCACTCCAGCCTGGGCAACAACATGAGATTCCATCTCAAGAAAAAAAAAATCCATAATAAGAGGCCACTTCACACCCATTAGAATGATTATTATCAAAAAATAGAGAATATTAAGTGTTGGTGAGGAAGCAGAGAAATTGGAAACCTCGGGCATTACTGGTGAATTGCTTAATGCAGAATAGTGAAGCTGCTGTGGAAAACAGTTTGGTGATTCTTCAAAAAGTCAAGTATAGAATTACCAAAAAAAAAAAAAAAATCTAGCAATTCCACTCCTAGTAATATACCCAAAAGAATTGAAAGCAAGAACTCAAACAGAAACTTTACACCAATGTTCATAGCAGCATTATTCACAATAACCTAAGGTGAAAACAAACCAAATGTTGATCAACAGATTAATGCATAAAAAATGTGATCTAAACATACAATAAAATATCATTCAACCTTTAAAAAGAATGAAATTCTGATACATGCTACCATATGGATTAACCTTGGAAATAATATGCAAGTGAAATAAGTACGCACAAAAGGGCAAATATTTGATTCTACTTAATGAGGTACACAGAACAAACAAACTCTTAGACACAGAAATAAAGGTTACTGAGGTCTGTGGGAAAGAAAGGGAGGGTTGTTTAACGGGTACAGAGTTTCTGTTTGGGGTGACCAGTAAGTTTTAGAAATAGAGGTGATGGTTACATTACAATGTAAATACTTTAGTTCCTGTCTATCTTCAGTTTTGCTTTCTGCAGTTTCAATTACCCATGATTTCCTGTGGACATCAGTCCAAAAATACTAAATGAGAAATTCCAGAAACAAACAATGTATAAGTTTTAAACTGAACACCGCTCTAAGTGACCTGATGAAGCTTGTGTCTTCCCACTCTGTCCTGCCTAGAATATGAATCATCCCTTTCCCCAGCATATCTAGGGTATGAAGGCTACCTGCCCATGAGTCACTTAGCTGTTAACTCGGTTATCAGATCCACTGTCACAATATCACAGTGCTTATGTTCAAATAACCATTATTTGACTTAATAATGCTCCCAAAGCACCATAGTAGTGATGCTGGAAACTCAGACGTGCCAAAGAAAAGCTATGAAGCGCTTCCTTTAAGTAAAAAGGTGGAAGTTCTTGACTTAATAAGAAAAAAATCCTTATGCTAATGTTGCTAAGATCTATGGTAAGAACAAATCTTCTATCCATGAAATAATTGTAAAGAAGGAAAAATAAATTTGTGTATACCATATAGTATCTAGGGTTTGGTACTATCTGAAATTTCTGAAATCTTCTGGGGATCTTGGAAGACATCCCCTAAGGATAAGGGGAAACAACTGTATACTTAATGTCACTAAATTGAACAACTAAAATTATAAATTTTATATTATTATACATATTTCACCACATACACACAAAATCTTGCCAAGTAGTAATAAAGTTCTATGAGTCCCAAGAACATTGGGAAGAAGGGTGAGTAGCTCAGCCATTGGAAAAACTGGGTAAAGATAAAACACAATGTCTCTTTAGGACTATTTTAAACACATGAGCAAATAAAAAATAATTTACCTATTTCATAATTTGAATAAACTGTACCCCTAAATATATAGTATAGAATATATTTCTTATCCCTGCTATAATTTATTATCCATGTATGTCAGAAAAAAACACAGCCATTTTTGGCAGCAAAAGGCAGACAGCATGAAACAATGCATTTGGGGTGATAGTTGATATCAGGATATTATACTTTGAGTTATTTATTGGAAGAATGTAACACTAGTTAGCTTTCTTTAAAAAATCACTATGTGGGAAAATCTAAAACTGATTGAGCACATTAATCAGAAATGTATTTTTAATGGCTCATCTTAGGAATTTAACACCAAGATCTATATATACAAAGCAATTTCTTCCAAAAATCGTTGTGTATTAGAGAAAGTTTAACAATTTGAGGTGAACTATATTAGTATTCCTACAAAGATATCTATTAAAATGCAAAATATTATGAAGTATCCATGTCAGAGAATTCAAAAACAACACATCCATATGGTACTCAATACAAAGCAATTAAATCAACCTCTTATTATCTGAACTTAATTGATCACCATGCCTGCCTACTATTGACATCAATTTGGTTTTATATTAACCCAAGGAAGACTGACATAATTTATGTCAATATCCCTTATGAAAAATCCACTAGATTTACATTTGCTAAATTTATAGATTATTTTATAACATCCCTTTCTTTTTTTCTGTTTACTATTTCTACACATATTGATTTAGGTTCTGAATCTGAAAGTCTAAAATATAGTATGCCAAAAGAAAATAAACTTGATTTCATTTTAATTGAAAAGGATTCAATTGTGTCTACACATCTTTAAAATTCACCAGGTTAATATTATATAATGTTTAAATGTTTTTAGTGTAAGTTCACAGGGCCAAAGAAAATTATGGAAGCTGACAGATTTTATTGAACCCAATATATAAATATTAAGCATCTATTATTTATGGGAGTGTCTATCCTAATCTTTAATTCATACTTAAAACAACTCTATTGTAGAGTGGCTAATTAAGAAGTACTGAAATAGTTAAGAAGTACCAAAGTAATATTTCTAGGTTCAAATCCTGGCTTTTCCATTTATTGCATGATCTGAGAGGACTTAACAAGGTAAAAAGAAATCAATAAAAACTGTTTTCATATTATTTATTTCATATTAATGTTAATCCCTTGTTCAAAAACAAGGAAATTAAGGCTGAAAAACGATCACTTTATCCACCAAAGTTATACATATAGTAAGTTGTGGAGTCCGATTCTAATTCTCTACTAAACCTTGATATTCTGGAGAAAAAATATTTTATCACTGGAAGGTTACAGTTACTAAAATTGTATCAATGGCATTTAGACAGAAATTTCAGTATAACACTTGTTGCTTCTATTTAGCACTATAATAGCAAATTTTTATTGAAGAAAAAGATTAATGAAATTTCAAAGTCAAGGCATCTTTCTTTGTGCTGATAGCCAAAACACACAAGAACAATTTTTGGCAATTGTTCATATAGGTTAAATCCTTTTCCTTTTAATATTCTTTGCAATTACTCAGGAACTTTAGACAAAAGCCAATTTTATGGTAAATAACAATAAACAGATGAAGTTCTGGTTTGCTCTGTAAAATATTTATGGTTAGTATGAGAATAAAATCTTAGGAAAAAATCTCAGTTATAAGACATTCAGGTTTGGATATTAGTAAAGATTGTATGCCCTCCACATAGTTTATGATGTTTAGCATAAGCCAAATATAATTTAAATCTTCAGTAGTTTTTCTATGCAAATAGCATGTTTCACTTAAATATTACTAATTAAAATAAGAAATATTGGGAGGGTTTTAGAATAAGATTTTAAAGAAAATTAGCAAAGAATATGCTATCAAATAGGATGGTTCAACCTTTTACAAAGCAAAGCAAACTCATCCTTACTCAGGGCTGTTTCATGATATTATGACCAATGTTTGGTTTTGCTTGTTTCTGTGCTATGTGATTTTAATGTTTGTTTTCTATCTATCATGATTTTCCTCTCCTCCCCAATGATAAACTCTGCCTTCTGCTAATAGTATCAGTTACAAAAAATTAACCAAGCTAACTTTTATGGCTTGTTTTCTCAGACTACAAACATGATGAGATGAGATGCACCTCTGACCCCCTAACCTATCAAGTCATGCAGTGATTGGAATCTATGGAGAGGTCTGTTGTCAAGGCATTGTTTAAAGACTAAATGAAGAAATATCTCTAACCTACTATGATAGGACAGTGAGTTATTCTATTGCTTAGAATCTGGGCTAACATTTGATGTTTGTTTCTTTGTAAAGATGATTGTTGTAGTTATCTAAAATGAAAGACATTTTTAGAAGTTTTTATAAGGTTATATTTTCTTTTTATTTTTGGTACTTCTTTTCCAAAGCTCCTTTTAAAGAAAAAGTAAATGAGCCTTTCTATAATCAAATAAAAAAAAAAAGTCTTAGACATCTGGGTTAGGGGTTTGTGAGGAGGGAAGGAAGAAAGCAGATAAAGTATCCCAACTCCAAAAGTCATCTAAGCTGAGATAGAAAGTAGCAGCAGGAAATTAATACCAGGTTGTAAAAGAAAAAATGCTAATATAATGAAGCAAATGTCAAGCCAGATGCTACATATGAATGAGCCTCTCTTGGATGTGCTGGCCACTTTTATAATATCCAAGTGGCCAACCAGAGTTGATGCCCTTCCCAGAGTTCCAACTTGGAACTCATAGCAGCTGACTTATTCATAGGATCTAGCTAAGAAATTTTTAGGTTTTTAAAAAAATCACCATATTTCTGTTTTGTGTTGGTTGAAAGTGATGGAATTTTTTGCAATCAATATATTTTCCTTGAAAAACGGAATTTTGTCATTTTTATATTGTTGCCTTTGCTCATGTACAAAAAGTATTCTTCTACAGCCCACAAACTAATATAAATGTTATTGCAATACACTTTCAAGTCAAAAACCTAGTTATAACATTTGGAAACATAAATAATTTTAACATTTATCTGCTTAACCATGCACACACAGTACTAACTGAAGAAAAAATACCAAAATTCACCTTACATACCCACTAATTTTTCATAGTCATAATTGTCTCCTCAGAAAACCTGGTAAATATACTCTAACTTTGGAAGCAAAGTTAAAACAGCGTATCATAAAAACAGGATAACAAAAGAGAAGCTGAACAGTGTTTTGGAAACCCTCATTGTTGGAATGGAACATGATAATGTCAAAATGCTTCATAGAAAGTTTGTCAGTCTAACTAGACTGAAAATTAAACCAGTAATTTCAACAACATTGTTAAATCATTAGCAAATTCTTTTGGGGAACTTTGTGACATGAACTATAAGAGAAGCCTGTTAAGAATTCACTGGCATGCAAAGCATATGTATACTTGCATGCCATCAACCCAAGCTTATTAAGATCTACCATCAAATGTTTTCAAATATGCTACACAAACCCCGTGAGGGCTGAGACTGAGGCCAGATGTGGTATTTTATCGTTATTCTCTCCCTTTTCTGCCCCCTTGCTGACATTTCACTGAGTACAGTACACAGTTCAGTACACAGTAAGTACCAAATAATTGTTGACTAACAGACAGCATACATAATATATGGTATCATGAAATGCAGATATTTTAAGTACTAAAAATGTACATCAAATAAAGATAAAAGGACAAGGCAAGAAAAAACATTTTATTTCCTCTCAATTTGTCTGGTATGGAATGTGCGGAACAAACTATTTCAGGCAGAATATACATGGAATGGGAACTTTTCTAAGCATAGAAATGACAGAGACTTTCACGGTTATCAAAGTAACAAAGGATAGATTACTAAAGGCAACTAATCTCTTTTTTTCACCACCTCATCAAACATAGCAGTTAAAATTACATAGAAGCGCACTGTGGTAGTACATTCCTCCAAAATGTTGCCAGTTAGAAAATGCATTTTATCATTGGATAGACCTTCATTTCCCCAGCCTTCCTTCATTGCTAAAAAATATTTGTGTAGTTTGATGTGTTTTTCCAGAGAGCGATGAATAGGTTAGATCAGCAACCAACTTTATCCACTGACATACAGACTGACTGATGGAAATTTCTAACAGGCTTAAGACTTTAAGCCTTGGTACAAGGGTTTATATCAGCCCCTTCACAGAAGAGGAAAGCCATTTAATCCTAGAAACTTGCTAAACTTCCTACAAGACAAACCAGAGATTTTGTGTATTCTATTAATTAAAAAAAAAAACAGTGAAAATATGACTTTTATATCTCTGTGGGTTCATATTTCTTTCTTCATTCCTATATAATTGCGTATTGGGAAAAACAAGTGCTTACGGATAGTGGCAAGTGACACCCCAATTTTGCTCTGTACTATGAGTCATCCTGCTTTTCCTATTAAGTGCTACTGCTTGCTTGGGTTCCTGACAATAATTGCTGACACTTCATTCTGAAATGATGTGCCGGCTTAAAAAAATAAAAATAGAAGAGAGAATGCCAAAGCACACTGTGCTTATCCTCCCAAAAGCAAATTCAAAGGTTTCATAATTTAAATAAAAAGTGACTGGAATTCACATTTGCCCACGTGCTTTTTATTAAATTATTGAAAGCTTTTTTATCTCTGCATTTTAAAATTCTCAACTCCAATGTATATTTTCTATGATTTTGTACTGAATGAGAAAAACCTCCCAAAAGATTGCATACCAAAGAACAGAGCCGCCTGTTCTGAGATTGATATATGCTTATGAGGAAATCCAGCATGCAATTTTCAAAACCTGCAAGTTCATTATAAGCTAAACCATGTGGCCTCCATTCGAATCATTCCTTCCTTTCAAAATCACTCATCAGAGCTCCCAGTTGCCCTCTTCCCTTGAATCGTACTGCATTGATTTGCTCCCACCAGGCCCCAGCTCTGTGCCTGTGGAGTCCATTGCGGGCATGGAGCCCAGTAACCAGGCACCTTGGTGTCTCCTTCTGTCACTGAGACACCACTATAATGCTTTTCAAACATTGTACTTCATTTGTCTGTTACTCTTTTTTATTTTGGATAAGAAATGTATAAACAAAAAAGAAAACTTTCCTCAAAAAATATAGAACATTTTTTATGTATGCATTAAAATCACCTGGTAGTACTTGGTAAAAATACAGATTCCTGGCTTCTTTCTAGAACTATCAAATCAGAACTTTGTTGGGTATGCATGGGATTTGCATTTTAATTTTGAAAACTCATATGGCCCTAATATCATTTATATCTCATTACAAGAATGAGGAAAATACTCTTCAAAGGATGCATTCTTTTCATAACAAAGCACACACATTTTGAAAGCGTGCTTTGCAGAATAAATTAAAATCAAAGATATCCAGCCTTTAGTAGATGTCAAAATTTTAAGCACTAAATACAGTACGTCACCAATAAATTTTAAAAAGAAATTTTAATAGAAAATGCAGCTTTTGCTTTATTACTTGATTTTTAAATAAAGTCAGGGAGGGTCGTGTAAAGTCTTAGGGTCATATGTCATCATTTAAAGATGATGTCTGACCTTAATTCTCAGACAAAAGAAATACAATGCAACTTCGAGAATCTGCTGTCCATTTTATAAAAAGTATTTTTGTGGGTCCATTTCCACTCTGCCTAGGTAGGTCTCATTCATCTTGAGATTTGCACAGAAGCCTGCTAGAGGGTCTCAGAGTTATTAAGTGACGATCTAAAAGCCATTTTAGGATTAGCCAGTTTAACCAGGTGAGCAGAGGGTTTCACTTAGCAAAGCAAGTGGCAGCCCTACCGGAAGTCAGATTTGAGAGTCTGAAACCTGAAACGCTTTACCCGTGCCCTGAGAGTCGCCCGCCGCCGAATGGGTGTAGAAGGGACGTGCTCATCAGGGAGGGATTAACGTGGCTCGGGCGACGCTGCGCTGAAGCCCGCTCCCCCCGCCGCCACCACCACTGCGGAGCCGCTGCACCAGCAACATAAATATTAGATGAGACTCTCCTGTGTATTAATTAGCACTTTCTAGGGGAGCTTGTCATTGATTATTATGAGATAATCACTCCAAAATCATGTGGGAGAAGGACACACCTTCAAGTATCAGGGCCGCTAGAGTGCTCTGCCTTGCGCGTTGCTTCTTAAATACCAGAATGTACTTGCTTTGTGCTTCCTGAAGCTACAGTGTTTCCCTTGCAGTTGAAAAAGAAAAGCTTATGATAAAATTCTTCTTGAGTTTATGGGCAGTGTTATTTCTCTGCGCCAAAGACTGTATTGCCAATGTGAGCCTGTGCCTTCGATGACTTGTTGTCACAGGACCACCTTCAGTGAGGCCGAGTCCCCATTCCCAGCACATTAGAGGGTGAGGTCGTGGTTCAAAGACATGCATTTGTTCAGGAGTGCAAAGGACTTTCCTTCAAGAACACAGAGATGAGGTTTTTCAAGGAGTGTACAGTGCCTGTGAAAAGTTGTCTCATTCACTGGACATTTCTGTAGATAATACCAATCTCAGAAAAGAGAGACAGACATGAAACAGCAGAAGCAAAGCAAACGGACAGGAAAGGCAAAGAATTTCTAAAAGTGGTAATAAGTAGAACAAATGGCTGTTTGCTACAGGAGCAAGGCTGTGGAATCTAGAGTCACCTGCTCTATAGCGTGGTTCAGGAATCAGTGTTGCTGGTATCATTTGTCAGCTTGTAAGGCATGCATTGTCTTGGACGTCACCCTAGACCTACAGAATCAGAATCTGCCCTGGAACTAGAACCCCCTTTGGTTCCTATACATAGTCAAGTTTGAGATGCTTTGCTCTAGAAAACTATGGCAAGTAAGCATGACAAATGGAAATACAGTCTATCAGGTTCACAACACATTTCAGATTTTATTTTGCTCAAAAGGAAGATTTTGAGCATGGGAATTATTTTAGAAAAAGTAATAGGACAGTTTGTATTAAAATTTGGAGATATATGTATACCTACATTCATATATTCATATAATGTGAAACTTATAAAAACAATCAAAATTTTCTTTTGAGTAATTATTTGACGGCCATGTAGGATAAATGATTTAAGTATTTAAATATCATATTTTATCCTGTATTTTCTTTTACACTAATTCCTAAAGAGTATCAGGGCTCTTTGCTCCTAGTTTGAAGGAAGCTCAATGGTCCCCCCAGGAGTGTAATCCTGAGGCAACATTTTGTCAAATAGCAGTTAAGAGACTCACTCCCCAGATGATGAGGACACAAAGCACATGTCAATCACCTAAAGGAACCTAATGCAGAATTGTAAAAACATTATGAAAAGCATGAAGAAAGATGGAAAGATAGAAAAGTTTGAGAGAATTTGCAAAAGAGAGAGAAGTGAGTGGATGGGCGGTGGTGGGGGGTGGCGGGGGAGAAGATTTTGACAGAAAGAGAGGGACCAGAAAATACAGGTGTCATCTAATATCCATAATCTGCCTCTCCAAATTCAGAGACCTGTGAATTCTGATTGCCAGGTGTACAGGACACTGACTACAAGAGAGGCAGTGGCAGAGAGAATATAACCTGTCCCATTTACCTAGAAGTTCATTCATGGAGAATTGACTGAATACCCTGCCACCCTTCCCATTAAGGAATCATAATGACTTCACATTACAGCACTGAGTATGTTCCATAATTCAAAATGTGAGGTTGCTGAGCTCTTAATCAGTAATGTCTTTTATTCCGTGACATTAGTCCTTTCCCCAATGAGCATATCCTGCCTTGATTGGAGGCATGCACAGCAGGGGCTAGGCTGCCTGGTGCAATGCACATCTAGTGCGAAATTATGGATAGAGCTGGTGTGGGAAACCATCCACGGGAGACTGTCACCTCTGCCAATCGAACCGCATTCAGACACTGAGTAAAACAATTTTTCTGCCTCAGCTAACATGTCATACTGATTCCCTTAACATGACTGCTTTATGTGCAAGGCCAGTATCATCTGTAGACAATGATAGCAGCTGGTCTAATTATAAACACATACCCAGTAACAATTATCGCTCTAATCTTAGTTTCATAAGTTTCACTTTAATAGTCACTCCTGTAGAGGCCTCCTGAAGACATATTTCTTTGGTGGTCATATATATATCAAAAGAAACAGTTTGGGAGGCCACTTATGAAGCTGTGTCGCCTGAGCAAGCAACTTAATACTGCTTTATGTCTCAGTTTCCTCACGTGTAATATCTAGATGGTATTAAGGCCTATTTCATAAGGATGTTATGAGGATTAAATGATGTGTGTGTGTGTGTATGGTATGCACATGTATACACACTACTTGGCACATTTACTGTGCTATATAAATATTAGTCATTATTAGTGTCAAATGCAGGTTCCCCAAATATTACTAACACAATCTCTTGATAAGAGAAAGTTGAGTTTATTGCTTACTAAGGTAAGGGAGAGCCCAACCTCAACAGAGCTTTGGCAATGTCTTGAAGGTGGAAAGAAGCAAGAACATGTGTTGAGAATTGGATATTTGATTTATGATGGGCTTTCAGGTAGGAAGTTTGATTAGTCCTGAGTAAAGCTTAGGATTCAATTGTTTAGCCCTAGCTTTTGATGCTTTCCTTTGAGGATTTGGTGAGTCTTTAGGGAAGTTCTTGTAATGAGCAACCAAACTATTTGCCTGGGCAAGAGTCTCATGAAATAGCAGTCATATCCATATAGACAGCAAATTGTAGGGGGAAAGGGGTAGACGGGGGTGGTAGGTAGTTTCAGTCCTCATTGTCAATTCATGTATATGGGAAAATTGTTTGGATTGTCATTATGGTTTACTCTTCTCCGTATTATTATTACTACATTTCTCTGAATAAGAACAAGTTAGCTTGCTATCACATTAGCCAAATTATTAGGATAATCTATTTTAACCCATGGTCACCCAGGAGACATCAAAAGCTTGAGAAATTAGACAAAGTGAAGGAAATTCCTCAGAAGTTAGATCTGAGTTAAGCAGTAATGGGGAGGACTCCAGGAAGTGCTAGAAGGGAGCAGACATAAGGAGCAGAATAGACATAAGGAGCAGTGACATGCTATCAGAAACAGAATGTGCCTATAGCCTACGCGATTTTTCTGATATCAGCCTGCTCTTTTCCAACATTTACTCATTTATACTGGGTTCGATTCTGAGATGGCAAGTGTCAACCATTGTATTTGTTTCGTTTTATTTTTCTTTTTGTACCCTTAGGGTACCTGAAAGAACCTTTGAGATTGCACTGGACACAGTTTTATGAGAAATAAGCGTGACATTTGCAGAAAGATACATGTAGATACATTAAAGGGAGGCAAAGCGGCTACAAATAAAGGGTTGTTAAGAGCTTTGGGTAGAAATAAATCTACCTTAAAATCCTGTTGCTACCATGTACTAACTGTGTGACCTGTACAGGTTACTTAACCTCCCCAAACTACGCTTTCCTAAAGTAAAACTGCAATATCTACTTGGAGTGATACTTTTTAAGAAAGAGATAATTAAGCCAATAATTCCCAATAAATTATATAGCTATAATAGAGTGCAGATAAGCTTTGAATTTTGTAGTTTTTGTATGCATTCTTGCTCATGACATATGACCCTATCACTATGTAATAGTTGTGATTTATAAGCTATATAAATACAAATTAGTAACTGTAATACATGTGACATTTCTGCTTTAAATAAATCTTCTTAATCATTATGCATACTGTCATCACAGGATTTAGTTTTAGTTGCCAATCATAACTGATAAAGTCTTGTACCTGAAATGTCACCTATCTAGCAAGGAATTTCATATTTATCTATAGTCAGGGCACTCGATTTTAACATCAATTATTCTCATTTATGTCCTCAGATAACATTTGCTTTTGAACTTTCTCCACTTTTATAAGATTATAAATTCTAGATGATCAAAAAAGTCTATAATTACCCCAATACATCTTTTAAATCACTAGTTCACCTTTAGTGTTTTTTTAAAATTTGGGCCTGTAATTGTTTTATTGAGGCAAATAAATGTGATATTCACATGTTAAATGAGACAAATTGATAAAAGAGGTTTCAAAGGATCTAACAATAAAATCGTCAAAAGGCAAACTGCAATTCTAATGTCAGATTTTACTCGTTTTTCTTTTTGTGTGTCTTTAAGTTAGTTAACAACATAACTGTGCCGTCTCTGATTTTTGAGATACCTTTTTTCCCCCAAAGAGTTTTATAACGAAAAGAGATGAAACTGAATCATAAAAAATGGCAGCGTGAACATGTATAATACATTTCCTTTTAATGCTATGTTGAAACTGAATAGCAACAGCGTCCTTTCTCCTTCTCTCCCTTTTCATGAAAGGTGCCCACAGAGCCCATACATCCAGGTAGCCTTCAGATATGGTGTCAAAGAGCCCCTTTTTCTATCACTCCCTGATGATGAATGAGGTTCTTTTTCTAAACAAATAAGCACTTCAGAGGGTTACCCTTGACAGGGTTGTTAATCCAGACAGCCTCTCTTATCACTACAGAATTCACGGGCTGAAGTTTTACAGGATCCCTGCACTGCCTGGCTCTTGGGCAGTTGTCTGGAAACTGTTGGCCCATGGCAACGCTTTTCAAAGAACAGCCAGGCTGTGCCCTTCTCTTCAAGGCTCCCTCTGCTTTCGGATCTGTGTTCAGCTAACTGGGAATTTTTCTCTTAGAAAATTCAAATCATTTATATTGTACATTCAGCAATGAGTTAATGTGCTATATTAACATAGCTTTCATTTTCTATCTTGAAAAAGAGTTTGCCAACATAAATTTTACTTCATTCAAAGAAATAAAAGTGAGGTTAAATGACTGCTCCGATCTTACAAGAACAGAACTAGAAATACTGCCTCTGGATTCTAGTATATGAAACACAGAAACAATCTCCACCTCTTATCAGCAATGTATAAATTTTTTAACCAAACTCTCTGGCTCTTGACTTTGCTTCCACTGACATCTAGACTAAAGGTCAGCATTTCTTTTGCATTCCAGAAGCTATTAGGAATCAGCTTCAACTTATATTCCTGTTAAGAATTGATGAGTTGACCTTAATTCATGGGGTTCAACAAATCTCTCAGTAGCATCTCTCAAAATATTCTGTCCAGATGATGATTAAGAAATCAGAAATTTTTTAGCCGACATATACTCTTGGTATTTTAAAAGTGTCAAGGTATATTTTTTCAAAATCTGTTTTGCCTCTGTAAATGATTAGCAGGCACTTCAGACCTCCTTCTAACCTCCTCTGTTCTTCCATTCCCACAGTGTAGCACCACAAGAGATATGTAGAAATAAAGAATGCATATTCTTTTATCCCAGTCACAAGCCTAATGTCTTAAGTGGTTTAGGAAAGGCATGTGACAAAGCCTGTTTGAAAAGCAGAGCATAATGTGTTTTCAGTTTATAAATTATAAAATATTCAACAGCACAGGCTAACACCAAGGAACTGGTTACTGCTAGATCTCTGGAACTGTTTTTCCTTTCCTTCTCTCATTTGCTTGCTTTCCCTTTTTTCCCATTAAGAACAAAATGCAAATCAAATGCAAATGAGATGCCTTAGGCTTAGAAGACAAGAAGGAAAACAACTGTGCCAAAAAATAAAAAGAACATGGGGTTCCCTATAGATGGTTATTTAAAAAATTATCTGCTCATAGAATTTTTTGATTGACACAGTCCTAGGATGTCATTTCTGATTTGCATATTGCTTGAATTTTAAAACTAACAAGCCTATAGTTCAGCAAAACATATTATTTCATTTTGTTATTAATATTCTACACAAAGAGCCTAAAAATTACACTCTATAAATATGGCTGCTTAAGCCAGAAAGTTTGCTACATTGTTTCAATTCAGAATGCTGCCTAGCAGATATTACACAAAACGAGAAGTCAGTTCTCAACATCCTGTTAGATAAATGATTGTATCTGTTAAGAAGTAAAAGCTGAAATCTGCTCTGTCTCAGTAACATTGAGCTTCTTAATACTCAGAATCTGTGTGGGTAGCAATTTAAGCCTTAAATTGGGATCTACAAGTCTTTCTGAAGATTCAATATAAATGAAAGGATTAAGTGGGTCATATTAAAATGGTTTGAGAAGATTCTAGAGTATCAGAAGAGTCCAGGATTTTCAATTTTCACTTAAATCTATATGCATGAACATCAGATCTAATTGAAAAGGTTAAAATCTTAGATCACTTCTTTGTAATGCTCACAGGGTTTTTAGATTCTCATAAAATCCTTTCATTAAATTCCATGGCCGATTTTTAAAGTTATTTGTATTTATTTTGAACTAGTAAAAAGGAAAATGTTATTTAGAAACTCAGCCTAACTAAATCAGTAAAATAGTACAAGCAGAAAGTTAAACATAAGCCCCAACTTCTCCCAGCACCTAACTCCTCAAACTTTTATTGTGTGGCCATGACATACGTTTCTTAGATCATCTTCAATCTTCATGGCAAAGAAAAAGGCTTCCTTCAAGTCCTAAGAGTATACAAGTATATAGTTATGACAGTTTTATGTATCCAAAAAATTGTTAAACATCTTTTTAACTTAAGACCCAATTCAAAATATCACAATTGTTATAACTCAGTCTATTATTACAGTTCTTATGTATTTTTGACAACTTCAATAGATGAAAATATCTTATTTCTAATATCAAGTATAGAAACTATAATACAGCAACTCTATTAAAATAAAGAAAGACTTAATTTCTAGAAAGATTATAATCAATGCCTCCTATCAAGATGGATAAAGTACTGCTGAAAGATACATGTAAGTGTACCTAAGCTAAGTATACAATGGAGACTCTTAAAAGGGATTATGTAAATGAGGCACTGTTCAAAAGTAAAGTTTAAAAACAATGAACTAAAGAATTGATTCAGTTTCAGGTGCCTTGGTTTCAGAGACTATGGAAAGAACTTGTCTTTCCTTTTTTTTAAAAAAGGAAGTAAAGAGAGGAAAAATCATTATAATCAGAAATAGGCAACTTTAAAAATTGAAGAAGATTAAAATTAAAAGAACAAATTTTGATTAGTGGAAAAGATTTCAAACTAATACTTAAACTAATACTTAAAACAAATCAGTGTTATCTCAGAGGTAGCTGCAAGTTTAGAGTAGAAGTTTTGTTATAGAAATAAAAGGATATCATATAAGACACTTATCTTTGCTCTAAAATAGCTTTATTTAGTCTTAGCTCTATTCTTTTGGTTTAAATTAAATCTTATAAAGAAGTCTTGTTTCTTAAAGAATTGTTTTGCCTATCTTGAGTTTACATACAGTCCCTTATCTTTGAGTAAATAAACGATTCGATAGTTATATTGCTATTGGTGACCTTTTTCTAAGGAATTAGATAAAGAGAAAGCATTGAGCTTGAGGCCTCTGGATAGAAAAGAATGTTTCAGGCCTTTTGGAGAGGTGTATTCCTTTCCAGTATCAGGCAGATGCACATCTCAATTGCGCTTTATTTTTACCTATCTATTGACTAGGATATTCTGCTAAAGAACAAACAACAGCATCCATGAGATGAGCTATCAAGTGTGAGGGAGCTATCAAGTCTGATGTAACTGCCCCATAGAGATTGTGTCCCTTGTTTTTCTCCCTCTGTTATCTCACTAGACAAATCTCTTCAGCCTTTAATTGCAGCCTTGACTGTGCAATAATTAACAGTTTGGGTTGGAGGTAGGGTCTTTTTTTTTTTAAGATATATGTAATAGATTAGATGTTTTCAATATATATATCTCAATTTAACCATGGAATTGATTTGTAAAATAGAAATTGCTTGGCAACTGTCATTTAATGGTCCACTTTTCCTACGGGAAAGCATTTAGATTGATTGAGTATTCTTTAAGATGAATACATGAAGTTGATTTAACTGATATCAGAGCCATTCTTAACATTTATCACTAGATACAATATGGATAGCTGACTAGCATGTTATCTTTTTTTGGAAAAGATCAACTAACATGAAAGATTCTTCCTTTGTAACATCCCCAAAAATAAACATTAAATCCTGCCTCTGAGAGACAGGCTGAGGGAAGGCTCAAGAACAGTTTCTTGTGTATGTGAGGTAGAAACCGCTACTGAGGAGCTCAGATTCAAAAATCCCCTGTAATCATGAAGCCAAATAAGATCCAGCTGAGATAATTCACTGGGCTTTCACAAGTTGCACTCACCTCTCCTGAGAGTTTATTACAGGACAAAATAAAGTAGATGAATTAAACTAAAATATGCTACAAAATAAAATGAGAAGCTGACTTCATAATATAGTAGTGTCAGACCTAGTTTAAATATATTTTAAAAAAGAAACCAGTCATTATCAAAAAATAACCTAGCAAGAGTGAAATATAAACAAGTAAAAAAATTGTTTTCTCAATGAACCCCTTTTAATAGTGTGATAATATTGTACAATATCTATTCCAAATGAAGATATGATATAGTGAAGATTTATTTTCTCAAGGAAATCCTATGAAGTGATATCTCTTCATATGTACAGAACTTTTACTTGATTCAGTGTTTTGTTATGAAATAATTTTTAATAATTTATATTAAACTATTCTGAGATAAGTACGAGCACATTTGTGTGTGTATTCATGTGTGTGTGCATGTAGATCAGATTTAGAGAATCATAACTTTGGTTCTTCATAGAAAAACAGTGTAAGAATGCATTTTTTTTTTCTTAACACCACCTTAAACGTGAGTTATGATGTGGAACTGATCTCAATTTTCCATCAGATTTAATCTTGATCAAACAAATCCCCTGGGCCTAGAGCAAGTAAAGGTGGATCAGATGTTGGGTGAGACAAGAGCCTAGCACAGCTCTCCTTGCTGGCCGCCATGATGATCTGGAAACCACTATTGGTTTCCAGGTCCATGTGAACCTATGGTTTTAGAAATTAAAAGTGCCACGTCCTAAAAACATAAGAAATACAGCTCCACAATTTATTAGGCAGGCTCTCAGGGCTGGCTACCAGTTTGTGGGACCCAATGCGAAATGAAAATTCAGGGCAACCGCAGAGCATTAAACTAAGTGATTGGCACTTTGGCTTGGGGCCCTGTGTGACTGCACTGGTCACACCACACACCTAGGAAGCCAGTTCCGGGTATGCTGTAACTTGTAAGTAAGGAATAGCTCAATTTGCTACAAGTAACTTCTCCATGCATCACATTATTCTCTATCAAAAAGTCTCAAAGCACAAATCTACATCTGCATTGATTGGATATCCACTGAGGGACCTTTACCTGGCCTTTGTTTGTGTGCCTTCATATCTTTATGACATGGAATGAAATGAACAGCTTGGCGCCACGTTGCTGTTATCCATTAACCATTCCTGTTTTCCTAATCATCTTTGACTCCGTCTTTCTCTGTCCTGTTATTGTCTTCGGAAAAGAGATGTGAGGTTTCCTTAGCCTGTTCTGGTTTACATGACATGATTTGTGTATCTGCCTACAAGAGTTTCTCAAATGAACCCTGTGCATTATCTTCTTTCCCCAGCCCCTCCTCCTCTGAAGAAAGAAGAAAAAGGTCATACATCTGTAAAATGACAGCACTTATGAAAAATGAGAGTTTGGCCCACATGGCTCTCATCAGACACAGACTCATCTGCTGTGCCACAGACTCTGCTCATTTCCTTCAGAATCAGACTGCAGTTAAAAACAGGAAACACCTAATAAATTGCCCATACTATCAAATTAACAAAGCACAAAGAAACTTTCCTAGGTAATCAATGAGTATTGCTTGCTTAAAAAATGCAAGAGTCAAATGTAAGGAACCTAGGACTGCCCTTTTCTCTATAAAACTACTTTAAAAAGTCTACCTGACATAAATTTAGAAATAAAGAAGCCTACTCAGAGATGTGGAAAATTGGACTTTCAAATTTTCTGTCACAAATGGACTGAAAGCATTTCAAAAGCAATATGACATTTTATCATATAATCATTACTCTGGGACATTTAGGCATACACGTTTTTTAAAAGCAGAAAAATCTGCAACAATCATGCAAGTGTCAGGATTCCCAAGGTAGCCTCTTTTGTGTGAAATTAATCAGTCCATTTTGTAATGAGAAAAAAGTCTCAATATTGTAAAAAGAAGATTTTTTCATAACAATATCTAACTGCCAAGAGCTGGATGTTTTCATTATTCTTGCCTACGGTGAAATCAGTAATAACCCATAAAGCAATAGAAAACTTTCTTGAGCCATATTTTGAAATAGAAAAATACAAGTGAATTTAAATTTGGGGGAAAACTATGCTTATGCAATTATAACCCTTCCCACCACTCTCCTAAAAAATTTTGTCTCCATGAAAATATTTATGTCTGAAAATACTTTGCCCTTGTTTCCTAGAAAGCCTTTGAAAATCTAATCATTCTAATGTGTATGTGTTCTAGGTTTTATTCTTATACTTAAAACAAACTTCTAGGAAAATGTCAAGAAAATAACTTTTTCAGAAAAGACCAAAAGAATATCCCTCAAATTCCTAAGTTTGAACACAATTCTTACGAAAACAACCTTTTTTTCAAGAAATAATTCAACTGCTGTGTCCCTCAGAAGCAACACAAAATGTTTCTACCACTACTCAAAGATTTCGCTATTCAAGAGTACGCATCACCAAGAGAGTATTACTGAATAGAGAGAAAGTATCCTGTGCATGAGCGACCCCTTCAGGTGCTATACTGAAAAGACTATTCTATGCACAGATTGGGGAGGGTCTCTCCAACACAATACAAAGTGCTAAGAATTTTCAGAAAAAAAAAATAAATAACACAGTAATTTATTTTATTCCAAAGTTCCATAAAAGTTATTATTTTTACAATCAAGAAAATACTTCTTCAACAAATGCATTTCATATGCTATTCACATACTTTAAACAAGAAACATTTTTTAATACTACCTTCAAGAAAACTATGTTTTAAATAAAGCAATCATGATAGCCAGAATAAAATTGTCAGGTTCCATTTCAAATAATTCATACTTTTACCCTGTAAGTATAATAGAATTTATCAAATCATGCATCTGGACTTTTCCCCAGAAAATATGGCTACTACAACAATGAGGGATATAATAAAATATAATTCCTGCACTTTAGAAGTTTGGAATAAATTACAAACTACATGAAAGAATTACTAAAATAATTTCGTAATTAAGCTAACTTGCCAAGGAAGGCAAAACTTCACAATCTCCATAGTCTCCGTTAAAATGTCTGAAGCTACCTGAACAGGGAGCTGACAGGGAAAAATAACTACAGTCATCCCTCAGTATAGCCAGAGGGTTGGTTCCAGGACCTCCACATATACCAAAATCCACACATAGCCAAGTCCCACAGTAGGACCTGTGGAAGCTGCCAATGCAGAGTCAGACCCCCATACACGCATATTTTGTATCCTGCAAACTGTACATTTGGTGTTTGGTTGAAAAAAATATGCATACAAGTAGACCCAGGGCATTCAAACACATGTTTCTCATGGGTCAATTGTATTTGGAAAAGAGACAATTTTGTCGTGAAAACTGTAATGACTTTAGAGTTGGACTCAAGCAGAATTAACAAGAATCCAACCAACTGCCTAAGTGGGAGATAGTGAAATGCCCAACTCAAGCTGTTACACTATATGCATTGCTTTCTTATAGACAGGTGTTACGCTGCTTTCCAGATTTCCATAATGATGCAAATCTCGAAAGCAGCGTAACACCTGTCTATAAGACAGTGGAATCTTGGACCTAGTGTAGCAGTGGAAGATGGGATGAGGGAATGCCTCAGCCAGAGTGGTGGTGGTTAAATACAGGTTTCAACTTTCCAGAAATAAAAGAGAAAATGAGGATAGGACTCAAATCAGCCTGGTGTTGAGGGCAAGATTTCATCTTGGATAGTACTTCGACTACAAACTAGTAGTCATAGGATCCATATGGAGATGGCTGAGAAAAAGACAAGCTATTTCACTATCAGGTCTCACCACTGAACATCGGATTCAAGGATGAGGACAGCAGAGTGATTTCTTACCCCTTCTTTGTGGCAAGACTTACAGCCCCATAGGCAGTCTGAGTTTACTTTCATTGTCTCAGCAACTATACCAAATATTGGGCAAAATGTGCCAGCAGAAATGGACACATGGAAGAGATTTGATTTGAGTTTGAGAAAGGGTGAGCTTTTGTAAAAGAAAACAGAAATATGGAGTTTATTGGGGAAGAAGTGATATTTCATGTTGTATTTATTATGGAAAGCCTGGTTATTAGGCATTCTGCTAATCATCAACTTCAGCAATCAATACTTGTATATATGAATGGTGTGTTAGGCTGTTCTTGAATTGCTATAAAGAGATATTTGAGGCTGGGTAGTGTATTAAAGAAAAGAGGTTTAATTGGCTCAGTTTCTGCAGGCTGTACCAGCATGGCTCCAGCTTCTGCTTCTGATAAGGGCCTCAGCTGGCAGCAGCTGAAGCAGGAACAGAACATCACACGGTGAGAGCAAGAGCAAGAGAGAGTGAGGGGGAAGGTGCCACACACTTCTAAACAATCAAACACCATGAGAACTCAGGATCACTAAGACGGCACTAAGACACCCATGAGGAATCCATCCCCATTATCAAAACACCTCCCACCAGGCCCCACCTCCAACACTGGGGATTTCAATTCAACATGAGATTTAAAGGGAACAAAGATCCAAACTAGATAATATTAAGTGGTAAATGATGATTAGCATACAAAATAATAGTATGCAGAAAATAAAGGTCTTCAAAACCTTTCTGAATGGTTTAAAATAATTTTTATCATGTAATTTTATGTTAAAAATATAGTTTTCATATTTAACAGGATTAGAGATTACTTCAAAGTTAATCATAGATCTGTGTCTGTGGCATTAAATTGAGTACACCATATAGTCTTGTATGCTTGGCTCTGTCCTGCTAGCAGTTTTAGCAATTATTCTGCTGAACATGTAAAGGAATTCTCATTAACAGTTTTGAATGACACAAAACAGCAAATTATGTTATATACTAGGTGACCAAAGCAAGATAAAAAATGCTCTTGATAGGCACAGAAACAAGTGCAAACTATAAATACGAAATTGAACATCAGATATAACGTACTTCCTCAAAGTTAAAAAAGTTTATACTCTTAGATGAAAAACCTCAAAACTGTACAGATCGAATGACAAAACATTTATTTGTATATTTAATAAACTTTAAAAACAGTTTGTGGTGGAAAAGAATCTGAGTTATAGATTTTATGAATGAATGCATGTATAACAAAAATTAACATTTTGAAAAATAAATGAAATCAGAAAACTTGTTCTATCGGTGAGTAAAACATAATATAAAGCTCAGTAATAAAGTTGATATGGCATACACAAAGGAAGATCAATAAATCTAAAACTAGAACTAGAGACAAATGTAATAAACGATATGATGGCAATTTTAAGCATAAGGAAATAAATGAATTTATTCAATAATTGTGATTTAAAACACTGGTTACTTGTGGAAACAATAAGAAACATATACATAGACTTTTTATACCCCCAAAACACTAAACCTACTAAAGGAATATAAGAGGATATTTTTATACTTCTTTAGGTGGTATTTGGATAGAAATTAAGATCAGACCACAGAGATAAAGCTTCACACATTTGACCACATAAATATTTAAACTTTCATATTGCAAGACACTATAAATATAGTTGAAAGATAAACAGTAAATAAAACTGTGCAACATATTCATAAAGGGTTAATATCATAAGAGCTTATAAGATAGTCTCCACCGTATATAAATGAGAAGACGAGAAAAGTAAATTCACAGGAAAACATAGTTAACAATCATGTTTTAAAGAGGCTCACTTGAAAAAAATCAAAGAAATGAAAATTAAAACGATGTTTTTCATTTGCCAAATTATCAAGCATTAAAACCGTGCTATTGCACAGCACAATATAACAATATGCAATAGAAATTTCTGAACTATAGAAATAGTCTGTATATGTTGCCTACTACAGCAACCACTGGCCACAGATAGCAGTTGTGCAACTTGAAGTATGGCTAACGAGACTGAGAAACTAATTTTTAAATTTTATTTAATTTGAATTAATTTAAATTCAAGTCGCACAATGGTTCAAGTCTCCATTTTGAGCAGGCAGATAATAAATGGTGTTTTTGAGGGCTGTATTAGTCTATTCTCATGCTGCTATAAAGAAATATCTGAGACTGTAATTTATAAAGAAAAAAGGTTTGACTCACAGTCCTGCGTGGCTGGAGAGGCCTCAGGAAACTTATAATCATGCCGGGAGGCATCTCTTCACACTCACAGGGCAGCAGGAGAGAGAAGAAGTGCTGAGCAAACAGGGTAGCTCCTTATAAACCCATCAAGTCTCGTGAGAACTCATTCACTATCACGAGAACAGCATGGGCGAAACTGCCTCCATGATTTGATTCTCTCCACCTGGTCCTGCCCTTGACATGTGGGGATTATTATTACAATTCAAGGTGAGATCTGGGTAGGGACCCAGCCAAACCATATTAAGGGCCTAGGTAAATGGCAAAAATCAGACCTTGATGATATGAGTATAAATTGATAGATTTAAGAGGAATATTTGGAGGAAAAATTTCTAATATTTTTAATAGTAATTTTTACAGTGTTTTTACGTTAGTATTCTCTCTAGTCTAGCAATTCCATTACCAGAAATTTTCTTATGAAATATTCTTACAAGTAAGCAGAGGTATATATACTAGTAGTTTTATTACAGCCTTAAAACAGCCATATTATTCATCAACACAAGTTTGGTTAAACTATTGTATCTTTAAGGAATAAAATAGATAGCAACTTTAAAAAATGTTTGATAAATATTTACTGTCATGGAAAAAGTGTTCATAGTGTGGGGTTAAATGAAAAAGCAAATTAGTCTATGTAAATTATCTTATAGTTTTCTTTTAATTGAAATATTAATAAGATTGAACTATGTGCATAACATTCTATCTTATCACAATATCTGTTCATTGCAGATAATTATGAAATACAGAAAGAAAATACAATAAATTTTAAATTACTCATAATCTTGTCAGTGCTTAAGGAACTTTATTAAAACTTCAACACAGAAATTACAATACTATTCTGTAATTTTTTCAATTAAAACTATATCAAAAACATTTTTTCATATCAAGTCAATTAAAATTACTTAAGAGTGCTCCATTATGCTTGTTCCAATAATTTATTTAAACAACTTTGAATTAATGCATACATAGTTTTTCTCATTATTGTCTATTTTTTGCAAAGGAGACTTGCTCTTGTCACCCAGTCTGGTATGCAATGGCGCAATCTCGGCTCACTGCAACCTCCGCCTCCCAGGTTCAAGCAATTCTGCTGCCTCAACCTCCTGAGTAGCTAGGATTACAGGCACCTGCCACCAGGGCTGGCCCTTTTTCTTTTTTGTATTTTTAGTGGACATGGGGTTTCGCAATCTTGGTCAGGCTGGTCTCAAACTCCTGACCTCAGGTGATCCACCCGCCTTGGTCTCCCAAAGTGCTGGGATTACAGGCATGAGCCACCGCGCCCAGCCTGTTGTCTACTAATAATATACACAACATGAAGATGACTACTCTTCTAGTCAAGTCTGTGCATACAGTTTTAACTGTTTTGCAATAAATTGTTAGAAGTCAGAGAAGCCTATTATTAGCTTAATAACTAAACTCTTTTGTAAGCAAAGCCAACTAATGAATTATTCTTTGAAATTAGATATTTCCACTAATAGAATAATGTATTATCTAGGTTACTAAAATTCTATTAAAAAATCTACCAGATATTAACTTTTTTTGACTCACTCATTCTACTGCTGAAAAATCTCTTATGAGCCTTAAGGAAATATTTGAGGCAATGTTTACAAGTGAACCATCTAGTTTGTGACTATGCATTCTCCTTTTTTTCCTTTTATGACTTTTTCAAGAAAGACATAAAAATCTTTTTCAGAAAAAAACCTGACCTAGAACATGCTGAGTTCCTTCTACCTCAACAGAGAACTCCTTGAGACAGAAAACCAAACTGTGGCTAAAGAAATACAATCATTCTTCCCAGAGTAAAACAGAAGATGTTTCACAGACAGCATGTATCCTCAGAGCAAATCCTCTTACAGTCCAGAATACACCTAGATCTGGAAGATAGCAAGATGAAAAAGGAGAACCTGAAAGACAGAACTTTGATCGCTTGCAGGAGGAGAAACAGAATTCTCTACAAAATGCATTAAATTCTTATGTAGGGAAATAAACATTCCAGTGCAGACCAGTAAATTAAGAGACAATGTTGCCAGACAAATCTGGCCAAGGTTTCCACCCATTTTCAGAGAGGAAGGACCATCTAACTAATATATTGGTTATATGTATTTTGTGGACTATCTGATAATATGAAATTAACAGGTAACTAACAGTATATATTTCTCACTTCATTGTACAGGTTCAATTATTCTTAGCTAATCCTTTTTATGAGCTATAATACATTCCCAAGTAAAATATATATGTCAAACAAACGAAAGAGGTAGAGGTTATATTATTATTCAAATCAAAGCTATATTTAAAAAAAAATGTGGAGCAAGTAAGCATTACCCTTAATATAATGCCCCTTAAGAAAAACGATTTCTATCAGCATATGCCATGTACTGGACACGATGCTTTGAAAACGCTTTATCTATTCATGTCATTTTGTACATTTAGTCTGTACTGGTTAGTTCTTTAATTGAAGCACAATGCTTATAAGGCCAATGTGATCACCTCAACGTTAATTAAACTATTGAGGTTAAATAACTTCAGGTTGCTTTAGGTGCATGAATATGGTGGATGTGCACAGTACACAGGCAAACACACACACATGCATACACACACACACTCTACACAAAATCTACAGTGAAAACTAGAAAAACTGTTAATAATTTGGTGTAATTCACAACTACTTTTAGACAAAGCAAGCCAAAACATGTCATGCTGATGTGTTTTTCTTCTATAAAAATATCTCATTTTTCATTGTAGGTGAGAGAAATCTGATAGATCATTTAAATTATAGAAACATATCAGAGTAGTATAGAATTATTTTTCTGAGTGCACACAGTAATAATACTAAAATGTTCTGTTAGAGATTCTTAGGAGTCTAACTCAAATGAACCCAAGATCATGACTTACTATGAGCATAACAATTGTTTGCCTCACATTTGTGTATACTAAATTTTTGAAAGCAAAACCCTTTAGTAGCAAGCATACTAAATAGAATTATTAAACATTAAACAACAAGTCTCTGCCAGCCACTCTTCAATGCTTTACCCACGTTTACAGTCAATCCTCACAACAACCCTGTAGAACAGATGAAAAAAAAATTAAAAAAAAAAAACTTGCCTAATATTGTACAGTTAGAATTAAGAAAAGCTGGAACTGAATCTCAGGTATGTCTGACCTCAAAGCCCAAGTTCATTAGCTACTACACTATACAGGCTCATGAAAATATCAAATAGCCAACCCACAGCCTTTTGTATGTTCTTAAGATTTAATAGGCCATTTGTCTTAAACAGTAGATATATTTAAATTTGGCTCTTGTCTCAAATCCATTGGTCCACAATTCTTTATAGCTTTGTTTTATTGTTCAATGTGGAAAGGATACTATTATTATATTGCTAATATTTCTAAGCAAATTTCCTATATTACTAAAGTTCTTTGTGGGAATAGATGGAGTTAAAAGTAACTGAATACATAACAATATCTGTGAATATTTTTTGCTAGAAATGAGACAACAGAAATAGGGAAGATGGGCAAGGAAATGCGAGTTATTGAAGAAGGAAACTTCAAGCCCACTCAGCAAATGTAGCAGGCAGAGAAGAATATGAAGTTACAAACGCTAGTTAGAGCCCCATTCCATTGGAAGGTGGGGAATATTTTCCCTTATTCCATGCAGGTATTACAAATGTAGTACAGTGTGATGTAATGCTAGGACATCAAGAAGCCTCTTCTGGACCTCTCTCTGAATGGGTTGATACAGAGATATCCTTTGTCCAAGCTCACATCAGGCCCTGAAAACCTGCTGTGTACCACAGGTGGCACAAGGGATTCTTGGCTAAGGCTGGACACCTGACGCTTAGCCCGGCCTCCAGGGCCAACCTCTTAGATATTCCCTTCCAAGGACTTCTCACCTCCCTATGGGGAGCGAATGGCTTCCAGGGCCACCTCAGTCTCAAGGAATGGCCACACTCCAGCCGCTCTCCTCAGCATTCAAGCTTCTAGAAAACAAAATCCAAAAACAGACAGCTGCAAATAATTTCTACTTTTTGCTCTCTACTTTGCCAACTTCTCCTGAAGGCACAGAGTCTGGCTACAAATTTGAACCTGAGGGGAAATAATAGAGGAAAAACAAAAAATAGTGTCTTGCCCATAAATAATATGCAAAAGTATAGAAAATGCCCCATTTCTCATTAACTCTTGCTTTATAAATCATACCCTCTCTAACTTTTACCATTTCTCTCATGCTTTCAACTCTCTTTTTCTATCTTTCCAGGACCTATACCCCTTATTTGAAATAGTGGTGCTGAAAAGGGCCTCCATTTTTGCTAGAGTATAAACTTTGAATCTGTAAAAGTATTTGTTAATAACTAACTCCACATTTTTTAATGTGTGTGTGTGTATGTGTGTGTGTGTGTGTGTGTGTGCGTGCATGTGAGAGAGAGGGAGAAATCATTTTTCTTTTTTATTTTCAACAATGTTTGGCAATAACTATCCCAATAATCTTGAGAAAATTCCAGTCAAACACCTCATACCTACCCTGACAGATGTGGCAAGTGTATATGCAGTATTTATTATTAGGTAATAAAATAACCACTTTAATTTACAAAAGACAGTTCTCTGGCATATTCAAATATTTTTCAGACACAGGCACTGTAATATTTTCAAGTTTCTAAGCCCCTTAATTGTTTAACTCACCCAAGTTTTAGAGTTGTTGTATTTAACAGATGTTCCTTTCAAAGAGCTTCAGAACATTATAAATTATGATAAATTAATTTGCTGATTTCACAGTTTGACAAAACAGCTCTCAGAGCTTACCCTTGTCTGTACTAAAGAGAGGGAAGAGAAAAAAAGCAGAAGGTCAGGGTCCCAGGAAAAGGAGTGTCTCCTGACTCAGTAAGTGATTCTGTCACATAAAACTCATGTCGGCTCTTAAGGAGCCAAGCCAGCTGCATCCAATGTGCCACAAATGCTCTGGCCTCTTTTTTCTCAGGTTCAGTTATTGTGTCTATAAATTCAGCAGGCCACCTGTGCAATGTGCTCATCCGAAAGAACCCCAAAGGAGGCGTTAACATATCAAGGCTCATAAAGTACAAATCCTTAAACGTGAAAACTGACACTTTCATCTTCTCCAGGCTACATCTATATAGATTTCTTTTTAATGAAAAAGAAAAGACTTTTTTTTTTTTGCTTACATTAAAATGCTTTTGTGTGGTGTTGTATAATTAATGACTGCATTTTTAAAATTTCTACTATTGCAAAGCTACCTAATTTTATTCTCCTTTGAATCTATATATGAGACCATGGTTAGAATACCCATCCCTATCAGTAACTAATCAATCAATTTAATCATCAATATGACCTATGACATGTGCTGAACAAGCATCAACTCATAGGACCCTAAACAAATAAAAGTAAGTTTTAAAACTAACTGAAGACATCTCCCCTTACCCCTCCACCGCTGCCACACACACACTTTCAATTGTTTTAAACTAGCTTTCCTGAAAATCTGTCACCTACTGGAAAATCCAACAGAGAATCCATTTCTCCACCTTGCTTTTCTAACTCCAACAATGTTAGTCAAGCATTGTAATACATTTAGTAACATATCTCTGTTAGTATTTCACCTGGAAGGCTGTGATTATTTTCTCTGTTTCCTCCTTTATATTGTAAACTTCTAACAGCAGTTCTTAATGGTAATTGAAAAGGAGCTGAATGGATCATTTAGGGACCTCTTTACATCTATATATTCATCTTCCCAGCACTTCTACCCCCTCCAGAAGACTGACAGAACACAGGAAGGTGCACAGCAGAGAATAAAAAGAGGTCATGTGTAGTTTACAAAGCTCCCTACTATAAGGAGGAGATATATTGCACTCATATTTGTGTGCAAATCAGTACCTGGTACATCACAGAAAAATTAAAAACTCTGAATAAATGAATGAGTGAAACCAGGTAAAGCAAAAACTTTCCATTCTGATAAGTCAATGCTAATAATTTCAAGTAAAGTTGTTAACCAAGCCATTTTGACAAAAAGAAAATACGAATTATTTGGATGCATTATTTTCTTTTTTTTCTTTTTTTTCTTTTATTTATTTATTTATTTTTTTTTTAATTGCATTTTAGGTTTTGGGGTACACGTGAAGAACATGCAAGATTGTTGCATAGATACACACATGGCAGTGTGGTTTTCTGCTTTCCGTCCCCTCGCCTGTATCTGTCATTTCTCCCCATGCTATCTCTTCCCACCTCCCCACCCCCCCGTCCCTCCCCCATTTCCCCCCAACGGACCCCAGTGTGTAGTGCTCCCCTCCCTGTGTCCATGTGTTCTCATTGTTCAACACCCGCCTATGAGTGAGAACATGTGGTGTTTGATTTTCTGCTCTTGTGTCAGTTTGCTGAGAATGATGGTTTCCAGGTTCATCCATGTCCCTACAAAGGACATGAACTTGTTGACTAAACCAGTGGTAGGGAGAGCAGAGAAGGTGGGAGATGAACCTTAGGGTAGAAAAGGAAGCAATGTTGAAGTTTAAGGGCAAAGTTAGTGTAGTATACAGAAGAGAAGCTCTGGGTTTAATGACTGTTGGGTAACAGATTTCTGCATGAAAGCCAGAACACTTGTTTACATTTATTTTTATTTATTTTTTATTTTTTAAATATATTTTATTGCATTTTAGGTTTGGGGGTACATGTGAAGAACTTGCAAGATTGTTGCATACACACATACATGGCAGTGTGGTTAGCTGCCTTCCTCCCCATCACCTATATCTGGTATTTCTCCCCATGTTATCCCTCCCCAACTCCCCACCTCCTGTCCCTCCCTTAGTTTCCCCCCACAGACCCCAGTGTGTGATGATCCCCTCCCTGTGTCCATGTGTTCTCATTGTTCAACACCCACCTATGAATGAGAACATGCAGTGTTTGATTTTCTGTTCTTATGTCAGTTTGCTGAGAATGATGGTTTCCAGGTTCATCCATGTCCCTACAAAGGACACAAACTCATCATTTTTTATGGCTGCATACTATTCCATGGTGTATATGTGCCATATTTCCCCTGTCCAGTCTATCATCAATGGGCATTTGGGTTGGTTCCAAGTCTTTGCTATTGTAAACAGTGCTGCAATGAACATTCGTGTGCGTGTGTCTTTATAATAGAACAATTTATAATCCTTTGGATATATAGCCAGTAATGGGATTGCTGGGTCAAATGGAATTTCTATTTCTAGGTCCAATTACTTACATTTAAATATGGGCCTAAAAGCGAAACCCAATCCGATGCCACACTTCACTATTTCCTTACTGATAAAACATTGCAAATTATCATCAAACTGTGATAACTATCTAAGATGAGGCAATAAACACACATTTTGTGATATCCTGTGTGTGATCAGAACCAACTTTTCTCCTTACCAGGGAGTGAGAGAAAGAAAAGGATGAGATATTCAGTCATTTAAGCTAGTTAAATTTCAGAGTGTGTATAAAAGAATTAACCTTACCCAAAGAGAGGTCTGGCCTTTGCCTTTGTCTCCTGGGAGATGGTCTGTAGGAACCATGGTTTTGCTTACCTGGGGGCTTTGGGGCACACCAGACATTCTAACATCATGACTCATGTTAGCAGCTTTCTGCCATGTAGTAACCACTCTACCTTCAAAGAGGCTGAAAACTAAAAGCCAGATGCTCAGGCAGTCAACTACATGATTGGACCCCAATAAAAAGTATGAACACAAAACTCAGGTGAACTCCTTGGTTGGCAATACTCACTGTGTATTGTCGTATGTCATTGCCAGAAAAGCAGCACTGTCCGTGACTCCATGAGGAAGGGTAACTGGTTTGGAACCTTCTTGGATTCTGCCCCATGCACCTCTTCCTTTGGCTGATTTGTATCTGTATCCTTTACCTGCAATAAACTGTAAACGTGAGTAAAAAACAGTTTTCAGTGAATTCTGAGTCCTTCTAGTGAATTACCAAACCTGAAGGTGGTTTTAGGAACCCCTGAACTCTGGAGTTGGTGTCAGAAGTGAGGGCAGTCTTGTGGGTGGCTCTCTCACTTTCTACAGGGCTTCTCTGATTTTTTTCAAGTCGCAGAGTCCCAGTACTTCTACACAGTAATTAATTATTTCACATTTCAAAAGATAGCCATTACAGAAGCAACATAGTGAGGGATAGTACATGAGCATAATTTAGAGGCTTTCTGGAAGCACTTTTATATGAATTGATGTTTTATTAACAGAGCAATTTAATTACCTTTCTCCTTAGTGTTTAAGGCTTTCTTTCCTTGAAAAACTCCAAAGGAAAGAAGAATCAAGGGAACTTGACTACAGTGAGAAGTCATCAAGATTGTTTTCAAAGTGGCATCAACACAGAAAGCAAATTGTGAACAGTTTTTCCAAATTGATGTATTATATCATAAATTAGTTATTTCAATTTAACAATCTGTACTGTGTGTCCTATTAACCCAGTTTAAGTAAGTCCACACTTATAATATAGAACCATAAGTACCCCATTGTTCCTTGAATGTGGTCATAAATAACATGACCGGTGTAGTAGGCATATCACTAGAAAGCTACGATCCACATCTAGTGTCTCCAGGAACATGACTCTGTTCCTTGGACTTGACAGGGATCACAGCTATATTAAGATTCACTTTTCTGATTGCCAATTAAAGAGTAGCAAAATAATCTTTCCCCATTAGGCAAGTTACTCCTAAATCATTGTGTAGCGGGAGCCTGGGTCTGTTCCCCAACCCCCAGTGCTCGCAGTTTTAGTTACTTTGACAAGCCGGGGTGACAAGTACGGGATGGAAAAAATGGGACGATTTGGAACAGAAAAAACATGGTTCAAGTCTAAATTCTGTTACTTAGCTTTGACTGAACTTGAGCACATTAATGAACTTCTCTAAGCCTTAGGTTACTCTGAAAAACAAAATCAGTACCCTGCTACCTAACACCAAAACAAAAGCACTTTGAAAACTCCACAACAGGATTGTCAAGCTCTAGTGTGCCTCAGAATTACCAAGAGACCTTGTTAAAACAGTTGGCGGGGCCCCACCTTTAGAGTTTCTAATTCAGTAGGTTTGGGATGGTGCCTAGAAATTTGTGTTCTAACAAATTGCCTGGTGATGTTGATGCTGCTGGACTAGAAGCCGTACCTTGAGAATGACTTCTCTAAAATACTATATAAAGACAAATAAATAACATTGCTATATACTAAGTGCCAAAGTTGCTATTAAATAGCTCACTGAAAAAACAAGTCTTCTGAAATAAAATACAACCCATTGCTTAAGGCTGTGGTAAGGCTGAACATAGCTTGCAGCCTCAGTAAGCAGAACATCTCAGACTACCACAAGGATTACCACAGGAGGCATGGACGTGATGTGGGGACATTTTTTCCAACCAGACACTGCTGTGCTCAACAAATTGAAAGAGGGGAGTGCCTCAGACACACAATTCATTTTAAAGTCCCAAAATGCTGACTTTCTAGTAGAAATCAAATCTCTATTTGGGAATTTGACTTTATTCTTGTTTTTGCTTTTTAAATATTACCAATTAGGTTTCGATCAAGGATAATTTGGACTCAGTTTCCAATCGAAATATTTGGTAAATAACAGTATCCCTTTACACAAAACAAACTGAGAGACGGCAAGCTTTGGTAGTGGTCGTGAATTGTAATTCCATTCCCTCCATCCTGTTCACTACTATTAAATATAAAAACACAAAAATTATAGTCTTAAGACTGCTGTTTGGAACAGCATTTTTAAATTTAATGTAAAACTTTCAAGAACATTGGAAGTTTCTTTCTTTCTGAGATACTTATTTTCAAGAGCAAAAGAAAATAAAGAGCTTCAAAATAAAAATATTATTTGTAGCATTTATGCACACTTATCTTCCATGGTAATGCTGAATTTTCTTCATGTACCATGCAAAATAGCACACTTTACCTTCTTAAATGGATCCTTGACAAGGAAGTTCTGTTAAAGTGATCCTCTCATGATGTCCCTTGTCTCTTTAAAATATACTGGGGGTTCAAGTTGGCATCCAAGAAAGATTGCTCTACTCTGCTCAATTTGGCCACAAATCATTATTCTACAGCATGAAAATCTTAGAACATTTTAAAAGACAGAAGCTACTTTCTTCCTCCATTAAGACTCAGTGCTGTATGAATACAGTTCTTCTGCAAACCTACTTGTCAAAAACCGAACTTATGATATGCTTTAGTCCAGAACCTGGCATCACCTTCTGAGTTGGTTTTCTTATTAATCTTCTGGCTTACTAGAAAAATGTTATGAGGTAATTGTGCATAGTAAAGATAGATCAGATAGTGTTGAGAACAGCGTTAGCTAGCATGATTGAAAATGTAAGTTATGCTACATGATGCTGTGCTGACCATATGAATGCATATCAGCTTCTAAAGTGAATCTCTTAAATTCATTAAGGGCTTTCCCAACAAGCCCTTCAATAGCTCTCTCAAAAGCTTTCTAATAAATAGATGTAGAGAAGAGTCTCCATTTACCTTTGTTTGATGTCATGCTGGAAAACTGATTTGGACCCTTGACATAATTAGGGAAAATAAATAGACTCAGAAACTAGTTTTTCCATGGGGAAGTGGATAGAGGAGCTACGTAGCTGTGAACTACAGAGAACTAGATTACCAGATCCATATAGTACTCCCTCCTATGCAATATAATTAAAGTTGAGGCTACCTGTCATATTTAATAACCATGAAAACTATAAATTACTGACAGTGATCATGTTGAACTCCCAGACTTAACATATACTCAGGCTTATTATAAAATATTTACATTTTATTGCAAATACATAAGTAATTTACAATTCCAGCAAAAAGTATATGTTGCGATTCCAACTGTGTGTATTATAAACATTCCATTCAACTTATCCCTAACATGGGTAAAATAAGCAACTTGTAATTTTAATGAAGTCTCAAATAAACTATTTGATAATGAAAAATGACCTAATGCAATATTTTAAGAAAATTAGTCTTGGGACATGCTTAACAAATGTGCTCAAGACAAAGTGATAAAGCACCAAGGTCACTGAATCATAATCTTAATACAATAAAGAATGGGGGCTCTGGCTGGGCACGGTGGCTCATGCCTGTAATCCCAGCACTTTGGGAGGCGGAGGCGGGTGGATCACAAGGTCAGGAGTTTGAAACCAGCCTGGCCAACGTGGTGAAACCCTATCTCTATGAAAAATACAAAAATTAGCCGGATGTGGTGGCGGGCTCCTGTAGTCTTAGCCACTCGGTAGGCTGAGACAGGAGAGTTGCTTGAACCCAGAAGATGGAAGTTGCAGTGAGTCGAGATTGCCCCACTGCACTCCAGAGTGGGCAGCAGAGTGAGACTTTCTCTCAAAAACAAACAACAACAAAAAAGAATGGGTGCTCTATTCTCTGCAAGTCCTAAGTAAAATAAGGCAAATTCTTGTGATACTTTCACTCCATATTCTCAGGTTCTGAAAGACATATGCTCAAACAAGCTTCACTTCTTATTGAATATGTGCCTAAAAGCAGAACCCAATCCGATGCCACACTTCACTATTTCCTTACTGATAAAACATTGCAAATTATCATCAAAATGTGATAACTATCTAAGATGAGGCAATAAACACACACTTTGTGATACTCCCTGTGTGATTAGAACCAACTTTCCTCTTTACCAGGCAGTGAGAGAAAGAAAAGGTAATTTACCATTACCTTTGGAATCAGAAATGAGTGATACCTGGTCGCTACTGTAGAGGATTATGTACTCTGACAATTGATATTAAAATAAAGAGACTGGCTTTAAGACATGTATTTGTAACAGAATTGTTCTCAGCAAATTTGACTACACAATAAATTTTTATAATAATCTCCTCCTTTGTTAGCTCTTCAACTACCAATTTTAAATATAGAAGACATGTTTTTAATAGTGGATGGGGGTAGGGATACTCCCTAATTCATTGAGTTAAAAGATTTTTCTCTCTAAGAAAAGTCAATAGAATGTGGAAATTTGCAGAATGCCAACAATACTGAAGGAAGTACTTTCCAGTACTGTTCATGAAGAATTCTCTTTGCCCTGGAACATTAGTTCCAGTATTGGACTCTCTGATACTATATAGAATTCCTCTGTCCAAGAGCTCCCTTGACTATTTCCTGAAATAGTCCCTTTTCCTCTGGACTGGATACATTTACAATCTCTAATAAATTTAGATGGCATTATTGCACTTTAGCAGTAGGTCTCTATCAATTACCCTGCATTGTTTTCAAATTCAAGGTTGATTCATACGAACTGGGTAAGATTGAAACTCCGCATATTGTATTCTGTTTCATTTCGGTGCTTTCTGCAGACAGGAGACAAAAAATGCTTACCCATTCTCATCATGTTCATGCCCTAATTGATTTTAGCTAGTATCAAGTGCTCTTTTATTTAACATGGTGGGCAAAAAGGTTAGTTTCTTTATTTTTTGTCATTTGTCATTTGTGATTCTTTTTTTTTCCCCCCCTTCCATGCTACATAAAGGCATAACCATTGCACTATTTATAAAACACCAATGCTTGGTTTTTTTGGTTTGGATACTTTGGAAAGTCTCCTAACCAAGCAATGAAAAGAGACTTTTACCTTGAGGAATAAGAGAAAAATAACTTTTTACCCCCCAATAAACCCTAACTGTAAACACAGTCTTGGCCCTCCGTGACCCTGGATGCCGCCAGTTACACACGTGCATGAAGCATGGGAATCCTCTTAGCTGCAGCTCTCACCTGCCACTTCCATCACTCTGTGGCCGCAGCTCCTCTGAGACGACAATAAATCTGTCAGTGGGGCCTAGCACCAAACGGCACAGGGTTCCTGTCTAGCCTTTTAAGACAAGCCCTCCAGATAATTTCTTCTCCTTAGATTGACACAAATGTTACATGCAGAAGACTGATACCAAAATCTTTACTTAAGTTGCGTTTCCTCTTAAAAAATTTTATCAATAGAAACCGATAAGAACAAATTTCAAAGAATCATCTAAATGTACCCATACTTGAAAAATCAAGAACACTCATTTTGTTTTGGTTTGCCTGTAAATACTGCCTAGGGGCTGAAGAGCTGGAGATAAACTGAGGGATGCATTGAAAGGAGGTCACTTGGCAGTCAGGTTTGAAGACTGCACTTCTGAAGCTCCATCAACTACGGCAAGCAAAAGCCTTTATTGATCCACTTTTAACTTGGAATACTCATTTTAGCTTCCTTTTCTCCCATTAGTTTCAGTCCAGTCCTATTATTAATGATGTATTGAGATAGAAAGAGGGTCACGAAGTAATGTAAGGCAGGGTAGCAGGGGCACAAGATTCTGCATTCTAAATATTGTAGCCCTTTTGAAAAGATGGCTTCAACACTGAAATCATGAAGCCTCCCTACTCGTAATATAACTATTTTCCCAAAAGGGAATTGCTTTGTAGTATTTCAAATATATACTTCATATTTAAAATAAGCTTTATAGTATGTTGTCCTCCTCTCTCTCTCTCTCTCTCTCTCTCTCTCTATATATATATATATATATATATATATATATATATATATATATGTAAGTGCTCCAGTGCTACAGTGCTATAATAGGAAGAATAACATTTTAGAGTTATATCTGGGTTCAAATTCTGTCTTAGTCACTTAGATTTATGAAGATTAAATAAGAAAGTAGATATAAGTGTCTAGACTTGTGACTTTAAAATGTATTAATTCTTATTTATTTCTTATGAAAACACCTTGCAAATTTTGACAATAAGACAAATCTGATATAGTTGACTCCATCTTGCTTCTGACCCTCAAGCTGTCCTTGGTCATTCCTGGGCATAGGCCAAGCTAACTTTGGGAGGAATTTAGTTGACAGTTTACCCTTAAAGCAAGGATGATAATAGCTCTCCTGAAAACTAAACCAACTTTGTAAAACTGATGAAAGCCCACTAGATTGGAATTATGAGGGGGACTGCACTCTGCTAAGATGTAAAAGTAGTTTCTATAATCCCTATTGCTCAGGAGCCATGTGCCAGGGTCACAAAATCTGTGACTTCCCAATCACTTCTATAGCATCACCATTGCAGAACCCAAGACTGGCCTTTTGAGGTTTTTTTTTGTTTGTTTTGTTTTGTTTTTTGTTTTTTGTTTTTTTTTTTCCCCTCAGATTTTTGCATTCTGGCAACCAAAGGACTCTGCCCTGACCGTGACTCGAGACTCAGCCAGTCCTGTGGCACCACCCAGAGGAGGACTCAGCACACAAGGACCATTTTCCACACCCCTATGATTTCACCCCCAGCCAATCAGTAGCACCCATTCCCAAGCTCCATGCCCATCAAATTGTCCATAAAAACCCTAACCTTCCCAGCCTTTGGAGAGACTGATTTGAGTAGCAACTCCATTTCTCCTGTGGCTGGGCTCATGTTAATTAAACTCTTTCTTTACTGGTCTCAGTGAACTGGTTTTGTCTGTGCTGAGGGCAGGAAGAAACTGCTGGGCAACTACATTTAGCAGCCATAATATATTATAATTAAAAACAGTTTAGATTAATTTTACATAATCAATGTAATTTTTTGTTTTTAAATCCCCTACTGGGCCACGCACCAGTGGCTCACACCTGTAATCCCAGCACTTTGAGAGGCTGAGGTAGGGGGATCACCTGAGGTCAGGAGTTGGAGACCAGCCTGAGCAACATGGAGAAACCCCATCTCTACTGAAAATACAAGAAATTATCCGGGCGTGATAGCACATGCCTGTAGTCCCAGCTACTTGGGAGGCTAATGCAGGAGAATCTCTTGAACCCAGGAGATGGAGGTTGAGGTGGGCTGAGGTTAAGCCATTGCACTCCAGCCTGGGCAACTCTGTCTCAAAAAACAAAAAACAAAAACAAAAAAACTCTTACTAACTATGACTTGATTTATGATTATTTTAGTACTGTTTCTCCCCCTCTATGGGCTGACATTATTTGATTTAATAAGCTAAATTCAAGAGAAGTTTGATAGAGTTTTAAGATGGTGGCAAGTTTCCTGTCTCCTGGTGAGCACACTGTTTATAATCTGCTCAGGCGCAGTCTGGAGCCATGAATATGATGGAGTAATAGCTCTTAATTAGGTTATGTCCTGTGAGCAAGTTGATGGAACAGTCATTCCCTGGTGTGTTCCATTATCTAAGACAATGCCTTAGTAGACTGGAGAGAAAGAGATTCTCCTACTAAGGAATCTGCTGTATTGTGAGACAGCCATGTGGTAGGGTTCCAAAGCGGCCTCTAGAGCCACAAGAGGGCAGCTTACTGCTAACAGCAAGAAAACAGAGGCCTCAGTTCCACAATCACAAGGAGCCGAATTCTGCCAACAATCACATGGTCTTTGAAGTTCCAAAGGAGAATGCAGCCTAGTCAATATCCTGACTGCAGTCTTGTGAGACTCTGAGTAGAGGACCCAGTAACCATGCCCAGATTCCTGACACAGGGAAACTGAGATAACCTGTATGTGTTCCTTGAAGCTGATGAATTCATGGTAATTTGCTACATGGCATAGAAAATTAATACAAGAAGCAAATCAACATTTCATGTTAAGTAATTAGTATAAAAGTCATTCCTTCAAAGAGAGATTAAAGTAAGAGTAATTGACTCCTTAAGCCCTAATCTGTTAGGAAAGGCATGTCTATCTATTAAGGATCTATGTGAAACAAATATCAGTTGGCAGTGAAACAGGGACCTATTTGTAAAAAGGAAAAAAAATAGCTATACTACAAACAGTATTTAGAGTAATAGAGATTCTGGAATAATAGAGAAACAGTTCATGTTTCTTGGTTATTTCTTGTGTGCAAGTTCAGTTCTAAGTTTTCTATAGTTTAGACCTTGAGATATTTTCCCATTAAAGTTGATGAAAAGTCAAGATTTTTTTCTAAATGCTATTTTCTCAAAATACTACTGGTATTTGGAAGAACACATAGATTAGACTTACATTTATAATTGTTAAAATCTAAGTTATTACTCACATAAGATTTTAATGAATTCCAAATAGCTGAAATAATCTTGAAAAAGAATGAAAATTTGAAAGTCTTACACTTCCTAATTTCAAAAATACTACAAAGCTACAATAATCAAATCAATGTGGTACTAGCATAACAAAAGACATATAGACAAATAAAATAAGATTTTTTTAAAAAAAACAGAAATAAGCCTTTATTTATGTGGTCAATTTTTGACAAGAGTATCAAGACCATTCATTAGATAAAGAATAATCTTATCAAGAAATGATGCTGGGAAAATGGGATATACACATGTGAAAGAATGAAGTGTGACCCTTGCCTCACACCAAACACAAAAATTAATTTAAAATGAGGCAAAGAGCTAAATATAGGACCTAAGCACTTTTAGAGGAAAACATAGGGGAAAGGCTTCATGACACCAGATTTTGTAATGATTTCTTAGAGATGACAGTAAGCACAAGCAACAAAAGCAAACTAGTAGATAATTTGAACTTCATTAAAATTTAAAATTTTGTGTCTCAAAGTTTATAAATCAATTATGGTATTTCATATTAGAGAATACATTTTTTTAACTGAAAATGAATTAGATCCATATATATAAACTGGAGGAATGTTCATAATGTAAGTAAGAAATACACTGTGTATGGTACAATCACATTTACATCTAAGAATCTTATGTACTTGTATGCTTGTATATATTTGTATGATTAAGAAGAAGAATGTTAACACTGGTTATCCAGTGTGGGAGTGAAAGGACAAGGGGTGAAATAATTAACTCTTTATATATTTTAGCTTGTTTCCTTAGATGCAATTAGTATGAATTTCTTCTCTAAGATAAAATCTAAGTCATTACTCTTACAGAATTTCAATGAATCCCAAATAGCCAAAATAATCTTAAGAAAAGAACAAAAAGTTGGATGTCTTACACTTCCTGATTTCAAAATGTGCTACAAAGCTACAATAATCAAATCAGTGTGGTACTAGCATAAAAACAGTCATATAGACAAATGGAATTAGATTTGCATTTTCCATTTGCAATTTATACTTTTGCAAATTATACATCTGATAAGGGATTAATATCCTGAATTTAGAAAGAACTTCTACAACTCAATGACAAAAGCAACCTGATTTAAAAATTGGCAAATATTTCTCTAAAGAAGATATACAAAGGGCAAATAAATAAGCGTGTAACAAGATGGTTAACATCATTACTCATTAGAGAAATCCAAACCAAAACCACAATCAGATACCACTTCATGTTCATTAGGATGGCTATTACTGATTTTTTAAAAAGAAAAATAAAGCAAAGAAAAACAGAAGGTAACTAATGTTGATAGGAACTAGAGAAACTGGCATCCTTGTACACTGCTGGTGGGAATGCGAAATGAAACAGCTGTTATGGAAAACTGTATGGAGTTTCTCATAAAAGGTAAAAATTGAATTACCATATGATTCAACAATCTATTTCCAAATACATATACAAAACCATTGCAAGCAGTCACTTGAACAGGTATTTGCACACCCATGTTCACAGCAGCATTATTTGCAACAGTCAAAACCAACCCAAATGTCTATTGAGAGATGAATAGATAGCCTAAATATGGGATATACATAATATAGAATATTATTCAGCCTTGAAAATGAGTCAAATTCTACTGCATGGCACAATGTGGATAAAACTAGAAGACATGCTAGTCACAAGAGAACACCTAGCTTGTGATTCCACATGTATGAGGTACCCAGAATAGTCAAATTATGGACACAAAAAGTAGAATGGCGGTTGCCAGGAGCTGGGGAGAGGGAAAAACAGGGACTATAATGGGTATAGAGTTCCAGTTTGGGAAGGTGAAAAATGTTCTGGAAATGGATGGTGGTGGCAGTTGCAGAACAATCGGAATTTACTTGATGGTACTGAACCATACACTTAAAAATGGCTAAAATGGTAAACTTTATGTTATGTATATTCTACCGCAGTTAAAAAAAATTTAAACCTAACATTCTACCAGAAGCTTTTATATCATATAAAAACTATCACTGATAGTTTTAATCAACATATGAGAAAATATATTCACACCTGCTTGGTAGCACTACACTCTTAAAAGCCTGTCCCTGTACACTAACTAACCAAGTTTCCCAATAAGCATAACCAATAGTAAATCTAAATATCAAGAGTCCTTACTTGCAATGCTATAGGTAAGCCATTATATTGTGGCAGGTACTTAAGAATTAGAAAAACTACATTTAATTTCTAGTTCTACCACTTAGCTATGGAAAATTGAACACGTGCTTAATCTCTTAGTTTCTCTGTCTGTAAAACTTTATCCTTTTAGGATTGCTGCACAGACTGCTATAAGATGATGTATATATGCATATTAATCGGGGAAATCTTGTGTTCACTTAGCATCCTTCCACGTGGTTATTCAGGATCTTGGTTGTTTTCATCTCACTGTACCACTATCTGGCACACATTCCTGAAAGTCATCCACAGGCTTCTCTGCAATGAATCAACAAAAATATCAAGAGTGAGGAAAATCATGCCAGATGATTTTATGACCAGGTCTGTAAATGAAGTTTAACTCCTTCATGAACATTTCACTGGCCAAAACCTAATCGTGCAGTTTCAATCCACCTGCAAAGCAAGCTGGTAAACATACTCCTCTGTTTGCCCCAGATGAGAAAATGAAATTGATAAGTATCTAGTTAGTTTCTGCTATAAATGCCAAGGAGAAATTTTTTTCCTATCTCTTAAGAAACATAATGAAAGCGACTAAGTAGATTATCTCATTTCAGATCAGGCGCGGTGGCTCACACCTGTAATCCCAGCACTTTGGGAGGCCGAGGCAGGTGGACACATGTGGTGAGAAGTTCAACACCAGCTGGGCCAACATACTGAAACCCCATCTCTACTAAAAATACAAAAAATTAGCCAGGTGTGGTGGCGGGTGCCTGTAGCTCTAGCTACTCAGGAAGCTGAGGCAGGAGAATCACTCGAACCCGGGAGACAGAGGTTACAGTGAGCCAAAATTGTGCCGCTGCACTCCAGCCTGGGCAACAAGAACGACATTACGTCTCAAAAAAAAAAAAAAAAAAAAAAAAAAAAATAGATTATCTCAGTTCTTTCTTGGACCACTTGACAGCTACCTGGTTTCAGTTGCCTCTGTCTTTGCAGTGAGATACATTTGCTGTCAGGGTACCCAATTGTTTTTCTGAGCTACTTAAAGCCGCACAATAAACATTGTGCATTTTCCTGTAATATCTTAACTGGTTTGGGGAGTAGGGTAAGGGTGGAGTCAGGTATGTGTTATTTAACTTGTACATAATTTAAAACTTTAAATTTATAAGGCAAATGAATATAATATGAAGTAGAATGCAAACTTCACATTAATTTTTTAATAGAGAAAACATGAGACTTCAAAAAAAATTGTATACAGGACGGGAGCCCTTTAGGTTGAATTTTTTCTGACTGCTATGTGTATATGCTCACTCTACTCTGGGGTTATTTTAAGGGAAAAATGTGAGAGGCACTGCATTATTTTTTAACTTTTATACTTTTAATTATTTAATAGACTCTACCTCTTTGTTCTATATACATATAGATAAACTATACATGTATTTATAATTGCTAAAATTAGCATAATCTGAATATTATGCACTAGCCATACTGAAACTTACTACCTCCCTATACCTTCAGTATAAATATATCAACACATTCTTTCAACAAAAACATTAGCACTCCAATGCTATTATGCTGGCAATGCCATCTAACTATTAAAAGCAGGTCTCTTTTGCAAGTATTCAAAGAGGGTGGACAGGAAAGACAAAGTTTAGGCAAGCCAAAGTAACTACTTAGTTCAAATTTGTTTCCGTCAACATTAGGAGGCATTTGTTGTTGCCAGGATTTCCAGACCCAAAATATTTGTTTATTTGATTGTGTAATGTAGATAAAGTTGTACTCTTTCACCTCAAGCTTTATTATTTTATTCTAGAGAAGAAATTCATGCTAATTGCATCTAAGGAAACAAGTTAAAATGTATGAAGAGTTAATAATTTCACTCCCACACTGCATAACCAGTGTTAACATTCTTCTTCTTAATCATACAAATATATACAAGCATTCAGGGACATAAGGCTCTTAGATGTAAATGTGATTGTACCATATACAATGTATTCCTCACTTATATTATGAACATTCCTCCAGTTCATAGATATGGATGTAATTCATTTTCAATTAAAAAATGTATTCTCTAACATGATATACCATAATTGATTCAACTATTTAATTATTCATGGACACCTTTGTGCTTTTTTATGTGTTTGCTAATCACTAAAAAAAATCTGTAATAAATGCCCTTTTACATATTTGTTTATAGAATGGAGCTTTTATTACTTACTATAAGGTAGATTGTCAAAGAGCCAATGAATATGTTTATCATTTATCTCTAAATTGGTTTATTGAATACATATTGGTCTATGCTTTATTCTATTTGCCCGATATGATTATCTTTTCCTGGGCCAGTAACACAGTTCTGATTATCGTGTGTGGTGGCGATGACAATTATTTGTCAATATCTGTGTACTCCTCTTTATCCTGGGTACATCACTTGAAGATGCTTCTTATCCCTCTTGCATTTAGGGAAAGCCACATGATTAGTGACTACTTTCTAAGGAAGTTTAGGAAAAGTGAGGCTTCTCCATCTTTTTACCATAAACTTAATGAATGGAGAAGATATCAGAAGAAAGAGCCCCAAGACAAAAGGAACATAGCTGTGCTGATTTAAAAAGGTATTGCCTCTCAGCTTAAATCTACCTTCTTTACCCTGCTTCATTACACTGAAGCTAGAGCCTAGAAACAGTTCTCCTTTGCCAAGTGGCACAAGATTAAACGTCAGATTCACCTTAGTCAATAGAAGGTGTTAGACGGACAAATTAAGGGGAAGAAATTTCTCTTCCCCCTCATGAGGTGATTTTTCCTTTTGAATCATTTGATTTATTCATTGACTGATTGGTTGGTTGGTTGGTTGACTGATTGGTTGATTGATTGACTGGAGGCAAGGGCATACTCTGTCACCCAGGCTGGAGTGCAGTGGCACAGTCACAACTCACTGCAGCCTCAACCTCCCAGGCTCAAGTGTTCCTCCCACTTCAGCCTCCCAAGTAGCTGGGGCTACAGGTACATGACACCATGTTGGATAATTTTTGTATTTTTTATAGATAGAGTTTTGCCACATTGCCCAAACTAGTCAGGAACACTGGCCCCAAGTGATGTACCTGCCTTGGCCTCCCAAAGTGCTGGGATTACAGGCATGAGCCACTGCGCCTGGCTCTTCTTGTTGATTCTTGGAGCACATGGCACCTGGTGGCATTCACCCTCCAGCAACTTTCCTAGACACCCCAGCAGGCAGCTTCTCAAAGAGTCTTGCTAGCACCACAGTGATCAGTTTCCTGCTTATCAGCCCTGACCAGTGGCAGCAAACCTTTCCACTTCGAAGGGATACATTCCAAAGAGCTCCAGTTGTCAGACGTGAGTGGGGTTGGGTCTTCAAATTTATTCTTTCCTTGGGTATTCTGCCTCAGCCCTACAAGGAGTGACTGCTCCCCAATTCTTCTATTCTTTAGAGTTGTTCCACACCTTAGTACTTAGCCCTCCTTCTTAATAAATCTTTATATTACATTTTCCCTCTTTCAATAACTGGTTTAGTTTCTGTCTCCTGATTAATACAGAATATCCCTGAATGACTGCTAGAAAAGGTCTCCCACTTCTACCACCCGTTATGTGAGTATGAACTGTGTTTGACTGCTAAAATTTGAGGGACGTTGGCTATAGAATTAGACTAAACAACCAGTTGTATTATGGAGTTATGGTAAAAGTTAATACCTGGCAAATCAAAGACTCTACACTCTTCAAATTGGCGTGGCTATTCTAAGATAATACTGCAGTATGAAATCTGACTTTATTGCATTCCAATAAATAAAAATTCCACTCCACTAGAATACTAATCAACATAATGTATTTATGAAATTTAATATTTTTACAATATTAAGTCTCTTCCCTGGGAAAGATATTATGTCTGTATGTTTAGACTTTCTATAATGTCCTCCAATAATGTGTTGTTTTAATATAAAAAATATCTTATTAATTTTATCACTACTTCAAATGAGATATTTTTCTGCTTCCATTTTTAAATATTTTTTCTTCTTTTAGACAGGTTCTCATTCTGTCACCCAAGCTGGAGTGCAATGGTACAATCACAGCTCACTGCAGCCTCAATTTACCAGACTCGAGTGATCCTCCCACCTCAGCCTCTCAAGTAGCTGGGACTACAGACACATGGTGCCATGCCTAATTTTTAAATTTTTTGTAGAGACAGGGTCTCACTGTGTTGCCCTGGCTGGTTTTAAACTCCTGAACTCAAACGATTCTCTCCCTAGGCCTCACAAAGCGCTAGGATTACAGGCATGAGCCACCATTCCCAGGCTAAATTATTTTTTTTCTAATCCAAGAATTTCTACAGATTTTTACAAGCTGATTTTTTTAAAATTCAGCCAATCTTCCAATTTTTCTAATTAAATTTAGGAGTTTTAAGGAAAATGCTTTTGGGTTTTTGTCATCAAAAAGATATAAATCTATCCAATGTTTACATTGTTTTATTTTTTATTGCATTAGTTAATACCTCTAAAATATTTTATATAAAAGTGGATATCCAAGAATATTTTTCTAATTTTTATGGAAATAGCTTAACATTGTACCATTTATTTTCTCACTTTGTAGTGCAGATAATTAAACTTGTTTTTCTCTTCCTTTCAGTTGGAGTTTTATACAACAAATAATTGTTTAGATTTTATCATATGTCTTTGTGGCATTCATGAGTATAGTTTTCTACTTAACTGGTTGGTGTAAGAAATTAGGCTTAGGTTTCCTTCTGGTACTACTAGCTTCAACTTCCTCCTACAGAATCTAAGGCATATTCCTAGGCTTGAAGTCATCTACACAAGGTTTGTTTGGATGAGAAACCATAATGCTCTGAGTGTTCCACATAAGATCTTGTTTCCTTGCTTCAGCACTGCCCACACAATGATAGGAAACTCAGAGTACCACATGGTCTGATACGGTTTGCCTTTGTGCCCACCCAAATCTCATCTTGAACTATAGTTTCCATGATCTCCATGTGCCATGGGAGGGATCCGCTGGGAGGAAAATCATGGGTGTGGTTACCTCCCTGTTGTTCTCACGATAGTGAGTTTTCAAGAGATCTAATAGTTTTATAAGGGGCTTTTCCCTCTCTGCTTCCTCTATCATTGTTTGCTTCCCCTTCCGACATGATCATAAATTTTCTGAGGTTTCCTCAGTCCTGTGGAATTATGAGTCAATTAAACCTCTTTCCTTTATCAATTACCCAGTATCAGGTATGTCCTTACGGCAGCATGAGAACAGACTAACACATGGTCCCAATGAGACCTCCTCTCTACTATACATAAAACTCCCTGCTTCACCAATGCAAATTGCTTAAGAAACCATCCCCCAAAGGAGAATGTAATTAGATCTGTCTATTTACTCTTTTTGCAAGACCATAGCACATACCAACATGGGCTATGTCCCTAGTTAATGTAGTTCCATCACTGGGAGTGCAAGCCACCCCACATTCTTAGGCAGTTTTCATGCCCAGATCTTATCCTCTAAGCTATGTAGACTCTCTAATCTGACTGAAGCCCTCAGTCCTATGTGATTCTCCCAGTAGGTCCCATTCGTGGTTGTACTGGCATTTTGGTGCAGGAACCAGAGGTGCTAAATGTCCTTCCTTATCCTGGAGAGCTTCTGCACTATAAAAATGATCTCACTTAAATTGCCAATAGTTTATCTGTTGAGAAACATGACATTTTCTTCTATGTCTTCTAAAACTTTTATCATCAGCAGCAGCTTTTCTATCCTGAACCCCATCCTTGAATGTTCCTTTTACTTTCTTGTTCTAAGGCAAACTGGCTAGCTACCCACTGAGGGACTCTTCCCAAGTAGAGGTTATTGTATCTACAAAACCCCAAGCTCCTTAGTTTCAGCCATAGCTAGACATCAGTCTGTTCTGTCCATTATTAAAATCCAAGACCTATGAACTTAACTTCAATTGCAAGAAACTTCCCTTTTAGAGGCTAATTATTATGTTTTTGTTTTTGTTTTGAGATGGAGTCTCCCTCTGTCGCCCAGGCTGTAGTGCAGTGGTGTGATCTCAGCTCCCTGCAACCTCTGCTTCCCAAATTCAAGAAATTCTCCTGCCTTAGCCTCCAAAGTAGCTGGGATTACAAGCATGCACCACCACACCTGGCTCATAGAGGCTACTATGTTGGTACAAAAGTAATTGCTGTTTTAGACCATGAATTTTAAATCATTATAACTAGGCTCAAATACATCTTTATTAATCACAATAGGAACCATTACAATCAACACATTTTTGCCAATAAGAAGTAAGTTTGTTCAACACCCGCCTATGAGTGAGAATATGCAGTGTTTTTTGGACACAGGGAGGGGAGCACTACACACTGGGGTCCGTTGGGGGGAAATGGGGGAGGGATGGAGGGGTGGGGAGGTGGGAAGAGATAGCATGGGGAGAAATGACAGATACAGGAGAGGGGACAGAAGGCAGAAAACCACACTGCCATGTGTGTACCTATGCAACAATCTTGCATGTTCTTCACATGTACCCCAAAAAACCTAAAATGCAATTTTATATATATATATATATACATACACACAAAAGAAGTAAGTTTGTTTATTCCTGCATAAAAATCTGTGCTTCAGGATTTGTGTTAGAAAAAATTTTCTGCATCCTTCTGGTTGTGGACGTATTTTCCCCACAAAAAAATTGTCAAGGTGCTTAAAGAAGTGGTAGTCAGTTGGCAAGAGGTCATGTAAATATGGTGAATGAGGCAAAATTTTGTAGCCCAATTCATTCAACTTTTGAAGCATTGGTTGTGTGATGTGTGGTCAGGCATCGTTGTGGAGAAGAACTGAGCCCTTTCTGTTGGCCAGTGCTGGCTGCAGGCGTTGCAGTATTCGGTGTACCTCATCAATTTGCTGAGCATACTTCTCATATATAATGGTTTCGCCAGGATTCAGAAAGCTGTAGTGAATCAAACCAGTAGCCGATCACCAAACAGTGACCAAGTTTGGGTTTGGAAAGTGCTTTGGATCTTTTTCTCAGTCTAACCACTGAGCTGATCATCGCCAGTTGTCATATAAAATCCACTTTTTGTCACACATCACAATCCAATCAAGAAATGGTTCATTATTGCTGTGTTGAATAAGAGAAGATGACACTTTAAAATAAGGATTTTTTTTGTTTGTTTTCACCCAACTCGCAAGGCACCCAGTTATCAAGCTGTTTCACCTTTCCTATTTGCTTCAAATTCCAAACCACTATAGAATGGTCGACATCGAGTTCTTTGGCAACTTCTTGTGTAGTTGTAAGAGGATCAGCTTCGATGATTGCTTTCAGTTGGTCTTTGTCAACTTCTGATGGCCGGCCACTATGCTCCTCATCTTCAAGGCTCTTGTCTCCTTTGCAAAACTTCTTAAAATATCACCGCACTGTACATTCATTAGCAGTTCCTGGGCCAAATGTGTTTTTGATGTTGCAAGTTGTCTTTGCTGCTTTATGACCCATTTTGAACTCAAATAAGAAAATCCGCGAATTTGCTTTTTGTCTAACATCATCTCCATAGTCTAAAATAAACACCAAGTAACAAGTCATTAGCAAAAAGTAAAAAAGTGAGAAATGCCCATTAAAATGATGTATAACATAACCACATTTATTTAAGAATGTATTCCAATATCATACAGCAAATTCCAACAATGCAAAAACCACAATTACATTTGCATCAACCTAATGGGTTTATTTCTAAAAGAAAACCTTCTCTTAAGATTTTGGCACCTTTCTCAGATTGTAGTATTTGAAAGCCTTGTCTTCTTACATGGAACGTTACATTGGTAGTAAACCCAGGCAACAAGCCTTGTTTGAAGAGCCTTCACCCTTTACCCAAATCTAGCTTCTCTAGAACTTTTTAATTAACCTCCAAGCCTGTGTTGTCAGCTTCCCATATATGCCTGTGAGCCCATAGGATATATCCCATCTATCCATCCATCCATCACCAATGTATTTATTTATTTTTTCAACTGGAAAATCAGCCTTAGAAGAACATTTATCCGAAGATTCTACTAAACATTTACTAATGCCTGTGAAGTTTGTGACCCCTAGTGCCTTGTGAGGAGCAAATTGTTTTTCACTTGCCACTAAGAAGAGTCTTAAGGATTCTCTCCTGATCTAAATTCAGGTGTTTCACCACCTGATATGCAACCTGGGGAGCACTGCAATGAGGCTATTGACAGGACCCCACCACCATATATTCCAGTAAAACTTGTTTGTGGAGAGGCCCATGTCTCTGCATTTTTTTAATTCTCTAGCTGATTCTAATGTGCAGCCACCATTGAAAAACCATTATCATACTTTTCATCTGAGTTTATCACATTTCCATCTTCTTTGTTGACTCTTTTGTAGCATTCTACAAGTAATGCCAATGCTACTTGTTAGTTTTAAAAGCCCTCAATTCTATCTTCCTCTGGACTCTGGTGAACACAATGTGTTTTTCTAATTTAGTAATTTAGATTTCATCTTGTGAAATCCCATATTGTAACAATTATGAAACCAATACCTGTCTTACCAAAGCTTCTCTTGTTTGTATAATTTTTATCCGCCATCATTTGAGAGTCAGATAATTTCACTCAGGGTCATTCTCTCGTCCAACCAAGATCTAGTCCAATTTGATCGACTTCTACCAGGTTGCTGACTGATAAGCCTCATCACTGCTATGCATTCCCTTGAATTTCACAAAATTTAGTTATGTCTCCACAAGGCACAGCCTGCAGAATCATTTGCTGTACTGTTGAATTCATCTAGATATTCTTTCAGAATCTTACACTGACACTTCAGTATCTTCTCCCAAATCAATAAGCATACAGTCTTATAGCATAATCATTCTGTGTTTAATATAGCATACTACTTTTATGAGGAATACAGGGCCTATAAAAGGTGTCAGCAGATTTCACAGACCATTTTATATTAATCTCCTAGAAGTTACTATCTGGAAAGTCATTCCAGTCTGCTCTCCATGATCTTCATCCTATTCCTCTGATCAATTTCTCTGGGAAAAAGTCATAGTTTCCAATCAATAAAAACTCAAATTTTTTCCTATCTTGTGATTTTTCTTGGTCCCTCTTTAAGAGAGCTTAATCCTGGATGTATTTTTTTATTCCCACTTTTTTTTCAATTTGTACTGCATTTGGATATCCTATTTTCCACTATTTAATTTCTCTTAAGTCTTTGAGGATGGACACTTTCTCTTAAGGACATACCTCTGTTCTTTCTATATAGTCAGCTTTATTTTCTTGTTTTATTCTTTGTTCTCCCTCTACTCTTGTTAAGACAGCAAGATTGAAACTCCAGTTTATCTTTGCCATCCTGGGAAAACATGATTCCTAGAGATAGAAATCAGGACTTTTTTAATAGATAGTTTCTGTTAACAAAACGTTTGATTTAAAAAATTGACTTGATTTAGAAAAGTATATATAAATGAACGTACAATGACTCATTACAAAATGAACAAACCCTTGCAGCCATCGCCCAGGGCAAAAATTAGAATATTACCACAAGCAACCCAGAAGCGACCCCTCCTGCTACCTCCCAATCACTGCTATCACTTCCTCAAAATGTACCCAGTAATCTTGACTTCTACCATGACTTCTTATTTTTGAACTTTATATAAATTAAAACATATGTTTTTTAAAATGTCTCGCTTCTTTCACTCAATGCTGTGCTTACAGATTGCAATCACACTATTGCCTCGGCAATAATTTAGCCATTTTTATTGCTGTACAGTAAAATATTTATGTCCATTTTACCATTAAAATAGACATCTCCTATTGAAAGAAAATTACTTTTATGAGCAACTCAGGATCTATAAATTCTATCTGTAGCTGTGAAATTCCTTTGTCCTTCAACTATTACAAATAACACTGCTTTGAATATTCTTATACATCTCTTTTGGTTGGTGTAAGTGTTCAACTTTGTCAGACGCGTACTCAGGGAGTAGAATTTCTGGCCCTATGGATCAACTGTGCCAGGTCTAGTTGATGCAGTTTCATGCCCAAGACTTTGGTATAATTTGAAAAAGTTACATAATAACTTTTTTTTTACATTTATCAATATATATATCCCAGAAAGACATGACAGATCTAATAAAATCATACACTGTGGAAGTAAGTGATATAATTGTAGCTAAACAATTTCCAATATTTAGGCAGAAATGTCACATACTGGAAAAGACAATTAACCATTTATCACAATCTGATAGGCCTGGGTCGTAGAAGGTTCTGTGAGTCAGGTTATTATGTTTGCCTGAGGTTCTCTGGGTAATAGATATTGAACATCAGAGTGACCCGGTCAGAGTTATGCTTTAGAGAGACATTCTGGTAGAATAGTGTGGAGTGAAACGAAGGGGGAGCTGAAGTCAGTGAGCCATTTACAATCTTCTCATGAAAGTCCAGAGAAAACACAGGAAGGGATCAGGCTAGAGCAATGACAGTGGATGCCAATCACTCTACAAGGAAAAATGAAAGTTGGAAGACAGGAAAGTTTTCTGGTCCTGGCTGGAGAAACAATTGATGTTAAATATATTTATTTATTTATCATACATTGTTTTTTGTAAAATCTATTTTGTTCTTTGTAAAATTGCCTATCCATTTTCTCAGGAAGAGACAAGATAGGAGAACTTTAGTGGTCAGTCACTCCTCTATGAATCAGCTGATAGAGATTTCAATAAATAGTGAATCCATTTCCTCAAACTGATTCTTTTCTCTAAGTGGGGAAAGTAAAAGGCTGAATTAAAGGTAACATAACAGTCTTATATTTATGTAGTTTTTAAGGCAGCTGCATTGCTTGTCAGTATATGTTTAATATATGACAGTTCAGAACTAATATTTTTCCATTGGGATTTTTAATAGTAATTATTTACTACATTTTCAAAGCCCTTATCTGTATCAGCAGGATGCTATATTCTGTGACAAGAAATTTAAGATTCACACTTCTTGGAAGTGAACTCTTTTTGGAGACTTCAGAATATGCCAGGCAGGGGGTGATAACAGAGAAAGAGCTTAAGAAATGTACCAAAAATTAATCCAGAAATCAGTCTTTTTTTTGCAGTAGTTTCATGATATTCAAATGTACCAAGAGGGTCACCACTGACTTTTCACAGGTTAGAAACAGCTTGCAATTTCTCACTAAACTTCAACTTTGGTTCCAACTTTATATGACTAAGAACAAATTGATTCAACTTAAAAAGAAAAGTTATTATTCCTTTATACAATAAGAATAAGAGGATTAGGAGGAAAAAAGTTTACCTCACAGAAATATAGCAGATTGCACAGAATTGTTCTAACAAATTTAGCCATGCTAATAAAGTCACTGGATTTCCACTCTCATGAGGGAGTTTCTCAAATTACTCAAAAATCTGCTTTAGGTGTTTTTGAAGCTCAGAAATTTCTAGTGGAGGATAATTAAGATCTTCCTGCAGAGAAAAGAACAGAATCACCAATAGAATCAAAGGAAAAGCAGTAACGTGGAGCGTTCAGTGCAATGTGCTTGGGAGAAGCTGACTGTGAATCTAATGCCAGCTCAGCTGCCACTTGTAGCCACATCTTCTTTAAAATATAAACTAAAAAAAAGTACTATTTGCTGTTGTGCCAAACCCCTATCAGCTCCAGTGGGGATGGCACCAGGTTCAAGAGGCCAAAGAAAAGATTCAAAGCTACTGAATAAGACATGGGATTTTACTTATGGCTTACCTACAGGGGAGAGAGTCCAGTGGCAGCACGCTGAACAGAAGAACCACAACCACTTAAAAAGGTATGCAGTTTATATAGCATTTTCACTGAACACCCTTTCCCTATCAGCCTCTACCTGACAACCTTCATTTAATGCAAAACTCAAGACCCTCATGCCCTATATGGCCAGTATTCCACAGGACAAGTCCAGGGCTCAGATGTTCCTCACAAAAAAGGAATGGATCTCCAGTTTGGCGACTCCCAGTTTCCCTAGGTTGGAACACACATTCAGGTACATCTGTCATACACGCTTATTTTCAAGACATGCTTAAGTTATTGCTATCAGGTGCATTTACCATGCATTTGTAAATAGCTTTCTTCAAGAATCATAGCCAGGATGAGGAAGACTTGAAAACAGCACTGTGATCAGAAATGTATTATCCCTTCAGCACAATTTTTCTGATTTTTGTCATTTTACAAGTCAACATGCAGGAACACCTTGCAGAAACACACACAAGCACCTGTGCGTGGTGTTTATATTCAAGGTTTGTGTTCCTGTGGCATTCTTCACTAATACCCAAGATAGCCTTGGGTACTCCAAAAACTATACCAACATTACAAAGTGTCAAGTTAGCACCCCCGAAAAATTATGTCAGTTAGGATTTTAGGACGTTCCAAATTCATAGGCTCAGAGGCATTTCTTGGAGCTCTATCACAGGAAGGGACAAGTATATAATGGGCCAGGAAGCTTTCTGTTGTTCTTTCTGTCAAAAATCACTCAGAAATATGTTTATTTGTAGTAGTATTTTTGTCTGGGCTAAAGGAAGGTGGATGAGTTAAAACCTACTTGGGCTTGTCATTAATGGCCCAAATCAATCACTGTAAAAGGCCACTGCATTGAAGGAGAGAACAGAAACAATGGCATTTTGGTAAAGTAAGAGATGACTTTACTTCACCAATGCTTATTTTAATCATAAATAAATTATTAATGTTCTCCACATTGGTGATTAGATTCTTGATGTATTTATATTAATGTGGTAAATTTAATCAATTAACTTTACTGAAAGATTAGAAAAATGTTAACCCTATGAAAAGGTAGTAAACAAGCAAGCTACATTCTGTCCCATATGGTGATACGAGAGATCAACAAACAGGGGGTTTGCACCAGATTTTCCACAATACTACTTTTCAAAGCAAAAGAATAATAACTTTGTAGATTGTGCTGAATATGATGAAACTCCATTAGATCATGAATTTGAGGTAGGATGGGGTTATCAAAAGTTTTCCAAAAGATCACATTCATAGTTCAGAACTGCGTCAGCTCAGAAATCTCCTTCATTTATACTCCTTAGTGTATTCACTAGGAGGTAAACAAATGAAGCTTCATGAATGTAGAATTAGTAGATACCCCTTCTATATTACTTGGTTTCCATGTCTTTGTGTTCTATAGCAATTGACGTTAGCAAAGATTACATGCTAGGTGATGACTAAAATACAATTGTGTTCACACTCTTTTCTCTGGTGATAGAAGAGTTATTTTCATTAGATTGAACACATGTATGGGATGTAAGCCTAAGAGAATGATGAATTTCATTTAGAACAATCACAACACTCAAAGGATAAACATCCCCCTGTTCCACGGAATATGCGCACTTTCAACAACAACGGTAACCTGCAACAAGAATGCTTAGCTGGCCCAGTTGTTTCCTAGACTCTTGACCCCAATGTATTACAACCCAGGATACTTAAATAACTTTGCAAATAAGACTGTAATACCTCTATCAGTGAACACTAGAGATGAAGAAATGCCTTATCTCAATTAAAAAAAAAAACAGAAAGTAGGAAACACAAATTGAAGATGAGCAAGCTTGGTACTGATCCTGGTAAAGTCTGAAACAAGCTATCAGTGGGTGGTTTGTGAGCATTGTGAAGGAAGGTCGCTGGATGCAAGATGGAATCACTAAGAGGACACCATATTGTCCTCTTCCCTCTTCATTTATTTTGCTTATATGGTCACTAGAACAGTTTATTTCTTTGGGAAAAGCAGTCTCTCTGGGGAAAAAAAAAGAGGACGGGGGCTAGTACTAATTTAAAAAGTAAAGAAAGCTGAAGGTATGGCTTTTTGTCAGAAAATAAAAGTTTGAAACAAGCTAGAGTGAAAAAATAAATTTGATGGTAGTTTGGAAACAAAATATAAACAAGTTCACTATGTGATATATAAAGAAACAAGAAAAAATTTCATTAAAATAATTCAATAATTCTTCCAGACCAAAAAAAATAATATTTGCTACAGTGGTACTAGTAAATTTTGAAATCTCAACACAGAAGATATTATTATCTACAGCATGAATCATACATTTTTATTCACAGAATCAAAATTACTAGACCTTCCTGAATTGATTTCACTGTACAACAATTATTCTTCAAATTTAGAAAGTCTTCTGTCTTTATTTTGTGGATGAGGCTACTGAGACCCAGGTGTTTTTAATGAAAATTGATAAATAAGGAGGAATTTAAAATCCAAGTCTCATACAGGTCTATGTCTCATACTATTTGTTACATACCTGAAAATTCAACTTCAGCTATATTTTCTTTACACCCTCTGATATGGATTGGCTCTCTCCCCACCCAAATCTCATCTTGAATTGTAGCTCTCACAATTTCCATGTGTCATGGAAGACACCTGGTGGGAGGTAACTGAATCATGGGGCGAGTCTTTCCTGTGCGGTTCTCATAATAGTCAGTAAGTCTCACAAGATCTGATGGTTTTATAAAGGGCAGTTCTGCACATGCTCTCTTGCCTGCCACCATGTAAGACATGACTTTGCTCCTCCTTCACCTTCCACCATGATTGTGAGGTCTCCCTACCAATGTGGAACTGCAAGTCAATTAAACCTCTATCTTTTGAAAATTACCTAGTCTCAGGTATGCCTTCATTAACAGGTGAGAACAAACTGATACACCTCTCATTCATCAAATGGTGCATATGGACTTGGCTGCCCCTTACCAAGCAATTCAAGATGGTTACATAAGAAAAAATTCAGTGTATAAATTGCAAATGTAAAATTTTAGGTAAGGACTACAAATAATAATAATTAGAGGAGAAAAAAATGAAAGGTATTAGGATTTTTATATAAATCACAGAAATAAAAGATAAAGTTTATCTAACATTTTACACAGAAAATATCACAGATTTCATTTTATATTTTTGAAATGAAGAAATAATGTATCTAATGTGTTCCTAACCCTCCCAATTAGTCATCTTCTGTTTTCTTACTATACTATTTCTTTGGCTCAGTATTTGTGATTTTCTAAAAATTACACTATTATACATTTATTTTTTTGCTTATTATCTGTCTTCACCTGAATTTTATCTTTTTTAAAATTATTTGTGCATTTATTTATTATCTCTTTCTTATATGGAATTTTGTCTGCTTTGTTTACATCTGATGCCTAAACAGTATCTGAAATATAGTAAGATTCAACACACATTATCTAAAAATCAATTTAAAATATGAAAACATATACGCATAATATGTGACATATATATATATATATATATATATATATATATATATTGCTATGTGAACGATGTTAATTTAACACACATGCATATTGGCTAAAATCCTATGTTTCTTCCTTTTAGCATTGCTACTTTTTCTAAAAATAATAAGCAATTCAGCCTTTCTTTTATTTGCAAGTTCTCTACAGTTTCTAGAACATCAATAGAAAGCTTTAAACCTCAAAATATTAAAATAATGGCCTATGGAATGTCTGAATATATCTGCATTTCTCATGATAATCCTAGGAAAAACATGTTTTATTAATATTTAACCTTTGAAGTAGGTACATATTTAAATATTTAATATATTTGCTGATTATCTTATGAAGGCACATATGTCAAATTTTAATACATTATATCTTATTTGGAAAAACAGGAATCTTGGCCTTGTAGTATTGTTAGACCTATAAAATAAAGTTTGACCTCATGAGAAAATGGGGGCAAGTGAGATGTATAGTGGGAAGAAAACAAATGCAAGGACAAAGACTAAGTTGAAATGTAATAGAGTATGATACGAGGGCAAAACTTAACTAAAAAGCAAAATAAAACCTTAGGAAACTCTTCAAATGCTGCTACAAAAGCACAATGCTCACCTTCGTGTTTGTCTAGACTCCATTTATACCATTATCATTTCCAACTGGGTCTACACTAAACGTCAAGTCCAAATTATTTTCTGAACACTAGTTCCAGATTATGTCAGATGTTGTGGGGTTTACTTTTAGAATAAACTACAAAATATATAGTAGCCATCTAGCTTAGAATTTTCTGTATTTTATTTTCTTAAGGCATAACAGGTAAAAATAGAATCAAATAAAAGAAAACAACTGTCATGGAAAACTTTGAAAGGCTGATAATTTTGCTCTTAAACTAGCACTGAAATTAACACATTAGTCATTTTGAAATACCAGATTTGTATTTTTATTAAAAACTGGTTATGGATTTTATAATTAAAATGTCTAATTACATTGGCATCACTTTGTCTCAAGCCGTTAATAGCTTAAAGAGGATATTATAAAATCTTAAATTTGTACAATGGCTTGCCATTGACATTTATATAATGTACTGATAAAAAGATTTTACCTAAGCTTAACCATTTAAAATGGCAGTGAGTTGGCAGCTCCGTGATTAGCCTCTTACAACTTCCCATGTGAAATGTGTTTATATGATAGAAATGATATTGCCACCAGAATTTCGGGGAAATTTATATAAACGATAAGGTTAATCTAACCTATCAACTATGAAGTCTAACATAAAAAAGTCTAACTTATAAAATATATTTTCCTACCTGAAAAAAATACAAAAAGAAAAATGTTACCTGTTCATTGTCTCTTCATAGATTCAGATCTCTTAGGACTGTATCTTTGCTCCAGATCCTTATTACTCCCATCCCGTTGCATAAAACTCACTCTGAGAGATGCATGTGATTTCACCACACTCTCCACTGCTTTCCTGTTACGGTAATCACAGCCTTTGCCATCTGGCTCACAGCCTTCCTCTCCATCTTAAAGGTCTTCAGTGTCTCATCGATAACCCACCCTCTCAGTGCCTTGGCCTGGTAGTTTTAAGTCACCTTTGCTTTCACATGAAACTCAACCACTCACAACTAGACTTACACTCCAGTCTTTGTTACAACTAGAAATGTTCCACCTCCAAAAACTCTCAAGTATCCTGCTTTCTCACCATAACTGCTTCTCCTTCTCGCTTGCTTATTCAGCTACTCCAACAGTGCTTTGGCCTCATTAGATCACCAGAAAGTTGATGGCTCTCCCAGTATGTCAGAACTCTCCTTCCTTTACTTTTGTGTTATCCAAATACAATCATGCACCCCATGATGATGCTTCAGTTAACAACGGACCTCCCAGGAGATTATAATGTAGCTGAAAAACTCCTTTTGCCTGGTGACATCATAGCTGTCCTAACGTTACAGCACAATATATTACTCATGTGTCTGTGGTGATGTTGCTGTAAACAAACCTATTGAGTGACCAGCTGTATAAACGTATAACACAGACAATTATCTATAGTATATAATTCTTAATAATCGGCAACTATATTACTGGTTTATATATTTACTACACTTTTATCATTGCTTTAGAGTATACTCTATTTATTAAAAATAAATTTAACTGCAAAACAGGCAAATCCTTCAGGATGTATCCAGAAGAAGGCATTGCTATCATAGGAGATGACAGCTCCGTATGTGTTATTGCCCCCAAAGACTTTCCAGTGGGACAAGATCTGGAGGTGGAGATGGTGACATTAACGATCCTGACCCTGTGTAGGCCTAGGTTAGTGTAATGTTTGTGTCTTGGTTATTAACGAAAGATCTTAAAAAGTAAAAAATACAAATAAAAGTAAACATTTTTAAATGCAAAAGTTTATAGAAAATGATACAAAGGAAGAAAATATTTTTGTTCAGCTATATCTGTGTTTGTGTTTGAAGTCTTATTACAAAGGAATCAAAACATTAACAAATGAAAAGTTTATAGTTAAAAAGTTACAGTAAGCTAGGGTTAATTTACTATTGCAGAAAGAAGAATTTTTTTTTTAATGAATTTAGTACAGCCAAAGTGTGCTGTGTTGATCAAGTCTACAGTAACGCCCTCGGCCTTGACCTCCCCTCAGCACTCACTCACTGACTCACCCAGAACAACTCCATTCTTGCAGGCTCCATTCATGGTAAGTAACCTCTACAGTTTTAATCTTTTCTATCATAATTTTATTATACCATTTTTATGTTTAGATTCCCAAATTTTTACCTTTATGTTATAATTAATTTCCTATATTGAGTACAGTAACATGCTGTATAGGTTTGCAGCCAAGGGGAAATAGGCTATACTGTGTAGCCCAAGTGTGTAGTAGACTATACCATCTAGGTGTGTGTAAGTATGCTATGATGTTCTCACAATGACAAAAATTGCCTAATAGCACATTTCATACAAAGCAATAATAGCCATCTGGACGATACAAGGGGGAAAAATTCTTCATTTACAATACCGATAAAAGAGATTTTAAAAAAAAACTTAGTATGTAATTTAGCATTAGATCCAGCTTTATGCAACAACAACAACAAAACAAAAACGATGGCTTAGACACACAGTGGTTATTGTTTCATGTGAGATGTCCTGTGGTCCAGTTCAAAACTGGAACAGCAGTTTTACATATCCCAGGGGTCCCGGGCTCCCTCCAGCTTTCTGCTCTGACCTTGCTTGGAAAACACTCCTCAAAATTGCTCATACCGCTTCTACTCATATCTCACTGTCTAAAACTTAGTCATATGGCCAGGCTCGACTGCAAGATGGTCTGTGAAATGTAGCCTTTATTCTGAGTGCTCATACACCAGCTAAAATTCAGAGCTTCCACTCAGGGAAAGAAAAGTGGAAATGATACTGGGGGACAACTAACAGGTCTGTCATACCTAAGAATATATTTAAGAAAAAAAATATGTAATACCTACTAAGAAATACCTTCAAATTGCCTGATACAAAATAAGACCTAAATAAATTCAAAGCACACCACACTCTTGGGTGAGCAAAGAGAGATTTTGCCTTGATAATCCACAAATAAGGTCTAATAGCCATGAATTTGGATGCCTCAAATAGTCCAGCATAAATTTGTATAAAACAAAACTGCTAAGTATATGTGTACATGGCAGAAACACAATTATAGTAATAGATTTTAACCTTTGGCAGATCAAACAAAATAAGGCCATAATTATTTTTAACAGTAGAATAAATAACATCTAGATGGCAGCTAAGGTCATCTTTCTATCAAAAATGAAACTGGCAAATGCCCCTATTACTTGTCTGGCAAAGCTTCAATGGCCTCCCCAAAACTTCTGCGAATCTCCATGTCTTTCATTCTCAGGATTCCCTCTGGCCTTGTCCCTGCCCTCTGAATCTCATTAGTTCTTGCCTCCTGTCTCATTTCCCTTTATCCAGTCTGCATAGACCCAGACGCGGGACACAGACCCTTTTCTTCATCTATCTAACAACAGCTCACAAAGAAAGGCCTTTTTTTGTTTAGAGTCAGGTTAACTGAAGGTTTGGGGAAGTGGATTGGGATTACAACCCTGACAGGCAAATTGCTTATAAGCACACACAGGCAGACTGTTCTTAGAAGTCTTTAGGCTTTGGCTACCGTACTGCCACGAATTTCTCACTCAACTTTCTGGTAAATCTAGCTTCTTGCCTTGTTACCTGGTTCCTGCTTTCCTTAAGCATTCTGTCCTAACATTTCTCTCTCTGTTTTCAGGTCTACTTCATTCTGCATCATCTCAGAAAATAAATTTTGCTATTTTTTTAATATTAGAAATAACTCCAACAAATAGCATGGGTGAAACATATGGGGAGGCTATAATGTCATCATAAATTCCATCAGACTCCATAGAGTCATGCAAAATAAACATACACTCAACAGTGTACTGCAGTCAGATCACAGTTACTCATAAGAGTAGATTATAAAATCTCTTCCCCACTCTCCATGCAGTGACTTCACATCAGTAGGTTGAAATCCTCATAATGAAAATATTTACAACATAGAAGCTGGCAAACACTCCAAATATCAGTAATTTTTTTGTTTTGGCTTGGTTTGAGGTTGAGGTGTTTTTCTGTGGTTTTTAGTGAGATGTTTGTTTGAGGAGGCTGCTAACCAGCAAAACACTGCCTAAATCCTAAGAAAACTGTGTTTAATGTGCAAATGGAGATTCAAGTCTGTCGACTCATGTTCCTCCTACATGTGCCAGCAAAACCCTCCAGGGCAGTGATAAGAAGAGGGAGAGGACTCTAAGCAACAAGATGACTCCATTGCTTGGATCCACACAGACCACAGGAACTTGACACTCTGCCCTATTCTAGTCCATGCAACAGTATTGATTAAAACAGCTGAGGCAACACGGATATGCAACTGTACAATTTAGTAACTTAAAATCATTCATTACACTGAACTGACCAGCATTCAATCCTGAGGACAAAGAGACCTTATTATACCACATTCTAAAACGAGGCACTAGGGATCAATATCTCTCAAAAGATCTAGTGAAAAGCAACCCCCAGGCAGGCCCCATCCCTGCCCATCCCCACCACCTATATAAAAAGATGGCTGGAGGGAGAGTGGGGAGGGTAGCTAAAGTCACTGGGCTTGTGGGACTGTACTGTTCATGGAAAAAGATACTACCAAGCCCTTAAGCCGAGGTGGCAGGAAGGGACTTGACCATGACTGAATAGAACTTCTTACTTCCTTCAAGAGGAGGAACTGCCTTGCACTTGAGAAGACTATCTCCTAGGACTTGCTGACAAGTCCCTATCAATTAAAGAGAGATGATGGCAGGCTAATAAAGGGAATGACAATGCAGTAGCCAAGTTATCATTTGCAATGGTAAGGGTGGTGAGTTTCTTATAGGTCCAAGGACATCAGAAAAGGAACTAGTCTTGAGCCCTTTTTGCCAATTTCTCATCCAAGAGGCTATCCTCCAGGCAAAAGGGCTCCAGCAGGGAGACGCTGTAGGATCCACTAGTGTGGATAGAAGCTGAGTGGAAGGAATTACAAGTACTTGTTCCAGAGAAGAGATGCTCCATGCCACAAAACTGAACTACAGGAAATTCTCACAAGACAGGTCAAAGAACCCACATACACCTTCCATAAGAACAACTCTTTTGATGCCTGCACACAAATATGTTATCAGGAGCAGCCAGTCAAGATTCTTAGCAGAAGAGCAACATAAACCCTCATGAGTCCACACAGGAAGAAGTGCAATTATCCCTGGGTAAAGCAGATTGGTGTTCTGGCACTTTCTTTCTTCCTGTTGTCTCCAGACACAGAAGTTAGAGTCTCGATGAGTAGTAAAGGTGAAGGAGCACAAGAACAGACCAAGTTAATCTCCCCACTCAGAGACCCTTGAATCATGGCATTAAGTAGTAGTGACTTGATACAGGAAAGCTTTATATCAAGAATGAGAGGGGAGCTTTAAACTTGATTGGTTGAGTTTTTGAATCTCAGAGTATTCAAAGGTCCTAAAGCTGTCTACAAGGTCCTTAAAAGAAAGAAATAGAGGATTTGATAAATATTGAAAGCAGTGATTAGAGAAATATAAAAAATTTCCTGTTTATATTCCACACAGTTGAGATCCACTTCTTTAAAAACACAGCTTATTTGGATTTACACAAAACAGAAACTCAAAACCAGCTTCTTCGTTTGTTTCTCTTCTTCTCTCCTCCCAGTTACCTATCAGTGCTTCCTTCTCATCTAAAAGGCTATCCTCCAGGCAAAGGGTCTCCAGCAGGGGGAGGCTGCAGGATCCACCGCTGTCTATAGGAGCTGAATGGAAGGAATTACAAATACTCATGCAGGAAAGATGCTCCATGCCATGAAACTGAGACACGGGAAAAGGGAAGCCATAGACTCAGAGAACTCTAATGTGACATGGCTCCCTGTGAGTTGATGCTGGCTTATGCTGCTCTTCCGGCTAATCCTAACAGTCTGCCGATGGTGATATCTCCTGTGAAAGGCACTGCAAGAGGTAATCTCTTGCCAAGGGTACCTGTGAGTGCTTCACCCTAGCCTAGGGCTCAGTTCTCTGGCATGGCAGATCAAGTCATGCCAGATCCTTTCATTGGCATGTCTTTGTATAATGGTCATGATGGTGTCTTACAGCAGTTCACGTGTGCTGCTATAACAGAATACCCGAGACTGAGTAACTAACAAAAAGATAGAAATTTGCTTCTCACAGTTTTGGAGGATGATCAAGGCACTCACATTTGGAATCTGGGGAAGGCCTCCTTGTTGGTCCTCACGTGGCTAACAGCAAAAGGGTAAAAAGGGCCAAGCTCACCCCCTCAAGCTCTTTTATAAGAGCACCTAATCACAATCATGAGGGCAGAGACTTAATCACCAACCCACAGGTTCCACCTCAAATATTACCATGGGAATTCAGTTTCAACATGAATTTAGGGGAGGACACCATCATTGAAACCGTAGCATATGGTAGGTGGTTTGATGTCTTAGGCTGTCTCTCATCTGGCACTTACACAATCGCTCCTTGATAATAAATCCAATGTTAATTAATTTACTTCCAAGTCTGAGCAAAAGATATTATATACTGCTGCAGTAATGCAGAGAACCAAACATTTGTTTGCTGCAATAAACGTAAGTTGGTACTAACTGGTTTATCTTTCTTTTTTCACTTTTCATGTACTTAGAATCCTGTTGGGATTTTTGCTTTAATTCAAAAATTGTTTCCCCCAAATTGCAGGCTACTTATTTTAAAAATATTATTTAAACTTAAATACATATTATTGCAAACTTTACTTTTCATCATTTTACTTCTCAACAAAGACAAGGTCTCTAATCTCTCTCTCCACTCAAATTGCCACTCGCAAACCTCACTATTTATTTGCACAGTGTTAGCTCTCTACAAGTCCAAATCTTGGATAATATGCTTTGATAAGCAAATGGCCCAACACTTTGAGTTGAACATAGAGGAACTTATAGAAACTTTGAAAGTTCAGCCTTCCTTTTTCTCTCCTTCTACACTAACCTCTTTCCCAATAAAATGCATAACATCATTCTTGCCCTCTCTCAGAAAACTAACAGTTACAATTGTTTCACTTTGTGTTACATAAAAACTCTCCTGCAATATAAGCAGGCATATTCGAGGATGCAAATAAAAAACTAATAGGCCAAATTCACTCAGTAAACACAGCTATGGTTGAGGAGGTATATCCATATAATCATTTTTTTTTAATTTTTGAATTTGTGTCTTTATGCCAAAAACATGCTCTTTCTGTTATTTCATTGGCACTCCTCTTTATTGAATTACATCTGGCTGTTGAGCACATTCATGTCAATGTCCTGACTTCTGAGATGTTTGGATTGACTTGAAACAAATATTGAATGCACAGATGCATGTATATGTATGTCTTCCACTAACAGGGAATATGTCTTCTTTTCAAATACCCATAAAACATTGGCAAATATTGTTTCAAGAATGGACAAACAAATCAACAGAACAATAGAGACCATCTTAAGACCAAAAACCTAAGTGAAACCATTATATATGTGAATAATCATTACAACTAATGCATGCAGATGAATTATCCAAATGTTCTAAGGAAATTATACTTTTGAGGAACAGATTAAGTTAGATTGCAATTTTAAAATGGCATCCATGAAAATAAATTTAATTTAAACATAAAGTAGCAATTAAAAAAATAATTTTTAAAAATTAAAATACGATAAAAGCTGAAAACAAATGTAAACTGGCAACTATTTAACTGATCTCAGAATTGATAAGAGCTTTCTACACTGGAGAAAAAAATGAAATTCCTCATTAGAAAATTCTAAACTTACCTATGTAAAATTTAAAGATCTCTGAAGAGCAAAGCCTCAGCAGAAAATTTTAAGACAATTCAAACTGAGAATATTATTTATATCCACATTGACAGATATTTAATAATATTTTCTACATTAAAAACTCCCTCACACTCATAAAGAGGACACTAAAACTTAGCCTGAAAATAGACACAAGTAGAAAATTCACAGAATATGGCATATAAATTATTAATAAAATATGAACTAAAATAGTCAAGTTAATAAATAGAGATAACAACTAAAACAAAGAGACAATACTGCGTTTTCAAAGTTATCCGTTTTTAAAGATAGTATTTAGTTTTGCCATGAGTGTATTGATATGAGTCTCTCACACACAGCTGGTAGGAAAGATAAACTGATATAAACTCTCTGGAAGATAATTAGACAACATGAACAAAAATTAACAAATATATTGCTATTTAACCCAAAGGAAATATGCAGAAATAAGAATAAAGATGTATATTGAAAGAATTTCTTAATAGGTTATACATAAAAACAAATATTGGATACAACCAAACTTTAAATAGAAAAATAATTAAACAAACAATTTTTGAAGAATTTGCATGTGATTAACATGCAAATGCTTTAATGTAACAGGTGGAAAAGTATATGTATTCATATATTTCAACTCAGACAAATTCTAAACCACACTAAAAAACACAAAGAAAATGAAACAACGTAATCAACTACCTTAATTATATGTAGATAGTACAGTTACAAAAGTTGTACTGTCTCCTAAAAATGGCTCAATATTTTCTTAATTTCGTAATGCACACACATTATAAAAAGTGTTTAAAAGTGCTCTTTGAGCACTGATTATATTTTTTAATAGTTTGCAAATATCTCATGAAAACACTTAAAATATTGCTTTATATCCCAATGAGTTTGGCACTGTTGTCACAGCAAAGAGTTCAAATCTCAAACATCTATTGCAAGGCTGTTAGAGACAGGCAGAGGGCAATAAATTTTTCTGCACCTGAAAAGCACACAGTCTAGTGAAGAAACAGACAAAAGTCAACTACTTGAATACAACCTGCTAAATGCTATAACTGGGGCATTTAGATGCAAGCACAGTCAAAAAACAGTTAATTCAACATCAAAGACATGGAATCAACCTAAATGCCCAACAGGATAGACTGATGTGGTACATATACACCATGGAATACTATGCAGCCACAACAAAGAATGAGATAATGTCTTTTGCAGGGAAATGGATGGAGCTGGAGGCTACTATTCCCAGGAAACGACACAGAAACAAAAACCCAAACACCACATGTTCTACTTATAAGTGGGATCTAAATGATAAGAACACGTGGACACATAGAGGGGACAACACTCACTGGGGCTGATCAGGGGGTGGAGGATGAGAGGAGGGAGAGGATCAGGAAAAATAACTAATGAGTACAAGGCTTAATACCTGGTGATGAAATAATCTATACAGCAAACCCCAATGACACAAGTTTACCTATGTAACAAACCTGCACATGTAGCCCTAAACTTAATAAAAGGTTTTTTTGTTGTTTTTTGGGGTTTTTTTGTTTGTTTGTTTTTTTAAGTGAATTCAGCTCAGAGGAAGGAGGGTGCATGATTGGAAAAATTTCCAAAGAGAAAGCAACCTTTGATCTGACTCATTCTTCTCTTCTCCCTCACTCTTTGTTTTCTTCTCAAAGTAGGTTAGAGATTGAGGAGACACAGTAAAGAAACACAGCTTTTAAAATAGGGACACCAAGTCATGTTATGAGGGGTTGTTAAAATCAGCTGGAGAAAGGATTATTTATTTTTATTATCTGAACTCTGAGAGCTCTGAAAACCTAAGGCCCCTTTCTCATACATAGAGTGGGGAAATACCACCCTGATCCACGCTGATAGAACTAGAAATGAAAAATGTTGAGGATTTTGTTGCGTCTCAGGCATGGAATTTGGATCCTGGGGGCGGGATGTGTCAGAGAGAGAGTCTTCAAGAAAAGAGAAGCTGCGCAGCTGCAAGGAGTGGAATGTGAGACTGACAGCCTCCAGAAGTCACTCTTTGCTAATTAGTTACCGATTGATTTCCATTCCACAATGATTAGTTCAACTTGTACTAAAACAAATAATAACTACCCATAACATTAAACAATGTTTAATGTTACGGGTAATTATTAAATGTTTAATGTTATGAGTAATTACAAAAGCAGGAGCTAGCCAATGACTGAACAGTGAGACACAGGGCTGGCTATTTCCACCCAACGTGTGCTCCTCTGGGGCAATCACGGCTCCTGACCTCCCTGTTGGGCTCCACCAGATGGCATCGAAGTCTGATGATTTCCCTACCCATTTCAGCATTCTTCCCTTTTGCACTCCTACTCAGTCTCTATATTTGCTTCTCAGAGAACCCAATGATCACAGGCAAGGTAAGTCAGAAAAGTCCAGAGAAGTTCAGCAAAGAAGAGAAGAGAGAAGATATAGAAGCAGAGAGAAAAAAGAAATGTTGGCCTCTCATGAGATGAACTTGGCCAATAGTAATGTCATTTTTTTTCTGGAAGTGTTATGTTAGCTCTTTCAGGCTTTAATAAGAAGCACACAAGAGACACGCAGTGAGGTGACAGCATGTATAGCGATCAGGAGGAATCAGACCATTAGATAACTGGTACCAGTTGGTTGATTTGCATGAATTTTTTTTAAAAGATGTATATTGGGACACAACTAAAATTCAGATGGGAAAGTTAGGAGCTAGACCATGGGGAAGGCTGTATCCTACGTCAAGTGAATGCGTGCATTTCTTTGCAACTTTCTTAAATACCTTCTTTCTGACCTCCATTATTACTATAATTCTATGCAAGGACAATGAAATTACATGAAAATCCTGAGTGAAATCTATCAATAAAATACTTTTGTGAATATTGGAAATAAAATCAACTATCAGAGAGGAAGCATGCATTTTCCTGCTAGAACATCCGTTTATCCTTGTGTCAGGCAGACTATTAACTCCAGTGATCACAAAACAGGTGGCAATTTGAGCACAAATAAGATTTAGTTAAGATGTGTATTTAAAGGTTTTAATCACCAGTGTGCTCTCAGACGATAACAATTCTCTGTGATGTGGTGTCTCCCAGATCAAAGTTTCCAGATGTCTTTACAAAACTGTAAGAAACCATCTATCCAGAGAGCTCTTCTTTCCTGTGACATAAGTTTGCCTTTCAGACATGTCACAATCACTTAACCATGACTCACAACCACTTTGTGTGGACACCTACATGAAATTGATTGTTGTTTACAAGGCTTTGGAAGTAGGCTAGGTCCTCATGGCCTTTACTTCACTGTTATCTATCACACAATGACAAGACAGTAAGTACATAAATTCACTTTGTTTCAAGTGTTACAAAGAATAAAAGAGGCCAAATAGCCCGTAAGGTAGTCTCCTAAATGGTATTTTCCAGTGATATCCCATGGCCCTCACTGGTTGACACTGCCCTATAAAACATTCCTACAACAGATGTCTGTGTCTGTGGTAATGACCCAGATGGGCTCAGGCTGAGAATTGCTTGAAAGCAGGGGTTTTGTCTTACTATTCTTTGTGTCTGTAGTGTCTACAGTGACCAGTAGATGGAAATTCTCGGTTTGCATTTCACCTTTGCAAATCAGGAATATGTTCTCTAAAAGCTGTGACGTTGCTTCAGTGATTGAGCCAGAAATAGAACTAAAATGGGGGGAGAGGGGGAAATCAAGAGCTTAGTAAATTTTTTGTTAAACTCTTTTGTTAAAGATCTTTATGAAGTAAATGACCCATGAGAATCCAGCTTCAGTGACTTTCTCTCATCCAGCCATACTTGGCTGACGTCTGCAAAGACTGATGTGCCACTGGTTCAGCAAGAACTCCACAAAGTATGGGGAGCTACCAGCTGTAAATGTACTACACTTCCCTAGAATTAATTCCTGGCACTAATGAAAGTTTTGCAATTATGCATATTGACTACCAAACTTACAATTTCAACTCTTTATTTATGTTCTATCAAAGCAATTTTATAGCATGTTTTTTGCCTCCATCAGGATTATCATGAGTTCAACCAACATGAATGATAAAAAATAAATTGCAAAAAAGAAAACTGATATGAATAAGCTTAAACAAAAGTGCCAAAGACAAAAACAAAGAAGACTGTACATGCCACTTGATTTGCCTGTCCTTTGTGTCCCTGCCCTCTCCTTTTCTTTTACTCAAAGGGTTCTGTAAACTATACTGAACAGACTAACGCTCCAAGGCTCTGACTTCTGCTCCTCCTCGGGAGCTTGATCATAAATTACAGTTGTACAAATTTGTAAAAGGCTTCATCTGCAAACTTAGCTAAAGCAGACATGTAGAAAAATTTTAAAATAACAATAATTTTTTAGAAGGAGATATAAACAAAGGAAGAACTTAACCATCTAAGGAAATCACAAAATTAATAGATTGTTCAATATTTTCCTTTATATTCCTGAACAGCATTACAGTTGACTAGAAACCTGTATGCTATCATTCACCAAAATGCAGAATGGAAATCTAGTTTAATTCAAAGCAGACAGGTTAAAAGGCAAAGCTTTATATGAGAAATTTTCATGTTAAAATTAATAAGAATTGGACAAAAATTGTGAAAGAAACTAGTTTGCCTTTGACGTCTTCCCCAATTCAAGGAGGAACCTTTCCTCTTGTTTGTATCTCCTCGTGTCCCTCTCACCCCTCAGATTTATTTTTGTTCCTTTTAACATGAATTATTATGTTTTTATTACTAAACTGATATATATTTTTAGACAGCATTTAACCTCAGAAAGTGCTGTGTATCTCTTTATGATATCACCTACCAAATATATTGGCATATTTGTATAATAACTATCTCTCCAGAATATAAATTCTCACAACCGGAAACTTTGAGCCTTCGGTGCCTTAGCAAATGGCATATATTAGGGACTCAGTATTTGTTTCTTATTAAAATAAATAAAACATAACCACAAGTTCATCATTCAGAGTTATTTTCTTTCATATTTTTCTATATTTATTTCTAATATTTCTATTCGATTCTTTCTGGATCATTTTTCTAGGTTAGAAAACAATTTTTAAAATTTTGATAAGAAAACTCTTAACATTCAAATAGCCCTTCAAGATAAAACAAATAAATCTAAAGTGGTAGAAATGAAGAGGGCTATTCCAGAAAGCCTGAGATCGTAACATCATTGCCCACATTATAGTATCTACTACTCCACTTCCTCGTAATGTTAACCCTCTGCTGTTAAGGAACCAACATATTCACTGTAAGAGAAATAATGACACACCAATAAAAGAAATTCAGGAAGAACCATGCAATATGAAATATAAATTGGAAATTTCCGTGTGAACTCACAATTTTGTTATATGTGTTTTCTAGCTCTAATCACTAATGAATATAAAAATAATGACATCTCTGTAGCAATGAGTACATTTTGTGCCTGGATCTTGTATTCTAAACACCATTTTTCACTGAAAGAAACCATAGGAACTTAGAAAAAAATGTTTATTTTATGTATGAGTCTGGGAAGATACAAAGTGAATTTGAGAAATCTTGTTGCACTAGAAAAAAATACAAGTCCTCAAAGACTATTTAGGTTGTATTAATGATTTATTGCTACATAAGAAATTACTCCCAAACTTAGGGGCTTAAAACAATAAACATTTATTATCTCACAGTTCTGTGGAACAGAAATACAAGAGAGGCTTAACTGGCTGGGTCCTCTGACTCAATCTCTAACAAGACTGCAATGAAGTTGTCAGGCAGGCTGCAGCCTGCTGCAGGCTCAGCTGAAGGAGGTTCTGCTTATAAGCTCACTCATGGCTGTGGACAATATTTGCTTCCTCATGGCTGTTGGACTGAAAATTTAAGTTACCTATCGGCTATCCAAGGCCTCTTTTGTCTTCCAGCCACAAGGACTTCCTTATAGGGAAGCTTACAATATGGCATCTGACTTCCATTAGCAAGAGCAAGCAATAGAGTAACAGATGGTAAGCAAGACAGAAGCCACAGGCTTTTTATGACCTAACATCAGACATTACATACTATTCACTTTTGCCCTGTCTTCTTTTGATAGAAGTGAATTACTAGGTTCAGCCCAAGCTCAAGGGAAGGAACTATATAAGATCATGAACACCAAGAAGCAGGGATTATCCAAAACCATTCTAGAGGCAGCCTATCACATCAGTCATGTCAAAGGTCAAAGGAACAGCTTGAATGGGCTCCAATTGGGTTGACCATTTAGGGAAATTTGATCATCCATGAGAATAACTATAATAATTTATTATAATATAATGAATTTTAGAAATCCCTGAGTCCGTAGTGATTTTTTAAAAGTGAGAAGCAGAGAATTACAGTCTTATATATAAAAGAATTCCAGCCAACAAATGTAGAAGAAATGATAGAATTAGAAAATCACCATTTTATAACCCTCAAATGTAATAAAGGATTCAGAAAAGGATTACTACAATGAGTTAAAACCATTGGGTCCAATGTAGTTGTGTAACAGGATAGTCATATGGTGCCAAAATATCATCTAACATTAAATATTGATTAACAATAGCAAAAATGTTTGCCTTTTTCAATAACAATTCCTACGATTAGCACTCAGCCAATAACTAATAGTTGAATAACTTTATATTAATGCTCCCTGATATAGTGCAATACAGAATATTCACACCTGTAAAACCTTCTTGTCATAAATGTTTAACTTTAATCTCATCAGGTTTTTCACCCAAACATTCAGTTTACAGGAAATATAGGAGATAGATGAATAGGTTAAATAATTTCATAAGGAAGTAATCAGAAAAATCTAGAATATGTAAAATTCTAAAAGAAAATTGCCACAGATTCTTCAAAAGGCTCTGCCATGGAAAAAAAAATTAAAAATGAACAACTGTTCTAGGTAAGACTAAAGAGCAATAAAAAACAAATGAAATACAAGAGAACTGACTGGATTGTGCTCAGGAAAAAAAGAAATTGTTTAAGTTTCTGGAGGATGCAATTCAGAGATTGCACACACATAGTACTAAGATATGAAAAAAGGTTTATTGAGTGAAAGGCTTGAAGCAGAGTGCATGCATTCCCCATAACTCTTATAAGCTCACAATTTAGACTAGATATACATGACCTCTAAGTGCCTGGCCAATGTTCCAGTAGAGAGAGTTTCCTTCTCATTGATAAGGTTCTATATATTTACAGGACGTAGTCCAGGCAGGGATAATCTATGCAATCCTGCAACACTGGAAGCTCGCAAGTTGAGAAACGGTTGTACTAGAAATATGAAACCACCAGAGTCCAGTAGCTGGTATTAGCCTCTTATTCCACGGAGCTAACTTAGACTTGCTGAGAAGTACTCTGCAAAGCCATCAAAAAGAACCTCCAAGACCATCATGGAACTGTTATCAGGGAAAAATCGGAGAAATTTTAAAATGAACTGAATAATAAATAAATTGCTGAATGTACATTTCCCTAGTGTGATAATAACGTTGTGCTTATGTATGAAAAAGTCCTTTGTTCTTAGAAAGTACATGATGAAGGATCCAGAAGTCAAGTGTCATGATGTCTGCCACTTATTTTCAAATATTTTTTTAAGTAAATGTGTGCCAAGAGAGACAAAATTAATTTTGAGTTTTCTTTTAAATAAAATGTTAGGGAGAAATGAAGACAGTCTTAACTCTTGAGTAAAGTAGAAGTAACTTTACAAACATTATGAAAATATGTTTTCTAAATCTTCTCTAATAAAAAACAAAACCCATAATGTAGACTGTCTCAGAGGCTAGACTGTTGGGTGCAAATAATTGATCTTTGGAAGCCAGTTTAAATTATTCAAGATGATTTTGTTCCTAGAACAGTGAAAAGGAAGACGTGGAAAATAATATGCTCATGGGAAAAATTTATCTAGGTCATTTTGAATTTCTTCTGTGTCTAATTTAAAATGTATCTTTATACATGGTTGGCATATTGGCTATTTCATTGCTCAGGCTGTGACACTGATCCAGCCAAATTGGAAATAAAATTTGCTGTCATTTAAAATTATTTCTCTTAGCTATAATAATGTGTATTCCTTAATAAAATATTTCTTACCTTCTACTTATTGCTGAGCTATCATTTGTTAAAATACAGCTTTTTGTTAAATAACAGGAAGAGGATGATCCAAGAAACATAGTAAGGGAATAGAAGAATATTTCACCTGCTATAGCATTCTGGCTTCTGCGAATAGTTCTCCAATGCCTAAAATGAAAACAGGTTTTGCGGTCCCATATAACTTCACCATGATCTTCTCTCTATTATCCAATAAATACCTGCTTCAATTGAATATTTGAGTTAAGAAATAAAAATTACATTTTTCTCTGATTCTTTCTTTGATATTCGTGTATGATTTCCATCACCTCTATATCATAATAGTACCCAGCACTGAAACTGGAAGAAGAAACTCATTACAATCAAATTTAATTTAACACGTGAAGCTCAATAAGGTAATACCAGACACCTGCACTTATTTCTTCACTGTAAGAATTTTAATAAACCATAAAAGGCTGAGTTCTGGGAAAAGGAAGACAGTTAAACAGTTAATCAGCACAGCCATTGAAGAATAGCAGTGCAAGGTTACCTATGTAAGTTGACACAAGTAGAAAATATGGATTTGTTTCAGACTGTTGAACATATCACTCTAAATTAATAAAAAAATTATATAAATAGCTTATAAAACCTTAAAAGATACAAATTAAAAATATTTTTCTTAAAATAATAGATGTTGGTAGTACACAGACCTATTTTAACTGAATCTCCAATACTGCACAAGCTTGTGTATGTTATTTAACATCTGCACTTGAGTTTCCTAATCTGTAAAATGTGTGTGATTTTCACTGTGTTATTGGGAAGAATAAATCAATGCAAAAGAAGAATAAATAAAGTACTTGGGACACAGCGAACTTTCAACAATTGCAAGTTTTTCCCAAACTACTACCCCAAAGTGATTCACCACCCCTGTTTCTTTCTTCACAAAAATAATATGTTGTTTTCCCTGGAACTCAGTGGATTTGCAGAAAAAAATAGTATATTGATAATTAGGATGAACAATCAATTGGCCAATCACTTCTTTAATTAAAATTGACTTGCAAAAATAAGTCTGGTTGCAAACATTATGGATATGACTTTTTTTATTACTGAGAAAAACAAAAGGGTTTGATTGAGATATAATTTTAGATCACAGAATTAGAATATTGTTTAATTTTGGTTTTTTCCTTTAAAAAGATTCTATTTCTCCAACTATAATGTACACAGTTTACATAAATCTCATACAGCATTAATCTGATTAAAATTCTATTTTTTTTCTTTTTTTTTTTTTTTTTTTTTTTGAGACAGAGTCTCAGTTTCACTCTGTCGCTCAGGCTGGCATACAATGGCAGAATCTCAGCTTACTGCAACCTCTGCCACCCAAGTTCAAGCGGTTCCTCTGCCTCAGCCTCCCCAGAACTGAGATTACAGGCACCTGCCATCACGCCCAGCTAATTTTTGTATTTTTAGTAGAGATGGGATTTCACCGTGTTGTCCAGGATGATCTCAATCTGTTGACCTCGTAATCCGCCCACCTTGGCCTCCCAAAGTGCTGGGATTACAGGCGTGAGCCACTGCTCCCGGCCACATTTTTTATTATTGTTCCCCAAAGAGATACTAGATCATAACACAATTAAATGGAAACAGGAACAAGATTTTGAAACTCAGTAAAGTGCACTGTGGGAAAAGGAAGAGACCACTACACAGTCTCATCAAAGGAGGGTTCCTCCTCACAGGCGAATCAAGCAATAGAGTCTCAGAGGCCCTCACCTTCTGTTTGCATCAAATTAATCAAAGTCTCAAGACGCTGGGTTTACAACCTCCTTAAATCCCACATCTCATATTTCTAAATATAGATTTGACCCCATTCTTCAAAAGAAGACTCATTTAATATAAGTCCCAGTTCCTGAGGTGGTATGCCATTCTTTATCTTACCTCATCACTCTCTCAGTTTTTTTTTATCACTGTGTTGAAACAGTACACAGAATAACCAGTGTTATAAACTGATGTGAGTAGCAGTGATGGAGTATTTCTCTCCTCTGCTCATCTTTCTGTTTCCCTTGTCCAAGTCACATTAACTCAACCTCCAAACACTTTTTCTAGGTTAAGAACTTGATTCTTCTCGTTTGTCTTTTATTTCCCTTAATCATCTAATGAACTTTCTTCAGCCATCCCTCGTGACCAACATGTGAAGCAGGGTCTGTTAAAGGATGTTACTGAAGACACTCTACTAAAAAACATTCAAGCTGTGGAGCTTACAGCCCCACCTGGTGTCACTGTATAATGCGACTTCCCAAGAGGTATCGATACTCTCTTAACTTTATGACTTAAGATTGTTTTTAGATGATGGAGCTAAAAACAAATTCAATTTGGAGACAGCCAAGAGGTGCAAAATAAGGAAAATAAAATTTAAAATATGACTTTTAATGCTGTTTGTCTAATCTTCCCAGAGAATATGGGTGCTCTAATGTCTACAAATGTACTTATGACTTAAACAAATGTGTTTGGAATTTTAACTGCCTCACAGCTACTACCTGCAAAAAAGAAAGAAATTAGAACAGTGCTTTGAAAGTATGTATTTCTCCCTAAAGATAGATGCAGTCCTACTGCATGAGTTTCCACATTCTCTGAAGAAAGAAGTGAGAAAAGTTGAATAAAAGTATTGCTTAAATTTTAAACCCATGAATTTGTCAATTTAAATTGCTGCCTTATTTCCAAGGGCATTGGGCAATGTACTTTTTGTGTTGGCCACAAGCTGAATATGATCTCCCCTTTCTTATAAAGGGATTCTGCTAAGGCTGAGAGAATATGGGTACGTGGCTCCCCTTAGTGGCCACCGAGAATGTCAACATTCAAATCAACGTTCAGAAATCAAAGTTGGGAAAAGTGATGCTTTGAGTTATCTCCAGCAAAAGCTCATTGTCTGTCTTTTTTACCACCTGGCAACAGCTGGTATATATGTGAAAATGAAACAAAAAAATAGACAGAGGGTCAGATCCAAGAGGACTTTCCTTGTATAGAAAATCAATTTCAAGTAACGAATGTCCCAAGATAAAGTTTCCAAGAACTTCTGAAGTTTAAAAAACACGGCTCGAGTTAAGGGAGCAGATAGAAGCAAGCCTTCACTCCATATACCGTTTCATTAAAAGCTTTAGGTTTAGAAAAGTAGATTAAATATTACAACACCAGGGGATAGGCTAATAACAAAATATTCCCAACCTGACAACTAACTTGAAATGGAAACAGACACAATGAAAAGTGTTTATGTGCAGAATATATTCCAGCTGAGAGTCTTCAATACCAGCAACTCCCAGGGGTTCTAGGCAGTCAAAGGGGATTGACAGCATCAGAATTTCTGGACCTTGGTCCAGGTTTCAACCATGTCCCATATACAACATTGCCTGGGTTCCCTTGAGAGTTCAACCTTCATAGCAGCCACTAAATTCAAAGCATAACTTCTGAGAACAGAAAATGCTTTGGAACAAAGATGGGAAGATAGAAGATAGATCTGCCTTCCAAATTTATAAATCTCTGTATTTATTGGTACTAGTCCGACCACAAGCACTATGCACAATAACTCACAGACACTGGTAACAGCTCAAGTAAGACATGGGAGGGAGGCTTGGCTAATCCCACTTCTACCAACAGAGCTGACTCATCAATTCTGATACCTCATCCCACCTCTTAAATATACCTCCCTAACTAATTCATGCATAACACTCTTCTTACCTTTGCTCCTTTTCTGATTTTTTCCTTCCTCCATTCTTTACTTTAACCTAGACTCTCTCCCTAAAACAGCCACCTTGTCCAAGTCACATTAACCCAACCTCTAAATGCTGTTTTTTCTAGATTAAGAGCTTGATTCCTCTCTCTTATTTCCCTGAATCATCTTCTAATGATCTTTCTTCAGCCATCTGTTATGACGAACATGTTAAGCAGAGTCTGTTAAAGGATGTTACTGAAGACACACTACTGAAAGGCATTCGAGTTGTAGAGCTTACAGACCTACATGGTGTCACTATACAACGCGACAGACCTCTCAGCTGGCACACTGTTAATATGACTCTGAATTTTTCAGATACTGAAATTGATGGTTAGAACACATGTCTTGCCAACCAACAATTACATAGAACTTGGTGCTTCTTAAAACAGAGTATTTCCCATTATTTAACAGTACCTTGAAGAGATAACACAGAAAAAGTTTTGAGGAAAGGGTTAGGTTTTTGGTACTCCTTGAGTATTGTCACCCAAATAAAAGCCACCTGACAACACATATTTGAATGTCAGTATTAGAGCATTCTATTTTTTAATTATAACTATCTTGTCTTTTACATTCTACCTTCTTTTCTTCACTTCAGTATGAATAATTATCCCTTTTTTGATAATGTCTTTTTCCTGGTTATTGTGTATAATACAAAATATGTTCTCTTTTTAAGGGTAATGTTTTCACCTGCCACCTGTCATTTAAAATTGCATCTGCAAAAAGCAAGCCTTCCTTTTAGTTTTTTTATGTTTTGTTTTGCCAGTGAAGGTTAATTGCAGTTCTGCTTCCATAGCTTCCTCACTGCTGCACAGTTAACCATGGGTTTGCTTCACTGGGAAAGGTTTATCAAAGGTCTGGAATCCAAAACAATGACAGCAATAAATACCAATTAGACTGAAGCCCTTTGCTCCTACTGCCTTCACAGGTTACAGCAGCAAATCTAGTTTTTGACTTTACTAAGACTAGCCTCTACTATAGCCATGGAAGAGGCTGGGCCTTGTTTTCAAGATCACTTTAGGATCACAAGTTCTCCTTCCTGATTGAGAGGATGATATGGAAACACTAATGAACAGGGTCCCTCTTCCCTACCTTCTCAAAACATCTCTTAAATGTCTGCAATTATATTAGGTCTTCATTGGTGAATTAGGAGGGTAAGTGACATGTGAATCTGTCTCCTACAATTTATTTTGTCACAGACTAACAATTTGAAAAGTTGAAATTAGAACTTGATCTTAGGACAGAGAACATTCAAAGCTAAGTAAAAACTGTGCATTCTTTCTACTGGGAAGAAATACTTAATGTGTGTTTCTTACCTATCTTCTATAGTTCCCTTTTTTTAAACCATTGATTTTGTAAAATAGAAAAACATGAATATAACTATAGAAAAACATTAAGATTTAGAGATACATAAATTAGCCTATTGCAGTTTATATATCTCTATATCTTTATGTTTTTCTATAGGAAGATCGAAATGCCTTGAAAATATTTAGCTATTGAAGTCAGCAGAAAATTGCCAGTGATTTTACTAAAGAATTGAAATAGCAACACAAATCCAAGCTCCAGTGACACAAATGCCAGCTACCATGACTTCGGTGTTCTATGGGAAAACAATCAAAGTTATAAAACCAACTGCTTGTCCCTGTTTATTGTGGTTACCAAATATCAAATCAAATTATAACTTCTGAAAATAAAAGGGCTGTCACTGCAGATCTGGCTTTACAGGTTACTATCTCCATGGGAAAAAAAGATACAGCAATATAAATAAAAATTCTTTAATCATTACTATCTCACCATCTTAATGAAACATTTTTCATTTTTACTTTAACTTTCCAGTCATTGTTCAGATGAACACACATTAATATAGCCATCATTATACATTTTGTCCCAAATAGTATGATCATAAACTTTTTGGTAATTTTATTCAAGATTTTAGTTTTTGTCTGGGCACATGACTCACGCCTGTAATCCCAGCACTTTGGGAGGCCAAGGTGGGAAGATCACTTGAGGTCAGGAGTTGGAGACCAGCCTGGCCAACATGGTAAAACCCTATCTCTACTAAAAATACAAAAATTAGCTGGGTGTGGTGGCAGGCATCTGTAATCCCAGCTACTTGCGGGGGCTGAGGCAGGAGAATCACTTGAACTGGAGGTAGAGGGTTCACTGAGCCAAGATTGCACACTGTACTCCAGCCTGAGGGACAAGAGTGAAACTCTGTCTCAAATAAATAAATAAATTTTTTGACTCTCCATTTGGAAGTCACAAGCTACAAGCTAAGAAATCAGTGGGTTTATCACTATACGATTGTAAGGTGCTGATATATAAGTGCTTTTTGTGGCATGGTTTTGCCTCTAACTCCCAAAATGTAGGTCCCATTTACCACAAAGGAGATCACCAAATATCAAAACTAGTTAATTAATAAGAATACAGGAAAACAAAACTCTAAACTACAGGATGCCTAAAATTCTGGTGTTTGGATCCTGCTTACCTATAGGAATGACTAATCAAGCAAACTACTGCAGTGTGCTCCGAGCTGCACCTGGTCTAAAAATGGAATTGCCTAACCATGAGATCCATTATTATTTCAGCTCTGATAAACCTGGCTAAAACAAGAAAGCAAACAAAAAACTCTTGCAATCTCTGTTTTTCCAGCACAGCAAATTCAATTCACTGAAGTGGTACAAATTGATAAGCAAGGGTTCGCACTATGAAAATAAGAAATTCACGTTTCTCGTCCAATGAGTCTTACCCTCCAGAAAGAAACAAACACCTCTAGAATGCCATCTGTGTCTTGTTTCCTCTGATTGAGAGAGCAGCTCCATCATCTCATCTATCCAGTAAAGCGTCTGGCACACTGATCTCTGGACATAAAAGCTAAGTGGCAGTGATATATGGGCTGGGTTCTTGGTAGCTCTGGAACAGCCACACATAGCTCATCTTTTTAAGAGAATGTTCAAATCATTTGCTCATACTTCATAAAATGTTTCATTTTCATCTTATCCTTTCACATTCTACTATCATTATGAATGGAGACTTATGGGCAAAAAAAAAAAGTTGGAAATAACTTTAAACTAAAATGAGGACTGCTTTTTATGCATACCTATTTCAAACTATGTCTCTCTTTTAGCCATCAAGTCGTTGCATCAAATTACACTTTTATTTAGATTATGGGAAGGTGAAAAATGAGAGAGAAGAATCTGTATGTGGATAGGTGGGAGATCTTTTTAAGGGTACATAAACTGAAGGTGAGTTCAACACTTTCTAATAAAGGGACAGAGAAATTGAGACAGTGAATCGCAAAGGAAATGCACATTAAAAGTCGGAGAAAGATTAGCATTCTTCTGTCCCTGTTTTGAGGTGATAAGTAAATAGCAGAGTAGAAGGAGCTAAGCAAAAAAACTAAAAATTTTTTGATGACAGTACAATTTTGAGTGATTCCTCAAGCACCTGACCATGAGGTACATAGCCCAGAGAAAAAGAACACTGAACCCAAAGATTTCAAATACTCCACATGGGAAATTGGATCAAAGGCATTTCCCGTATCAGCTGCCCCAAGAGTAAGTAGTAGCACTCAAAATATTGTGATATTAGGGTTCTATGCATATTTACTACCTCTGTATTACCTGTTAACTTGATCCTTGTTCTATTAAACTTTTTTTAAATTAACAATTATTTGTAACAAGAACTCAAGAAATAGAAAAGTTATTTAAAAATTTGTTCAGCAGTTACTGTCAAGAACACAGAGAAGTCTATCCTGAGAAGATGACATTTCTGAGTTAAGAAATCTTAAGTCCATTTTGGATCTGATAAAAAAAAATAACAATTTTATAGAATTTTACTTTTTAGCTAAAATGTATAATATCCTTAAATTGTTTTCAATTAACTTTTGAGTTACTACTGAAACCTTGAGGTTCCATTTATTGTATATTTATCCACTTTGGTTAATATTATAAAATATAATAAATGTACTAAATTTTATGTACAAAATGTCAAACTATAATAAAAGTATTTTAAATATTTTTAATATTATTACTCTTATAATCAGATATAAATGATATTACTGAAGAATAGAAATGGCTTGTTCCACCTGATTCATCAATTTTTTTTTCTACTTATGGAAAAAATAAGAGAATGTACTAGTTATTATATGGAACTATAAAATCATATAATGGACTGTCTATGTTCTAATTATATTCTACATTTAATAAGTCCCCCTCAAAATATCTGTTTGTCTTTAAATGCACCATATTTAAAATAAGGTTAATAATACCCACTTCACAGGAGTGTTTTGAACATTAAATGAGACTGCTCACAGAGTGCCTTGAATAATTCCTAATACAAAATGACATGTAATGCATCACATTGATTCCACTTCTCAAAGACAACATACTTTGGTCACAAAACAGCCAAATTTACTGGACGTTTTCATAGGATATCTTTTGTAAACAACCCTAAATGCCTATAACCCCTTAATTAAGGGTTTTTCTTTTCCCTTTTGCCACTGAGTTTGATTTTTTATGAGATATAAGATATGAGATAACTATGTGAGATATAATTTACTTGCCATAAAGTATGCCCATTTAAAATGTAAACTTGAATCAGTTTTGACAAGCATGTGCATCCATGTAACCACCACCACAGTCAAAATAACAATATTGACATTTTGCCCCAAAAGTTCTCTGGTACCCTTGGTAGTCAATTCCCCTGCCACTGGTCTCCTCCCATCATTGCTCTACTTCCTATCACCATAGACTAGTTTGTTCTACAATTTCATATAAATTGAATTATGCACTATGTACTTTTTTGTGTCTGGTTTCTTTTGTTCAGGATAATGTTTTTAAGATTCATCCCTATTGTAAGTTTGTTCATTTTATTTTTTGCCAAGAGATATTTTAGTATATGGATAAACCATAATGTATTTATTCATTCTTCTGTTAATAACGTCTGAGCTACTTCTAGTTTTAAATGTGAATAAATCTGAGTAAAGTTCTGCTTTTAATCTCATAATGAATTAAGTTTTAGGCTATTATAAAGGTTCCTGCACAGATCTTTGTGTGATCATATGTTTTCCTTTTGCTTTGGGTAAATACCTAGGAGTGAATTATGAGTCTTGTAGTAATTATATATAAAACTTTGTATGAAACTTTCAAACTGTTTTCCAAGTGATTGTATTGTGTTATTCAGGCATCTCCAAACTTTTTACACAGGGGGCCAGTTCACTGTCCCTCAGACCATTGGAGGGCCGCCACATACTGTGCTCCTCTCACTGACCACCAATGAAAGAAGTGCCCCTTCCTGAAGTGCAGTGGGGGGGGCTGGAAAAATGGCCTCAGGGGGCCGCATGTGGCCCGCGGGCCGTAGTTTGGGGACGCCTGGTGTTATTCTTTCACCAGCAATGTATAAAAGCTCTATTTGCTTTCATCCTTGTCAACACTTGGTATTGTCTGTCCTTTTATTTAGCCATTTTATAATAAGCATAAAATAGTTTCTCATTGTGGTTTCAATTCTGTATTTTCCTATAACTAATAATACTGAGCATTTTTTCATGTGTTTATTGGCTATTTATAAACCTTCTTTTTTGAGATGTCTATTCACATTTGTTGCTAGGCTTTTAAGCTTTTAATTGAAATTTTAAAATTATCTGATTTCTTCTGAATATCTGGGACAATACCTGCGGATCATTTTCCTTGCTGGTGGTTTCAGGGTCTAAAAAAGCTCCTGAGTCAAATTTAACTAGTATTTAATATCTCAGTTTTATTAAATGCAATGCTACACAATGGGATAGAGCATGGAAGAGCAAGAGAAATATTGAAAACTGGACCCAAAGAGAAGCTGAGACAGAAAATTAGGAAAAGCAGCAGAATTGGTGGTCAGGAGGATCAGGAGAAAATCAGGCTTTAAAAATCAGTTAAGGAGAAAATTTCAGAACAAAAACAATGAGCATCAAGTGTAAAGTAATGTTCTTTTACAAAGTACTAAGTGTTTCTGTAGAGTCAAGCATGAAAATTCAAAGAAGCAAAAGAATATTGAACAAATACGAAAATGTCACCTTCATAACCTTCCATCTTGTTTTGAGTTTGATACTTTAATAATATGATGAGGTGTTGCTGACTTCTCATCCTTACTGAGAAAGCTGCCTCTAGTTAATAGAACAAGAAGTGAGGTTCAGGAATTGTGGCTTTTACTCTTTGATATGTTTGTGATGAAAACCTTGTAATCTTGCCAAAATGCTTCATCTTTCTGCATCTCAATTTCCCTAACAATTATATATAAACACCTTGAATGATAGAAGCTGGATCCTTAATCTTTCACACAATTAAGAGCAAACAAACAACAAAACAATTAGTGCTAATACCATGAGCCCCAGAAATCCTCACAGACGCTCCAATGCTAAAGATTGCCCAGAGTTGTTCTGTGTTAGATGTGTGGTCTAACCAGAGAGACTTAATGTGAATGCTGTCTTGACAAAAATTTAATAACATGTGTGAAGCACAAGATTCAGTGTTGAAGAATCCCCTCCCAATATGCTTGCCTTCAGCACTGCCACATCAGAAAAGCAGACATGTGACCCCAACAAGCTGGCTCCTGGTATTATTGATTTTCTTTCTTCTCCATTTTTGAATCCCATTTCTGTGAGCCTTTATCAGTCACAAAACACAATGGCTTAGGAGAAGGGGAAGAGTTATCCTTACAGCCTAATGACAGGTGCTTCTCAGCTGCCTTAAGGGAGAATATGAACACTTTTTTCTGCACCTTTCTAGGGAAAGAATTATTAGAGAGACTTTGTTTCAACAAGTGCATATGGAATGCCCACTATGGACACTGCAGGAGCAGGCAAAACTTGCCTTGATTTTCTATTACATTATTTTCCTTTTAGGACAAACATGCTAATATTAATACCATTGATTGGAAGAGAGTAAAGAGAATGCAAGATGTCTCAACATGTCTTCATTGATATTTCACTTATATTGCTGTGTCTGAGGAGAACATTTGTGTTACTATAGATATTTTCATTACAGACTAGGGAAAAAGGAAATATCTACATTATTATCATTTATAGATAAAGAGAAAACAAAAGCAGACATCCTAAAATTTACAGCAAAGAAAAATGATTTTGCAACAAAAAAATAAACTGACATAAAAATGGGCAAAATGCAGTGATAAGATCAACAATTTGAAAAAATTAACAATGTAAAGTAATTAATTTTTTACTATAGATAAGTCTTCAAATTTAATCAACTGCACCCCATTAAAAAAGGATAAAGAGGTATCAGTGCATGGGCAATTTAGAGAAGAGGAAACCAAAGGGTTAATAAGAAAATGAAGACATGTTCAAGCTCATTATTAATCAGAAATGCAAATTAAAACCACATTGAAGTTTCAGTCTATACTATATAGACTAGCAAAAGCCATAAAGCCATAACAAGCCAAATGTTAATGGGAATGTGATGATACAGGGCATGCATGGTGGGCACTACTGGTGGGAGACCATCAGCCAGCCTGTGGAAGAGTACACTGGCAGCATCCAATGGAGTTATGTATTTTCCTGGAGTCTGTCACACCAACATCCCAACAGATGTATAGGTAGGAAAGCATGAGGATGTTCATTGTGGTGTTGCTGATGATGATGGGGAGTGGATGTCTTTCCTTAGGGGAGTGAATAAATACAATATGGTGACCATTATGAAGTTCTATGCAGCAGCTGGAAGGGACACACCAAATAGAATGCTGAAAAACATTTGCAAAGAAGAATGACTGTAGCACAATGCCACTTACATAAAATGTCACTTATGTAAAATTTTTAAAATACACACATTAACAACAAAATACATTTAAAAGAATACATACATTCAGAAGGATACACATTAAATATATTAAAATGATTGCCCCTTAAAAAGGGGAAATGTTAAATAGAAATGAAAATAAGAGTAAATAAAAAAAATAAAGCAAGAGAGTGGCTTTGGAGGAATAATGATGGTAGACAAGACCAGAAAGAGAAACCAAGGGGCAAGGGAAGGGAAACAGTAAGAGAGGAAGAGTACTACCTTTAGAAAATAACCAGAATAATTCAGTATTGCCTTCTTGTTTTCTCTGTACTCTTTGTTGTAAAAGTAGCAGACTTTTAGACAAACTGTAAACTTTTTTTTAATAGGGAAAGAAACAAGTTTTCTTTGAAATGTAAGGATAGTGACCGGGAAGGGTTTTGATCATATTCCTAGGATTCATGTTGCCACACTTGTGGCAACCAGCAGAACAAGAAATAGAAATATTGTAATAGCTGACAAAAATAAAACAGCCTAAAATAAGCCCCTACACACTGTTAGAAAGCAAACTTGCAATGAGTAAGGCTAGAGCTCATAGTAAATCCAATAGTGGAAATACTAGGAAAGGATCACACCCCAAAAATCTTAACCAAATGCCAGTTTCCTGGATATAGCATTACAAGTATATTTTGATCACTGCAGTGTAATATTCTTACCTTTTTTTAAGTATAAAAATTCTCTGGAAATCTTTAAGAAAATAATAATGATTGAATCTTACCTTAGAGAGTATGCAAATAAACTTAGGCTTGGATGAGGAATTAAAATATTTTTAAAACTTCTGTTTTCTATAGTCTTTATCTTTGATTTGGGAACAACCTGAAAAACATCAGTTGTCTAACGAAGGAAGTTTAAGAGCAGCATGTCAGCTCCTCCATTTCAGAAAGGGTTAACGACTGCTCTAGGGGGAAATGGGATTCCCTGTTCAAACAGTTTTACAAACTAAGAGTTAAGCAAAAGTCTGTGTTTCATAAACTACAGGACTTGTCAGAGCCTACGTTATGTTAGCATGCACTGTGAATAGTCCAGATGTGTAGGACACAGCATTTCCTATCTTATATCCCTACAGACTCCATTTACTGTAAAACTCTTTGGGAAACTAATATTATTCCACACACACTTCCAGAAATGCCCCTCTAGGTCAGGAGTTACCATATCTGGTTCACCATCAAAATCACATGGAGATATCTCCAGATACAGATAGTGATAGAGATATATAGATATAGACTGTAGGTCCCATCAAGACCAACAGACTCAGAATTTCAGGTGGAGATGGGGAGGAGAGTACTGGAAGCCCAGAAATGTGTGTTTTTAGTGAACTTTTCAGGTAATTTTGTTAATTGACCAAATTTGGGTATCATGCAAGACTTAATGGAGCATACAACATTATTTTCTGGTATGAAAGTCCCAAAGGTCTTTGTATGGTTTTAAACTTTAATAACTTCAGAAGTATAATGCTATGCTACACACTTAGCAAAAAACACTTGGAAGGTTAATTAAATTTTCTAAGTATTGTCATGTTTCTTGTTCCAGTTTAACATAACCACTCTCTTGTGCTATGGTCAATATTCAAACTTTGCAGAAACAAAGGCATTGCATTTGTAACCTGAGTTTTAATATATCCAAAGAATGAGGTACTGAATCATACACAGTGGTTGTGATGTGACCTCACAAGAGTTTAATAGAGAAAGATCGGTTTAGTGAGGTGGCAAGGAAACGGACTTTCTGTACCAGAAAGGGTGGCACGAAAATAAAATCAAATTAAAAACTTGCTTTTTATTATTTACTTTATTTACTTATGTTGTTACTTCAACAATCTGCTGTTGTACCTGAAGTAAATAACTTTTCACGTTTATGATGACTATTTTGAAGAATAAGAGGGCTCAAGCTGTTTTCCAAATTATCAAATTAAATTTTCATTTGCTGTAACTGTGATGTGCAGATATACACTTAAGAAAAGCAGCAATCTGTGAACTGATTATAATTCTTATATCAATGAGATAGTCAATTAACAAAAATAATTAATCCTCAACCATTTCAGGTAAACAGGAAATTGCAATTTTAATTTAACTAACCTTGCAGGGAGAAGTTTATAGAAAAAGATACTTAAATACAACTCTTTAAGTAATGGTAATAAAATAAAGCAATTTTAATTTCCATAACTACACTTTAAAATTACGATTTTTATAAGTTTATAAGCATTTGTATTTCAGATCTTATTAAATTGTGCTTTAATTTTAACTTAAATTATGGGATCCTGTATGAGTCAAATATATAAAACCCATATATCCATGCTAGTATAAAAACATAATTTATAGTTGCATACTATTAATTCATTTAGGGAGATGGCCATTACTCAAAAAACATTTGCTGACTGTCAACTTTATGGCTGGAACTGTTTGAGATAGAGTTTGTAGCTAAAGAAACAGATGAAGTCCCTGTCCTTATGCTGCTTATATTCGACTTAGGGAAGTCAAATGGTAAACAAAGAGTTAAAACATAGACATGTCAGATACTGACAAGTTACATGAAGGACGGTAAAACAAGAAAGGAGCATAGACAATTCCCTGGGAGGCTGGGGGAGTTGCTGTTTTATATAAGATGATTAAGTCCTTCATGATAAAGTGACATTTGAACAGAAGAGTGAAGGAAAGAAAGAAGCACATGTTATTATCTGAGGAAAGTCAGTTCCAGAGGGAGGAAACCATAGTGCCTTAAAGACGTGTGCTTGACAGGCTGAAAGAACAGCAAGGGGCCAGCATTCTTGGAGCATAATGAGAGATGGAGCCAAGCAGTGGAACCTTTGAGGGGTTTGGAGCTGAAGAGTGGCATGACCCAATTTACATTTTAAAACAAGAGACTGGCCGGGAACTGAGGCACATGACTATAATCCCAACACTTTGGGAAGCTAAAGTGGGAGGATCTTTTGAACCCAGGAGGTAGAGGGCACAGTGAGCCATGAAAGCGCCACTGCGCTCCAGCCTAGGTGACAGAGCGAGACCCTGTCCCACTCCCCCCAAAAAATAATAAAATCAGAAATAAGAAGAGAGACAATCACAATCATCCTGGGACAGACAGTGGTGATGTAGACCGTGTGGTAACGATGTCTGTAGCCAAAAGTGGCTCCACAAGGGTAAGTGGTGGACGAGATTTGGGTTATGAAAGAAAAAGAAAACTAAAAGATCATTTTGGACCTGAGCCACTGAAAATTTGGAGTTGGCATTTGCTGAAACAGGAAAGACCTCCAGAGGACTAGGGATGGGAGAGTAGAGGTGATAAATCAGGGGTTCAGCTGAAGTTTCAGGTGCTTAGGATACACCTCCAAACTTGATTTCTAGCGTAGGCAGTTTGATATTGCGCTGGCATTTCAAGGAGAGGGTGTAGCTAGAGATAAAGCTGAGCTTTGTCAGAGCACAGTTAATATGAAAAGACCCTGCTTGTGGAGTATGTGTATATAGTATATAAAAGAGGGAAGAAATAAGAGGAACCCTAATGTTTGGAGGTTGGGGAGTGAGTAGAAACTCTCAAAGACACTGTGATATGTGGAAATTAAGAGACAGGGGAGCTCATACTCTCCGTGCATCTGGGTTTCTTAATGCCTTCCTCAGATACCTATGGAGGTACCAAGATTAATTATAAGATGATGTAATTCTTATATATCCAAAACCTAATGGGATATATAAAATATAATTTTATCTTCCTCTCTCTCTGATGGATGAGGATATAAGTGAAAAATGAACAAGCTGACATGGGTGATTAAAAAAAAAATTTAGGTCAGATCACAAACTCAATCTTGATTCCTGACAGCTCTATCTCCTATGCCTTCTGTGTATGAAGAACTATCACATTTCATGTTCATCCTGAAAATTCGGTGATACAAGGAGAACTCAAGAAGGCATCTCAAATTATCAAAGCAAATTCACATTCACTGTAATTGCAACGTGCTTTATACTTTTAAGAAAAGCAGCAATGCATGAACTGCAGAATTGTAATTCCTACATAAACGAGATACTCAATTAACAAAAATGCGCCCATTCCTCAATCAATAGAGGTGAGAAATTAAAATTCTCGTTTAAATAAACTTGTAGAGAGTAATAGACATAGAAAGATACTTAAGTAAAACAGTTTAACAATGAAAATCAATGTTTTTTTTTTTTTTTTTTTTTTTTTTTTTTTTTTTTTTTTTTTGAGACAGACTCTTGCTCTGTTGCCAGGAGCCAGGCTGGAGTGCAGTGGCAGTGGCATGATCCTGGCTCACAGCAACCTCTGCCTCCTGGGTTCAAGCAATTCTGCCTCAGCCTCCTGAGTAGCTGGGACTACAGGCACATGCCAGCATGCCCAGCTAATTTTTGTATTTTTTAGTAGAGACGGGGCTTCACCATGTTGGCCAGGATGGTCTCAATCTCTTGACCTTATGATCCACCCGCCTCAGCCTCCCAAAGTGCTGGGATTACAGGCGTGAGCCACTGCGCCCAGCCATGGTGATCGTTTTTTAGAAAAAACACACTAAGTCTTCACAATATAAATGCATGTTTTTCTTCTTATGTTATGGTTATGTTATAATTTACTAGAAAATAAATGAAATGTATCAGACAGTGATCCTTAAAGATTTAAGAAGCATTTCAAAGTGACCAATCCAAAGTGTGCAGGTTGACTATCTACCTATAAGGAGTGACTTGCAGAGCATCAAGAAATATGAAGAATGCAAAGTATAAAAGAAAGTGGATGAACTTAGACTTTGGTTGGATGGGGACTTATTAGCTGTGCTACCATTGATAGGTGAATTTACCTATCAGAGACCTTTCTTGTAAAGCAAGGTCACTCTCTCTATCAGAGTTGTTGCAGGATTATATAAAACCATTCATTTATTCATGAATTCTTACTGACCTTTAAATATGTTTCAGGATGGTGTTAGACATTGGTTGTGAGAAGAAAAGATAGGATCATTGGATTCTGTATGTGTCTCTATAGTTGAGTAGACAAGGAGACCCAAGATATTTGAGCTGAAGTAATACATGAGAAAGCTATTGGGACATATTAGGAATGCAAAACATACGTAGTTTATCTTCTCAATTTTGTACTCAAAATTTTTCACAAATAACTAGATGCGATAATTTGTTTTAAATCACCATCTAATTTTGACATGAAGACCTGATTTCAAAAAAACCTTTTTCAAATTCAGATTAGAAATTACTGTGAAGAGAATAATGGAAGAAACTAATAGTTTGGGAAAACACACTATTATTTTTAATCCTCAAAACAATCCAATAAAGTTAATACTGTTAATAGTCTCATTTTAGAATTGGGAAAACTGAAGCTCAGAGAACCAAATGATTTTTCTAAAGTCATATAGCTAAAATGTAGTGAAGTTCAAGTTTGAGCACAGAACTAACTCTAAAGACATTTCTTTGCCAATTACCACCAGGGGTAGATTTGCCACAGCTAAATGTTGCTTAAGCTCCAGGGCCCCTTAGCCATATGAGATCCTCCCCATTCCCTTAGAAGGCTTTAAGCAATGTGGATAAAGAATGACAGAATTCCATCTCATTATTGTAATGTCAGCCTTTGAGAGGCTGACGCAGGTGGCTTGGGATGCCTGAGCCCAGGAGCTCAAGATCAGCATGGGCAACATAGTCAGGTCCCATCTCTACAGAAAATTAGCTGGGCATCATGGCACACACTCATAGTCCCAGCTACTCTGGAGGCTGAGGTGGGAAGATCACCAGGAAGTTGAAACTACAGTGAACTGTAACTGACCTACCACACTCTAGCCTAGGTAACACAGACCCTGTCTAAAAAAAAAAAAAAAAAAAAAAAGAGAGAATGTCGCTAATCCAAAGAGATTTAACATTCGTCCCTGCATAAGGAAATTTCACAAGCCTGTAAATTTATCATAACCATAAACATTTACATGTTTACATAAGAGCAGTTACAAATTGTGAAGTGAAAAAGAAACTTTTCTAAAATAGCAGTAGTATTTGATTCATTATGCAAGAGGAAAGACAAAATTAGCTTTCCATTTTCTCTCTGGAGATTGATATTACAATATTGCCATCATAATGAAGAGGCAATCAAAAAATATGCTGACAAATGTATAGGGAAAGGATAGTTAAAATGTGTGACAGTTAATTAAAATAATTATGCTATTTTTCTAGATTTTGTAATGTTTGCGATATTTGTTAACTTGTGAAAGTTTGTCATTTAAAATTTTTTTCATTTTAAATAAATATTTTCCTTTGTACTTAATTTTGTATTCTTTTTCTAAATGAGGGCCCCTCAAATTGTATAAAATTCCAGTGCCGCAAAACCCAGCTTCTTGATTACTACCTATCAAATCCCCAGCTTCTTGACAAAGAACAGGTCCACTAAGAAACAGAGCAGCAGATGGCCAGGTATGTGGCAAAGGAGGGATACTCTCTCTCTCCGGGTTGGCCCACCTAAAAGGATCTGGAAAATGAGCGACTCCTATGAACCAGAGTAGAGCTGGAGACAAGTCATTACCTTGGGGAGAGCATCTATCAAAGGACACAGGACAATGAGAAAGGAAGTGACTGAGTGAAAACACAAACACACACACCACACACACACACACACACACTCCACAGTTCTTTTTCATAGTCTAGACTGTATTCTACCATCTTTTGCTATTTAGATCACATTCTACAGTTCCTAAATACCTCATCTTTGGCTGGAGAAATACTTTGTTTACATACATTTTCAGAGACTGGCTTATATTACTTTGAGTACTTAATTGGGGGCAGATCATAGAAAATCCAATAACAAGAAAGAATCCTAGGAATTCTTTAGCCCTGGCTTCATTTTACTGCGAAAGAAACTTGACTCACTCAAGGCCACACAGCTCACTGGAGACAAAAGCTCAATCAATCAATCAATCAATCAATCAAATATAACTGAAAATCTCTTCTGTGTTTAAGGCATTTGGAAAGGGAGAAATAGTAATTAATTAAAGTGTTAAGAAGTTAAAGGACATTTTTAAAACCAGAAGCAAAAGAAATCAATAGAGTGTAGGCTGGAATTGGTAATGCTCTTGGGATAAACTACAAATATAGGTATTTCTGTCAATATTTCTGAAAATTTTACCATTTGAGCTTATCTGAGTCCTTATTGAATAGAGATATTAATATACCTCTCTTCCTTGCCTCTTTTTTTTTTTAGGTTGTCTGGTTTAGTAGTTTCTTACTATGATTGCTTTTATCTAGCAAATTATGCTTCTCCCAGCTACTCAAGAGGCTGAGGCAGGAGAATCACTTGAGCCCAGGAGGCAGAGGTTGCAGTGACAAGATTGTGTCATTGCACTCCAGCTTGAGCAACAAAAACAAAAACACAAGATAAAAAAAAAAAATTGCTCCATTCCATATTACCTCCTATTTCCCACTCTATCCACCCCACCTCATCCCTCGGAAAAAAAAAAAAAAAAAAAAAAAAAAAAAAACTTAAAAATTCATCTTTTGAAACAGAATCCAGAGTACATTAGCTTTCTTGTTATGCCATAGCTGTCTGAAAGTTGTGAGGAAAACTCTAAAAGAGATTATGGTTCTTCCTTTTTTATTGTTGTTGTGTTTCTGGCCACTCATTTTTGGGTTTTCGAAAACCAAAGAAAGAATAAGCCACTGAATGGACAGACAGACAGTTGCTCGAAGCTAGATTATCAGTAGCTTAAGTAGTAATCCTTTAAGTGTATTGCCAAACATACTGAAAAGAGACCTGAAATACTCTCGACTGAAAAAAAGCTGAGGTGATATAGTAACAGCACACCGCAAACTGTTCTTCTGAACGCCTGAGACTTTAAAATGCTACTTTCATCTCCTTAAAAGGTACATAAAAGACAGCAAAGTTTGGAGCAGGCGTCCCCAAACTACGGGCCCGTGGGCCGCATGCGGCCCCCTGAGGCCATTTATGCGGCCCCCGCTGCACTTCAGGAAGGGGCATCTCTTTCATTGGTGGTCAGTGAGAGGAGCACAGTATGTGGCGGTCCTCCAACGGTCTGAGGGACAATGAACTGGCCCCCTGTGTAAAAAGTTTGGGGACGCCTGGTTTTGGAGCCTTCCTTCATGGCATATGTTCCTTTTTTTTTTTTTTTTTTTTTCAACTGTAGCTTGAATTATTAGAAGTTTTTCATTGCAATAGAAAAAAAATTTTCCTCCACAATGCAAAGTGTGACAACATAAAAACTACAGTAATTCCCTGAAATTATAAATGAATCCATTTTAGCTGCATTTTTCTTTGCTTTACCAAAAGATAGAAAACTGTGAGACTGTACACTACTCCAGTTAGACATACTGGCCTATATCATTAAGATTTCAAGGCAAGAAACTCTCAACAGAATTATAAATTTCAACTCAAAGCAGAATTGATTTCTTTTTAACTTTTATTTTAGGTTCGGGGGTATATTTGCAGGTTTGTTACGTGGGTAAATGGAGTGTTGCTGAAGCCTGGTGTATTAATAAACCCATCACCAAGGCAATGAGCATAGTACCAAATAGGTAGCCTTTCAACCTACCTACCCCTTCCCAACGTCCCACCTCGAGCGGTCCCCACCTCCTATTGTTCCCATCTTTGTGTTCATGTGATTGCAATGGTTAGCTCCCACTTAAAAGTGAGAACATGTGGTATTTGATTTTCTCAAAACTGAGCTAAAAAAAATTACCTTGTAAATGTCAAAACGTCGGCAGAGCAGTAAACAAACACCTTTGCCAAAATTCCACTTGGGAAATAGATGTGATGATTTTTTTTTTTTTTTTTTTTGGTATAAAAATAGAAACAGGCTGAACATAGTGGCTCATGCCTATAAATCCAGTACTTTGGAAGGCCGAGGTGAGTGGGTCACCTGAGATCAGGAGTTTCAGACCAGCCTGGCCAACATGAGACTGAAGCAAGAGAATCGCTGGAACTTGAAAAGCGGAGGTTGTGGTGAGCCGAGATCGCACCACTGCACTCCAGTCTGGGCAACAGAGTGAGACTCTTGTCTCAAAAAAAAAAAAAAAAAAAAAAAAAAAAATAGAAACAGCAATAGAAAATAGGTAACTTAGATTTTTTACAGCTTTTAAAACTTCTTTGTTTTTAATTTTTATGGATGCATAATAGTTATACACATTTACAGAGAACGTGATATTTTGATAAGAGCATACAATGTGTAATAATGCAATTGGGTTAATTCAGGTACCCATCACCTCAACCATTTATCATTTCTTTGTGTTAGGAACATTCCAACTGCCCTCTTTTAGTTATTTTTATAAATCATCCTTAACTATAGTTACCTTATTGCAGCTGTACACTAGTTTTTTAGAAGCATGATAAATCTTGTGTATGTTTCTTCTGAAGATAAAGGCAAAAACCACAGAGCTATTTATATACTGTAATCTCCTCTCGTCTTTCTTTTATTTCACCTTTTTCTGCATTTGGTGAATAAAGGAAGCATTAAAAATCTGAAACTGGTAAGTTTTGGGGGTTTTTGTTAATTTGTACGTTGTTTTGTTCATTTGAGGGTTTTGAAAAGGGGTGTTGTTTGTTTGTTTTGAGACAGTCTTGCTCTGTCACCCACGCTGGAGGACAGTGGTGTGATCTTGGCTCACTGCAGCCTGAACTTCCCTGGGCTTAGGTGATCCTCCTGCCTCAGTCTCCCATGTAGCTGGGATTACAGGCATGCACCACAACACTTGGCTTTTTTGTATTTTTAGTAGAGACGGTGTTTCACCCTGTTAACCAGGTGGGTCTTGATCTCCTGACCTCAAGTGATCCACCCGCCTCAGCCTTCCAAAATGTTCTTTGGTTTTGTTTGTTTGTTGTTTGTTTGTTTGCTCTGAGACAGACACTCTGTCACTCAGGCTGGAGTGCAGTGGCATGATCAGGTTTCACTGTAACTTCCACCTCTCAGACTCAAGTGATCCTCCCACCTCAGCCTCCCAAGTAGCCGGGATTACAGGTATGCACCACCCTGCCTGGCTTTTTTTTGTATTTGTTTGTATAGAGGGGGTTTTGCTATCTTGCCCAGGATGGTCTCAAACTCCTGGACTCAAGCCATCCAGAGCCATCTGCCTCAGCCTCCCAAAGTACTAGGATTACAGATGTGAACCATGGTGCCCAGCCTGCAAATATTATTTTTAATTAATATACATTTATTGTAACAAATTCAGAGAATACATATGTATACATCAGAAAATAAAGGCCCCATTCTTCCTCTATCTCCTTTCCTTAATATGTATCCTTTTTGTTTTCTATGCATGTATAGTATATGTAACTATATAATGCATATGTAATTGAATATTCATTTATTCTAACTTTCAAGTATTTTTAAACTTACTCAAAAAACTGTAAGAAAGTCACAGCACCAGAGACACAAAACATTTTTTGATCCAAAATGAGTAACTGTTCAGTAAGTCCAATCCAAGACGTATAGAGCCAAGTACAATTCTACATTCTTCCAGGCAATTTTTGCAGAAATTAGATTCGTATAACTTGCCAGGTAAAAACAATCATAGTAAGAACCATGGAAACCACTAAACCAAAAAACTTAAAAAAAAAAAAGACGCAAGGAAGAGAGTATATTAATATCTCTATTCAGTACAGACTCCAATAAGCTCAAATGGTAAAATTTTCAGAAACATTGCCAGAAATATCCATATTTGCAGCTTATCCCAAGAGCATTACTGATTCCAGCATACATTCTACTGACTTCTTTTGCTTCTGGTTTTAAAAATGTCCTTTAACTTCTTAATATTTTAGTTTAAAAAGAGCTACATTTTAATTAAAAAAGAATTCCTTTAATATCAATGCTGTTATGTGCAATGTATCACCTAATGCTGTTTCTAAAGTATTTGTGATTTTTCTTCTCTTTCATTTATACCAATAATCTGAGTGTGACGCAAATTAACAATTCCCATATTACTTGTCTGTGTGTCATTGATGCAGCAACTGCAGTCACTGGGTTTCTCAGTGACTGTGAGTGATTTAGATTGGATTTACATTGTATCAGCATCCAAGTGCTGATTGCTAAAACTGGTCAGTGTGGTTGGATGTGGTAGGTTGATTCACTGAGATCCTAAATCCCTTCCAGCCAGTGGTATGTTGGTAAATGGTTAACAACCAGTTCCATGGGGTGAGGCAAAGGCCATCCCTGATTTGCAGCATTTTCCAGTTCCTATGGAATAAATATCATCGCCAGTTTGGAAGTATCAACACGAAGTCACTGACTTCAGAGTTGGGAAGAGATGTGCACTTTCAGCTCTTGAGAGCCTATACAAGCTGCCTCCAGCATATTACTTCATAGAGATGTTAAAAATGTAACCTAGAAATGCAGTGGCATCCAAACTTTTCCTCCCAATAGCAACACTAATGATTACCCGAAAAACTAAAAGAACCCCAGTCAATATCCTCCCTTTCCCTCTTCCCATTACATCTCGCTCTCTTTTGGAACACTGAGTCTAATGAGTCTAATGGTCTAATGGCTCAGCTAAGCTTTTGAGCTTAAGCCTCTTCTGTTGAACCTATGAATTAAAATCTTCTCTCCACTTTGCACATTTGACAATACCATGGTTTTTTTAAAAATAAAAAAGAGAAAAGGAAACATAAAGGCATTTTCCATGGTTGTTTTTTAAGCCCAGAGCAGTAGATGTTTATTTCCTAGCAGCAGGACTAGAGTCAAGAGGAAGGCTAAGTAATTATATTTATTCCCTAAGGAACATTTTCAACATGCGAAGTTGTCATGCTAGAAGCCTGCTACCAAAATTCTTTCACACCTCTTCATTTTTACAATCACCACAAATGGCTTCACATAGTAGGTGCACAGCTAAGTGCCTGGCACAGAGAGATCATGGGCACATGTCTGTTGAATAAATATGTGAACATTCATCTCCTCTCTCAATCCTCTGTTACTCTTGTGATACCCTTTTATGGACAGCTCCTAAAATGAAGTATGTGTTAATATAAGATAGTTGTACCAGCATAATATATTCTCAGCTATTTTACTGTATAACTAATATGGAGATCAGTGATGGAAGAGAATATCGTTGAAATACTTCTGAATTTAGCAGTGGAAGAATGAACTTGCTAAACTGTGGTTAAAGGAAAATACTGCATTTCTGAAATTGCCCAAAATTGTTGCTGCCTGTGCTCTCACTATTCCTCCAAACTTCAAGGGCCCCATTCATAGGGCAGAGCCTGCTTGTACTCCAGAAGGCCAAGTGAGCGACTAGAAAATGGTAGTAAATGAAAGCACCTGGCTCAGAGTTGCATTCTATAAATACTGGGTGTGTGTGTGTGTAAGAGTGTGTGTGTGTGTGTGTGTGTGTGTGTATGTATGTGTGTGTGTGTATTTTAACTTTCTGCTTTTACAATACTTTCCCTGCTGTTTTTCCATCAATAGCTCTATAATCACAAGTTTGCCCTGCCATAATCGCTATCAGGAACCTGGCTTCTGCTGGGGAGCAGTAGCAACCAGTTCCGTATTTTCATGTGTTTAAATAAATGTAGATCTGTTCTTCCTTGAGCTGATGTGAAAAATAAGGATTTTTGAGGAAGACTCAATTCAATAATTTCATGGGTTACATTATAAATACACAAAATTATCCCAAGTCGTATCCTTTTATTTTGTAAGCTGCATTACAATAATTATTTCCAACTATTTTCTTTGGAAATAGACTGATTTTAAATATATTACCATTTTGTAGTCTCTGATTGGCTAACTTGACTTTTAATTCAGAGATTTATATGGTAGCTAAATACATGTAGCAAGAATGTTTACTGTTATAAAGAATAAATGAGTAAATGAATGAATGATGTAAGGTCCAAATCACTATTGTGGAATCTAAATGCGTATTGATATCCAGTCCAATTGAAAAGCACTCACTTAGAACACATCTCATTGCTAGCTTGGAAATTGACTACACTTGATATATTTCATTCAACCCTGCATCTTGTTAGAAACCTGAAAATATGTTATTTTTCAACTGCCAAACCAAATCTTTATAAACTTTATGGTTATAGTTGTCATAGTAAAACCAAGTATTGTTCTTTCTGATGCGCTTTCCCAAGAAAATTTAAAAATTTCTGAATTAAATCTGTTTATATCATTGTGTCTTCTTAAAAATTCAGTAATTTCCTTCAGAATTAAAAGTTTCAAACATAATTCTAAGAAGGCAGTTTCCCTATTGTTGGCATGACTATTCTGTTAGCAAAAAAAAAAAAAAAAAAAAAAAAAAAAAAAAAAATGCAAATGGCCTGTAGAGGTCCTTCCAATCCAGTAGCTACAAACCTCCACAGAAAATATCGCATCTTAAGTAATCTGACAAGTTACAGGGAAAGAGAAAAACTACTGCCCTCCTAGACAGTAAGAGCTGTATTTCAAACATTTTTCTTCCTATTTGTCCCAGAAATTAATTTCTCAATAGAAGAAGACAAATCCAACTAAAGTCAACTGCCTTTTCCTGTGTTTGGTCGTATACTAACCTGTAACTTACAGTATGTTCAAGATTCGTTCCTTCTTTTCTTTCCTCAGTAGACACAACTGAACAATTGGTTCTATCCAGTGACTAAAAATTAATGTTTAGAATACAAAATAAAATTCTACTTATCAATTAAAAATAATGTTGTGTTCAAAAAATTTTACTAAACACAGAAACTCATGTTTTCAATAGTAAACACTTATTCGGTATCTACTATTTGGCTGTTTTTCTTTTTAACTTTAGATTCAGTACTATTGTTGCTCTCAGAAAACTGGCTAGTAAGGACTGTCTGCAAAATCCCCAGTGTAGCAATAGCAGAGCTGAGATCACTTTACCCAACTTGTGTCAGCTATTCCTCATGACAAGAGTGCCAGCAGGGTGCGGCAAACTTACAGTCATATTAAGAGGAGGTTTAATCCTCTTCTTCCCCAATATTAATATAATGCAGCAGTTTCTCTTTCCACAGGGTGCAATTAATATTCATTTCTCATTCAAACAGCTGAGACACAACACTACTATTAGGCAGCGTTTCTGCAACAGCTGAGTCATCTATTTCAATTTGGTGTCAATTAGGCTAATTAGTGGTTAGCAGCTCAGACTGCCCTTCAATCATTTGGAAATAGCTCTCTAAAAAGTCAGGCACTTGCTCTAAAATTTTCTCACACACTGATGATGTATGTCTTGACTGTCTTAACAGAAGCTTTAGACTGGAAAGATGATATTTGGCCACAACGTTTATCTGCCCACTGTCACAAAATAAGAGTCTTTCTTGGCCACCCACTAATTCTATGGCCTCTTGTCAGCCACAGCAGTTGAGGCACAATTTGTTGGCCACTGATATAACTGAATCCTATTATCTTTTCATCTCACCAGCTAGGTGGTCGGGGTGTGCTTTCCCCTAAGGGCATATGTACCTGTTAAAACACTATTTCTTTTGGCTCTGATTCTAAACCCAGGCAGAAGGGATTAGGAACCTGGCTTTTAATTGTGCTTGCCTTTTTCTTTTGCGAACAGCAATCATTCTGTAACCCCTTTTTGTGATATGAGAATGAACACTGGATTAAAGCATATTTTTGATTCCTCACTAACCATTCTAGTCTGTCAGGCACCTTGTTTAAGCCGGTAGGTGTGCTTATCAGCAGCTCAGCCTTGGCAGAAGGCAAACACTGAGCAATTTCAAAGCATATCTGGTTCCTACTTCTAGAAAAGATCATTAGGAACAAGTTTATGGAGATAATTCAAAGAACTAGTCAGTGTTGTGCATTTAGTTATCAAATTCAAATCTTTAAAGTTTTGACAGAGTAATGATTTCCTTCATAAGATTTAAATACTCATAATACCTAAACAAAGAGCCTGCATAAATTGCAGAAAAGCATAAGGTAGTTCTTCTGTAAATAAAATCTTCATTGAAATATATCTTTTCACAACGAAGGTGGTGTTACTACTATTTTTTAAATTGTAATATATGCTGACATGACATCATGTAAGAAAACTTCAATTTAAATAATCTCCTAATATGTCCTATCCTAATAGTTTAGATTTTTTTCTATTGCATTATTTATGTTATCAATGTTTTGATTCTAAGAAATTGAATCTCATGTTATAAGACTACACATCAATATACTTTGGAAATGCAAAAGAAATTTCAAGGAGTTGATATAAAATTAGAGAATTTGCTAATTAAATATTAATGATGACTTAGTAAAATATCTAAGTAGTGAATCTCATGCCAAAGTTTATGCAAATAATATTCCAAATACATCACTAATACAATAAATTTACATATAGAAGCTTATCTGTGATGCAAGTTAAATATAACATATACTTTTACTTTATAAATACCATTTTTATTTTATCTACATTTATAGTCTACATAATTTGTATAAAATATATTTATATATCCTATAGTGTTCAGTTATTTATGAACTTTTTAATATACCTTTGAATTTACATAGTATAACCGAATTAAAAGAATTTTAAGCACTCAGATATTTTTAAAGGTGACATCTATTGTAGCTATGTGACCAGGGGAAAATCTGATAAATAAAAAGACCCATTTTCACTAAATATTGGCTCAGCAAATTAAATCATAAAATGCATTGAATGATCTTATAATTTCTTAATATTCACTTAAAAGCTTTTCCGATAATTTTTGTTTTAAATTAATCATCAGAAGACAAATATTTTTTTACATTAGTAATATAAATACTTAAAAATATTCAAATATTTGTGCTCTTCAAACTGAACTCATATAGATACAGGACTGAATAGCTAGAGCAAGATGGGAATATTTTTGTAAATATAGCAAATTATGGATCAGAAACTTGTACGTTTTTCTTTTTGCGGGGGGAGGGGTTTCCTTTCATTGAGCCTACCATCAGGAAGGCTCAATCTTGGGTATTTTCCTCTAAATACAAAATGGCACATTGAAGAAATTTTTCTTAAGCAATAATTATATAAACACTAAATAGCCCACATTATGTGGACAGATTTTTTAATTATTTGCTATATATAAGGTAAATTAACTTCTAAAATATGAGAATTGAAGAAGAGAAATAATTTACAATACTCTGCTACTATTAGCTAACACTTAGAAATTTTAAAGCTTCAACATTTTTCCTTTCACAATATTTCAATAGCAAGAAGTACATGTACCCAATTAAAATAATGCAAAAATAATATGGTATAGCTTGGAAAATATAACCAGTCTCTTTTGTATACTTGGAAGATAATATTTTCCACACAACTCTTTCTCATTGCTCATTAATAAGTTTCATACTATTAATATCGCAATTTGTTCTCATTGACATCAATGTGAAAAATTACATTTTTAACTAGGCATATGAGCTGAGTAATTTCAAAATATAAAAGAGTGAGAACAAACAATGAAATTATATCAGAGTCAGAAGGAAGAAGGTAAAATAAAATAGAAAAAATACAACTTACAAATCAGAGCAGAGATTCCAGAAAGAATAATGCTTAAGGAAATGTATATGTAATCGGGAATAAGGATTTTGTGGATTTTTTTTAAGTTTCAACATAGTTCTTTTTAAAACCATCCACTTATTTCATGTATGAAAAGGTGTAGTATTACTCTCCAACATGGTAGCCACTGGCAACATGTGGCTATGACCATTTCAAGTGTGGCTAGTCCAAACTGAGGTGGTCCTTAAATATAAAATACACGTAAGATTTCAAAAAATTAGTACAAAAAGGATCAGCTATATCCTTAGTAACTTCTTATATTGATTACATGTTGATGTGATATTTTGGATATGTTAAATAATATATATTTGTAAAATTTATTTTACATGCTTCTATTTACTTTTTTATATATCCACCAGAAAATGTAAAAGTATACTTCTTAAACATTCTATTTCTAATGAACAGCACTAGCATAGACTACATATTTTTAACTATAAATAATTAATGACTCCAATCAAAATTCTGATGTGACTTATTTTTTGTGAAAAGCTTAAAAGATATCCTAAACAGATGTTTGTTATTTTGACCAACCTAACTGACAAAATTAGCCAAAAGAAAAATAAAAGTGAAGTAAAGCCAAGGTCAGTAAGAAACACAAACATGGGAAGTTATGTAAAAACTAGATAAATTGAGTGATTTTTCCACTGGTCATGTCATTCAAATAGCTAAACCATTTGTGCTTACTAATACAACCCAATTTCTTATCTAAATCAATCAGATTAATCCAACTATGGAATATCTTACATTCTCGTTATTGTCCCAAATCTATTGGTCAGATAGTATTCCAAGCAATCACTAGAATGTTACATTCAAAATCATAAGAGTGATAATGGGCGTTATATAGACAAAGGAGCTTTACAAAATCTGGAGTTTTAACTACTAATTATTTTTTAAGAAATATATCAATTCCTTAGAAATAAGACATTAATCCTATCAACAATCAGTAGCATGATTATTTTATTGGCAAGTATGTTTGGGTATAATGGTATCAAAATAGATGCTGAAAATTTTACTCAACCAGCTACCTGTCTTGTACAGTGTTGAACAATCATAGTTAATAAAGTAGGTGTATCCAGGAGCAGATTGAAACCCACTTTGATATTAAATAATGAGAAAAGAAATGGCAAATAGTACTAAAAAATCTCACAGCTATGTAAGAAATAAAACAAATTATACTGCCTATACTAAGCTTCCATTTAACAGAAAGCTTTTCTTTCTCATACTCTTGTTTCCAGTAGATTTGTCACTTAAAGTTCTGTTCACATGGAATTTGATGAAATCCCCAGCAGACCACGAGATTGGTAAACCTGTTCTAACTGCTCTTACAATATCATGGAACAGAGCTTGAATTACCAATCCACCAGAGAATGCTAATGCAATTATGAGTGTTTACTTACACCATGTGTTTCTCACTGAGCCTCCCCCGCTGTGTCAGGATAAACCAAAGGGAGCTAATGTTTTATAGATGGTAAGACTCTGTTTGTTTTCAGTAGGGCTAAGTCTCCCAAAGCACTCAGACACACTAATTAAAGTAAACTGCAGAGGCCCATAATAAAATATATGTGTTTGGAGACTGTGAGATGAACCCTACTGGCTTATTAAAAGTCAAAAGAAAAATATACATTATTTATGACTTCAAAGGGACACATTGTGAGCTCTAGTTTATTTAAAGGATTAACTAAGCAGTGGTTATTGGTGACCATCTGAACAGTTCTTCTTTCACAGTTCATTAGTTCTGTCATATATGTGAGAAGTCATCATTTGGGTTCAAATCAAATATTATTAATCAAATAAATTACAGAGGATACACCAACATTATTAAATGGAATCTTTGTGAAAATAGCTGATAATAAATCTGCTACTTACTTTTCAACAGTTGCCTAGTTGCAACAATGTGATTTAGGTTTTCAAAATGTTGCATAAGTATTAAATAATACATTCTGCAGAAATTTGGCCATCCCAGAAATAGAAAGTTGGGGAATATAATTACAAAACACATTGCTTCATGACTATCTATTTGCACAAAAGTTACTCCTTTAATCTAGAAACCTGGAAATTTCACAGGAAGTCCACTTTCCCATTTTCAATACAAGACTACAAGGGAAGAAAAAGTAATGGCACATGAAAATTGAAGCCTTTCTATATCTCAAATATTTTTTTGAGATGAAGTCTCACTCTGTGGTTTATTAAGTGTCCTAAATTAAGCCAGGTAATACGAAGTGCACTATTTATGCTTTGCTTAAGTAAGTCTGAACTAAGGATGATCAACACAAATCAACATTGCTGCATTTGTTCTCTGGCATTTATTTGAATAATTGCAAACTGACCATGTTATTGTTGTAAAAAACTTTATATTATTTAACTGAATATTAACTAGCATCTGAAGAGTTCTTATAAATAAAACTACACAAATTTCAGGGTACAATCACTGAGAAAATTTATTTCTCACATATTTCTAGGTCACCTTGAGGTTTACCTGAGTTTATATATTAAAAAGAGATAATGTCCCTCCAAATAAGAAAATGGACTTAAGGTATCCCGTCTGAACTAACTAGGAAACAGAGGCTTTTTCAAGATAGCAGAAATGCTACTGTAGATCTGATTTTGCCTTTTGATTGAATTCTTAGGTCTTTAATTTTATTTTTTCTTTGTTCTCTCTCTCTTTCTTTCCTTTCTTCCTTTTCTTTTCTCTTTCTCACTCTCTCTTTCTTTTTCTGTCTCCCCTCCAGTCCTGTCTGTATCTCTCTCTGTTTGGCATTTTTTTTCCGTCTGAAATTTGCCCACAGTCTGTCATCATAACCCTAGGAGAATACAGTAAAATCTAGAGTTATGAGATGACATTTGGAACATTATGGTTTACATGTCCAGGAGGTGAATTAAAGTTGCTGCCAGTTATCAAGTAACGATAGAATATTTATTTTTATTTTCTTAATACATTTATTTTAATACCACTATCTTATACCATCATTAAGCAGAAAAAGACAAACTAAATAAAAGAAACATTACCAAAGTAGCACTTATTAAACATTTATTTCTACAATTTGTATAACTTTACCTCCACAATGAAATTTATATGTTTAGTTTTCATGTTCATTAACCTATTGACAAAAAAAGTATAGTTTTTATATTCTACAAAGTATCAGTGATGAAAAGAGTATATTACTCCCACTTGGTTATAAATTGTTTCCCTAAATGCATGTTACAATGGGAAAAACAATAAAGTTTATTGGATGAAGGGCTACTTGTCTTCTTTCTCCCGTTTTTCTTATGTCTACCCCTATTTTCTTTCCTCTTGCCCAATGGGCTTTCTAAGTCTATTTCTCTGATATGTTAAATTTAAGAGCTTCTTTCTATCTTCACAATTCTGGAACTATCTCTAACTTCTGGAACTATAATGCTTTATGCTTTTGTTGTTGTTTAATAGATGATCCATAGACCTTTTCAAAAAGCATCACATGATCATTCCGTAAAAAAATGAAACAAACAAAAAACTACCATTAAGGAACACACATCTTTAAAGTCCATGCTCCTTTGAGAAGTAAAAAGCAATTTGGCATGCAGTGTGAACTCAGTAAACTCCACACAAGCACCTTTAGTTTTGTTTTTTGTTCCAAATAGTATACTCATAGCCCCATTTTCACTATCTCTACCAGAATCAGGGTGTCCTTATTTCAGCATTTAATTGAAAGTATTTTACAAATATAATAAAGATCATCCATTTTCAAATTAAACTTTGGTTGGAAATAACTTTGGCTGGAAACCAAAACTTTGGTTGGAAAAAATAGCTACATTTTTTTATCATTTACTATGAGATAGATCTATGATTACCTCCATTTTATAGATAAGAATAGTGCGATTTAGATAGATATAGTTCTGCTCTTTTAGTGTCATACTGCTTTTAAGCAATGAAGCCTTGATCTCGATGCTAGCACAGACCCGTCTGAATCTAGAGTTGAAAGCTCAACTACAATAGATTGCCTTTTCCGTAATAGAAAACCATTTGTCAAGCTACACCATCAGATTTTAAGGCTTGTGATTAGAATGATTAACGGATTTTGCCAAAAAAAAAAATATTAAATTGAAAATATTTATGATTGCTCAAAGTATTTCATTAAAGTGTTTCTACCTCCTCTCCAATAATAATGTAGATTATCATTATTGTTATCTTAGAAACAAGAGGCTGAACAATGGAATGAACAAAAATTTCCCTGACAACGGCATTCCTTAGAACGTTCATTATCTTTCACATTGTGTGTGGCCCTTAATTCTATCTTCTTAAGAGCATTGTTGTTGGAATTTACATAAATTTATTTCCTCTGAATAAAGATCTATGTCTGGATCCCAAATATTCATATTATCAATATGATGATATTTACATAATATTATTTTGTGTCCTCCACAAGACTGCATCCTCTAAACAGCATAAATTGTGTCTCATTCATGCTCAAAGTCCACTACACTGTGAGATTCCAGTATGCACTCAACAAATGCTTACTGAACCACCTCATGCAACTGTGTCACATCCATAACAAGCTCCACAGTCCTGTGTATATGGATGGCATTAGATAAATAGATATGGGAAAAGTTATGACCACTTTATTAAAAAAAGATGGACCTCTTACTCAAAATATTGCAATAAAAACATTTAATTTTTTTAATGCAAAACCTAAAATACGGGTGGCCAAAAAATATCATGGTAAGGTGACTTTCCTAAAGACCCCAAAATCTCTTCAATCCAAAGAAAAATGCAAGATTTTTATTAATGTACTTAATCTCATCTAACTTCTTTCCTATTCAACTTTGAAAACAACAGAAAGTAGAAGAAAATGCCAAGTCATTCTTTGGTCTAGGACAGTATTAGAAGCCATTTTTAATTATAACTCCAAATCTGAAGACTCAAGTATTTCTTCTAAGAATATTTATTTAGAAATCATTTAATATCATAAAGATTTATACAAATTTTTTTCAGGTTTACAATTTAGTGTAGGGTCTGAGATTCAAATAGTTTTAAAAAAATGAAAGAAAAAATGAAGTAGGATTTTCTCTTTCTTATATTTATTCCAATAGGTATAATTTTGTTAGCATCTGTCTCATTCATGAGACTGTAAGGTTTATTAGGACAGAGGTTGTGTCTGTTTTTCTTCTTGATTTATTCCCAATACCAAAGCAGCACCTAGAAAACATGCACATTAAACAAATATATGTTTACTGTTTATTATTGAGTTGTATATATCATTAAGTCCTATCGAATTTTAGAGAGAAAGTGACTGCTTCCAGTTGGAGTAATTATAGAAGGCAGTGGAAAAGAAATAGCTTTTGAGTAGACCTTGAAGAATGAGTTAGAATTTCAGTAGGTGGGGTTAAACTGTATTTCCATGTCGTGGAGTTGAAGAAGGAAGGTTATCAGGCAGATAGAATAACACAAATAAAAATAAAATACAAACATATTCAATTACAGCAAGCAAATTAAATGTGGGATGGGGAGAAGAATTTCATTATCATCATCATCATCATCATCATCATCATCATCATAAGAGAAGAGAAAGCTAAAAAGAAAGATAAGATCAAAATTCAGAAAATCTGAAAGCTAGGCTAAATGTGGAAGGTTTTTGAGCAGGGAATGAATAGCATTTTGTAAATATAAATCTTCCAATAGACTGCAGCAGTTACTGCACCAAAATGATAGAAGCAGAAAACACTAGATAGGAGACAATTGCAAAAATCCAAGTGGGAAGTAAATAAAGTTACGAAAATGTTTCTGCTAATTAATTTTTGCAAGTTTTTTCCTTTAAATCAGCAAATTGTTAAGTTTAGGGCTAAGGTGATTTGAGAAATGATCTTATTCAAACCCCATATATTTTATGATTTAGGAAACTGAGGACTGAAGAGATCCAATGACCTGACCAAGATTCCAAAGGCAAGACTGGAAGTGGATCTTCTAGTTCCCAGTTTGATTGTTCTCTCCATTTTAAATGTATGCCTCCCTCAAAGTGACTCTTTAAATTAAAAGGAATTAACGAGGTAACAAATACAGAAATCGGACCTTTATTGCTACTTCACTAACCGAACAGCAACCTTATTTAATAGGTCTTCCCTGCCACACAGACCTCCTCACTGAAGCATTGTAATAAATGTAATAAAAGGGGAGATTAGAGCAAACATCACTGGGAAGACATTAATTAGAGAAGGACCTCAACAATTCTCAGTTGACTAATCCTCAAACCCTGTAACTCTCATAAGAAAACTGGCAATCTTGCTTTACTTCTTATCAAAGAGATTTTTCCAGCCAAAGAAAGCAGCAAGCTCTAGTAATCAGAATCTCATTAATTTTATGAAATATGCTATAACATCCCATAATAAATAATTAAGCCCTATTAAACAGATATCTGATAGTAAGTCTCCCCTCTTCTTATTTATAGACATAAATAAAATGATAGTGCTTACAATGAAATTTATAAAAGATAATTGTTATTATTGATGATAATAACATTTTATATTTAAGAGACTTTAAAGCTTTTCAAAGCATGATTGTTGCATCATAACTGGCATACAAAGCATTTATGTCCTAATCTATATTAATAAAGTTTATATCAACTACCTGTTACACCATCACTTGAAAATATCTAGGCAGATTTTTACCAAATTTGGCTCGTGATGAAATGACTTAAGATATACAATAATAATTGTTCAACAAGTCCAGTGGGGAGGGCCCTCACAGGGGGATCTCCAAGAGAGTCTATTATCATCCAGAAACTGCCAACAGTGTTTGAAGCTACACTGGGCAGAATAAGCTGAAATACATAGATGTAGCCTATGCTTACCTTATTAGGTATTAGAATATGATCTAAGGCTTCTTTTTTATTATTAAAAAATGTTAGAGGCCCTCAAGTTTGTTTTTTAAAAACAAACTTCATCTCCACCTATATAGGTAAATATTTCTGGCTAGTAAAATTCAAAGTGCTGTAATTATTTTTGTTTCTTTGTTTTTAACTGTACCTGAATTACAAATGCAAAACAGTATTTATCATTTCAGTTGTTTCTTTTTCATATAACCATTACATCAATGGCCTAATGTGGTAGGCAGAATGCCCCTATCCCCAAATATGTTCATGTCCTAATTCTTGGAACCTGTGAATTTGCTAATTTGCATGGCAGAAAGGGTTGTGATGATGTAATTAAAATTACAACCCTTAACATGGGGTAAATATCAAGGATTATCCTGGTGGGCCCAGTGTAATCACATGAGCCATGACTCTGGCTGTAGTCAGAGATGTTGCAGAAGGAGCAATCAGAGAGATTTGAAACACCGTTGGGAATTGGTTCACCATGCTTAAAGGTAACCTGTGGAAAGCATGAGAGAGAATTCAGCCCCTTTCTAAAAGCAAAGACTAGCCCCAGCTGACAATCAACAAGGAACACGGTCCTCAGTCTAACAACCATAAGGAACTAAATTTAGCCAAAAACCTGAATAAAGTTGGAAGCAGATTCTTCCCCAGCACCTCCAGTAAGGAATGCAGCCCAGCCAGAACCTGGAATTTAGCCTCGTGAGACCCTAAACAGAGAGCCCAACCAAGTCCATAAGGAATTATAACCTACAAAAACTGAGAGATAATAGATTTGTGTTGTTTGAAGCTGCTAAGTGTTTGGTAATATGTTATAGCAGCAACGAAAAGAAAGAATATGCCTGAGTATTCTGGTCGACGTCATTAATCAGAACATACCATATGTAAAGTACTATGCTAGAGTAAATGTTTCCTTACCTTGGATGACATGCAATATGGTTAGGAAGGTAAGATAAACATATAAAAATGTAATTAGTAAATCCAGGGAGTAGCAGGAATGCCCAGCCATGTCATTTAAGGAAGTCTAGATAAAAAGATAGATTTTTTTTTCTATTTATAGGACAATGTTTCTCAAATTATAGAACATATCAGGATCACCAGGAATCTTTAGAAGATCTTATTAAAGATATCTCACTCAGGGCTGGGCATGGTGGCTCAGGCCAGTAATTCCGGCATTTTAGGAAGCTGAAGTGAAAGGATCACTTAAAGCCAGGCGTTCAAGACCCAGTCTGGTCAACAAGGGGACATGTTGTCTCTACAAAAAAAGTTTTAAAAAATTAGCCTGACATGGTGTTGTACAGCTATAGTCTCAGCTACTCCAAAGGCTGAGGCAGGAGGATCACCAGCCTAGGAGTTTGAGGCTGCAGTGAGCTATGATGACACCACTGCACTCCAGCCCAGGTGACAGAGTGAGAGCCTGAGAATGAGAGAGAGAGAGAGAGAGAGAGAGATTCCTGATTCAGTAGTTTTGGATGAGACTTGAGAAGTTGTATTAGCAGATTTCTAGGTGATACTGCTGCTGCTGCTGCTGCTGCTACTGCTGCTGATCCTAGGACCATCCATTGAGGACCATCATGTAGAAGTAGAAAAGGGAAATGGTTTATGCAAATATTTAAGGCTTAGTTAGAAGTTCAAGAATTGTTTAGGAACTGTGAGTTGTCTTGTATGAAATGCAGCTTTCCAAAGTTTATTGAGGCCATAAATATTTAGGAAATACTTGTAGTTGGGAAGAGATCTAAAACAGAAAATGGGTGGGGAACAGTAAGAAAGCCATTGCAAGGATGCACAAAGGAGAAGTTAACTCAGTGAAAAATAAGCAGAAGCAGAAAAGGGGAGGGGGAAACCCTGAGAGACAGCAAAAGACTATGAGCTAAGAAAATATTCATTAGTAATAAATAGAGTAACCTGGCATGTTATACTAAAAGCAATGGACTCTTTAAGCTTTGGAGCAGTTTATATTTTTTTTTCTTCTGTCAATTTTGGTTGTGTTTTTAGAAAACTTTATTCATTTCCTCTAAGTTGTCAGTTATTAATGTAAACTTATTTGTAATATTCTTTATTCCCTTTTGAATATTTTTAGTATATACAACATTGTTGCCATTTTCATTATTGATATTGATAATTTGTGTTCTCTCTTTTGCTTCATCACCCTTAGAAAAGGTTTTCAATCATATTGACCTTTTCAAATAATCATATTTTGACTGTCAAATTTTTCTTTACATTTATTTTCTACACTTATTTTGGTTCTTATCTATATTATTTCCTTTCAATATTTCTGTTTAGTTTGATTTGTGGTAGCTGTTTCAAACTTATTAAGATGGAAGCATTAGAACACTAGTTTTAAGCCTTTCCTCTCTTTTATCGTATGCATTTAATGCTATAAATTTCCACTGCAGTACAGCTTTAGCTGCATTCCATAGGTTTTGCTATGTCACATTTTATTTCCATTTAATTTGAAATAATTTTAAAAGTTTATTATGATTAGTTCCTTGTCCCAAAGACTTTTATAAGTATTTTGTTTAACTTAAATACTTTTAATTCCAAAGTATTGGAATACTTATAATTATAAAATACTTATAATTCCAAATTAATCTAAATTATTTCAATCCTTGGAAATGTATTGAGATTATTTATGGTCCCAATTATAGTAAGTCTGATCAGCATTCCATGTGCATTTCAAAGGAATGTGAATTCTGTCATTGTTGGGTACATGGTTCTATGTAAGTCAATTAGGTCAAATTTGTTAATTGTATTGTTTTGTTCTTCTATACTCCCACTGAGATTTTTATCTGCTTGTTCTCTCAGCTATCAGGATAGGTCTATTTAAGTCACCAACTCTGATTATGGATTTGTGTATTTTTGTTTTCTTTTAGTTAATTTATCCTTTATATTTTTAATGTAATAAAATCATGCTATATACATAAATATTTTTAAGATTATGACATTGTCCTGGTGGTTTGACAATCATTTTATGTCCCTATTTATCACCAATAATGAAACAAACTTGACTTCTTAGATTAAGGTAGAATTTCTCTGACATTATTTATTTTTGACTAGCATATACATGAAAGGTCTTTTTTAATCCTTGTATTTTCAATCATTACCTTATATTTGAGGTACGTATCTTGTAAGCATTACATAGTTTGTTTTCCCCACAATCTACAACTTCAGTCTTTTTCTTGGTATATTTATTCCAATTACATTAATTTAAGTGTATTTATCTTTTATCCTTCCTTATCACCTCTGTCTAATCAAACATTTTTAAAACTATTTTTCTATTTCCTGACTGGTTAACCTGTTAGATATGCCTTCTTTTGGCCATTAACCTAGATGTTACACATGTATCTATTATATTCTCATGTAAATTATTACTACTTTCCTAAAAAATGCTAAAATCTTGAAGTGACTTTATTTACCTTTTTACTGCCTTTTGTTATTTTTGTATTTTAATTCAACAAATATTTTATAAGTGCTTTATGTTCCATTGAGACATTATTTTATCATCAATATTAACCTACATAGGTGCTTGTCCTAGTACCCTACATTTCTTTTTATATTTTCATAATCTTATCTAGAATCATTTCCCTGTTAAGAAAATGTGGTACATATACACCCTGGAATACTATGCAGCCATAAAAAAGAACAAGATCATGTCATTTGCAAGAACATGCATCGAGCTGGAGGCCATTATCCTTCACAAACAAACTCAGGAACAGAAAAACAAATATCATATGTTCTCACTTATAAGTGGGAGCTAAATGATGAGAACACATGGGGAATGACATACACTGGGGTCTATTGGAGGGTGAAGAGTAGGAGGAGAAAGAGGATCAGAAAAAATAACTAATGGGTACAAGACTTAATACCTGAGTGATAAAATAATCTGTACCACAAACCGCCATGACATGCGTTTACGTATATAACAAACCTGCACATGTACCACTAAACTTAAAAGTTAAATTAAAAACAAAAAATGCTTGGGTTTGAAAAAAAAAAAAAGAATTTCCGAGTATTTATTTCAGTACAGACCCACTTATGAAAAATTCAAATATATTTATATGAAACTTCATTTTTGTAGGATATTTTCCATGGTCATAGAATTCTAGGCTGGCAGTCATTGTCTTTTAACCCTTTCAATATTGTCCTCTGGCTTATAAGAAGACAGATGCAATTGTTAAAAATATTTTTTGAAGTTAATAATTTTTCTCCAACTTAAAAAAAATTTTCTCTTTGTTTTGGATTTTCAGCAGTTTGACTATGACGTGCTTGTGTGTTTGTGTGCATACGTGTGTGTGTGTGTGTGTGTGTTGGTGTTTTGGTTTTTGTGGGTTTTTTGTGGGGGGAGTGGCTGAGAATCTGTGTGTTTGTGCTTCCATCAGTTTGGGGACATACCCAGCCATTAACAAAAATGTTTCTTCTCAATTTTCTCTCTCCTGTTTCTGTTACTCAAATTACACATATATTAGATTTCTTTACTGTGTGTCATATCTTTTAGGCTATGTTTTACATTTCCTACATTTTTGGTGTGTTTTAATTTTAATGCTTTCTGTTGACCTCTGTTATGGTTCATCGATCCTATCTTCTGTTGTGCCCCATATGCTGTTAAACTCATACACTGTGTTCTAAATTTCAGATATTGTGTTTTCAGATCTGCTGTGATGAGCAAACAGTCTGCCCAGAAATTGAGCCAATAGAAAGAACTAATAAAATGTAGAGATATAAAAATACTGGAAATTATGATATTATTTGAGTCTATGGACCCAGTGCTGCTTGAAGCTAGTATTATCCCTGATCTTTCCAATAACGTAAGTCAATAAATCTCATTTTTGTTCATTGGAATTCAGCTTCCAAGTGCTTGAAATTTAAATAATTCTTACAAGTATAAATCACCAAGTTGGCATTCACTATATGCCAGTTTGTCATCCATTTTACCTTTTCTTTGTTTCTCACTCAAGTGAAAGTCACTACTATCTTTTTTGTCTTCCACAAGTTTGAATTAAATATTGAATTAAATATTAAATATTGAATTGATATTTATGTATCTCTAGGCATTCCCGGGAGAGAAAACGCATTTATATAAGAGGTTAGAGATCTTTGATTGAAAAATAAAAAGTAGCCACTATCCAAAAGGAAAGAAAATAGACACAGGCATGGTCTAGAAATAAAATTTCAGAGTGTAAGAAAGGAGAAATTCTGGGTAGTTTACTATAATGTTTTGAGAGTAGGATGCTATTTGGGGATTTTTCAGCAACAGCCAAGAGTGGAAATTTTCCTGGTGACTGGTCAGAGCTCACGAGGCAAGGGCAGAAACCAGTGAAACAAAGGTGATTATTACTAAAAATGATCCCACTTGGAACCACAGCCTGAGATACTGGAGAAATGTTTATTTACTTCATTCACCTACCCTACTATCCCACAGCTCCATGAAGATGAGCTAATTTGTACCTCTTAGCAGCCTTAGTCCTTGGCATTATCTTCCACGTATCAGGTTTATGAATGTTTTTGTAAACATATCCATTTGAAGCAGAAAACGCATTAGACTGAGAATGAGAAGATAAAAGTTCTTTTCCTGGGTCCACCAAATATATCTTTATGACTTTGGTTGAACTATGCAACTTCTGTAAGTCTCAGTTTTTTAAGTGTCTGCTGTGCCTGGCAGAATTATGAAAAGATGAAATGAAAATGAATATAATGGGACATTCTATAACTGTAAAATATTTATGATGTAAAGAGCTAACAATATTGATGTTGATAAGATTTGCATCTATGTTGTGCAATTTGTAATTTAAAGTCAGAAAGTTGATTAAAGCTGCAAGTGAATTCGAATATCAAAAATCTTACTCAGATTATTATTAAGAAACTACAAGGTATGAGTAGGACTTACTGGAGCATATATTCCGCCATAGTGTTTTCTATGAGTTTATCATGTATTAGAACATATGCCATACATACATTTTCACTCCTTGTTATAGTAACTGTAGAAGATTGAAATATCATTCTAATATTTGCATCACTTAGTAAAAAGGTTACGTTTGCAAATCTATATCTCCTCTCTACCCCTCCAACCAAAATTCATCATCCCACAACTATTAGGACAATTTTAGCGCAGTCACATTTCCTGACTCCAGAGAGTACATTTATATTGAAGTCCCTTTAACTGATGTCCCTGGGTTTGTGAAGCTCCTAATTTTCTGCAGCTTTATTTTATAATCATTAAAGCAATGAAAAGGTAATATATAGGGCAAATAAAGATGATTTAACAGTCTTTGTCTTCTTTGACTTTCAGGTTCTCTTAGCCTGTTCTGTGTATTCTCAGCGTTGCTGGATGCCTTTCCCTCTTCCACTCCTTAGGTATCCTACAGAGTTTTCTTCTTGGTCTCCTGTTCTTTTTGAGTCCTTGACCAACTCACCCAGTTTGCAATCTTTAATGGTGACTTTATCTTCCATTCCTGTAAGAATGCTAAGTGTGCTAATCTTCATTTTCAGAGCTGTCTTTTCAACGTGATTGAATGGAAAAATCCAAATAGTTCATAGTATTTTGACCCAAATAAACAAGGTGATAAGAAATCAAATGGTGCCAGAATTGTCTATAGATATTTTTACACAGCCAAATACCCTAGATCAGATGCACTTGTAAACTTATCTTTGCTTAGTTACGAGAATCCAAATAAAATAGTGGCATAGTTATTCATAGAGAGGTAGAATACAACACGTAGTTTTATGTTGAATGTATGCAAATAATTTTTTCTATAAATAAGTGTCATATAAAAGGTTGTAACACAAAGACCTAACGTTTAATTAATCAATTTATCAGTAGATAGATCTTAATTAGATTTTCATAGATGTCTAGTGTCTCTGACACCAAATATGTGTCATTTTTCTGTACCAATTCTCCAGTTCTCTGATTTTCCAGTACCAACTGGGTACCCAGCAAATTCTGACGCCACAAGCTCCAGAGGTTAGGGGCTCCTTCTCATAAGACTATCCCCACTTCAAACACCAGGCAAAAATGGAGTGCCGAGGCTACCTACACTTCTTCCCAGCTGACTACAAGTCAGGAGATCCCATGACCCCCTCCTCACATTCAGAAATTCACGAAAACAGCTCACAGAACTCAGAAAACTACTATAGTAATGTACTTCATAATGGTGTTTTGTTTAATGGCAGGTCACATACACAATATTTGGCTTGTAATGATATAATATCATATTTTTACTGTACCTTTTCTGTTTAGATATGTTTAGTTACAAAAATACTTACCATTATGTTACAATTGCTTACAGTATTCAATACAGCAGCATGCTGTTCAGATTTATGACCCAGGAGCAACAGGCCATTTATATACTATACAGCCTAGGTGTGTAATCAGCTATACCATCTAGTTTTACGTAAGTACACTCCAATATTTATACACTGATGAAATTGCCTAACAACAAATTTCTTAGAACATATTCTTGTCATTAAGTGGCAAGTGACTGTATATTTACTATTATAAATAATATAAATGAATGATCAGATGAAGAGGTACATAGGACAAGGTCCAGAAGGGTCCACAGCACAAGAACCTCTTCCCCGTGGAGTCGAATGTGCCACATTCCTGACATGTGGATATGGTCAATAATTCAGAATCCCTCCAAGTTCCACAATTTAAAGAATTCTAAGGAGGTTTTATTACCCAGACGTGATTAATGATATCACGGGCCATTGATGCTTGAACTCATTCTCCAGCCACTCTTACCTCCCTGGAGTTAGGAAGGCAAAACTGAAAGTTCTAACTATAATCATCTGGTTAGTTTTTCTTATGACCAGCCCTCAGTCTCACCAGGAGTCATCTCATTAGCATGCAAAAGAGAATTCCAAAGGTTTTAGAACTCCGTACCAGGAACCAATAACAGAAAACATTTATTTTTATTATATACAATCAGAAATGAAAATTTTGATCTACAGATTCAATACAATCCCAATCAAAACCCCAATAAGTTATTTTGCATATATCAACCGATTCTAACGTTTATATAGAGAGGCACCCAGAGTAGAAAACATAATATTGAAAAAGAACAAAGCTGTATGACTGATATATACCTGACTTCAAGACTTACTATAAAGCTACAGTAGTCCAGACACTGTGGTGTTGGTAAAAGAATAGATAAATAGATCAGTAGAACAAAATATAGAGCCCAGATACAGAATCACACAGATACAGTCAACTGATCTTCAGCAAAGAAGCAAAGGCAATACAATAAAGCAAAGACAGTCTTTTCAACAAATGGTGCTATAAACTCACATGCAAAACACTGAATCTAGACACAGGTATTATTCCCTTCACAAAAATAAAGTTAGAATGATTCATAGAGCTAAATGTAAAATACAAAACTATAAAACTCTTAGAAAATAGAGTGGGTGAAAATCAAATGACCTTGGGTATGGTGATGACATTTTAGATATAATATCAAAGGTATAATCCATGGGGGAAAAAAAAACTGATAAGCTGAACTTCATTAAAATGTAGAAAAAAAAAACAACTTCTGCTCTGTGAAATCCAATGTCAAGAAGATAAGACAAAATAAAGACTGGGAGAAAACATTTCAAAAGGCACATCTGCTAAAGGACTGTTATGCAAAATATACAAAGAGCTCTTAAAATGCAACAACAAGAAAGCACACAACCTTTTTAAAAGTGCTAAACACCTTAACTGATGCCTCTCCAAAGAAGATATTCAGATAGCAAATAAGCATAGAAAGGAGCTCTATATCACATGTCATTTGGGAAACACAAGTTAAAACAACAGTGTGATACCATAGCACACCTATTAGAGTGGCCAAAATCCAGAAGCTGACAACATCAAATGCTGGTGAGGATATGGAGCAACAGAAACGCTCGTTCATCATTAGTGGGAATGCAAAATGGTACACCAACTTTGGAAGACAGTCTAGCAGCTTCTTACAAAAGAAAGAAACTCATACATTTCTACTCATGTCATATGACATGAGTAGAAAACTAAATCCTTCTCTTTGACATTCACTCAAAAGAGTAGAAAACATATGTTCATATGAAAATTTGTACCCAGATGTTTAGAGCAGCTTTATTCATAATTGCCAAAACTTGGAAGCAACCAAGGTGTCCTCTGGTAGGTGAATGAATTATAAACTGTGGTATATCCAGACAATAGAATATTATTAAGTGCTAAAAAGCCATGAAAAGACATGAAGGAAACTTAAATGCATGCTACTAAGTGAATAAAGCCAAATCAAAAAGGTTACATGTTGTATGATTCCAACTACAGGACTTTCTAGAAAAGACAAAACTTTAGAGAAAATTAAAAAAAAAAAAAAAATTCATGCTTGCCAGTGGTTGGGAAGGATTGGTTAAAGAAAAGGATGAATAGGGAGAGCACAAAGGGTTTTTATGGCAGTGAAAATTGTGTGATAATTTAACAGTGGATATACGTCATTTTATGTTTGTTCTAACTCACAGAATATACAGCACCAAGAGTAAACCCTAATGTAAACTACTGACTTTGGGGTGATTACACTGTGTCAATGTAGGTTCATCAATTGTAACAAATATAGGAATTTTCACTCTGATAGGAAATGTTGATAATGAGGATGGCTTTACATGTGTGGAAACTGGCTTGATATGGGAAATCTCTGTACCTCCCTCTTAATTTGGCTCTGAACCTAAAATAAAGTCAAGAAAGGAGACAGACAGATACATCATTTCTGATGTACACTCTACAGTTAACCCTTACTTAACCACAATTCATTTAACAGAGAAATTATAACACATCTTAAAAAGATAATCTCAAAATATTAAATCACTTTGTCCCTACTACTGGTGTAGCTAAAATTTTAGCACCTGCACCTGTGGCTAACCTGTACTTATCAACTACCATCTGAAGCAGATTCGTACTGACAGACTTAGTAAAATAATCCATGAGCTAATTTTTAAAATGTATTGATTGAAAAACCAGGCTAAGAACAATATAATCAACCTAAGTACATGTGTAATTATTTGCTGATCATTTCTCAATGTTCACCAAACATTCAACAACTAAACTTATATGCATATATAATCTTTATCCATCATATTGATAAAAGTTATATTAAGTATTATTAGTGAGTGTGTGGGAAAGAAAGTACTCTCATATATTTTAATGTGGTAGAGCAAAACAATAAGGAATTTTGGAGCTTCAATTTAGCAGTATCTACCAAAATTTTAAATGTGAATATACTTTAACTCAGCAATTCCTTCAAAGCATATATTCTATAGAAATATTTACACATGTGCAAAAAGGTTTTTTAAAATAATACTCTTTTTGTTAATTGTAGTGGTGAAAACGTGAAACAATCTAAGCAGCAACCCATAAGGGAATGGCACCATCTGGTATACACTTAGCAGTTAAAAAGAATGTGGTAGATATTTCCTTGAATTACATTTCCTTGCATCACTAGTACAGGAAAATATTTCAAAGACATGTTAACAAACAAAAAATCAAGCTTTAAACAGCTTAAAATATATGGAATCACAACATTAAAAAAAATTATATATATATATATATATATATATACACACACACACACACATAAAAAACATGAGTAGAAATCTATTTTTAAATTTATATATATGTATGCATAAAAATATTTAAAATGATTACCTTTGCTTGGTGTAGTGGCTCATGCCTGTAATTTCAGCAGTTTGGGAGGCCAAGGCAGGAGGATCACTTGAGCCCAGGAGTTTGAGGCTTCAGTGAGCTATGATCACACCACTGCACTCTAGCCTGGGTGACACAGCAAGACCCTGTCTCTAAAAAATAAAATAAAATGAAATAATTAAATAATAATTTTTAAAATGATTACCTTTTAGAGAGAGCATTACTGTGAGGGGGCAAATAAGAGCAACTCATTTTTTATGCTATTAAGTCTTTTTTAAAATCTGCATAATGAAACTGTATTTTACCTGTGTGATATATATATATATATATTTCATATTTCACTATATTTCATATATATATGAAACTATATTTTACCTGTGTGAGATATATATATCACTATATTTCATATATATGTGAAATATAGCTTCGTATGTATATATATATATACATATATATATATACATATATATATATATATATATATGCCTTACAAAACTATACCACTCAGTTTGAAACCACTAAAAATGTGTTCCCATACTACTGACAAATGAATATTTTAAATTGCTTACATATATATGTATCACAAGTAAAATATAGTTTGTGTATATATACATATATTTATATATACATATATCCCTAAAAAACAAAGTAACCCTGAGATCCATTCAACTTATTCACATTTAGGCAGTGTCCTGAAGTCCTGGGAGCATGTTACTCCATGTGGCCATATATCCCTTCTGTACTCTGCTCATATAAATGCATCAGCAAATCCTAGGGCACCAGCACATTTGAGAAGTTTTATGTCCTGACATTAGCCTTTGAGCTCACTCCAACATCCCAACTATACAGCCAAATTGTTTATTTGGATTTGTCACTCCACAAGTCACAGAATCTCTTCTCCTGACCCCTTCTTTGTCCTTTCTCATTCTATCCTGACGTTCCTCCCTCTCTGCTTGTCCCATGGAGTCAGATAGACTCGTATTTGAATATGAATATGGCATTGGGCAAGTTATTTAAATTCTCTGAAGTCCAGTTTCAACTGCACAATGATGAATATAATATGGGCCTCTTGGAATTATTGTTAGGGTGCTGCATATGAAGTATAGCACTGGGCTCTATTTAAGTCTCAGTAAATCTACTATTATTATTATTTCTTTGTTTAAGCAATCTCCTTCAAAAGTTCAGAGACCCTGTGACCCATCAATTCCCAAATTCCTAAGCATTTCATACCTACCACTTAGAAACTGACCCCAACTTCCATACATGGGGAATAAGGACAGATACATTATACAGGGTCTACATTTCTGAGACATCACCACTCAGCTTTAACCAAGTTCTGTGGCAATAGTATCATTACACACAGTATATTCCAGAATCTGAAAGATGGAAAATATTCCCTTATAATCAAAATAACCTTGGATCATGAGTGTGTGTCTTGTTTTTATTCAAAGTACCAGGAGAGAGACAGGCAGAAGAGTGAGCAGAAAGGTAAACAAAGCCTCTTTCTTACGAATGTAAAGAAATGATAGTAGGATAAAGAGTGAAAATGTATTAAGAAAAGAATTACTAAAATGAATCAAGCTTTCTCTGGATTGCTTCCTGTAAAGACATACAATTCCTCTTTTTAAAAGAAAATTTACTTAAAACCACACTGCATGTATAGTTACCACTTTCCATGGCAGTTCTGGTGACATACAGAAATACATTTGAATTGGATTCTGTAAAGCATGTAATTTAAACATTGATACAATGTTCTAAGTGGGTTTATGAAATCCATGAGTCTAACATGTAGGTGAAATCATGTTACAATGGAATTCTTTCAATTATTCAGGTAATTTTATCTCAAACCATGCTCTGCTTACTATAATACTAAAGGGCTGTTATTCAGTGAAATGCTGTTTCTCACCGCATTTTGTTATTTTCATTTTAAATAAATTCAAGAGCACTACATCTATATATGAATCAGTACATTTTAATGCTTTCTTTAAAAACCCATGCTTAAAGTAATGTTGACTTTGTTGCTGCTCCTGTAAAATTTAAAAACTATGTTAGTGGTGACATCTTCTAACAAGAAAGGGATGGTTCACAAATACTTTAAAAACATGCCTAACAGCACTAAACCAGTCATGACTCCTGCGGGTTAAGTGTATGGGTTCCTGGTCAAAACAGATACAATTTCTCATAATATCTGGCCTCTATGTTGGTGTTCTTTATAATGCTATTATAAGAGGTTTCAGTAGTCAAAGACATCTTCATCTAAAGCTTCCTTCTGGAAATCATATCCCGTTTAACAAATTAGACGGAAAGCTCTTTATTCAGTTAACCACTTTGGATTTTATTTATCTTAGATATATTTGGCATAAAAACCTAAATCTGAACTGTTTCACTCTGGTAAGGACATATAAAAATAAAATGGTTGTTCTCTCATTTTATTCCTTTCTATTTCCCCTTACCCCGCCTAGATATAATAACCTATTTCTGAAGTAATACGGATAATTCTGTGACAAATCCACTTCAGCCTTGGTAATGCCCTTCGTTTTGACTTCAAAACATTCACTGGCTCTCATGGATTTGTACTATTTAACACCCAGATAAAGGTAAGCTGCCTTTTTTAATAACGATGGATTACATTTTCTCGTTACATGCTCTTATTCAATTGGATTTTTTCAATTTAAGCACAACTATTCTAGGGAAAAATGTAATGTCAGTCTGAGAATAATTGTAGTTATTAGAAAAGTAAACATGATGAAACACAAAGTAACATAAACTGAAATTATCTGATTAAATTACTATAAAAAGATGTGTATTTCCATGGAAAAATGATGCATCTATGTGCTCTGTATTTTCTCTCTCTGTTTTTTGTTATAGGACTATGTTATTACTTGTACTTTCTTATAAACAAATATACGTGGAGGATGGGCTGATATTTTAAGAAGAAATGTAAGTTTAGGCCGCATGCAATTAAAGAAAATGATAGCATTTTATGTGTGGAAAGTGATCTAATATTTCCTAGGCTAACAAATGCGTGAATGTTTTTACAGAAGTTCTTGAAAATCAATGCCAGATCTCCAGACCTTAAGGTTTTCAAACATGCTAATCCCAATATTCTGATAATATGGCTAAATCTATTAAATTTATTTTGCTCAATAAACTCAAATAAAACTGCTTTATTTTGATTACTCAATAACTCAAACAAAACTGCCTTACAAAACTATACTACTCAGTTTGAAACCACTAAAAATGTGTTCCCATATCACTGACAAATGAATATTTTAAATTGCTTACTGTTAGAATTATTAAATCATTAGTTGAGTTAGAGCAAGAATAAATCAGTACCATTTGTAATAATAAAATTAGTTATGATGTTTCCAGCATCAGTATACTATATGTAGCAATCATTTTACCTACATTTTCCCTAAACCTTACAAGCATTCTGCAAGAGAGGTATGCTGACCTCTTTTCTAGATGGGACACTGAGTCCAAGAGATGTGAAGTGTCTTACCCTAAACAGCTCAACTACCTAGTTTCTTAAGTAGTATTTGAGCTCTGGTTGACCCAAATCCAAAGGGTATGATCAGCCTAGGATACTACTTAGCCACTCACATTCCTCTCACATATCCAATGCTGAGACTTGCACTTGAAGCATTATCCCCTGCTCAGCACCTTCCGCGGTGTCTGACATCTAGCAGATGCTTAGTAAATGTTGAATAGATGAATAAAGGCATGCATTAATAAACAAAATGTTAGACTTGATAGGGTAGAGGACATGATTCACAAATTGGAAATGTACTATCACAGTTTCTTAAAGCCAACATGCAAAATCTGTGAAAGTCTATGTCATTGGTATAAATGTAATTAAAATAATATTCACGGCAGCATATTTCTATTTGAAGAATTTACATGTTACTCACTTTTTAAAGTACCAGAATATGTGATCACATATTATATAATAATCTGAGAAATTAGGCCTATTGATGTCTTCCACTGTTTTTCAAGCTTCATTATAATTAATGGAACATTCCTTTTTTTGCTGCTTCAGATTAAAACAGTGTATTTCACATACATGCCTTTTTCAGAGATGCCAATGTTTAAACCTGACATTTGGGTTTTGAATCAAATTTTGTAGCCAAAACATCTTTGGAGAACAGAATGCAATATTCATTATTTCCAGGCATGTTATTGTTGGACGTATCCTACAGCAGTGAACCTGAAAGGGTGGCAGAATGAAAGGTAAGAGTTCAAGAGAAACAAGAGCCAAGACCGAAAATGAGGAGAGCGGGAGGTGAAGAGAAAGAGAAGAAGAGAGAGGAGAGGAGGGAAGAGAAAGAGATCCGTGTTTTACTACCAAGTGACAACCATATAGAATGCCATAACCCTGTTTTTGTAGGACTATTTTGTTAATGTAAGAATATTGTGTTTGTCTTATTTAAAACATTTCATAACAGTGCTCCAAAAGAAAGATATGAAGACCCTCCTGTTTCATTTCCTGCCTCCATAGAATGTTGTGTTACTAAAATGTTTTTATTACAGCAGAACCTGAAGCAATATAAAATGTTTGCTTGAGGATTATTTTTAGTCCCTTTAAGCTGAACTTCTGTAATGAAATCTATTTACAGACATTCCATAGTGCCCTATGGTTACTAGCTTATGCAAATGAAATGTGACCCTGGGAATAAACCTCTTGCCCCTTCATCATTCACCCTGGCTTCAAAGGTCTCTAGGTAATCACTTTTTTAAGTGAAGAGATTTTAGAGCTGAATTGAAATAGAAGGAGAGGGAATATAACTTGATATAAAATACTCATACAACTCAACAATTTATTATCTACTGTTTCCCCATAAATATTTAGACACTAATTTATAAATCCATTTAGGATAAATATATTAGTATGTAATGATTTTCTTCAACCTCTACCTTTACTTTGGATTCAACAAACTAGAGAGCAATATCAATCAATAGTCATTTACTCTAACTTCATTTCTTCTTACTTAAACTAGGGATCACTAGATTGGGACAGAATTGGTTTAGCAATAACAAAATCTCTGCTGATTATATTCTCACTGAAAATATATTTGTGCTGAACACCAGAATAATCAAAAGTGATCAGGAAGATTTATATAATTTTCTGAGGCTAATAACTAGATATATGTTTAATATATTACTTGAATATATTAGTATTGGAAAATATTATTATTTATAAACAATTACAGAGAAAGATGACAGATCTGATTTTTAAGAGATGGTTAATGAAACTGGATAATATTGCATTTTTAAAAGTACTAGTGAATAGGAAAGAGCTGTCTAAAATGCTTGAATAATAATCATCATAATAAACTTTATAATTTTAGGGCGTTCCTTCCTATTGGATGATACTATAAACACAAAGTTTACTTTATGTGGGACAAATTGTTTAAATGCAAGCCAGTTACAGATGGTAATTGGATTCAAATCAGCTTTTAGAGGTCCCAGGGATATCTAGGTCAAAGCATCACCTCAGGATATTGCTAAAATTAGTAATTAATCCAGGATTATTCTGGGACTTGTAGGCCAAAAGTTCTGCGATGCAGTATTTCAAGGGATGGCAAACCATAGGTAACTAACTTTTTAACCTGGTCAAATAGCACAATGAAGTTAAAGTACACGGGAAATTACCTGTAAATACTTTTCCTTTTTTAATACTCTGGTGAAGTAGGCTGAATCTGCCATATTTAATATAGAGCTTTATTAAAAATTAAAGTAAATGTTACCATTTAAGCTCTGTTATTTATGTTCTGCTTTTGCATATATGATCATCAAATTTATGTTATGAGTTTTATTTTAGGTAGTTTATGTTGAATAGTCAGCATTTGGTATAGTTGAATGTTTAGGCCTTGAAATGCATAAGGCTTCACAAACTCTTCCTTTCTAAGGGGTGAGATTGCAATACCACAGCTATATTCCTGGAAAAATGTGAATAGGCCCCAGAATAGGGTAAACAGTCCTGAATCCCTTGCCAGTAACAAATGACCAAAAGGCAGAAAATTAATCAATGATGTACTCAAAATAGGTGCCAGAAGTGGTTGCCAAAACTCAGCTGGTCACTGCAAAGTAGTGACTCAAAATAAGAGTTTTACATTGTGAATGTTACCAGCTTAAACAGCAAATATGCATGGACCCAGAAAAAAAAAAAAGAAACAGAATGATGCAAAAGAGGTAAGAATTAGAATTCAGAAGAAACTGTAGCATAGCAAACCAAACTCATAGCTAAAATACACAAGCAAATTATAATGCCACAGAAACTAAGAGTCCAGTAGGAAAAAAGTCAAAGAGCCTCAACCTGCAAAAAGCAGAATGTCTAGTGGAAAACATTCAATAATTAAAGAAAACTCTCCTGAAAAACAATACATAATTCCAGCTTAGTATTCATGCAAACCATAGAAGATTCCTTTCAGAAGCATTTCTCCAGATACTTAGCTGTCAGTTTTTAAGATGCAAGGACTAATAAATATTTGAGAAGAATTTCAACTGCAGACACTGCTCTTCCAGACCGAGAAGGGAATAAGAGGATGCCCCATGATAAAGAGCCACTCCTACAAGTGTAGCATGCTTACAAGTTGACCTTCAACAGACTAATCCAATGGTTCACTTGTTCATTCATTGTCTCAACAAATATTAACTGACATTTGTTACATAACCATCATTCTGTTTATATGCTACATATAAGGTAGTGAACAAAACAAATCTCTTCCTAGCTCCTAAGCATGCAACCAAGTAAGGGAGACAAATACTGAAAGTAAATACATAAAGAAGCAATTTACAGGTTGTAATAAACATAATAAAAAGGTAAGGGGGACTCAGTGAAAGAGAATAATTGGGTGAGGGGGGCTCTAATTTAGATGAAGTCCATGGAAGACCTTTATGAGAAATGTTCTTTAAGAAATCTGAGACCTAGAAGCTGAGTAATGGTCAGCCTGGTATAGAGGAGGTGAAAAAGTCTTGTAGGCAGGAAGACAAGCATGATCAAAAAACTGGAGGTGAGAACAAGCTGGAAGCATTTGAGAAACTGAAAGGAGGTCCCAAAGAGGCCATGAACAGAAAAATCTAGAGCAACTCACTCATGCAGGGACAACAAATCTATGGAAAGAAATATAGATGGTTTTGGGTGTGTGTGTGTGTGTGTGTGTGTGTGTGTGTGTGTGTGTGTGTGTTTTGAGATGGAAAGAAATATAGATGGTGTGTGTGTGTGTGTGTGTGTGTGTGTGTGTGTGTTTTCAGGTGGAAAGAAATATAGATGGTTTTGTTTTGTGTGTGTGTGTGTGTGTGTGTGTGTGTGTTGAGATGGAGTATTGCTCTGTCACCAGGCTGGAGTGCAGTGGTGCAGTCTTGGCTCACTGCACCGTCTGCCTCCAGGGTTCAAGTGATTCTCCTGCCTCAGCCTCCCAAGTAGCTGGGACTACAGACACGTGCCACCATGCCCAGCTAAGTTTTGTATTTTTAGTAGAGATGGAGTTTCACCATATTGGCCAGGATGGTCTCAATCTCTTGACCACATGATCTGCCCACCTTGGCCTCCCAAAGTGCTGGGATTACAAGCATGAGTCACAGTGCCCATGCCTTAGATGGTATTTTTATTTGCAACAAAGGGACATTAAAGAGCTTTATGCAGACCACTTGAATGTCGAAAGCAGATTTACTAAGAAGTTTGTGTAGTTTCAACTTCAGGACCATTCAGGGACTTTCTGAAGTCCCAGAAGGAGCTCTAGCAAAGTGCTCACGTGTTTTCATAGTATTATACATAGTCTATAATGTTGCATATCTATATCAGTTCCCTTTTCTCAGATATGCGCCCCATGAGAGGGGAAATTTAGCCCTTTTTTTATTCTGATAAATCCCCAAAGACTAGAATAATACCTGTCATATAGTAGGTGCTCAACTAATATTTGTTGAATGAATGATCTTCAGGGCATATTACAATTATTTTAGCCTGCAAGCTGGATCTCTATGACTCTAGTGCTCCCTATCCAATATACAATGTCTGACGGTAGTAAAGAACAATCAATCCTTAAGAAAAAGGGAAGAAGTCTAATATACACACAAATATATAAATCATATGTAAACCTAATCATAACAATACCCTCCTTGCCTAATGCCCTATGGCACCCCCCACACACACACACAACTGCCTACAAGCATAAAGGCTCAGCAATCTGGAAACCATGATCAGTAGAGCAAGTCACGCAGATCTGAGTTTAAGTTCTCAGTAGAGCAAGTCACATAGATTTAAGTTCTGGATCCTCAACCTATTAGATTATATGGATAAGGTACTTAACATTCCAGTGTTCAAATTTTCTCCCCAGGGCCATAGTATATATTAAAGGTGATGCTTTTATTGTTTTAGAAAATGTCAGTTAAGACAGTCAATGACATATGCTACCTGCTTAGTAAAGCATATAAGCAGAGAGCTCTGTAACTGAGTTTTCTTCCTTCTTTTCCTCTATATTTTATTCTCTCTTGCATTTACTTTGTCGAATCCCTCTCTCAAATCATAGCTCCCATCACATAGTGCTTAGACTTTTGGATAAATGTTGGTCAGATAGATCTCAATGCAGAGAATAGAATTTAAAATGGCAATAACCTTTGGAAAAAAAAATGATAGAAAGTCCAAGTTCCAGTTCCACAGAATGGTGAGAGTCTCTAACTTTTTTAAGGCCCTGGCCACTATCATAGAAGAAACACCACATTTCTTATATAGTTTCAGAAGGGCCTGCTCCAAACCACACTTAGAAGTCAAGTAGCAAAACAGGATACTTAGCAGCAACGTTTTCAAATGTGTCAGTCTTACCAGTTTTGATTTTCTTTGTTTCGTTTTGTCTTTTTGTAGGGTCTGGCTATGCTGCCCAGGCTGGTCTTGACCTCCTGGCCTCAAGTGATCCTCCTGCCTCAGCCTCCCAAAGTACTGAGATTACAGTCATGAGACACTGTGTCCGACCTAGTCTTACCAGATTTGTATACTACTCATCACCATATCATTCATCAAAGAATAATAATCCAGGCTACATTTCCTTAGTGGATTAAAAATCTCAAAAAATAAAGGTAGAGAGAAAGCTCTAAAATTTCACAGAAATGTATAATCAGTGCAAAGGGCCAGAAAATAATTGCAGAAAACAAAGGAGGGTATGTGAGAAAAGAATTTATCTCTTTAGGCAAAGCCACATGTAGAGAGGACAGAATGCCTGGGGTCCAGGCCTTTCAGACCACATCCCATCAGCAAGCCAAGCACATTCTGATAATGTTAAGAGTTTAAGTTCTTAGTAGAGCAAGTCACATAGATCTGAGTTTAAGTTCTGAATCCTCAACCTATTAGATCATATGGATAAGTTATGATAATGTTATGTCAACAGGTACAACATTATCCCTGCAGCGGCCACAGGAACCTAATATTTTCTCCTCTACCAATAAATAGATTTAAAATACAGTTGCCTTCTGGGTAGTCAAGCCCTGAATAGTTTGGGTATGATATAGGATATGGATATAGAACGAGGAGGCACCTGAAGTCCTTAGGGGACTGATATAAAACTGGAGTGTGCATTTTGAGTACATGAGCCAAAGTTGCCCCACTCATTTACAAGTAGAGCTTGTCACTAAGGAATAAGATGGTAGATCATTTTCATAGGAAGTACAGGACCTATCTTAGACTAGGATATGAGAGTAAAGAACAATGAGTCCTTAAGAAGAAAAGAAAGTCTAAGCTGTTACAAGCTTAGGGTTGAATACCAGTTGAAGGCATTCTTGGGGGCAGGTCATTGGGCACAATGTGTGATTGACATTGGAAGCCTTTCAGACTCAGCCGCTCTTGCAAGGCTGCTCTGCTGTAGTGACTAGCAACTTTCACACTAAGATACTCTGTCAAGGCTGTGCTGTAGTGACTAGTAACCCAGCATATAAGCAAAGGGCCCCAATCTTATAGAATAGGCGGGCATTCAGCCGAAAGTGCAGGACAAGGCTCCCACATTGACACCACATGGCAGAAGAAGGCAAAGGCAATTATGAGCTGAACAAACTTTCTTCTGCCTCTTGTGCCCTAGTCCTCAAAATAAGACCAGCCCCTCCTTTAGTATTAAAGATTTTCTGAGATTCTTGGACAATTAAGGATGAGGTATACTAATAGGGCAGGTAGGGAATGGATGAAGCAGTAACTCTCAAGGCTTCAGCATGGAAGTGGCACATATCCCTTGTGTCATATTTATCTCATTGTTAACACATTTCCTCCATCAAAATATTTAGCCAACCTTGATATCTAAGAGATGCAGTAGGAAGGATGAACTAAATAAGGATTCAATAAAGTCTCAAATATTTTGACAATCATACACCATCTATCACAAATTTTTTCTTTGTCCACATTATCAATGATGAGTATCAAAACAGACACAACAAAAGAAAAAAAAATTTTGTAGACTCTCTAATAACAAGCGTGAAGATTTTATTTCCACAATTGAGATGCTTTCTAATTCTAAGCTTCTTTAATTTTGTAATAAATACTATGGCATTTTAAATATATATATATATATATATTTGCACTTTAGGTTCTGGGGTACATGTGAAGAACATGCAGGATGGTTGCATAGGTACATACATGGTAATCTGGTTTGCTACCTCCATCCCCATCACCTATATCTGGCATTACTCCCCATGTTATCCCTCCCAAACTCCCTACCCACCATTGTCCCTCCCCACAGACCTCAGTGTGTGATGCTCCCCTCCCTGTGTCCATGTGTTCTCATTGTCCAATACCCACCTATGAATGAGAACATGCCATGTTTGATTTTCTATTCTTGTGTCAGTTTGCTGAGAATGATGGTTTCCAGATTCATCCATGTCCCTACAAAGGACATGAATTCATCATTTTTTATGGCTGCATAGTATTCCATGGTGTATATGTGCCACATTTTCCCTGTTCAGTCTATCATCAATGGGCATTTGGGTTGGTTCCAAGTCTTTGCCACTGTAAACAGTGGCACTTTTTTTGAGACATGGTCTCATTCTGTTTCCCAGGCTGAAGTGCAGTAGCACAATTTCAGCTCACTGTGACCTCCACGTCCCAGTTTCAAGCAATTCTCATGCCTCAGCTCCCAAGTAGCTGGGATTACAGGTGCCCACCATCATGCCTGGTTAATTGTTTGTATTTTTAGTAGAGATGGGGACTCACCATGTTGGGCAGGCTGGTCCAAACTCTTGACCTCAAGTGATCCACTCACCTATGCCTCCCAAAGTGCTGGGATACAGGCGTGAGCCACCGCACTTGGCTGATGCCTATTTTTTACATTAAAAATTTGAAACTGTGTCTATTTAATACACCGAGTCCTTTTGGAAAATACCATCAGTGTCATAATTTTTTATGAGACACAATTGTTTCTAAATAAAAATTTCTGTTTAACAATTTTTTTCTTTAAAAAAATAAAAAAATTATATAATCTGCATGATGCTTCATCTTCAGATTGTACTGTTTTCTTTATCTGCTTTTATACTTATTTCTTCCTACTCATTGACTTTGTTACACAAAAATGTATAACAAGAGTAAAGCTAATAGATAGATCATTTTAACTTATATATGACCTCCAAAAAAGACCATTTGAAACAGTCAAACCTGTATCATTCTACATCATACCTATAGATCCTAAAGAAACTCCAGGATTTGGTATAGCACAGTGTCTCTAACCTGGTTAGAAAAATCACCATATTATAAACCCACCAACCACAAAGATAATTTCTCAAAGACTATGACTTATCTGTAATAAAAATGTATCAAGCCTGAACAGGTCTCAATGACCTATTGTGGAAGTTATCTTGGTTGTTCTAAAAACAACTGACTACATAATTATTAGGTATTGCAGCTAAATGTTGCATATTTAGGTTTATGCAAACACATATCATTATAAATAGACTGTTTTTGACATAAAATTATTTACGTGGAAAAAAGAATATAGAAAATAAACCAATCATAATTGAAGGAACATAATTTGCTTAAAGCATGTCTCCTCAGAGGTAAAATAAACAACATTAACCAAAATATTTTAAAGATATTTTATTCATCTTTCCTGTTCTATGCCAATTGTAATGATCATCCTCAACGCATTTTCCATTAGGTACATATGTTTATAAACACATAAATTCCAAGTAATCTACAAACATTTATTGGTTCTAAGAGGGCATGTTTTAGACACTTAATAATATAATACCCTTAGTCCTTCTGCCTCTCTCTGTAAATTTCAACATCTCAATCAATCAGTAAAAGACCTTCAAGGGTCAAAGTTTCTTAATGCCCAAATGCTAAGATTACATCAGGATTTAACGCCAGCCTTGGTTAAATACAGGTTATATAGATCTCTTATTTCTTTCTGGCACAACCAGAAAGAAATCTTTTATTTATGAAAGAAGAGCAACAAGTAGGAAAAGGATAGCCTCTGTGCCCATCTCAATCAATGGACAAATCAACAAACCAGACAGAATTGCACGTGATCTGACAGTACATATTTTGTGACATCACCATCATTCTTACCCAACAATGATTGAGCATTTCCATATGCTGGGTATTGTGGTAGGTGCTAATGATACAATGATAAGCAGAGAAGTTCCAGGGAAATTTCCTAAAGAAGTTTGAATTACACAGAAGGAATAAAGAATGAATATGATTTTGCCAAATGGGCAATGGGGGCCTGTGAAGAGAGAAGGGAGTTGGAAAAAGAGAGAGAAGGCATTCCAGGCAGAATGAATATCACCAGTAAAATTACAGAAGCATGAAACAACACAGTACATTCTTGAACGGTTCAGATTGATGCCTACCACTAGGGCACAGGCTGAGAGTGATTAGCTCTTATAAGGAGGTGGACAGAGACTACTTCATGGAGGGCCACATATGCCTTAAGGAAGGTTGTAGATCATCATGTGAACCATGAAGCATCAGGGAGGGTCTTAATGAAAGAAGCCACATCATAGATCAGAATTTTGAGAAAATAATTTTGGCTGGGGCATGGGGTGTACATTAGAGGATATTAAAATGGAAGGTAAATATCAATTAGGATACTGTTTTTAAAATTCGGAGGTGATATTTTTTAAAGTACTGAGCCCAGTTTTGCATTTGTTACTCACGAGGGGCCTATTGTTCATCGAACATTTACTGGAGAGATGATGGCATTTTTCAGGATTTAAAACTTTTCTGTTTAAAAATGTCTTTTCCTGTAACAGACAATTTGAAAAGAATCATCAATATGTCCTATATTCTTGCAAAATATATTTTTTTACAAATGTTACATTGAAGATGTTTGAATTTCTACTTACAGGATTTGTTTGCTCCTTCACTGAAGAAAATTGCCACAAATCTCTAACTCAATGTACAGGATAGGATTCACACTGCAGATCATGAGATTTACTCTTTTAAGTGACAAATAACTGTATTTCCCCCTTATTTGATAGCTGAGTCCTTCCTCCAACCAAGAGTTTTTATCCCTGTACTTAGACTACCCACCAAGATTAGATTTGTCCATGACCTATGAAGTAATCTGAACTGTTTCGGATTTTTTAAACACCAGTAGAGGAGACAACAATGATTGAGTATCCTCCAAATTCTGCTCAGCGGTCTGACATCATAGATATTTCCCCAGGCCCATTTCCAAATGTGAACAATTCTTCTTTCCATTAAGTCATGCTGAACAAAATATATTATCTCAATAATTGCTATCTTCAACAACCTAAAATTAAAGGTATTATCTCAACACTGTGGTATAGTGAGAAAGAAACTCTCTTTTAAGAAAGTTGAAGGGATACTAGTGTTAAGGAAGTTATATCATACAAGTAGAATAAATTTTAAAGGTTTTTTTTTCTGTAGTTGCAGAGAAAAGGTCTATCATACTTCATGAAACAATAAAGCCTACTTTAATAATAAAGCCTACTTTATGCCTTTTGTAAAGAAATAAAAGCAAAACTAAGTATAGTTCCAAATACTGTCATTAAAACTTGTGTCTATATTTTAATTTCTGCTTATTTAGCATTGCCTTCATACTTAAATGTATAAAGCATCACTACTAAAAACATATCATCTCCCTAGAAAGTGACTTTTACAACAAATAGCTTGTTATAATTAGCTAATGTTGCTTCATAAACCCAAAACCTTTTAGTAAGTTTACATTAAAACTTAGATAAGGTCTTCAAAAACATCTGTGATGAAGATCACACAATGCAGTAATACCAAAAAGAATTGTTGACAGTAGTTTCTCACTAGCTGCTGAAGTCCATGACTGTTTTTTAGGATTATGGAAGGCCATTCATTTTGTTTGCATGAATTTAAAGATAATTTAACCAAATCCCCTAACAGTAGTTAATGGTCCTTAATTATATGATGTGATAAAATAGAAGAAAGTCTTGAACACTGAAAAGCAGTATTATTATTAAAATTATCTAATTTTATATGACAGTAAAATTAAAAGATGACACAGCAAAGAAGGAACACCACAGAGTAGTTAAACGACACCCAAGTTTTTACTTTTCTGTGCCAAGTTTTATTTCAGAGAATAAGGCTCAATTGCATAAAATTTCAGGAAAACATAAAATTAAGCTTTGGAAGTAGATTTCGTGGCTCAGCTCTTTTTTAATGACTTACGAAGAAGTACATTTTGCATCATTGTTTGAATCTGCTAGCATTTCCATGATGGAACTTTTGACTGCAAAATTGAATAGCAATATAGTCTATTTTGAGCAATTCTAAGTCTTATACCAATATATCCAATCAACTTTGAACAGGAATTAAGAACACACACCTGGCTTGCAAGAATTCCATAGGATTTGGAACATCAACATGATAAGCTTATCTGAGATTGCCCTAACTATTTCTTTTGGGGGAAAGAACTCTGTTTCTTTCAAAGTCAAATACACTAGCTAGTCAAGAGTTTCCCAGTCCTCTTCTGTTTGGGGGCTGGAATAATTACTAGCTATTGAGTTCCAAGTACATGTTTTACCTGAGTTTTTTCATCTGATGATCCAGAGTCCCTATGAAACAAATGTTATGGTTATAACATCCCCATACTACAGATTAAAATTTGGAGGCATAGAGAGGTTAAATTATATGCTCAAAACACATGGACTGTGAAGAACAGACACAGGGTTCAAATCCCAGTTGTGTTCAACAGAGATTCAAATGTCAGTCTATCTAACTCCAAGTCTTAGGCTGTACCCCTTCACAGTGCTATTAACTGTTCCGCCTTAAACTAAGAGGACCACACATTCCATATAACTTTTATAAGATTGAATCATTAATAATGCACCCTGCTTTATTCATGAAAGTATCTCAGTTGGACAATAATTTATGTAGACATCTTACCTTTGAGTCAATACATACAAAACTGAATTCCTATCTTTTCTGCCAACTTGCCAAATCTTTATCTATTGTGACATTTCCTACTACTGTGGATGGTACCATACTCCCATTTATCTGCAAAAGCCAGAAAACAAGGATAATTCTTAATTCCTTTTTCCTCATTTACCATAACCAGTAAGTCATCATGTCCTCTTTTCTACTTTATCTCTTTCAAATCCAGGTTTACCCCACCTGCATTTTCTCTGCCTTAGTTCTGCTCTCATAATTTCTTTCCTGGATGGTTGTAAAAGTTCTCAACTGATATTTGTTCCTCCAGTTTTACCTGCCTCTAATCTAGCCTCCACACCACAATCAGAATGAGCTTTCAAAAGAACATGTCTTGTCATAGAGTAGTCCCAGCCTTAAATAGTTCCTTAGTGTCTTGGAGATAAAGCCCAAAGCCTTCTTAGAATTTTTAGGGTCGTTTGTTAATTGTCACTTGCTTACCTCTCTATGCTAATCTCTCTCTAGTCTTTCTCTCACAGACTACATCCCACCCTCCCTAATGTTGAGTAGTTATCAAAACACTGTGGGTGATTTCTTGCCTTTACACTTTGGTACAGATTTCCTTCCTACTTCTTTGGAAATTTATCCCTACTTTTTCCTAATTTTTACCTGGATAACAGTTCTTTCTTCAGGAAGCACTTTTGTTTATCCTCTCCTTGGATGATCTGCCTAAACTCTTACTTGCCACAGCACAGAGCCCACAGCACTCAAAGAAAACATTGTCATTATCCAGCTGGGCTTTAAGATCCTTCCCACCCTGCCCATTTCTGATTTCCTAAATGTCACCTCCGTGGGTGAGGAATGATGGAGCAGAGGTCTGCCTTTCCTGCTTCATGTTGCCCACATGTCCTTTTCTTCATTGCCTCCACGGTCTCTCTAATTGAAATTACACTCAAGGTTTTTTAAAACTTTGGATTATTTCCCAAATCTCACTCAGTTTGGGTGAGACATTTTTCCCTGGAAGCCCATACTATCCAGGGCATAATATTTGGATTACTCGTCTGTTTCATGGATCAGATTATAAGCTCCATGAGGTAAAGATTTCTTTTAATTCCAACATCAGAACTGGATCTAGCATGTAGTATGTATACAACTAATTTTTAATGCCAATAAAAATAAGATATTTGTCAGGTAGGACTAAATGAATGAAGAGTACAGTAGTACTGATGAAGGGCAATAGATAAAGCTTCATGTACTTATGATTTTTAATATATACTTGAAAATCTCTGAGAACTGGAGATAGCCTATATAATGATACTACAGATTTTTTTTTTATTTTTAAGGCCATGATGCACAGCCTTGATTTATAATAATATCTATTCAAATGGCAGAGTCATAGACTTTCAGACGAGGAAGGAACCATGGAATCTAGTTGAATGATTTTTAGCCTGTTCTTTAAACATCAGATCAAAATCATATTCACATCTCTAACACATAAAACAATTTACAGCTATTCTCTGAGTGTTAAGAGGGTGGAAACTGCCAGGGTATGAAGGACCCTGGTCCTTTTACTTCTCTGTGCTCTTCTCATTGGGCTTCTGGAGATTCTAAGGCTCTGAAGAGCATGACTGAACAAACTCTAACATAGTCCAAATCCTTATCTGACAATAAAAAGGAAACTGAAGGCTTAAGAAGGTTTTGATTTTCTAAGAGTACCAAGTGACATAGGCAAGACTTGAGTCTTCTGGCTGTTAGGTCTATGTCCTAAACATTATTTCACACTTTCTAACAGGAAAACAGGTAGCAAGCTTAGAGAACAATTGCCTAGGTAAAACTATTGAGAGGAAAATTAGTAGTACTAGGAAATGTGACATCAAAGAAGTATTAGAATGAATTTTGGTGAAAATGTTTTTATATTATGAAGCACATTGCCTAAGGTGTTGATAACATTTAACCAAACAGAATACACTATAGGCTGCAAGATGTACTGAATCTTTTTTATGTCAAGTGTTAAGCTTACTTTCTTATAAAATGTCCCCCCAAAGGTAGTCAGTGGAAAATAATAATAAAATCTCATGAATGTATCTCCTCTCTTAATAGCATTTTGGGATCAGAATCATAGCATCAGGCTGCAGTGCAAGTCATCTTCTTTAAAACTAAACATAAGTTGTATTGAATCATGTTATTAATTGAATCGCATCCTCCAAAATTCAAATATTGAAACCTTATCCCCTAGTACCTCAGAATAGAATCTTATTTGGAAATAGGACCATTGAAGATGCAACTAGTTGAGATGAGGTCATACTGGAGTAGAGTGAGCACCAAAACCAATTTGACTGCTGTCCTTATAAAAGGGGGACATTTGAAACAGACAGACAGTCACACACACACACACACACACACACAGAGAGAGAGAGAGAGAGAGAGAGAGAGAGAGAGAGAGAATGCAACATGAAAATTGAAGTTATGCTGCCATAGCCAAAGAAGTACCAGAAGCCTTGTGATATTTCCTGGAAAAATCCTTCCCAGCTGCCTTCCGAGGGAACCTAGCTTGGCTGACAGTGTGATCTCAGACTTCCGGTCTCCAAAACTAGGAGATAATAAATTTCTGTTGTTTAAACCACTCAGTTTGTGGTACTTTGTCATGACAGCCCTAACAAATGGACACAGTTTTAGATCTTAATTTGGTCTCAGAGAGGTGTTTTTCTTAATCATCTAGTTGAGTAAGTCACATGCCAAAATTTAAGTATCTTTACTTAAATTTTTCAGTTGCTAGAACTTGACTCAGAAAAAGATAAGTAAAACAGCATTAGAAACAATTAGATAATGTCTACATGGAAAGGATGAGCTGAACCAGAATCATAAAAATATAGACCATCTAATGTGCTACAAAAATCAACTGTATCTAAAGCCAAGTCAAACTTTTTCTCTGTAATGATTAACTAGAACTTGACACGGGACTCTGGCCTTCACATATTTCTTTTGCTTCACTTTATCATTGTCTGATTGTGACACTTACAAACTTCATTTGCATCTAAGGGAATCGACTATACTATTATGAACAAATACAGAACGTCCAATATAAGATTTCCTTTTCTCTTCTCCCCAGTGTATACACTCCTTTGTCCTGTCCTTTTGTACACAACTTCATACAAGAAATCTGCCTCCTCAATAAGCTTTGCTAAAACTAAATAATAGAGATGTATTAAATATGTTTAAAGGCTTGCTTTAGTTCAAGTGATGATTTCAAAGGTAAACTCTTTGTCTAGCTTCCACAAGCTTAGTTGTCTTTCAGTAGACTACTGCCAAACCAAATGTCAAAACATAATCAAACTCACATTTTATGATTTAATATATCATTAAGCCATACAACTGGATTCTGTCAAGGCAAAATTGGTTTTCTGAAAACTATTAAATATATCTTCACCAGTAATTTTTACCTTCTTGCAAAATAAACACTAATTATCTTATATACTTCATGTATACTTTATAGAAGAGATAAGTATTTTAATCAACAATGAACTTAACTCTCATAAACAAAATAGCATTTGATTTTTAACTTTTCTTTCCTGTACAAATATGTGAACAAAGAACAAGAACTATTAATTTTCTAAATTTCATTTAGAAGTTGGCTGTTTGTGTTTTTTAAGAGACATATCCCCTCTCTCTCAAGTTTTTACTTGTCTCCTTTCATAAAGGGAGTCAATGTTATAGCCTTCACATCAAGAGAAGATGACCAGCACTGCAGACCAAGTGGCCATATATCCAACCCTTCAAAAATTAAGGTAGCTATTCTTTCCCACAGAATTTCATCTTAGCAGCACAGGAGTTTAGAGTCTCCCAATTTTTACAGTTGGAACTGGATGAGTGTAAGCAAATCATTTGATTTGGTTCAGTTCAATAAGTATGTGTTTATTCAGTGCATACTATATACTTAGCACATAGTATTTGAGTGCAGGAGAACATTCCCTAGGAGAACATTCCCATCTACCTCACAGACCAGGCTTATCCGTCTTTCCTGAAATCAAATCAGGTCTATCACTTCCTGGAAATCTGTGAGCAACTCTTAGATAAGCTAAATGGTTTTATTTGTTTGTTTTTTGTTTTGAGAGGGAGTCTCGCTCTGTCATCAGGCTGGAGTGCAGTGGCGTGATCTCGGCTCACTGCAACCTCCGCCTCCCTGGTTCAAGCGATTCCCCTGCCTCAGCCTCCTGAGTAGCTGGGACTACAGGTGCTACTGTAATAGCATACATACAGGCATTAGAGATGAAAGAAAACTTCTAAGGAAATTACAATCTAATGATGGAGACAGATAAACAGATACAACATAATGTGCTAAAAATGAGAGAGACAGAGACAGAGAAAAAATTTGCACAGGGCACTACAAAACCACTTGGCTGGGCCAGATGCTGTGGGTTCATGCCTGCAATCCAAGCACTTTAGAAGGCCAAAGTGGGTGGATCACAAGGTCAGGAGATAGAGACCATTCTGGTCAACATGGTGAACCCCCATCTCTGCTAAAGTACAAAAAAAAAAAAAAAATTAGCTGGACATGGTGGCGCACCTGTAGTCCCAGCTACTCAGGAGGCTGAGGCAGGGGAATCGCTTGAACCAGAGAGGCAGAGATTGCAGTGAGCAGGGATCATGCCACTGCCCTCCAGCCCGATGACAGAGCGAGACTCCCTCTCAAAACAAACAACAACAACAACAAAAATAATAAAATAAAAATAAAAAAAATAAAACCATTTGGCTTATCTGAGAGTTGTTCACAGATTTCCAGGAAGTGATAGACCTGATTTAATTTCAGGAAAGATGGATAAGCCTGGTCTGTGAGGTAGATGGGAATGTTCTCCCAGGCAATGAAAAAAATGAAGTAAAATACACAAGTGTGGTCATAATTTGGCCCCTCTGTCCCTCTGTAGTAGCAACTAAGTACAAGATGCTCATGAGAATTAAAATCGGGGGAAGTGACTAGGAGGAAGCAGCACTGGGCAGAGGGAGAAGCTGGGCTGTGACACAAGTGGTCTCCCAGCACCATGAAGGGACTGCTGCCAGACCTTAGACCCCTTCTTGGCTCTGTCGTTGCATGCAGTATGCCAAAAAATTGTGGCCCTGGGTGGGGCTGCACACTGAAGCTGCAGTAATTGGCAAAGAATGGTCTGGGAGGCAGCTAGGCAGCAAGTCCTTCCTTGAAGGGGTGCAGGGTGGTGCATCTCTGCATCTGCCACAAGTGTGAATCTACGTCCAGTGTTATTAGACTGTAAATTTCTATCTGAAGAATGGTAGAAAACGTGGCTGAAAAGATAGATTTTTCAGGGACACATTCTCACAATGATATGCTAGCACTGCTGGGGGAAAAAGTCAATTATATACATTGCTTCCTAATGCTGAATTCGGTGACATAACTTTGTATCTTGAAATCAGCCTTGGTGAGAGCATCTGTACCACAAAAACTGGCAAGTTACAGATAAGAGCCTTACTGTTTTGAGAGCCAGTTTACCAGCACAAGTCTTTACCATTTTCTTCCTGTGTCTATAAACCCACATTTGAACCACGATGAATAGAAACCCTGGGTAAGAATACACTCCACAACACGGTCAAATTTGTAGAGAGTATAGGCCAAAAAGCCCCATCTCTTTATACTGAGAGAAGTAAAAGCTCTTCATCTTCCCACCTTCTAATTCCTCCACTAACCTCAATTCTGCCTTAGTAAGGTGGAGTCTCAAAGGATACCTCATTCATTGCGACTATTCTGTTTTAACACGTATTCAAGAATATGTATTGAAGGCCTACTATGTGCCAGGAACTAAGCTAGGGGCTAGAAGAACCAATTAAGAGCATACTATTGTTCACAAACAGACTTAGTTTCTATTCTTAGAGTTTGTAGTTGAGTGGAAAATAGAAATATTCCTCAAATAAATCATGAAATAAATGTATAATCACAAATGATGATGAATTCTATGAAGAAAATATGGAGAATGAGTGTAAACACTTAAAATCCCTTTGATATTTTAACCTTATGGGTCACTTACAATAGCATAAAATAAAGCATACTTGTTATTAGACCATACAAACTAAAGCAAATGATAACATACAGTTTTATAGAAAGCCAATCATAATATTCTATCTTAAGTTTCCATCTTATCTTAGTTTCTTCTAAATAAGTGCCTTGAAGATTATTAGCTAAAATCCCTTGGTTAGGACAAAACAATTGACAATGAAAATGCAGCATCTCAACCTTCAATTCACATTCATAGGCTTATTTTGTAAAACAAAAGTGAATTTTATTCACTAACATTATTTTAGGGAACAAAAATAATGCTTATCCTTGGAAAAGGCTGAGACTTATGTTCGATCTATACCTAACAACAGATAAAAGAGAAATTTAACACCTATTTCCTATGATAAATGATAAGTATATAATGAAAGCATATATCTAATGCTCAGTGTGCCCTGGTTTATAGTATCTGGAAAGTAACACTTTCTATGTGCAACTCCACAGTTATGTGCTGATGAATTCTGATCAGATCAAAAACAATTAATCCAGGACAATCTGTCTGTACTTCTTATAGTCAAGTTTAAGATTGAACAAGATTTTGCCAGTTCTATGATCTACGATCTTCACCACAAAGTCATCATAAAATGCATCTCTAATATCAGATAAAAATTTATAGATGTTTCCACTGTAGGTTGCACCAAAGAGTTAAAACACTTCAACACATTATACATATATTCATACATATGGCCAAAGGGATCCCATTCTCATTTTTCATCATCAAGGCATTTATAAGACTTCTATCTTCTTTTGCTTTTGTGACCTCTAGCCAGTAAGGCCAAAGTAAATAAAGGTCAAGATAGATGTCAAATCAAGCAATTACTAAACAGGGAACTTGGCTGTGACCCTCAGATTAGAAATGGTGACCTGTCACAGCAACAGGGGAAAACCTTCCTGCAACTCCTCTCCCATCTATGAAATACAATCTAGATTTGCAGCCTAGACTGAAAAAAATTGATATCTTTCATTTGCGTTTTAATCTTTTCCACCCTGCGTATTAGGGTTGTCCTCCCATTTTATCCTTAGCTGTCAGCTCTGAATCATAGACATTTGAGAGAAAAAAATTAGTGGGAATCTGCGCTAGGGAGGGAAATCATACCTATCACAAGAAATGAGAATGAGCCAGCACAACACAAAATGTTGTAATATAACTTTCATTCATATAACTTTATTTGGAGCTGCATGAAAATAAGTCAATTTGTATAATAGCAGTGATTTCAATCAATGATGCTCATATTTTTTCTGCAATGGGTTACTTGTAAGAACAAATTTTTGGAATATTCTTTGGGAGGTGACTAAAATTTCCAAATTCATTTACATATGTGAGCCTCAATTCATGTTATTTCTACAATCTCATTCTTTTCTCTTTGACCCCCCAAAACTGCTATTCTTCAGTCTAGTTGCCATGTTGAAAATATTGCTTTTATTATACATGTCCAACACATCAACCCATATTCAGTGCTGAATTATTCTACCTTCTTAAACCTGTCATTCTCAAAACACCTGTATATGTCCTTTTATTTATTGTCAAAAAGAACAGGAAAAAGATTGACTCATGTATTTTGAGTTGAAGCAGAACAAAAAAAAAATTTAAGTCAAAGTAATAGTTTGATAGTCTTACAAAGAGGTTATTTGCTTTTTCTTTTACAGCTTGACTTTCCACAATTCACAAGGGAATATTCCCAATTAAATAAAAATTGAAGCCATCTTTCCTAGTAAATAATTAAATTCAATGAGGAGTTAATGAATGTTGACTGTTAAATATAATTATTTTCAGTAAAATTTGTAGTCAAAGAAATACATTTTAAAATCTGACTTGGAAATAAGCTGATAGAAGAACTATGAGGGGCAGAGACAAACTAAAACACAAACAAACTAGAAAATGACATAACCATCACCACGTTATTGGACATAGGCCTAGAAATCCACTGAGGAAGAATTATCCAGAAAAAAAAAAGAAACTTGGAAAGTAAAGTCTCATTTTTCAAAAATTCTTACATTAGTTAACTTCAAATGTGGACCTGAAAGGAAGAATATAAACATATTACTATAAGGTTGTTTTCATTTCAAATTTCATTTAAACCCAAATCTTCACTGAAAAAAATTAGTAAAGTTTAAGAAGTAATTTAAAGACTTTCTGAGCTGCACAATTCAGATAACCGAAGCATGAGGAAAAGTTTCAGTATCAAGGTAACAGCCACAGTGCTTTAAATTCTGTGTAAACCATATCTTTTAAGTCAAATTATTATTTGCTGCTATGCTCACTGCTTTCACTTCTTTGCCCAAGGATTCTGATCAGAGATTCCAGCAGTGCATTTGGCCTATTACTATAATTATTATTAGTTCTTCTAGTTGTCAAAGAGGCTAAAGCAATGCACGTACTAGCAATGGTCAGTTTGGAGAGTGTGACACCCCCAAGGGTTCCTACATAGATTACATTAACTTTGGAATACTATTTATTCCAAAAGCATCAAAACACAGGTGATTGCAGGGGTGAAGTCCTGGAAATTTCAAGTTGTTTCTTTGGGAAAAAGTCATCTTGATTTCTACTACACACATTTACACCTTCAAAATTCCCAGATTTGAAACTAAACAAAAGAACTCAGCTAACTGCCACCTTGAATTACTGTATCTTATTTCTTCATTGTGTCTGTGGTTAATAAAACTGTGAATGAATAAGACTGAAGATGCAACACTGATGGCTTGACGTATTTTTTTTTTCTTAAGAGGTATGGCCAGATTAAAAAAAAAAAAAGAAAAAAAAAAAGAAAAAAAAAAACTTGTGTGCTGAAAAATAATTGTGTAAGAGTGAGAACCTGTCATTTAAATAGGAGTGGATTCCCTCTAAATTTCATCCTAGTGGCTCCTATGAATCATAGAAAAAGGGCAACTCCCTGTGGCTAACATTCCTTCTTTCCACCTTTAATGATGCCAATTAGCTTGGGTGGGGTTAACAGGAGAGTTACCTTACATACAAGACCATTTTCGTCATAATTTTCCCTTGGAAAGGGGTCTGTAGGCTTCAGGCAAACTAGAAATAAAGTTAGGCAGCTTAAGGATAGGAAAAAGTTAGACTTTAAAATTTAAAAAAATACTTAAACATTACAAATCAGTGTTTGCTCATAATATCTTCTTTTGAAAACTTTGCAGGTGAGCACTGAAAATCACAAAAGTGAGCTAACTTGTTTGTTTTAAGCCCCTATCCTTTCTGGAAGTATAGTTCTCAAGGAACTAGACTAAACATGATTATTACATTACATAGCTAAGGGAATTTAGAAGACTATATTTCTTCATAATTAGTCATTTTCAACTTGTCCCAAAGTAATGTATTTGTTCAATAGCACCTTTAATAAGTTGAGTTTCTAAAAATCGATAAACACCCCACAAATCAATGCCCATCCTTTACCAAAATATGCTAACAACCAATCATTAAATATACAGTGAAAATTTAGACTGGTAATCATCTGGGATGATTTCTGTGATAAATTCATTTGATCTTCCAACAACCTTATAAAGTAGGAAAAGTTGGCAATTTTTCCATTTTTAGATGAGAAAATTGAGATTCAGAATGGTCTCAAGCTAATTATTGAAAGAGTGGGTTAGATAGAATCCAAGCTTCCTGGATTCCCACATCCCACTTTATGTTCACCCTCTTAATATGTAATTCAGACCCCAAATTTTTTATGTAGTTTGTTCTTTAGAAATTCAGAGAAAGCACATGTATGTTTGTTAAGACTTCACAGGGACAGAGAGCTTTGAGCAAAATCTTAAAAGTGGGACTAGGTAGGCTAGGTGAGGGGACAGAAGAAATGCCTACCAGAAGAGTAAACGCAATAGTTATATTAAAAATACCAACGGTATTTTTAAGAACACAGTTCTATCAGACAATGAGCACTTAAACTGTATTACCTTTAACTTCTCACAACAGATATTAAATTAAATACTTCCTATTAGGAAACAGGCTTAGGAATTTTTTTTTTTTTTTTTTTTTTTTTTTTTTTTTTTTTTTTTTTTTTTTGCCCTGCATCACAGACCTGGGAAATGATGAAAGCAGAAGCTAAATTCCAGCCCTGATCTCTGGCTCCAAAGCCACGCTCTTAACCTCTATATTCTACTACTTCTGGAGCAAAGGCATGAGAAGGAGCAGGGCATCTGTGAAGATAAGCTGACTAAGGAAGAGTTCATGTTGAGAGTGAAGGAAATCAAAGTTCAATAGACAAAGTTAGAGAGTGCCTGAAAACTCAAGAAAAATTAGATTTGATGTAACAAGAAATAAGACTTCCTCACAGATATTTTTGAACTGGAAGAAGGATGACAAATAAAAGTGTTCAAAGATGTTTCTTTCATAGCAGGAAGATGAGGAGAGAGCACAAGATGATAACAAGGGTACTGTTAGGAAACTAATCTAATGGTTCAAGTATGAAATGATGAAGACTTAATCTGCAGTGGTCAATGTGATCATGAGTCAAAAGAACAAATCAGCATCATCTTATAACTAATTAGATGCAAGGGCTGAAGCAGAGGAAGGATGAGTCAAAGATGACTGAATAGTTCAAGCCTAGGGAACTGAGGAGATGGCGCCATGAAGAGTTAAAATGAGCAAAGAACGTGGTTTGAGCACATGAGTGTATGTTTAGGTATGTTGAATTTTAGTGACTACTAAGTAGGAATTTGGAGGTGGAACTCCTGTTCAGAACAGAATACATGGCCATTGGAAACAGGACACTGTGCAATAATAAAAGTCATCTGAATTTACTACTGAAGAATATGAAAAAGAGAGAGTAGAACTGAGAATTTAGGCTATGGAGTTTTCACAACTAAGCACGCATGAGCAGAATGAGGAGGCATTCAGTAAATATGGAAGAGCAGTCAGTTTCTTCTTTTTATGGGGTTTACAATTTACTTGAGAAGGCATCATTAGCATACACAAAATAACATCAGGGTAATTTTTCATCTCCACTGAAATTTAAGATCCCCAGGAGTGGAGACTACTGCCTAAAACAAGACGTAGCATATTTTAGGAATTCAATCTATTTTTCTTGAGAAAATGAATCGTTTGTTGTCCTACATGTCTCAGCAATTAGCATAGTGCCTGGAAAATAACTAGTGCAGAGTACATTTTGTCAAACAGAATTGAACTAATAATTTTATCTTTATTCCTAAGGAGGTCTTATCTTAAACATTGTTAACTAAGAGGTTTCAGACAAGTTAAATAAGTATTCAAAGAAAAGACACATTTTTAAGCCATTATAAATAAAAAATCATAGAGAGCTATATTTAAACAGGCTTGGAAAAAAAAGGAAAAATCTTTTTAAAAAAGGAGGAAGAACAGGGAAAGTAATAGTCACTAAGGCAAAAAGGCAGAAACATATTTGAGATATCTGTACGTCAGTTAAATTTTTATGTGAATGAAGGATGTGAATCAGAGAACCATAAGAAATAGCATTGTTGAGGTGGTGGTACATAGTAACCAAGAAGTATACCACCATACACATTTATGATTGGCTATAGATAATAAGAGTGATAAATTAGTTAAAGACCAGGCAAAGGTATGTGACCTGAGTGACTGTAAGAAGGAGAGCACTGGGAGTTCTGTTGGAATAAAAGATGTGTTTGATTTTAAATATGGATGCCTCAAAATCTCAATCATTTGGGGGCATCATTTTCACTCAAATCAAGTGAAAATGGGGTTCATTAAAGATAAAACAAAATTTCATAGATATCACAGAAAATAAAAATTGTACAGCTTGGCCACCTGTCGGCATTCCACCTGGGAGATGAGGAACAAGGTTGGTGGTCCTTTCCTGGGTCCTCATCTGGGAGATCTTTCAACTCTGATTCTCTGATCCACTTTCCAGCCTCCTCTGCTTTTTCAAGGTATCTCTGCTCCCCAAAAACTTTCAGCTTGAATGTAATTTTGGCTCACCATGATGCCAACTCTACATGAATATCCAATTTTTTTTGTTTCAGTTCTGAAAGTGTCAAAATTTCTCACATGCCTTCACAAGAAAAGGGCTATCATTGCTCTATTTTCTTGTGAAACCCTATGAAGTCAATAATTACCCAAGTAAGCAAATGCATTTTATGTGTACTATCAGCTTGAAGTATATATATGGATTAATTATCCCTTCAATTTTATACTCATACATGTATTTCCTGGAGAGGCCTACTTTTTAATTCCCATACTAACTAACATCAAAGTCAACACATATAACTCATTGCATCATTAAGAGCAATAGCATAAAATGTATTAAAAAATAATCACTGAAATGCATCTGAAAGAAAATATAGAAGTGACCAAACAGCTAAACTCACAAACCAGAGCATAAAAAACTGAATAAGCCAGAATTTGGTTAAATAAGAGTAGCCCAGTAGCATTGAAGATTCAATAATTTCATCTTCTTTTTTAATCTTAAGTGGTTTTATTTTATATCTTTCCAATAAATGAGGCTAAATGTTTTCTCAATTAAGATCCACCAATGGTATCTGAAAAAGCATGGGAAGAAGTGCCAGATATCCTGAGTGAATATTCCTGAACTCTTACCCAATACAAATTGATCATTTATATTCCATGATATATGACTGAGCTTAACTGATGTCTGCATTTGCTTTTCTAAGAAAGCCAAGATTGATTTTAGTCATTTAAAAGAGCAAGAGATATTCAAACATGCGTTAGGTTTTAAATGTTTGTTTTATTATTTAATAGGTACTATAGTAAAAGATTCAGAAGAAAGAATTAAGTATGAAAATAAAGAATTGTCTGTAGAGAATAACTTTGTGATAGTCTCTTCTTCATGAGTTTTAATAATCCAGAGTTAATTTTATTTTTACATTCTGCTTGAAATGCTAGCAGCCATTCTACTAAATATAAGTAACTAAACCTGAGTGCCACCTAGACATGAGTGGGCAACTCAGAGACAATAAGTAATGATAAATATGAAGCATTTATTTCATTGAAAATGAGTTTTCTGACAAATGCTGTGATTTTCTGTTCCTCTTTAGAGGTTCATAAGATAGATCTCACAAACTGATCTATATTCTCTAAAATACAAAAATGACAGCTCTCATTTGCCCAGTACATATTACCACACAGACTAGAATTAAGGTATAATCTCTATCAACTGAATAAAAACAACCTACAAAAATGTTAACTAAATAGGCAGAGCTAGTCGAAATCTTGAAAGGATTTCATGGCTTCAGGAAAGAGGTAAGGCCTCCACCCACACAAAAATCATCTCACTTGTGAGCCAATTGTCTGAAATTTTGTTAACAGAATTTTATCCCTCTAGTTGACAACTTTGATCCTTGCGAAAGTGTTCATAATTTTGTGGGGGATAAAAATCCTCCCTGTTCCCAGAGACAAATCCTGACTACTTAATTTTGCCAGGTCTAGTTTTCTCCCTGAGCCACATCTTTTGCACATGACATGGTCAGGTCCAGCAAATACTTCAAGACAAAAGTTCAAAGATATCTCTAAACTGTGGACTAGAAAACCAAACTATATCAAATATTAGTATGAAATAGTTTCTTAGGACTTATATTTATAAATTTCTCATAAGGAGGAGCTGAGACTACCATTTTAGTTTTGTTAAGTTTTATTAAGCTATAAACTGTGAAATAGTGTTTTTGTATTATTCTGTGGTACACAAGGCCATTGGATCCAAATTTTAGACTAAAAGAAAAAAGCTTCCTTTAAAATATTATTAAAATCATATTTATTTAAATTTTACGGAAGGGCCTAATTCTCCTTCAAATAACAACCTTTTTCTTTTTTCATGTATGTCTATAATAATCCATGTGAGAAAAATGATAGAAGACCACATTGATGTTTTCTAAATATGGAGGAAATAAAGGACAATTAAAATCAATAAGCCTATCATCATCCACGGCCAAAAATACAAATATATAATTGGTCTAACAAGTTAAGACCTGCTTTGTTGTCTTATATCGTAATGTAAAAATATAAAGGCTGTCAATACCTAGTTGTACCGTAAGTATTTTATAATTGGTTCACTTATCCTCATATTTACCTCTTGACAATTTGTAACAGCCCATCTTTACATTCTTTTTATAATTTCAATTTTTATTTTAGATTCAGAGAGTGCATGTGCAGGTTTGTTCCATAGGTATATTGTGTGACACTGAAATTTGGGGAACAAATTGTCCTGTCATTTAGGTACTGAGCATAGTACCCAACAGGTGGTTTTTCAGTCCCTGCTCCCTCCCTCTTTCCCCTCGAGGAGTCCCCACTGTCTGTTGTTGCCATCTTGATGTCCATGTGAACTCAGTGGTTAGCTCTCACTTATACATAAGCATAAGAACATGCAGTACTTGGTTTTCTATTCTTGTGTTAATTTGCTTAGTATAATGGCCTCCAGATGTGTTCATGTTGCTGAAAAGGGCATGATTTTATTCTTTTTATAAGACTGCATAGTTTTTCACGATTACGTGTGCCACATTTTCTTTATCCAAGCCATTGTTGATGGGGATCTAGATTGTTTCCATGTCTTTGCTTTTGCGAATAGTGCATAAACATACAAGTGCATATGTCTTTTTGGTAGGATGATTTGTTTTCCTTTGGGTATATATCCAGTAATGGGACTGCTGGATCAAATGGTAGTTCCATTTTAAGTTGTTTAAGAAATTTCCAAACTGGTTTTCACAATGGCTGAACTAATTTACATTCCCAACAACAATGTATAAACATTACCTTTTCTCCACAGCCTTGCCAGTATGTTTTTTGTTGTTGGTGGTGGTGAATTTTTAATAATAGGCATTGTGACTGGTGTGAGATGGTATCTCATTGTGGTTTTGATTCACATTTTACTGATGATTAGGGATGATGACCATTTTTTCATGTTGTTGGCCACTTGTATGTCTTTTTTTGGGAAGCGTCTGTTCTTGTCCTTTGCTGATTTTTTAGTGGTGTTATTTGTTTTTTGCTTGCTGAATTTTTTAAGTTTCTTATAGATTCTGGATAATAGACCTTTGACAGATACACAGTTTCAAATCTTTTCTCCTGTTCTGTAGGTTGTCTAATTACTCTGTTGATTGTTTGTTTGTTTTTGCTGTGCAGAAGTTCTTTAATTAGGTCCCACTTGTCGATTTTGTTTTTGTTGCAATTGCTTTGGAGGACTAGGTCATAAATTCTTTCCCATACCAATGTCCAGATTGGTATTTTCTAGGTTTTCTTCTGGGATTCTTGTATTTTTTATCTTAAATTTAAATCTTTAATTCATTTTGAGTTAATTTTTGTACATGGCAAAAGGTAGGGGTCCAATTCCATTTTTCTGAATATGGCCAGCCAATTATCCCATTTATTGAATGGAGTCCTTTCCCCATTAAAAGCTCATCTTTAAAGTGTTAAAGCTTTTCTGAAGACAAAATATACTCCAGTTCAATTTCATCTTTTAGGATAGAAACAATTTTGTTCATTGTTTCTTCTGATTTCAACAGTAAAGAATACAAACATACATTCCTATTTCTATATGAATAAATGTGCAAATATCTGCTGATAGTAGATCTTTTTTTTTTATTGCATTTTAGGTTTTAGGGTACATGTGATGGACATGCAAGATTGTTGCATAGGTACACACATAGCAGTGTGGTTTGCTGCCTTCCGTCCCCTCACCTGTATCTGTCATTTCTCCCCATGCTATCTCTTCCCACCTCCCCACCCCCCCGCCCCTCCCCCATTTCCCCCCAACGGACCCCAGTGTGTGTCCATGTGTTCTCATTGTTCAACACCCGCCTATGAGTGAGAATATACGGTGTTTGATTTTCTGCTCTTGTGTCAGTTTGCTGAGAATGATGGTTTCCAGGTTCATCCATGTTCCTACAAAGGACACGAACTCATCGTTTTTGATGGCTGTGTAATATTCCATGGTGTATATGTACCACATTTTCCCTATCCAGTCTATCATCATTGGGCATTTGGGTTGGTTCCAGGTCTTTGCTATTGTAAACAGTGCTGCAATGAACATTCGTGTGCACGTGTCCTTGTAGTAGAATGATTTATAATCCTTTGGATATATACCCAGTAATGGGATTGCTGGGTCAAATGGGATTTCTATTTTTAGGTCCTTGAGGAATCGCCATACTGTCTTCCACAATGGTTGAATTAATTTACATTCCCACCAACAGTGTAAAAGTGTTCCTATTTCTCCACATCCTCTCCAGCATCTGTTGTTTCCCGATTTTTTAATGATCGCCATTCTAACTGGTGTGAGATGGTATCTCAATGTGGTTTTGATTTGCATTTCTCTGATGACCAGTGATGATGAGCATTTTTTCATATGTTTGTTGGCCTCCTGTATGTCTTCTTTTGTAAAGTATCTGTTCATATCCTTTGCCCATTTTTGAACGGGCTTGTTTGTTTTTTTCTTGTAGATCTGCTTTAGTTCTTTGTAAATTCTGGATATCAGCCCCTTGTCAGATGGATAGGCTGCAAAAATTTTTTCCCATTCTGTTGGTTGCCGATTCACTCTACTGACTGTTTCTTTTGCCGTGCAGAAGCTGTGGAGTTTGATTAGGTCCCATTTGTCTATTTTGGCTTTTGTTGCCATTGCTTTTGGCGTTTTGGTCATGAAGTCCTTGCCTACACCTATGTCCTGAATGGTTTTGCCTAGATTTTCTTCTAAGGTTTTTATGGTATTAGGTCTGATGTTTAAGTCTTTAATCCATCTGGAGTTAATTTTGGTGTAAGGTGTCAGGAAGGGGTCCTGTTTCTGCTTTCTGCACATGACTAGCCAGTTTTCCCAACACCATTTATTAAACAGGGAGTCCTTTCCCCATTGCTTGTTTTTGTCAAGTTTGTCGAAGATCAGATGGTTGTAGGTATGTTGTATTTCCTCTGAGGCCTCTGTTCTGTTCCATTGGTCTATATCTCTGTTTTGGTACCAGTATCATGCTGTTTTGATTACTGTAGCCTTGTAGTATAGTTTGAAGTCCGGTAGTGTGATGCCTCCTGCTTTTTTCTTTTTGCTTAGAATTGACTTGGCAAGATAGTAGATCTTTAATGTAAGATAGTCAAGTTTAAAAGCAGAGATTAGCCCTCCATTTACCACCAATATTTAGATATCACCACCAATATTTAGATATCACTAGGTGTCTACTCAATGTGAAAATCCCAATTATATTATGTGAAATTATTTGAAACAAGAAGGATCCTTGAGTGAAGTAGTTTCATAAAGCAAGTGTGTATTGGTTTGATGGACTCATTCAGTTTTGAGTAAATATTTGATCAAGTGATAAGATTTACATTGCAATCTATTCCATGTCTTCAATTCTGTAAGTGTAGTTTATAAAAAAACTTAAAATATTTTTGTAAAAAACACTGTATATTCTCGCTCATAGGCGAGTGTTGAACAATGAGAACACATGGACACAGGGAGGGGAGCACTACGCACTGGGGTCCATTGGGGGGAAATGGGGGAGGGGCGGGGGGGTGGGGAGGTGGGAAGAGATAGCATGGGGAGAAATGACAGATACAGGTGAGGGGACGGAAGGCAGGAAAGCACACTGCCATGTGTGTACCTATGCAACAATCTTGCATGTTCATCACATGTACCTCAAAACCTAAAATGCAATAAAATATATATATATATATATTTTTGTATTTAATGATTACAGAACCTGAAAAAGGCATGCAATTTCTCTGACCCTCACTTTTCCCATTCATTTATTGAAGAAAATAAATCACAGCATTTTATCTGTATTAAAATAAATGAAATATTAAAGTGCCTATTACAAAATGTTTTAGTAAATATTTATCTTTATTATTATAACTGTCAAAATATAACATTTTAAGGGAAAAATAAAGTAGCATGATAATGTCATTTTTAAATCCAGGAATTGAAATTACATACATTTTGAAATTACATACATCTTCTTTTCCCTTCCTTAGCACTACCCAGGGATCCATGTCAATCTAACAATTTCACTTGTGCTTATACACCTGCATGAGCTTGGATGGAGTATGGACCAGAGGATCTTTTGAATTTCTGGTATCTTAATTATGGATTTGGTTTCATAGGGAGATACCAAACTACAGAGTATCAGTATTATATGCCAGAGCTATGTTAAGGACCTTTCCACATTTAAACTTGGAGAATGCAATTACTGAATGGACTGATTAAACTTTAGATAGCTGCTGATTACCTGTTTTTGACCCTAGGATTGCCGGGAAGAAGACTGATCATGTTTCAAAACTAGTCTGTAGCTTGCCTACCACTTACATAACATATTCAATATCTTTTTTCTCTCCAGTTCCTTTGTCCGTTCACTCTAACTTTACCTTCTGACATAGTGCTAGATGCATCCTAATACTCTAAACCTACTAATCATACACTCTCTTCTCCCCTCACACCCTACAAGCTAACTTCAGGCACTTATACACAATTTGATCTTTACTTTCTATTATTTCAGCAAATCTAAGGCTTCACTTTGAAGGATCCTCCTCTTACAGTCCCTTTCCCTGGACCTATGGTCCAAGTTGTGACCTAGGTGGTATTCAAAATAGCAATGATGACCACTATAATTTTGATATTTATGTATAGTCAAGTGAAAATCATACAGGGCATGATTAACCTTAACAATATAAAAACAAACAAGTCAGTTGCCAGTGGCATACAACTATAGTCACACCTACTTGGGAATCTGAGGCAGGAGGATGGCTTGGGCCCCAGAGTTCAAGACTGCAGTGAACTACAATCACACCACTGCATTCTAGTTTGGACAACAGGGAGAGATTCCATCAATAAACTTTTTAAATTTTTTTAAATAAATAAGTAAATAAAAAACATGTTTAAGCATAATGCAAAGGGTTTTAATAATAATAAAACTCAAATAAATTGAAGATAAAAATAATTTTTATCTGTAATTTAATGTTAGTTCCAAGATTCAACAGAAAATGTTGTCATATTGTGTAGCTTGGTCAAACGTTGAAGAAATAAAAGGAAATGATGCATACAATATCCCCACAAATGCTAATTACCCTCAATGAGTTTTTTGTAGGCTAGAGTATTAACCTAGTTAACCCATCTTTCATGAGCATGCTGCAGAAATGAGGCCTGGCCAACCATCTCTGCATGTGTTCGGTTGCCTGGACATGCTTGCTTTTGTGGTTGAAACTCAAATGCTTCCTCCCACACAATGGAACAGAAAATGCTTTCATTTCCTGAAAAGGTAAAGTATCGGCAAAATTCCGTATTTATTTTATATATTTGTTTTCTTTTATTTAGGCTTACATTTACCTATTTGATAGATTCTGTCTTATCAGAATCAGAAGTGTGCATTTATTTAATCAGTTTCTCAAACTTGTAGAGTATTATTTACATATTATTAAAAACCATTCATCTACACGGGTTCTCTGAGTTTTGCCTAAATTCTCTAAATATTTTCTGAAAATAAGCAAAACAAGGTAAACAAAATCTATCTTTTGTGATTTGTAGACTCAGTCTAACATGTATTTCAATTTGGCAAACGTATGTTTATGTTTTCATACTACATATAGAGCAAGGCAACATTTTAATATTTCTTTATGTTAAGCCTCAAAATAAAAAGGATTTGAGTAGATTTACAAATATTTTGGCAATGTAATTACATACAGTACTGGTAATACACACCTACATTATATGTTCGGTAGTATTCAAAGATTTCTGTATGTATTATTTCATTTAATTTTCCTATGACCTTATGGGGTTTGTCTATTTTTGCCCTCCTCTATCACAGGCGAGAAAGCTAAGAGAGGCTAACTAACTTACCAAGAAACAAAATTGGAGAGCAACTAGGATGGGATGTGAACCCTGGTGGTCTAATTCTAGATCCATGCTCTTGCCATTAATGAGAGAGAAAGAAAAGATAACCAGGGTTAAAGTCAGTGTAAGAAATGCACGCTGAAAATTTTGACTAATAGCAAAAAGTAAATCAGACATTTGGCTCTGATTTTCTGGGAATCAAAGAAAGAAAATGACATATTCAGGAACAAAATTCACAGTGCCCATGAAGTAAAAGTCATACCAACAACTCAGAAGACATGTGGTTTCTTCTAGCTCAAAAATCTGGTGAACATTATGAGAAAAAAAAAAGTATTCTAAAATTAATAATAATAAACAAACAAAAAAATGAAGCACCTACTCAAATTGCCCTAAAAGGAAAACTTAGGGAATAACACCAGAACCCAGCCCAGAGGAGGCACATTTTTTAATGTTCCCAAGCAATGTTTTCCAAGTATGTATGCCTGATGACGTGACTTAATCCCAGAGTAAATTTTAGATTATCTTAAGGAATGTATAGACTACATCTCCTATAGCAATCTTTCCATATATAAAAATGTGGACTCTCAGAAGTTACTAAACATCTCATGAGTTAGGAAGCAAATACTAATGTTACATTCACTGGTAGGAGAGATGGACCTATTTATCCTGCTGACTTGGAACATAGCTATCTAGTCAATTTTCAGCAAAGCAGAATGTAAGAAGGACACAAATCACTTAACTACTCTAAGCTTCACTCTCCTTGGTTAAAAAATAGAGATAATAATAGTACCTCCATCATGTTACTGTGCAGATTAGATAAGATCATGTCTAAAAAGCTCTTAGAATGGTGTCTGGTACATTATATCATTATACACTGATTAAAATGTTAACTGCTACCAATAGTATGACTACTCCTAAACCCATATTTAGAAACTCTAAAGTGGCCCATCAAAGCTTCATGAAACCTAGCAAATTGGAACCGAATACTGTGGCTTAAGGAATTAAAAGTAAAATCTTCATTTTGTCCCAGGAATTAATTACTATTCAAGATCCAACTCTGGAAAATTATATGTAGATTTTGTGATCTTTGTTACTCTTTCAAAATGTTTTAAAGTAGGTTTAAATTTCTGTGAAAAATAATGATTTTTGTTTCTTTAATTTAGTTGTCTAAACAAAATTAAACTTTTGGACCTATTACTAAATTGAAGATCTATTTCTGTCCAAACTGGGACACTGTTGAGAGTGAAGTGGAACTGAAATAATTAGCTGGCATTAGTTGATCTACAGCAGGTGTAAACTGGGGTGTTTCAGCAAATCAGGGATATAAGTTTACCTTACCAATGCTTTCTTCCATATATGTCAATAATAAAGAATTAATGGTTTTGCATTATCCTTAAAAAAAATTTGCAAAGAACAATTAAACCAGCATTTTTTAAAATCATAATTATATTTCATTTCAATGTATACATCTCCCAAAGAAATCAAGTATTACCACTTAGATGCAGATTCAAATGTATCTCAACACTTTATGAAAAAGATGGGACTTTATAATAAATTCCAATGGATTATAGTGCTCATTAGTTTGATGTCATAACTGGTCATTTAACATTATTCATATTTATTTTAACATCTATTTTTTCTTTTTTATTTATAGCATTTGTGGACAGATAAATGCCCAATATAGCCCTTCAGAGACTGTGTAAACATGTTGAATAGAATCAAACATGTTTTATTTTTCCTTTTTTTTAAACATGCTAATTCAAGGAAAAAGAAATGTTTCCAGATTCTTTAAATCAAATTTCTCTCTACAACAGGTTTTTTTGTTTGCATTGTCAATTTCCTGGTTTATTCTTTCTATGATCTTCAAAATCTCATTATCACTTAGATAGACAAATCAGGAAAAAAAATAAATATTTATCTAGCTTTTCAGATTAGTGATATTTGAAAAAATTTAAAAATAAATACAGGGTAATAGGTCAGTGAGAAAACTGAAAAATAATATATGTAACCATTAACTTACCAAAATATTTCCTGTGCATAATTTTATAATGTAATTCATATTCAAATATTTAATATAGTATATTTTGTAGAATATTAATAAAATAATAGAATAAATATGTCCCAATTGAGTGAGATTTTACTTTGTGCCAATAGAAATTAATTGATAAGAGGTTTATAGGAAAAAAAAAAGAGAAAACTGATCTTTCAAGGAGAAAAAAATACAGCAAAAAAATTCTTACAAACCGTGGGTGCCATTCCTAACTTCACTTCTAATCTTTAAACTACAAGTATAATTCCGTACTCCACACTTTCAATGTCGGTCTTTTCTGTGAGAATCTGAGCTCTGTGACAGCAGGAACTGTTTGTTCACCACAATATCCTCAAGACATTATATAGGGCCTGACATTTGTCAGGCACTTAATAAACACTTGATTGATGAATATAAAGCCCATCATTTAGGTTCCACACTTCAGTATCTAAAGTCTAGGATAAGAACAACTGATGAAAAAACAATCCCAAGAAGAATTTGCTTTAGCAGTAGGTTTACTATAATCCAGAAGCATGAGGTAGTTTCAAAGTCTAATGCAGTCTTTGGTTATATTGGTACAGATGAAGTCCAGATTTAAAGACTAATAATCCTGCCATGTTTTCTAATAATTGGACCTCATAACAAATCATGACTAACTGGAGTCAACAGAGAGAAGGAAAAAAAATGGTACTGAAGTCTGTAAACAAATCATTCATTTATCACTAAAGAAATTAGTGAAACACAAGCTGGGACATGATCACTCTTTAAATATGGACACCATTCCTATTGAAGAAGAATTGGATTTTATATGCCCATGTAACCAAGGGCATATAAAATACAGTAGGACAAATTATACCCCAACATAGAATGACTAGAGCTAAGTGAAATGGATTATCTTCCTTTGAAGTGCGTGCTCTCTATCTGGATTAGTAAAGAGAGCTTTTTGGAAAAACAGACAATGGGACCTAAGTTCATATGACTTTTAAATTGCTGTTATTTCATCACATATATGTATATGTAAAATGGAATGTTGAACTACAATAATTTATACTGGCAGCTTTATGTTAGCATGTATTAACATAAAATTTTTGGATAGCTCATGGAATTTTTTTATCATTTTAATTACAACTTCAGAGATACGTTCCAACCAAAAAAAAAAAAAAAAGAATTGTGTGACTCACTTGAGAAAAAGACTGTATTTTCAGAAGCTGACAACTAGCAAATAGTCATACTAATTAATTACTTATCAATATGTTCAAGCAACTATATGTTAGTTGTTAACTCATGTAAAAAGTTAGTGAAAGAATAATCAGTTTGTATGAACTGACTCTCCCTAAAGTGTCTGTTAGCATTTATTTCATTATTATTTAGATTACTCTAAAAACCCCATCTGTGTTGATGTAAATTTGTGATTTTTTTTAACATTAGTTACATCATAGAGCTCATTCTACTAACGAGTGCTCACTTAAATACTAATTACAGCCCACTGTTTATTGCAAATTGTTTTCCCCTGCAGAATAACGTCTATATCCATCTTCACTATGTATCTTTGCAGGCCACGGTTTGCTTGCATGAGCCTTCCTCCTATGTTACCTTAAATCCTACCAAAATGAAAAATCTATTTTTCATCTTAATAGTTTTTCTTTTTAAATTTTCAAATTTCCTATTCCAAGAAGCAATATTTTTAATATTTTTAAGGGGAGAAAATAATATAATGTTCAAAGACATCACAGCTATCTGAGTATATATATATAAATATAAATTTTCTCAAAAATGTCAAGTAATTGTTGTTCTGTACAGTCTAATGTTTTAGTACTGGAAATACCCAAAGAGACTCTTAATCCACTGGTTTAGTGAGAGATCTATGAATAGTTCTTATTCATCAGTCTCAAACAAGATAATTGACCGCAGAGCCCAAGACAATAAAAGTTTGTAAGAGGATGTGGCAAGGTGGTAAAGGAAGTAACTTAAAATGTTCACAGACCTCATGAATAGCAGATTTTGAAAGAGGGAAAAAAACACCTTTGTAGGTTCCTTGGATAATCTCTTAAACATGCAAATAAGTGACTAAGAGAAAATCAATTTAACAATGGATGAAGCATTTTTCTGTGGCATTTTGGGGTCATGTTAAAACTGGTAAGAATTAAACCTAAGTCTCAAGGGTCTCATCTACAAAGATAGGAATACATAAAGAAGAGACTAAATGACTGAGAAGACTAGTGGGTTGGTATTTTAATCACTGGCACCATGTAAGATTTCCTTTTGCTCTCTCATGCCATGAAGGGATTAAATTATTTCTGTTTCTGAAATTCACAGTTTCCAAGTGGATTTTAATGAATTTCAGCAGATTTTATTACAGTGCTGAGAAAATAATCCACATTATTGAAAGCATAAAACCAAATGGACAGTTTTACAGTGTATTTCCATTAATTCATAAACTACTATGACTACTATACTTCAGTATTCCCATTAATTCTTAAACTAGTACTCATTGTATCTCCCAAGTCTCATATAAAAATGATTACTCATGGCAATATTATATTGACGAATTAATCATATAAGCTATTTACCTATCTATAAAACAAATTATTTTTTAAATTTGATCAACTTCCAAATGGAATATCAAAGAAATGCATCAATATACTACTATGGAAAAAATAACTGCATTTTAAGTGATCAAAAACCAAATTATGAATAAAAAGATGTTCAACTGGCATTGCTAGTTTCAGGGTAAAAAAAATTTAAGTTTCTACATTTATATACATAAACGTGAGTATATAAAAATGGTGCTTGCAAGAGTAATTGCCTCATTTGTGGGCTTGTTTTGAAGACACTGTGTATATGCAGCCAGATTCTGCAGACTTGTGATGTATTCATTAATAATTATGGGATACTAACATGTGCTATTTGCTGTGTTAATTTTTGCAGTGATATGAGACATACTCTTCCACTTAACCTACTGGAAGGGAAAAGGGGAGAGCAATAAACAGACAATGACAATAAAGCACTATAGTGTTACAGAAGTTATGCAAGAGTTAAATGCAGAGCCCTGTGGGAGCACACTGAAGAGTACCTGGCCAAGAAGAGTTAGGGACAGGGAGAGACTGGAAGTTCAGCAAGGTTTCCTAGAAAGGCTTCCTGGTAGAAGAAAAACAGGGACTACTTACAGAGAGGTTCACATTTCTTGCCCTTCACCTTTCAAATTAAATCAAGTGGACTCAATTTGGACTTTAAATGGCAAATGTGTTGACACATTTAATGAAAGCACCGTTATATCCATGGTCATCAGTGTTTGCTGCCTTTTCATGTTTCTCAGGAAAAGTTAGTGAGTTACTCTTCCTTAAAAATTCAACTTAATACAAAGAAAATGATTAATCTGATGAAGTCACTATGGTAACAAAGATTGAATAATTATTATAATTTTTAAATGGTCATTTAAAACTATCAACTGTGAAAACATTTTTAAATGTGTATTATATAATCTGCAACTATTAGTTTTTCATTTATTAAAAAGAAAAAACAAATTAGTTACGACTATACATGAGATATTTTTCATATTTTCTTCACTAATCATTCTTTTTTATTTTTTTAAAATCATTCTAATATTCTCACCAAATGTCATCACACATATATATATATATATATGTAAAATATACATATACTTTAAAACATACATATATAGCAAATTGGTAGTTATCCACTACACCAAAATATGCTTTCTGAGATTTACATGCATTTTGGTTTCTGTCTGAAACAGTAACGCTTTGGGATTTCAGTTTAGTAATTAAAAGGAATAAAGGTGATGTTTTCCAGTATTTATGCAGTGCTCTTTAAAAACTACAAAAAAAAAATTGAGCAAGCAGCTTGTTCATAACCAGAAAGGTTGACAAGATTAATTCTTATCTCTAAAGCTTGATTAAGCATCTTAATTAAACCACCACATAATAATGAATTAAGAAATAGATATGACAGGATAGGTTTCAGGCACATTGGAGAGTATCTCAACTGTGGTTTAGAATGACTCTAAACTTTGTAATCTAAAATTTTAGAATTAAAAAACATTGCCTTTGTTTATTAGAAATATGATTTTAACTGAGTTATCTTAAGCCTTGCTCACAGTATAGCTTGACTGAAACATAAAAGAGACAGAAAATATTGAAAACAACTATTTTTCATAAACAGAGTTCACACAGAATCCTAATAAACAAGATTTTTTAAGTGAATGTATTGTTAACCATCCTAAAATATTAGATAAATACAAAAAATGATTTATAAAATTAATACTAGGTTTATAAAGCATACATATACAAATGTGAAAAAAAAAAACAGAGAAATAAAAAACACCAAAAGGATTTATCAACTATATACTACTAAGAAAGAAACAAGTAACAACAAATTCTTTTGAGTAAATATAAGAGGGACAAAAAGATGAGGGAAGGATAGGGAAGTTCATTCATTTAAAAAATTAGACAACGGTTTGCCAAAGAAAATGTTTCTTTTGGAACACAAAACAACTCTAAAACGTTGCTAAGGTATATTTGAAAGACATGAAGATATGTTTGTTTGTTTGTTTGTTTGTTTATATATTATCTCACATCTAAAAGAAAAATATGGTAGCCGTGGAAAGGAGGTTTCAAGTACAGTTAATGGAAGATGTTCACCATGAACATTGCATTATGAACTGTCACCACTATGACCAAAAATGGCACCACGCAAGAGTTAAAGAGGAAAACAAAATAAGAATGACTGCTGAGAAATCACAGGCTATTATTTTCAGAAATATGATCCAAAAGAATAATAAATTTTGTATAACTTTTCATTAATTCTTTCACATTAAAAAATATGATACTTAAGTTTACATTTCAAGCAGATTATAAATCAAAGTCTTGGGGGAAAGGTAAGACTGTCAACAAGCACCAGCATCCAAATGCTGGCATCATACTCTATCAAAACTTTGCAAAGAGCTCCATCTTCAGGTCTTTTACAATATGCTGAGCTCAGTTACAAAAGTATCTATTCTTATTTTCCCTCACAGACTGTAGTATTTCTTACATAATCAGGTTATTGCTCAAACATTTCTATTCATGAGAAATCACCAATGGGAGAGCATTTGTTCCATGATTATTCCCTGAGGTTAATTCTAAAGATGGAGGGCTAAGGGCCAGAGGCCTTTTTATTTTCTAAGTTTAGAAGCAACTATATTATTATATTTTTCTCATCTTCCAATATTTTTCTCATCTTCCAATTTGTCAAATTTTTTATGAAAGTTCTTAAATACAACATTAACAAGCTTGTGATTAAAACAAAACAGGGAAACTTGAGCAGTTTTCTTCCTACTAAATAATTATTTCTTTCTCTACTTGTTTCCCCATGCTTATTAATGTTAGAGATAGTGATCACATAAAAGAATCTGGAAGGAATTATGTGGAACAAACTAATCTGATATATTTCTAAATCCTGGCTCTTTAATCTTTAGACTCTGCTGCAAGTTATTTGGCATCTTATCTCAAAGAATGAGACTCATCCCAGAAAGACCTGCTTTCAGACCTCACGTGACTAAAAATTACCATATTTATTCATTGAGCCAAGCAACTCCTGGAATAAGGGTATAAAAGAAGAAGGAGGCTCTCCAAAGAACTGATATTCATACCAAAGAGAGCAACATAGACAGATTTAGACAACCAGGCAGATTGTCTAAATAAACAGAGGTACTCTAAGTTATTTCTTATAACTTTGTATGTTTAAGCATACAAATCTACTACTGACCATAACTTTTGACCATTAAAATTTCAAATAAAGTTCTCTTAACATACTGTAGTGATGTCCATGAAGATATTTCCATATCAGGATTACATGAGTAAAACACTCATTTAACAAGAAATATATCTGGAATGAAATATTAAATATTCTCCTCATACAGACAATTCTGAAATTACAGTATTGCAAGGCTGGATCAGTATGTAAATTTCTACAATGAAATGTAAAGACAATACTTGCACCAAGCCTCGGCATCTCAGAACAACTCTAGCAAAAGGTCAGAAAAAGAACCATTGAATCTCAGGTGTGGAAAAACCATTTAAGATAATTTAATCCAACCATACTTCTAATGACAGATCGCTTCTAATGGTCTCTTCTTGTCAAGAGGTTATCCAGTAGTTGATAGCTCCCAACCACTCCCCTGAGCTTTTCCTTCTATATCCTAACCAGTAACAGTTCGGTGATCCTTCTATATCTAATAATTTTAAGTCCTTCATCTTCTTGCTCCTTTCCTCTGGAGAATGTATCATTTGATATATTCTTAAAAGTGTGATGCCCAGGACTGAATACAATCCTCTAGAAGTGACCTTCGCAGACCTGGGTGGAGGGATCTAACACTTTTTGCACAGTAGATGATATATTTTTATCAATAAAAGTTAGTTTTACTTAAATTCATTTTAATCAGAAAAGGGGGTATAGAAAAAGGAGGACACCAAGGGCTTATTGTTTGCTAACCAAATGTGGATGTTTTCTATTCTTATTCTCTGCCATTGTTGTTTGCCTAAAGAAAACTATAGTCATAAGCAGACTCTCTAGAAAGTGGAATGTATCAAACCATATGTCACTTAGAAAGAAAAAAATATATTTTTCTTATGCTGAGCTGTTAAGCTATATGAGGAATTTTTATAGAATTTGGTGTGGTTTATTAAAAAACAACAAAATGTTCTCATTTCACTTATCTAGAAAGAATTAGTGTTTGCTCAAGATTTACACGTAAAATATAACTTCTATAATGGAAGGAATTGACCTGATTTATACTTTTATCAATACTATAAAACTAAACTTAAAGAAATAATTTAGAGTACCTTTGTTTGTTGCTGGAAAAAAAAAAAAGACTTAAAATTAAGCCAACCAAATTGTTCATTTGTTTCTTATCATCAATAGCATAAATTCAGCCCAAGGAGACTCATGTTAAACCTATAAAGCCAGTAAAATAGAGTGTGCATACATATACACATATACATATCATATACATAGACAGATATAGATTATGTAAATATGGATGAAAGGAGATATATATATCCATTATAATAAATACATAAATATGTAAATACTTCCCTGTAATATTTTAGAAATAGGCTCTAACACAAGCAAAACACAAAATATAAAAGTGAAAGACTTAGCCACTTGCATAACTTTTTTTTTAACCCTTATATGTTACTTTCTAGAACTCCAGAGAATTTTCCTTTACTGTGTTTAAATCACAGTTTGCTCTTGCTAAAACCAATCTCTGTATCTATATCTATATATAATAGCTTCAAGATGTGGTTGATTCAGTGTCTGCTGACATTGAAATCATTGAAGTAGCTGAAATTATTTCAGCCTAGAGTTAAATAGCAGACAGAACCCCATAGCCCTTTCTTAATTGAGACATCAACCAATTTCTGGGCCTCCACCTTCCAGCACATGCGCAGTGGAGGTACTATATGAGCGGTACTTCAGACTCGTGACAAAGGAGGGAGGTGGGGAGTGACAGGAGCACCCCAACAGCACACCACCTACTGGAACAGAGCTCTCTGAATAACTCTGCACTTTAAGTGGCGGTTCTGCTGTGAATTCATGGGAAATAAACTAAAACAGAGAATAAGTAAATATTGTCTTTTATGTAGTCTGAAAACACTAAGTAAATGTATTTGTTTGAACCAGTAGAATCGAGTTGCTGTGATTTCTGCATCGTCTTCTGAAACTCCTTCTTCAGCAGCCAAAATCCTTTTCAAATTTATGGAACCCACTTGAGCCAAAGCTGACCAGATTTAATACTATGGGTGTGATATTATGATATAACAAGAAATATACATGATTCCTGGCTAGAGCTCCTAAAATCCTTTCAATTTCTAAATGATAACAGTAATGAAACTGAAAAGGCCATCTTTTCTTTTTCATAGAAGACTTCTTCAACCACACCTGAGTTTATGTTCATGAGGGGACTTAAGTATCTAAAGATGGGAGCCTGATAACCAGAGGAGCCAACCATGGGATTAGAGGGTTGGAACATTCAGCCCCGGCCTCCAACCTTGATGGAATGGAGAGTGACAAGAGATTGACTTAATCACCAATGCCTAATGATTTAATCAATCATGCCTATGTGATGAGGCCTCCATAAACACCCAAAGGGACAGATTTGAAGAGTGTCCACACATGGAGGTGCAGGATAGGGTTGTGCCTGGAGAGGGCATGGAAGCTCCAAGCTCCTTCTCCCATTTCTTGCCCTATGCATCTCTCCCATCTGGCTGTTCCTGAGTTGGATTATTTATAATAAGCTGGTAATGTAAACTGCTGTGTCCTGAGCTCTGTAAACCATTCTAGCAAATGGCTGAACTTCAGAAAGGAGTCAAAAGAACCTTCAATTTGTAGCTCTTCCATCAAAAGTGCAGGTAACAATTTAGACTTCAAATGTCCTCTGAAGCGGGAGGCAGTCTTGTGTGACTGAGCCCTTAACCTGCAGCACCTGATGCTACCTCTGGGTAGATAGTGTCAGGATTGAATTAAGTTGTTGGACATCAAGTTGGTGACTGCAGAGAATTGGAGAAATGTCTGGTCTATCAGGGGGGAAATCCACACTTTTGATCACAGAAATGTTCTGTGTTGAGTGTGAGTATATTTTTAAAAGTTTGTTTTTCCCATTCAATGGGCATTTAAATAAACTAAGACATATAAAAAATGATAAGACAGTAAAAAGAGGAAGAAAATAAGTCTTTTCAGTGGAAATTATATAAACTGTAATTTCACTTTTCTAAAATATTCTTTCTTAATAAAAAACTTGCTGGATATTTAAATTGAGGGAAGAAAATATTTTTTCATAATGGATAATGAAACAATAAATGATTTTTGTATACTATATAGACGAATTTTAAATATTTAATCAGTTATACAATGTTCAGCTACTTGATCTGGCATTATTATTTCATAGAAAATATTCACACCTGACCAGAGTAAAATAATAGAATTTGGTTCATGCATATTGCCTTAGTCTGTTCCAGGCACCTATATCGGAATACCACAGACTGGGTAATTTATAAAGAAAAGAAATTTATTTCTTATATTTCCGGAGGCTGGGAAGTCCAAGGTCAAGGGGCCACATCTGGCAAGGGTCTTCTTTTTCTATTATCTTATGGTGAAAGACAGAAAGGCAATGGAATCTGTGTGTGAGAGAAAGAGAGAAAGATAAAGGGGGGGGAGGAAGGAGAAGTCGGCCAAATTCATCCTTTTGTCAGGATCCCCCTCCCGAGATAACTAATCCATTCCAATGCATTCACAAGGGAGAGCATTTATGACCTGATCATCTCTTAAAGGCTCCACCTCTCAACACTGTTGATTAAGTTCCCAACACATGAACTTTGGGTACACATTCAAACATATTATAAACATTTCTTTACTCCTCTTGAGAAAAATTCACCTTTCTTATGAGCAAAATTCCAAAGTAAAGAAGCAAGAAAAGAAAAACACAAAATAGAAAAGTCATAGTCTTTTGGTGTCTAAAACCATAACTACATAGGAGTCTCTGAACACAAATCTAAATCTATTAAATGCTTATTATACTACTACTTATAGACAACATGCTCCTCTTTGGCATTAAACTCAATTATTGGTTATCTGAGAAGTAAATATTAAAAGAAGATAATACTATTATAACATCATGACAAAAGCTGCCATCCTTTTTAAATTGTTTTTTGTTTTTAATTTTTGCGGATATGTAGTAGGTATAATATATATTTGCTATTACCCTTTTTGAGTGCTATTTTCTCAAAATTATACTATGCGCTTTACAAACATTAGTCATGACAACGACTTTGTATATGTATTCTATTATATCTATTTTCTAGATGACAAAGCCAAAGCTTAGTTGCTGCATGATCTGCCCAAGACCTATCTGTCTGACCCAAAGTTGATCTTCAATCCTGCTTCTCTGCCTTTAAAACATCGCTTTAAAAAAAAACATACACTCTGCTTACCCAATCATAGTGACATATATTCCAAATTTTTGAATTTAATTTTTGTAGTCTATATTCTTATGCTTATAATACACATTATACTAGAAATACTTTTTATTTTATAGAATTTTTATTGATAACAATAACAAAACAGAATTTTCAACATACAAAATGTAATCAACATTAATAGTGTTATTGTATTTTAATGCCATACTGGATTATTGTATTAAGAATTAGACAATTAAATTATATAACAGAAGCCAAGCTTTGAGATATTAAACTGGTTGCTAAGAAAGGAGCAAAAGAAAGAATAAAAGATGGCCTTTCTACATCAGAAAAAAGAATGTTGCAAAAAAGTCTATGAAATAAAAATATTCTGAATTGTCATTAATTATTGCAAAACAGTATATTTTACATATTAATTCCCTGGAAAAAAAATAATGAAAGATAGGGAAGAATTTTCATAAATCAATACTCTAATTTTCTTACTTTTCAAAGTGAAGTAGCAAGTACATGAATGCAAGTGTTTTAAAAATGGGGGAGAAAAACTAGAGTTAGCATTATTGCACTCTGTTAAATAAAACAGTATTTTGAGAGCAGAGATATATTTAGCCATGTAATTTCTTTTTCCTAATTATTGAAAACCCTGAAGTTTTATCCTTTAAAATTAATTTAAATTAACTTTACTATTAAAGTTTTTATTTTTCCATTGCTTAAGGACATTTAACCACAGCTTATAACTTTTGAATCTATCTATACCTATATATAAAAGATAATTCCTTTGAAATTAAAATTTTCTCTCTGAAGGTGCACCCAAAAAGATTTGGTTTGGTTTGGTTTTCTTATCTTTTGTTTGGTTTGATTTGGTAGAAGTCAGAATTGGCCTATTCCCAAAAGAAAGAGTTAGGGAAGTTCTGAGCCCCATATTTGGACAGGTTGTCAGTGTTAAATGTTTCTAACTTGGAAAGAGTGGCTGCCCCATTTGCAATTGCCGCTAGGTGGAAGTCAAGCCACTCCCTCCACACAGCCTCTTGCTGCAGTCTCAAGGCCGGCCTTGCTCACATTTTATCCAGAGCCTTGCGTGAAAAGGAGGGCCTGTACCTGACTCATGAACATGTGTGGGCCCCGTGCCGTCTCAGATGCCCACAGAGATGCTGACAGCTGCATGGGGCTTCAGCCTGCCACCTCTCTAAATTTTGAACTTCAGCCAGGAATGTTAAAAAAAAAAAAAAAGAGTGAGCATCTTATAACCACAGCCAAGCTCGTGATGGCCTGATCACTCCAAAGTGTCTAAATCATTCTGAAGACTTCCACATAATTGGTATTGCAGATAAGTTTTCTTTTTTTAATCTTTTCTGCACATGTATTTAAACAGCTCAACAGCTCATGCTGTTGCTCCTCCTTCTAATCACCCCTCCTCATACTTCAGATATCAGGATTCTTTTTCAAGAGCACCCAAATTTATATTTGTATCAAAACAGAGGGAGACACAATGTCCATGAGCTAGGCCTGTGGAAGGCCACTAACTGCATTAATCAGAGGGAAGCCAACCACAGTGAAATTTCTGTGCAGAACACCAACTTCAGGCAGCACACTCAGATGTTATCACAAGAAAGGTGAAGCTTGGCAAGCAAACCACAGTCAGCATCTGCATCTTGACCATGGGCAGGGTCTGCCCAATCCAGATGAGCAGCTCAAGGCACAATAGCTCAAACTATTCTTTAATTCAGGTTTCAAAAAAATAAAATTAAAGGGAACTATTGAGTAATCGCTCCAACTATAGTACTGAATGAGATCTATGTATAATTATATACAATTACATAGATAACTTGGGTATAATTATATTTTTATACCAAAACTAAACTACATGTACAGTAAGGCTCAAACATGGATTTCAAATTAGCTCCTCCCTAACAATGGGTGAAAATTCTCAGCAAAAATGTGGCCTCTATTCTGGTGCATTCAGGTTCCCTTGTCTGTTTGCACTGCCCATTTTGGTTTTTTTAACCTCTTCTCTGTACTTCAGTTCTTTTCAGACCATGTGAAAACACTAAAAAGCTGGTTTTTCAATGTGAGGACCATAAACCAGTTCTATGTGTACAAATTTGATCAGTGTTCATTTCTAGTGCAATTACTTTTAATAGATCCCTTCAGGGACTTGTTCATTCCAATATACTCTTTTTTTTTTAATGTCAGCCACTGTTTACCCCCCAGTGCCATGGCTCCATGGCTCCAGTCCTGCCAGTCTGAGAGCTCTGCTCTGAGCATACTGTAATGCGCTTCTTTTATTCAGCACCCAGGACAGTGTTGTGGTTAGGAGTGGACTCTAAGGCCAAGCTCCTTAGACGTCGGTCCTTGCTCTGTCACTAACTAGCTATAGGGCCTTAAGAGATCTACAGGGCTTTCCTCTGCTCCAGATGCCCCATTCATATAAGGGAGATCACTGGATCCTACTACTAGTGTTCTGTAAGAATTAAAATACCTGATTCATATAAGACACTTGGAACTAAGTGTGGCATGTGTTAAGCATTTAACAAATGTTACCTATTTTATTCTTCACATTTAACATCTGCTATTCAACTAATATCTGAATGCAATATCCATGTGGTGGCCCTGATTTCTTTAACTGGAAGGGGGATGTTTCTCATCTAACTAGCTAAGTTGTTGCATAATCATGAAAACATGACCAAATTCCAACTTTGTACACAAGTAAACCAGTTTTGAGAGGCTACCGGAGCTCAACCAAGGCTAAATCATTGCATAATACCCCTAAAGGCCATTGTTAAATTTTGATTGCCATGCCAAATTATTTCTCTCTAGCTGCTGAGCTAAAATATAAAATTTCATTCTATTTTGACTCATCACATCTTTAGAAAAGCTACAAAATCATGTTATTAAATCCTGGTGGGCAACCAAGAACCCTGTGAAGACTTTTAGGAAAGTGACTTCCTGGATGAAGTAAGGAGAGTGTCTACTGTTAACAGTAATAAGGAGGATATGAGGTAAAACTAAACCTTGCTTGTCTCCCCTGGGAAATGTAAGATCTAGTTGTTCATATTTAGGAGAAAGCTATTGAGGTTTTGGATTAAACCTGGGCCTTGTCTGCATGGCTCACTTAAGTTAGTAACTACTTAAAGGAAGGAGTTAGTACGTGGTCTAGTGTTAGGGTTATTTTTACGTGTCGACTTGGCTACGCCAGAGCACCCACATACTTGATCAAACACATCTGGATATGGCTGTGAAGCACTTTAAATCAGCTGACTTTGAGTAAAGCAAATTACCCTCCATAAGGTAGTGGGCCTCATCCAATCAGCTGAAGGTTTTCAGAAAAAAAACTAACATTCCCTGAGAAAAAGGGAACTCTGTCCGTAGACTGCCTTTGGACTCAAACTGCATTATCAACTTTTCCCTGAGCTTCTGGCTTGCTCACCTACTTTATAGACGTTGGACTGGACAGCTTCCAAAGTCACATAAGCTAACTCCCTAAAATAAATATTTATTTCAATACAGATAGATATCTACATAGATATGTATACATATTCATATATGTAAAAATCTTTGTGTAGGTATATAGATATGTATGTGTATATATATATGCATGTTTTATGCATATACAACCTATTGGTTCTGTTTCTCTGGAGAACCCTGACTAATCCACCTAGCTTCTGAAAGTGGATTACTAAATACTGACAACCTAGATGCACTCAGTCGAGGGTGAGGTGCCCACGTCTTTCTCAGTTTCCTTTGGGTGGATGTCAGATGATACCTGCTTTGTAATTGTCTTTGTAAAGGGACAGAGACTGGCCTAACTGGTGGGCCTCTGTAAAGTGACAATTCACCCAGCACTGAGAACAGTTTGCTGAATTTACACTAAAAACACTAAAGTCACCAAGAAAAAAAGCAAAGATAGACTTTAATTCTGTCTCTTTTCAAAAAGCATGAGTTCTTTATTTTCTTTTATTTTAGTTCTAAGGTACATGTGCAGGTAATTCAGGTTAAGCATGAGTTCTTAAATCACTGAAAAATCTATGAAACTTTGGAAGAATTTGATGTAATATAATTTTTATTTTGTAAAAACACAAATTTTCATATAATTCCAAATTACCAGAGAGGTTGCTTAAATTTCAATTTCATGGTGCAATATTTTCTTCTTTTTTTTTTTTTAAGATCACTTCCTATAACAATAAAGAATTCATTTGGCTGCAAGTACCCAACCAATGTGCTGAAAATGGGTCATGGACATGCTGTGACCCTGTCACTCCCATCAACTCTTTGATCAGCAGAGAGTCTGGAGTGTCCAGAGTACCTAGGCCAATTACCTCGAGGCATGAGCAGATTTATCTAGTCCCTTCAAAGGGCTGCTCCAGCAGAGTAAAGATTGATAGTATGTTCCACGGTCCCCGTGGGCAGCAAAAACCAAGAGGGACATCCAGCCATTTGCTGTTCTATGATGGACATATTACATACAACCAAGTATACCATATTATCAGAACAACTACTTAATGGCCAGTAACAAAGCACACTACTGCCCATCATAGGCGGAAGCCCAAAGAGCTACTGGGAGCATTCCTGTTCCAGGTGCCCGTAGAGTATAGCATATATAGCTCAAGGTACAACTGCAAAGGGCTGGCTGGTATGCTCAGAGAGAGGCTGTGGCCCCTAACCTTCACATTTGTTGGATACTTCCCTTTGATGATTGTTATATGCCCTTTAGTAGTGTGGAAGTAACAGGGTGACTCGTGCAATTACATATGCATTTCCACAGATTACATTTTCGTTATTTTAAATATTTGATATGAAAAATTCTAATTACATTTTACATCTGTTTACAAAATCACAGGATATTTTGATATTACGTCTGTCACTAAAAGAAAATTAAAACTTTTAAATTCTTAGGTAATACTTTCAACTGTTTTAATTTTTTAAATGGTAAAAATACATTTTAAATATCCTATTTATGCAAATAATTTCTCATCAGTTATCATTACTAAGAATTTGAAGAGATCATAATTTTTAAATCTCACTAAAATTTCTTAAAGAATTTTATCCAAATATTTATGCAAATTAAATATTTAAATTTTATGCCAACTAAATATTGATTTTCTTCTATTCTACTCTGTATTTTATTATTATCATCATAAATTCCCTGCAGATTATTCCAGCATGCATTTCAAACATTATCATTCTCTTATATCATAATTAGATAAAGAATGAGAAACATTGCCTTAAATAAGGTCTATTTTTCTCCCATGTCAAAAGTTTTCATACTGTTGCTGCATCATCAACTCCTGTAAGTTTTCTAAAAACAAATCATATGCCTATTTCATCATTATATCCTTAATTCCTCATCTAGTGACCAGCTTGACATGTGTCAAATGAATAAAGAAATAAGTATGGGTAAAGATAGTTGCCTTCTTTCAAAATAAAACTTTAAGACTATAACCATTTCTTTTTTTCTCTCTTTTTTCCCTAATTCCTTTGATTTTTTTAATTCATTTTTTTTTATTATACTTGAAGTTCTGGGGTACATTTGCAGAACGTGCAGGTTTGTTACATAGGTATATACGTGCCACAGTGGTTTGCTGGACCCATCAACCCATCATCTATATTGCATTCTCCTAATGCTATCCCTCCCCTAGCCCCCACTTCTCAATAGGCCCCAGTGTGTGATGTTCCCCTCCCTGTGTCCATGCGTTCTCATTGTTCAGCTCCAACTTAGGAGTGAGAACATGCAGTGTTTGGTTTTCTGTTCCTGTGTTAGTGTGCAGAGAATGATGGCTTCCAGCTTCATCTATGTCCTTGCAAAAGACATGAACTCATCCTTTTTTATGGCTGCATAGTATTCCATGGTGTATATACTGTATGCCATATTTTTTTTATTCAGCCTATCATTGATGGCATTTGGGTTTGTTCCAAGTCTTTGCTATTGTGCATAGTGATACAATAAAAATATATGCATATGTCTTTATAGCAAAATGATTTATAATTTTGGGGGTATATATGCAGTAATGGGATTGCTAGGTCAAACAGTATTTCTGGTTCTAGATCCTTGAGGAATCGCCACACTGTCTTCCACAATGGTTGAACTAATTTACACTTCCACCAACATTGTAAAAGCATTCCTATTTCCCCACATCCTCTCCAGCATCTGTTGTTTCCTGACTTTTTAATGACTGACATTCTAACTGGCATGAGATGGTATCTCAATGTGGTTATGATTTGCTTTTCTCTAATGACCACTGATAATGAGATTTTTTTTTTCATATGTTTCTTGGCTACATAAATGTCTTCTTTTGAAAAGTGTCTGTTCATATCCTTCACCCACTTTTTCATGGGGTTGGTTTTTTCTTGTAAATTTGTTTAAGTTTTTTGTAGATTCCGGATATTAGCCCTTTGTCAGATGGATAGATTGCAAAAATTTTCTCTCATTCTGTAGGTTGCCTGTTCACTCTGATGATAGTTTATTTTCCTGTGCAGAAGCTCTTTAGTTTAATTAGATCCCATTTGCCTATTTTGGCTTTTGTTGCCATTGCTTTGGTGTTTTAGTCATGTCTACATCCTGAATGGTATTGCCTAGGTTTTCTTCTAGGGTTTTTATGGTTTTAGGTCTTATATTTAAGTCTTTAATCCATCTTGAGTTAATTTTTGCATAAGGTATAATTAAGGGGTCCAGTTTCAGTTTTCTACATATGGCTAGCCAGTTTTCCCAACACCATTTATTAAATGGGTAATCCTTTCCCAATTGCTTGTTTTTGTCAGATTTGTCAAAAATCAGATAGTTGTAGATGTGTGGCATTATTTCTGAGACCTCTGTTATATTCCATTGGTCTATATATCTGTTTTGGTAGCAGTACTATGCTGTTTAGGTTACTGTAGCCTTATAGCATAGTTTGAAGTCAGGTAGCATGATGCCTCCAACTTTATGCTTTTTGCTTAGGATTGTCTTGGTTATGCAGGCTCTTTTTTGGTTCCATATGAAATGTAAAGTAGTTTTTTCTAATTCTGTGAATAAAGTGAGTGGTAGTTTGATGGGGATAGCATTGAATCTATAAATTACTTTGGGTAGCATAACCATTTTCACAGCATTGATTCTGCCTATCCATGAGCATGAAATGTTTTTCCATTTGTTTGTGTCCTCTTATTTCTTTGAGCAGTGGTTTGTAGTTCTTCTTGAAGAAGTCCTTCATGTCCTTTGTTAGTTGTACTCCTAAATATTTTGTTCTCTTTGTAGCAATTGTGAATGGCACTTCACTCATGATTTGGCTCTCTGCCTATTATTGGTGTATAGGAATGCTTGTGATTTTTGCACATTGATTTCGTATCCTGAGACTTTGCTGAAGTTGCTTATGAGCTTTAGGAGATTCGGGGCTGAGATGATGGAGTTTTCTAAATATACAATCATGTCATCTGCAAATAGAGACAATTTGAGTTCTTCTCTTCCTATTTGAATACTCATTATTTCTTTCTCTTGCCAGATTGCCTTGGCTAGAACTTCCAATACTATGTTGAATAGGAATGTTGAGAGAGAGCATCCTTGTCTTGTGCCAGTTTTCAAAGGGAATGCTTCCAGCTTTTGCCCATTCAGTATAATATTGGCTGTGGGTTTGTCACAAATAGCTCTTATTATTTTGAGATGTGTTCCACCAATACATAGTTATTGAGAGTTTTTAGCATGAAGGGGTGCTGAATTTTATTGAAGGCCTTTTCTGCATCTATTGAGATAATCGTGGTTTTTGTCATTGGTTCTGTTTATGTGATGGATTTAATTTATTGATTTGCATATGTAGAACCAGCCTTGTATTCCAGGGATGAAACCAATGTGATCGTAGTGGATAAACTTTTTGATATGCTGCTGGACTTGGTTTGCCAGTATTTCATTGAGGATTTTTGCATCAATGTTCATCAGAGATATTGGTCTGAAATTTTCTTTTTTTATTGTGTCTCTGCCAGGTTTTTTTGTTTTTGTTTTTATCAGGATGATGCTGGCTTCATAAAAGAGTTAGGGAGGAGTCCCTCTTTTTCTTCTGTTCGGAACAGTTTCAGAAGGAATGGTACCAGCTCCTCTTTGTACCTCTTTTATAATTCAGCTGTGAATCCATCTGGTTCTTGGCTTCTTTTTTTGGCATGCTATTAATTACTGCCTCAACTTTAGAACTTGTTGTTGGTCTATTCAGGTTTGTTCCTGGTTTAGTCTTAGGAAGGTGTATGGGTGTATGTGTCCAAGAATTTATCCATTTCTTCTAGATTTTCTAGTTATCTGTGTAGAGGTGTTTTAGAATTCTCTGACATTAGTTTGTATTTCTGTGGGATCAGTGGTGTTATCCCCTTGATCATTTTTTATTGTGTCTATTTGATCGTTCTCTCTTTCCTTATTTCTTAGTGTGGACTTTAGCCATTTCTTTACAGATAGGAGAAACTCCAAGAATTCCTTGGGGGATATCTGGCCTGCCACATTCCCCTGAGCTTCTCCCACTATCTCGCTTCTCCCCAAAACTCCCTCTTTTCTGGTCTTACTCTTAAAAGCAACTATGTGGAAATTTAAAATTCTTCTCTCTAAAATTAAAAAAAAATTGTAGTTTTTCTTTTTTTAATATATAAGTCTTCAAAATAGTTTTCCTATAAGTCAACAACTGCCTACAAAGAAAGATTTCCTACTATTGTTCCAATGCATTTCATAGTTTCCACCCCTCCTCAGTGACATAGCCTTATCAGTCTACTCCTTTGCTAAATTTTTATTCCAGGTCAAAATATGTTCATGTATTTATAAATTATCAGTAGGTAAAACAAAAGGAGACAAAAGGGCAGAAATAGGTACAAAGTTGTTAATATGATAGTATCTTAATAACATAACAGTCAATTAATTAGGTAACACTCAATAAATTTAGTTTCAGCAGCTGGCCAAAATTTCCAAACTCTTTGATATGCCTTCCATCTTCACCCCAGTCTGAGTCAGAAATGAAAAGATTTAGATATGTTTCACTCTAAGAGTAGCATCTACCCCCAGAAGTAAGCTACTTTTTAGGAATAATTGATTTTGGCCTCACATAAGGGTTCCTGCAGAGATAAAAGAAAAACAACACACAAACACCCAAGGAACCAGAGTTATTCAGCTGTGTGGCCAAACAGTTTATCACTTCTCCTAGTTACAGGCACCATATTTGGACAGTTAGGATAGTTTTCATTTATTACATGATTAATCTACAGCTCTAGCCCACTTACATCTAAGGTCCATTATGCCTCAGAGCAGTGGAAGCTAAATTAGTATGCCATCTTAGGGAAAAAAAAAAAAAAAAAAAAAAAAAAAACGATGTGAGCTTAGCAAAGTTGGATTTACCAAACTCAATCAATAAATACATGTTCCTTTTGTATTCAATTGCTTCCTTTGTTTTTAGTTGTGCTCCAGTGTTTCATAAATTTAGTAAATAAATGAGCATAGGTGCAAACATCATGATTGTTTTCAGCACAAATATTATGCAGCTTGATGGAGTTTTAGAAGACCCATTGGCAATCCTGAAAGCTAAGAAGTCTTTAAAGTTCAGACATTCTTTTCTTTGCACTTCTGTTCTTGATGTCCTTGTTTTCTGAATATCACAAACCCAACTGTTTAGCTTGTGGCATGGATGCTGAATGGACATACCATAGAGATTCTTAATAAACAGAGACTCTTCTGCTTCTAACTTATTTCTAAGAAAAGGCAATTTTATATTTGCTTAGGAAAGACCACTTTGATTATTACTTCCCTGGGAGGATTTCTTCATTATTTTATTGACAAACAACAGCTTATAATTCTTCATGCACAAGTCTATTCAAATTTTCTTCTACGTAACATGTAGAACACAAGAAAGAATAAAAATTGCCTTAACTTTTCTTTGATATATTAGCAATATAGAAATTTCTTTAAAAATAATGTTTCTGAACATCTAGATGCCTGCTGTTCCCTCCAGTTCTATGACTATCTGAAATTGATATCTTAGGTAAAAAGTAGCAAGTAAGTAGGCTAGGCATGGTGGCTCATACCTGTAATCCCAGCACTTCGGGAGGCTGAATCAGCCAGGCAGATCACTAGAGGTCAGGAGTTTGGGACCAGCCAGGCCAACATGGTGAAACCCCATCTCTACTAAGAATACAAAAATTAGTCAGACATGGTGGCATATGCCTGTACTCCCAGCTACTTGGGAGGCTGAGGCAGAAGAATTGCTTGAACCTGGGAGGCGAAGGTTGCAGTGAGCTGAGATGGCACCATTGCACTCCAGCCTGAGCAACAGAGCAAGACTTCATCTCAAGAAAAAAGAAAAAGCAGTAAATAATTAATTACATTCAACATGTTACCCAAAGTCTTAGGACCCCTGAAAAAGAAAATCACAAGACCTACATAACATGCTTATCCTTTTGTCTCTCATTCTCAAATAGATAGGAAACAGACAAAATCAAGAAAGATCAGAACTACTTGCATTATAAACCTAATAATTAAATATTTAAAATTTTAAAAGGCTGAAGATTTTTAAATGTGAATTTTCTTTAAATTTACAGTTTACTTTTTAAAATTTATGTTTCCACAATAATATGCAGTTACCTGATGACTCCAGCCCTGAGATTTATCTATTAGTTTTCAAAATTCCCACATTTCCTAATTTTGCTAAATTTCACTGACTGTCTACTTGTGTAACCCATAACAGAATACTCCAGAATTAGAGGTTTTCAGAGCTGGAAGACTTTGAGAGCTGCTTATTGAATGTACAGCACAGGGCAAAGCAGCGTCTCTAACACCCTAATGCTGGATGTCCCAAAGGACTTGCTTAAGGTCACACAGTGGTTAGTGGCCAAAGCAAGACTAAATCCAGCTTCCAGAGAGTCCTGGTTCAGTGGCAGATATTTCTCATTTTCTGCCACTATAGGAGGTTTGGGGAAGAGGTATGTTAATTGTCTCCACTCTACTGCTTAGGGCAAGATGTTGCATTACTTAATCAGAATGCAGTCCTTCCTTTAGCAAAATCTCAAAATGACATCTAGTAGAATACTCAGTCTCTATGGAGAAATTTAATTAAACTGCAGTCCCTTTATACCAGCACAAATATTATGAGGGAAAACAACTCAACTCCTCTGACATTTTTGCAAATAGGTTTAGCGGAATCCATTCTGTTTACTTTTACTGACATTTGTTTTTCAGTCAATTAACTCACATAGTTATTTTTTTCCTTTCATAATTTATTGGTAGCAACTTATCCATAAGGATAAATACAAGTAATTCCTTTCAGTGGTACAAGCACCTGAGCTTAGGTTAGTAATAGCTGGAGAAAATCAACACTCATTTTACGCCTCCTCTTTCCTTTTCCGGATAGTTCTAGTTCGCTTTGCAAATCAGACTGGTGGCAATACCATAATCCAAGTAGGAAGAATTTAACCTCAAATGTGTGAGTGGTTTCTCCTCACATAGCCCTAAGACTCTGGAAAATAACTAACTTTATTCAATCAGTCATCAGCCAGATAATTAAATATGACAAGCATTTTTTTCGCTGTCTCATACTCATCTGCCTTCAATTTTTGCACACTCTTATTTTAGAACTTTCTGTAAAGTCTTGAAAACTTCAGAAAATCTTCGTTACAAAAAAGTTCTACTTTTTTATTGCATGGAGTCTTATTGACTGGACACAGAAAAAATAATTTTTAAGAGGTTAAAAAACATGCCGTCTACAGCAATGTTTCTCAAACTCTCCCATGCTCAAAAAGCTCCTGCAGACGGTGTTAAAATGCAGATTCAGAGTCAGTAGGTCTTGGGTGGGACCTGAGATTCTGCCTTCCTAATGCATTCTCAGATGATACTACCAGCACATGGCAGATTCCACTTTGTATAGAAAGGGTGTATAGGAAAGGGCAATTACTCTGGAGCCAAGCAACTCCGGCTGGCATTGGATCTCACTGGTTACTGGCAGTGAGGACCTGAGAGAGCCCACCCCTCTGCTAGAGCCTTCTGTTTCTGCAACACTCAGTGTCTCACTGCCGCCATCTTGCTCTGACCACCAGGACTCCTCTCATCTTGCCCTTTATCCCTCTCCGTGACAGGTTGCCCCCAGCTCCCAAGATGACTCTCAACTCCCACAGTCCCTATTGGACTCTGAACCTTTTCCATCCTCTTTTCTTACCCCTCCTCAAGCTCTGAAAATCCTTCCACTCTGTCCTCTGAAACTCAGCCATCAACAAAATCCCCTGTTATCTGAATGCTCTTCTCCTTGCTTTAAGGGAAACCTGGCTTCCCACTGAAGAAACGGTCACTCCTGCAGTCCTCTGTAGTGTATTTTATCTTGTCTTTCATGATTCTCATACCTGTAGGCCTAGAATTAGAGAACACGTCCACCTTGCTCCTTATTGCTACTTTGACGCCATTTTCCAATCCTCTCTCATTTCTGAAAACTTCTCATTTTGAATCTCTGTCATCCATTTATATCACCCACAACTCTTTATTGTTCCTATCACCAAAACCCTGGGAATCCCCGTTATTTTCTCTACCCAACCTAGCCACTCTCTCCATGGTCATTACCTTAGACCTTGTGACTATTAACAACTATATCTTCTCCTTAGTGTCAGTTATATGTACCCCGCTGTCTGTCATCACTTCCTATCGTTTCATCTCATTCTCTCTGTATTATACCCCCACCAACACGTCTACGACAATTCTAACATCACACTGGTTCTGCAAACCATTGATCCTATCATATTTTCACTATTTGTCACCCTCATGCCCACATTCCTCTCCTTGCCCAATTTATTTATGTTTTACTTTCTTGAGTCAGGATCTTGCTGTATCACCCAGGCTAGAGTGCAGTGTCATGATCACAGCTAACTGCAACCTTGACCTCCTGGGCTCAAGCCATCCTCCCATATCAGCCTTCTAAGTAGCTGGGACTACAGGTGTGTGCATGCCACTAAGCCTGGTTACTTTTTTTATTTTTGTGTGGAGATAGGGTCTCACCTTATTCCCCAGGCTGGTCTCAAACTCCTAGGCTCAAGCAATTCTCCTGCGTTGGCTTCCCAAGATGCCAGTATTTACAGACATAAGCCATCATGTCCAGCCCTTACCTAATTTAAATTCCATTATCAATAGCAATCAAATCCCTTGCTCCTCTAAAACTTGGTTATGCTTGCTTTGCATAATGATAATCCTATTTAAATCCAAATTTCTGCCTACTTTAAACCTGCCCCCATGCAGCATGATAGAGAAAAATACAAGCTAGGATGACTGGTCTTGCTTTAAATACTTGGCCATTAACTTCAAGTTGGTCCATCATTCACACTACATGTCTCCAGTTCATACAGTCTTCCACTCATTAGTTTGCCGTTTTATACCTTCTCTCTACTCAAGTTCCCAACACCTCTTTTCCCACCATTTTACTCAGCTGAAAACCTCTCTTCCTATTTCACTGAAAAAACAACGAAAGAAAAATGGAAGCAGTAAGAAAACAACTTCCACATACTCCCACCAACACATCCACCCACATGCCTGCATTGGCAAACATCTTTGCCTTTCTGCCTATCATCATTGCTGAATTATCCAATGTTCCTATCAAAAACTAAACCTTATACTTGTACACTAGATCTTGTCTCCTCTCACCAATCAAAAACATAATTCCATCAATTCTTTGTCTTAAATTACCATTTTTTCCTCTCTACTGAATTATTCCTGTCATAAAAGCATTTATATGTTAAAAAAAGAAAACCTTCTCCTTGACCTTACTTATCGCTAGTACCTACCTGATGTCTTTACTACCCTTTCAGCAAAACTCAAAAGAGTTCTTCTGAACTCAGTGGGAAAGAAAGAGAAAATTTGCTTTGAGAAACTTCGATAATTCTGGATGCTCATTCTCCAGGCAGAATCCAGCATCTACTGTCCGTGTAGTCAGGTAGGAGAAGTGCCAACAGAGCTGTGAGGCCTCAAGGAAGCTGAGTCATTTCTTGATTCTCCTAAAGATGTGCAGTATTTTTGCCAGCTTTTCCCGGAGGGTACAATGGCAACAGGCTGGACAGATGTGTATCATGTGGCCTATTCTGTCCAAGAAAAGAAGGCTACTGCTGTCTCCTTCTCATGGGACCTGCCAACTTGTACAGATTCTTATTAGGAGTGGCCATGAAAACCAGAAGAAGCAGGCAGCTTCAACACACTGAGTGAGACCTGGTGTTTAAGAGACAGGCTGCCCACTCATCACTGATGGTCAGACATTCAGGGTTTCAGGTTAAAAATAATCCACCAAGACATTTATATCACAAATTTAAAAGTCAATGATGCTTTCACATTTGAAGATAGTATTGGGGTCTAAATTCAAAGTCCTGTTTGGAAAAAAAAAAAAAAAGAAAAGACCCCAGACAGTTTTATATAATAGGCCTACAGGCTTTAACTACTTTCAGAAACAGTTTGATACATCAAGGGTAAAAAAAGCTCATTACAAAGTGGTTTGGTTTTGGTTTTGGTTTTGGTTTGAAGGTTCTAGGCACTGGAGAAATTGCTCCCAGGGATCCTTACTAAGACAATTGAGAGTATGTATCAATACAGATACATAAAAATAGGCACACAGATAGAAGCAGATATAGATGGAAACACACATATGTATGTTTAGTAAAATATATGTGTGTATATATACGTGTGTGTGTGTGTGTGTGTGTGTGCATGCACGCAAAATCTTTTTCCTAAGTTAACATTAAAAAGTATTTTGCAAAACATATGTAGAAAGGAATTAACTAATCAAAAACTTTTCATTGCTCTTAAATTTTTTAACCTACCAGCAGTTTCCAAACCAAAAGATATATGTAATTCTAGACTTTACAAAGAATCAAATGATGAATTTGGTCAATTTTACACCTTTGGTTTAGGTATTCCAATAAGAAAGTTTAAAGGTTTTTATTTAGTTTACAGAAAAAGAATGCATCTGGATATTTAGCATTACAAATGAAAATTCTTTACTACCATAAAGCACTTGATGTTTTCATACTGTGAATACTCCTAATATTAAATGTATTTGTGACTATGATGAAAACAGAGGCTATCAAGCCATTTCCAGTGGCTCATATAAAAGATGACTCTTAGAGCTTCATTTTTCCTCTAGGTATGCTCACTCCCTTGATGATCTCATCCAATTACTTGGCTGTCAACATCATCTGTAAACTGATGATTCCCAAATTTATATTTGGAGCCCAGACAGCATCTCTAAATTCCATACATATATGTCCAGCTGCACATTTGACATCTCCATTTAAAGTCCTAACATTCATCTCACACATATCTTGTCCTAACTCGAACTTCGGGTTTTCACTCTCAGCTCTTCTCCTCCCACCATCTTCCCCTTCTCAGTAAATAGCAGCTTCATCCTTAAAAATCTGGGAGTTATCTTCGACTCCTCTCTTGCTTTCACAGCCAACATCAAATCTATCACCAAAACCTACCATTTCTGCTTTCTATATGGACCAAAATGTGACTTCGCAGTGTCTCCGCTGCAACTGTGTTTACCAAAAGGACCATTATCTCTCACCTGGATTACTCAGTAGCCTCCTAGATGCTCTCCGGCTTCTATTCTTGCTCCCTGTGGTCCACTAGGTACATGGTATTCAGAGCAATTGAGTAAAACATAAGCAATTAGGTAAAGTAAGTCCTCCCTCTTTTCAAAACTCTAAAATGACACTTCATTTCAGCAAAGTAAAAGCCAGTGCTACAAGGCCCCACACAATCTCTACACCATATCCTTCACCTTATTACCACTCTAACTCATATCCTACTAGCTCCCCATTGTTCATTCTTTTGAGTCACTCTGGCTTCCTTATTGTTTCTCAAACTTCAGGACTTTCACATCAGCCATAGACGCTTTCCTCCCAGGGAGCCACAGGACTCCCTCCCTTGCTTCCTCAGGTCTTTGCTCCACTGTAACCTTCTCAGGACTGACCTGTCAAAAGGAAGTCCCTCCCCTTTCTGGCAATACCTATGCTCCTTTGCTTCATTTTTCTCTATGTCCCTTTTCATATCTGAGAGAGTAAATCTTTTACTTATTTATTTGCTTTTTGTTTATTTCCCTCAACTACAATGTAAACATTCTGAGGACAAAAGGTCCCTATCTGTTTTGTTTACTATTGTATGGCAAGCTTTTAAAATTTGCTTAGCACAGAGTAGGAACTCACTAAAAACTCACTGAATGTATGAATATTAAAGAATTCCATAGAGAAAACCATTAGGACAAATATTTCACTATGGATATTTTAGTAATTGGTCACTATACTACCTGGGACAAAGAAAGATCAATATATAATTGTTCATTCACCTTTGAAACAAACACTCTTAGAAAGAAACTCAGAAAAAAAAATAAAAGAGGTTATTTCTCACATAAACATCTGAGGTTATTTCACTCTAGCTTTATACATCTTTGCTGCAAACCTAAGCTCTACTGTAATGACTCTTCTGAAAACAAACTGGTTTCTGAACATCTCAATATTATTCTTCCACATCTGAGAACTGCATTCAAGCAGATGATCCCATTACAATTTAAAACTAGATGGGCAAAGCATGTGTGGATTTAAATCCCCACCAGCCCCTCCCCTGACAAATGCAACCAGAAAAATATTTTGTAAGAACTAAGTAATTATAGAATAGGAGTCTTCAAACTGTGGCTCAGAGATCAAAGCCAGCTAGGGTTGCCAAACAAAATACAGAATTTCCAGTTAAACTTGAATTTCAGGTAAACAACAAATAATTTTTAGTAAAAATGTCCCAAATAGAAACTACTAAATCTGGCAACCTTAAATCTGGCCTATACCTATTTTTGTACAGCCTACAAGCAAAGGATTATTTTTCCCATCTTTAAATTATTGGAAAAATTGAAAGGAAAATAATGCTTTGTTACAAGTAAAAATTAAATCAAATTTAAATTTTGGTGTCTGTAAGTAGTTACTGTACATGGCTTGCTCATTTGTCTATGCATTATCTGTGGACACTTTCTAGAAGCACAGCTGAGTCGTTTCCACTGACACCACATAGCCACAAAACCTAAATACCTGCTATCTGGCCCTTTACAAAAAAAGTTTGCCCACTCTTCTTATAGACTATTAACGTTTTTTCTTCCCCTCACAGAAGACAAACCAAAGGTAACTTTTTATTCCTTAGAATTATCTTTCCTCAAAAGCTCTCCTGGTACTTTATCACTATTTTGGAAAGAAAGTAGAAAGCAATCTGAGGAGAGGTAAAGAGATGAAGGGTACAGGCTATGGCACCCCATAAAATTGAGTGTGAATCCTTAAATGGGGGCCATGTGAATATCACCATACCAACTACCTGTAAGAATTCGTAGATAAGAATTGATTTTAAAGGACAAAAAAAAAAGGGTCAAGTTTCCAGACTGCAACACAGCCTATGATTGTCAAGAGGGCAGGAAAAAAGAAGGAAAGTGAAAAGGTAAAAATTAGGACTAGGAGGATAGACTTCTTAATTATTCACCAAGAAGTGACCTTAAGTGAGAAATAGAGACTTCACATGGATTGAAGCAAAAACATCAGGACCACATTAGGGAAGTATGGATAGACGTGGTTGGCTCAAGTAAGGCAGCAGTAAAACCCTTTCCAAGGTTAAGGAAATCTTAGGCTGCATCTATTCAGTACATAGGTGATTGCCTTAGATGACACTATATATCCCTACTGCCAGAAGTAAGTGTCATCATATGGGGATACCTTGCTTTATTGTGGTTTGCAGATATTGCATATTTTAGAAACTGAGCATTTGTGGCAACCCTCCGTTTTCAGCAAGTCTGTTTGTGTCATTTTCTAATAGCATGCCTTTACTTGGTGCCCCTGTGTCACGTTTTGGTGATTCTCCTAATATTTCAAACATTTTCATTATTATTATATCAGTTGTGATGATCTGTTATGTGTAATCTTCGATGGACTATTGTATAGTACTCAAAGGAAAAGGCTGGAGTATGTGTTGCTGTTACAATGAGGAAAAATGAGAAAAGATAGAGCCACATTTACATGGCTGTGGAATCCCCAGATTCCCAAAGGAGGCAAAGGAGGAAGTGGCAACCACAGCCTTTTTAGCCTTATTCTTTCCAGAAAATATTTTCTACTCAGCCCCTGAGTTAATGTTATCAGGCCTTTGTATTTTAAAACCTAGAAAAACAAGACATGTATAAATTGAAGGGACAATGTATAAGATCCATCAAATGACTTTATTTGTGACCCATAACCCTAGGCAATGATTCTCAACATGTAAGCCTCACATGGAAGGCATAGCCCCAAACACTACTTCTGACACTAGATATACTGCACTTCATTCCTTCTAAAAGGCATATCAGCATTGGAGAGAGTGAGAGTAATGTTATCACAGAGATAACCTTGAGGCTATTCTAAATACATTTTAAATGTAAATTATTTGCAAGCTTCAGTACTTCAACTATGTTTGGTAGCAAATACTTACTTACGACACACCTCACTCCTGACCTGTGTCACTGCACTGTGACTGATTAGTAGTGTTTCCTGCCACTTCCCCAGACCAAAATTTCCCAAAAATATAGTCCATATTAATATTGATTATGGCAATAATAGTACTAACAATCCTTGTAATCAATCCCCAAGGTTACTTTGAGAACTATGTTTTTGAAATTGTTTTCTGTTCCAAACATCTGTTGGTGCACTTCACAGGCTTATACTCACAGTCAGCCAAAATATTCATCAGTCCATTCATTAGTTCATTTTTCCCAACATATGTATCTCACATGATAAGAAGCATTGACCTAGAATGATAGATCACACAAACAGAAATCTCACGCAATTGGATCAACCATTATGGAATAGAGCCTGCTTTTTGTCAGACGCAGTTCTGGTGATAAAGATGAATAGTCACATCCCTTGCCCTCTAGGAAGTAATGGTCCAGTAGGGATGACAAAAAACTGCAATGTGATGTGGCTAAATAAAATGGTAAATGTGAACCCAACGTATGCTCAGCCCATAGAAAAGGAAACTGAGTCTCGAATGAATGACTGAGCAATGCTTTGCATGAAAGCTAATGCACTGCTCTTTATACAAATATTTATCGAGCAGCTACCCAATATCAGTAAGAATCCTGTGCATCATCATACAGCTGTCAAGAAGACAGCATGGTGCCTGACATAGGGAGCTTACAGTCTAATGCAGAGAGACAAGATGGATCCATTTGCTTGAATCCCAGAAGCAAGTGGAAAGTCAGTGAACTCTGTTTGCACCCTCAACCACCTCTCTGCCCAGGCCTCCCATCTTCAAGGTGATCTGTGCTGCCTTGCTGTTCTATGGTACATACTTCAAAGATAACTCCTTAGCATACAATTTTCCCTTTTGGGAAATATTCACAAAGATAGGCATGAGATGAGTGGCCACGACTTACATGACCCTGACACCCTGGAAACAGCTGATTGTTCCTCAAGTAGATACCTGACTCAGACTGAGACAGTCAGCAATCTCTCATTAGAATTTGAAATTCTAGACTAGGACACATAGAGATAGACACTGAATCACATTAATGGCAATGCCTTATGAAGAATGACCACAAACTCCTGTGACAAGGGCCTGCAGGCACTCTGTCTTCTACTCTACCCACACGCTACCTGTTGGACTCTCTTCAGCTCTCTGAGAACCCTCCCAGTTTCCTTCCATCTTCTCACTCTGGCAAGAGTCAGCTATTATGCTCATAACCCAAAAAACGCTCCTACACGCCACCTATTCACAGTCTTCCAGCTGTACCCAGTCAGGCTATAGTTCCCTCTGATTAAACAATTTGTAGAGAGATTAATGGCCCATACAGCTTAGTATGCTATCTAAGCTCCAGAAAGGTGATAGTTTGAGGAACCCTGTGGAGATATAACACCAGAATCCAGAGAATCTAGCCCACTGCAGGGGAGTTTCAGGACCAACTGAACCTTAATAGTCCCTCAAAGAAGCTGCCTGGATACACGCAGAATTATGAATGGCTTCGAAATTCCACCAAATATGGTTTTAAATCTTAGCTCTGTCATTCATTCACTTAACTAAGTTTACGCAGCTAGTATATAGTAGAGCTAAAACTTGAAACCAAATCTGTTTCTGAAGTTTACATTTTTTTTTCATATTACAAATGTATTAATGCATTTTTACATTCTTCCTTTAAAACAATGGTTTTCAAATGGGGGCCATTCTCCACACCCCTAATCCCACTGCAGAAGACTTTGGCAATGTCTGAGGACAATTTTGGTTCTCTGTGGGCTAAGCTGGCCTCTAGCAGGTAGAGACCAGAGATAGCGCTAAGAAGGCTACAATGCACAGAACATCCCCCACAATAATGATCTGGCCCAAAATGCCAGTGGTGCTGAGGCTAAAAATCCTTGCATTAAGTAAAAAAATGGACAAATCTTTGAAAGAATGTATAACTCAAATGTACAAAACATAAAATTAAGTTAAAAATCCCATTTTATGAAAGATATACATTGGAGTATTATGTAGTCATTAATTATAGACAGATCTATGATATAAAAAAACTAGTGTATTTTAAATTAGAAAAAATATTCTCCAGAAACAGTTGTATAGAGTATGATCTCATTTTGTAAATAAAATACATACATACATACATGAACATGGGCTCACATATATGTAGGAAGAAAACTGAAAGGCTAGATGCCAGTAAGTTGATAGTGTCTGTCTCTGAGGAGGATGGGGATTAAATGATTTTTGTTTTCCTCCTTTTTTTGAGATGCAATTCTACATTAAAAGGTATTTTTTTCTTCCCAATTTATACATACATCAAAGAACTAATATCCAGACTCTACATAGAGCTCAAACAAAACAGCAAAACGAACAAACAATCCTATTAAAAAAATGGGCTAAGGACATGAATAGAAAATTCTCAAAAAAAAAAAAAGACATACAAATGGCAAAGAAGCATATGAAAAAACGCTTAACATCACTAATTATCAGGGAAATGCAAATCAAAACCACAACGCAATACCATCTCACTCCTACAAGAATGGCCATAATAAAAAAAAAAATCAAAAAATAATAATAGTTATTTGCAAGAATATGGTGAAAAGAAAATTTTATTCACAAAAGGCAATGAACAACTGCTCATTGCAAATAATAAAAAATGAGAATAAAGAAATTGTAAATATTTCATCAATTTTAAATAACATGGCCTTTAGCTATGCAAATAGCAGAAGAACTAACAACAATATAATTAGTTTTAAACTATATGATTAGCTAAAACTATTTGTAAGGAAAACTATAAAAAGGAAATGAGTTACCCAAGTATAAAATTCAGTGCAAATGTTAGACACACAAATTAAAATAAGGATGCAATTTCAAAACCAGTAGAGAAAGGATAAGTTGAGAGCATAATAGAGATTTATACTTTCTATGGTCAGTTTTTGTCTGTAAGTCAAAACTGAATAGTTTATATCCAAAATTTTTGAAACATTTTATACTTATTATAAACATTTTTATACTTTTGTATACATAAGAGTTGACAAAGTTAGAAAATTGAACCATATTTGAATTGCCTGTTATGCACGCACTAAAACCAGATCTTTAATTTTCTGAAATCATAATTTCTCAAGTACTGGAAATACTTCCTTATTATTCAAACTGATTCTCACCATTATTACTAAGCCTTTTTAAAATTTTTGATTTAGAACCATTCTTTTACATTAATGCCAAGAACTTTGGCTGAATCACTTTTTTTTATTGCATTTTAGGTTTGGGGATACATGTGAAGAACACGCAAGATTGTTGCATAGGTACACACGTGGCAGTGTGATTTGCTGCCTTCCTCTCCATCACCTTGAATCACTTTTAAGAACTGAGTTGCTCCCTGGAAAGAGAGTGATAGAAGTGTAATAAATACACACAGAAACTGATTTCTGCCATTCTCTCTGATCCTTTCCATGGTATCCTGCTTGGGACCACCAGCTGATCAATTCTTCCACCAGTTCTGCAAGTCAGTACCCTTCTGCAAAGAGCTCACCTTTAGTTCTAACATACGAGCAACCTCTAAATGGCATAAAAAATCAAAAGGAGGTGCTGATATGAACCAATTACTTAAGACCTCAGACATTTGTTCAGTGATCAATTACTTTCTGTCACAGACAATAATTTATCTAATATGCTGTTCATCAAAAATATGTCTTATCTCTTACATATTCTTATATCTCTGAAATGATGTTATGTATCTTATTCTGTCCATTTATTTTCATAGGCCTGAGTTTAAAGCTGTTTTACCCCTATATGGACAAGCATGTCATCTGTAATGAAGGCTATGTAGGATGCCCTTGGAGTCATTTTTGTGTGCTACATATCTCGTCTGAGACATCCATTCTGTAATCTGTCCTGCTGACATTCCCGTGCTGACAGAGCATCAACCCACTAAGGAAATTAAATTGTCCCTCCATGGACAAGCACCTATGCCTCAAACTCTAGAAGCCAAATCATGGAGCACCAAGAATTGTTTCACATGCCTTATATGACTTACAAAATCAAGCATTTATTTCTACTGTTATTATGATGGGGAAGTACCCTACACCTGGTAATGCCAGTTAGCTGCAATTAAACCATAGTCTTCTGTGACATGTGACATGTTTCTGAATAAAAGAAAAAATCATATCACAAGCCTGCTTCTCAACTGTGACATGCTGTCTAGGCTCTGGTATGCCTCAAGTTAGAAAATATGCCTTTCCCTTCACAAAAAGAAATGCCACATATCACAAAGGCCATGCGGCCCCTGTGGGCTTGCTACTCACGGTAATTCTGAATCTGTCACATCAAAGGAAAGAATTACCTGTTTTAAAGTCATGTTTTTTAAAATGTATCTTTACTTTTATTTATCTAATAGCCACTTATTTCATGCTAGAATAATTTAAAACAACTGCTATTCCTTCAACTACTTTGATATTTTCTTTTCAAATCTCAGCTAACATGTCCTTGAGATAAAAAGTCAGCTATGGCTATATTCAGACAGTGGACTGAATGTCTAGAGCAGTGATTCTCAAACTTGTCTTCACATTGGAATCACCTGAGAATTTCAAAACATATCAATGCCTATGTTCTACCCTAGAGACTATGAAATAATTGGTCCCAGTGTGTCCAGGTCTTAAAAATTTTCGCTAGGCTCACAGATGACTTCAATGTTCAACTAAGTTTGAGAACTACAGGTCTATACAACTATTAAGTACTATATCACTGTGTGAGTACTAGCTAAATACTTACAGCATCCTGTTGTTATTTAACATGGTCAGTGAATGGTATTCAAACTAATTAACATGGCTAATATTTGTTACCACTTATTAAATTGCCAGGCACTTTCCTGTCATCATATGTAACCCACATGACATTCCTATAAGATAGGTATTATTATTCTCACCTCACAAATAAAAAAACTGAAGGTTGAAAGTTTGTTTTTTGTTGTTGTTGTTGTTGTTGTTTTGTTTTTTGTTTTGTTTTGTTTTGTTTTTACACAAAGCCACCCACCAATATATTCTGGGGCTAGTATTTGAATCCAAGTCTCTTCGATTCTAAAAGACCAGCTATTTCCACTATATCATACATTTTCCACAGGGGTAATATCATTTTCACGTAAATGCAAATTAGTTCTCAGAAGTCAAAAAATTCCTAGGTGACAGCATGGCTTGTGACCCTTTAAAGCCCAGCTCTGCCTGACAAAATCTTGTCCTTCATATCTGATTATCTCATTAGAGGTAACTTAAATTAAGTTTTATTTTCTTAATGAGGGGGACAATAATGAAAAACATCTAAGAAACCCTGCACTATATCATGTTCTGTCTCCCTCTGTTTTGGGGAGTTAATATATACCACTCACGAGCCACACACAAATTATTTACTATGCAGGATACCTATAGAGAAAATCTCTCACTCCTCAACTTTGCAGTTCCCAAGTTGCACTTACAATCAGAGAGAAACACCATATAATAAAACCTATATGTCACAGGTTCTCAGAATGCTAATGATAGAAGAGGAAGTAGTAAGTCCAAGAAGTATTATCTAAAAAGTCATTGTGAATGTCTATTACATTGTTACCTCAGCATCATAGCAGTAGGTAAATACGAAAGTCAGCTGTCTCTGATCTGACATGGTTAGATGTCAAACTTTTAAACACCTAGAGGCAAGGATCAAGTTTCATCCAACTTTGTGTCTTCCATAGCACTTGTCCTCACACAATCTAGTCATTCAACAAATGTGTATCAAATTTTAAAAAAATAATTGCCACTTCCTGACACAGGCTACCAATCATATAATTAAATACATATGATAATAAAACTATTATGAGCAAATTTTAATGTTCTGAATGAACATTAAATGTTCATTAAATGAAATTAAATGAAATGAATAAAACATTAAATGAAATGAATAAAAACATTAAATGAAATGAATATGATTCAGAACATATTTTCTACTTTCTTTAGCATTCTTATTTTGAAACCAAATTTTATTCTAACACAGGGAAGTGCGGCACAAACTAAGTATCACACTTTAACCTAATTTCTTCTCCAGAAAACTACTAATTTGATTTTCCAAGATGTCACCATTGCCCTGCAGAGAGACACAAAGAGGCATTGGGGCTATTGCCAAGTGTTGAAATACCTGAGCTCAGACTTCAGCTGAAAGCAGTGATGATGCCTGCCCTACTGCAGGCGGAGAGGGCATCTCTGGGAGGAAGTAGGCTAACTAATGTCAAAAGCATCCATGTGTTTATGCCTGCCTCAAAGAAGCATGGAAAGAAATTGAAAAGACTAGCAGATATATGTTACCACATAAGTGTATTTGCCTAAGGCAAGATACAGAGCTTTGGACAATTTCCTCAATGAGCTGTCATTTTGAAAAGCTTGACAACCCACACATAAGGAGGATTCCTTTGTGAACAGATCAGAGGGAAAAAAATGTTTAAAGCCTTAAGGTTTTCAGCGACTGAGACAGACAGGAAATATTTTAGAATGGTCCCAAGGGCCAGCGACTCCAAAGGAGGAGTTTCTATAAGTTATAACTGGAAATTGCTGTCCATATCCATGGCCAGTAAGTGCAAGAGAGGAAGAGAGGGGACCTAGAAGAGGAACAAGAGAAACAACCAAGGGGAGCTGCCTCTCTTGATAGTGGCTGACACTGAAGTTTAGATAGCGTCAGTCTGGGAAAGAAATTTATTTGCATGGACAACTCTGGCCCTTTCTGCTTTCTCCAGTAGGAAAACTGAATTATGCTTATCCATCCATGCACCTAGAGTTCCTGTCCAGCCTGAATAATTGTGTTATTCTTCTTACTGGGGAGAAAATTGGTCCACCAGGATGGAAAAAAAAAAAAAAAAAAAAAAAAAAAAAAAAAAAAAAAAAGCAAAAAACTAGTTAAATTTGCATTACAGAACTCAAACCAGTTACTGAGATTCGCAAGTGTCAAGCAGCATTCAGATTCCTGGCTTAGAGAGAGTTTACCCTATCAAAGGAGCTATGTGAGGTAACAGTTATAATAATAATAAAAACAATGATAGTAATCACATTCACTGAACATTTGCTGTATATCAGCCACCATGTTAAGTATCTATATTCATTTTTTTTTCATTTAAACATTTCGAAAATCTTATAAGAATTTTTGTATATATAGTGTAAAGAAAGAAGTTTGGAGAATTGAGGTGAGGAAAATGCAAGATGACAGAATTTGCCGTAGTTTTCTTGTGTTATGAGTTAGTATTTGAACTTGCAAAGCTTTGTCTTCTCACAGCAACCTGCCTTTTCTCACATCGATCTGTGTCATTTAAATCTTTGCTTCCTTTGGAAGGGTCAGAAACCTAACTCAAAATAGGCTAAGTAGAAAGGACATTTTAGGAGTTCATATAACCAAACCACAGGTAGCAATAGGGCTCCAGATCTCCATTTCTTATCTCTATTTCTCTTAGGATACATTACTCTCTTTCTCGCATATAGTAGGCAGGGATCCTCCACTTGGCTGGGAAAATAGCTGTTGACTATTCCACATTTAACTCTTCCCAAGTGCTTGACTCCAGAGGGAAGACATGTCTGGGGAAGAACCCAGTGTGAAGAAACACAGGGAAGAATCCCTGACCCCTTGGCTCCCCTATCTCTACCCTGAACTAGTCATTGCAGCCCGAATGTTCAGACCTGAATTATGTGCTCACCTCTATGGCCAAAAATTTAAGGCCCTGTCATTGGCTGCCCCATCAGAATCGCAGGAATGTAGGGAGAAAGGAGTAGTTGTTTCAAGAAGGAGTGGGAGGCCCAGTTACCAGAATGAGACATGCAGGACTGACAAAAATAGCAGATGCCGACTATACTTGATATGTGTGCACAGATCACCAGGAGAGCTTACTAAAATGCAGAGTTTGATTCAAAAAGCCTTAGGCAGGCTCTGAGAGCCTGTACTTCTAACAAGATCCCAGGTGATGTCATAGACCACACCCTGGGCAGTAAGGCGCTAGCCTTCTTCCATGCATTGCCCAGGTCATCTAATGCAGCAGATGCTCTAAAGCTCTGGCTGCCCAGCAGGGACAAGGGCAATCTCACATGCTTGTCTGAGTGTTGTGCCTTCTCAGGACAGCTGTGCTCCCGTCACAACACTGAAATAGAAGAGGTGTTACACGTCAGGATTGAGACATATGGGCAGAACTCTGTGATAAAAACACTTTACCATTTCATATCACCTTTCATTCCAAAGTGTTTAGAGGCTATATACATTCAGCACCACAGAAAGATGATAGAGGCAGCAGACTCCGTGGGGTGAAGGAGGTGGCAAGAGATGGAGTGGGGATGGGGGAATATGTAAGTCAAGCACAGGGGGACATTTCTCCGCAAAAGTCAACACCACACCAAAAGTTTGAAAGGGAAAACAAAGAAAATGGAGCTCTTCAAGGTTTATGTTGAAACAGCAATAGTACATGAAGTTAATGTTCAGGATCATCTTCACTGAGTTATCTTCTCTCAATCCATGAGTTGTCTAGATATGTGGGTACTCTGTGAGCACAGAGGAAAAAAGGAAGTCAGAAATAAACTAAACAAATAAGAAGATTAAAAATATTACCAGAAAATCTATAAGGTCTGAGTCTAGCAACCCCAGCTTGTATATGGTATGTCAGCTTTCTTAATTAAATGATTAAGTCTTAAAATCTTAGAGGGCAGTTTTCCATCACATGTTCTCTGGCATGGGAAGTAGCCTTTTCATTCAGAGCATTTACTAAAAGAGGGACTTTGCCAACTGCTACGAAATGCAAACATGTAACTTAACCTTGATACTTCTGATAACAATAGGGGTAGTTAATATTTGTCCTGGAAAAAAAAAAGTCACTGTATGACAGGGTTGAAAATGAAAACTAACTTTTAATGAGTCCCGGAGTGTTTGCCTGTAAAAGAAATCCACTTTCGAGCACTGCTTTTTCCCATTTGTTATCAAGGACTCCTGAGGTGCTTCCGGTGACTTGGAAGGAGTTTCTGTTTTCACTTCTTCTGGCTCCTGTGACTATGTCTAACAGCTGATAAATGAAGACCCACAAGCTCCCACAGGATGGTTTCAAAGGGAATGTGCTCCAGGCATTATGTAGCCACCTGTCAGGGAAGCACATATCAGTTTAAAACAGCAAGAAGAGAAATCTTTTTGCTGTTTCATATCTCCTGGTGTTTCCAGTGAATTCATTTTATTAATCTACTTTTGAAATGTTTAGTACCTAGGCTTATTTATGAGCATCCACAAAATCTTCAAGATAATAAGAAAAAAAGAGAACAGGGATTCTTAGACCAGAAATGCATCTTTTGTTCTTTTTTGTTCACCGTCTGCCTTCTCTTGTTTCTTTTCCCACTCATGCCTAAGACAAGGTAGTGAAACCTTCCCCAGCAAGCAGATAACAGTAGTCTCTCCATCAGGAGAATGGAATTTTAAATCACAGCATTATTGTTTCGTCAGCGAGAAAATCATGCTACTTCTAGAGCTCAGAAAGGGATTTTCCAGTACTGACATTTTCTTTATAACAGAAACTCCTCATTTTTACTATGAAATACATTTAAATGACTTATTACTCTTGTGCCCCCCACACAGTAATTTTGGGCTCCTGGCAGAGTCCTGGTCAAAAGCCTATTTTTATAAATCATGGGAAGTGGCTGATGCAGCTGGTTATCTCTGACGATTCTGTCAGTTCCACAACGAGAAATGCTGCTGCCACGCTCACTCCAAAGGAAGGTGGTGGTGAAGTGTGGGTCTCAGATAAGGATTTACACTGAGAGGCCAGCTCTAGAAACTACGCAAAAGATAGTAGATAGGAGACAGGCAAGGAGAAATTACAGTCATAATATTAGAGTTACTACAAACAGGCAAATAAATGAATATGCTCCATGCTGGTTTGCTTTGACACCTGGCAATAGCACAAAAACAAAATTGAATACATATCTTGCGAATTAAAACAATCTATTATGCCAGCTTGAAAGTTACCAATTAAATGGCACATTTTAGATATTCAGTCATTTTTGTTTGATTACGCATTTGACTTATTAATTGATGGTCCATTTGCTTCTCAAAAACTTTAGGGTAGCTCAACATTCAACTAATGTCAACCATATCCATATGAATTGAGTATTTACTCTACCCATGCACAGTTCTAAGAATTGGGCATTTGTGGGAGCCAAGACAAGTATCCCTCTACCTCTCAAAGCTGACGGTCTAGCAGTGTAGTCTGTTAGCAAGGAGAATGGAATTGTTCATATGTGGGTGGCCGAAACCAGAATGGTGCTACTAAGAGCACTGTGACCACTGAATCATCAGCTACATTGTAGAAACTCACTTATTAAGTCTAAGTGTTATTCTTAATATAAAGGGTACCACATCACCTTTAAACTCTACAAAGTCTCTGTCTGCTAAGTCCACAATCATCCAAGACACTTTAGCATGGATACCAAAATATTTCCAGAACTCAGGTGAATGGCTTCAGTCGAATTCCATTTAAGTCCATCAGCAACCATTTAGTGTCTCTAAAGTGTAACGCACATTGCCCAGTCTTAGGTTGTCTATAATGGCATTCAGAAGATATTTACATAATGAACAGAAATAGAAAGCAGAATGTGGTGGACATTCTGGAAGAGAGGTTTAAATTTAAGGTCTAGGTATACATGGGAAGAAAAGGTTAGCTTCAGCCCAGATGACTAGGGAAGATCTCTATAGATAAAGTTTTAAGAACACCATGAACGATGAGTAGATCTCATCAGACAGGTTGAGTGAAGGCAGAAAAATGCAAAGGTTAAGATTTGGTCATACAAAGTGATGGTCAGAATTCTAACACTGTCTTACTAGTTGTATGACTTATGCCAGTTTCTCATTTGTAAATGACAGTTAGAAAGAATAAATCATAGGTTTGTTGTTGGGACCAAAGACAGTGATTCACATAAAGTGCTTTACACAGTGCCTTTTATATAAGTGCACAATAAATATTAGTCTCTAATACTGCTACAGAATAAGCATGGAGGAATGAAAGCAGACAAGTACAGGGCATGCAAGAGGAATAGCTGATGAAGTGCGTGAAGACTTCATTGAAAAAGGGAGCTTAACAGACAGATTGTGGAGGGCCACAAAATAAGAAAAAGTATTATGGCCTTTACTGTATAAAAGAATAAGAAACCACTCAGGTTTGGAGTAAGAAAGTAAGTGACATAACTAAATCATAATTAAATTGTATTTCACTCTTACCAATTTTAAGACAATATTTCTGAAGTCTTTTTAAGATTCATGGTTGTAACACTATTCACAATAGTAAAGACATGGAATCAACCTAAATGCTCATCAATGACAGATCAGATTTTAAAAATGTGGTATATATACACCATGGAATATTATTCAGCTGTAAAAAAGAATGAGAGCATGTCTTTTGCAGGAATGTGGATGGAGCTGCAGGCCATCATCCTTAGCAAACTAACACAAGAACAGAAAACCAAATATCACATGTTCTCACTTATAAGTGGAAGCTAAATGATGAGAACTTTTAAACACAAAGAAGGAAACCACAGACACTGGGGTATGCTTGAGTGGGTAGGCTGGGAAGAGGGAGAGGAGCAGAAAGGATAACTATTGGGTACGGGGCTTAATACCTGGGTGATATAATAATATGTAAAACAAACTCCTGTGACACATGTTTTCCTATGTAAAAAAACTTCACATGTACCCCAAACCTAAAATAAAAAAGGTTTTTAAACATATATGGCTGTAAAATGATCATGACTTTGCGTACTACTAAAAACAAACAAGCCCATTCAAAAATGGGCAAAGGATATGAACAGATACTTTACAAAAGAAGACATACAGGAGGCCAACAAACATATGAAAAAATGCTCATCATCACTGGTCATCAGAGAAATGCAAATCAAAACCACATTGAGATACCATCTCACACCAGTTAGAATGGCGATCATTAAAAAATCGGGAAACAACAGATGCTGGAGAGGATGTGGAGAAATAGGAACACTTTTACACTGTTGGTGGGAATGTAAATTAATTCAACCATTGTGGAAGACAGTGTGGCAATTCCTCAAGGACCTAAAAATAGAAATCCCATTTGACCCAGCAATCCCATTACTGGGTATATATCCAAAGGATTATAAATCATTCTACTACAAGGACACGTGCACACGAATGTTCATTGCAGCACTGTTTACAATAGCAAAGACCTGGAACCAACCCAAATGCCCAACGATGATAGACTGGATAGGGAAAATGTGGTACATATACACCATGGAATATTATGCAGCCATCAAAAACGATGAGTTCACGTCCTTTATAGGGACATGGATGAACCTGGAAACCATCATTCTCAGCAAACTGACACAAGAGCAGAAAATCAAACACCGTATATTCTCGCTCATAGGCAGGTGTTGAACAATGAGAACACATGGACACAGGGAGGGGAGCACTACACACTGGGGTCTGTTGGGGGGAAATGGGGGAGGGGCGGGGGGTGGGGAGGTGGGAAGAGATAGCATGGGGAGAAATGACAGATACAGGTGAGGGGACGGAAGGCAGGAAAGCACACTGCCATGTGTGTACCTATGCAACAATCTTGCATGTTCATCACATGTACCCCAAAACCTAAAATGCAATAAAAAAAAAAAAAAGAATATCTACTATGCACCAAGTACTTACTATGCATAGCATTGTGCTAGGTACTCCTCATATTTTAAAAATTTAATTGTTACCAAAAAACGTATGAGTCATGTATAAGCAAACTGATATAAAAAATTAGAAAACAGGCTCAGAGAGGTTAAGAAGAGCCAAGATGACATCCCTAAAGGAAAAATACTACTAAATGATTATTCCTTCAGGAAACCTAATAGTTCAGTTCTGGTTTGTTCTGGCCTGACATTTACCACATTCCATTTCATTCAATTCTCAGTTGTCTGTTATCCCCACTGGAGTGAAATCTTCTTGCATCAGGAACTATATGTCAGACATCATTATGATCATGTGTTCTAGACAATCAACAACTACATTGTGAATGAATGTACACATAAATGACCGTAATTTTATGGCAGCATTTTCATTGTGTAGCATAACTATAAGCTTCGTCTGACCTGCTGCAAGCCTGTTAGTGTTGCTACTAGAATATATGCATTCCATGCCGAGTTTATATTGTCACTTTTCAAATGTTTGTAATACAGTTAGAATAGGTTTAAAAATTTTTTCTGGCGCTATTAATGTATTTTGTCCTTAAAATGTAAGTAAAATAAGTATTTAATTCATATACCTTGTATTTGTGCCATCAGAAAAATCATGCTTTTTAAAAAATAATTTACATTTTCTGGACAAAGGAATCTTCAAATATCTACTCTCAGTAATCTTCTCCACGAAAAGGAAAAAAGCCATTTCTTAAAGCTAGATTATATTTAGAGTTCTCTAGAGTCAGTTTGACCCAGATTCAGCCTAGCTAGAAAAAAAAAGGTGATACACAAAACAAAGATTGAAACATGAAAGAAAATTAATTACTCTGAATTAAAATGGGCAATCAATAAGACTAAGAAGAATACAAACCCTTCAGATCCTTGCAGTATGGGGTTTTGCCTGGCTGACTGATGTTGATTCTCTGGCTCCAGACTAATATGTCATGGACAGAAATTCTGTTGTCACAATGTGTTCTGTTAACACATTGAAAGTAGTGCTTTCTGTTAAATATGACTATGGATAATCATACATACCTTGAAATTTAAAAGAAGAAAGACTATAAGGCAATTTGATTTTTTTCAAGATTTACTACAGCAATAGTTTTTTTTTTTTTTTTTTTTTTGGTTCCGCACACACAGGCTTCAGATGTTTGGTTCATCATAAAGAGTAGTTCATAATAAAGAGTGAATGAATTTATCACATCTAGGACTTTAAAATTACCAGGAAAAATTTAAATAGATGATAACACAAGTATAAAATATACATATATAAATGCATCTGTATTGGATGAGTACCAAAGATTATAATTTCTGCATTTTGATTTCTATTTCTCCCATATTTTCTACAGTTGTAATAGTCTGATTCCATTATGACATTGGACTGCTGTTGGTTTTCAAGTGCCCCTACACCCTTTTCTTTCACCTGGGCAAGTTGATAAGAAATCCTGGGTGGTTCCTCCTCTGTTGCCAGCAGAGAGTGTGAACTATACAATGCTAGGTCTGTGGGCAATAACCCTCACCCTACACTCATCTCCCAACTACAGTAAAAACTGAACAAGTCACCTTTCTCTACTCTCTCAAGTTGCCTCTGGACCTGTTGGGAAGGCTACCCTGCTCTCTGCAGAAAGCCTCATTATGTGAGTAAGAACCTGGTCATATCTTGTTGGTGCATGTGTAGCTACATCAGTCTTGACATCAGAATCAGACTCAGGGTGAAGGTTCACCTACCTCTGTGGACTGAATGATAGCCATCAATATATACTGTTTTTATAATTTCAAAAGCACATAGAAATAAACAAAGTTTAAAAGATATTAATTATCCTTATCAACATATACCACTTCTCTCCTCTCTCTCTCTCTCTCTCTCTCTCTCACACACACACACACACACACACACACACATCGCTTTTCAATATACATTTCCTGTATATCTTGAAAAAATAATTTCATATCAGATTATGGAGGAAATTAAACTCCTACTGCTTTTAAATAATTTTCTATGAAAACATTAGAAATAACTCATAAAATGGACATTGAGGGAATTTTGATCAGAAAATATAATGAAAATTTAAAAAGTGGTGGGGCATGTTGGCTCATGCCTATAATCCAGGCACTTTGAGAGGCTGGGGTGGAAGGATTGCTTGAGCCCAGAAGTTCAAGACCAGCCTGGGCAATATAGTGAGACCTCACTTCTAAAAAGAAAAAATAAAAAGAAAACTAAAGTATTAAAAGTAAATATTTATCAAGTGCTATTGTGAACTAGACCCTATTTCTAAAAGCTTTGTATGTATGAACTCATCCTCACAACAACCTTATGCAGTAGATACTTTTATAATACAATTTTACAGATAAGGAAACTAAAGCGCAGGGAGATGAAGTAACTTGCTTAAAGCACAGAACTAGGAAGTAAAAGAAGTGGAATTTGGAAACCCAGGAAACATTTTCAGAGAAATTATACTATAATACCCCCCCAACCATCTCCTTTACAAAATTAAGGAACACCGTATTTTGACCTAGTCATATTTTATATTGTATGTAGTATCTATTCCATTTATGTGAATATTTTCTAAGTTATAACATTTTGCAAGCCCTAAACTAGATGCAGTCGAGAACTGGCAGATATTATGGATTAAATTTTCATAGCATTCATTTTTCCTTTCCTAATAATGGTCCAATTTTCCTTCACGGGTCCACCTCTTCGCTCATGCAGTCCATATTCATAAAGGTGCACTAACCACACCCCTATCTCCTGGGAGATTTGTTTAAAGGTAACCTCAGCACATCTGCCACAGTGATTGGGTCAGGAAAACAGACATAAGCCAATTAGCACATGGCCTTGCCCTGGCCTCAGGGATTGGTGCAGGAATGGACCTGTAATCTAGTTTACACCAGTGAAATACAAAGAAAGGTTTACATGAAACTCCTGGGAAATAATTTTTCTCATTCTTAATTTAAAACAACCAGAAAAAAAGTTTTCACTTCCTCTGAAAATCATGAAATGAAACTGTGAGGCTTAAAGTAACTAGTCCTTTTACCTCTGAAAGAAGCCAGCCTGAAGATGAAGCCAATACACAGAGGAGGCTACAGCTGAGCAAACTGAACAGAACCAGCCAAAGCCACTGGATTAACTCAGACTGAAGCTTGTCCCCTCTGAATATTCGAGCATGGGAGTTAATAATATTTATTTGTTTATTTAAGCTAGTTTAGTTTTGTTTTCTGTTACTTACAGACCTAACTCACATATATGTAAAATCAGACTGCCTCTAGTGATTTTGTACCACTCTATCCTTTCAACAAACATCCATACAAAACACGCACTCTCTTGGTACCAAAGTAACATTCCATATTCATGTTGAGAGGGAACGTCAATAACTTTTCTCTCGGACTTGTGCCTGTCAGTCTGTATTTTCATTTCTAGAAGTGTTCTTAACTGCCTACCTTTACTACTGTTCATGATGAATCCCAGGCTTTCTCAAAGTTTGTTCCTGAGTGCCATGTTGTAACAGATTGGGGGAAGCTCATCACAGTCTTGAGATTGTTTTTAATGTTTCATTCCTTGTACTTCCTGAGTCATCACTCACATAAAACCCTGAGGCAGTGACTAAGAGAATCACATGAAAAGTCACTGAAGAATGAAATACAGTTTGTCAAGTTGAGCACTTAGAGCAATGAAAGCTCACACATTAAAAAGTAGAGAATGCCTGTAATCCCAGCACTTTGGAAGGCCAAGGTGGGCAGATCACAAGGTCAAGAGATCTAGACCATCCTGGCCCACATGGTGAAACTCTGTCTCTACTAAAAATATAAAGTTTAGCTGGGTGTGGTGGTGTGCACCTGTAGTCCCACCTACTCAGGAGGCTGAGGCAAGAGAATCACTTGAACTCGGGAGGTCGAGGTTGCAGTGAGCCGAGATCACACCACTGTACTCCAGCCTGGTGACAAAGCCAGACTATGTCTCAAAAATAAAAAAAGAAGAAGAAGAAGAAGTAGGGAAGTAGCCAACATTTGGTAAATGACTGAATAAATTATATTCTAGGTAATCTAAAAAATATTATGCAATTGAAAAAATACATGACTAGAAACTATGTTAGACTATGGTAGATTCTGAAGAAATAGCCATCATAATAGGAGGTTAAAAATAATACAAACATGTCTACATAGTATTTATAATTTACTATTTGAAATGGGCATTGATTATTTTATTAAGGAAAATTTTATTGTTTTAACATAAGAATGCTTATTCATTTAAGATATGTGAACATAAAGTTATGGAGGAAACATTTAGCACTGCAAACTTGAAGATCTCAATGTCCACTTTCCCAAAGAGGTTTTCTAAGCCAGAGGAGAAGTACAGTATCCAAAATAAGACCTCACACCCCATAAAATTTAAATACTATCTCACAAGTGCAAAGAAACAAAAGACTGCCTCTCAGGTCTTCTGGGTCACTTGGCAATCTTTCAACCTCCTCCACAGCAATAAAATCATATAAGAAGTAATATAGCTTAGGAGGGGGCAAAAATAGGGTTGTAAGGAGTTGTGAATCTGTCTGCCTACACCACACTATGCAAGGAAAAGAGGCAAGGAATTAGATAATAGTGAGCTGTAAATCTGTGTTTATCATTACTTTCCAAAAGCCAAGAGCAAAGTGAAAGAGAGAAGTGAAGGAGAGACAAGAGGAAAGTGAGGTAGAGGAGAGGAAAATGGAAAGACAGATGTCAGAGATATATAAATAAAAGGACAGATGATAAACTAGAATTATGGATGTAGATAAAAGAGTTGATAGAAAGGACAGACAGAAAGTGAATAGGGAGCAAGATGAAAAAGGATACTCCCGGTGGTGTGAGGTCTGATGATGAAAACCTGGGAGAGACCTGGGGAAGGGAAGGTGGAGGAGAATGACCAATGTGCAGCATAAAAAATGGTGTTGAACAATGAGAACACGCGGACTCAGGGAGAGGAGCATCACACACTGGGGGAAGTTGCAGGGAGCTGGGGTGGGACAGTGCAGGGTGGGGAAGGATAACAATGGGGAGAAATGCCAGATATAGCCAAAGGGGGAATGGAGGCAGCAAACCACCTGGTTGTGTGTGCACCTATGCAACAACCCTGCATGACCTGCACACGTACCCCAGAACCTAAGGTAAAACTTTAAAAATTTAAAATTAAAAGAAAAGAAAAGAAAAGAAAAAAATCAATCACCTTTTCTAGATCTTCTGCAGGAACAAATTTTTCAGAGATTGAGGTTTGGTAAACAGACCAAGCTGGATCACACTGAAGAACTTATAGGGGATTTGACATGTCAAACACGCAGAAGCCAAGGTTTGCCTGCAATGTTGAAAATCACACCACACATGGCCTTTTAGTATCAGGCTCATTTCAAATAACTGCAATTCATAGAGGCTTCCCTAAGACAATATACTAGTTTTTCTTTAGCTATGAGATATAGCAATAATAATTCATTCTTGATTTATATAGCCTTACTTTTTCCTCTTCAAAGAAAGGAAAACACAGACTTCAAAACTACGTGTTGTGTCCATACATGTTTTGTATTGTTAACATGTTTACATTTAGTATTTTTAATTGACTCTATCTTTACTACAATGTGATAGAATTGTCAGACTGAAAGAAAAGCGTATTTGAAAACAGCCTATATTTTCTGATTTTTAAAATTAAGATTCTTTAAGCATAAAGTGTTACCTGAGAGTAAATCATGGGCTTAAATTGTTTTATTAATTTTCAGATTCAGACAGACCATAAGCATAGCAATTAAGAGAATGAGCTTTGGAGTGAGAGAAACCTGTCTGGGTCAAGGGCCCATGATTTATCATCATGTCTGGTCATTTTGATAACATCTCTGACCCTGAATCTCCCTATCTTTAAGATAAAGAGAGCAGTCTCTGCCTTGTGGCTATTGTGAGAATTAAATAAAATAATACATATCAAGCCCTTATCACAGCACCTGACACATGATAAACATTCGGTAAATGCTTCCACAAGTTCTGAATGTCATCATTAGTATTGTTAATTCATTGTCAATATTGCTGCCAATCTTTTCATCAATGAGAGTGGGAATTTTACTAAGAAAACATTATTTCTTGCTCAGTTGCTCTCTATATTTCATACACACAGAGGTCTCTGACTTTATATAATTTCCTCTGCCTGGAAGATCCCTGCCACCACTACCATCCTCTCCTGCCTGGTCATGTCCCACTCATCCCTGACTCTCAGCTAAAACATGGCTTCATACCAGAAGCCAACCTTCACTGATCCCGAAGGATGGAGTTGGCCCGTAGCACCTGCTCTTCACCTATGCTATTGCCATCACATTACACTGTAATACCATGTTTATTTTACAGACCTGGATTCTCCTCATATCGTACACAGACATACACACACATGTGAGCTTAGGCTCAATGAAAACCTAAATCTATCTTTTGGCCTTCACTTCTAATGTAAACATGTAGCCAAAGTATGCCTGGCACATCCTAAGTTCCTAATAAATGTACTCTGAATAAATAAAAGATACTTAGCAAATAGCTGTTAAGAAGTTTTATAAAAACTTTGTACCAGGCTAAATCATAAAATATCTACTAATCAGAAGCATCTCATAACTACCAAACTATTAAATTTACTGATTACTTACCAAAAGTCTCCTAACTGAAGTAACTTGACAATAAATAAATAAACTTGACATATTTATGTGATCCTTGAAGTCATCAACTGAAGAAAGCAGTTTAAATTGCATGCCCTCAAGCAAATTTTTACAAAAGTTATCTTTCTTTTCTGAGCCCAGCTATTTTAGTAGCTTCTTGAGTAGAAGTTACTTTTATGGTGAGAGTGACAGAAAATAACCATCAGAACTGCATTTTTAAAATTCAGCTAATAAACATTTGAGAATACCTCTTGTGTTAGGTACACAGGCAGATTAAGGAAAAATGAAACACAGCCTTTCCCCTCGATGGGCTGACATATAAATGGATAATTTTTTACACCTACCTACCTTCTCCTACCAAATTCATTCATAAAAGATAGTTATTTACCATTTATACATATTTACTTAGTTTTAAACCTGAGGAAGGCTATCATTAAACATAAGTATGTATATTTATTTCCTTTTTAACTGAGATAAACTAAGCACACCAGACTGAATTACAATTTTATGATTAACTCAATCTTTTGAAAATAAACCAATTTCTCCAAGCGCACATGCTCATAACATCTATCAAAGAGACAAGATGATTTGTATATAGCTTCTAAAATTTGACACCAAACACCTAATTATTTTTTCTTTTGGCAAAAGCTTCTGTAAAACTGTTAAAGTTATTCCTGGTCTGAACTTTGCTGACAATAGGCTAGATCATATCCCTCTCACGCTGCATTTTTCTCACAATTCACCAAGAACATTATAGAATCCCTGCTGTACCACCAGAGCCATTTAATAGGCAGCTGGTCCTGTTTCATCTTTCTACTTTCTCCACCCCAAGAATGAAATACTAGATTTCTTTTTTTCTTTTCCTTTTTCTTATGCAAATATACAAAGTAGTAGGGACATTCCTAAGAGCAGACAGAATTTAAACCAAAAGATTAATTTCATGAACCTACATGCAACAAGAGCTTTGCTTGTGGAACAGGAAATGAATGGGACTTTTCCATTCCTCAAAGCTGAGGAAAGTGCTTGAGAACTACGAAGATACCAATTCTTCCATAATATGATAAGTCAGTAGAGAAAAAAAAAATAGACTCAAAGAAAGATAGGTGCCGATAAATATTGTCATAATTTTCCTTTCAAAATTAGGAAAGCCTTAATTTGTATTTACACATTCTACTCACCAAGGCAATGCATAAAGTGGCTCCTGGGCTTTACGTATGTATAAAGAAAGCTTTTGCTTTGATGCATTAAGGAACTAGGATATGATTGTTCCTAGCATCTGACTGTTGAGTATTCACATCCTTCTTTCCTGCAATGCAGTTCATTCTCAGGAAGTGACAAAGTCTTATTTCAAATTCACAGGCTATGGTTCTATTTTCCATAATACTAACACTCCTGTTGTATGCTTCAGGTGTGTGGTAGAAAACAGATTCACTGCAAATCAAACAAATGAAGAAACTCACTCCAATGAAGTGAGACCTTACATAAGTTTTGGGCATGATGAAGAAAACAAAGAATGGTGAGACACCCAGAGACGTCAATAGTGGGAAGCAATTGGCATCACTGGCGCTAAAGGAAGAAAGGGAGAAAATATTGTTCCAGGAACCTAGAGAGACCTGAGGCTGAGAAGAAGGGATCGATTATGGGAGCTTTGGCCATAGGAGATGTCATAGGAGGAGAAGGAAGTAAACATTCTGACTTCAGTTTCCTACCATCCTTCCATGCTCCCGTTGATCTCCTATTGACCAAATCCAACTGGAAGATGGCAATCGCTACCAGGGAATCCAGGTAATGAAATCTGTACAGACAGTGTCCTGGAGTAAAACTCAAGATAGGAAAGGGCAAAGAATAGATCTTGGATTGAAAAAAATACATAAAGAAAAAAAGATAAAGACACACTCGAGTAGGACTTGTTAGTAAGTCACTAAACTGTTTAATATTTAATAGTATTTATCCCCATTGTCTCAAGAAGAGAACCATAGGGAGTTCTCCAGGTGAGGATTCTGTAATGTATTTATGTGTAAATAGTACTGTCTCATTTCCTCTTTCCTTAAGCCAAATAATTCTTCCAAAGAGAACTACTGAAAAAGATAGACAAGATGCTCTCCAGAAAGACTCCCAGACAATATCCTCAGTGAGGACAAAAGCTCATAGTCAGTCCTATAGTACTACTGGCAGAGTGAGAGAAGGTTCTTGGCCTTTTTCTTCTGGAGTTTTAGGACGTAGATTCTGATGTCTGACCTCTTTTGGAAAGATGAGAACAGATAACTGGCCAGAAAAACCATGACACCTGGGTAAAGAAAGAGTAGGTTAGTGAGATCATGTCATGTTCCCAAGGATTAGGTTGACACTAAGGAAGATATATGGGCATGACGCAGCTAGGAAAATATTATCCAAAATGACTGCTTTCCGGGGTCATGAGATACCGGCAGAACGAGGCTCTATGGATATTGGAGAGCCATGAGAGAACAAACAGTCCTTGTTAATTAAAGGGGCTTTTTCTCTTATCCTTCATTCATCTCTCTTTCTTCCATCTTGAAGGAAGCTGACATGTGGAAAGGAAAGGCAGAAGCAAAAAAAATAGAATAATATTTCACCAAATCCCCAGCCCAAGGCTGGCCACTTAGTCACTAGGCAGGGAAAGAGAGAAGCTTCGATTTGGATGAGAGATTAAAAACAGTTTCCTTTTGGATTGTACCAAACCATTAAATATCTAAAAGTAGCTTGAGATCTAACACCTGACACTGACTATGCAGAAGGCTGAAAAACCTCAAAAAGACTCAAAAATTGGAGGACTCAGGTCCTTCTAAAGTGTAAGTTAAAGGGTGGGCTGGAAAACAAGCAGATACATTGAAAAATCTCTATAGAAAGCAATCAGAGCTCCTGATTTTTCTCCCACCTCTTATCCTAGTCATGGGGTTACTCCTCCTCCATTCCAAAGAACTTTGGAGTAATAGCCCTCCCTTGAGTACAGAGGCTTTTAAGATTGCACAACTAAGAGTGAGAATGAGCCACCATATGAAGAGAGGAAATTATGTGACAGTTGACCCACCTAAGACTGGGAACCCTTCACCTCTTTGCCCAGCTGGATCCCAGAACACTGGCAGCTGGGCTGTCCTAGCAGGTGATTTGGATTCTTATAAAAGTAACCTACTGGGCCACTCGCAGTGGCTCATACCTGTAATCCCAACACTTTGGGAGGCGGGTGGAGCACTCAAGCCCAGGAATTTAAAACCAGACTGGGCCACATAGTGAACCCCCATCTCTACAAGAAATACAAAAATTAGCCAGGTGTGATAAACATGCCTGTAATCCCAGTTACTTGGCAGGCTTAGGTGGGAGTATCAGCTGAGCTCGGGGAGGCTCAAGCTACAGTGAGCCAAGATCATGCCACCGCACTCCAGCCTGGGTGACAAAGTGAGACCTTGTCTGAAGGAAAAAAAAAAAGGAACTTACTGCCCTAAAAGGGAAGGCCTTGAAAAAGGAAACTGAATGGCAAATGTCAAGGGAGGAAGAAAGATACATTTTCCACTGCATGCCCTTTTTATTGTTTGAAGGGATTTCCATTTGGGTATATTGCCTATTAAAAATAATAAACATATGCATATTTTAAACTATACTGAATTCCTCAAAGAGATATGAAAAGATATTGAGGCCAGGTGTGATGGTCATGCCTGCAATTCCATCACTTTGGGAGGCCAAGGCGAGTGGATCACAAGGTCAGGAGTTCGAGACCAGCCTTGCCAATATGGTGAAACCTCATCTCTACTAAAAATACAAAAATTAGCTGGGCGCGGTGGCGTGTGCCTGTAGTCCTAGCTACTCTGGAAGCTGAGACAGAAGAATCACTTGAACCTGAGAGGTGGAGGTTGCAGTGAGCTGAGAGCACACCACTGTACTCCAGCCTGGGTGACCGGGCAAGACTTCATCTCAAAAGAAAAAAGTTATTTAAGAAGATATTGAGTGTGTGAAACCAAAAAAAGAAAAAGGATCCTGTAACAGAGAAACAGTCTAACACCAACAAGGATCTGTTAGAAATGAAAACATGCTCACAAAAATAAAATGTGATAGAATGAAAGTTTCCAGAGAGAAAAAGCAAGTTACATAAAAACTGCTTGGGAATCAAAATGCTTTCTTCTCACCAGCAAGACTGAGCAATAGAGAAATATCTTCACAATTCTAAGGAAAAGACTTTTCTACCTAGAATTCTAAATCTATCCAAATTAATGATCATTTTGGAGGGTAAAATAAAATTATGTAAAATATCAAAACAAATTTAATTCCTGTTACCTTTTTCAGAAAGCTACCAGAGGATGTGAACCTACAAAATGGGAGCAAAACTCAAGAAACAGATATAAGATCAAGAAGATAGGAGACAAACATGGAAAAGAGATAAAAACTTCTCTAGAGTGTTGATAAAAATTAGAATCTAGTCAAGAGTGCAGTAAGAGGACAGGAGACTTGATAAAGAATGTGTCCAAGAAGAAAGAAAGAGAGGAAGGAGGAAAGGATGGAGAGAGGACAGGAAAAAAGCAAGGGAAGGAAGGAAGGAAAGAAGGAAGGCAGGAAGGAAGGAAGGAAAGGAGGAAGGGAGGGAGGGGCAAAGAAGAGAAGAAGGATATATTTGACTACATTGAAAGGACTTTTGTCATTCCAAGAAAATTGGAAAATAGATTCATAAAAGTATCTAAAAAGTATTTGAGAGAGAGAGAGAGAAGGGCCAGGTGTAGTTACCTCACGCTTATAGTCCCAGCTACTCAGGAAGCTGAGGAGGAAGATTGCTTGAGCCCTGGAGTTTGAAGCTGCAGTGAGCTATGATCATACCACTGCATTTCAGCCTGGGCCACAGAGCAAGATCCTGAAGAAAGAATGAAAGAACGAAAGGAAGAAAGAAAGGCAATTATTAACTCTAAAAAATGTAATTGAACAACATGGCTCAACTGTGAAAACTATTTACTTACTTGTAACACTGACTGATACTTTAACTAAAACGTGTGATACACCTGTATTGGCAGACACAGGTGTGATGAGGTGGGTGGGGAGCAAAGTATACTGCAGGTTGAGAGAACTAAATCTTCATCTTCCACAGTGATTAATCTAAAATTGGCAAAGTAAGGAATAGCAGTTTAATAATGTTATTCTAAAATATAGAGATACATATTAGAACAATCAACTGAAAGAATTCATAGTAGATGCTTTTGAAGAATGAAAACTGAGGAAGGGTTGGGTAGGGATTGGTCAGAAATTCTTGTTATAAACTTGAAAGTATTAATTCAAATCTTAATCTATAGACACATATACAACATGTTATATGTGTGTATGTGTATTGCTTTGATAGACATTAAATTTTCAATAAAAAAATTAAAGGATCAGCAATAAAAGTTACACTTTACATAAGTAAACAGAACAATGCAAAGTAATTAGAATGCCACATGAGAATCTAAAAGGAGACCATTTAACCCCAGGGAGGCAAGGAAAGCTCGGAAAGTCACAACATGGAAACAATTTAAGGCATCAGAACAATGTAACATCAGTGATATAGTTCCCATCTCTGCCTAGAGTGCTTTAATTGTGTCTCAAGCCAGATACACTCTGGAATATTTAGAATTTCAACCAATTTAATTTTTAGATAATTCATGCCAGCCTTTGGCCTTTCCTTACACATGGAAAGGGAAAGGCATCTGTTGATTTGTCATTTGTGCATGCAAAATCATTGAAGTCCCATGACTCCTTTGCAAACTATAACTTGCTGGTAAAGCGCTTTTGATGTGCTCCCATTGGTGGAAGCCAACCAGGAAGGGCCAGTGTCAAGATCGTCAGGGGCAGAGGTACAGCTAGTCACAAGAAAAGGTGTAGAGCAGAGTCACTTCTTCCAATGTCCAATCAGGGGAACCAGAAAGGCAACATAAATGCTCCTAATTCTTTGCTACTTACCAGAAATGCCCAAGAATGTACTTTAAAATGTGTATTTCTTTCCTAGTCTCAAAGAGTTTGGCCAGCCACAGGTTAACAAAGAGATATTGTCCAAAAGTATTTAAGACAAAACAGATCTATTTTTACTCCTGCTTCATGGAGTATTCAAATTATCAGTAGCATTTTCTATGGCTTTTTAAGTTCTCACAGTTTTCTCCATTATATTCTGAGAAACCTGGGAGGCAAGGTACTTATTAAAGTAATGAGGTCAGGTGTGGTGGTTCACGCCTGTAATTCTAGCACTTTGGGAGTCTGAGGCAGGCAGGTTGCCTGAGCACAGGAGTCCCAGAGCCTGGCCAACATGGTGAAACCCCATCTCTATTAGCCGGGCATGATGGAGCAAACCTGTAATTCCAGCTACTTGTAAATTGAGGCCGGTGAATCGCTTGAACCCAGGAGGTGGAGGTTGTAGTGAGCAGAAATCATGCCACTGAACTCCAGCCTGGGCAATAGAGTGAGATTGCGTCTCTAAATCAAAAAATAAATAAGGTAAAATAATTTAAAAATAAAGTAATGGGAGACATTGCCATTGCAAGTTTGAAGAGATTTTACTTTCTAAACTACCCTTTAACATCAATGTGAGTAACACAAAGAACATGAAATTTGCAGTCAATACAACCAATATTATGCAAATATTGCCAACTTCAAAGGACTCTTACAACAATTAAAAATAATCTATGCGAACAGCCTAGCATATACTAGGTACAAAATAATTGTCTTTATTATTTTTAAAGTATATAGTCAGCTATATCCTTGCATATACTGTTTCTATAAGTCTATTTTCACAGATAAAGAACGTCAGTAAAGAAGAGAAAGTGCTGAATACATTATGGCCACATTAATGCCAAGAGATAATTAGTTGATGATAAAATCCTTGTACTAAGGTCTGGTAGCAATTAGTGCTATTCACCAAATATCCCATCAGGCATCTTCTAAACATAGGGCTGGGGGAAGGGAAGCATGAAATTACTTTTGTCCCATGTGCTGTGAGCAGGAAGTAGTATGTGTCATCTGGGCCAGGCATTTAACTGCAAAGCAAGACCATCCAAAGCTCTCCTTTCCACCTGGCATGGTGACCAGTAATATTCAAAACAGTGGCCACTCTCTCAGCCTTGGTTCCTGAGTGACTACAATGTGCAGAGCTTCCCTGAAAACCCACGAATAACATGCAATGTGAGCAAAAAATAGAACTTACTCTTAGATCTGTGAGTTTATTTGTTACTATCCTAACCTAACCAGTAAATTAACAATGACAATTGTCTGGCCAGCAACCCATTAAATATTCATATTCTCATATTCTCTCTCTCTCTCGCTCTCTCTCTCTCTCTCTCTTTTCCCATCCCTCCTTCCATCTCTCCTTTTTCTATTTGGTCTAAAACTAATAATAAATACATGACAGTAGGCACTTACCTGAAAGACGGAATGGTCATGTGCATGCCTGCTAAGTACACACAAAACGAAATTCTTTGGAAAAAAAAGAGCGGATTATGTGCCTATCCTGTGCAGAGAGTAGAGACAAGAATCTCATAAGGACAAGAAACGAAAGTAAATGAATGACAATTGTGTGGTTCCTTTGAACTGGGCTATATTTCCTATATTTTATTTCTAAGAGAAGTCATTATTTTCTCTTGGCAAGCCTTTTTGTTACTTGAGCTAGTTTGAATGGGTTTTATTTCCCCTTACAAAGAAAAAATGAATGCTGATTAAAACTGCATCTTGGATTACAGCAAGACACATGGTGCCCAGGAACAATACAGGTAGCATATTGCTAAAAAGGAGAACAGCAGAGAGATTAAAGAGATAATTCCCTGCTCCGCAGCCCAACAGTTAAGCCAAACAGTGCAGTTGCCAACGACAAACTCAGAAAGCCCACAAATAAGCCCCAGTGAGAACAGATATCATAATGAATGTTCATGATCTATTTGCTGAAATAGGAAAGTGGCTCATCTTCCGAATTAAACAAATGCTAATATTCTACGTAGTAAAATATCTATGAAAAAAATGGGTCATCAATGAAAAAAATGTTAATATGCAGAAATCTTAACCCAAGGAGAATGTACATTAGTCCCAGGCACAGCTCATCTTGTATGTACAAGTGCTGCAGGGAAAACTAGAACACCTGCATGAACATTTGATTACTTAACCAGGGCTTTTGTCTCATCTGTCAAATCTCTCTGTTAGAAATCCCTCTTTCTGACACAATAACAAGAGAACCAGTTTTTCAAATGAATGTTCTTTGACTCCAAAGAACAAGCCAGGACTCATACTCACCGTGTGTGTCACCATCTCCTTTCAGGAGACAGTTGGTAATTACTGCAGGGCTTCACTCCAGAGAGGGTTTGCCCCTTCAACTTTCACTGATTTGTTTAACTAGCAGTGAAATGAGATTTACATGCCTTTCTCCCAAGGTGGTCTTCTCTAAAAACCACAGCGAAATGATCATCTGCAAGCTGAGCTCATGGTTAAATAAAAGCAGGTATCTTCTTTCCTAAAGTGGAAGGTCTAATTTTATACTCTTGATTGCTTTCTTAATTACAGACTCCAATCATTGCCACAGTACCGAGTGGTGACAAGAGTTCTGTAACTAGTTATATATCCCATCTCAATCATGAACCTCCTCATTCAAGTTCAGTACAGAAGCACCTCAAATCCACACTGTTGCAGGTACTGAAAACTTCACTTAAGCAAGAGTTTCAATCCCCTTTTCACTTCTTCTCCTCTCTCCCTATTATACCTTTCTCTCTCTATTATGTCACCAGGGAAATATGCTCTTTTCTTCCAATTTAAAAAAAAAAAAAAAAACGAGTTTAAAGGACAAGCATCATCTCCTATGAATAGAATGTTGAGGAATAACAAAGCATCACAGATACTAAACCCACAGGGATTTTGGTTGCTCTGCTCATCTCTCAAAAATAAGATGAGTGGAATCAAGGAGAGTACCTGTATGTATCACAAGCAGATTCCCACCCAAGTGGCTGGGAAGTAGGCAGACACAATTCTACCAAGAACATGAAAGTCCTAATGTAAAACGAGAGTTGCAGGCAACTTTTTTCCAGGAGAAAAATCTACAGAAAAGCAGCAGTTCATCCCAGAAGAGTTCATTATAAGAAAACACTGGCCTCCATCTGTCCACACTCTTCCACTTGAGCGTTTGAAAAACCCAAAGATTCCCCTGAAGAAGTGCCTTCCTCCCAGGCACTATGCCAACTCAAATCTGGGAGGAAGAACAGAGGAAAATATTTTAACTGAAGCCTAGACATAGAACATAGTGCTTTGTAATTCAGTAGCATTCCTATGCCATATGTCTAAAGTACTTTGCAAGTATGGGTTTTATTAAGCTCTTTTTTTAAAAACAGGAAAGCAAATTGAGGAGGAATAAAGGATTCAAGTTTAACTCCACCAGCAGGGCAGTAAAAAAAAATTGAGGGAGGAGCCTAGAAATGCGTACTGTGAACTGGGCCTCTCATGTCTAAGATGCTGCCAGTCACCCTAGCTCTGAAGCCACCTCCACCTCAAGGAACAAGGAGACACAACTACTCCTAACAACCCTTTTTAGGGCTAAAAGATGATGAGAAGACTCTCATCAGTGAGGAGGTCACTGTGGGGTCACGATCCACTACCCAACCTTGGAGATTAAGGAAGTAGGGAGGGAGAAACCACATCAGCCCTCCCCCAGCAGGCTGCAGGTCTATTGCTTCACTGAATAGTAACATTATCATGCTAACTCAGCTGGTCCCAGCAGTGAGGTTTAATTCCTATCGTTATTAACTTGGACAAGAAATTATCCACCTACTCATTTTTTTTCCTCCCAAAAAGTGATTGCAAATAAGGTAAACAGAGTCACATCTTAATTTTCATTCTCTCCCACTACCTCTGCAGTTAGTTTAATCCATCCAAAGTGTTTTCTATGAAAAAAAAAAAAAAATACTGTAAACAAAGAACAGTTTGCATGTTTAAGGGAGAAAAAGTTTAGAATTGCTTTATTTAAAAATAGAATATTTCTCTCTTCATTCTGGCAGGCTTCTTACTCTCCTCCCCACAAAGTATACTAAAGTGTGCAAAGCATGATGTCCTAATGAAGGCTACACAGAAACAGGAGCTCAGTAGTACTTGCTATCAGAGAATATATTTACTTATCTTATATTTTTGCCTTGTAGGCAGCCATTTTCTTTCTGATCTATTTTCTAGAGAAAACTGTTTTCTGGAAGGAAATCAATCATTAACTAACCTGACCAACATCAATCAAGGCTGAATTTCACCTGATAGTGAAAAATCAGGTCTATTTGACTGAATTCTTTTTTTCAAGGCCTTTATTACCCAAATCTCTGCCCACATCTCTATATATGTATGTGTGTGTGTGTGTGTGTGTGTATGTACACCTGCATATTCTCTTAAGATATGTATCTTAAGAGAATATACCTTAATAAGATATATATAAACATATATCTTAAATAAGAGAATATGCAGGAGTACATAATTTAACCTCCCTTTGTCTAGAAATTCTTAAACATTTCTGTTTTACCACTACCTATTCTTAAGAGCTTAACATTTACGAATAGCACATAACATTCTTTTAAGTTGAGCTACTAATATGATTTCCAGTTTACAGATAAGGAAACTGAGGCACCAAAACAGATTAGATGTATCATTGTTCTTCACAGTTAAGAGTCTACTGTTGACAATATTAAGAGAGACAACAGGGCAAGTCAGTTATGAAGCTGGATTAAACCTTCGTGTTCTCCTAGGTTCATGCTTGATCAAGGGACCACTTTGTCATGCCCTCGTGGTCATGGAGGTGCGTCAACTTTTTATAATGTCACTCACTTTAAAGGAACCCTGTCTTTATTTAGTTGACCCTTTATCTTGGTTCTGCCTTTTTCAGATCAGCTGTCTGCATATTTCCATGTTTTAAGTATACTCAAGAGCAAGACTGTAAAGAATACAAAAATAAATCAGACCATAAAGATTATCAGCCTGAATGCCACTAGAAGACAAAAGAAACTGCCACAAGGAACAAGGGAAATTAACATTCTTTCCTATCCACCTGGCCAGAACTGAGATCAAACCAAACTTGTTTGCAAGTCCTGTTAACATGGAAGCACTAAAAGCATAGAGATGCCTCTCAAATATTCTGGAGCTACAAAAACTGAGGTTTCCAAAGAACCTCCTTTCACCATTTATTATTCTCCCCCAGTAATGCCATGTTTTGTGACATTCTCCTGATTAAACTGCCATAAATTCTTTCTGAAACAAAATAAGGAATGGATTAATGTGTGGATGAATACCAGAAAATGTGCAAGTTTTATAATCAGATAGACCTGGTATTGAATACTGGCTTTGACATTTATTAGGTGGGTGACGTTGAGCAAGTTACTCAGCCTCTCTAACCTACTTAGCCTCTCTGAGCCACAATGTTCTCATCTGCTTAAAAGATGGATAATAATGCCTCTCTCTTATAATGATTTTTAAAGAATGTATATAAAGCAGTTGGCACATAGTAGATATTCAGTAACTAGCGGCTATTAATTAGAGCTTCTAATCAGCCTGAATTACCAATAAAAACCATTCAGTATCAACGTAGTTCCAGAGTGAGAGAAAGACTTAAATTAGCCTGACTTGCTTTATCATATACTAGTCTATGTGATCAAGTTAACTTCAGTGAGCAAGCCAGGATTCATTCTACATAGGCATTTTGGAAATAGTTTGCAGCTGTCCAATTATTACCTCCAGTAGTTAATGGGCATACAGGGGCTACCTAATGTAATGTTAATACTCTTTATCTCTCTGTGCAAAGCAAAATGTATTTCATCAATGCCTTTGGAAAAAAATAATGAAGTTCAAAGTGTCCTTAATCTCATTTGTAGAGCCTACTAAGTGATTTATTGCAGTAAATATTCAATATTAAATTCCAGTTACTATAAGGTATTTTTTGAGAAATTGAAAATTTCTGTTAGAGTGAGTTCCTACATTCAGCCAGTTGAAGTCATGTGACATTATATATTGCCATTTAAAACCTCTGGGCCGGACGTGGTGGCTCACATCTATTATCCCAGCGCTTTGGGAGGCTGAAGCAGGCAGATCATGAGGTCAAATCATAGAGACGATTCTGGCCAACATGGTGAAACCCCATCTCTACTAAAAATACAAAAATTGGCTGGGCGTGGTAGCTCACACCTGTAATCCCAGCACTTTGGGAGGCTGAGGCAGGTGGATCACGAGGTCAAGAGATCAAGACCATCCTGGCAAACATAGTGAAACCCCGTCTCTACTAAAATATTTAAAAAATTAGTTGGGCGTGGTGGCACACGTCTGTAGTCCTCGCTACTTGGGAGGCTGACGCAAGAGAATCACTTGAACCCGGGAGGCGGAGGTTGCAGTGAGCCGAGATCGCGCCATTGCACTCCAGCCTGGCGACAGAGCAAGACTCTCTCTAGAAAAAAAAAAAAAAAAAAAAGTACAAAAATTAGCTGGGTGTGGTGGTGCATACCTGTAGTCCCACAGCTACTTGGGAGGCTGAGGCAGGAAAATCGCTTGAACCCAGGAGGTGGAGGTTGCTCCAGCCTGGCAACAGAGCAAAACTCCATCTAAAAAAACAAAAACAAAAACAACAACAACAACAAAAAACCTCTGTGCTATGATTTCTCACGTCTAACGAAAAGATTGAACTCGGTTTCTAGGGGAAATGTTTCCTTTTACCACATCATGCATTTTGTGTGGGAAAGATGGGCAGCAGTGGGTAGAAAAAACTACCAAAGTAGGAGAAGAAAACAAACCAAAAATGTTGTTGTTCCTTAAAATTGAAATGAGTTACCCAGATCATGCATTCAAGGCTCTTAAATTCTATGATTCTCAAAAGACAATTGTATCTTATATATCATTTTATGCCTTCCCCACTGTCATCTCAACCCAATGGATTTTCTATAAGCATTCAATAATATTTGTCAATGAAGAAACGAATGCACAAATTAAAAAAAAAAAAAAAACCTTAAACACCATAATCTAATAGTCAAAGAATTGTCTCAAGTCTTACTCTTTGTATCTACTTTAATTCTAATGCATAAATACATAACAACCATGATTTGTCCCTGGAAACATCTCCAGGATAATCGCGTGAGAGTAGAAGACTAGATAGAAAATACCAGGGATGCTGGTGGATCACAAAATGGAAGAAATGTTAAAACTTATTCTGCAAATAAAAGGAAATCAAGTGACATTTTTATGGGTCTCTCTTTTAAATTAAAAGTAGTGGAACAATCAGCAAAATGCTAAGAAAATTAAATCAATATGTGTAAAAGATAGAATTCCAATCAAAAAACCAGCTTTTGAACTCTCTATAGTCACATGGTAGAAAATAAACAGTAAAAGACCAAGGACTTCTGTTTTAGTTTTACACTTATTTTGGATGAAGCCACAAACTTTTCCAAGCATGTGATAAATACTTTCTGCTGGATAGTTTTAATTTGATCTAATTGTTCTTGACAGTTCCTCTTATTACATCATGGATTTTGCACATTAAAGATGGGCCGTGGGCAGAGAAAACTATTCCAAGTGGGAAAGAGAAATAGAAAAAAACATTAAGCTATTAAGCTGCTTTCCTTTAAAATTGTAATAAGCTCTCCAAGTCATACTAAACTGTATTACTTAATCCATAAAAAAGAAAATGAAGTTAGCAGAAACTGTATTACATTCAGTGTTGAGAGTATTAGCTCTTTGTTATCTTTTCAATAATTCAATAAATTATCACACCTACAGTGCATTTTATCCTTTAAATTATGTTAAACCAGTAGTCAAATTTTACTTAGGGATTATGGTTGTACTTTGTTGATGCCTTCATTTAAGTAAGCTGCATTTTATTGCGAGATTAGAATGAGATTTATTAACATGTTTATACACCCAGACTTTACCACCTTTCCCCGCTCTTCACTCTCTACCTATGGAGTGTTGGTTTGGCCACTCAGCTTTCCTGCCCTCTAAGGAGAATTTCATCTTGCCAGTTCAATGCCTGTCCTCATATTTTCTGGGCATCTTCAGAGATATCCTCAGAGTAACCTGAATATCCTCTGAGCTCCATTAATTATGGGTCCTAGGAAACCCTAATTTCCCAGTGGTCAACCCTGGGAGGATAGAGACCAGTAACTTCATATAATCAGACCAGCTTCTTGCAATTCTGAAGAACATCTGCTAACATGTCTCATACTTTCTTTTTGATTGGCCAGAATGTATTGTTAAATGGTCTATTCAAATCTTAACTCTGGCCCTAATAATATTCCCTGTGAAAATAGCTAGAATAACAAAGCAGAAAGTATGCAAAAAAAAAATTACTAGATATGACTGATAAACAGTAATTACCTAAAAATAATAATATCCTTTTTAAAAGTTTCAGTGGTGAGAAATTAGGAATCAAAAGTTTAAATATAAATACAAGAGCAGATAAGGAATAACTAGAGGATGTGAGTATATCTTTCAAATGGATTTGTGATTTAAAAAACGTGGAATAGAAGTCAGTGGATGCTGAAAGTAAAGCATGAACTTAAAGCAGGGATCAGCAAACTATGGCTTGCTGCATGCTTTTGTTAATAAAGTTTTATTAAAATATAGCCTCACCCATTCTTTTGCATGCTGTCTATGGCTGCTTTCCTACTACAACAGCAGAGTTGAACAGCTGCAGTAGAAATCATATGGCCCACAAAGCTTAAAATATTTACTATCTGCCACTTTTTGGAACAAATGTTTGGTAGCCGCTGTCTTAGACTTTAAAAACCATCATGAGAAAAAAAAATGTCTGATTAAGTTCATACCTCCAGTTCATACATCAAATTATTTTACATATTAGGCTATATATGAGTGATCTCAATTTCACCATTTGGTTAAAGTGACAAATTTGGAGAGGTCTATGGTATTCTATAGATTTTTAATACAGAGCTACTTTGTAAAGTATACCCTTGTCTACTCTTGCAAAAATATTAAGGTACAAAATTTCTTTGCACATTTGAGTTATAACATTTTCCAAACAAAAAATAATAATATACTGTAAAAGCATCTGAGGATGATGAAGAAAAAAAAAGGCCTTTAGGGATGGTTCAGAGAAACAGTCTGAAGAAACCTAAAGAGTCAGCATTGCCAAAGATCTCTGTGGTTAAAAGTTCTGCTAACCATCTGTTTATCAGGTGATTGTTGACAACCACAGCTACCCTGCCTCTGTTAAGTAGTGAGGTAAAAACTGGGCCTCACTACTCCTGAATCCTGTGATCCTCAGTGAGATCAGGGAGCCCATTTCAAAGGCAGCCTCTCCCATCTTCAACTCCAGCCTACAGAGAACAACTGTTATACATTTGGATATCCTTTATCCAAAATACTCGGGACCAGAAGTGTTTCAGGTTTGAGATTTTTTCAGGTTTGGGAATATCTGCATATACTTAATGAGATATCTTGGGGATGAGACCCCCAGGCCCAAAAATTACATAAAACATGTAATTCATTTATGTTATACATATATGTGTGTGTGTGTGTGTGTGTGTGTGTGTATACACACACAATATCCTTAAGGTAATTTTATACAATATTTTCAGTAACTTTGTGCATGAAACCAAGTTTGTGTACACTGAACCATCAGTAAGCAAAGGCGTCACTATCTTAGCTACCTATATGGACAATCTATGGTTCTTTGGCATCGTCATCATCCCTGACTCTTGAATTCACCTGCTACAAATAAGCAATCATTTTCTTACACTTATTCACACATAAGTAATTAACAGTAAAAAAATATAATATACCATTAATACAGTAAAAATAATAATAGCGTGTTCAGAGTAACCAAGCACAGTAGCATCAACAGAATACTTTTATTGGCCATTGAACAGCAGCAACAACAAACAATAGCAGGCTTCCCATCTCCACCTAATGTGCTGTGTTTTGATTAAAAGGTTACTATATACTGTATTTCATTATTTTAGGTGAGAAGAAACATGGGAAGTGGGTCCTATAGGGCTGAGAAGGCATTCTGATGGGTGCCTTTTAAAAATGTCTCCTCCAGAGTCATCTGCCGCATTAACAATGGTTTTTATAAGTCTTTCTTTGATTTTATAAGGTGACATAATTTCTTATTGCTATGAATGCATGCTGCTCTAGTCCCTCAATAAGCTCACCATTCATTTTTGCCATGTTATCTACAGGTACTTTTTCAGCAGTGCTAACAACATCATGATCACTATGATCATAATCACCTTGATTCAGAACCATTTTGGCTATTTCACCATCAGACAATGAAAGAACAACTGTTTAAAACTTCTTCCAGCCGGGCGCAGTGGGTCAAGCCTGTAATCCCAGCACTTTGGGAGGCTGAGGCGGGTGGATCACGAGGTCAGGAGATCGAGACCATCCTGGTCAACACAGTGAAACCCTGTCTCTACTAAAAAAAATACAAAAAATTAGCTGGGCGTGGTGGCACGTGCCTGTAATCCCAGCTACTCAGGAGGCTCAGGCAGGAGAATTGCCTGAACCCAGGAGGCCGAGGTTGCGGTGAGCCAAGATCGCGCCATTGCACTCCAGCCTGGGTAGCAAGAGCGAAACTCCATCTCAAAAAAAAAAACTTCTTCCATATCCACCTCTTCCAGCTTACTGATAAGACTCTGAAGGTATATTTTTGCATACATATGAAGGCCAGGCCTGGATTTTTCTCACTTGATATAGGAAATCCTTCAAAACTGCCACCTTGTTCATTGTCATCACTGAACACAATCGCAGGCCAGAGTGTGTGCTGAGCACGCACAAATGTATCTTCGGTCATTGTGTTCTAAGTGTTGGCAATAGCATGTACAGCATCCTTCATGTTAAACTTCTTTTGAAACCTTCCACACCCACACCTCTGTTCACTGCTGCTACCATGATGTTCAAGAAAGTGTTTTTATATTTACCCTTCATTGAATTAGGGTATCCTGAGTCAGGTGGCTGAATTAATGACTAGGTGTCTAGGGTGTCCTTAAGTGACTGAGTTAATGAAGTCACATTTGGGGAAAAGTACATCTCATAAACACTATTTTTGATGAGAATTTTAGTTAAAGAAAATAAGAAGAACAGTTTTCAAGAAATAAAATCTTGCAGTCATCATCCAGTCCAGCTTTTCTGCAGTGAGCACAAGATGCTAGTACAAAATGGTTGTGAAACTGATCAGAAAAGATGTCCCTGGTAATCTATGCCTTTCTGTTAGCATAATAATGGACTGGTAAGAAATTTACTCCTTTATAACTGCAAGGACATGGGTACAAAAAAAATATTTCAAAAGAATGAATAAGATCTAGTATTTGATAACACAACAGACTGACTATAGCCAATAATAATTTAATTGTACATTTAAAAACAACTAAAAATGTAAAACTGGATTGTTTGTAACATGAAGGATAACTGCTTGAGGTGACGATAATTTCATTTACCCTAATATGATGCTCACACATTGTATACCTGTATCAAAATGTTTCATGTAACCCACAAATATATACACCTACTACGTACCCACAAACATTAAAATTAAAAAATTAAATAAAATAAAACTGCAAGGGCACAAGCTTGCGCCTATCACACCAAGTTTACTTCCACGTGCCTGCTGCATTAGCACAACCCAGCATGGTTTTTCTTGTTTTCTCAGCATTATGGACTTTGTCTGGTGTCAGGTTTTCATCAGTGATGACCTTGGCAAACACATCCATGAATTTTTCCAGTGCCTTGTTATCAGCAGATATTTTATCACCACAAGTCTTTAAAAATGTAATGCTGTCTTTTCTTAAATTTCTGCAACCACCCTGTTGAATAGTCACAGTTCCCCTCAGTTCATTGTGATAGCTCTTTGCTTGTTTCAGGATCAGCATAACATTAAGTGTCAGGTGTTCACTGCAACACTGATGGTCCTATTCTTTCAGTACATAATCAAGATTTTCGTTTTTAAATGTACGCAGTTTTTAATTTCTGTTCATCACTTTAAAGAGAGAACTTGTTGCTTCAGGTCATACCTGGTGGTTATTCCAACACCATAGTCTACTGCGAGACACTTCACACTTACACCACCGTCCGCGTCTCCAGCAGTTTGACCTTTCATGCTACAGAAACACAAATGCTTCTGGTTTGTGTTGTTGTTTTGTTTTGTTTTGTTTTAGAGAGAGAGTCTCACTGTGTTGCCAGGTTGGAGTGCAGTAACTGGAGTGCGGTGGTGTGACCTCGGCTCACTGCAATCTCTGCCTCCTGGATTCAAGCAATTCTCCTGCCTCAGCCTCCCAAGTCGCTGGGATTACAAGCACATGCCACCACACCCAGCTAATTTTTTTTATTTTTGGTAGAGAGGGGGTTTCACCATGTTGGCCAGGATGGTTTCGATCTCTTGACCTCGTGATCCACCCACCTCGGCCTCCCAAAGTGCTGGAACTACAGGTGTGAGCCGCCACGCCCAGCCATTTTTCTTATCAATGTTACCAAAGAGATTTTTTTCAGGCCTCTTTGACATTTTCAACAATACATTCCTACCACAGAGCAGATAATAAGTGAAAATGACAGTGAGTCATGTATCTAGGTCTTAACCCCATGTGGGGCATTCTGGGGAACCTGCTGTTGGTGCGTTCAGCCTGCACATGTGCCATTTTATTACCCTTTCTGGGCATGCTTGCATGAGAGAATATAAGTGTACCTGGAAAAGATACATTGCTGCTAAAGGAGTCTGGGGCAGTCTTTTTTCCTTTGGGGAGGCTGAATAAACTGAGTGTTGTGGGCCTGCGTTTTGACTACAACTCATTACATTAAGTCAGATACAGAATTTTCCACTTTGGGGAATGGGTTGATACTCAAAAGGTTTCAAATTTTGAAGCGTTTTGAGTTTGAGATATTTGGATTACCGTTGCTCAATTTGTAGTACTTCAGCATGCTAGTATATTCTTCAATGACGAAAGAAGTAATATCTAAACAATGATAAAAGAAGTAATATCTAAACCCTCTTGAATTCTTAGGGATGAAATAGATGAATAGTCCAATAGTATCTGTGGAAATCTAGGGTTGGTGGGAAATCTCTTAATCTGACCTAATGAACAGAAAATTGACTTGCATGACCATATTGAGAAGTCTTAGCCTTTCATCCAATTGTCAGTTCTCATTCAGTTTCCAAACCCAGAGCCTTTTGAGTGAAAGGGGTGCTGGGATACCTGGAGGAAGAAGCCTATCAAAGCATCCAGAGTTAGTACTGTAAATCTTCCTTCTACCTTTTCCTAAAAGAATTGGAGTCATTTAGACCTCTCCACACATCCCAGGACTTATTTACTGGCTTAGTGCTAAAATGAGCTACAGAAGACTCAATTGCAGTACCTGTTGTGCAAATATATCTTGCAAGCTATGGTATGCTCTGGAGTGTGGTTGCATTCTGAACCAACGGCCCATATATGCTACTATTTTTCATACAGGAAAGGTACATGGGGCCAGGTGCAGTGGCTCATGCATGTAATCCCAGCACTTTGGGAGGCTGAGGTGGGTAGATCAACTGAGCTCAGGAGTTTGAGACCAGCCTGGCCAACATGGCAAAACTCCATCTTTACTAAAAATCCAAAAATTTGCCAGATGTGGTGGCACGCACTTGTAGTCCCAGCTACTGGGGAGGTGGGAGAATCTCTTAAACCCAGGAGGTAGAGGTTGCAGTGAGCCGAGATCATGCCACTGCACTCCAGCCTGGACAACAGAGCAAGACACCCTCCCCCCAAAAAATGGAAAGATAAGAAAATATACGTGGGTATGGATTTAGGTTAGGAACCAAATGATGCAAATAGGAGTGACAGCCTCTGCTCTAACTCCTAGTGATTCACTTTCAAAATTTTTGCTTCTCAAAACTAAAGGTCTCTTGAGAACTTTTGGAGAGTCCACAAGGTCAAACTATTTTCTCCATTATGCTATTATTTTACTTTTACACTATGTCGACATGTGCACTTGCAGTAGGTAAAACTGTGGTGTTTTAGCATGAATCAAACCGTATTAGCAGCCCTTGTGCTCTTCACCTCCATGTGCTCACAATAGCAAGAGAATCCCAGTCAGTTTCACTCAGGAGTGCATCTAAGTAGTCAGTGAAAACTTAATTGCATTAACTCTTGGCCCATGAGTGCACAGATTTTTAATACTCTGTGTGATGAAACGGGAAAGATGCAGAGAGCATTTTGGTTGCCCACCAAGGGACGATGATTCAAGAAAAACCAGTGTGTGATTATTTGAGTTGTAAGCTGAACTAGCCATATTTTACAGGGCAAACTATTTTTACTTTTTAAAAAAAGACTGAAAGATAAGCTATTCAGATTGACAAGTGGAAAATATTTTTCTTGAAAATAACAAAGTGAGCTTCAAGAAAACAATAGACATTATATGTGGCCGATGACAAAACTTAATTTCAGGAGGATTTTGAAGTTTGAAAAACTTTTCACTCATAACTGTGAGCTTCACAGCTTTCTAAAACTTAAAGACTTCTGGATGGATCAGTGGTAGTATTAATGTATGTGAATTTTTAATATTGTTTAATGAAATGTGTCAACTTTGGAAAATCAGAATAACTCACAGAACAAACATTTTTCAAATGACAAATGCATAAAAATTACAAAATCATAAAAGATCCATTAAAAATACGAGATAGACCAATGAATTTTAATATTACAGAGCCTAAAAGTTTACTGGTGTGGTGTCAGATTCCATAGTGCAACCGACTGCAAAAAACTACGACTTCTTAGGTATTCATGTATATCAAAAAGAATATCCACAATTATATGAAAAATCTAGAAAAATGCCGTCTTTTCCCAGTTACATCTATGTGAGGCTAGACTTTCTACATATAGTTCACCAAAAAAAAAAAAAAAATTCCAATGGAGTAAATGTAGAAATCCAACTATCTTCTATTAAGCAAAACATTAAAGACACGTGTAAGCATGTAAAACAATGTCACTATTCTCCTCTATAGTTATTTTTCATTAAAAATGTGTTCTATTCAATTAGAACACATGGACACAGGGAGGGGAACATCAAGCACTGGGGCTGGTTGGGGTGGGGGGGAAGGGCAGGCAACCTAGAGGGTGTCAGCAGGTGCAGCAAACCACCACAGCACACATATACCTGTACGACAAATCTGCACGCCCTGCACTTGTATCCAAGATATTTAAAATTTCAAATTTTAAAGTAAAAGTTTTTTAAAAGTTCTATATGTTGACATGTAATAAGCTTATTATAGTTATTTTTAGTAAAGTAATAAATGTTGAAATTGTCATAGGCTTAATTTCAAATATGATGAATACCAATAGCTATAACTTATTAAAACAAATACTCTTTGAGAAGCTTGATTTCTTTTAAATGTAAAAAGGTCCTGAGACCAAAAGTTTGAGAACTAGTGATACTTAAAAGACTCTTTTTCTTTTCTTTTTTCCCCCCATAATTAAATGTTGTTTAATAGCTCCTAACAGTCTATGGCTAACAAGAATGATGAAAATAAGGATTTATAAAATAATTGTAAATTCTTAGATAAATTGAATGTAACTTCAATAAATATTCTTATATTTATTTTTATAAGTCATTTTTACAGTTACTGCTTTGTCAAAACTAATATTTCCATAAAAAAAGTGGTGAGGTATTGTCTAATAAGTTCCTTGAAACGTACTTTTCCTTGAAAATCATATCTTTCTTAACTTTGGGCATATTAAGCTAAATAGTTTCACTCTTCATTTGGGCTTCACAAATATGCATTTAATCTTCACTCAACTGAACACATTTAGTGGCTTTAATATCTCCTCACAAATTAATGCTTCAGTTCTCTTTATCACTGTTATTCTCCTTTCCGGATTTATTCCATGTTTCATTTCTAAGAGTTCATAAAACTGCAAAGTGGTTTCCAGTTATGGTCTCTCCACCCTATGGATGGGAGATATCTGTTCCCTGCTTGTCTGATGTAAAGCCCAAAATAGCCTAGACCTCTCATCCATCATTGCTGGGTCTTGTCTAATGTTTTTTTTTTTTTTTTTTTTTTTGGCCTCGGTCACCTTGAGATTTCTAAAGTATTCATTGGCTTCCAGACTGTTCTTTGCTACTGACTTTCTGAATTGCAGATCAATTTCCCACATTTCAAGTGAAATACCCGTAAAGATCATCTTGTCAACATTGTCAGTTTTGTAAAATAGTGGGAGGGCTACATTAAAAAGAAAGTTGAGTAAGAACAAAAATAACATTCAACTACAACAATTATGTGTGCATGCCTTCACACACGTCTCAAAGTTTTGAAAGATAATGATTTTTAGTCATTCAAGTTTAGGCATCAAAAGTAACATATAACATAAAAACCCACTAGCAATAAGTAATAGAGGAAAATAATGAATAACATATTCATATTCATTATAACATATTCATTATTTTCCTTTTTACTTATTGGTAGAGTGTTTTTTAGGAAAGGAAGGGAAAAGTACATTTTAAAAGTTGTTTGTTTAAGGAAAAAGATCATATATTTTATATTAAATATGTGTTTTCTTTCACATAGTAGGACTCAGGAGGTGTCTTTATACCCCTGGTACTTTTCCACCTATTGAGTTGTAAAATGCTTATATTCTCAGCCTCTTGGCAAAGCAATCACTATTAAGCAGATATAAGCCAGGAGTCACCCAAATTCAGAAACTACTGAATAATTAATAGAAAAAAAACTATGTATTTATAGATTTTTGTCTGAAGACATTGTGAAAGAAAATTAATATAGGAAAAGTTAGATTAAGACTTTTTTCCTTTAGCCATGGTCTTCTGATTATTTCTGAGATGTATTTTATGAAGTGTTTGAGACGAAATCAATGGAGAATTAAACTGCAGAGATTACCATCACACTCCACAAACAAGAGAAATTGTGTCACCCATAACTGGCATTTATTTGTGTTTTCCAAAATCAGTCAGTCAAATGCATTGGGTGTTATGATGAACTGAGCACTATTCCAAGTTCCAGAAAAGACACAGTTATTTTGAAGAAGCTGTTATTTACGTATTTACTTTGTAAACTTGGTGCCATTATTAATTAGAAGCTAATGAAAACGAGAAAAATAAATCCCTATGTATTCTAAATCCCTTTAAAAGATAACTGGAATACTTTAATTAAGAAGGTTTAAAAGATTCTGGTTTAAAACATTCCTTCTTCATATTGAATATTCCCAGAAAATATGTTTCATTTTTAAGGTACTATCTTTAAAAAGTTGTAAAACTTCATTCTTTTCCTTAAACAAAGGAATAATAGATGGCTATCACTTTGTGAAGGTTACTAATTTGGTGATTTATGTTTCTCTTGGTTTTTCACCCTTACTTTGTTAGTCTTAATGAGCATTAGAAAACTTAAAACAAGCATAATTTTGTTCCCTTTGACTTTCAAAATAGCAATATATAATGTAGAACGTTGCATATTTTACTTAATAAAGCATATCAAAGAATTTATGATTTATTGCAAGAAAATTCATTTAGGAAATTCATGTAGCAAAATAATTTGTTTATTAGCAAAAGTTGATGTTATAATATCAAACTTCTAATGATAGTTTTCAACATAATGACCAAAAAACTATCTCTTGTCACCTTTATGAAATATCTCCATTCAACTTTCCCCTCCAAGAGAGGTATTTTTTAATATGGTTCATTGACAAAATTTTACCAAAATTTTGTTTGGTCTGGATTTGAGTCCTATTGTTAAATCTCTACAATTCAATGTACATTTATTGAGTCTCAAGTGTGAAAGGCTCTGGGCTAAGCACAATTAAATCCCTAAATCCTATTGCAAAATCCTGTTGTGCCTACATCCATGAAGCCATTTGAGAGTGTAAATAACAGCAATAACCTTATAATTGGTCCCCATAATTTCAGTGAGTCCTTCTTTCAAAAGTATAGCCAGATGAATTGTAGAATAGAGATTCAATAACAATTCTACTCAAAAAAAAAAAAAAAAAAGAGATTCCACATTTCCAAAGTAAGTTAACGTATTGTTTTTAGCTGTGGAACCCTTTGTTTAAATAAAATTTTTGAAATAACCCAATACACAAAACAGATGAAAGCAGAGTTACATGGGTTAAGATAGGAAAGGGAGGCAGATACCATAGACTGAAGGGATAGACTTTAGACTTCTTATCCTTTATTGAAAGTGTTCAGGCCAGGCACAGTGGCTCACACCTGTAATCCCAGCACTTTGGGAGGCCGACTTGGGTGGATCATGAGGTCAAGAGATCAAGACCATCCTGGCCAACATGGTGAAACTCTGTCTCTACTAAAAATACAAAAATTAGATGCACGTGGTGGCATGCCTGTAGTCCCAGCTACTCGGGAGGCTAAAGCAGCAGAATCGCTTGAACCTTGGAGGCAGAGGTTGCAGTGAGCCAAGATCATGTCTCTGCATTCCAGCCTGGTAACAGAGAAAGACTCCATTAAAAAAAAAAAAAAAAAAAAAAAAAAAAAAAAAAAAAAAAAAAAAAAGACAGAATAAAGGAAGGAAGGGAGGGAGGGAGGAAGGGAAGGAGGAAGGGAGGGAGAGCGGGAGGGAGGGGGGTGAGAGAAAGCGAAAGAAAAGAAAAGAATTAGCTCCACAAGATAATCTCCATATTCCTTAACTACTGTGCTCCTCACACTATCCCACACTATCCCATTCCTGAAACCCCTGGATCATTCAGCCATTTTGATCATTTTTCTCTTAAATACATTGCTACATCTGTCACCTTTGTTTACGCTATTTATCCTAAATGAAAGACACCATTCTCTCACAACTTTGACCACTGAAGCAATTTCTAACCACTATTTGAGGCATAGTACAGTTTTGCCTATTTTTATACCTCCCTGAATGCCCTGAAAAGTGGTGACTATTTCCTCCTGTGTTTATCATATAGACTGTCATTTAGCAATGTTAGATCATTCTGTGTAGTTCTATGTATTTCTCATGTAGCTTAAGGCTGTTTTTCCAAGATTTCCTAATTAATTCATAAAATATCCACCTAGTTAGATGACTCCTAGCCAACTTCCCATCCAGTTTTCCTGTGGTTGGAGATCTGTTGGACTATTGTCAGTGTCAAAGCTTTAGCCTCTTTCTTAGTTATCTATTGCTGCATAAAAATGTACCACAAACTTAGCAGTTTAAAACAACACACACATATTATCTCACAGTTTCTATACATCAGCTTAGCTAGGTCCTCTGCTTATGGTCTCACAAGATGGAAATCAATGTTATCAGCCAGGGATATGGTCTTACGTGAAAATCAGCTGAGGAAGGATACACTTCCAAGCTCACACAGTTATTGGCGAAATTCAGTTCCTTAAAGGTATTTGGGTCAGGGGCTCCCGATTTGCTGCTGTCTGTTGGCCAGAGGCCAACCTCAGTTTCCCCACATATGACCTTCTCTACACGGACAGCTTCCAACATAGCCACTTGCTTCATCAAATTTTAAAAAGGAGAGGGAATCTTCTCGTCAGACATGGGTCACAATCTTATGTAACAGCTTATGCTTATGAGCACACATAGATAATCACAGACATCTTGTCACCTGTGCCATATTCCACGTGGCTAGAAGCAAATCCCGATTCCTGCCCACACTCAAGGGGGACTACACGAATGTATGGGGATCAGTGGAGCCACAGAAAGCTGTCTGCTAGTCTGCTAAAATTACAGTGTCAGTGAAGGGTGCTTAGATCACATGAAATCAAGATTTTTAAGTTGGCTCCAGATATCTAAGGAATCTGCCCACACACTAGTAAGAAGTATACATACGTTATAACATGCTAAGTAGTTTTATCAATAAGTAGTGTTTAGATATGGAAAAAAATGTCCTAGGATATATACTAAATACCTGATCAAAATCAGTAGTGCTAATCTGCCTTTGCCTCTATTCAAAAGACTTTCTCAAAAAACTAAATGAGGACAAGAGCTAAAGTCTTAGAAACTGTGGAATTTCATGAATACTACTTACCAATACAAGTAGGTTTGAAAAAGGCTGATGTGGCTGGGCTTGGTGGCTCAAATCTGTAATCCCAGCCCCTTGAAAGGCTGAAGTGGGTAAATCACGAAGTCAGGAGATCAAGAACAGCCTGGTCAACACGGCAAAGCACCATCTCTACTAAAAATACAAAAATTAGTCGGTCATGGTGACATGTGCCTGCAATCCCAGGTACTCAAGAGGCTGAGGCAGGAGAATCATTTGAACCCGGGACGTGGAGGTTGCAGTGAGCCAAGAATGTGCCATTGCACTCCAGCCTGGGCAGCAAAAGTGAAACTCTGTCTCAAAAAGCAAAAAACAAAGCAAAGAAAGAAAAAGGCTGATGTGGGAAAGTGCAGCACATCACCATCAGTGCCTCACAGAGGTGGGATTACAGATGCCTCTTCCAGAATATCTGAAAAGTCAAAGTTTATTTAAAATTTGTCCAAAAGCAAATTCATAAAGAATAAAATTCAGATTCTCATAAAGAATGAAAGCCAATATCGGCCTCAAAGGCTGGAATATCTTCTGTGAGAAGATTTGAGGGAAATTCTCAGAAAATAATAGAATGGAAGAACTGTCACTAAAGTTTATGAAGTCAGGCTGCACACATCAAATTTCTCAATCAGGAAATCTCTTCAGGAAATTAAACAGAAAAAGACAAAGAGACAGGTTAAAAGATTATCCAAAAATGGAACTAGATTTAAAGTGAGGTCACAAAATGGGTTTTCTTTGGCATGTCTCAAGTTGGTTCAGAGGAGTCATTGATTCGTTCATCCTTAAAGAGATATACACACATCCATCTCGACAGGCTACCTTATCCTGGTCAGCTTTTCTACAACTTTCTTAATTTAAAAAAAAAAGAAAAAGGAATTTGGAAATTTTTCACAGTAGGAGAGCACTTCAGGAAAGCTACATTAATGTGAGGTCAACAAAGTTAATCAAATATTTTTCTAAAAACATATTCTAATAGCTTAAATATTTTATGCTATTTCTCTTAACATAATTTTTTAGGTTCATATCAAGGTTTCAGGATTCCGTGAGCATTTTCTAGAATTAAATCTATGCAAAGATTATAAAGACTCATTGAAATAAATCGGTGGCTGCTTTTTAAAAGATGTATCCCAAGTGCCTAGAACAACAGTTCGTTTAGTAGATGCTCAATAAATGTTAGCTTAGTGATTGAACAAAAATTAGACCTGGAAATGACTTCAGAGGCCTTGGCATCCAGTTCATGTCTCACTCAGTGTAATCCTCCCACAGCTTTCTAATTGTGAGTCTCTTGTATTTGTAGGGTATGTTAAAGTTGATAAAGTTTATTTACATCTATTATTTTTATTTTTACAAAATGTACTATGATCAGTATTGGTGTCCTTCACCGAACAGATGAAAAAACAGACTTCAAAAAGTGAAGTGACATGCCCAGGATAACACAACAAGCTATGGACAGAAGCCAACTATCAATTCCATTGTTCCATTCACTGCAATTTTATGTGCCTGGTACTGTTTTAGGTACTTAGATAGCAGAGATCATGTACACCCACTTCATGCCAGCCTGGCCCCTTCTCTATTGAATTATAAGTTCTCCCCATTGCAGGTAAGAGCCATGTAAGGCAAAAAAATAATAAAATAAAAAATTAAAAACCTGAGCAGCAGCAAAGCCACCAATTTCTTAGAAAGACTGTCTCTGCACGCTGGCTGCAATGTGCCAAGCCACTCTTCATTGAGAAGAGTGCCTGCCCCTCTGTTCTAAAGATTCTGATAAAGACCCAGTGATAGTAGTCCACATTATCTCAGGTCCTCCATTAGCACATTGTCAATTTAAAAAAAGAATAACTGTAGTTGTTTGTCAAGCATTGCTCTGTGAAGACCTTAAACATATGGCAAGAATGAGAAGGAAGAGCGAAAGCTTTTACACAGGGACTGCAATATAGTAGGCATTCAATGAATGTTATCTTGATTAAACGATAGTTTAAAAATTGTCAACTTTGTCAAATACGGGTTTTTTGAAGACTGCTTTTATCAGCGGCATTCTTCCTTCACCCTTTTCAGAAACTTTGTAGCTTCCTAAAGGAAACAGATGAAAAGTAAAAACCTGGTTCTTTAACTGTGGCAATGGCATGAAATGAAAAAGAGCTAAATTTATTCAACTCTATTCCAGATGCCAGTTCCCTGGATGTCCGCAAGTCCTCCAAATTATTCATTTGAATCTTTCTTTCACTTACGGTGTGAAATTCAGGGTCCATCTTTCTGCATCTCTAGGGATTCAGGCTGAGGGGGTAGATTATGTTGCTTGTAATAATCTCTAACTTCAATGCAGGTTGTAAGTTTTCCCTACTATACCTGAGACTGCCATGGTATTAATCCCAGAATACCAACAAAATTGGAACAAAGTTTCACTGAAAGTTTAATAATAGCAACTTTAAAATTAAACATGTATATTTCCCAAAATACCTTATTATTTTATTTTGTCTTTTTGGGGCTTCATAAAAAATGTTATCACTTAGTATATAATCTTCTGAGGCTCATTATGCTTTACCATGTTTCTGAAGCGTATCCATATACTTAGAGCGTCAACAAAAATGATAATGTACTGATTCCTAGGCTGGGCGTGAGTTCACAAGTGTTTGATTGTTATTATGCTTCAAAGTTAAAATTACTATATATTCTTTTCTTTGTATCAAAATGCTACATTCTAAAAACATTTCAACAAAATATTAGCCATCTTAGTTCTCAAAATTTCTGTAGCCATTAACACCTCCAAGAACTTCTCTCTTCTGGTCATTCCTGCCATAGATCCCAGTCAAGACAGTTAACCAGCTCCAACTTCCCTCTCTCTCTCCTTTCGATAGCTTTTCTCTAATTGCAGTTCTTAACCCTCTTGTTTTTTTTTTTTTTAAGTAATTTTAGAAAAAGTGCAAATTTTTCTAAGTTAGAAGAAAAATTATTCAACACTAACTTCTAATAAACAACCCCAATGCCAGAGTGGCTTAATAGGATAATACAACACTCTTGTTCATATGAAATCCAGAGGTTTAGGCTGGGCGTGATGGCTCACACCTGTAATCCCAGAAATTTGGGAGGCCAAGGCAGGCAGATCACGAGGTCAAGAGTATGAGACCAGCCTGACCGATATAGTGAAACCCCCATCTCTACTAAAAATGCAAAAATTAGTCAGGCATGGTGGCACACACCTGTAGTCTCAGCTTCTCCGGAGGCTGAGGCAGGAGAATCTCTTGAACCCAGGAGGTAGAAGTTGTGGTGAACCAAGATTGTGCCACTGAACTCCAGCCTGGGCAACAGAGTGAGACTTCATCTCAAAACAAAACAAAAGAAAAAAGAAAAGAAAAGAAAGAAATCCAGAGCTGAAATTCCTGGCCAAAAGATCTCCTGAACAGCTCCTCCAAGTGATCAACTCAGGATTCAGCCTCTTTCCATTGTGTTTCACCATTTCGAAGGCCTTCTCTTCCTGCCATGTGGTTGAAGGAGCAAAGAAGATCACACAGAGACTTTACAGCCATGCCTGGAAGTGGTATACATCACTTCCACTTACCTTCGATCTGCAGAGCTCAGTGACACAATCCACCCACACTCTAGAAGCTACTGGAAAATATATGTCTTCCGGTGTGCCCAGAAGAAAAATAAAATAGCTTGGTGGACTCATAATATTGTTTCTGGTCTTCTTTTGCTCTTCCAGCCTGTTTAGGCTATTGAGGAAGATGGGAAGACAGAGAGTGGGAAGTGTTTTCATGTCCTTCACATGCAAATATAATGATGTTTCGTACACAAAAAACTGACCTCTTTATATGAATGAATCTGCTGCAACATGAATCTACTATAATGAAGGTGGAGGGAGTTTTGCAATAATAACAGAAGGTTTCTTTAGCAACCACTTCTCTGGCAATGGCAGTCTTTTGGGAAAGGAAAAGAGAATGACAAAGTCAACTAAGGTTCTGAACTCATTTATTTTTTTCAATTTGTCTCAGAGTCAGTTGCCTTAAAAACCAGGAGAGAGAGTTTTAAGATAGAAAAGGGCATCATGAATCATAAAAAGGTGGGTTTTGCAAATATAGGGCTGAAGTCTAGAAAACTGATATCCTGAAGTTTATGCCATAAGCCTTAGACTAAAGAAAACTGCATCATGAAAGACAAGCAATTTGTCCAACACAAAGGAGATTATATGTCAGCCAGCAGGTGGGGAAGGAAGAATCAAAGGTGACTTACTAGAGTCTAAATAGAGTCTATGCATGATAAAAAGGCCTTGTGCTCCATCTCTCTAGACTAAGAAATGATTGAGAGGAATGACTGGAGGGAAGGAGATATCTCTGGACAAACTGGTGAAAATCTGAGATAGCGTCTCAGATTCCTTCTCATTGATCTTTCTGTTCTAGGCAGATGGACCTGAGAGCATCCTCAGAGAGTCCCAGCATTCCAGAAGATGTGGATGCAGCAGCCAAATTTCCTCACAATTTTAGAGGAAGTCAGACAAGACTGGGATTCAAAAGCCCAAAAAGGCCATGCAGTGGGGATAAGAACTAGAGACCAAGATAAAAGTATAGAATCAGCAACAGGAACAGAGGCCAATGCCCAAGACCAGGAGAAATCACTGACACCTGGGTTGGGACTGTAGTGAAGCCAGGAGGCTCAGCAGGCAGGTGCCCGACTTCTCACACCAGAAAGAAACACAAGACCAGCATTATCAGCACCCACCAGGGTGGCCAGGATTGCAGAATCATAATTAACTAAGTTGTTACCCAAAAGAGACTTAAAGTTTAACTGAAAGTGCTAGTTACTTTAAATTGACAGTGAGTTGGTCCTTATTAACAGAAGATGAGGACTTGAGTAAGCTTATGTTAATTATAGGGAAAAAAAAAGTTGTATTTTTTTCATAGTTAAGTTGTAACTTGTATACATTTACAACATATCTCTGCTCTAAACATTTTCCTGATGGTGCACTGTGTTGTAGGCTCTGCACTACGTGTTAAGTATACAAAGATAAATATGAACTCCTTTTATCGTCTTATAGTGGAGCAGGTATGTTAGCGAGGCTACAGGACCTGCCATATCCTAATATTTGTATTAGGATACAACTATTTTAAATAATGGGGGCTTATGATCATCACCAGTCCTTAGAGAAATGCAAATCAAAACCACTATGAGATACCATCTCATGCCAGTTAGAATAGTAATTATAAAAAGTCAGGAAACAACAGATGCTGGTAAGGCGGTGGAGAAATAGGAACAATTTTACACTGTTGGCGGGAATGTAAATTAGTTCAACCGTTGTGGAAGACAGTGTGGCAATTCCTCAAGGATCTAGAACCAGAAATACCATTTGACTCAGCAATTCCATTACTGGATATATACCCAAAATATAGTAAGTTATTCTACTATAAAGATACATGCACATGTATGTTTATTGCAGCACTATTTAGAACAGCAAAGACTTGGAACCAACTCAAATGCTTTTCAATGACAGAATGAATAAAGAAAATATGGCACATATATACCATGGAATACTATGCAACCATAAAAAAGAATGAGTTCATGCCCTTTGCAGGGACATGGATGAAGCTGGAAGCCCTCATTCTCTGCAAACTAACACAGGAACAGAAAACTAAACACCACATGTTCTCACTCATAAGTGGGAATCGAACAATGAGAGCACATGGACACAGGGAGGGGAACATCACACACTGGAGCCTATGCATGGGGGAGGGGTGGACAAGGGGAGGGAGAGCAATTAGGACAAATACCTAATACACACAGGGCTTAAAACCTAGATGATGGATTGATAGGTTCAGCAAACCACCATGGCACACATATACCTATGAAACAAACCTGCACGTTCTGTACATGTATCACAGAATTTAAAGCAAAATTTAAAAAAATAATAATAGGGGCTTAAACAATAAAGGACTGTATCTTTATCACATGGCAGTCTCACTGTAAGCAGTCCAGGGCACATATGATAACTCATAGTATCAGAGACCAAGGCCTCTTCTGTCTTACTGGTCTGCCATTCTGGTATGTTGCCTACATCTTTATTGTCAAAAATAGAGCTATTCCAGTGAAGATACATTCACCAGGAAGAATAGTTAATGGATACTGGGCTTAATACCTAGGACATGGGATGATCTGTGCAGCAAACCACCATGGCACACATTTACCTATGAAATGAACCTGCAAATCCTGCTCATGTACCCCTAAACTCAATATAAAAGTAGGGGGAAAAAGTCTGTGCTCACCAAAACTTAAAATTATTTCACCAAAAAGGGCTCATTGTGCCCAAATTCCTGTCAGTAGGAAGGGGAAAGGGATAAAGCAAGTGCATACCCTTCATTTAAATCACGTTCCAGAAATTGCTCACACTGTTCTGTGCGTAAACCATTGGCAAAGAACTCAGTCACATTACCATGCTATATAGACAGGTTGGAAAGTGTAGCTCTCAGTTGGGCAACCATATGACCTGATTAAATCCTTTCACTACTTGAGGACTGACCAGATATTGGAAGAATATTGTAGCGTCCGCTTTAGTCTATGTCTCTGACTTTTCAAATATCCATGCTATGTGACCCAACAAAGGAAAGAATCTAACTTCTGATGGGAAAATAGAGACAGTGTGCTGATCAGAGAGGCCTTCAGAGAAGAACTGATATTTTAACTGAATTTAAGGTGAGTAGAAGCTGATTAAGAGGACTGAGCAGAATAGAGGCATTTAAAGGGAAGGAAAATAAAAATCATGTGCAATATCACAGAAGTGTGAACTTTGTTGTTTCATCGAGGGAATTGCAGATAGTTCTATAAGGCCAAGATGAGATTAGCTAGGTATGAAGAAATCAGATAATAAATAGCCTTACATGGCCAGCAAGGCATTTGACCATTGTTCTACAGGTAAACGGAAAACGCTGATGAAATTTAAGTAGGGAAGTGACATAATCATATTTATAGAGTTAAGAGATTACTCTTGAGACAATGCAAAGGATAGACAAGACTGAAGACTCGGAAAAGATTTAGAAGGCAGCTGAGATTGTACAAAAACAAGATTACAAGGGTATTACTTAAGGCAATACACATAAGAAATAAGAGCTTTAGGTGACAGATTCTGAAGGACTTTGTAATTAACTGACAGCAGAAGTGAAGAGGCAGGAAGATTACTGGATGCTTGGACTGAAACAGTTGAAAATAGAGAATTCAAGATGAGATCATGAATGTGTTGAATTTGAAGGTACTGTGGATACTAAGAAACACTTAAATAAAAAATGGCCAATAATCATACAAAAATAAGGACTTTGAATTCAGGAGGGAGGTCTGAAATGGAAATGTGTGTTTGGGAGTCATCAGTGTGATGTGGCAGTGGAAACATTTGACGTCAATCAGTGAAGATATATTGCTTGAGAAGAGAAGAACTCAAGAACAAGATTGCTTAGTGTGCAATGCCAAGCAGTATTACAGAACCTATAAAGCATTTCTGAATGTCAGATTTGAAGATTGTGATCCAAATAGGCAGTTATTGTGATCAGATATGTCAGAAACAACTGTAATCAAGAGATGACAGTGAATCAGTAAGGAAAAGAGACCTGTTGATATCTGTCAAAGGAGGAAGGACAGAACTTTAAAATAATGAATATAATAGTGTGAGTTAGAAGATCTAGGTATAAATCTCAATTTGTTCCTCACTGGCAAGCTGACTTTGGGCACATAGGAAACAGATCTTAAAAGAAAAAGAAGAAGAATGTGCAGAAAGAAACAATGACAAGAAATTGAAAGAAAATTCTGCCTCTATTTCCAGCAGCTTCTCAATTTCTGGTCTTGGAATTCCTTCATTCCTGTGTTTTATTTTAATTCAACATCATTGTTATTTATAATAGATTTCTTTTTTCCTACTAGTCCAGAGTAAATTGACTTGTTTCTTGCAACAACATCCTAATATACTGATGCAACATCTTTTTAGAAAGAGGATTTTTCTTTTCTCCTACATGAATGTGTGTTTTGTCTTAGTCCAAGGCTGCACTTTTGAATTCATGGCAAGAGAAAACAAAATTTGAAAAGGAAAAAAGATGGAAAAAATAATTACTGTAGTAGTCCATTTTCACACTGCTAATAGAGACTGGGTAATTTATTTACTTAAAAAAAAAAAAAAAAAAAAAAAAAAGGTTTAATAGACTCACAATTCCTCCTGGCTGGGAAAGCTTCACAATCACTGTGGAAGGCAAAAGGCACATCTTACATAGTGGCAAACAAGAGAGAGAATGAGAACCAAGTGAAAGGGTTTCCTCTTAGAAAGCCATCAGATCTTATGAAATTTATTCACTACCATGAGAACAGTATGGGGGAACAACCCCCATGATTCAGTTATCTCCGTCCCTTCCACAACACGTGGGAATTATGAGAGTTACAATTCAAGATGAGATTTGGGTGGGGACACAGCCAAACAGTATCAATTACCATCCCATATCTATTACCCCTTTTTTCTCAATAGGAAACCCCACAATTTTAATTGCCAATTGGTTGAAAGCACTTTGCAGTCTCCCTTGTAGCTAGGCATGACATGTGACTAACTTCCGGCTGATAAGATAAAGTCGAGGACATGGGACTTCCTAGAAGACTGTTGAAAGAACACTAACTCACATTAAAAAAAAAAAAAAAAAAAAAAAAAAAAAAAAAAACCTGTTTATTGTTTCTCTCTTTCTCCTACCTTCATTCCAGAATGCTGAAGGAAGGGCAGAATTTCCAACAACCATCTTGGACCAAGAAATAACCTTGAGAATGAAAGCCATTCATAGGATGGAGAAATAGAATAGCAGAAGGAGCCCAGGTCTCTATTGACCACAGAGTCCCCATAAAAGTCTGACACTCTCTTTTCTGTGTTTCTCTCACCTAAAAGAGAAATAAACTTCTATCTCATGTAAGGCATTTGGGGTTTGCTGTTATATATAGCTAGTAGAAAAATTATATTGTAGCAGACATTTTTTAAAAATGATAGGGTTTTGTATGATCTATACAACTCTAGCTCCTAATATTTCTACTGCATTTATTGCAGTTCTAAAACTGAAAAATTAAGAATTTACATTCCTTATACTTATCTTTAGAAAACAGAGTGATACGGTAGAAAAAAAATCAGCCTGAAAATTCAGAAAACTATGTTTTTATTCTAAATAGTTATATTACTTTATTAAGTCATAACACTTCAAGTGCTTTTTCATATTTAAAATAAGAGATTTGAACCAGATAAACTCTAAGGTCTCTTTCAATTGCAGAACTTCTCTGCTGCTAAATTTCTTGCTTTCTTCATGGGGTTATTGAAAAGATCCAAATGTATAATTTGTATTTAGCAAACAGCACTGCCCCATGCTCTTTGCAAATATTAATTTAATCATCATAGCAGACCAAGGAAGCAGGTACTACCCATTTTAAATATAAGGAAACTGAGAAATAGATTAAATAACTCTCCCAAAGCATACAGCTTACACTCTGCCAAACCTGGATTCAAACCCAGGAAGTCTGACTGGGTTTCTGATCTTAACATTACCCCACCCTGCCTCAAACAAACACAGCAGTAAATAAAATTCTGCTTAACAAAGAGACTATAGTCACTTCAGTACAAAGACTCAAGAAACCTAACAGGACATGGTAATTTTTCTTAAGTTCAGAGAAATCCTAACATGATTTCTCCCAGACCTTAAAACACAGTATTGACGTGAAGCTCGTGCAGCCACGACTTCAGAAGGGTGTTTGGGGTGTGCTGTGGACTAGAATGGAAGGTACTGTTTCCCTATGAAGTAGGACTTCAGAAATTTTCTTAGCATCGCCTGGGGAAAGATAGAATTCTTTCTAATGAATCAAATTTTTACTTTAAATCAATAGATACATAAGTAAATAAGCCATTGCCTATCATTGTTTCAAGCTGGGGCGCAGCATGGATCTTGCCGCTGTGGTGTGGCCGACGGGCTGCGCTCTAGCGTGCCTGATGCCCAGCTTCCGTCCATCAGTGGCTCCAGTCACTACTCCTCCTCGCTTCCCTGGCATGTGAATATTAGGTTTCACATAGAAATGCAAAAAGAAAAAAAAATGCCTTTAAGCTCATTTCTACGTGAAATACAATATATTTGCCAGATAAGCTGGACCCCCTCATATTAATCATAAATCAATTATGTTTACCCTTAGCCAAGAAAGTACTAAAATGTTCTTCCCTCATTTTGAAACCTAATCTGATATCCACGGTAATTATGCTGCCTTTCATATGAATCACTGTCTCATTCAGTAATTGTTAGTACACGGCTGATTCATTTTCTACCTTATAGTATTTGAAATGACCATTTCATTTGCGGTAGGATTTGGAGAGTTATTGAAGTAAATCCTTTTACTCACTAGACTTTCCTTTTTGGTATCCCATCTTTTTGTTGAGATTTTACACCAAAGTTTTCTAAAAGCTGTAGCAAGTAGAACAAAGTGTTAACTCCTACTGAAGCTGGCAAAGCCATACAAATGGATGGCAAAGGCTCTCTCTACCACTTTTCTTTGATCTTGTCCTTCTCTCCAGAGTTACACCACACCCACCCCCTTCTTTCATTTGTCCCGTTCATCCCTCTGAAAACGCAATCACGTTAATACTACGTGCTGAAACAATTTTAAAATATGAAAGTATTTCAGGTTATTATTCAAATATGTACAAATAAATATGAGGTTTTTTTTCTGGGTATTACATCAATTTTTTGGAAGAGCACATTTAAAGACACACGTCTGCTGCCCTGGCACCTCCAATATCACATTATTTTATGCATATTAAGAAGGTGTCATGGAATTGTCTCTGGTTCAGATCCTCTGGAATGTGAGGCATGATCTTGCGATTATGTCCTGCTGCCCTTTCCACATTAAATGCTTAACTGTCAGACTGAGAGGAAACAGGTGGACCCCGCACAGTGAGAGCCATCTGACTGAAACTGCCAATCTTCAGGTGGTATGTAGGAAACTGGAAATCAACAGCCTTTCTGGACACTGTTATCACTATAAGAAACCATAATAATAAAAATGGAAGTCTTGACATTGTAAATATTAGTAATGATTCTTGCAGTAAGCAACTCCTCTCCATGGACACAGTCGCAAGTCCATGATGGCTTTACTTTAGGAGGGTTATTTTTGCTATCCTCTATTTAAGAGCTATACTTTGCCTAGAAAACTGATTAAAGCTTATTCTCTCTTTGCATTTTGGAGTATTGGGCTTTTCATTTTAAAGCATTTGATATGAAATTTTATCTTCATAAGGAGAGTAACTATTTATTGATTGCTTGCAATGCTCAGGACACTGTGCTAAGAACTGCATATTCACAAACCTTTTTGAACTTTAAAACAACCCTTCAAGATAAGTATTATCAACTATTCTTCTTTATAGATGAAGCAGTAAAGCACCACATAACAAGTAGAGGAAAATCCGTATCTGAAACCTTAGGCTTTGGGACCCCAAAGCCTACGTTCTTAACCACCACCTTACCCTATCTTGCCTTTATGCTCATGTATGGATTGCCAAAGAGCTATGCCCAGTTATTCACCACATTTTTTTCAATATAAGATAAGGAAAATAGCTTCATCATCTAATAAGCAGATCATGATTTCTTTTCATCTACTGAAATGCTATAAATTCTCTATCTTTTTTCATTAGCCTGTATGTTTTATGGCAATTGGCTGGTTTTAGAACCTTCCTCTTGCTTTCACTCTCAGTGCTCCCTGCGTTGTTTGGATGGTTGGTTTTATTTGTTGCAAAGCAGTTAGAGTTAAAGCAATGACAACATTGTCTAAAAGCAGAATTTGTTTTAAATTGTTTTCAACCATTTTCTTTCTTAACACATATATCACCATATAAAAAGACTCAGAATTAGTTGGATTTTTATACTGGCTGGAGGCAGTCCTGAATTCTGCAAAATGGCTGGTTTTATAAGCTACAGAATGATACACTTCTGTGCAACAGAGCAGCTTAAACCTGAAAACAAACTATTCGGTAGTCAACCCCTCCCCCATCTCAGGCTTCTTATATGGAGCTGCCCTGACATCTAGTGGCCAAAGATTAGGGAAGCTATTCTTTATCCATAAAGCATACAGGATTTCTAATTCAGAAGCATATCGAAAATCTCACATAGCAAATGAAATTGTAGGTAAATACAGTGCTTCAAAGTTTACAGCTCACTATTACATAAATTGTTGGTTTATGAACTTGAATGCGATTTTCTTCCTACATTACTTAGAGATTTTTAAATATTTATTGTGATGAATTTACACCAAAGCCATGGTTTATTCTGAGTATGTGAATGCAACATAGGATTTGATTCTTTGTGTTTTACTTCCATAAGAGTAACAACAATTAGATATGAATGATTAAATCAACTTTGCATTTTAAATGGCAGTCTAAGTAAATAAGTAATAACTTTATGTTATCTCAAGTTAAAGTGAAACAATTGACATACAAGCCAATTCTCTGTGCCTTTTTGCTGAGTAAATGGGATTTATTTTTCTAAAATGAAGAAATATTTAATGCTGTTTAAGGGAAGAAATTTAAGATCCGAAGTCAATTTTTAAAACAAAATAACTAAAAATGAATGGCTTATAGTCGTTTTCAGTAGATTTTTTTTTTTAAATCACAAAGGTCTTTTCTCTAGTAAATTTTCTGTGGTTTAAGCTAAAATAAATAGTTCATAGAAACCACAATATACAAATGATCAGAAATAACTTTTTAACACTTATTCTAATGAACCTTGTAAGTCTAAGAAACATCAAAATAACAGCCCAAGACAAAGACTGATGCATCCATGGTTTACTAAAGCTGTAATCTTAGAAGCAAGAGTGGGGGACAGAAAGGGGCAGAAGAGACACGAATGAATACAGAAGGAGGGGCAGCCAATACAACGATGCAGCCTGGAACTGGCCACTCCTGGATGCAACTGGTTCCTGGATCCCCAGGACCTTCTGAGAAAACTTATGGACTGTACTGTATCTCCAAATTCCTCTCTGGAAGGGTGCAAGGGTGGAGCATTTCCTGTTCATTTTTAAGCCATATTTGTCAAGGTCTGCCCCATGGGTCATAAATTTTCTCATACATGCAGGCTGTTCATATGTGTCTAAGAATCCAAGGCTGCTGGTGTCAGAGAGGCTTTATATGGACTGAGGCAAGCACTTCCAGTTGTACCTACACAAGACGGATCAAAATCTGTGCATGGGCCGGGCGCAGTGGCTCATGCCTACAATTCCAGCACTTCGGGAGGTAGAGGCAGGCAGATGACCTGAGGTGTAGAGTTCAAAACCAGCCTGGCCAACAGGATGAAACCCCATCTCTACTAAAAATACAAACATTAGCTGGGCATGGTGGCTTGTGCCTGTAATCTCAGCTGCTCAGGAAACTGAGGCAGGAGAATAGAATGAACGGAGGAGGCAGAGGTTGCGGCAAGCCGAGATCACACTGCTGTACTCTAGCCTGGGCAACAAAGGGAGACTCTGTCTCAAAAAAAAAAAAAAAAAAAAAAATCTGTTCATACCTGTTCCCTGCAGCAGTGGCTGAAATGAAAGGTGTGGCCAAATGGATCTGCAGTACTACATAAGAAACATTCAGTACGTGGACGTACAATTGTACTATCTGTGTTACATTAATAACAAAATAGGTCATACCACATTTATTGATATGGATTCTTTTATATTTGATAAACATGACTAAGTATGTTGATTGAATAATATAATTATCACTCTGGCCAATGCACAGCAGAAGTCAAAATTCCAAAGGGATCTTGAAGCAGCAGCAAAATCCATTCATCTTGATCAGTAATTATTTTAGTGGTGTTAGCCTAAATAGTGCTCACAGTATGAATTGCTATGTGAAAATATTTTAATCTTGTGAAAAAGGCAACATTTAAAATCAATTATCTAGATATGAAATCCTGATACGATGGGAATAACTTGGCTCCTGAGAAGAAAATCTGTTAAGCTTTCATAGAAGCCCCAAGAGCAGATGTTTTACAGAAAGAAGAGAAACGGAAAAGAAAATGAGAGTGGGAAATGGAAGAAAATTAAAAACCTACCTCATATCATGTAAAAATTTCCAAAAGATAAATTTAGATTTTGTCTGTCAAAGGGAAGTTGGAAGTTCTACTTTTAATTTTGTATGTCCTTGTAGTACTCAAACTGCTCACTTTGTCATCGTCAAAAAGTAAAGCTTTTGTGGATCCTTCATGACTGCTGTCAAATCCAATTCAAGATGAGTCAAAGACTTAATTGTGAGAAATAAAATCATTACCTCTCTTGAAGACAACATAGGTGAATTTTTAAATACTCTTCAGGATGAGAAAGGCTTTTTTACAGGCAGAAATACTAAAAGATGAGTATATTTTTACTCAAATGGTAAAACCTTATATAGTACAAAGAAATGCCAAACAAAAAAGCCAAAATACTTGTAGCATGCAGGACAGATAAGTAGTTAATATCTGCATTTTTAAAAAGCTCACTATCAAATTACTAAATAAATGATGGAACATCACAACAGAGTAGATCAAGGAACTTGAATCTACAATTGAAGAGAGAAAAATAAAATATTAAATAACATTAAAATATACCAATAGCTAACATTTACTGAGAATGAGTTTACCAGGAAATGTTGTAAGAGCTTTATGCGTATTAATTAAACTAATTTTTCCAATTCTATGAGGTCAGAATTATCACCACTTTGCAGATAACTAATATGAGACATAGACAGATTAAATAATTAGAACAAGGTCGAAAAGCTGGTAACTGATAAAGCCAGCATATAAACTCAAATGGTCACACTGCACAGCTAGGGCTCCTAATCAAATGCATACATTCATTATTAATCCAAAACTCAAATGCAAACAATAATTTACTACTTTCCACATAGCCAATTGATAAAGATCTTAAAGATCAGTGCTATGTGAAAACTCATAAATTGTTAATAAGAGTGTCAATTGATACAATCTTTTTAGAGGTCAGTGTAATGATACACATCAATATTAAATGCCTTTTTTTTTTTTTTTTTTTTTAGACATTCTCGTTCTGTCACCCAGGCTGGAGTGCTGTGCACAATCTCAGCTCACTGCAACCTCCACCTCCCTGGTTCAGGCAATTCTCCTATCTCAGCCTCCCAAGCAGCTGGGATTACAGTCACCCGCCACCATGCCGAGCTAGTTTTTGTATTTTTAGTAGAGATGAGGTTTCACTATGTTGGTCAGGCTGATCTCGAACTCCTGCCCTCAGGCAATCCACCTGCCTCGGCCTCCCAAAGTGCTGGGATTACAAGCCTGAGCCACCACACCCAGCCTAAATGCCTTCTTTTTAACTCAGACATTCTTCCTTCAATAGATCCCAACTAGATCCCAAGGAGAAAAAGAATCAAACATACAAAAATATAGGAACAAAAATGTCCTTCAAAGCATGATTAATAATAGGAGTGGGAAAGAAATGAAAATAAGCATGATGTTCATCAGTGAAATAGTGGTTAAATAAATTAAAGTATGTCTATACCATGAACAAATGGATAGACTTTAAAATGGGTGATATATTTACAAGCCATATATCTCATAAGGGATTAATCTGCAAAATATACAAGGAATTCCCACAACTCAATAGTAAAATCTCAAAACCCAACTTAAAAGTGGGCTAAGGACTTGAAAAGAAATTTCTCCAAAGATATACAGATGACCAACAGGCATATGAAAAAAATGCTCAACATCACTAGTCATTACGGAAATGCAAATCCAAATCACAATGAAACATCACATCATACCTGTCAGGATGGCTTTTTTTTTTTTAAAGAAAGTATTCGCAAAGATATGGGGAGAGAGGAACCCTACCACACCATTGGTGGGCATATAAATGGTGGGACCACTGTAGAAAATAGCACAGAGTATCCTCAAAATAAATAAATAAATAAATAAATAAAACTGCACATGAACCAGCAATACAATTTCTAAGTATTCATAAAAAAAAATTGAAATCAGGATCTTGATGATGTTGGGACTCCTATGTTCACTGCAGCACCGTTCACAATAGCCGAGATGTGGAAACACTCTAAATGCCCATTGACAGGGGAGCGTATAAAGAAAATGTGTAACTACAAGCAGAGTAATACTATCCAGCTCATTAAAAAAGAAGCAAATTCTTCAATACATGACAACATGGATGAACTTTGAAGACATTATGCTAAATGTCATAAACCAGACACAGAAAGACAACTACTGCATGATTCTACCTACGTGAGGTATCCGAAATTCAGAGAATCAAAGAGTGCAATAGTGTTTGCCAGGGACTGAAGAAGGGAGATATTGGAATTACTAATCAAGGGACATGAAGTTTCAGTCAGCACAATGAATAAGCTCTAGAGAGATGCTGTACAACATTGTACCCATAATCAACAATTATGCATTACACTTAAAAATGTGTCCAAGAGGTAGACCTCGTGGTAAATATTCTTAGGTGTTCACTGACATAGACAGGTCTGAAGATCACTGAGGATAAATTATAATTATAAAGAGAATATATACAATGCTTTTAAACTGTTTGCTGCCATACATCATAAGAAATTTTACACAGTTCACAATTAAAGTGGATCACTGAGTCATTGATTTTCAAGTGGGTAGATGGACATCATAGTCCCAGTTGAAAATAATTTATATATAATATGAGGATAAACACACATAAAGATATTGTATATATTACATACACTTACATATATAATTGTGTATATTTAAGTTTGCAAAAAATATATACCTGAATGGATCTTCACAAAAACTTTTACAATGAACATTTGCCTGAGTAATAGTATTGAGAGCTATTGTTGTTTTCCTTTTCATATTTTCTATCTTCCTTCCATTTTCAACACAATTGTATATTACATATCAAATCTGAAAATAGATTATAACTATTTTTCATCTGAAAAGTTAATGTTTTGATATGCTATTCTTAAGTTGAGCAAGACAATTTTCCCCACAGATTGTCTAAGTTTGTAAACACCTTATGACCAGATCTCTCTTATTTCGTCTGCTAGCTGACTGCCACATGTGTAGACTTTCAAACAGGGACCAATATATGTAAAATGAATGCTTCCTTTATAAACCACACCCTTAAATATTAATCCTAAATGGTGAACATATAGAAGGAAGAGATGCTGACCTTCTTGGTGACTTTCTAATAGCCAACTTCCTCCTCCCGTAAGAGATAACTCCTCACATTCCTTACGGCTTTAGCAGATCCCTGTTTCCTGGGGGAGAAGCAGAGCACTCCAAACTTCAGGAGCCAATGCCTCGCTTATACATTAAGAAGTCAATAACTCACTTCTAGTGGGATTAGATCATTGATTCCAACATCATCTTAAAAAGAATGTTTAATGGCAGCTCTCTCCGTTAAATCTCTTAGTATAGTACATTCCTAGGACATACTCTCCCAAGAGAGCAGCAGGATAGATTCAAGTTTAAAAAGCTAAATCAACTCATTCTGGTCAGTAGCTCAGCAAAGTAGGTACTGATAAAAAGCCTATGTTGCAAAATGGGAAATCCCGTGGCCTGAGCCACCCACCCTCTTCTACAGGACCTCGTAGATGCTACTAAGTTCCCGATGTGGGACTAGGAATCAGGAATCATGTATCATACAAAAACAGACCATACTACAGTAAACTCAAAACCCAGACCAGAAAAGAAGATTGTTATTAAAGGTCATAATTTATTTATTTTGTGGAAATACGTATGTCACACACATACACAAAAAAATAAAAATGGTAAGTACATTTAGAAGCAAAATACTCCTAAAATTAAGGATAGCTCTCCTTTATAGGAAGTGATGCATAATTCAATAAGGGTCGGTAAGAATATAAATGTTAATAATATTAGGAAATATTTGTCCTCATTTACACAAAGGTTGTTGCAATGAAATAATCATTTGTGGCCGAGTGTGATGGTTCACGCCTGTAATCCCAGCACTTTGGGAGGCTGAGGAGGGTGGATCACAAGGTCAGGAGATCGAGACCATCCTGGCCAACATGGTGAAACCCCATCTCTACAAAAAATACAAAAAATCAGCTGGACGTTGTGGCGCACACCTATAAGCCCAGCTACTCGGGAGGCTGAGGCAGGAGAATCACTTGAACCTGGGAGGCAGAGGTTGTAGTGAGCCAAGATCGCGCCACCGCACTCCAGCCTGGGTGACAGAGTGAGACTCCGTCTCAAAAATAAAATAAATTAAAATAAATAAACTATTTGTTAAACACTTTACACACATAAAAAAATAATTTCATCTTTAAACAAATGATCTAGAAAGATGTATTACTGAAGAGATCTAACTCTAAATCCAGGTCAGAATTTAGGGTACAATTTCATGATGTACAACTATTCTGGGTAGTAGGTATTATTAGCAGCAATTTTAAAGATAATGAAACTGAGATCAACAAATGTAAGTTGACTTGCTCAAAATCAAACAGTAGGTAAATGGAAGGACTGGAATTGGTACCTAGGTCTTGACTTTTAAGTCTAGTATTATTTTCGCTCCATCATGTTTCCTCCTAGACATTACAAAGACAAACTTATTTCTCAGTGGCTGAGAAAGATTGAGTTGTTTAATTTTAAAAGATTTAAGAATTCAACTTACAATTTCTTCAAGAGAGAAATAATATTACCAGAATGGAATATTACTAATTAGACAAGAAGTTGTTGATGCCTTTGGGGGTGTCTAATTATGAAAATAGGCTGGGCGAGGTGGCTCACATCTGTAATCCCAGCACTTTGGGAGGCCAAGGTGGGTGGATCACCTGACATCAGGAGTTCAAGACCAGCTTGACCAACATGGTCTACTAAAAATACAAAAAATGAGCCAGGTGTGTGATGGGTGCCTCTAATCCAGCTACTTGGGAGGCTGACGCAGGAGAATTGCTTGAACCTGGGAGGCGGAGATTGCAGTGAGCTGAGATCTCAACATTGCACTCCAGCCTAGGCAACAGAGCAAGATTCCATCTCAAAACAAACAAACAAAAATGTCCCAAGACCCAAGCTCAGAAGTGTCACAGCTCACTTCTCACATATTTTTCGTAAGATTTTAGACATGGACACTCCTAACTCTGAGGAAGACTGGAATATGTATTCTTTAATTTACCTTAGCTACAATTCTATCATTAAGGAAAGAGAGAACACATTTTGGTGGGCAATCAATAGTCTCTATCAACTAGCAGTTTGCTGTCTTCATTTTTATTCACATGTCCATGATTGTGCCCCATCACCAGCCCTAAAAAGCTAGAAATTTGAAAAGGAATATATTTCACATAGGTGTGTATAAGATTCCCACAGCCTTCGTGTAATTTTAGTTAGTATGTAGAATCCAGTACAAAATGGAAGTGAGTTTTTTTTCTCAATAAATTACTTTGTTGTCCTTTAAGTCAGAAGAATGATAGTAAGACATCGGAGTGATGAGTCTGAATCAATGCCTGGAACAGTAAGACACACCCTCACATAACAGAACCCAAGCCTGGACACCAAATACATTGCTATGTTGGATATTATAAATCTCTTTAGTACTTTTTACACATATAGGAAAATCAGGAAACACTAATTAAAAGCACAGATTATCTTGATAACAGGACATTCATTCTATCAGGAAAGATCCAATTCAAACAATCCCAAATTACACAGAATACCTGTTTTTAAAAGTACTGGCTATATCTGGCATATAACTGCTTTACTAAGTTCAACCATTAGAGTGTTGATTTTATTAAGTTCACTCAAATAAATTATCTTCACAGTCTATCCTAGACACTAAAATAAAGTCTGTACAGACCTTTTAAGCAGAATCTTTTCCTGGTGTTGTGTTAAAGGCCAACAAATTAGAATTAATCTTCAGTTTCATGTGCCTGAATCTATGAAAATACTTATTGACTATTTTAAATGCCTTGACATAACTTTCTTAAAATGGCATTTATTACAGTCAGTGAAATAATTTTAAATTGTTGCTTAATATTAAAGAGTGTTGCCTTTCAAACCAACTAATTTGGTGTCATGTAAATGTAATTTTAAAATTGTCTCCAACATTTAACAGAGTCTACTGCATAGCTGTATTCTGCTATAAATTACTTTTTAACAAAATCATTCTAATTAACATGATTAAAGAATTTTGAGATTATGTTAGAAAAGAGGGGGACTTGAAGAAACAAAGATTCTAATAATTAAACTTCTGGCGCACTTGGACAAAGATTGGTTAGAGTGAAGGTTTCCCAGCCTATGTTTTCCAGAGAAAAACAAAAGTATGATAGGAAAAGAATGTTCATCTTGATCCATGAGCAAAATGTAAAGTAAAAAAAAAGATGGAAATACTATTCTTAGAAGAAAAGTCATTGAAATATCTTAATGTAATACTAAGAGACTGCTCCAGCTAGCGTATTTGAATGGGAGATCAAAAAAAAATGCTGTAAGTTTTACATTCCTAAAGTGTTTTCCACACACAAACTGGGTCTGTTTGGTGAATTACATGTACCTCTATCCACAGCAAAAGATAATCAGGGCAGCAGCAAAGCAGGCTCAACATGCACTGTGCCAGCAAAATCCTTGATCTTAAATTTAAAGAGAGAAGAAACAGACTCAAAAATGGTTGTTAAGGAATTCTGGCAGAATCTCTTCAGAGAAAGTTAATAGGTGTAATAAATGACCCAGGGCACTGGTAGGAACAAATTATACAAATAAACTTAAGAAGAAGTTATACAAAAAAGGTGGACCCAAACAAATGTGAACCTGTAAGTTACAAAAGCAAACTCAGAGGATGGCATGGCCCATTAAAAGTTGTTTGACCTACTGCACTTCTATTCTTTTGTCAGTTATAGGAGTATCCTCTTAAGCTGTCACTTTTACAAATGTAAGCAAAATAATTTTATAAAGAGATATTTTGTCTTATTAAACACTGCCCCATGTATATCGTCCAGATTTTCCTCTTAACTTGAAGGAAATGTGAATGAATATTGGAGCAGAAGGTTTACATTAAAGTTTTTATTTAAATTATCATTACCATAGGCTCTTAAATCACCTAATGATTCGTTTGCTTTGCAAACCTAAAACAGAACTTTTTAAGATAAACTTTAACTTGCTACAAGTCATAAAATTATTTCCATATAAAGTCTGTTTATTAAATGTGTTAAACTGTTATATGAGCCCTTTAAATTTATGGGAAGGCAAAAAATTGCCTGGCAGGAATACCTGCAAAACCAATATACATGAGGGGAAAAAAATCACACTATAAAAATAGAGAGTACACAAAGAATATCTGAAATAGCCAAGGCTGGAAATTGACTTACAAAGTCTAGCATGAGCCAAGATGATCTCATTTTATGTGGAGCCATCCTTAAGGACAAGATTACAGCTCTAAACTTTATCTTTTAGACTTTCGTTATTTTGGCTAATTCTAAGAGGAGGCATTTCAGACTTCTTCATCTCCTGATTAAAGGAATATAATGACTAATTGGAGTTCAACAGCACATAGCCCTTTTCCCCATTTTTGGATGCAAACAAATTCCTGAGTAAGATATGGTTACAAATTACTATCACTCCCAGCAAAAGATCACAAGGTTAATATTTTAACATTTCTGGGATATACCTGCTAATTGTAGAGATTTTAGCTACAGACAAAACCATAGCCCTCCCTGAAAGGCTATGTTTAATAACAACTGACTATGGCCAGTTTAGCTTTGCAACACTTTGTAACTATTACATTAAGCCATTAGAAGAATTATTAGTGACACATATGTTTCTGTCAAATAAAAAAGATTTCCTGAAGTAAAGTTGCACTGCTACATCACCCAACAGACATTATTATTTTTCCTATGGCACTTCAGTAGGAATTAACAAGAGAAACTCCGTGAAGCATCCAGCCTCCAACGGGACTAGCTGACAGGCCAGAAAAAACTCCTTTCTTCAATCTTTGGCTACTGTAAACATAGGTATAGTATATTTGTAAATATTCCTCCCAGACTTCACTGGTGCGTGTCAGGGGGTTGCCAGTTTCAAAGAAAATATCGCTTTAGAATATTTCATGACATCTTTAGCATGTGAATATGCAAAGGTGTTTTTTATTTCCTTTCTTTCTTTTTTTTATATTTTATTTTTTTGGCTACCTTCCTGACTAGGAATGAATATGCAGTGACTAGACACTAATTTTCTCTCCATGTCTTCATAATTACAGCTGAAAATGAAATCATTCCTAACCTCATGCTATTCACCAAGTCAAATACCCATGGACATAACACAGAAAGCAAGCTGTACAGTCATTTAAAATTTGTTTTGAAAATAGATTTTCTGCTTTATTAATTACACAAAGGTACATTATATTTTTCTGACTACCTCATTACATTGTGATGAAAATTAAGGACTTGGAAGCCTTTTAAAAAGCCTAATCTCTTTGGGTACAAAAACTATCCAACATATGATTTATCAAAAATATCTCCCATTTGTGTCACACAAATTCCAAAGGAAAAAAGACAATATTACACATGATTATCTTGATACAGTGACTGACTTCATTTTTGATGAGGAACAAAGAAAAAATATTTGTAACAGGTTCCCATCTAGCTGTTAGGGAACCTGAAGTCTAAGTGTTACCCGGAACAAAACTGCTCTTCAGCATGGTTGTGTTTTTCTCATTACTATCATTGTTGACAGCTATAGCATGATACTGCCAAGTAAGACTTATGCATTTAAATGAAGTAATACAAGAAAAATGATGAGTTATATAGTTTGCACTTTGCAAATACAAATCTATTTGATATGTATATGCTAGCCTCATCAAGATTTCAAAAGAAAAAAGTGCAGTTTAAAGATTAATTAACACCTACAACACATGTTCACTTGCTATCTCAGAAACAATCATATGATATAGATATAATCATCTCCACGTTCCAGTAAGTTGATTAAAACTTAGATGTTGAGTGATTTGCCAATTATACAGCTAGTCATCAGTGCAATCAGATTTTGAACCCAGGACTTGGGATGCGCAATCCAACGTTCTTTCCACTACACCATGTTGTGTCCTTGCAAAATACTTGATAATCATTTTGTCTGAAAGGTAATACTGAGAAAAGCTCAATATATGACTCAATATATGACTCTGGGGTACCAGTGCAGATTTCTAAATTATGAGGTTCATTGAGAGATAAGGAAGCAGCCAGGAGGGCAGCAATAAATCCCTAAATGTCATTCTCTTGAAAACGCCCAGAGCAATTAATTTTAGCCTTGGCAAAGATATATTGACTTTTGTTACTTTCCCTTTACTGGATTTTCTTAAAAGATGGTGCATGCATAAATCAAAGAATACAGAAAGAATACAAATTGGTAAAAATAAATAACAGAAAACTAGATAGGTAAAGGAGACCAGGATTTATTTTATAAATGCAATACTCTTCATGAAAAAAATATTTCTACCAGTTTTATGTCACATGTCAATTAAATTTTATTTTAGATTCATTTGTAGAACTAATTATGCAAAGGAATATTTTATTACTTTTTAAATATATTTTGTAAGCAAATATTAATGTCTGGCATGTGTGTCTGCAGCAATACAGCACAGTGCCTAACAACAGGAACTTTAGAGCCACCCTGCCTATGATTTAATACTGACCTCTCTGCTCACCAGCTATGTAGTATTGAGCAAGTTACTTAACCTCTCTGTATCTCAATTTTCTCATTTATAAAATAAAAGACTGATAAAAATAGTACCTACCTCAATGCCATTGTGAGAGTTAAAATGAAATATATATATATATATATATATATATATATATATATATATAGAGAGAGAGAGAGAGAGAGAGAGAGAGAGAATTTACAACAGTAAGTACTGTACATGGTTAAGTACTAAATATGTTAACTAAACATATTATCACATTGCTTAATAATATACATCTGTTTCAAACTAATGCCCATTTGAGATTTGAATAAACACTGATAAGATAATCATGATAATGTAAAATTATCATAACTACATTAAATATATTATTGGCCGCTGTACTGTATAGTTATTTGGTTATAAGACAAATATCTATAATTAAAGACACCATTAAGCCAGTTTTTCAGACACATGGAAATAAAGTATTGAGGAATGCATAACTAGGGATAGGAGCTGAAATAAAGAAAGAATAGAAAGAAAAACAGATATTATACACTTAAAGACATAGGTATATATAACAAATATACACACGAAAAAAAGGGCATCAATCTAGAAACAAACCTGACTACTAAAGTGAAGAGACAGTCTCCCTAATCTGGGCACACCAAAAAGATCTTGTTGACATCTTAAAAATTGTTCCTACCCAGATTCCAAAAAGCCTGAAGTTCTAATATTAAAAGATTTATCCTATTAAATAAACTTCCCTCAATTCCTTTTCATTCCTGATTTTATTTTTATTTTTTGTTTGTATTACAAATTGACAAATTAGAGTTGTATTAATTCCTTTTTTCAAACAAAATTGTTCCGAACAGAGGTGGACACAAACAAATTAATGCATAATAAAGCATTACTAATGACTGGTCAGATTCTCTTTTCTAAGAAAATGGAGAAGCAACAGGACAGAAGGGTTCGACCTTGTTTAGCACTTCCTCTTTGCACAAGAGAGGAAGAAGAAAGGACAGATATTAAAAGGAATAAATTAGTGGGGGGCTGCTAAAAGAGCCCACAACCCAGCCTAGCTTGATTTTCCTCTATTTTTATCCTCTAGACCAGGCGTGGCAAACCTTTTCTGCAAAGGACCAGATAGTAAATATTTTAAGCTTTGCAGGCCGTATGGTCTCTATCACAACTACTCAACTCTGTCACTAAAGCACAAAAGCAGCCCGAGATAATATTGAATGCATGGGAGTTGTTACGCTCCAATAAAACTTCATAAATACAGATTGCAGGAAGATTTGGCCCACAAGGTATAGTTTGCTGACAATTTGGTCTAGGCCAGTAACCACCCCAGATTTTTTTTATAAATCCCTTTAACCATATTGTTCCATATACAATTTAATAAGTAATAAAATTATATAAAAGTCTTTTGTAAAGAGGGCAAAAATAGCATATATTAATGTGTTCAAATATTTAATCCAAGTAAAATTCAAGATAAACCCACAACTCGGTTATACATATCTACAAATAAACCTTATAACAAGGGTAACGTAGGCCCCAGGTGGTCTCACACTGATGTGCTAGAATTTGTGGTCATCCTCTCTCAGTGTTTTCTTTTTCTAGACCACCCCCCACTAAACACACACACACACACACACACACACACACACACACACACACACACACAGAGAGAGAGAGAGAGAGAGAGAGAGAGAGAGAGAGAGAGAGAGAGAGATTTCTCCATTTTAACAAATAAGGAAACAAACTTAACAATATTAGGGAACCCAGAGTCAAGCTGGCATGTGACAGACCCAAACTGAAACCCAGATTGACCTGACTCCAAAGCCCATGCTGAAAAGAAACTTTGAATTATTCTCATCAATGGAAAAGGTAGCCTTCACTAGCACCCTTAAAGTAATATTGATCGCATGAGCACTTATCACAGGTAAAGGAGGTAACTATGGCAGGTTTTCACTCTGCAGGTTCTTGATATATCTGCTTAGAATAGTATCAAGTATCTAATTAAAATAGATATTGTTGGGTATTTTAAGAAAATGTAAACTATATACATTCAACCTGTATTTTTGCTACTCTAAATATTTTAAGCAATTCTTTTATTTTGGAAGTTTCCAAACACAAGTTGAATACTGTTTCTTAGAGTAAGATTGTTAATAATTAACTTAAAGCTGTATATTAACAAAAATATACCCTAGAGACGAAAGGAAAAATATCTATTTAAATTTTTCTAAATATCAAAGAAAAGCACAATAGATAAATTCCAATTCAAAACATTCATTGGTTTCTTACTTAAATTATAAGAAACATCTATACAAACTAAACTTATGGAGAAATTCACAATGTAAATTTTAGTGTTTTATTTGTTTAACTTTTGTTAGGTCCAATGTACATATGCAGGTTTGTTACATAGATAAACTGCATGTCACAGAGGTTTGTTGCACAGACAATTTTAAAAGAATAATCAGGTAAGGCAAATGGAGTTTTGAATTAAAGCACTGCTTGCTCACAAAAGGACCACTTGTGATAATTCACACAAAGAAACACATGACATCACTGTATACATTTTATTTATAAGGGATTAGTTGGTTCTATCCTAAGAATAAGTACAATGCACCTTGGATTTTCCTTAGGCTTCTGAGATTATATTATGACATTGATTTCTATGTCTGTCATCACATTGTAACCTGAAAATGTATTGCTGACCTAGTATACACTATCCTGGATCTTTGAGTAGGGCTACGATAGCACTAAGATTACAATAGGATCATCACAAAAGAATTGCAGTATATTATTCATGATTACCTACACTCCGAAAACCAATTTCAATTTTGCATCATTTCTTCTTTGATATACAGATAGTTTCTAATGACTAAATGAAGCACATTCTACATAAGACTTTTGAAAAACATGATTGCAGGAATCTAGTAATGGCAAACTAATTAATTTGGACAAATGCTCAGCTAGAAAAGCTGAACAAAATATTTTTTAAAACATATCCTCCAAAGCATTAAAAGGTTAAAAAAAAATAGTAAAGTATTACCAGACCAGTATCTGAGGATGACTGGGGACCAAGAAGATGAGCATTGCATTTGAAACTACTTATTCCCTGGGAGATTTGAAAAATCACAGAGGGGCAGCAGAAAGGCTAAGAAACTGAATAATGCTTTTGCAATTATCGTAGAGCTAGAAGGAGAAGGGTTAGCCAAAGGGGCACTAGCTTTCTTTTCTGTGGCCTATTTGTATTTAGATTTAAATAAATTAGTATTTACATTAAATTTAGAAGTAGACTAAATGTTTCAATTTATATAAAAATATTATAATAGAATTTTTAAATTATACATTATAATAGACACACCTAAAGCAAATATATACAGAAAGTTGAAAGTAAAAGAATAAATGTTATGCTATGAAAGTCTAACCCAAAACATAGTGTAATTATAACAACATAAAACATACTAGATGTGAAAGAAAAAAGCATTGCTAGAGATAAAAGAGTCCGTTTCTTAATGATAAAAGTTGAATTTGCCACTATCATTTACTTTTAAATGTATAAACACATTATCATAGTCTCATGATATTAAATTAAAAATTTACAATACTACAAGAAAAAATAGACAAATCTACAATCATAATGGAAAATTCTAACAGACCAGTAAATGTTAATACAAACAGACAACATATCAGTAAGAACTTAGATAATTTGAACATATGGTTAACAAAATTTGACCTGATTCACAGACACAGAGCATGTTCTTTTCAAGCCATATAGTTCATTTTTAAGCACATATAATTCACATCTTTTTTGAGCACATATAATTCACTTATAAAAATTGACTTTCTTCTGAACCATAAAGCAAGTTTTAATAAATTTTGAAAGACTGACATCTACAGTATCTTCTCTGATTAATAAGGTAAAATGGATTTTAAAATTTATAGAAAAATTTTTACATTGGAAATTAATCAGTGTACCCCAAACTGTTTACAGATTCAATGAAATCCAAAAAAAAAAATCTAGCATGCAATGAAGTGGAGCATGTGTTTTCATTTTTTGGGAAATTTTTATCAAGTATCTTCAGAGAAGGTTATTTTCTGCTTTATCTTCAAACACTAGAAAGGAAGGTTCAAAGACAGTAGCTGGTCAGGTGTGGTGGTTCATGCCTGTAATCCCAGCACTTTGAGAGGCTGAGGAGGGCAGATCACCAGAGGTCAGGTGTTCGAGACCAGTCCTACCAACATGGCAAAACCCTCATCTCTACTAAAAATACAAAAAGTAGCCAGAGGTGGTCACACATGCCTGTAATCCCAGCTACTCAGGAGGCTGAGGCAGGAGAATTGCTTAAACCCAGGAGGCGGAGGTTGCAGTGAGCCAATATCATGCTATTACACTCTAGCATGGGCAATAAGAGTGAAACTCTGTCTCTAAAGAAAAAAGAAAAGATAGTAGCTTATGTTCATGGCAAGTACCTCTCATCACAGTCTAGTGCCAAGGCAAAATTCTGGCATTTTCTTTATTGGCTACCACCTCATCTGAAATCAGCATATTCCATGGAGGAAGGAGTCCTGCTTTGTTGCATCTTCTATCCTAAGGTTTCATGTTGGTAAATGAGTAACTTTAGCATTTGTACAAGGCTCCCTAAGACTCCTGCACCAGTTGACCAAGCCCAGGGACATAACTGAATCTGTAGATTCTGGGGCCTTGTTGTGAAAAAGACTTGCAATACACATAGGAAGAAAGGCACAAAAATAAATATTCACTTGTCTCTGAAAAAAAAAATTCTAGCAGGCTTTTGCTCTATTTTATTTTGTTTTGTAGACTTCAACAAGCTGATGCTAAATTTATGTGGAAATAATGAAGGCCAAAATTATTTTGATATCAAGATTTACACAAAACAACACTAATTAAAATAATATGGCATTGACACAAGAATGATAAATATACTTTTGAAATGGAACAAAGATCCAAGAGACATTCATGTCTGGACAGTCGATTTACAACAAAGATGGCACTGCTAAACAGCACAGAAAGGATGATCATTTCAACAATTGGTGCTGAGACAATTGGGTGCCCATGTGAAGAAAAAAATAAAACTTGACCCTTACCTCACACCATATACAAAAATATGAAAGGCAAATTATATAGCTTCTAAAAGAATACATTAGAAAATATATTTATGACCTCTGGGGAGAGAAAGACTTCTTAAACAGAAAAAAAAACAGGAAAGAAAGGGTTGATAAACCAGACTACATTAAATTAGTCTACATGAAAGATCATGAAAGAAAGAGTTGATATATTGCACTACATTAAAGTTCAAAACTTCCATTTTTTTTTTAAGATACCGTAAGAGTCTCAAGCCACAACAAATCAATGAGAGAAAGTCAGTGCAACAGTCATGTGGGCAGCAGACTTAAAATAAGTACTTCACAATAGAGGATATCTAAATGGCTAGATTATATGAAAGGTGTTCAAAATAATTAGTAAAAAGGGAATAGAAATTGAAGCCATTGTGAGATACTACAGTAACCAATAAGAATGGCCAGAATGAATGGATGGATAAAAGATTTCTCCTATTTTATTTACTATTTTAATTATTATCTATTGTTATTTGAAAGTATTTGAAAGAATGTGGAACAGTGGGAACTCTAACACTAATAATAGGAGCAATGTCAGTAGAAATAATATGTAAAACAATTTATAACAATCTTTTAAAATGGAAAATATGTATGCTTTTTGACCCACTATTTCCACTTACAGATACATAACTAACAATAATATATGCACGTGTGCTTCAAGAGACATGTTCAAGGATGTTTATGGCAATGTTATTCATAATATCAAAAAACTGGAAACAGCACAAATGTCAATCAGCAAATGGAAAATGATAAATTACAGTAGATTCATACAATGAAATTCTTAAATTCTTTATTTTCTTTTTAGAAACGGGTTTTTGCCAGGCTTCCCAAGCTGGTCTCAAACTCCTGAGCTCAAGGAATCCACCCACCTGACCACCCAAAGTGCTGAGATTACAGATGTGAGCCACCATGCCTGGCCACATATGAGCCACCACACCCAGTCAGATTCAGCCTGGCCACCATGGTGAAACCCCATCTCTACTAAAAATATAAAAATTAGCCAGTTGTAGTGGCACGTGCCTGTAATCCCAGCTACTCAGGAGGCTGAGGCAGGAGAATCACTTGAACCCGGGAGGTGGAGGTTGTAGTCAGACAAGATCTTAACATCGCACTCCAGCCTGGGTGACAGAGTGAGACTCTGTCTCAAAAGAAAAAAAAAAAGCAAAGATATGATTACAATATTAGTGAGGATATTAGTTAACTTTAGAAGGCATACAGGGGGCAATGACTGAAAGGAAGTGTGGAAGGGCACTTCCCAGAGGGTTACAATACTATATCTTGACGTACATGGGTTCCGTGGGTGTTTAGTTTGTAACAAATCATTAGGCTATATTTTTGTTTTGTGGACTATTCTGTATGCATGCTATATTTTACAGTTTAAAAGTATTTTTAAATTACTTTCTACATTATAACTGAAATTAAAATTCAAAAAACATATATATATATAACTATGTGAAATTGCAATGATGTGCTTGAAATGAGGAAAAAAATTGACATTACAGAATTAGCTTTGCAAAATACTCACCAAACAATTGAGAGAAGCAAATAATAGTAATAATAGCAAATATCATAATAACAATGGCTAAGACTTATAGCACTTTGTGTCAGTCACTATTCCAAACAATTTAGATATATTAACTGATTTAATCTTATTAAGTCTTGTAAACATACAGAATAGAAATATCTGAATAGATATCCCCTCTTCTAATCTGAATCACAGAAATGCTATTTATGATGACATACAAAGCACAAGAAAAACAGCTCTGAATGTAATAGTCACCACTGCTCCCAAGAGTTCAACCTTTCCTGAAGTCATGGGTCACAACAAACAAACAAAACACCTGTCAAGAAGTTTATGCCAATAAATCAAAAAGAGATTAGATATTTTAAGAGAGATCAAGTGTCTGTCCATCAGCTAAGGGTGGAGCCAGTTAGGAAGCATTGTCAACAAATGAGGGTATTTAGCAGAAGTTTTTTTCAAATCCAGATTATCTAATTAATCCACCCCAATGTTTGCTATCTCTTCTCATGTCTTAGAATTTTCCTTAATGTGTGGAAGTAGAATATATTTCTTTTTAATTTTTAAGATCCCAATCTACTCTTAAAATAACTTTTTCTTACATCAGCTAATACTCCATGTGAAATTAAGCTGATCCTGTAGAGTAGTAATAAAATAAAACTATCAAATTCTCCACGTGGTCAGCATGTGGTCAGCCATCTAAGACAGCACTAAGTATGTAGACACTACAGCATCTTTGAGTCGCCAGGAAGATATTTTTTATTCTTTTGAAATTCCCAGATTAAAAACTCACTGAGAATTCTGTTTAATCTATGACAACTTAAATATCCCATCTACTATTTGTTAAAAATAAAATCAATTTCCTTAGATACATGGAATGGCATGGTCAGCTAATTCGGAGTTGGTTGAATATTTCAGTTTACAATTCTCTATTTGGATTTGGTGTAGACACACTACTCATTTGAACTCCTTGGCTCTCTCAACATAGGAAATATCCACAGAAATAGAAAATCACTCATCTTATAACTTTAATCACAAAATATAGGTATGGATCTTCTACCTACCTGTAATGCCACTTACTGAGGCAAGGTGATTAGAAATCAGTCAACATATTAAAAACTTGTTCTTCAAACTTTGACTAAAAGTTAATTAGAGAACAGTTCTGTTTCATTAAGATTTATTGAAGCTATATTATTTATATAGTTTAAATATTTATGTAGTTTAAAACCCTATTATGGGCTAGGCGCAGTGGCTCATGGCTGTAATCCCAGCACTTCGGGAGGTTAAGGTGGGTGGATCACCTGAGGTCAGGAGTTCAAGACCAGCCTAACCAATATGGTGAAACCCCATCTCTACCAAAAATGCAAAAATTTTCTGGGCATGCTGGTGAGCACCTGTAATCCCAGCTACTCAGGAGCCTGAGACATGAGACTCACTTGAACCTGGGTGGTAGAGGTTTCAGGGAGCCGAGATTGCGCCACTGCACTCCAGCCTGGGCGACAGACTGAAACTCCTTCTCGAAAACAAAAACAAAAACAAACAACAAAAAAAAAAACCTCTATTATTAAATAGCAGTGATGAAAATACAAGATAAAGTCACTTTACAAACATCTGTATTCTTAACAAATTATATTACTTACATTAAGGACTATTAATTTTATTTTTTTCTTTCCCTTTACTAATAGTAATACATTCATTTTCACAACAGGAATATTGCAGTGATAAAAGAAAATTCATTTTTAATGCTAAAGATGAAACAAAATTGTTTTTCTTTCACAGTAAGAATGATGTATGGTATGATCCAGACTTTTAAGTTATTAGACTTAAGTTAAATAGAAAAGCTTAAAATATATTTTGAGTTCACATTCGACAATTCAGCAGTGAGCTATCTTTTGTAAACCCTACTCCATATTTTAAATTAAACTTTTATTTTGAGATAATTATAGATTACATACAGCTAAAAAGAAAAAAAAACAGAGCTCTCGGCCAGGCACGATGGCTCACACCTGTAATCCCAGCACTTCAGGAGGCCGAGGTAGGCCGATCACCTGAGGTCAGGAGTTCAAGACCAGCCTGGCCAACATAGCAAAACTCCATCTCTATTAAAAATACAAAAAAAATTAGCCCGTCATGATGGTGAGTGCTTGTAATCCCAGCTATACCGGAGGCTGAGGCAAGAGAATCACCTGAATGCGGGCAGCGGAGATTGCAGTGAGGTGAGATTGTTCCACAGCACTCCAGCCTAGGAAATAGAGTGAGGCTACAGCTCAATAAAAATTTTAAGAGAAAACAGAAAACAGAGATCTCATACACAACTTACCCATTGTCTCCCAATGGGAACATTTTGCAAAACTATGGTACTATCACAACAAAGATCATGACTCCGTATAACCAAGATACAGATTATTTCTATCATCACAGGGATCCCTCATCTTGCCCTTTCATGGCCACACCCACTTTCCCTTTGCCCTTCCTTCATTCTAAATCCACCACTAATCTGTTCTTCATTTCTATAATTTTGTCATTTCAAGAATGTTATTTTTTATGGAGTCATACTGTATGCAACCTTTTAGGATTAGCTTTCTACACTCAGCAAAATTCCCTGGAGAACCCTCCAAGCTGCTGTGTGTATCTGTAGTCTGTTCCTTTTTATTGCCAAGAAGTTATCCATGGTATAAATGCGTCACAGTCTGTTCAACCATTCACCTGCTGAAGGACATCTAGGCTATTTCCAGTTTTGGCTACTACAAATAAAGCTATGATAAACAGTCATGGAAATGTTTTTGTGTGAACATAAGATTTTATTTCTCTGGGATAAATGTCCAGGAGCACAATCTCTGAATCATGTAGCAGTTGCATGATTAGTGTTTTTAAGAAACTGCCAAATTGTTTTCCAGAGTGGCTGTACATTTCATGTTTCCACCAGCAGTGTACAAATAACCCAGTTTCTCACATTCTAGTCAGCAGTTGGTGAACTCTTGTATTTTTTAGTGTCAGCAACTTGCTAGTACAGAAACATTCAGGCAATGTATTTGTGTAAGTAATTTCATTTCCTTATGAAATGTTCAATTATAGATAAGTAAAAGATGGACAGTTCCAAAAAATTAATAATAAAAATGGAAAGAAATAAAACCAAACCAATAAATTATATAACAAATCAATAAATTAAATTTACTTCACATGGTTTTTCTAATACAATTTTTATGGGTCAATGACTTATCTCTCACTGAAAACAAAATACTCTTGACAAGCTCATCTTCAACCACATCTTCAATTTACGGCTTTATCAACATCTTTTTTGGTCAAAAGAAATCAACCTATCAGCATGAATATATGGTCAAAAACAAGGTGCTATCATGTGCATTCACTTTATTTTCTTCTCTCTTTCATTTTATTTCTTTTCTTGCATGTTTATTTCCTCTCTGCTTCAGACTATTCATCAAAGCCAGTTGTAACCCTTCAAACACAATTGTCTGCAGAAGTGTTGCTAATCATTTGAAAAGGCTCAGGAAAAAAAAAATGTTGTAATTCATCTAGACTCAACTCACTACCTTAAGAAATCCATGGGATTATATGCCTATTCAGTTATTGAGGGAGTTAAATCCAGGTTTAGGTATAATAAAAGCTTGCTAAAATGTCTTTTGTCCTTTTACTGGAATACACATTCTTACATGCAAAACTGAGGAGCAGGAAGCAATTGCAGGAAGAGGAAAGAGCAATACAAACTGAGAATAACCAGAACTTGTTCTCCTGTGTTTTGAGTTAAGCCTTTGCTTTCCATACCTTCAGAAGCATCAAATTAAAAGAATGGAACTCAAGATCACACAAAAAAAGCAACTTCATAGATTTACAGGCGGCACAGAAGTCCATGTAGTTGCAAGACTCCAAGCAGAAGGTTTATGTTCATTTTAGAGTGGAAAATTTTCAAGTTCTTCCAGAAGCACCATCTGTTTCTACTGGCTCATCTTGGTTTGAATTATTTATTACGATAACCTCAGATTTATTGGGTTAACCTTTGGATTGCCTCCTAAAATTAACTATTTAATATTTATATTTTTTCAGTAGGATAGAATACAAAAATTAATTTTACCATAGTACTGAAAGCACCTTAAGGTCTTTATCATAACCAAAATGACAGAAGGAATTATATTGTTTATCACATTTAATAGGTTTGATCGCTATAGCTATTTGGTCCACTAGATGATGCTATTGTGGTTAAAAATTTTAAAAGATGATCTGTGCAAATTTCAAACAATTATAAAAATGTTTTTAATTTCCCACTATAGTTATCAAGGATACCTGCCTTATCAATCTGTTAATAAGAAATGGAAAAAAAACAGAGTTCCCAAAACTAAAGCCAAGACTTTAAAAGCTGACAAACAGCTTTTTATGAATCTTCATGATCTGGTAAGTCTCAATATCTTAAGAAAAATATAAGTGATTTTTAAGAAGCAAAGTTAATGATAAACTACATGCTATGAAAGAATTAAATATAGAAACATTGGAGAAAAGGCATTTCCAAAGACAGCAGAGATGTAAAGTTACATTAATCTTAGTGAGAGGTTTTTTTTTAATAGGGGAGGAAGAAAACACAATTTTTGCACATTTAAGAATTCCATTTAAATCTTCTTTTATTTTTTAGACTGGCACAACAAACCTCCAGTTAAAAATAGACAAATTTAGAAAAATCAGTTAAGGACCTAATTACCACATCAAACTGAGTAGTCAATTTCCACCTTCTTTAAGTAGCAGTGCTTGGTACCTGCAGCCCATTAACACACCTAAACCACTTCCATTGCATTTTCTCAAGCTTTGGCTTTAGGGAAGCTCCTAATTGCCTGAGGCATTAGGGAGCACTGGGTGCTACAGGGTTACAGTTCCTTTCTAAATGAAAGTATCAGTTCTCCATTCTCTATTTCTTTTGGTTTTGACAAGGCTGTAGGTTTTTGGTTTAAGCTTATTTCCCACTCATATTTAACAATACTTTTTTGCTAGTTAGGACCAACAGAAACTAAAGAGTGATTATTCTCCATTTTTCTTTGTTTGAAAGTGTCACTTTAGTGAATATTAGCCATTTGAAAAAAGTGTAGATAAATATTTAAGTTCATTAGTACAAAGTTACACATAAAAAAAAAATAGAATGGAGTAGTATCAGCTTCTGAAAGCACAGAAGGCAACGTGGAAGAGATGTCCAACTCCCACAAAACCAATTTTTTTCCTAACAGGAAACATTTCAAAGTATGAGTCATATGTAACTTATCTAGGATTTTTGAATCTTTGAGTCTTAATCCTTTGAATCTTTATGAAGGAGAGTCTTTAAAGGAAAGTATTCCATACCTAACTACTAAAAAGGCCTCTTTCAGGTTAAACTATAGTATCAGTTACAGTTCTTAATATCAACTATTACGGCATTGCCATCTTGAAATTCTGTATTACTGAGAAAAAATTTTCAGAATTCATTCCTGTTTTGGAGGGGGGTTTTGTTTTTTTGTTTTTTGAGACAGGGTCTTGCTCTGTCACCCAGGCTAGAGTGTAGTGGTGTGATCTCAGCTCACTGCAAACTCTGTCTCCTGGGTTCAAGTGATTCTCCTGCCTCAGCCTTCCAATTAGCTGGGACTACAGGTGGGCACTACTACGCCTGGTTAATGTTTGTATTTTTGGTAGAGATGAGATTTCACCATGTTAGCCAGACTGGTCTCGAACTCCTGATCTCCACTGATTTGCCCATCTCTGCCTCTCAAAGTGCTAGGATTACAGGTGTGAAGCACTGTGTCTGGCCCAGAATTCACTTCCTAATTTTCAAATTAAATAGTCAATGGAGGGAAAAACATAACCCCCTCCTTTTGGTTCGCTTTCAGTTTGATGACTATTTATTGAAATTTATAGCCACGGGGAAGAAGAAACATTTGGTGCCTCTCTTTCATTATTTCTTTGTTATTATAATAAGCACTGCTGAATCCCTAATATATGTTGGGCACAAATGAACCCAGATCGAAAACAGGAGACCAAAGTCAGTTATCCCAACATCCACAGCTGAAGCACAACCCTGCCAAAGAGCATTGGCTCAGGAAGATGAAGAGAGCATGTGATGCACAATACTCAAATGCAATTGAATGTGACAGACACTGAGAATTCAAGGCATCGTGTATTTAAGGATGAATAAGATACTATCCTTGTCTTCAAACACTCTATAACTGGTCTGGTGTGGTGCCTCATGCCTGTAATCCTAGTGTTTTGGGAGGCAAAGGAGGGAGGAACACTTGAGGCCAGGAATTCAAGACCAGCCTGGGCAACATAGTGAGATCCCATCTCTAAAATAAAAAATAAAAAAATTAGCCAGGCATGTTAGCAAGTACCTGTAGTACTAGCTATGCGGGAGGCTGAGGTAGGAGGATCGCTGGTGTCCCAGAGTTGAAGGCTGCAGTGAGCTATGATCATAACACTGTACTCCAGCCTGGGTAACAGAGTGAGACCCTGTCTCAAAAAAAAAACTTCATAATCTAGTTAGGAGATAGGTATTTATATAAATAATTACAATGGCTACTATAATTGTCCATCTCATCACACCACAGGATGTAGGTATGTGATGCAGTAGATAGAAGACTCTCACTGCGTATCTACTACACTCAAGCAAAAACTGCTTAGAATTGTTTGCTGAGCACCGTCTGAATACAGTGAAAACAATAAAGCAGCCTGAGATCTTTATAAGGTCCAAATACTCAAGCTGCTATCTCTCTACCTTAGGCAAGAAAACCAACATACACCGAACACTGATGAACAGAGAGTATTAACCTCTCTAACACTGACTCTAAATCATAAATACTCGAAAAGTTGAGAATCTGTTTAAGTAGCAGTAGCTTAAGAAGGCAGTTTGAAAGAGAAGCAGTTTAGCTTCTATCCTCCCTACTCTACTGAAGATGCATTTTTCAGGGTCCAGAATCAGTTCTTTATTGAATGTTCAAACCTTTCTCTGGAGTTACATGATTCTTCACTTTTTCCTATGCCATTCTTTCTCCATCTCCCCCTTTCCTACCCCATCACTCCAAACCAGATGCCAAACCCTACAGCTACCATGGCAAGTGTCTCTCACATCTACCCCTTATTTTCCATTTGCTTGTCTGTTTCAGTCACAGTTCCAAAAATGCACACCTGAAGGATTAACTGCTAAGAGATGAATGAAGGATTTATCTAGGGGTGTCAAGGGTAATGAAACATGCAGGCAGTCACAACCATCTAGAGGACTGAAGGAGCAAGATTAGGCAGTTCTGTTACTGAAACCCAAAGAGGGCTGTATCCCAGGGCGAGGGCCCACCTCACTGGTGCTGTGACTGCAAGAAGAAGGCAGGCAGCTACTGCCAAAACCAAGACCCAGAAGTGTAGGCGATATGCCATGAGGAATAAATACTCCAGTCTCTTTCTTCTCCTACCCTTCAATCTTCTCATTTTATTTCCATTGATTAAGCCCAACTGAAAGCCAGAGACAATGGAACTCAAGTGATATGGCCCACAGAATTCAAAAGGGCAAAGAATAGATCTTTAGGGGCAAACAGAGAAGCACCAGCACATCACACTCAGAAAACATAAAGCCTCAGAATTCCTCGCCTAGGTTATTACAATTTCCTTACAATTCTCTTTCCTCTATAGCCAGTCCTCCAGCCTATGCATTGGTTCAATAAATATTGTTTAAACTTTTTAGTTGAAGGCACACATCAGAAAGGCATTCTCTGACCACCTCCCCATCACTCCCTACCTATTTCATTATTCTCTTATCATTTATATCTGTGTAAAATTATTTTATTTTGTGTTTATCTGCTTGTCATCTATTTCTCCAAAATAGAATTAAGCTCCCTAGAGCTGAGAATTGTGCTTACTGTGCTTGGTATAGATCAGGTACTCAGTTATGAATGAATAAATTAATTAATGAAAGAGTGAATAAATGTATATAAATGTCACATATGTTGGACAATGTGACAGGAGCATAATGAATCAGCCCCAGAACTTGACTGTAAGACAATATAAATGAACTCATCATTTTAAAGGGCAGCATACAAACCTCTTTTATTTTTAGGGGTAGTTCCCTAAGATACGTATTATTATATGTATAGAGTCCTCATCTTTTATCACAAGAGCAAAAGGAGAGAAACCACTGATTTCTCTGCCCTGTGGCAACCTGGACGTGGACCTCCATGACCTGTTCCCAGCCAGTAAAATGCTTCTGCTTTAATCTCTGAAGGAGGAACAAACAGAATCATATTCTAATCATATGACACCTTGTCTCAAGAATCTATCAGTGATTCCTACTAAGGCATTTTTTGTTAAGAACAAATTTCTTGGGCTGGTATTTCAGATTTCTCAGATCTTTCTTATATAATGTTAGAGTAATTAAATAAGAAGTGTTGTTAGATTTCAATGTCAGGCATGTCCAGCAAAAAAACCCATGTTCTGCCCATACAACCTATCGTCTTTTCAACAAATGTTGAAATGCCTGTGGCATCTAAAGAGTAAATCAGTCAAAAGGGAATTAGTCACTTGGGCAGATGTGTTTTTATTGTACCCTACAATCCAAGGACTAACATTACAGCCGAATATATATTTCAGATATATCATTTGAATGGGCAAAAACTGTAAGCATTCCCTTTGAAATCTGGCACTAGACAAGGATGCCCTCTCTCACCACTCCTATTCAATATAGTATTGGAAGTTCTAGCCAGAGCAGTCAGGCAAAAGAAATAAAGGGTATTCAAGTAAGAAAGGAAGAAGTCAAACAATCTGTATTTGCAGATGACATGATTGTATATCTAGAAGGCCCCATCATCTCAGCCCAAAATCTCCTGAAACTGATAAGCACCTTCAGCAGTCTCAGGATGCAAAATCAATGTGCAGAAATACAAGCATTTCTATACACCAATAACAGACTAACAGCCAAATCAAGAGCAAACTCACATTCACAATTGCTACAAAGAGAATAAAATACCTAGGAATACAACTAACAAAGGATGTAAAGGACCTCTTCAAGGAGAACTACAAACCACTGCTCAAGGAAATAAGAGAGGACATAAACAGATGGAAAAACATTCCATGCTCATATTTAGGAAGATTCAATATCAAGCAAATGGCCATACTGCCCAAAGTAATTTATAGATTCAACACTATCCCCATCAAGCTACCAATGACCTTCACAGAACTGGAAGAAACTACCTTAAACTTCATATGGAACCAAAAGAAAGCCAGCATAGCCAAGATAATCCTAAGCAAAAAGAGCAAAGCTGAAGGCATCACACTACCTGACTTCAAACTATACTACAAGGCTACAGTAATCAAAACAGCATGGTACTGGTACCAAAACAAATATATAGACCACTAGAACAGAACAGAAGCCTTGGAGGCAACGCCACACATCTACAACCACCTGATCTTTGACAAACCTGACAAAAAACTAGCAATGGGGAAAGGATTCCCTGTTTAGTAAATGGTGTTGGGAAAACTGGCTAGCCATATGCAGAAGGCAGAAACTGAAACCCTTCCTGACACCTTACACTAAAATTAACTCCAGATGGATTAAAGACTTAAACTTAAGACCTAACACCATAAAACCCTAGAAGAAAACCTAGGCAAAACTATTCAGGACATAGGCATAGGCAAGGACTTCATGACTAAAATCCCTAAAGCATGGACAAGAAAAACCAAAATAGACAAACAGGATCTAATTAAACTACAAGAGCTTCTGCACAGCAAAAGAAACGATAATCAGAGTGAACCAGCAACCAAAAGAATGGGAAAAAATTTTTGCAATCGACCCATCTGACAAAGGGCTAACATCCAGAATCTACAAAGAACTAAAACAGATTTACAAGAAAAAAAAAAAAAAAAAACACTCAAAAGTGGACGAAGGATATGAACAGACACTTTTCAAAAGAAGACATCTATGAGGCCAACAAACATATGACAAAAAGCTCATTATCACTGGTCATTAGAGAAATGCAAATCAAAACTACATTGAGATACCATCTCACACAAGTTAGAATGGTGATCATCAAAAAATCTGGAGACAACAGATGCTGAAGAGGATGTGGAGAAATAGGAACACTTTTACACTGTTGGTGGGAGTATGGAAGACAGTGTGGCGATTCCTCCAGGATCTAGAAATAGAAATTCCATTTGACCCAGCAATCCCATTACTGGGTATATACTCAAAGGATTATAAATTATTCCGCTCTAAAGACACATGCACACGTATGCTCATTGTGGCACTGTTTACGATAGCAAAGACCTGGAACCAACCCAAATGGCCATCAATGATAGACTGGACAAGGAAAATGTGGCACATATACATCATGGAATACTATGCTGCCATAAAAAATGATGAGTTCATGTCCTTTGTAGGGACATGGATGAATCTAGAAACCATCATTCTCAGCAAACTGATACAAGAACAGAAAATCAAACACCACATATTCTCACTCATAGACAGGTGTTGAACAATAAGAACACATGGACACAGGGAGGGAAGCATCACACTCTGGGGTCTGTTGTCGGGGGCTAAGGGAGGGACAGCAGGGTGTGGGGAGGTTGAGAGGGATAACATAGGGAGAAATGACAGATATAGGTGACGGGGCGGAGGGATGGAGGCAGCAAACCACCTTGCCATGTAAGTACCTATGCAACAACCCTGCATGATATTCACATGTACCCCAGAACCTAAAGTATACAATAAAAAAAATTCTTATTCTGGTTTAAAAATTGAAATTTTCTGTTTCATTTATTATTAACGTGTCTTAGCAATGTTTAACCTTAAGAAAGTTTCTTTTCATCTCCTATAATAAAAACAAGCAACTAGAAAAATCAGCAACATTGAAGAAGTAGTGGACTTGTCTGCCTTGTTCCATGAAACTGATTTTGTTATTTTGTAAGTCCTTAAATCACAAAATAATAAACACTATATATAAAGCTGAAAATGTTTTTGCTTTTGTTTTTGTTTTTTGAGACAGAGTCTTACTCTGTCACCCAGGCTGGAATGCAGTGGCACGATCTTACTGCAACCTCTGCCTCCCACGTTCAAGTGATTCTGCTTCAGCCTACCGAGTAGCTAGGACTACAGGTGCACCACACAACACCCAGCTAATTTTTGTATTTTTAGTAGAGACAGGGTTTCACCATGTTGGCCAGGATTGTCTTGATCTCTTCCCACCTTGGCCTCCCAAAGTGCTGGGATTACAAGAGTGAGCCACTGTCCCTAGCCAGGTGTAAATGTTTTCACTGAACTGCTGTATTGGAAATTCATTACCAATTTATTAAAGGAGAAGGATGTCAGATGCTATAAACATTTTAAAAGGTCTTTATAGAATGGTAGTAAGCATTTCTAATACAAGGTCACAAAATTTCCAGTTTATTTCAACCAGATGAATATAAGAATATGAATTTCTATTGGCTAGTCCATCTTTTAAGTGTACATCTGATCTGAGACATTATTCTTGCTTATGGAGAAGAGCAATGAACCTACAGAGGAAAAGAATACAGAATAAAAAAGGTTATATTTAAATGGGTCAAATCTTACATTACTGATGGTATAAATAAAGTAATAGTGACAATTCACCATGCATAGGTCTTAGTCTTATATTAGCCTTTGGCTAAGAGTCTGATTATAGATCAATATTGGCCATTCAAAAAGTAAAAATTTAGCAGGTGATTTGAGAGATAATATTTTTTCATAAAGTATTTCCTATTAGTATAGAGTGCTTATACAGTACTGGTAGTAAAATAGATTATGAATAGAAAGGTAGATAATAGAAGATAGATAAATATTCAGAAACATTAAATCAAAAGTTTTCTAATATGATATTGAAAATAACACTAATTTTTCTGGGGATAGTTTTCAGCATATAAAAACTGGTAAAACTTGAGAAATATTTTAATTTACAGTTCTGCAATTTACCTCAAGATAGCAGGAAACCACTGAATGGTCCCCCAGTATAAGGAAAGTTTAAGCCATGTCATTACTCATTAAGGCTGTAGAAAACACATGTCAGCAGCATTTATTTCATCTGCTCCAGTAATTACCAGTATTTGTTTGCAACACTCCAGGATTTCTCTACTTATCCTAAAGATGTCACAAAACTGCCAAAGCAAAATTAACATACCTAATTTTTAAAAATACATCTTAAGAATCTGTAAAAGAACTCAGGTAATACAGCCAAGTAAGTAATAAAATACTACAACTCCAAAATTGCAGGAACTGAGCAATCCTTCCTTATTACAGTTAAGAAAATTGAGGGCTAAATATCAGGGAAATTACTCCTGGACTCAATAGAAAGATTATTTGCCTGATGCTATAGCTCCATCCAGTGGCAGCTAATGATGACCTAGACTACAGGAACTCTAGCCAAAGAAGAGAGCAAATAATAGAACTCAGTGGAGAAGGGGCTTTCTTGAATGATCAGGCCCAAACCACACTAGGACTGCCTTGTACCAACATGCATCATATTATTTCAGAATATTCAAAGACTCAAAGTGGGAAGACCATTTAAAATTAGGAAACTAAATCATTCAAGACACCATAGTTATGTCTACAATGTGTAAGGAAACCAGTGTAAAGCGGACCACTGTTCAGATATTTCACACTACATAAATAAGAACCCCAAGACTGACTTTTCCATTGTATATTCTTGGGTAACATATACATCTGAAATTAGAATCTGAGTATTTTGGCTTCATTGTATTTTCTCTAACTGATGTCGATGACATTGCTTGTGAAATATTACTCTTATCATAACATAAGTTCAATGAAGAAGAATCTTTGTCTGATTCCACAGTTGTACCCCAGCCTCAAAACTATGTCTGTCCCATATTACATTCTCAATAGATATTTACTGAATTAATGAAAAAATGTGAATATTTTTTAAATGTGATTTTTTTTTTGCTCTATGTTCACAAAAACCTTTGCAAAATCTAATAAAAGCAAACTCTTTCTCCCAAAATATGCACATATCCAGGAGGCAGAACAAGATGGCTGAATGGAAGCCTCCAGCAATTGTCTACCACTGCCCCCTACCCTCACAGGAACATAAAATTCAACAACTATCCACAGAAGAAAGTACCTTTATAAGAACCAAAAATCAGGTGAGCCATCACAGTAACTTGTTTAACATCCTATCAAGGAAAGAGGCACTGAAGAGGGTAGGAAAGACAGTCTTCAATCACTTACACCATCCCTTCCCCATCCCTCACAGCTATGTAAGGCAGAGAGAGAATCTGTGCATTTGGGAAGAGGGAGAGCAATTGATCATAGGACTTGGCATTAAAACTCATAGCAGCCCTGTCACCACAGAAAGCGACAGGAGCCAGAGCTCAGCCAGCACCCACAGACAGAGAATTTAGACCCTGCCTAGCCAGAGGGGAACTGTCCAGCCCAGTGGTCACAGCTTGAGTTCCAGCTAGCCCCACCACCTGGGGGCTAAAGAGCTCTGCGGTTCTAGGTTCTAGACAAACGAAAGGAAGTTTAGACCATGAGAACTGCAATTCCTGGGCAAGTCTTGGTGCTGTGCTAGGCTCAGAGACAGTGTACTTGGGAGCATGTGACCTAGTGAGAGATTAGCCATGGGGGCCAAAGGAATGCTTGGTGTCACCTCTCCCCCAACCACAGGTAATGCAGCTTACATCTCCTGGAGAGACAGGGGAGAATTAAGAGAAATTTGTCTTGCAACTTGTATACCAGCTCAGCAACACTTAAACGGGGCACCAGGCAAAGCCTTGAGGTCCCAATTCCAGGTCTTAGCTCCTGGATGACATTTCTAGACAAAGCCTGACATATTTTAAATGCTGAAGGAAAAAAAAAGATTTACCTTGAACAGTATATGCAGTGAAAATACTTTCACACATAAAGGAGAAATAAAGCTTTTCCTAGGTAAAGAAAATTTGAGAGATTTCATCAACACCAGACCTGTCCTAAAAGAAATGCTAAAGGAAGCTCTTTAATCCAAAAGAAAAGGATGTTAATGAGCAATAAGAAATTATCTGAGGGTACAAAACTCATTAGCAATAGTGGGTACACAGATAAACACGGAATATTATAACACTGTAATTGTGGTATGTAAACTACTCGTATCTTGAGTAGAAAGACTAAAAGATGAACCAGTAGAAAATAATGACGATGACAGCTTTTCAAGACATAAACAGCATAACATATAAATAGAAACAACAAAAAATTATAGAGCAGGAAGATGAAGTTAAAACGTAGAGTTTTATTGGTTTTCTGTTTGCTTGCTTGTTTTTGCAGTCAGTGTTCAGTTGTCATCAGCTTAAAATAATGGTTCATGAGATATCATTTGCTAGCCTCATGGCAACCTCAAATCAAAAAAAAAAAAAAAAAAAAAAACATACAACAGATATCCAAAAAATAAAAACCTAGAAATCAAAACATATCATCAGAGAAAATCACTTTTATGGAGAAGGAAGGGAAGGAAAGGGGAGGGGAGGGGAAGGGAGGGGAAGGGAAGGGAAGGGAAGGGAGGGGAGGGGAAGGGAGGGGAAGGGAAGGGAGGGGAAGGGAAAGGAGGGGAAGGGAAGGGGAAGCAAGGGAAAGGTAGGAGAGGGAAAGAAAGGGCAAACCCAAAATTAGTCAAAGAAATAATAAATATCTGAGCAGAAATAAATGAAATTGAAGCAAAAAAAAATATCAATGAAAGAAATAGTTGTTTTTTTGAAAAAATTAACAAAATCAACAAATCTTTAGACAGACCAAGAAAAAAAAGAGAGATGACCCAAATAAATAAAATCAGAGATGAAAAAATGAGCAACTATAACTGACAGCACGGAAATTCCAAGGATCATCAGTGGTTACTATGATCATTGAGCATAGTATACACTAGTTGCTCATAAACTGTAAAACCTAGAAGATATGGATAAATTCCTGGATACCTATGACCTACCAAGATTAAACCATGAAGAAATTCAAAACCTGAAATAGCCACTAATAATAAGATCAAAGACATAGGAAACAGTCTCCCAGCAAAGAAAAGCCTGAGACCTGATGGCTTCACTGCTGAATTTTACCACACATTTAAAGAACAGATACCAGTCCTATTCAAATCATTCCAGAAAAACAGAGGAGGAAGGACTCCTTCCAAACTCATTTTATGCAGCCAATAATATCCTGATAACAAAACCAAAGACACATCAAGAAAAAAAAAAAAAAGGCAAACTATAGACCAATATCCCAGATGAACATTTATGCAAAAATCCTCAACAAAATACTAGCAAACTGAATTCAACAACACATTAAAAAGATCATTCCTCATGCCCAAATAGGGTTTATCTCAGGGTGTAATACTGGTTCAGCATATGGAAAATGCCAATAACCAAGATTTGGAAGCAAGCTAAGTGTTCATCAACAGACAAAGGAAATGCGGTACATACCCACAATGGAGCACTGTTCCACCATTAAAAAGAATAAGATTCTGCCATTTTCAGCAACATAAATGGAACAGGACATGATGTTAAGTGAAATAAGCCAGGCCCAAAAAGACAAACTTTGCATATTTTCACTCATTTGTGGGAGCTAAAAATTAAAAACATTGAACGAATGAAGGTAGATAGTAGAATGCTGGTTACCAGAGGCTGCACAGAGTAGCAGGGGTGGGGAAGAAGTGGGGATGGTTAATGGGTACCAAGGCATAGAATGAATAAGAGCTAGTATTTGATAGCACAACAGGGTAACTACAGTCAACAATAATTTATTGTACATTTAAAAATAACTAAAAGAATATAACTGGAATGTTTGTAACACAAGGAAATGATAAATGTTAGGGGTGACGGATACTCCATTTACCCAGATGTGATTATTATGCATTGTGTGCCTCAAAGTATCTCATGTACCCCTTAAATATAGGTACTTCCTTTGTACCCATAAAAATAAATAATTTTTTAAATACACATGTAATTATTCAGTTTCAAGATTTCTTGCACTCTCTTTTACTCACGTTTATAGGCTACAGTTTAACAAGCTCTGCTCTAAAAAGAACACTCAGACCACTAAGACCAAGTTCATGATTAGGAAATTAACATAATTAATTGCATGCATTATTTTTGCCTGCATTACCTCTGCTACTATCTCAGCTTCTAATCCCCTGATCTGAGAAAATCAGAGTTGGGTTTCTTAATAGTGAAAGTAAAACTAGTGGGAAAAAAACAAATTAGCTATATTTGAAAGTCACTCTTAGAATCACAAGACATATGAGAAGCGCATAGAAAAAAATATAAATCAGAACATTCAGGCTTGCATTGCCCTCTTCTGTTTTTCACAGGAAGAACATCACAATGTTTATGCTGGGATCACAGTGATTCCCAAAGTGATCACAATGATCACAGCCTGAGAAAGATGAGCTTGGTCCAAGGTCTAGGGGGCCTGAAGAAGTCATTCCTTTGATTTTAGCCCCCAGAAGAGCCAAGTCACTGCCCAGACACTTCCCCATAAGATATAAAGGCTGCTGCTCATAATGTTTTGTCACCAATACAGTGTCTGGACTCCAAGTTCTGAAATCCTTTTGCACCATTAGTTGAATCACTACCCTTTCCTGTGCCCTATGTTTGCAACCTTTCCTTACCTGCATGTTTGTTGTAAAACAAAAGAACTTTCTAATTATTGCTTCCTAGGGCATTTATCTGAGCACACCGAACCATAGTCCACAACAACCATCACTTTAATTCGATTGAACTAATGTACTTCCAACTCTCCAAGACTCTCTACTGAACATTTTGAGCATGGAAAAATAAATTATCAGCATCCCTGCCTTAAATAAGATATAATTCCGTCTAATGGGAGAGATGGGTGATAAACAAACAATTATGATACAAGAGAGAATGCCATAAATGCTAAATAGAAGTACAAGTAACAATATATAGAAAGTGAATAAAGAAGCTTATCTTTCTGGTGGGCTGAGTCCTGGAAGGAAATATCACTTAAACAGGATACTGACAGTGAGGAAGATTTAAACATACAAAAAATGAGAAAGGGGAAACGAAGAAAGCATCTTAGCCAAAAAATAAATAAATAAATAAGAAGAGAGAGAGAGAAAGAATATCAAAAACACAGCGGCACAAAATTGCCTGGAATGCTTGAGAAATAGGAAAACAGACCACCATAGCTAGTTTGGGAAATAATGCAAGGAAGTCAATGCTAGGCTGGACGTGGTGGCTCATGTCTGTAATCCCAGTCCCAGCACTTTGGGAGACCTAGGAGGGTGGATCGCCTGAGGTCAAGAGTTCAAGATCAGCATGGCCAACACGGTGAAATCTCCTCTCTACTAAAAATACATGTGCCAGGCGTGATGGCGCATGCCTGTAATCCTGCTACTCGGAAGGCTGAGGCAGAAGAATCACTTGAACCGGGAGGCAGGAGCAGTGAACTGAGATCCAGCCGCTGCATCCCAGCCTGGGTGACAGAGCCAGACCTTGTCTTACTAATTTTTTTTATTTCTAAAAATTTTTCACACAAACAAGCTGGATTTCCAGTTTCTCTTGAATAATACTGCAATACTGAGCTCCTGTCTGGCACAGTACCACCATATGGAGCCGAATCGCAGTAGCATCTCGCACCTCCTCCATATCCAACTGCTCAAGGCAAGCACTTTGCTGTAGCACCCTCCACTCCACATTCTCGATGTTGGCTGTTACCTGCCACAGCCAGTTGAATGCATGGTGCCTGTTCTAGGCCCGATGACTATGCAAAAACAAAAATCCAGGGTCCACCTTTTCTCACAGGTTTCCCTATGTAGGTCTGTGGTCCTTAACTGCCACTAGATGTCAGTCAAGGGCACTTTTGTCCATCAGAGAGCTCTCCAGGCCCTTTCCTCCAAGAAGACTCACTGACCACCAACCACCCAGTAACAAGCTCTGCAGATAGGACCAGCCACATAATTTCTAAAGCCCAATGCAAATGGAAATTCAGGACCTTTGTTCAAAAATCAAGAAAAAGGTGCCAGTAAAAGTACTACAATATTAATTTTTTTCCTTTCACATTCTCTTTCTCTTCACGTATCATGGTGATTTTTACTTGCTATTGGAAATTGTGCTCCCTCAGGCATGGGATACTTGCCGAACAAGTACAGACCTTCACAGGTGCCCAGGGGCTCTGCCTGTGACCCTACGGTATGTAGCCCATGACCTCTCTGCATCCACCAAACTAACAGGCCATGCCCTAGTCAGGCAGAAAGGTCATTTTCCTCTTCCCACAGCCCCATGGCCCCACTGTCCCAACCCAGAGTAGATGGGCAACCACCAGGGAACGGAAACCTCCATGCCATGATGCAGTCAGTGTCTGGATGAGGTGGGCCAAAGACTTTCCTGCCAACTCACTCGCCAAATGTACCATGAAGTTGCCAGCCTGGGGCAGGGACAGCCACCACCTTGCCCTGCCCCGAGATGCTGTGGGGCACATGGCGACCCTGAAACTCCCATATATGTGTTCCAAGTCCCCATTAGGGAAAAAAGGAATGGCAGAACGCTGCCCATGTCAGCCCCCAGCACCCTTGAGGTGACCACCTTAAGCAGAACAGGCATCAGTCAATGGGGTGCAAGCAGAGAGAAGAGGCAGGGTGAGGCCAGGGTGTGAGGGAGTAGGAAGCAGGCAGCCATGAACTCATCCTGGGGAATGGGAAGAGGAACAAGAAGCTGAGGCTGCATGTCCCTGGTACATGCCTCATTGTTCTACTGGACTTCACTTGCAAAAATATAAATTCTAAAATTAAACTCCAAGGAATGTCATGACAGCAACTGCTGAGGACTCAGCCCAGGTATGGGGCCCTTCTGAACTGGGGATTCTGTGTCACTGCACTGTTCTCACACCCTCAGGCCAGCCCTGTCAGCAGACAGTAGGATCTGAAGAGAAGAAACTTTGAAGCCATAAAAGTTTTGTTATACCCTTCCTCCAGGGTCATGGGGGCCTACTTACCAAATGTTTCAGAACCTAGTGGGGTACTCAAATATCTCTTCTCTGAAGAAGGAAAGCCGGTTTGATTGACTCGATGCACCTAGCATAAGGTGGCTGGCAGTTTCTTCATATATACAATGTCCGACACAGTGGGGGAGCCCTACAACCCCACTCTCTTAGTCTACCAGCTCATAGAAAACACAGGCAAGACTTTTTGCACTGATAACGAAGCTCTCTATGATACCTGCTTCAGAACCCTAAAGTTGTTCACACCCAACTATGATGACCTGAACCACCTGGTGTCTGTCACCATGAGTGGGGTCACCACCTACCCAGCACTTTCCAGGCCAACGGAATGCTGACCTTGGGAAACTGGCCATAAACATGATCCCTTTCCCCGCCTACACTTCTTCATGCCTGGCTTCACCCTGCTGACCAGCCAGGGCAGCCAGCAGTACCGGGCCCTGATAGTGGCTAAGCTCACTGAGCAGACGTTTGATGCCAAGAATATGCTGACTGCCTGTGCGCCCCCCAAAAGGCTGCTACCTAAAGGAAGCTGCCATTTTCAGGGGCCACATGTCTCAGAAGAGGTGGACGAACAAATGCTTAACAGCCAAAACTAGAACAGCAGCTACTTTGCTGATTGGATCCCCCACAAAGTGAAGGCAGCTTTCTGTGACATCCCACTCCCAGGGCTAAAAATGTCTGCTGCCTTCACCAGCAACAGTATGGCCATCCAGGAACTGTTCAGGCGCATTTCAAAGCAGTTCACTGCCATGTTCAGGCACAAGGCCTTCTTGCCCTGGTACGTGGGTGAGGACATAGATGACAGGGAGTCCACTGAGGCCAAGAGCAACAGGAACAACCTGGTGTCTGAGTACCAGCAGTACCAGAAGGAGGGAGAGTTTGAGGAGTGGGCCCAGGAGGAGGTGGCCTAGCAGAGCCTTCTGTTAGATGGAAGGGATATGAATTCTTTATTCAGTCCCAGTGTATTCTATGAAAGCCCTGTCTCACTGTGTGTGCATTTGCTGTGTATTCACCTGTATTCAAGCATTTTCATAGTAAAAAAGAAAAAGTTGTGTAAGTTATGTGAGTTTTACATCACCAAGCACAGTAGTCAGGGAAAGAAAATCCTCTAAGAAATTCACACTTTTGGCCGGGCGCGGTGGCTCACGCCTGTAATCCCAGCACTTTGGGAGGCCGAGGCGGGTGGATCACGAGGTCAAGAGATCAAGACCATCCTGGTCAGCAAGGTGAAACCTCGTCTCTACTAAAAATACAAAAAGTTAGCTGGGCATGGTGGCGTGTGCCTATAATCCCAGCTACTCAGGAGGCTGAGGCAGGAGAATTGCCTGAGCCCAGGAGGCGGAGGTTGCGGTGAGCCGAGATCGCGCCATTGCACTCCAGACTGGGTAACAAGAGCAAAACTCCGTCTCAAAAAAAGAAAAAAAAAAAAAAAAAAAAAAAAAAAAAAAAAAAAAAATTCACCCTTTTTGAAGAGAGTGATTAGAATCATTAGTAAGATAAAAGAACAGCAACAACAATAAAAGTATTGATACCTTCCCTGGCAAGTGTTGCCACAGAGGAAAAGCAACTCACAGGTACCTTTGTGCCCATTCAGATATGATTACTGCTTTTTTTTTTTTTTTTTTTTTGAGATGGAGTCTCACTCTATCACCCAGGCTGGAGTACAGTGTCATGATCTCGGCTCACTACAACCTCTGCTGCCCGGGTTCAAGCCATTCTCCTGCCTCAGCCTCCCAAGTAGCTGGGATTACAGGCATCTGCCACCACGCCCTGCTAATTTTTGTATTTTTAGTAGAGATGGGGTTTCACCATCTTGGCCAGGCTGGTCTCGAACTCCTGACCTCAGGATCCACCCGCCTTGGCCTCCCAAAGTGCTGGATTACAAATGTGATTTGCACCTGGCCATGATTACTGCTCTTTGCTTTTAACTGGATTTGGTAGAAAAGAAAACGAATATAAACACATGTTTTTTCGAGTGTCCGATAAAGAATAAAAAGGAAAAATGGTATGTTTTATTATGGGAAGTTATCGACTTATATTGGCCAAAATCTTCTGAAGATCACCAAGTAACAGAATAGTAAACCAGTCAAGTTATAGCTTAGTGAGGAATCTGAGCTTTTCTTTCCCAGTTGAATGGAGACTGGTAAGGAGCAGCGATAACTATTTTCTTCCATTGTTTCCCTCTTCTTTCGATCTCAGCACATTACACTGCATATTCAGTTAGATTATATCATCCTGAACTTTACCTCCTCTTTCTTCTTTCTACAGCATTATGTTAGCACATTTGATAGTGAGCATATTTCAATATGTTCCTGATTCATGATTATATTATTTGAATTTAATGTTTTGTTGATGTCAACTTTGAGATTATCATAGTTTCAGTAAACATATTTCATGCTGCTGTGTGTGTTGGTCACTGGCTCAGGTTACAGCAATAAGGATTCTAGAAAAATAGCAAAGTATATTAGTTTTATGTTTGCATAAATCACTGTACATTCAATTTTATTTTATAGTCTGTTTATTTCATCATTCCCTCCCATTATGTTAATAGTTTAAATTTTAATATATGACTGTAACATACAATACACAAATGGTTTTGTTTGGCTATTTCAATAACAAGAAAACAAATTAAATAAAATGAAAGGGAAGTTTTGCCATCTGCTACTTTGACTAACTCGTATTAAACCATAATCGAATTGTTGTACAACTATGTTATTCTCAGCCTTTATGTTGTTTATCTTTTTGTGAAAAAGTCTTTTAAAAATAGTTCTACTTCAGAGAGCTTTGGAGTCCTCAATTCCAGTGGCTTCAGTATGCTGCAGTAACTGTCTAACCTCATCAATTACAATGGATTCAATACACTTTAGTAAATCCCTCCCATCACCCTACATTGAACCTCGTCTTCAACTCTAACATTAACCCCCAAATACCACTCTCTGACAAATTCTTACTTGCTGGTCCTTGACTCATCCATTGATCCTTCCTGGCCTCAAGTACCTCTCTGCCTATATGCACCACTTGTCATATCATTTCTCTCTAACAGCTTTAATTCTCTAGAGCTTCTGTTTGATTTCACAGGAACTAATACACACTTTGTGAATTTTTTAATCCATCTTTGTCATTCTTTCTTATGTCTTCACTTACTGTTCACTGCAAGCTCCCAATGTAACCCTAATCTCCTCTTTCTCAGCAGATGATCTTGCCTTAGATACCACTGAATACTTAGTGAAGTCTCAACCATCTTCTTTTCTTCATCCATGCTCAGAGGAAGAGGTATGCCTCCCCCATTTCCTATTGATTCGCTACCATCATCTCAGGCTTGCCACAACCTCTCCTTCTCTCTCCTTCAAGAGCTTCCCCAACTATTTTTCTCCACCTCTCTTGTGTGGTCAACTTCTTCCCCTTAGTGAGTTCGTTTTTCACATTATAAACATGCTCAACTTTGTTCACCTTAAAACCATGCAACAAAAGACACCTTCTGATCCCAAAATACCTGACCCATTTCTCTAACACAGGGCTTACATTTTACGTCTTATTTTCCCTACCTCACCCTCATGCTACCTCTCTTCACCTGGTTAAATCCAACTCTTCTTTTAGATATCCGGACCAGTATCAAACCTTGGGGAAATTATGCTGACCGCCCAAGCCTGATTCAACTTCCATTGTCAAACACTGGCAATGAACTGCATTCCCTCTCTTCGGAGAATTGTTCTAATTTTAATTATACATAAGTTAACATGATTCATTTATTAACTTTTCTTCCCATTACTCTTTAAGCTTTCAGAGACCAGGCACCACACTCTTTTAGAACAACATTTTACTCTCAGTGTATTACACAGATCCTAGAATATATTTGGTGTTTGACAAATATCTGTAAATGAATAGATATGTTTATTGATTATAACTCTTAAATCTTCCTCTGAAAGTATATTATAGTTCTTCCATTCTGCTCTGGTATGCAAGTGGGTGTCCCTTAAAATTCCTGTGTTGGAAATTAACCCCCAATGTGATAGTACAATATTTAGGAGGTGATTAAGAGGTATAATCTTTAGGAGGTGATTAGGTCATGAGAGCTTTGCCCTCATAAACAGAATTAGTGCTTTTATGAAAGAGGTTGGAGTGAGCTGCCTTGCTCTTTTGCCATGTGAGGACGTAGTAGTAAAGTGCCACTTACAAAACTGAAAAAGAGCTCTCCCCAGACACCAAATCTGCCAGTAACTTGATCATGGACTTCCCAGCCTCCAGAACTGTGAGCAATAAATTCTGTTGTTTAAAAAGCACCTTGTCTAAGGTATTTTGTTACAGCAGCAGGAATGGAGTAAGACATGTTCAGAAAAACAAATATGAGTCTTTCCGAAAAATAAAACACCTAATTTCTTCTTCATATTAGTGATGCTAAAAGGCAAACAGCGCGTGTAGAGAGAAGAAAAAAGGCATTAGCTTAAGGTTGGGAAGCCAACTCAGTCTGTCTGCCACTGTTTAGCTTCTTACACATTGTGAGAAACAGACCTGAATTTCTTGAAGGTTCCTCTGAAACCATCTAACTTTCAGAATATTGCCCATTAATGCAATTGATGGGCTATTTCAGAAGAAAACTTTGAAAACTGTTTTATGTCTCAAAAAATATTTTGAAATTACTTGCATCTATTGAGCACCTTCTTCACAAACACTATTTTGGCCTCTGGACTTGCTTTTAACTACGTACTAGCTCATACATGCATAGTGACCAACATACCTGGACATGACTACTTTAAGAAGCCACAGAAAAGGCTTTCTTTACCACGAGGAGCACAGCCGGCCCAACTCTAATTATACATGGAAACTAGAGCTTTCCAGTTACACATGGAAACTGGAAACTTTTTTTCTCTGGTGAAAAGACAAGGAATATGTTGTTTTAAAAAAATGATGATGTAACATCCATTTCCAATGGGGAATTTTGACACTCTATTAATAATCGATTTTTCATGGATTTTCCATTAGTCTTTTTCCTAGAAGATGCAGTTATGGCTTTTTCCACAGTGGTTTAAAAATGTGTGTTTTCTAATAATCTTTTATTCCTATAACGTATCTTTCATCAAACTGTCTGCTTTGGCTTTGTTTGAAATAAAGAATGAAAAAAATAAATAACTTGTTTTTGTTTAATAGAATTTATCAAGATAAATTCCTGAGGTAGGTTTCATCTGGTATTCCTATTTCTAGAGACTTCACCATGTGGAAAGATGCTCTCAACTGATCATTATGTAAACCTGAAGGAAAACATTTGGCTGAACATATGTAGCTGGACTTTCAACAAAGTGTTCAATTATGTTTTAAAAAGGAATGCTACTAAGTGAAAGAGACAGAGTCCTTTTTAAAGTCCTAGTAAATAATTGTATAAGTTCTCACACTCAGAGGACCAATATTTACTAAGTTTCCTAATGGCATTTAGCAACAAGGCTTACTATTAAAAAAGGAGATGTACCTCATCAAAATATTCAGGTTATAAATATGTAGGAAATTAAGGAGATGGTGAGTGGTTAATAAAATAAGAAGATGCATAGCTGAGGAAAGTAGCAAATGAAGCAGGAGCTGTTAGTGTTTCTCATAGTCACCGTATAAGCCAAAGAATGTGGTTTATAATTATGATGTATGCATTGATTTGTCTAGAAAAACACACTGTGATAAGGCCTACATCAAAATAAAATTGGAAAAACCTTTTCTAGTGGTAGCTGGCAGCTATACCTCACTAACCTACTAACAAAGGTACTAACTTCAACTTGCCTTGGGATTCAGCCTATGTCAAAAAAGGTGACTTCTTTTGAAGATTATAGTCAGGCAGCATTCACCAGTTCAGCTGGCTTTTTTTTTTTTTTTTTTTTTTTTTTGAGACAGGGTGTTGCCCTATTACCCAGGCTGGAGTGCAGTGGCATGATCTCAGCTCACTGCAACCTCCACCTCCTGGGATCAAGCAATCCTCCCACCTCGGTCTCCCAAATAGCTGGGACTATAGGCAAATGCCATCATGCCCGACCAATTTTTGTATTTTTTTGTAGAGACAGGGTTTCATCATGTTGCCCAGGCTGGTCTCACACTCCTGGGCTCAAGCAATCCACATGCCTCAGCCTCCCAACGTGCTGGGATTACAGGCATGAGCCACCATGCCTAGCCTAACCCGATGCATAATTACAAGTATCAAGTCTGGTGGCTTCTCAAAAAATTAAGCATGGAATTATCTTATGATTCAGTAATTCCACTTCTAGATATATACCCAAAAGAATTGAAAGCAGGAACTCAAACAGATATTTGTACACTCATGTTCATACCAGCATAATTCACAACAGCCAAAACGTGGAAACAATCCAAATGCTCATCAGCAAAGGGATAAATAAAATGTGGTATAAATATACAATGGAATATTATTCAGCCTTCAAAAGGAATAAAATTCTTTTCTTTAATTCTCCCTGTTGCTTAGCTTGTTTGTTCTTTTAATTCTGAGAACTTTTTTACTGAAATTCGTTTTTTTAAAATTTTTTTATTATTATTATACTTTAAGTTGTGGGGTACATGTGCAGAACATACAGGTTACATAGGTATACATGTGCCATGGTGGTTTGCTACCTCCATCACCCCATCATTTACATTAGGTATTTCTCCCAATGTTAGCCCTCCCCTATCCCCCCACCCTCTGCTATCCCTCTCCTAGCCTCTCACACCACCACCAAGCCGCGGCATATGATATTCCCTTCCCTGTGTCCATGTGTTCTCATTGTTCAACACCCATTTATGAGTGAGAACATGCGGTGTTTGGTTTTCTGTTCTTGTGTCAGTTTGCTGAGAATAATGGTTTCCAGATTGATCCATGTCCCTACAGAGGACATAAACTCATCCCAAAAGAAACGAAATTCTAACACATACCACAACATGGATGAACTTTAAAGACATTACAGTAGGTGAAATAAGCCAGCTGTGAAAGGACATATGTCATATAATTTCACCTACATGAAGTACCTGGAGTAGTCAAGTTCATAGACACAGAAAGTAAAATGGTGGTTACTAGGACTAGGGGCTGGGAGAGAAGGAAATGGGAGTAATGATTTAGTGGATCTATCTTCAGTTTAGGAAGATAAAAAAGTTCCGGAGATGGGTAAGGGTGTACTCACTGCCATTAAGTGAATGTACTCACTGCCACTAAACTGTACACTTAAAATGGTTAAAATGTTTTTACCACTAAGTTTAGGCCCCCCAGAATGTTTGAAATTATAAATTTTATGCTATATGCATTTTATAATAATTTTTTAAACTCTTAGAAACATTTGTTAACCATATAAAATTTAGAAAATTCAGATAAGCAAACAATATCATTATTTTAGAAACAATATAGCTGCTATTAACACTGTGGGGAAAACCCTAATATCAATCATTATGAACGTGGCATGACTTCACATTCCTCAAGAAAAAAAATAGGAGGCGAAACAGTTTACAATGCCAAGTTGGAAGAAATCTTAAAAATCTTATCTTTTACATATAAGGGAGGGAAACTGCTCCAGAGGGCTTAAGGAACTTCCTCCAACTTCACAAAACTCAAAATATATCTTGACTCTTAGCTAGTGCTCATTAATGCAAAATATCTATTTTGTAAATATTTTATCCTACCTAGGAAAAACTTGAGTCCTAAACAAGTTAAAGCTATCCATGGTATACAATGTGTTTTACATTTAAAGCCTTGCTGAATAAATACAAATAGTACAAGGCTATAGCACTTTAATAATGGACAGATAGAAGGGAGGTGGAGAGGAGGGTTTAGAAGATAAGAGAGCTTCTATTAAGTATACTAGCCCCAGAGATTATGTACATTTCAGTCAAACATTATTACAACTTTGTGCTTTCGTTTCTGTTTTTACCATAATATAGACTATTCAATCTCAGATGACTTCTTGAAATTATGAAAGGATGTACATTTGGGTCAAACATGATTGTTACTACTTTGTTTTTTCATTTCTGTTTTTCCCATAATATGGATTACTCAATCTCATATGGCTTCTTGAAGGTATGAAAGCTAATCTCTGCTGTGGAAAGGGAAATTGATTAACCACATGCACATTGAGAGCGTGTCTTGTGGCTCTTACTCAATACTTCATGTGGGCTCACTGCAGGAAAAGGGAAATAACTAATCTGATCTAGAATATAACCCATGGAAGTTCAACTTGACTTGAATTTTAAATATATATATGTGCACCATTCAAAGTTGGCATTTATTAACAGGATGTTTATATTATTCACATGAAAAAAGAGTTTATGAGGCTTTTAGGTATACCCACCTGCACTGCTTCCCTCACAAATTCATCCCAACCTCTTTCTTGTCTGTATGGATATTCCTCATTTACATTTCATATACCAAAGAAAGCCTAAGTCATTTGTTACTTTAAAAAAAAAACAAAACTATGATGATATTTCTTGGCAAGGCCCCAACATTATTAATTTATGAGAGAAGCCGGTAATAACTTATTCAAGAAGGGCACATGTTTTCTTCTCTGTGATCCTTGACCTCATTTGTGGCTGTGTTTCCTCCTTCCCTGAATGCTTATTATCCCCATAATCCTAGAGGAAAAATGAGTCATCTGCTCAAACGTGAATGTTGCAGAGTATTTATTATTTGAGACCTGACTGACCCGTGTTTATGGCTTTTCCTGTTTTATTTCTGTTTTATTCAGAGTTTCCTGAGCCTGATCTTTTTCACCTCTCCCCACTTGTTCATGCTTTTACCACCAAGGAAATGTTCTCCCTCAAACACCACTTTCCTGATGAGTGCCTATTTGTCCTTAAAGTCCAAGTTAATAAGAAGCCTCCTCACAGAAGCTCTTCAGGGTCTTTCTTTCCATCTCTCATTGGGTTAATCACATGCATATCTGTGTTCCCAGGGTGTCTTAACACGGACATCTATGGTTGCACTTTCTCCACCATGTGGCAATGTCCTTCCACTCAGAGAGGAGAGAAGTGTGCACTCCCCTACCAGACGGTTGCCCTTCTCCCATGGAGACAATTTTTTTGTCTCTGTATTATCCGCATGTAAGACAATGCCAAGAACTAATAGATCCTCAATTAATGTTTGTTCACTGTTGATTATTTGAATTCTAACAGGTAGTCTATTATATTACTAGAGGAGTTGAGATTTAAATCTAGGCCTGTTGTATCCAAAGCCCATGATATTTCCCCTCCAACATTTAATCTATGTTTCTGTTCACTAAGCCTCATTTGTTTCTTCCTCCTGACCACACAACTAGAGTTCATCTTCCAGTCAGATACAAACAAAAGTAAAATATGCCACTTTAAGGCCTGGTTCCTAAAAATAACTCCGGCCAATCTCGTACCATTTATTTCCCCCTTTGTTTGCTAGCTAGGTTCAGAAGAGCCAATAGAGGAATCCAAGACCCTAGTAAATGGCAAAACTATCCGATAGAAGAAGTCTAAGCTCCTGAGTCACCACGTGGAGGAAGCTAGGAATATCCTAGTAGAAATATTGTGTAAGCAAAAAATAATACTGTATGTTAGTTATTAAGCTGCTAAAAATTTTGAAGCTTTTTATTCAGCAGTTAGCCTACCCCGATTAATACACCACCAGAATTACAATTTTTATAAACTTTTTCTGATTTTTAAAAGCTATACGTACATTCTAGAAAATTTTAAAATAGAAAATGATGAAGAATAATAATAATACTCAGAGATAAACATTGTTTTATATTTTTGTTATACGTACATTTTGTCAGTCTTAAGGGGCAGGGGAGGAGTTAGATATAGTAGAGAGAACAAAGAGATGTTATTTAAAAGGTAGAAATCTCAGTTTTCTCAGAGAAGAGTGGTATCTTTTGTTCTTTAATAAATTATTTCACTGTGATGTGAAGTGATGGTCCCCAGGACACAATACGGTAAGCAGAAGAATGACAAAATTAAATTGTTCTGCCTAACAAGTAAAAGAATTTTGAGATTTTCTGCGCAATGAAAGAGCCAAAGAGGGAAGTGAAGGCACCAGGAACAAGAGAAATGAAAGAAAACTGGGGAGAAAAAAAAATAAGGTCCCATCAAGGTAAGAGGAAGGCTTCAACCTGGGACAGCAATACCAGGAAGAAGTCCTCAGTGTTGGGAATTCCCAAGAGGCATTCAAGAACAAGAATGTCTAGCATCCAGTCTTATGTTGTTTGCCATGTGTCCTGCTATCTCATAATGCAAATCCTTTGCTGAGAATTCATTAAGCCCTGAATGTTTAATGAATTTTCATCTATGTGAATGCTGATGTGAGTTGTGTTTTAAGAAAATTAAGGAAAAGGGCAAGAAGTGAGACATAATAGAAATTAGAATCTCAGCAGGACATCAGAGGAAGAGATGACAATGGAAAACATAAACCCACCCCTCCTAAATAATATCATGTACATTTGCCCCGACTTTTCATGTCTCTTTTATAATACACTTTTAATAGCTGCCTGCTATTCCAGTATATGACCACTCCATTACTGACTTAACCCTCCATATTTGATGCACTTAGATTTATTTCAGATTTTCACTGTTAAACAGTTCCTCAGCAAACATCCTCATACATAAAATTTGGGTCCAGTTCCATTATTTATTGGCTTAGTCAAGGTTCCCTTTGTTTAAAGAACAAAAAGTCACTCAAATAAGTAGAAAAGAGCTTAAGTTAAAAAGTACAACTTAATATAAGGATCCAGGGTTATTGCACAAAACCCACAACCTTGGGTAATTGGCCTCATGAGGAACTGGAAACGCCAGATATAAAATCACCAGAAATTGCCATCTCTGTCACTTCCCTCAGAATTTACCCATTTTCACTTTCTGCCTGTATCTCTGTGTATGAGAGATGCAATTTGTAATTCATATTTATATTAAATAAATGATACACAGATACACACTAGATTCTGATAGCCAGCTCCAAATCCTTCTAACTAAGAATCTGCTAGATGTCACATAACTAACGCAACTAGGCTATTTTCCTTGTGTGCTGTGTCTTATGCTTGTATCTCCTTTTCTTACACGCATTCTTATTCTAGGTGTTAGTCTGTGAGGAGGGGAACTGCTTCTTACTTCAAAGATGCACTCAGTCATTCCCTACTTACCAACACCGGAAATGATATTTGCTTCTTCCACCCCGTCCTTCTAACCTGAGTGCTTTGTCCATGTGGCCTGATCCTTACATTTCACAAAAGAGCTTTCTTTAGTATCAGGGGGTGGGGCAGTGGCAGGGGTCTACATCTTCTCCAAAATCCAATTTGCCTTTGATGCCTGCATTGGGATCTGGAGTCTGGCAGGCTCTTGACTTCATCTCTGTTCCTTACCATGATTTTTCAAGTCTATTTGTGGTTTGTGGAAATATCTGCCTTGTTTTGAGTTGGCCAGGTACGTCCACATATCTTCTTATAAAACTTGTCTCGCACTGCTGTTTATTTAGACAGGATGTGTCATATCCTGAATTCACCATGTTGTCCATTGCTAACTCTTGCCCTCCTTGTATCCAGTGGCTTTCTCTCCTCCTCAAGCTCACTGACTTGAGAGTCTTTCCCTAGGGTCCAGAAAAGGGAGGCATAGGCTGGGTAGACACCACAAAAAATGTCTCTACACAGCCTTAAGATAAATCCTGGAAGTGGAATTTTTGTCTCAAGGATATGAACATGTTAAAGTTTTTAGTATATATTATAAATTTCCCTCTTGCATGGTTAAACCAAGTTATGCTTCTACTGGCGTAAGACAGTAGCCAACACTAGGTCCTCTTAGGAGCTGTGATTAGTAATTGGCATTTATTTAACATCACCTCTTATGAGGTCAGAGTCCTGCATTACCTTCCTCTTTCATTATGGTCATCCTTCAGGGAAAGCAATGCTGAGATAATAGCTTGGACCTTCCCAAATGTTGATCCCAGAACTCTCTTCCTTATACTCTGCACCTTTAAACTGCCTTCATGTTCTTGCACAAATGCAGGTGGGCATATAGGGTGCCCAGTCATTATTACCTAGAACCTGCAATCTAAGTAGTAGTAGTTTAGTCTAAATTTCACCAGAAAATCTGATGCTAGTTTCAGGTTGCAGAGCTCTCTAAAAACATATAGGCATGTGTGCTAATCCATTTTGTGTTGCTATAAAATAATACCTGACGCTGGGTAATTTATAAGGATAAGGAGTTTATTTTTGGCTCATGGTGCTACAGGCTGTACAAGAAACATGATGCCAGCACCTGCTTTTGGTGAGTCCTCAGGAAGCTTCCAGTCATGGTAGAAGGAAAGGGGGAGCCAGCATATCGTATAGAAAGAGAGAAAGCAAGAGTGGAGGGAGGTGCCACAGTTTTTAAACAACCAGGTCTCATGTGAACTAACAGAATGAGAACTCATTACCTTGAGGGCACCATCAAGTCATTCATGAGGGACCCCCATAACCAAAACATCTCCCCCTAGGCCCACCTCCAATACTCAAAGGTCACGTTTCAACATGAGATTTGGAAAGGACAAAACATCCAAACCATATCAGCATGTGTTTATAAATGTTTATTACTTATAATGTCTGAAATAAGCATTAGGGGCTTAAAAGGAATGTTCTGAGAATACCCAATGCCAAATGCAGGTGATGTAGCTTTCTAAGGACAATGTTTATAACCACTCAAAGCAATTATGCTGGAATTTTGGAGGTTTGTATTTGAGATACAAGACACCTGGCCAGCTCCCACTGACATGTTCCCTAACCTGGCTGAGCCTTGTCCTGGACAGGCGGAGCCAACAATCCACATCTTTATCTATAAGAAATTAGGAAACAATACCCACTGAGCATATCCATACTGATATCTCCTTGGTTTTATATACAAAGAATGCATTGTGTACACAAAGAATACGTTGTAAGAATGTATTCTTTGTACTTTTCTCAATAGATTATAGTTGTATATAAATTGATGTCAAATGGCCCACTTCTGCCAAGCTTTTATCAGTCTACTATTTTGCATGCATTGTCTCATCAGATCCTCATAACAACACCTTAGCAACTATTTTTATTCTTCCCATTTCACAAATGAGAAAATTGAGGGTAATTACCTGACAAATAACCAGTGTAAATTGTACAGTGGAAGTTTGTGTCTTCTGCCCATAGGCTCAATTTTCTCCAATCATTGTATTAGCATGTGGATTTTGTTTAAAAGCAAGTTCTTCTTGTCAGTCTGTGGAATGCAGGTGGTGTGAACTCCACATTACTTTTGGGGGTGTCCATGTAAGTGAGAACAGACCAATCCATCTTCTGATCACAGAGAATGGTTCAGGGAAGGGCTGTCTTAGAAGGGAGTAACTTCTAAACTTGATATTTCCTTTACATTTTAAGGACATTCAAACATTATAACCACATCTCTTTTCTCACTTAGCCCAAGAAGCAGTATAAAGATGTATCTAGTTCTTACAGTTGAGAAGAAAATACTGGGCATATTCCTATGCCCAATACATATGCAACTCTTTTCTCAAGAGTTAGGTCTGTGGGAACACAGAGTCCTGCTTTGCTTGGCCAGGGGTAGGCTAAGTAAGCCCTTAGAGGGGAAGGATTGGCTGCAGGAAAGACTGGAGCAAGTCTAACATTGTCATGACTGGTGGCTAATCTACAACATTCTCAGGTTATTATTAAACTCACTTAAGCTCTAAGATTATCCTCTACATTATCTTTCACCAGCAACAAGTATGATGTTTTATATCTCAGCCTTATTGAGCCAGACAAATACATGGCCCAATCAGAGCTGATTCTCAAGTTTTTGCAGGAAGAATAGGGCAGAGGGGAGGAAGGCATGTGCTTTCTACTGGACTTGAATGGGAAAGGATGGAGCCTGACCATTTAGGGGTTGCCAGAGGAAGGCAGGGCCAAGTCAAAGAGAAGAGGTAGGTCCTGCTGACATTGAATGAGTTCTTGAAACCAGTTTTTCCTGAAGGTAACTCTATAATTTAGACTTCCAAATTGATTATCTAATACATTCCAATTTTTGCTTAAGTTGGTTTGAGTTGGATTTTTGGTCACTTCCAATAAAAAGAGTTAATACACAGAAATTCTCAAAAGGATGTTAGGTAAAAAGGAATTAAGGTTAATGTTATTGGAGCTTGGTGAAGTAAGCTCAGTCTTGGGATGAACTTCATGAAGAAGCTCTTACTTTGGATCAGTTAAGGGCACAATCATTTGAGAATTTGCTTGATGGGTACAATGTACATTATTCCAACGGTAGACTAAAAGCTGAGACTTCACTGCTATGCAATATATCCATGTAACAAAACTGTACTTGTACCCCTTATATTTATACAAATAAAAGTTTTTTGAAAGACACACTCATTGATTACTACTGTAAACTAAGATATCAAAATGAATAAAATAAAATCTCTATTTGCTAGTTATTTTCTGTTATTTAGTAGGGGAGGATGAACCTGTAAAAAGATGGTTTCCACGCTAGATGGTAGGTTCAGCAGCATAGTATGTTATAAGGGCACATAGTAAGAGCATATTGCCCATGCATAGGTGCTGGAGGGAGGATTTGTCAGAAGATGACACCTGACCTGCTTATTGAAATGTGAATAGGGGTTAGCTATGAGGAGATGGCAGGATGGGGGCTTTACAGACAAAAGGAAATTAAGCTGCTCAGGCTGAGAAGTATAAAATAATATGATGTTGGGAGACAGAAGGGTGCTGACTTTGGATTGCTGGTCCTTGAAGGATGAGGAGGAAGCTGTGAGCATATGGTCATGTATCTACAGCATCTGATTCACAAAAGGGAGGGGTTGAAAACACACTAGAAAGTACATGGTCATGAAACTTTAGAGAATCCTAAATGCCAAAGTAGGCAATGAAATTTGACCTTATAATAAGTGATGGGATAAAACTGAAGCAGTGCTTTCAGCAGAGAATTCTATGATAAAAGCAAAGTTTTAGAAAATGTAATCTGGCAACAGTCTAGAGTGTGAATTGGATGGTAAAATACCAGTGAGAAGACTAGTCCAGCTGAGAGGTAATGCATACCACTGTGAGGAAGCAAGGACTTGACCTGATGTAGTGGAAATGAAATGAGGATGGATAAAAGAAGGAAAGTTAACTATTAGTATTTACTCCAATTTTATAATGTTTGGCTTAAAAGCAGGCATCACAAAAACAAATTTTCTCCTCTGTTTATATGGTGGTGCATAGACAAATGTGTTTTTCTCTATAGAGTTCACCTAGAGCAGGGAACATGCTGGTTCCTCATGTTTCTCTTGGTGAACAGTAGGTATTTAATCAGTATTAGAGACTTTAATTGAATTTTGAAATCAGTTTTTGCTAGTTTCATTGTTTTTTATCTTTTTCGAACATGTGTCTATGTTTACCTGACAAAGTTATATTGTTTGCATTGTTACAAGAATCAATTTAAAAATGAGTTCAATATAGCACTGGTCCAGGAAAGAGACTACGCAGTTATTACATTATTGTTTACCAAAGAACAATAGGAATATATATAGTCCCTTTTACCTGTATGAGTCTCCCAAGGAGAAAAATGAGAATATTATTTTGAAAAACACCTGGATGCTGGGATAACTGGATAGCTATATGCAGAACAATGAAACTGTATACCTTTCATCATACACAAAAACTAACAGAAAATGGATTAAAGATTTCAGTGCAGGACCTCAAACTGTAAGAATCTTAGAAGAATACCTAGCAAACACTATTCTGAACATTGGCCTTGGGAAAGAATTTTTGGCTAAGTCCTCAAAAGCAATTGCAACAAAAACGAAAATTGACAAGTGGAGCCTAATTAAACTAAAGAGCTTCTGCACAGTGTAAATAAATAAAATCAAATAAAAGCTATCAACAGAGTAAATAGACAACATACAGAATGGAACAAAATATTCACAATCTATGCATCTGACAAAGGTCTGATATCCAGAATCTATAAGAATCTTAAACACTTTAAAAAGCAAAAAAACAAACAATCTCATTGAAGAGTGGACAAAGGACATGAACAGATACTTCTCACCAGAAGACATAATGGCTGCCAACAAACATATGAGAAAATGCTCAACACCACTAATCATCAGAGAAATGTGAATCAAAACCATACCATCTCACACCAGTCAAAATGTTTATTATTAAGAAGTCAAAAACAACAACAACAACAACAACAACAACCAGCAGATGCTAGTGAGGCTGTGGAGTAAAGGGAATGCTTATTCACTATTGATGGAAATGTTCAGCCACTGTGGAAAACAGGTTAAAGATTTTTCAAAGAACTAAGAGTTGGAACAACCATTCAACCCAGAAATCCCATTACTAGTTATATATCCAAAAGAAAATAAATCATTCTACCAAAAAGACACTATGAACTCATATGTCGTTGCAGATTCACGATAGCAAAGACATGAAATTAAATTAGATGTCTGTCAGTGGTTGATTAGATAAGAAAAATGTGGTAAATATATACCATGGAATACTACGTAGCCATAAAAAAGAATGAAATCATGTCCTTTGCAGCAATATGGATGCAACTGGAGGCCATTATCCTAAGCAAATTAATGCAGGAACAGAAACCAAATACTGCAGGTTTTAATTTACAAGTGAGGGCTGAACACTGGGTATACATGGACATAAAGTTGGGAACAATAGACACTGGAGGCTACTAGAGGTGCGGAGGAAGAGAGGGGGCAAGGGTTTAAAAATTAAACTATAGGGTACTATGCTCACTTCTTGAATGACATGTTAATCTTACCCCAAACCTTAGCATCACACATTATGATCATGTAACAAATTTACACCTGTACCCTCTGAATCTAAAATAAAATTTGAAAATATTTTTTTAAAAAACTTAGAGACTTCAAGTTAAAAAAACAGGAGAAACTAGATATGGGTCCTAACCTCAAAAAGTACATAAAAGGGAAATGAAGATGACAATATAACAATATAGATCATCCTCTTAAATTTAGGATTATAATATATTCTAAGGCCAGGGAATGTTGAGATTTTAGAAGAACCATGGTTTATCACATAAATAGGATGCTGCTCTCAAGTATATTTTCTTTTACCTAGCATCTTTTTTAATTGGGAGGTCTGTTTAAAAGGAAAACCAATGGTTTATTTATTTTTTTTTTAAGTAGGCCGTGGTATCGCTAACACTAACTTCAACATCGATAACTGAAGCCAACCCTTGGCCTTGCTGCCGATAAAAATGTGAGTGCTCTGACCTCCTGGCATATGTCCTGTTGATTAATGCAGTTCATGGAAGAATTGTCACTTCAGCTGATGTGTTGAGTTTTATAGCTGATAGAACCACAGTTGCCAAATTTTAATGAACAGAAAACTTACCTGCACTATTTGTTTTACCAATTATAGACTTCATCCCCAGAGAGTCTAATTCAATAGATCTGCGGTGAAAATCTTTCATTGATCACATACCCGAAATGATTCTGAAGCAGGAGATCCATGGACCATGTTTTGATGATCACTTACTATTTAGGATTCAGAATGTGAATCTATGTGATATGAGTTCCCATTGGGGTGTAGTGGCACAGATAAAAGAAATATTAGACAACAGATGCTGGAGAGGATGTGGAGAAATAGGAACACTTTTACACTGTTGGTGGGAGTGTAAATTAATTCAACCATTGTGGAAGACAGTGTGGCGATGCCTCAATGACCTAAAAATAGAAATCCCATTTGACCCAGCAATCCCATTACTGGGTATATATCCAAAGGATTATAAATCATTCTACTGTAAGGAGACATGCACACGAATGTTCATTGCAGCACTGCTTACAATAGCAAAGACCTGGAACCAACCCAAATGCCCAATGATGATAGACTGGATAGGGAAAATGTGGTACATAAACACCATGGAATATTATGCAGCCATCAAAAACGATGAGTTCATGTCCTTTGTAGGGACATGGATGAACCTGGAAACCATCATTCTCAGCAAACTGACACAAGAGCAGAAAATCAAACACCGCATGTTCTCACTCATAGGCGGGTGTTGAACAACGAGAACACATGGACAGAGGGAGGGGAGCACTACACGCTGGGATCCGTTGGGGGAAAATGGGGGAGGGATGGGGGGTGGGGAGGTGGGAAGAGATAGCATGAGGAGAAATGACAGATACAGATGAGGGGAAGGAAGGCAGCAAACCACAATGCCATGTGTGTACCTATGCAACAATCTTGCATGTTCTTCACATGTACCCCAAAACCTAAAATGCAATAAAATATATATATATATATATATATATATATATATATATATATATATATAAATTTGCCTAATGAAAAGGGAAGGCAAAAGAAGAGTACAAGTAATCCCTAAAAAGAAGATGATATTTGACCTGTGATTTAAAAAATGAGAAGAAGGCTGGGCACAGTGGCTCATGCCTATAATCTCAGCACTTTGGGAGGCCAAAGCAGGCAGATCATCTGAGGTTAGGAGTTCAAGACCAGCCTGGCCAACATAGTGAAACCCCGTCTCTACCAGAAATACAATTAGCCAGGCATGTTGGAGGGCACCTGTAGTTCCAGCTACTCTGGGGAATGAAGCATGAGAATTGCTTGAATCTGGGAGGTGAAGGTTGCAGTGAGCCAAGATCATGCTACCACACTCCAGCCTGGGTGATGAGAGTGAAACTCCACCTCAAAAAAAATAAAAGATGAGAAGAAATTTTCCAACTAGGAAGGAACAAAAAGAAAAAGAAAAAGGAGTAAGGAAAGTGCCTGCAGAAGAATGGCAGGTCAGACGGCAAAATATGAAACCGCAAGGATTGGGCCACCTTATACAGAGCTTTGTGTTCTGTGCTCAAAAGCGTAATTTATCTTGTGGGCTGGTGGTTCCCAAATGAAACAACTACACCAGAAATCTCCTGAGACATTTATTAAAATACCCAGGGTCTGCAGCAGGGCTACTGTATCAAATCCCATGAGGAGAGATCTGAGTATCTGGAGTTTTAAGGAGGGTTCTCAGGCACTCTGATAAGTAGCCAGTATAACTACTTATTAGAGTAGTTATACTTTATACTTGGAGTAGTTATACTGGCTACTTATCAGAGTGCCTGAGTGCTTGACTGAGCCCTCATCTAAGGGTTCTAAGCATCTAAGTCCTTCAGAAAAGGCAGCATCTGACAGCTGCTGTCAGGAATGATCCAGCAAGGGAAGGAAATCATAGTCAAGACGTTCCATAGCCAGAAATAGGTCAGTGCCAGAAAATTCCCATAGAGGAAGGTGTAGATGGCAAAGCTGTGAGTTAGGTAGATGAGCCGGACTATAAAAGCAGAGGGTATGGACATGAAAGGCAGTTTCTAGAAATAAAGGCAAAGAACAGCAGAGAGGTGTCCTACGTGAGATGAGGCAAAGATGGACTTCTGATCTCCATGAGGTGCTGCCAGAGACGGCTTAACAGTAGCCATCCTTAATCTAGCTGATGCCTTTCATCTGGAGTTGAAAAGGTACCCAGTTCAGTTAGCAGCTGAAAAGACAAAGCTGGGAAAACATCAGGAAAATATCAGAGTTGGAGTTTGAACATTATGGCTCAATGGAAATGACAGAAGTAGATGGCATTGCTAGAAAGGTAAAAACGAACTTTTAAGGGACAGAGTAGATTTTTTAAAAAGCATTGAATTGGCAAGAGGAGGAGGGAGTAGTGTGAACTGTTTTCATTTTGTAAATGCATGGGATGTAGGATTCAACTGTTTCCATTATCTAAGCATGCGGAACTGTTCTTTAAACTACCAGTAGATGGTGCTATACTTTTGGAAAATAATAAAGGTAAACAAAGCCAATAATGTTAAATTTAAAACCTTGGTTTAGGTTAACTTAAAAAAAAAAAAAAAAAAGCAATTTACAAATTTAAATTTAGAAAAGGAGAGAAGGCGACTTTGTTTCTTCTAAAGGGTTACAGCCTGCAGGGTGGCCATCTTGTAGGCTGGGCAGCATGCCTCCGAGACAGGCACTTAGGAAGACTGCTTGGAGTGGGAGCTTTATGTTTAACAGGTTGGCTAAACATACCGAGTCAACAGGTTACAGGAAGAGCTATGCATATTCATGAGAGTTGTCCTGCCACATATTGAATGTTACATGCATATTGAACAAACTTGCATGTAACATGACCCCATGTTCACTTTGGGGTGAAGACTTAACATTTAAATGTATTTGCAATTAGGCCCTATAAATCAAAAGGTCTTTCCAAGGCAGGAAGGCATCAGTGCTCAATCTCCATCAACCAGCCAGAACCAGTCCATGGTCCATGGTCTTCTGATCAGGAGAAAGTTATTGGAATCAGTCTCTTGTCCAATCAGAGATATAGCTATGGCTGGTGGAACAGGGAGTGAGGGGTCAGAATCTGGTAGAGGTGCGAATTGTTTCAATATTGCTTATCTCGAAGCCACTGCCCGTTTAACTGCCAGTGAAAAAGAAAAACCTAGTTCATTTTTTAAACGTAGGGGGTGCGTGAATTAATCCTTGCCTGGCATGGCCTTAGGTCCTGTTTGTATTATGGTGTAACATGGTATCTTATTGCCACAAAGAGTTTGTTCTGTCTATCTTATAATCTCTATTTTAACATTAATGCTGATCAGTTGTTCTGTTTAAACCAGAAAGAGAAAGGCTTTAATGAGGTGTGTCTGACCTCCCATTCCATCATGGCCAGGAACTCAGTTTGAAGATTTTCCTGGAGTTCTCTTGGCCACAGTGGGGGTTTGTTCAGTTGGTGGGGAAAGGAGGCAGGATTTTATTTTAAGCTTATATTAAAAATAAATAAATAAAACTTATAAGGAATGACCAAAGCCAAATTAAGATACCATATCAATACCTGAAGTTTTCCTTATTGTTCAAGATTCAGATTCTCAGAATTTTATACTCCACTTTCATTTTGTGACCAATAAATTGCATGACCTAGCAGAAAGGTAACAGGGGATGGTTCCCATAATCATCAAAACCACGAACAACATAAAAATTCTGAATATGACTATTGGTTTTTAAATGTTCATTTGCTATGAAGAAGCTAGCTACTGCCATGGTGTGTGTTGACTTTCATGAGTTCTAAGCACTTTTGCCTTCAGAGCCCCTTCTCTCGTTAAAAAGATACACACACACACACACACACACACACACACACATACACATATAGAATCAGGATCTTTAGAAACTGAGCCAAGCACACACACACACACACATACACACACACACACACATAGAATCAGATCTTTAGAAACTAAGCCAAGCACACACACACATACACACACACACACGCGCACACGCACACACACACGCAGAATCAGGATATTTAGAAACTGAGCCAAGTACACACACACACACACACACACACACACAATTATATTTTGTGACTGCTTTGGTACACACTCCAGGCTGGATTAATTCATAATATTATCATTATATTTTTTCCTTCTGAATTAGAAATAAAATTCATATATTTTTGTGGGCCCCTAAAGGTATCGTGGGCATATACACTTTGCCCAATAATTAAGTTCACACAATGGACATCTAACTACCATAAAAAATGAAACTGAAATAGAAAATTAAATAGAAAATAAAAATAAATAGAAAGTAAAACTAGAGGGAGACAATGACTTTGAGGGCAAAACTGGCAAAATTGAAATTCCTTAGAAATTTTATGTGCTATCTTAAAATTGTATCCAAATATTAGAGAAGATGTATTTTAAATTGCTTATCAGGGAAAAAGAAAACAACAAAATTTCTACCTTACTCATTAGTTAATAGATAAGGTAATATTACAGAGTCGACTTGTTTCTGAAAATTATTAGCCAAAACTTATTGCCGAAAGAAGGATTAAGTATGTCATGAGATATTGATCAAGTGCAGTTCCAACAGGAAGTAGAACCAATTTATGGAAAAGAATATTTTTATTTTGAGAGTTCTAGCTTTCTTTTTGTAAAGAGGGAAGAAAAGAAGCAGAAGAGAGCTGCTATTATTTTCCTTAGTTTCTAATTTGGAAAAAGGAAGTATATGACTGCAACATTTGAGAGTCTAAAATTTAAGTAAGGGCCTACATGGTACAATAATAGCAATTTTAAATATAATCCAAAATCAAGAGTTGGAGAGCTGGAGAGTAGGAGGGACTGGTAACAGGGATTCCTGGAGAAGCAAGGAGAGACATCCTAGGACATCCTGAGAGATATAAAGTGAGATGAAGCAGCTTTAGGTGTCTGCAGACCAGGAAACATGGCTAAGGATCAAAGGTCAGGAACAGGGGCTACCATCCTAGTAGGTGATGACTTTGAACACCACCCTTGCTGTGGAAATTGCTTAAATTAAACCTATATCCTGTGATTTTTGCCTGACCCAAGTACAGTATTGATGGGAAACGTTTTCGCTTTTAATTTGTCCTTAATGTTTCACATATTAAAATAGTACTTTATCAAAAACTTCATGTTGTCAAACAAAAAAGTCCTTTATTCAAATTGTAATGGCATAATTTGCTTTTTAAAAAACTCTGATTTTCTTTCAATGTTCATGCTTTATAAAGATAAGGGGGCGGGGAGGATGTTTGTTTATCAAGTTGATTTTCACCATAATGTCTATTTTTGCCGACGAGTTTGTGTCCCCTTTTTGCCCCATGAGAGATGGAGAAGGAAGAGGGTGGGTTGGGAATAAGACATTCAACGAGCACTTTGCACCAGGAAGACAAGCAATGTAGAATTTTTATGGACCTCAGTTCCACTGTGACATGAGTAAGTGTAAGGCAAGTCATATAGCATTTAACACTTGCCTTCCATTCTATCTATCAAGCTTACACTACATCCATCATGGAGAGTGAATTCCCTGATGGGCAGCCACTAAGAGAGGCAGTACAGAGTTTAGAATCCAATTGCCTGGGTTCAGATCTGGTCACTGCTACTTAATGGTTGTATAATCTTAGGCAGGTGACTTAGCTTCTCTAACCCTCAGTGTCATTATCCATAAAATGCAGATAATGATAATACCTACATTATAAATAATAATATGAGGATTAAATGAGATAATCCATAAATAAACTCATAGCATTTGGCATGGAATGCAAGGTCAAAGTTAGGTATTAGCTGTATTATTTGCTATTCCAAGAAACAGCATTTCAGGACATGTCTGTTAAGGATGGTCGAGGCTCTGTGTGTTACACAGAAGGAGCTGAGGTCAGCGGAGCAACCACAAGGCCTCTGCTGAAAGCAACCTGGAAGTTAAATTCGTGTTTTTGTCCAATGGCAGTGAACAAGAAATAAAAGTCAACAGCCATTTCCTCTGAAATCTGGCTTGTGATGTGACATCTGGGAATTGGCCCAACTTGTGGGTAGAAACAAACACATCTTCCTCTCTGCAACCTTATATACCTACCTTTATTCTAACCCTCATTTCTACTTAATCCCCATTTCCCAAAAGTTTATACGATAATTGCCTTGTGTAAATTAGCATTGTTCAGGTGCAATCCTAAATAACAATGATGATGTGCATTTCTATTTTTATTATAGGTTTTTGTGATAACGATGAAGACATGCTATGTCCTGAAATAATAGGTGACTCTGATTTTAAAATTTGACCCTTGTTTTCCTTTCACAGACCACTTCTTATTTCATAGTGAATTGCTATATTATTATTTACAAAACATTCTTAGTCACTTCTTTGTTTGATTCAAAATCTTGTGAAGAATAAATTTAAGGCTCCCATAATTTAAATCCCACATATATTCCACTGTACATAATTTGTTTCAAACAAAATGGAAAAATCCCCATCCCCAGAAGCTCATCACTCTTTCTAAGTGAGAATGGGTCATTTGGTCTGCGTCCTTAAAGCAGTTCAGAGATGAAGAATCAAGGAGTATAAGAAATGAAGCCTGTCCCACAATTAGGATCCAGCTCATACTCACTGGGACTACTTGAAGAATTTTCTGAAATCCCTTGCCTCAAGCGCCTGCTTCTATCTCTTCATTTCTGCTGCACACCACCTAAATTGAAGTTGCCTAGATACTCACTCTGTAAATTATTCATTCTCTCTCAGTATGAGTAGCTTGGCAATGCCAGCCAAAAAAAAAAAAAAAGAACAAAACATGTCTTCAGAAATACTATGAATGTTTTAGTACAATCAAACAAACGCTTTGATTTATTTATTGGTTCAAAAAAAGATTCATTAAGTAACCTCTATCTCTCAGGCATTGTGGTAGATATTGCTTATATAGTGATGAATAGGACAAATATAGTCCCACCTTTTTGAAGTTTACCATTTAGTTAAGAACTAAAACATGAGAAAAATAAACACACACACACACACACACACACACACACACACACACACACAATTACAGATTACAGTGATAAAAAAAGAAAAGAAAAAGAGGGACATCTGTGCTTATAACAAGGAAGCACCCAATTCATGCTGAGGGATCAGAGATAACTTCTCTAAAATAGGATATGTAATTTAAGGCCTAAAGGATGCACAGGAGTTAGCTAGGTGAAGATTTGTGGGGAAGTTATTCTAAGCAGAACATATGCAGTGTTCCTAGAACAACAAAGAGCCTGGCACATTCAGAAATTGAGAAAGTCCAATGTGGTGAAGCTTAGTGAGCATGGGAAGAATAATGTAAGATGGACTCAGCATCGTGTAACTTCCCTGGATTTTTGTTAAAAATCAAGAATATCTACCCAAAAAAAGCATATTGCTGTATATTATAATTTACAATGCAAATTTAAATTTTAAGTTTCAAGCAAAATTATACAAATAAGCATCTTCCTGGCATCTTCCACACTCTCCCACATACCACTCTCCTACACCCTGTCCCTGCTAACTAATGGGTACATCTTTTAAACAAATTTATCAAGTGGTCTAAACTTGGTAGAATGCTAACATGAAACCATTTTTTTCTCCTTTTAACCATGCTCTGTAAAATCTTTCTTTCCTATTTTTTAATATATTGAGCAGATTATGTAGGCTGGGGGCTACTTTCAGTTATAAATTTCTAGCCTAGTCTAATCCAATTTTTAAAACTTAAATCTCGATCCAATTTCATGTTGTTGTTCTTTATTCTCCAGGTACCAGCCAAATTTGGTTTCAGTGATTTGGGAAGGAGAAAGGCAAAATTTGCTCATTCACTCCTCCTCACTTGTTTCTTTAATGCATTGGTGAGAGAGAGACGGGGCCCAAGCTTTTCAGTTTGACTTAAGAGACTCTTCAGAGTCTAGCCCTTGCCAGGCAGAATTAGAATATCATAAAGAAGCAGAGCATGTTTTCCCCAGCCAGGCCTAAGCAGGAACATAGGAGAAACCTAAATCAGATAAGAATCCTACATTTTGATACTATTCTTGATTGGAATTTTCATTGACTAAAACAAGGCCTCCTTGTGATTAAAGAAACCAGAATACTATTATACCTGCCAAATATTTCATCCAGGAAAGGAAGAGTCAATCCAAAAGCAGGTTTACAAGAAAAGAACAGAAAATAATTTGCTCACTACACAGTCCAGCTTGTTTGATAAAATTGCTGCACAGTTATAATGTGTTTTGAAGCAGATATAAAAAAAAGAGCTATGAAGTCAACAGAGAGCTGAAATTACATAGAAAGTGAAAGCCATCTGTTGACTATATCAAGTCCGGTTAAAATCCCTAGTCTGCTCAGGGTTTAAATGAAATAAACATATTAGGTAGTACAATTATTTGGACCAGTCATGAGAACTTCACACACACATACAAATGTGTTTTACTTCTTCCTCTTTATTTCATACTTTTCTGTGAAAAACTTAATAGAATTATATCGCTTTTTAGTTTTTGCTTTTGTAATTCCTAAAAGCCTCAGATGATGCTGAAGAGTATGAGATTAACTTTAAAAGCAAAAGTTATTCTATGTTGTAGAAAGACACACATGATCAGTATATGAAGTGGTCATGTGTGTCCACTAAGCCCAACTAAGCTCTGCAAGCCTCATTTTTCCGATGTGCAATCTATTTTCTATTGCTTCTCAAAAGCAAGACAAGCAAAAGCTTGTCTTCTTCTAGAGGGTCCTTTACAATACATTTTATAATTTAAATCTCCTTTATTTTATTTTTTTAAATATGTATGTATGTTTTTTTTTGAGACAATGTCTCACCCTGTCACCCAGGCTGGAGTGCAGTGGTGCAATCACAGATCATTGAAGCCTCAATTTCCCAGGTTCAAGTGATCCTCCTATCTCAGCCTCCCAAGTAGCTGGGATCACAGGCATGCACCACCACACTTGGCTTTTTTTCCCCCCTTTATTTTTTGTAGAGACAGGGTCTTGCTATGTTGCCCAGGATGGTTTTGGACTCCTTGGCTCAAGGGATCCTCTCACTTCGGTCTCCCAAGTGCTGGGATTACAGGTATGAACTACTGCACCCAGCCTAAATCCCCTCTAAAGAGATATGTGTTCTTTTTTTAATGGTCAGAAATTATCTTATCAAGAGAGATACAAGACCTATATCCCCTCTTCAAAATTTGGGTGGGTTTGTGACTCGCCTTTTAACCAACAGAAGGCAGCTCAAGTGGCATTTCATGACTTCCAAGGATAGGTCGGAAAAGACAATGCAGCTTGCATCTGATATACTGAGATACTAACTTTTGGAGCCCTGGCTCCCTTGAGGTTGCCATACTTTAAGGAAGCCCAAGAAACAAAAAGAGGCCATATGTAAGTATTTCAATTGACACTTCTACTAATGTCTCAGCTGACAAATAACATTAACTGCCAGACAAGTGAGTGAAGATACCTCCAGATGATTCCAGCACCCAGCCCTTGAGTCACCCCAGCCCTCAGGTCTTCTCAACTGAGACCCCAAGCTATGAGCACAGACAAGCCAGTTGAACCATGCCTTGTTCAAATTCCTGATTCACAGGATCCATGGACACAATAAAGTGTTTATTATAAGCTGCTAATCCTAAGACAATAGAAATTTTGCAAAATATTGGCTGGCCTGGCTAATTCCTAGAATTCACAAGCTCTATCAGTCTCTTTAACCTACAGGTCAAATTTTCCCATATATACCTGTTATGAGATTAATTGTGTCTCCCCACCCCGACCAAATTCATACAAAGTACTAACCCCCAGTACTTCAAGTGATCTTATTTGGTAATAAGGGTTTTTGTTGGTGGTGGTGGCGGTTTTTTTGTTTGTTTGTTTTTGAGATGGAGTTTCACTCTTATTGCCTGGGCTTGAGTACAATGGTGCAATCTCGGCTCACTGCTACTTCTGCCTCCTAGGTTCAAGTGATTCTTATGCCTCAGCCTCAAAAGTAGCTGGGATTATAGGCAAGCACCACCACCATGCCTGGCTAATTTTGTATTTTTAGTAGAGACAAGATTTCATCATGTTGCTAAGGCTGGTCTTGAGCTCCTAACCTCAGGTGATCCACTTACCCTGGCGTCCCAACGTGCTAGTATTACAGGCATTGGAGATAAAGTCTTTACAGAGATAATAAATCAAAATGAATTTATTAGAGTGGTCCGTAATCCAATATAACTGGTATTCTTATAAAAGGGAGAAATTTGCAAACAGAAAGCTACTGAACGTCAAGATAGCTGTCTATACCAAGCCAAGAAGAGTCCTGGACAGTTCCTTCACTGACAGCCCTCAGAAGGAGCCAACCCTGCCAACACCTTGACCTTGGACTTACTGCCTTCGGAGCCTGATGTAATAAATTTACATATCTAAGCAACCACTTTGTGGTACTTTGTTTCAGTATCCCAAGAAAACTAATTTAGCATCCAAGCTAGAGCCAGCAGGCAGGGAAGAGTCTCAGGGGCCAGAAACAGATGGAAGTTAGAGGGAGGCAAATATTAGATTCACATAATCTATTGTTGGAGCTGAACCAGTATGTGAGTATTATCTACAGTATAGTTCTACCAAGTGGTCTGCTAACGTACTTATCCCTGCTATGGTCAGGATCTTACTAAAGCAGCCATTCTATCCTTAACCAGTTCTGTTAGCAACTCATTTAGTAAGCCAAAATCAAAATCTTTGAGATCAAACACAGTGGGCTTAATCTACTTAATATAGGATGGTCACTTACATATTCTCAAACAGCTGTCTGCCTCTCGTGAGTATTCAGCAAAAGAAACGTGCTCAGGCTCTTGCATGCATTCCTTAAATGATGTGATACCATGTCCTTTCACTACCATGCTTATTCTTTTCTGAAGTTGAGTCTATTTATGGCAAAACAAGAAATAAATTTCCTATCATAAAAACTGTCTAGGCCAAGCATGTGGCTCATGCCTGTAATCCCAGCATTATGGGAGGTTGAGGTGGGTGGATCACCTGCGGTCAGAAGTTTGAGACCAGCCTGGCTAACATGGTGAAACCCTGTCTCTAGTAAAAATACAAAACTTAGCCAGGCATGGTGGTGCGCACCTGTAGTCTCAGCTACTGGGGAGGCTGAGGCACAAGAATCACTTAAACCCAGGAGGGGGAGGTTGCAGTGAGCCAAGATCATGCCACTGTATTCCAGCCTGGGCAACAGTGAGAGTCCATCTCAAACAAACAAAACTGTCTAGCACAACACTGGCTACTTTCTAAGTTAGTGAGTTTACTGTTACTGAAAAGAGTTTTGAAGACCCATTCAAGGATGTTACAGAGAGATTACTAAATCAGAAGAGATTATGCTGGTTGTCTCTAAAGACACCTTTTAGTTACATGATCTTATAAAAATGTAGACACCCGAGATTCAGTTATATTCTCTCAAGAAATGCATAGTCAATGAAGGACAAAAGGGGTACACAATAAAATCTCTGATAATGGTATATTTTAGTAAGCCTTCACAGAAGAGGAAACCTGCGGGGGTGGGAGGTAGGAAATAAGAGCATTCCGAGTAAGAAACAAGCTAGTTGTTTATCATAGCATCTCACTTACCTTCCATGTGGATAAGCTAGGTCTTTACTTAATCATATGGCCACAGACGCTCATGAAAATATTTCTAAAAAAGCAGTTTATGAAATTAAATGTACCTGCCTGAATCTTTATATCAACATTGAAATAAGAAAGCTCATAGGAAGATTTCTTTCATGTGGTTAGCCCTAAAACAGCTTCATGCAAACCTGTCTACAGGTCAATCTGAAATATGGTCCCCTTTAGTATAACATATTCAAACAAAGATTTTATCGTTGAATAAATAATAAAAAGGTCAAGAGAAGGTTTTCTGTGCCTGACCCAATGCACAACTAGGTTGTATTTCCCAGCTGTCCATCTTCCTGCTATTTTCCTTGACAATGCTGCTGACCAAGAAAACTTGTCTACAGACTGGGAATTTCTAAGACTGCATCTGCACACAAAGTTTTATTCTACAAAAGTTTTATTCTCTATGGAGTTCATAATGAGCTTGACCTATGACACTTGCTATCACAAAAACAAATATAGAATATTATCCCCTCAAGGGACCAACATTTCAACCACAATCTTATTTTTACTCTGGAGTTAGGGGCACTTTCCAATTTATGTGCTCTTTATGCTTTGAAAATACCCTAGAGATGGAAAGAGATAGCATGGGGAGAAATGACAGATACAGGCAAGGGGACGGAAGGCAGAAAACCACACTGCCATGTGTGTACCTATGCAACAATCTTGCATGTTCTTCACATGTACCCCAAAACCTAAAATTCAATTAAAAAAAAAAGAAAATACCCTAGAGAAAAGCAGGGGTGGAGGTTGGGGGAAAAAGTTGCTTAAAAGCAGTGAAGGGCACTTATGCAACATTATACAATTCCCCAAAGAGTGCCTTCACTCCTTACCTGAAAATAAATTTAGGTTTAAGATCAAATATTTAAATTTAAAAAAAAAAAAACATAAAATTTCCACCAAAAAAGTGGAAATATTTTTTAATCTTAAAAGGCAAAATGCCTTTATAAGCATAATCCAAAACCACAAAAGCCATAAAAGTAAACTTATAACTCTAACCTTATAAAATTGTAAACCCTCTGCATGACGATAAGCAAACTAACTAAACTAAACTAAGCCATTGGCAACAGGACACAAATAGACCATTCACAGAAATGAAAATAAATGGTAAACATTAAAAAAATAAATTTTAATGGAAATAAAAATGACAAATTGCATACTTTACTTATCAGATTAACATCCTTTTTTTTTAATTTGATGAAACCCAATGCTGTCCTGAGTTCATATACAATTAATGAAACAATAAATTGTTGCAAAATTTTTGAAAGGCAATTTGGCAATATCTATCTTTGATGCATTTCATCGGTTTTGGGAAAGTACTGCGATTATCTACAGGCACACTTTGTTTTTTTTATACCACACTTTATTTGTAGTTCACAAATACTGTGATTCCTGCAGATTACAGGTTTCTGGCAACCTGTGGCTCATACGTCTATCAGTGCCATTTTTCCAAAAACATGTGCTCACTTCATGTCTCTGAGTCACATTTGGAAAGTCTCACAATATTTCATACTTTTTCATTACTATTATATCTGTTACGGTGATCTGTGATCAGTGATCTTTTACATTACCATTGTAATTGTTTGGGGAGCCCACGTACCACTCCCATGTAAGACAGCAAATTTAATTGGAAAATGTTGTGTGTGTCCCAACTGCTCCACCAACCAGCTGTCTCTCATTCTCTCCCCCGGCCTCCCTGTTCCCTGAGACACAACAATATTGAAATTAGGCCAATTACAGGCGCGGTGGCTCATGCCTGTAATCCCAGCACTTTGGAAGGCTGAGGTGAGTGGATCACCTGAGGTTGGGAGTTCGACTGACCAATACGGAGAAACCCCATCTCTACTAAAAATACAAAATTAGCTGGGGGTGGTGGCGCATGCCTGTAATCCCACCTACTCAGGAGGCTGAGGCAGAAGAATCACTTGACCCAGGAAGGTGGAGGTTGCAGTGAGCCAAGATCACACCATTGTAGTCCAGCCTGGGCAACAAGAGCAAAACTCCGTCTCAAAGAAGAAAAAAAAAAAAAAAAAAAAAGGAAAGAAATTAGACCAATTAATAACCCTACAGTGGCCTCTAAGTGTTCAAGGGAAGGGAAGAGTCACACATTTCTTACTTTAAATCAAAAGCTAGAAATAATTAAGCTTAGTGATGAAGGCGTATCAAAAACTGAGATGAGGGGAAAGCTAGGCTCTGTACCAGGCAGTCAGTCAAGTTATGAACGCAAAAGAAAAGTTTTTAAAGGAAATTAAAAGTGCTACTTTAGTAAACATATTAATAATAAAAAAGTAAAACAATCTTAACATCTTATTGCTAAGAAGAAAGTTACAGTAGTCTAAATAGATCAAACTAGCCACAACATTCCCTAACTCCCTGAGAGGCCCTAACTCTCTTTAATTCTCTGAAGTCTGAGAGAGGTGAGGAAGCTGTAGAAGAAAAATTGGAAGCTGGCAGAGGTTGGTTCATTAGATTTAAGGGAAGAAGCTGTCTCCATAACATAAATGTGTGAGGTGAAGCAAGTGCTGATACAGAAGCTTCAGAAAGTTATCTGGAAGATCCAGATAAGATCATTGATGAAGCAAGTTATCCAGAAGATCTAGATAAGATCATCACACTAAACAACAGATATGCAATGTAAACAAAATACTCTTTTATTGGAAAAAGATGTCATCTAGGACTTTCATAGCTAGAGAAGAACAGCCAATGCCTGGCTTCAAAACTTCAAAAGAGTGACCCTCTAATTAAAGGCTAATGCAGCTGGTGACTTTAAGTTAAAGCCAGTGCTCAAAAATCATATGGGCTTAAGAATTATGCTGAATCTACTCTGTCTGTGCTTTGTAAATGGAACGGCAAAGCGTGGATGACAGCACATCTGTTTACACCATGGTTTACTAAATATTTTAAGCCTACTATTAAGACTTAGTGCTCAAGGGAAAAGATTTCTTTCAAAATATTACTGCTCACTGGCAATGTATCTGGTCACCCAGGAACCCTGATGGAGATGAATGAGAAAATAAAGGCTGTTTGCATGCCTACTGGCACATCTGTTCTGAAGCCCATGGATCAAGGAGTTATTACAACTTTCGAGTCTTATTATTTCAGAAATGCATTTTGTAAGGCTATAGCTTTCACAGATAGTCATTTCTCTGATGCATCAGGGCAGAGTAAATTGAACTGCTTCTGGAAGGGATTCATCATTCTAGATGCCATTAGGAACATTTGTGATTCATGAGAGGAGGTAAAAATATCAACATTAACAGGAGTTCGGAAGAAGTTGATTCTAACCCTTAAGCCTTTGAGGTGTTCAAGACTTCAACGGAGGAAGTAACTGTGGATGTGATGAAAATAGCAAGAGAACTAAAATTAAAAGTGGACCCTGAAGATGTAACTGAATTGTTGCAATGTCATGATAAAATCTGAATGGATGAGGAGTTGATTCTTATGGAGGAACAAAGAAAGTGGTTTCTTGGGATGGAATCTACTAAAGATGAGTAGTGAAGATGCTGTGAACGTTGTTGAAATAAAAGAAAAGCATTTAGGATATTACATAAAATTCAGTAATAAAGCAGCAGCAGGTTTTAAGAGAACTGACTCCAAGTTTTATAGAAGTTCCACCACAGGTAAAATACTATAAAATAACATCACATGCTACAGAGAAATTTTTTGTGAAAGGAAGAGTCAATTGATGCAGCAAACATCACTGTTATCTTATTTTAAGAAATTGCCACAATCACTCCAACCTTCAGCAACAACCATCCTGATCAGTCGGCAGCCATCAACACTGATTCGAGACCCCCCACCAACAAAATAGAGTATAACTTGCTGAAGGCTCAGATGATCATTAGCATTTTTCAGAAATTAAGTGTTTTTAATTAAGGCATGTACATTTTCTAGACATAATGCTATAGTACACTTAATAGATGGCAGTATAGGATAAATATATCTTTTATATATACTGGAAATCAAAAAATTTGTATGACTCACTTTATTGAGATATTCATTCTATTGCAGTGGTCTGGACCCAAGCCCACAGTAATTCCAAGGTAAGCCTATATTTGAACATAGCTTCTGTCTCATCATCTCTCTTCTCTTCTGATATTCCAATTACATGTATTTTAGCCAAGATAATCTTAAAGAAAAACAGAGCTGAACAATTTACACCGGCAGATATCAAAAACTACTGTAAAACTATAATATGAACTAAGACAGTGTGGTAATAGTGCAAGTATAAACAAAGAGTGGAAGGTAGAGTTCTAAAGTTGCCCCGCTCCCCAAGATTCTTGTCACTTTTATTTAATCAAAACTCATCTAGATACTACCATGAAAGAACTTTGCTGATATAAGTATAGTTACTATCCACCTTCAGTTGCAAATTTTAATAGAGAGGTCATTGTGTGTTACTCAGGTGAACCCAAAGTAAGCACATGAGCCCCTGAAAGAAAGATTGGTAGGCAGACGAGTCAGTCAGAGACATGCAGCCAAAGTAGAAGTAGGAGTAATGCTCTGTATGAGACAAATTGCACTTGGGGTGGCTGGACGAGGGCCACATGGAAAGCATGAGAAGGAATCCAGAGCCTCTGAGACAAAAACTGAACTCCAAACCACAGTCAGCAAGGAAATGGGAACTTCAGTCCTACAACCATAAGGAATTGTATCCAACCAACAACCTGAAGACCTTGAAAGCAGACTCATTCCCAGAGTTTCCAGATAAGAATCTAGCCCTTCCAATTCTTTGATTTCAGCCTGAGTAGACTTAATCAGAGAACTCAGAAGGGTCACACAATACCAACTTCTGACTTACAGAACTGTGAAATAAAAGATGGGTATTGTTTTAAGGCAATAAAGTTGTGGTAATTTGCAATGACAGCAACAGAAAACTAATACAGTGACCAAGAATAAAGAGCCCATCAACAGACCTACATACTTAACAGAAAAAGTAACCTTGCAGTGCAATGGGAAAAGGTTAGTCCTTTCAACAAATAGTGCTGGATCTATCTGATTTATGTATTTTCAAAAACTATGTCTAGACTACTATTTCACACCATATACAAAATAAATTTCAGATGGATTATGGATTTGAATGTGAAAAGTTAGGGGAGGAAAAGTAGGCTCTTAGAGAAAAGCATGAAAGAACATCTTTACAAACTTACAGTAGCAAAAAATTTCTTTTTTTTTTTTTACAATTTCTTTCTTTTTTAATTTTTAACTTTTTTTTTTTTTTTTTTTTTTTAAAGACGGGGTTTCACCATGTTGGTCAGGCTGGTTTTGAACTCCCGACCTCAGGTGATCCACCCGCCTTGGCCTCCAAAGTGCTTGGATTACAGGCGTGAGCCCCTGCGCCCAGCCAATAAAAAATTTCTTAAAGATAACTTACGAGAAAACTATGAAGAAAATTTTTGAAATATTGTATTATCTTAAAATTGATCATTTTTCTCTCTCAAAAGACACTAGTAACTAGTAACTTTTAAGAGTTAAAAGATAATTAATTCATGGAGTGAGATAAGATACTTATAATGTATATATCTGGCAAAGGATTGATACCTGAAATATAAAGAGAACTACTACAAATTAGTAAGAAAACAATTAGACACCCCAGTAGAAAAATGGACAAATGGCCTGAATAGGCATTTTACAGAAGAGAATATCAAAATGGTCAATAATTTTTTTTTCTTTCAAGAGGGAGTTTCACTCTTTGGCCCAGGCTGAGTGCAATGGCATGGTCTTGGCTCACTGCAACCTCCCCCTGGGTTCAAGTGATTCTCCTGCCTCAGCCTCCTAAATAGCTGGGACTATTAGACGCATGCCACCATGCCCAGCTAATTTTTTTTTTTTTTTTTTTTTTGCATTTTTAGTAGAAACGGGGTTTCACCATGTCACTCAGGCTGGTCTTGAAATCCTGACCTCATGATCCCCCTGCTTTGGCCTCCCAAAGTGCTGGGTTTACAGGCATGAGCCACTGCACCCAGCCCAAAATGGCCAGTAATTTTTTGGGGCTGAACTTCATCACTTGTCAAAGAAATACAAATAAAATCACAATGACATGCCACTATATCCCCCACAGGTGGAACTTTCATATACTGCTGGTGACAGTATAAATTGGTATAACTTTAAAAACTCTTTAGCAGTTTCTAGTAAAATTACATGTATGTATGTAGTCTGTGACTCAACAGTTCCACTCCTAGATAGAAACCCAAGAGAACTATAAACATATATTTACCAAAGAACATGTATTAGAATATTCACAGGAGCACTATTGATACCAAGGTGTGAATGTTTGTGTCTCTCAAAAATGTTTATATTAAAACCCAATCCACAATGTGTTGGTATTAAGAGGTAAGGCCTTTGGGAGGTCACTAGGTCAGGAGGGCAGTAAATGGAATTAATCCCCTTATAAAAGATGCCTGTGAGAGCTTGTTTGCCCTCCGCCATGTGAGAACACAAAGAAGGCACCATCTATGAGAAACAGGTCCTCATCAAACACCAGATCTGCCAGCACCTTGATCTTAGACTTTCCCAGCCTTCAGACATGTGAGTCATAACTTTCTATTGTTTATAATTACACAATTCAAGATACTCTGTCACAGCAGCCCAAAGCGACTAAGACAATTGGTAAGAGCTAACACCTGGAAACTACATATGCTGGTTTTCCAGTTATTGTTTTTCAGCTCCAAAACTATCATTCTATACTCTGCTTTATAAGGTCGAGGCTGGAATTCTGGAATCATATTTCTACTTTGCCAGATAAACCTGTTAGCTTCTACCAATGGAGGTGCTAAAGAGAGACTGGAAGGCTTGCAGAGGGAGAAGGAACTATATTCCTTCCCGCTTTGCTTTCTGTTTCTGTCAGCCTCATTACAACAAAGGTTCTTCACTCTGGCAATGGCAATTCATTGCAGTATTGTTTTTCCCACACTCTCAAAGCCAGTCTCCTCATCCCCCTCAGAGGAATCTGTACCATCAGGGCTCCTTAGACACCCCTTTTCCCTTAGGTCCCAAGGCATCAGCACCCTTTGAGCCAAAATCCCTCTCCAGAGATCTTGATTCTGTCTCCACAGAACTTCTCCAAACTTCTAGGTTCTAATGATCTTCACTTTTTTCCTTTGTCCATAAGCCTTACAGGTGTTTCCTGCAGTTATTGTCTTTGTATTATTTTAGTGTTTCCTTTTCCCCTTTCAGTCCTCCAACACCTATTTAACCAATTCTTTATATGAATTTTTTCCTTTAAAATAACTGGTACATTTATAGTCCATCAACAGTAGAATAAAGTACAAAATATTCTCAGTGTGGAGTAATATACAAAAATGAGAATAAATGATCTACTACTATGCCTAATGACATGGATAAGCCTCATAAACAATGATGCGTGAAAAGAAGCCAAACACACAAACATAGTATAAAAATGTATGTTTTTCTTAATATAAAATATAAAAACAGGTTAAACTAATGTACAATGTTTAGAAATCAAGACAGTTACTCTTGTTGGGGGAAGCTGGGAGGGTTGGTTAGTGGCTTCAGTGCACAAGGAGGGCTTCTGAAATGTTGATAATATTCTGTGTCTTGGTCTGGGTTTCATGAAACAAAAGTATTCAGTTTGTGAAACTTCATTCAGTTTTGCAATTATAATTTGATTTTCTGCTCATCATACTACCAAAAAATATTTAAATAATAATGCAGCTGATAAGTTGCAAACTGTTTGCAGTCAAACTGGATATTGACAGTAACTTTCTTTCTTTATGTCATAAAAACATTTTTATAAATTCAAAAAAGTGAAAGAACCATGAGTAATTTATATTTTAAAAAATTAAAATGGTTTAAAATAAAATATTATACAAAAATAAGCACAGTACTTTCTCTTAGCACTCTGTTTTACTTAGTACATCACATTTGTTTTTATACTCCTGTCATTTCTTTTATAAACTGTAATGTGCCGATTAAAACATGTCAAACCTGTAGTGCACCCAAGCTAGTTTTATCACCGCAGTTTTATAAGGATATGAGAACTGGAGATAATATAAGAAATAAATCATAAATTTATTATTGAAAACTTGCCAACACTTTAGCTCTTGATTCCTACATTCCCTTTCAGAATATAGGCACTAATATCTACTAAAAATCTATAGTATGCTTTTTATCTGCTTTAATTTTAGCTTTAAATATTCTTTTCCCATACTTCACCTGATTGACTACCCTTCAGTCTCCCAGATGCACTCTACTGTGCTCGACAGTTTTGGGGTTGGTTGGTTGGTTGGTTTTCTGTGGCATTATCTTTTGGCCTTCTAGATACCATAATCTGATTGCAGGCCAGATTTTCCCATAGCATTTCCATACTGGAATTAGATTGTTTTGGAGTTTTGTTTTTGTTTTTGTTTTTTGCTTTGGCAATTTCTTCTGGATGCCATGATCCGATTGCAGGCCAGATTTTTCCACAGCATTTCCATACTGGACTGGACTGTTTTTGTGTTTGTTGTTGTTGTTGTTGTTGTTGTTGTTTTCTGTGTCAATTCCTCCTGGATACCATGATCTGATTCCAGGTCAGATTTTCCCACAGCATTTCCTGAAGGGTCATCCATTCAGTATCTTCCTCATGACCATTTCTAAGTACTAGCCCTTTCTGATCTTTCAAGTCCTGCCCTCTCATGAGATTAAAAAAAATAAAAGAAAAACTTCCAGAATAGAATATTCACAAATTGAACACACTTGTAAAATAGGAAGCCAGATCAAGATACAGAATATTACCAGTGCACATGATGGGGTGGTCCACTAGAAGACCACATGAGAATCTGTTAAAATCATTTATTCGTTCAATAGATATTTACAGCATGTCTACGATACCGGCAACTCTTCCAGGTTCTAATGCTACCCTGGAAATTGTATGAGACCAATTTTTCAGTTCTGACTCTGCTACTTTCTAACTATTTGATCTTGAATATATTATTTAATCTTTCTGAGCCCCAATTTCTTTACACATAAAAACACAGTAAAACATTTCTAAAATGTCATAATTACCTAAGGAAAATCAAATAAGCCTTATAGAGAAAATACAGTTTGTGGTGGGAAAGGCACAGACTTCTAGTTAGCATAGTTAATTGAATATTGCGTTAGTCTGTTCCCACACTGCTATAAAGAACTTCCTGAGACTGGATAATTTAGAAAGAAAAGAGGTTTAATTGACTCACAGTTCTGTATGGCTGGGGAGGCCTCAGGAAACTTACAATCATGGCAGAAGGCACCTCTTCAGAGGGTGGCAGGAAAGAGAATGAGTGCTAGCAGAGGAAATGCCAGACACTTATAAAACCATTAGATCTCGTGAGAACCCACTCACTATCACGAGAGCAGCACAGGGGAAACTGCCTGCATTATTCAATTACATCCCACCAGCTCCCTCCCATAACACGTGGAGATTATTACAATTCAAGGTAAGGCTTGGGTGGAGACACAGAGCCAAACCAGATCAAACATCTATTTCTTCTATTTTCGCAAATCCCACAAAAATGGAGAAAAACAGAGAAAAGTTAAAAGGCAGTTAAGTATACGAAAAAAACGAATGAGCAACAGCCGGTGAGAAATATCTCCATCAATGTAGTGGAAAAGAAGATGGAGCAGAAGTAACTAATTTAGCAGTGTAACCTCAGGGTCCACAAAGGGAGAAACTAGTGAAGCTAGCCAATGTGTTATCTGGAGGCTTGGGGCTAAGAAAGCAGAGTTCCTATGGGAAGCTGGGGTGAGGCTCCAGCTGAAATCGGCCTAGTTGAAAGACTGTACAGTTCATTCGTTTATGAAGCAGCTGGAAGTCTAGGTCCCTTTCCCATTTCACCTCACCCATCAAGGACCAGAAATTCACTCAGAGAAGCACTGAACTTCTGAAACCAAAATATAGTGTAGGGGATGGAAGACTGAAAATACTGGGTTGATTAAGTCAAAATCTGGATGCTGAAAGCTGAGACTTTCAGCTGCTTTTTCTACTTTCTGCTATTTCTCTACATTCAGAACAATACCAGCCAGACTTACACACCAACTCTGTCATATTTGCTCCTCCATCCCCAATTCATATTTAAATGCATTCAAAGGATTCTTGAGAAGCATGTGACAGAGATATTGTAAGATTTAGGAAATCAGCAAGAAGATCTTAGCAAACCCATCGAATGAAAATGGAGAATTATTAACTGCAGGAAAAAGTATTGTATGAGGAAGAAGTGTGGTGTAGTGCACACTGTGGCTTACCATTGCCTAACATTTGCACAGTCATGATAATATAAACACTGAGTATTGATTTAATCAAAAACGCCAGTGTAACTACATCAGGGGATAGGGGAAGGAAACTGACGGGAAACGGGAGTGTTCTAGGTATTATCATTTGGCCTTCAACATACATTCTCACGCTTTCAACGTACCCCCCTTAATTACGGAGGCTGGGAAGCTAAAACTGACCACATTTCCCAAAAGGTCCTGCGGCTACAGTTCTGGATGCAATTTAAGTTCTATCATAAAATGTACTCATTTGAGATTTGGAAGGCAGAAGTAAGGCAAAGGCCATTTCCTTGTGGCTATGGCAGCTGGTAAACATGATTAGACAGATAGGAATGTTTGCAGTAAACTGGGCACAGTGCCTCATGTCTATAATCCTAGCACTTTGAGAGGCTGAGGCAGGTAGATCACCTGAGCTCAGGAATTTGAGACCAGCCTGACCAACATGGTGAAACCCCGTCTCCACTAAAAATAGAAAATTAGCTGGGCATGGTGGCAGGTACCTTTAATACCAGCTACTTAGGAGGCTGAGGCAGGACAGTCGCTTGATCTCAGGAGGTGGAGGTTGCAGTGAGCCAAGACCACCCACTGTACTCCAGCCTGGGTGACAGAGCAAGACTCTGTCTCAAAAACAAATTTTAAAAAAGAATATTTGCAGTAGGCAGACTTTACATCCTAATGTCTCTAGGACTTCATGGGTATGGGGCATTAGCAGAGGTGACAATAGCAGCCACCTGACCTCTGTATCAACACTACTCTACATGGTATGCCACTGAACCCAATAGTCCTGCAACAGCCTTTGCCTCCCGCTCAGTTTTTCCTTGCCCCATCCTCTACTCCCAACAATATGGTAATTACACTGAATTGGTAATTCCCTGTACCAAATTCTTAGAATGGTTGCATTTCTCCAAATTAACCAAAAACTAATACAGGGAAAAATTAAGTCCCAAATGACAAATTGAGAAGTTGCAATATGAGGATATTATTTAGAAATCCAGAATTTCAGGAAAATTAGCTAGCAGGCTGGAGGTGATGCACCCTGGAGAGCAGATCTGGGAATAGATAGAAGTTAAAGTAACTTATAAATTACACTGCAGATATCCTAAAAGCGTAACTTGAATCTGACTTCATCAGTATACTTTTATTGCAATAATATTAAGAATAATCTTACCAGATTAAGAATTAATCTTACAAGAGGATAGTTTTAAACACACATACATATGCCAGTTCTCTTCTTCAAAGGTTCTTCTTGGGCCTTGCATGGAGGCTTACACCTGTTATCTCAACACTTTAGGAAGCTGAGGCAGGAGGATCCTTTTAGCCCAGTAGTTCAAGATCAGCCTGGGCAACATATAGAGACCCCCATCCCTATGAAAACAAAAAAATTATCCAGGCATGGTGGTGTGCACCTGTGTTCCCAGCTACTTGGTAGGCTGAGATGGAAGGATCTCTTGAGCCGTAGAGTTTAGGCTGCAGTGAGCTGTGATTGCATCATTGCACTCCAGCCTGGGCAACAGAGGAAGATGGTGTCTCAAAAAAAAAAAAAAAAGAAAGAAAGAAAGAAAGAAAGAAAGAAAGAAAGAAAGAAGTTTGTCTGTGTCAGGTTTATAGTATTAGTACAGCCTAAGGAAGAAATATATTCAAGCCTTTCACAATATATGTCTCACCATACATTCCTTCATTGACCTCCAAAAAATAATCGGTATGTATTTGTAATACAAACAGAACATTTTAATGCTTTCTTTTAAGCCCATATACAGACAGCCTAACTCTCTCCCAAATTTCTAAGAAGTATCAGGAAGCCTATGTCTCTGTGATTACTTTTGGCTCTGCTTCTACTAAGGACCAATTTGCATTTGCTAACTCTTGTCAGCGTGAATAGATTCACACAAGGAGCTCATCTCCTGTTCTTGCATTCTTCATCTACCTCCTTTTTTTTTTCTATTTTTACATTTTATATAACTCACAAAACAGTGTTTGTATATAAATTCACACAAAGTTGCTAGAGAGCAATTTCCAAAAATGTCCTGGGTTTTTGTTACATTCAGTTTTCTAAGGATGCCCTCCAATCAATGGTGAAATGCAGACATGATGCGAGATTTCATATCTTTGGTAAAACTATTCTCATTATTTTGTATCCTCACAGTATTAACTCTGATATCCACTTTGTGCAGGGTCTGCTATTACTAGGATGTCAGAGAAACATTAAGGTTGGATCTACGAGAGGCAAGTGTTTCCAAACAGCAGTAATAGCCCCTTGACCCCCACCCCCACTTCATATATCTATACAGTCTTTCTACAGCCAGGAAGGGTGCAAGCTCACGACCTCCACTCAGGAGTCTTGAAATCCCCTCCTGACTGGGCAAGAAGCAAACATTTGGGGGGAACACTGGAAATGGAGGCCATCTCTAAAGGAACCCAATGGCCACGCTGTGGTGTGGTCAGGCCTGCAGCTGTTACCAATTAAATAGCCAATCCATTCACCACTAAGTAGATCCCACTGTTTGGTTGGTTGATGATTGCTGCTAGGTGGTTCCCTCCCCAGTGAGAAAGACTGATGCACATCCTTTTACACAAGGTTTCCGGAGAAGCTGACTTTGCTGAAGTCTGGAGATGATGGAGAGAATTTACTTCGGAGAAACAGAAATATCTATAAAATAACATTTTAAATTCCTGTTTCTACAAAGTCTTGTAATTATTTCTGTAACTTGGCCTTCAAACTCCTGCCCTGCTGTTCAGGCTTCTAGCTGTTCTGTCTCCCAGGCTCCATCCTTCATATAATAAAAAAAAAAAAAATCATATTTTCTTCTTCTTTTTTTTTTTTTTGAAATGGAGTCTGACTGTCACCCAGGCTGGAGTGCAATGGGTGCAGTGAGCGCAATCTCGGCTCACTGCAACCTCCGCCTCCCAGGTCCAAGCAATTCTAGTGCCTCAGCCTCCCGAGTAGTTGGGATTACAGGCACCTGCCACAACACCTGGCTAATTTTTGTATTTTTAGCAGAGACGGGATTTCACCATGCTGGTCAGGCTGGTCTCAAACTCCTGGCCTCAAATGACCTACCCACCTCAGCTTCCCAAAGTGCTGGGATTACAGGCATGAGCCACCATGCCTGGGGCCCCTTAAAATGTCCTATTTTCTTTTACAGAAAGATTGAAGTCACTGCAGTCTTCTTCAAACTCATCTCAAGGCCTCCCAATAGACAGTTGAAGAGCCAGAAGAAACTTTGAAATTACGGCTGCTTGGGTCAGCCACAGCACATTTGCAGAACACAGACAAATCTTTCTCCATTTTTAGTCACAAGGTAGATTGCAAGGCACAAAGAATGACTTCCTGATTATCAGAACAATCAAATAATAAAAGCAGTGCCCAGAGAAAATTATAATGTGCCACAGTTGAAAATGCTGTGAAAAGGTAAATAACAATCTCTCCTGGATAAAGTACCTAGAATAAGGTTATATTTTAGAAATCTGAAGTTATCCTTGATAATAAATTTCTTACTTTGTGTGTGTGTGCATGCATTTCCATGTGTTTTTATTTATGTTTTTATATCATTAAAAATTTTTCCACTTCAGCAAGTATATCATTGATAATGTCTCTCAATTTTCTTTGTGATAGTTAATTTCCACATAAACAGTCATCAAATTATAACATAATCCTAAACTACGTTCATTCAATAGGCTAGATTCTAAAACTCTGGAAAAGAGTAAATACCTTTTTCCTTAGAAAAGCGTGCATATTCAATGTTTCCGACCCACTTTCCTCATCAGACTTCGAAGAGTGCAGATGAAAGAAGCTGAAAAGGTTAAATCCCTGAATACTTAGTACTTTCACTTATAAATGAGAAATACATAAGTGAATTTGTGACTTTCATGCAGTTTAAAACAGCCATAATTTGTGTGTTTGTGTGTGCGTGTGTTGGTGCTCGACATAAGTTGCATTTGAAGTACTCTTTGATGACATCAGTGGCCTGACACTCCTTGCCATCATTCATCACTTCTACACAACTGCCACCAACCACTTTATAGGACTCTGTCAATTTCACAGAGAACTACTCATTCCTCTAGATTCTTGTTGTCATCAGCATTAAGTTGGCTGATTCAGTCTTCAGCACAAAGGGCCTCCACCAACTTGACATACACAGGCTCATCACAGTTGATGCAAGCACACAAAGATAGGCTTGGCGCTTGTTTAAAACTTTGGCAGCTTCGAGAATTCCATCTGTTAGGCCAACATGGATAAGGGTGGTCTTCAGCACCTCTTGTAAAGCAGTATTAACGTCCATTATACTTCCAGCAGTAATGACTTCTTCGGCCATGGCAGTGGGTTACCCGTGAAGCGGGATCTTGAAGGCACCTGAACCTCCACCTCCACACGACTGGGTGGTGGCAGGGTAAGAAGAGGCATAATTCACATATCTTGAAATTTGTTCATCATAGTACAATGATTTCTTATAAATTTATAGAGTTGTATAAATTTATACAACCACCATTATTGACTTAAAAAATATTTTCATCACTCCAGAAAAGTTCCTACTCTCAGCTCCAGGAAACAATTTTTTTTTTGGTCTGTATAAGATTTGCCTTTTCTTTAGGTTTCTTGTAAATGAAATTATACAAGATAGTCTTCTGTGTCTGGCTTATTTCACTTAACATAATGTTTTAGGTTGGTCTGTATAAGATTTGCCTTTTCTTTAGGTTTCTTGTAAATGAAATTATACAAGATAGTCTTCTGTGTCTGGCTTCTTTCACTTAACATAATGTTTTAGGGTTCATTCATGTTGTAGCATGTATCAATAGCCATTCCTTTTTATTGCTGAATAGTATTCCACTGTGTAGATAATATATCACATTGTAGTTATCCACTTATTAGTTTGTGAACATCTGGATTGTTTTCACTTTTGGCTATTATACATAATGCACTTATGAACATTCATGTGCAAATTTTATGTGAGTGCATGTTTCCAATTCTCTTGGATATATGTCTGAGAGTGGAATTTCTTAATTAAATATAGAAAAAGATTCTATATTTACCTTTTTGAGGAACTGCCAAACTGTTTTCTATAGTGGTTGCACTTCTTTGGCATTTCCAACCAGCAATGTATGAGATTTCCAATTTCTACATACATCTTAGCAAAACTTGCTATTGTCCGTCTTTATTATTATAGGCATTTTAGTGGCTATGTAATAATAGCATGTAGTTTTATTTTGCATTTCCCTAATGATTAATAGTGTTAAGCATTTCTTCACAAACTTATTAGCCATTTTGTATTTTCTTTGTTAAATGTTTATTAATGTTGGATGTGGTAGCCCACACCTGTAATCCCAGCACTTTGGGAGGCCAATATGGGTGGATCACCTGAGCTTAGGAGTTCCAGATGAGCTGGCTAACATGGTGAAACCCCATCTCTACTAAAAATACAAAAATTAGCTGGGGCTGGACAGATGGTTCAAGTCTATAATTCCAGCACTTTGGGAGGCTAAGGCGGGTGGATTACCTGAGGTCAGGAGTTTGAGACCACGCTGACCAATATGAAGAAACCCCATCTCTACTAAAAATACAAAATTAGCCAGATATGGTGGCACATGCCTGTAATCCCAGCTACTCAGGAGGCTGAGGCAGGAGAATTGCTTGAACGTGGGGAGCAGAGGTTTTGGTGAGCCAAGATTGTGCCATTGCACTCCAGCCTGCACAGCAAAAGTAAAACTCCGTCTCAAAAAAAAAAAAAAAAAATTAGCCAGGTGTGGTGGTGTACGTCTGTAATCCCAGCTACTCCAGAGACTGAGGCAAGAGGATCGCTTTAACCCAGGTGGCAGAGTTTGCTGTGAGCTGAGATTGTGCCACTGCACTCCAGCCTGGGCGACAGTGTACGACTCCGCCTCAAAAAAAAAAAAAAAAAAAAAAAGTCTATACATATCTTCTGCCTGTATATATATATTTGAGAGATGAGGTCTCACTCTATTACACAGGCTGATCTCAAACTCCTGGGCCCAAGCAATTCTTCCACCCTAGCCTCCCAAAGTGCGGGGATTACAGGCACAAGCCACCACACCCAGCTCTTCAGCCTTTTAATTGAATAGTTTGTCTTCCAGTTATTGAGTTATAAGTATCCCTTATGTAGCCTGGATGCAAATAGTTTACCAGATATATTACTTGCAACACGTTCTTCCAATTTGTAGGTTGTCTTTTTATTTTTTAAAGGTTTTGAAATCGGAAAAAAATATAATGGATTCAATATTATGTGGAAAAGTATACTTAATCTCCTAATAATTTTATTCTTTTAAATCTTTGAACACAATACCAACAGAATTTGGAAACTGGAATTACAATTTGCTCCCTAGAGGATGAACTATAACACAGGAAAAGCCTTCTATTATAACATATTTTGACATGAGATTAGTGGTTTACAGGTAACTGGCTGAGGAAGAAGAGTTCCAATTTGTAGCATTTCCAATTTCCATGGTATAAATACTCCCCCAAGGACAATTTTAAGATACTAATGGTTTAACAACCAACTCAAAAAGTTTCTGAACATTTAGCTGTTGACTCTAGAAAGCCAGAAAGAACCAGCTCTAGCATACTACTGAAAATTCCTGATTGAATGGGTAGTAAGAAGTCTTAAAGAGAAATGAAAGAAGAAAAGAAGGAAAGGGGAAGGGAGGGCAGGGGAGGGAAGGGAAGGGGAAGAAAGGGAAGTGGGGGAGGAGAAAGGAGAAGAGGGGGAAGGGAAGGGGGAGGGAAAAAAGAAAAGAAAAGGAAAAGAAGAAAAGAAAGAAGAAAGAAAGAGGAGGAGGGAGGGAAGGAAGGATGGAAGAAAGGGAAGGAGTGGATGAGGGAGAAAGGGAGAGAGAGAAAGAAAGAAGAGAGAGAAAGAAAGAAGAGAGAGAAAGAAAGAAAGAAGGAAAGAAAGAAAGAAAGAAAGAAAGAAAGAAAGAAAGAAAGAAAGAAAGAGACATCTGCTTTGGAGGAATTTGCAGATTACCAAGAAAGATATTGCTGATCCTTTAAATAAAAATGAAAGGAAAATTCGTTTTTTAAAAAACTGAGTCTACAGATTGTAAAAACACAAATTAGAAGCTTTACAAAGAATGAAAATGAAAATAAAATCATTCTCTGAATGGAGAAGCAGAAAACAAAGACCATTTTATAACTATGGTGTCACTATCACTAATCCAGAAACCCCACTGAGGGGACTGTGGTGACTATGAGGAGTTCATTCCATGTTGTTTGTGTGGTGCTGACCCTGCCCATTCACCTCCAGCAGGTAACACACAACTCTGGCCTATCCAGTCACTGTATTGCATCCCTTTAACCTTAGCATTGGTTCAGGAAGAAGCACATGGACCAATTCCCCCAGAGCCCTCCCTGCAGCTTTCTCTAGAAGAAACAAGAGATCAGTAGGCATAAGGATAATGTAAGCCTGGAGTTGTAGTCTGCTCAAGTGATTACTAGTGCTCAAGTTTTATTCTGCTCACTCTTCCCCCACTATTTAGCAGCCGTGGGGTTTGGGAGGTGTATTAGTTCATTTTCACACTGCTGAAAAAGACATACCTGAAACTGGGTAATTTACAAAAGAAAGAGGAGTAATGGACATACAGTTCCATGTGGCTGGGGAGGCCTCACTATCATAAAGGAAGGCAAGGAGGAGCAAGTCACATCTTACATGGATGGCAGCAGGCAAAAAGAGAGCTTGTGTAGGGAAACTCCCATTTTTAAAACTATCAGATCTTGTGAGACTCATTCACTATCACAAGAACAATGCAGGAAAGACCTGCCTCCATAATTAAATCACCTCTCACCAGGTTCGTCTCACGACTTGTGGGAATTGTGGGAGTTACAATTCACGATGAGATTGGATGGGGACACAGCCAAACCATATCATGAGGCATTAAAAAAATCAATTATACTGTCTCCTTCTACAGAGCAAGGCACTCCCCCTAGCCATAGTGAGTGGTCCAGAAGTAAGCTAATCAAGGCAAACCACAAGCCTTTCAATCAACCCTTCAGGAACTACATGCTCTCTTCCCCAGAAAATGACACCATGGCCTACCCTGAAGATAAACATAACTCATAAGGAATGACAAGGCCCACAGAATCCCAGAGAAAGATTGATGAGGCCACTCTTAAAGATGGTTCAACCTCTTCACTTTTTAATTGTGCCAACAAATAAATCTCTTTTCTTTAGCCAGTTTAAATTCCATTTTCTACTGCAACAAAAGTATTCTATTGGGTTCAACATTTTTCTGCCCTTGTTTTTTTGGTTACTTATTAACCTTTCTTTCAAAATTTTGTAATTTTGTGCTCTTAGGCTTCAACTATTCCCATGTCTTGTTCTCTTTTTTTTTTTTTTTTTTTTTTTTTTTAATGAGATAGAGTCTTGCTCTACCACCCAAGCTGGAGTGCAGTGGTGCAATCTCGGCTCACCTCAACATCCATCTCCCAGGTTCAGGCAATTCTCCCACCTCAGCTGCCTGAGTAGCTGGGATTACAGGCATGCACCACCAGGCCCTGCTAATTTTTGTATTTTTAGTAGAGACGGGGTTTCACTGTGTTGGCCAGGCTGCTCTCAAACTCCTGACCTCAAGTGATCCACCTGCCTCGGCCTCCCAAAGTGCTGGAATTACAGGTATGTCACTTGTCTTCTGATCTTTAAAGTCATCCAGTATATCTGTGAAAGCAAGCATGAAAGGACATGGATGAGAGCACACTGCTATTGACCCACAGTCATCTGTCCTTTCTTCACCAGCAATCTCTTTTCATGCAGGCCTGCTCGACCCAGCTTTGGACTATTTATCTTTACTCCAACCCTGCCTACCAACAGAACATTGCATCTGCTTATTACCCCTGATTCCTATGGAGAACTCTGGCACCCTGGGCAAAAAACACCCTGTCTTGAAGCCCAACCCAGACTCCTAGGACTTGTCCAGGCTGAATCCTTGGCACACACCTATTAAGAGAAAGAATCAAACAGTGGTAGCATGACTTTCTACTGGTTCCTTTGCCTTTTGTGACCATTCCATTTCAATTCTTTTCAAAAGCTGTATTGGCCATATCTGTTCTTTAAACACTAGCAAGTCCCCAGGTTTAAGTGCCACAAAGTAATTCCTGTTTTAATTAAATCCACAGAAATCAAGTGTTCTATTCAAGTCTATAGTGGCAAAATCAGGCTTGGAATTCAACTCTCTAAAGTCCAGGAGAGGATTCTGTTAATTTCTACATCTGGTAGAACAATCTGTAATAGCTTTAATTGGATAAACATCTTGAAAAACTTATATTTGATTCTGGGGGTGACGTTTTTTTCTTTTTCTTTTTCTTCTTCTTTTTCCTTTTGTAAAGACAGGGTCTTGCTATGTTACTCAGGTCAGTCTTGAAATCCTGGGCTCAAGCAATCATCCCACCTCAGCCTCCCAAAGTTCTAAGCTTACAGAGATGAGCTCCTACTGTGCTCAGCCTGGAAGTGATGTTTTTAGGCAGAAAATTGATACATAAATACATTCCAAATGAAGGATCCAAATGACATTATTAGGTGGGGAAAGGGAAAGTAAAGGGACTAAGAATGTTCTCTCTTGAGAAAAAAAATTTCTTAGGAGAGAACAAATGGCTGTCTCAAATATCTAAATGTCTGGACTGTATAAAGGAAACTAGACTCAGGCCAGGCGAAGTGGCTCACACCTGTAATCCCAACACTTTGGGAGGCCAAGGTGGTGGATCACCTGAGGTCAGGAGTTCGAGACCAGAGCCTGGACAACATGGTGAATCCCCATCTCTACTAAAAATACGAAAATTATCCAGGTGTGGTAGCACATGCCTATAATCCCAGCTACTTGGGACACTGAGGCAGGAGAATTGCTTGAACCCAGGAGGCGGAGGTTGCAGTGAGCCAAGATTGCACCATTGCACTCTAGCCTAGGTAACAGTGAGACTCCATTTCCAAAAAAGAAAGAAAGAAAAAAACTAGATTTATTTCATGCTCCTCATGAGGAGGATTGGGAAAAAAGGAGAAATTAACTCAACCTGGGTTAAATGTATAACAAATGATATTTTTCTTTCTTCTTCTTTTTGTTTTGTTTTGTTTTGTTTTTCAGACACAGTCTCACTCTCTTGCCCAGGCTGGAGTGCAGTGGTATGTTCATGGTCCACAGCAGCCTCAACCTCCTAGGCTCAAGCACTCTTCCCACCTCAGCTTCCTTAATAGCTAGCACCACAGGTACACAGCACCATGCCCAGCTAGTTTTTATTTTGTTTTATTTTATGTTTTGTAGAGATGGAGTCTTGCTGTGTTGCCCAGGCTGGTCTTGAATTCCTGTGCTCGAGGGATCCTCCCACCTCAGCTTCCCAAAGTGCTGGGATTACAAACATGAGCCACTGTGCCTAGCCTTGAGATTTTCCAGTAATCTGAATTGTTCCCAAATGTAACAGATTGATTTGGGAGGTAGTGAGCACCCATCTGTAAAAAATGTCCAGCAACAGTTAGATGCCAACCTATCAGGGATGCTAGAGATACACACTCCCAACTGGAACCAGCTTTTAAGATCTCAGATATTTTTTAAATTCTGGAATGTGTCTCAAATGAAATGCAATTTGTAAAATCATAACTGGTGCTTCTCAAACTTTAGGGTGCATAAAATCACCTGGAAAACTGGTTAAAACGCACATTTAGAGCCCCACCCCTCAGAGATTCTGATTCATTAAGTCTGAGGTGAGTCTCCAAATTTGCTTTTCTAATAAACTCCCAAATGATGCTGATTCTGTTGGTCCAGGAATCATGCTTTACATAGCCTGGCAAATCATAATTTTTTATGTGATATTTGTAAAGAGATGAAAGAAAATTAAAAGGCTTGGCAAGCAAAAATAAATGAAAAGTAATGTGTACTTGGCATTCATATAGGAAATAAAACAGTGTAATGACTACTTCAAAGGAAAAAAGTTCTTCCAAAATATAGGCCACATCTACCCAACAGTATGCAAACATTTGGAGAGGAAATTAATTGGTACATATGGCTGTGGGTGTTCATTTCTAACCAACTAAACAGTCCCTCAAAGCCTTTCTTTCAGACATTTAATTAAGTAATTCTGAGGAGATGATGTCATTTAAATATCTCTGGTTTGGAGGCCAGGGATCCACTTAGGACAGGAATCTCTTCTGCTCATCTCTAACTTCTTGTTTAGCAACTCTACCCAGACCATTAAGAAAATCGAGGGTAAGTCTGTCAGCTAGGAGTAAAGGAAAGCTGTTTGGGACAAATAGTATAATTCAGTTTATAAATGTCTTTACCCCTGAAGTGGAGATCTGAGCAATCATCTTAAAATGATAAACTCCTAAATGGCAAGTCCAAGGGAAATCTTTATCCATCCTTCAAGGCTTATCTTAAATTGCACTCCCTCATTAAATATTTCCTAATTCCATCAACAGACTGTGAGCTCCAATCCTTATCTCGCTGGCAGATCTCTTAAGTTATAACCTACTAACTTCGATTTATGTTATTTGTTGTATTACTGTGGATCCAATCACACAGTGGGTTACATAGAAGAAATACAATATAAAGAATTATTAAACTCTGATAAATGAATACACAGAGACAAGGACAGTATAAGAAAACTATGAGGTACCCTAGGGCTGAGGGAGAGTAATTAAGGAAGAACAAAGTTGTAAGGGGGCCTCCTCCCCAGATCTGGGGTTCAGACCTCATTGGAAAAGGTATAGTTCAGCCTGATAACAGAAACAGAAAAGTTCACTAGTTTGCATTGTCCAAAGCTGGTCTGGGGTCACTAGGAAAATAAGAAGCAACCCTCCAGAGTACAGCCAGAGCTTAGCAGTTCAGAAACCAGATGCATGGTTACACACAGGCAGTGGGAATCCAGGGAGCAGGCAAGCCACAGGGCCCAAATAAAGAGTACTGCCTCCGTGGAAAACGCCCAGGTGGTTGACAATCTACATGCAGGCTTGCACAGGGAATTGGGGCACTCATGTGGGCAGGAAGACTTTGGGACACCAGTTTCCATGCCAAGGGATCTGTGGGAAGCTTATTGCCAGGAGAGGCTGAAACTGCAAGGTTATCTAGTGACTGCATAGTCTAGGAATCTGGCCAAAAACAGAGTTCCACCAGATGTCTTCAAACCCACTCCACCAACTCACCATGCAGTAGCCAGAAACAGCAGGAGACATCCTTCCAACAGCCTCTACATCATGCTCACTGCAAAGAGGAGACACTTAAAAGAATTCTGCCCATTATCAAAGGGCATATCTTGAGGACTGAATCTGGTGCTGAGAGGCAATAAACTGATGGTTGACATATATGTATAATTACAAGATGGGTAACTCTTTTAAGATTTAAGACTGGGTTTCATCTCTGTAGTCTCTGTGGTACCTAGGTCTTATTATAACAAACTATTCTTCAGTAAATATTGAGAACTTTTGACTTTTTTTGTGCGTGTGGCAGACATTGAGAAGCTGATTCTAAAATTTATATGGAAATGTAATGGACCTAACATAGCCAAAGCAATATTTGAGAAAACAAATTTCCAGGACTTGCATTTTCTGATTTCAAAACTTATGCCAGGCGCGGTAGCTCATGCCTGTAATCCCAGCACTTTAGGAGGCCACGGCGGGCAGATCACGAGGTCTAGAGATCACGACTATCCTGACCAACATGGTGAAACCCTGTCTCTACTAAAAATACAAAAATTAGCCAGACATAGTGGTGTGTGCCTGTAGTCACAGCTACTTGGGAGGCTGAGGCTGGAGAATTGCTTGAACCCAGGAGGCGGAGGTTGCAGTGAACCAAGACTGCACCACTGCACTCCAGCCTGTATACAGAGCAAGACTCCATATCCAGAAAAAAAAAAAAAAAAAAAACTTACTAAAAAGCTGCCTTAACCAAGACAATGTGGTACTTGCATAAGGGTAGAAATATAGATGCATAGAAGAAAACTAAAAGCCCAGGAATAAATCATTAAATTTATGGTTAATTGATTTTTAACATAGGTGCCAAGGCAGTTCAATGGAAGAAGAATATATTTTCAACAAATGATGCCAGAACAACTGACTACTCATATGCGAAAGAATGAATTTGAACCCCTATGTCACAACTTATACAAAAGTTCACTCTAAGTGGATCATGTATCTAAATGTAAGAGTGAAAGTTGTAAAACATTAGAAGAAAAGGTTAGTAAATCTTTACGACTTTGGATTAGGCAATGGTTTCTTAGCTATAACATCAAAATTCAAAATCTTTGTGCTTTAAAGGACATCATCAAGAATGTAAAATGACAGCCTACAAATGAGAGAAAATATTTATATATCTGATAAGGGATTTACATTCAGAACTTCTACAAATCAACAGTTTAAAAACAAATTTACCCAAATTTTAAAATGAGCAAAGGATTTGAATTGATATTTCTCCAAAGAAGATATATTAATGATCAATAAGCACATAAAAAGAGTTTCAAAATCATTAGTCATTAGGGAAATGTATGTCAAAATCTCAGCTATCTACCACTTCATACCTACCAGTGTGGCTATAATTTAAAAAAAAACAAACAAACAAACAAACAAAAAAAAAAAACCAACAACTAACAATTTTTGGAGGAAAATGTGGGAAAGTTGGAACCCTCATGCATTGTTGGTGGGAACATAAAACAGTAAAGTCACTTTGCAAAACAGCCTGGTAGTTCTTTAAAATGTTAACCATAGTATTACCATATGAACCATCAACTCTACTCTTAGGTATATACAGCAAGAGAATTAGAAAGCTTGTGTTGACACAAAAATTTATACTTGACTATAGCGGTATTATTCACAACAGCCAAAAAGGGAAAACCACTCAAATGTCCATCAACTGATGAATGGCCAAACAAAATGTTGTATATACATACAATGGAATAATTTTTATATGACCATTAAAATATATTAAGTATGGATACATAGTACAACATGGATAAATCTTGAAAACATTCTAAGTGAAAGAAGCCACACACAAAAGGCCACATATTGTATAATTTTATCTATATCAAAAATTCAAAATAGGCAAATCCATAAAAACAGAGTGGAATAGTGGTTCCTGGGGTCTGGTGGAAGATGGTGAATGACTGCTGATGGATATGGCATTTTGAGAGAGAGAGAAAAAAAATATTCTGGAACAGAAGTAACCAGATGTGGGGGCTCGTGCCTGTAATTCCAATGTGTTGGGAGGGCCAGGCAGGTGCATCACTTGAATACAGAAGTTCGAGACCAGCCTGTGAATACAGAAGTTCGAGACCAGCCTGTGCAACATGGTAAAACCCCCATCTCTACAAAAAAATTAAAAAATTAGCTGGGCATGGTGACATGCACTTATAGTCCCAAATACCAAGAAGGCTAAGATGGAAGGATCACCTGAGCCCAGGAGGTTGAGGCTACAGCAAGCTGTGATCACATCACTGTACTATGCCTGGGTAACAAAGTGAGACCCTGTCTCAAAAAAAAAAAAAAAAAAAAAAAAAGTAATGATGTCTAAACAATATAGTGCATCTACTAAAAACTATTGAACTGAATACTCTAAAAGGGCATTTCACAGTATGTACTCAGTTATGAATTATATCTGAACTAAACTGTTAGTTAAAATTGAGAACTAAGATTTTGACATTTGCTTGCATTTTCTTCTTTCCTTTCCAAATATGGAGTCATATCCAGAGAACCTGTATAGAAAAGAATAAAACCTTCTTTTCTTGGAACAGTTAGAACACATAGAAAATTGGAATGTAATAATTATCGACCTCAGGTTTCATACATTCTTATAAAAATACCCAATTATAATTTTTGGTTGTCACAAATTTTGGAAACCCATTAAAATAAGTGACACAGATGCTATAGCACTAAATAACTAATGGAATAGAAGACTTGACCAAGCCATCTCATCTCTTCCTGAGCTTTCAAGTCCTCAACTGTGAAATAGGAAAGTTAGGGAAGATAATCTTCAGTATCTGTTTGCTTCTGTCATTTGCTCTAGAATATTAGCTTTAAAAATCAATATTTCAAAGACCTTTACTGGTTACAAATTAAATACATGGTAATAAGAATTATTTTCTGCCAAATACAGTTTTTATTAAATGTGGGTATAATTTTATATTGTGCTTTTCTTTTTCTCTTGATAGAGCTCATGTCTTTTTATCGTTAGGTTAAAATACATAATTCTGTATTCATAGAAAATATAAATTTGAATTTTACATTTTCTTTAAAGGAATTCTTTACCCACTTAACAATTTGGGCCTTCTAATTCTATACATACTTGTACATACTTTGATTACAGATATTTCATTTTTCTCTGCATAAAGTTAAAATACAGGCAGCTAAAAAAAGCCTGTGCTATTTTTGCCAGCCTTCTCCTGGGACTCTGCTCCCTAGTTAGGCAGTTATTTAAAATTGAGTGATTGTACTCTCTTTTTCTAATAGTTATGATTTTTAAAACTTGACTTTTCTTTAAAGAAAAAAAAAAAAACAGAGAATAAAGCAAACCATGTTCAACTGGTCAGTGTGCTCCCTGGAAACCCAGCAGATACTCTTCTATCTGTCTATATTTGGATTTAAGTGTATATTTAGACTCTTTATCCCAGAGAACTAAGTGATTTACACTCTGAAAGCATGTGCTCTTCTGTTAGTCATTTTAGGAAACTTTTTTTTTTTTTTTTTTTTTTTGCCTTCCTACTTAAAAAAAAAAAAAGGATGAGGGGCTAAAAAAAAAAAAAAACCCTGGGGTCTGTTGGGGGGAAATGGGGGAGGGGAGGGGGGTGGGGAGGTGGGAAGAGATAGCATGGGGAGAAATGACAGATACAGGTGAGGGGACGGAAGGCAGCAAAGCACACTGCCATGTGTGTACCTATGCAACAATCTTGCATGTTCATCACATGTACCCCAAAACCTAAAATGCAATAAAAAAAAAAAAAAGAAAGAAAGAAAGAGAAAAAGAATTTGATTAAAACAGAAAGAGAGAATAACCAAGAAGAACAAATCATGGCAAATCAAGTTCCTCAAGTCTGTTCTATACATTCATCTGCTCTCTGCAAGAGGAGATCCTGCTGTTGACAGCCTGTTCACAAAAGCCCACCCTGCTTCTCCTCTATGTACCCACGGCACGTTACTTGCTGCTTATTTTTATTCTGCTGTGCATTATATTAGTTACTTAAATGTCTGTCTCCCTGACTACAACTGGATTTCCTTGAGTACTGAGTCAGATTACCACTGAGTCACACTGAATAAAAACCTAGTCATTTCTCAATTTAAAACTCTCGAGAGTCTCCAAAAATGGAGAGGGAAATCTATTCCTTGAACAGTGATTTCCTAAAGTGGGATCTCAATACAATTTCTTGAATTAAATTCGCTTGTGAGATTATTCGGTGTAAACCATGAGAAATGTTCATCTCAGGTCAAAAACTGGCAAGAATTCTATTAACCTGGCATAAAGGAATGTCAGAAACCCACTGCTTGGTGTTGCCTTCCTCCTTCCTGGTAAATGAGCTCTCACATTCAAGCAACTCACTTTTGGGGATTTCATCAACATTTCATATGGCTCATTTTAATAATTTTCACTGAAGAGCTTTAAATTTACAAAGGCATGTTAATTGTAAAAGCACTATTTGAAATTAATTTTCTTCTGTCTTTTACTGATTTGATAATAAGGAGCACAACGGGGGCCAGGAATTTTGTTTATGGAACATAAAGAGGAGCAACGGTCCTTTGTCTTTTACGGTGAATCTCACAGAAAATATGGATACACTTTCCGGAAAAGTGCTCACATGTACACACTCATCACTTTGCATATAATTCCAGCAGGTTAGTAGATCCTTCCATCTTCTCCAAACTCTCTATTAATTCCTCTTCCAGGAGACTACACTCAGAAGATGAAGGAAGTGTTAAGGAATGGTTCAGTAATTCCAGCTGAACCTCAGTTTTAGAACAAGAAAAAAGTATTCTATTTTGGGATCGACCCAGTCCACAATTTACTCAATGGTTGCTACTCTTTGTCTATATAAACACAATTAAACGGGAAGTATACATATTATTCAAACTGAGACACAAATGAGGGTGAAAGAGGCACTGACAATAATTACAGCAAAACAACAAAACTATGATCCATATAACTACAATCTATATATATATCATTAACTATTTGAAGAGTTTACTGCATTTCAGATTTTGGGGTACATGTGAAGGACATGAAAGATTGTTGCATAGGTACACACATGGCAGTGTGATTTGCTGCCTTCCTCCCCATCACCTATATCTGGCATTTCTTTCCATGCAATCTCCCCCCAACTCCCCACCCCCACACTGTCCCTCCCCTATTTTCCCCTGACAGTCCCCAGTGTGTAGTGCTCCCCTCCCTGTGTCCATGTGTTCTCATTGTTCAACACCTGCCTATGAGTGAGAACATGCCATGTTTGATTTTCTGTTCTTGCATCAGTTTGCTGAGAATGATGGTTTCCAGGTTCATCCATGTTCCTACAAAGGACACGAACTCATCGTTTTTGATGGCTGCATAGTATTCCATGGTATGTATGTGCCACATTTTCCCTGTCCAGTCTATCATCGATGGGCATTTGGGTTGGTTCCAGGTCCTTGCTATTGTAAACTGTGCTGCAATGAACTTTTGTGTGCATGTGTCCTTATAGTAGAATGATTTATAAACCTTTAGATATATACCCAGTAATGGGATTGCTGGGTCAAATGAAATTTCTATTTCTAGGTCCTTAAGGAATTGCCACACTGTCTTCCACAATAGTTGAACTAATTTACACTCCCACCAGCAGTGTAAAAGTGTTCCTATTTCTCCACATCCTCTCCAGCATCTGCTGTCTCCAGATTTTTTCATGATCGCCATTCTAACTGGCGTGAGACTGTATCTCAATGTAGTTTTGATTTGAATTTCTCTAATGATCAGTGATGATGAGCATTTTTTCAGATGTTGTTGGCCTCATGTGTGTCTTCTTTTGTAAAGTATCTATTCATATCCTTTGCCCACTTTTGAATGGGAGTATTTGTTTTTTTCTTGTAAATCTGTTTTAGTTCTTTGTAGATTCTGGATATTAGCACTTTGTCAGATGGGTAGATTGCAAAAATTTTTTCCCATTCTGTTGGTTCCTGATTCACTCTAATGACTGTTTCTTTTGCCATGCAGAAGCTGTGGTTTGATTAGGTCCCATTTGTCTGTTTTGGCTTTTTTGCCAATGCTTTTGGTGTTTTGGTCATAAAGTCCTCGCCTAAGCCTATGTCCTGAATGGTTTTGCCTCGTTTTCTTCTAGGGTTTTTATGGTGTTAGGTCTTATGTTTAAATCTTTAATCCATCTGGAGTTAATTTTAGTGTAAGATGTCAGGAAGGCGTCTAGTTTCTGCTCTCTGCACATGGCTAGCCAGTTTTCTCAACAACATTTATTAAACAGGGACTCCTTTCCCCATTGCTTGTTTTTGTCAGGTTCGTCAAAGATCAGATGGTTGTAGATGTGTGGTATTGCCTCCGAGGCCTCTGTTCTGTTCCATTGATCTATATTTCTGTTTTGGTACCAGTACTATGCAGTTTTGATTACTGTAAACTTGTAGTATAGTTTAAGTCTGGTAGTGTGATGCCTCCCGCTTTGTTCTTTTTGCTTAGAATTGACTTGGCTATGTGGGCTCTCTTTTGGTTCCATATGAAGTTTAATGTGGTTTCCTCCAGTTCTATGAAGAAGGTCATTGGTAGCCTGATGGGGATAGTGTTGAAACTGTAAATTATTTTGGGCAGTATGGCCATTTTCACAATATTGATTGTTCCTAACCATGAACATGGAATGTTTCTCCATCTGTTTGTGTCCTCTCTTATTTCGTTGAGCAATGGTTTGTAGTTCTCCTTGGAGAGGTCCTTTGTGTTCCTTATTAGTTGTATTCCTAGGTATTTTATTCTCTCGGTAGCAATTGTGAATGGCAGTTTGTTCTTGATTTGGCTCTCTTTAAGTCTGTTATTGGTGTATAGGAATGCTTGTGATTTTTGCACATTGATTTTATATCCTGCGACTTTGCTGAAGTTGCTTATCAGTTTTAGGAGATTTTGGGCTGAGACGATGGGGTCTTCTAGATATAAAATCATGTCGTCTGCAAATAGAGACAATTTGACTTCCTCCTTTCCTATTCGAATATCCTTTATTTCTTTTTCTTGCCTGATTGCTCTGGCTGGAACTTCCAATACTATATTGAATAGGAATGATGAGAGAGGGCAACCTTGTCTAGTGCCAGATTTCAAAGGGAATGCTTCCAGTTTTTGCCCATTCAGTATCATATTGGCTGTTGGTTTGTTGTAAATAGCTTTTATTATTTTGAGATACGTTCCGTCAATACCTAGTTTATTGAGGGTTTTTAGCATAAAGTCCTGCTGAATTTTGTCAAAGGCCTTCTCTGCATCAATTGAGTTAATCATGTTGTTTTTGTCTTTGGTTCTGTTTATGTGTTGAATTATGTTTATAGACTTGCATATGTTGAACCAGCCTTGCATCCCTGGGATGAAGCCTACTTGATCGTGACGGATAAGCTTTTTGATGTGCTGTTGCAATCGGCTTGCCAGTATTTTAGAGAAGATTTTTGCATCTATGTTCATCCTGGATATTGGGCCTGAAGTTTTCTTTTCTTGCTGAGTCTCTGCCAGGTTTTGGTATTGGGATGATGTTGGTCTTATAAAATAATTTGGGAAGGATTCCATCTTTTTGGATTGTTTGGAATAGTTTCAGAAGGAATGGTACCAGCTCCTCTTTGTATGTTTGGTAGAATTTGGCTGTGAACCCATCTGGAACTGGGCTTTTTTTGGGGGGTGGTAGGCTTTTAATTGCTGCCTCAACTTCAGACCTTGTCATTGGTCTATTCAGGGTTTTGACTTCTTCCTGGTTTAGCCATGGGAGGATGCAAGTGTCCAGGAATTTATTCATTTCTTCCAGGTTTACTAGTTTATGTGCATAGAGTTGTTTGTAATAATCTCTGATGACGGTTTGTATTTCTGCGGAATCTGTGGTGATATACCCTTTATCGTTTTTTTATGGCATCTATTTGATTACTCTTTCTTTTCTTTTTTTATTAATCTGGCTAGTGGTCTATTTTGTTGATCTTTTCGAAAAACCAGCTCTTGGATTTATTGATTTTTTGAAGGGCTTTTTGAGTCTCTATCTCCTTCAGTTCTGCTCTGATCTTAGTTATTTCTTGTCTTCTGCTAGGTTTTGAGTCTTTTTGATCTTGCTCCTCTAGCTCTTTCAATTTTGATGATTGGGTGTCGATTTTTGATATTTTCTTGCTTCTCATGTGGGCATTTATTGCTATATATTTTCCTCTAGAGACTGCTTTAAATGTGTCCCAGAGATTCTGGTACGTTGTGTCTCTGTTCTCATTGGTTTTGAAGAACATCTTTATTTCTGCCTTCATTTCATCATTTAACCAGTCAATATTCAAGAGCCAGTTGTTCAGTTTCCATTAAGCTGTGCAGATCTGAGTTAGTTTCTGAATTCTGAGTTCTAATTTAATTTCACTGTGGTCTGAGAGACTGTTTCTTATGATTTCCATTCTTTTGCATTTGCTGAGGAGTGATTTACTTTCAATTATGTGATCATTTATGGAGTACGTGTGATGTGGTGCTGAGAAGAATGTATATTCTGTGGATTTGGGATGGAGAGTTCTGTAAATGTCTATTAGGTTTGCTTGGTCCAGGTCTGAGTTCAAGTCCTGGATATGCTTGTTAATTTTCTGTCTCATTGATCTGTCTAATATTGACAATGGGGTGTTAAACTCCCCCACTATTATTATGTGTGAGTCTAAGTCTCTTTGTAAGTCATTAAGAACTTGCTTTATGTATTTGGGTGCTCCTGTACTGGGGGCGTATATATTTAGGATCGTTAGGTCTTCTTGTTGCATTGATCCTTTTACTGTTATGTAATATCCTTCTTTGTCCCTTTTGATCTTTGTTGATTTAAAGTCTATTTTATCAGAGGCAAGATGTGCAACTCCTGCTTTTTTTTGCTCACCATTTGCTTGATAAATCTTCCTTCATCCCTTTATTTTGAGCCTTTGTGTATCCTTGCATGTGAGATGGGTTTCCTGGATACAGCACACTGATGGGTTTTGGCTTTTTATCCAATTTGCCAATCTGTGTCTTTTGATTGGGACATTTAGCCCATTTACATTTAGGGTTAATATTGTTATGTGTGAATTTGATCCTGCCATTTTGATGCTAGCTGGCTGTTTAGCCCGTTAGTTGATGCAGTTTCTTCATTGTGTTGATGATCTTTATCATTTGGTATGTTTTTGGAGTGGCTGATACTGGTTGTTTCTTTCTATGTTTAGTGCCTCTTTCGGGAGCTCTTGTAGAGCAGGCCTGGTGGTGATAAAATCTCTGAGTACTTGCATTCTGGTTTTGGGTGTGTTCATCCTTTTTGCACTGGTTTCTTCCCATCTTTGAGGATTTATCCAGCTGTCATCTTTGTAGTTGTTGACTTTTAGATTGAGTCTCTGAGTGGACGTCCAGTTTGTTGATGATGAAGTTATTTCTTTCTGTTTCTTAGTTTTCCTTCTAACACTCAGGCCCCTCTTCTGTAGGACTGCTGAGGTCCACTCCAGGCCCTCCTGTTTGCCTGGGAATCACCAGCAGCTACAGAAGAGTATCGGTTGCTGCCAGTTTCCTCTTCTGCTGTCTTTGTCCCAGAAGGATACCCACCAGATGTCAGTCTGAGCTGTCCTTTATGAGGTGACTCTTTGGATATATGGGGGTCAGGGAGCTGCTTGAGGAGACAGTCTGTCTGTCCTTTATAGGAGCTCACGTGCTGAGCTGTGAGCTCTGTTGTTCATTCAGAGCTGCTGGGCAGGTACATTTAAGTCTGGCAGAACTCATAATGCCTTTTTATTTCCCAGGTGCTCTGTCCCAGGGATTTAGGGCTTTATTTATGAGTTTCTGTTGTGTTGCTCCCTTTTTTCAGGGCTGCCCTGCCCAGCCAGGAGGCAGCATAGTCACTGTCTGCCTGCAGAGGCTTTGCTGAGCTGCTGTGGGCTCTGCCCAGCTGCTGCGTGAACTTCCCTGCAGTCCTGTTTACACAGGTGTAGTTAGAACTGCCTTGGCAATGGCAGCCTACCTCTATAATGGCAGACTCTCTCTGTAATGGAGGGCTGCCTCGGCAATGGCGGGCTGCCTCAGCAATGGCAGACTACCTCTGTAGTGCTGGACTGCCTCGGTAATGGCAGATGCCCCTCCCCCACAGAGCTGGACCATCACGGGTTCAGCTGTGCTTGCTGTGAAACTCTCAATCCACAGCATTTCAGATTGCTGTTTTCTTGTAAGGGTGGGACCAGCCGAGGCTGATCACCTGGCTCCCTGCCTCAGAGCCTTTTTTTTTTTTTTGAGTTGAACAGGTGACTCTGTCTTCAAGGTGTTCCCGTCGCCTGCTGAAAAGGTGCCAGCATCTCTGTGATTTCCCGTGCAGTGACCCACTGTGTCTGTGCCGACTGAAACAGCTGCGCTGAGATTCGTGGCACTTTTTTGCCCGGGAATCTCCTGGCCTGGCTCCCTGTTTCAGTCCTCTTTTTTTTTTTTTTTTAAATCAGTTGAATGGGTCACTCTGTATCCCAGGAACTCCAATTGCCAGCTAAAATGGCACCCGGACCCTTGTATTTTGTGCGGAGAACCACTGCACCTGGGTGCAGGCCAAAACAGCCTCACCAGCCAAAACAGCCACGGCAGCCAAAACAGCCACTGTGGCCAAAACAGCTGGGCCAGCCAAAACAGCGGCGCTGGTGACCCATAGGCCTCATCCGCCTGAGAATCTCCTGGTCTCTGGGCAATAAAAATCTGTCTGGAAATGCAGCATCCACTCCCTCTCCGCACTTTTGCTGGGAGCTGCAATCCTGAGCTGCTCCTAATCGGATATCTTGGATCTGTCCTCTGGAGAGTTTATTTTTAAATGTATCACTTCCCTACTGTCTAGATGAATGTCCCATTTTTCTGCTTTCCATAAGGGGCTAATACCAGTTAGCATAATTAGCCTGCAAAAAGCAATGATAAAATTCATGGATTTTTCTTCCTTTTATACTTCAATTTGGAGTAAGTCAGTTAAACTCTACAGAGCTCAGCCTCCACACCAATAAATGCACGGGTGGAATACATGTGTTCTTAAAACTTTTTTTCAAGCTCCACCATCCTATAAAATCAAATTGAAAACAAAGACTTTTTAGCAGAAATGCTACTAAGTAAAAAGGTTTCTAGGCCTCTTACTTAGGGAAAATAAAGACTTTCAAAGTCATAGTATTTTTGTAAAAAGCAAATGAAGTTAATTGACTAAAATTCCCTAATAGTTTATAATCAAGCTTATAATCTACAATAAAGTCTGTAACTTTAAAGTGTAAATGTAACTGTGCTAAGCACAATAAGGTAGATACCTTAGTCTCATTCTATGGACAAGAAAACTTGAACTTAGAAACTTGACTGAGGTTACACTGCTGGTAAGTGAGAAAATCAAAGTTAAAACCCCATCTTACTGCAGAGCTTGGACACTTCACTGCTGAATTTAAAGCTCATGAATTTACCAAGTACCATCCCTACTTTAAACTCAGCTCTCATTCTACTGTGGCCCCAACATATCCAAAATATCATATTTCCTAGACATCATAAAAAAAATCTTACATAATGACTTAATTACTTATTATCACAATAAGTGATAATGGTCACTCTCTTGGTTTAAATAGAGGGGGAAAGTGTATTCAATATTTGTCAGTACATATCAAACATACCAAGACTGCTGAGATCAATTATCTAAGAATAGTTCAAAATGAACTATCCTCAAATATGAAACAGCTGTAATTGTGAAGGCTGAAATAATTTTTTAAATGACAACCCAAAAACTATACTCTATATTTTTACATGTGATACTTAAAAACTAGCTGCTATCAAGAAATTTTTCATGTTAAAATATAATTTTAAACATGCATATATAAAACATGTATATGTAAAATTGTCAATTGCTTTTAGCACTGAGAAGATACATTAGCACAACATATGGCTACCATTATTGCAACTTTAAAAGACACCACCTTATGTTATATAAATACTACCTTGGAGACAGTCATAGGCTTTTATGGATTTTTAAACCTAACTAATGATAAGTTTAAATGTTTTAACCTTGAAATGTAGTATTTTTAGCATACAAGATTATAATACAGATTTTCCTTGAGACATATGGAAAAGTCAAACAAAACTTGGTATAGGATATTTCATTAAATAACCAAAATGAACCACTTCATCAACTTAAATAATAATTACTGAAGACTGTGCCATTCTATATGCTCAGAACTACCCATGGACAGGTTAACAACCAACCCACCCTAGGGTTTCTACCTGAAATTGCTCTCCTGTCCTTACATGAATCAGCTAATTTGCTGGGACAAGAGAGAAGGAAATGTTCTTTCAGGATATAAATCTTTGAAGACCATAAAGATGTTCCATCAATTTATTTTGACATTTTCTGAATTCCAAAACACTTATTCTTTGCATAAATGCTGTGTTGTTTCAATGAGATTTTAAGCACCTGTGAAGAAGGAGAATCTCCTAAACAAATGTTTGGCTAGCTAGCAAAAAAAAAAAAAAAAAAAAAAAAAGCAAAAATAAAAAAAGTAGAAGATGGAAATGTTAAATTAGTCAATATTTTTGGTGATTAGAAAACTATAAACCATAGTAAATAATCTAGAAAATAGCATGTGTTTTGTGCCTTTCATCTAGAATGTAATGTCACATCACATAAACCACAATACTAATGAAAACTGTAATAAATTCATTTCCCCCCACAATGAAAGTAGTATAAACTTCCATGGAGAGATCATTGGATTTATATCAAATTGCATAGTCAAAATTTAAAAAATAATACACTTGCACAAAATGTATCTCATGGAAAACCAAAACTGGAGATAAATCATCTTGTAAAATGCATTAAAATACAGGTCCAAAACCACAGGCAATCTTTATCACAATCCTGAAATCCTATTCAACCAAAGGCAAAACTTGAAGGTCATTTTAGCACTACCATTCAAAAACTTAAACCAGCTGGGTACAGGAAAAACAGAGAGTGTTTCTCAAAACCACCTACACAAAGGCTGTTTTCCTGTTCCCAGGTCTGTCGGTGGAGACCAGCTTCCTGCTCAGGCACAAGGAGCACCCAGTGCATATGGAAAACCATGGAGTCAGCCAAATTCCCACCCACACCAGCTCCTCCTGAGCCCTAACAATCCACAGAAACTGATCAACTCAATGTGCTGGAAAGAAGAAACTCAGGACTCACTTCTTTTGTAAACAGAAATCTTTAAGTATATTGCAGAGACTCAAACAACTCACAGAGGGGTTGAATGAAGTATCATGAGTTTTAGAAAGCAAAGACTGAAAAGGTACATTTCATTACAAAAAGAGACTTGAGAAATAAAGGAATAGAGCTTTCTTAACTATAAATGAAAAAGGAGCAAAAGCTATTGAGAAGTGGTCACGCTAGGGAAACTAATATAAGAAAATCCATTTCAGAGGAGCTAGGAAAGGAAGAAAAATAAATAATTGAGTGACATAAAAAAAATTAAAATATTAGTTCTTCAAAACCATTAGTAAATGAACTACTATAGAGTGCAGAGTTTTCTGGTGAGCTGGGAGTTTATCCGTTAACTCATATTTAAAACACATTTATAACAAATTTAACCAAATTTAACGCAGATCTTTCTAAAATCAATTACACATCATTGCTTTGACTTCTTAAACATGATTTTTTTTTTTTTTTTTTTTTTTAGACAGAGTCTGTTCTGTCACCCAGGCTGGAGCTCAGTGGCACGACCTCAGCTCATTGCATCCTCCACCTCCCAGGTTCAGCAAGTTCTCCTGCCTCAGCCTCCTGAGTAGCTGGGATTACAGGCATGTGCCACCACACCCAGCTAATTTTTGTACTTTTAGTAGAGACAGGGTTTCACTATGTTGGCCAGGCTGGTCTCAAACTCCTGACCTCAGGTGATCCACCCACCTTGGCCTCCCAGTGTGCTGGGATTACAAGTATGAGCCACCCTGCCCAGCCAAATGTGATTGTTCTTAAAGGTTCATGAAAGGAAACACTGTGCAATGATTTACAAACTCTGGCCTGAGCACAGGTGCTTGGTTGACCCATAAGAATCACCTGGGAAACTTCATAAAAATCCAGAGAAAAGATTCTGACTTTTTACAACAGGAATGAAACCCAGAAATCTGTGCTTTTAAAAACCTTCCCAGGTAATTCTGATTCATGGCTGGTTTCAGGAACAAGGAGTATAAGAAGAACACTTGTCTGACCATTAGTATTCAGGCAGTGTTATTTCGATAGCTGTGCGTGCATCCAACTCACATTTATTAAGCATCGAATATATGCTAATATTGAGCATTGTCTTTGCTCATTCAGGCTGCTATGACAGAATGCCATAGACTAGGTGACTTATGGACAACAGAAATTTATTTCTCACAGGTCTGGAGGCTGGGAAGTCTAAGCTCAAGGGACTGACACATTCAATGTCTGGTAGGCCTACTTCTTGGTTCATAGACAGTCATCTTCTCACTGTGTCCTCATAAGGTGGAAGGGGCACAGGAGTTCTCTGGTGTCTCTTTTATAAGGACACAGATCCCGCTTACAAGGATTCTTCACCCATGGCCTAATTACCTCCGAAAGTCCCCACCGCCAAATACCGTCTCATTGGGGATTCGTTGTCAACATTTGAATTTTGGGAGTACACAGACATTCAGCCTATAGCAAGCACCTAAGATAGGCTTTAGCATACAAAGATGGATAAAATATGGTCTGTCAAAGAGTTTACATTCAAGTAATGGAGCCAAATACATAATTAAAGTATAATGAGGTAAATCCAATAATAGGATATGATGAAAATCTATACTGGACAGTGAAAGAGCTCCTAACTTAGCCTCGGTTTCCTGAAGGAGATATCTGAGGTGAGTCCCAAAGTTTGAGAGGCTAGTCAAGTGAATCTGAAGAGAGAATGAGGGGCAATGTTCTCAGTCCCCAAAATTATACAAATAATATTAGTAGTTGATGGTAGAAAGTGGGAAATGAATGGGTAAGAGTTTGAAGTTTAGTTTCCAGGCAGTGGAAAGCTGTTCCAGTCAGATGACTTTGGCCAGATAAGTGGAATATAGATTTAAGAAGCTAAGAAATGGAAATACAAAAAAGAAAAAAATGGAAGGAGAAGAATGAGTCAGGAACTCATGGAAGAATTTCAGCAAGAGTATTGAAGTTTTGATTAAAAGTGGTGAAAATTGAGAGGGAAGCGGGAAGATAAATTTGAGCAAAATGGAGGTGAAAAGACAAAGTGATTGATTTGAAGAGGAAAGGAGGTGGGAGGGGTGGAAAAGGTGAGAGAGAGAGGAATAAAGGGGACAACAATGACATCCTCAGACCATGTTAGGCAGGTCATTACCTCCCAAAGTCCCCACCTCCAAATACCGTCTCACTGGGGATTAGTTGTCAACATTTGAATTTTGGGAGTACACAGACATTCAGTCTACAGCAAGCACCTAAGATAGGCTTTGGCATACAATGCCATTAATAAAATGTGTATCCTAGATGACCTCTAAAAGAACTTTTAATTCTAAAAGTCTATGAATCATGATTATCCTGATTATTGTATCATTCAGTGATGTCCTCAAAACCTTTTAAAGCTTTCCCTTACACTAAGGGGCTCCTGGATATTTTAAGTTCAGGTGTCTGCTTTCTCAAGTATTGTTATGTTCTCTCTGGAGGTGAACTGGTCCACAGTAACAGTAGCTGCTGACAGCATACCTGCCTATAGCAGTCTCCTCTTCTAAATTTGGTATTTCTGTGTACTGTAGATATGGAAGGAAGTTGGAGAACTGAGTAATCTCCCTCTCTCCTGAGCTATATGTCCCTTCATTTGTAACTCCCTCTGAGACTTTCTTTATTGTGCATTGTTTTACTTTTAGTTGTATACATGCTTTACATATACTATTAGGGCTTAAGCACCTGAGAACAAAAAAGGTTTCTTAATATTCTTTGTGCCCTTCATAGAAATCGTCCCATCCAGTGCCTTACATACAGAACTTAAACAATGCATAGGTGTGTCTTTTGCCCTGAGATTGTTAGAATTGTTCATAGATTTTGAATAAACTGACTGGGTGAGGACCCAAGAAGCATGTTTTTTCTGAGTGGATAAACTACAATGCTCAAGGCAGTTCAAGAATCACTCAGAAGGCCTTTTGCTCCGTTTCTTGTTCTTAACTGTGTTCTAGATAGATAAAGTTGCTAAGAGACAGAGATACGGAACAGCAAAATATCATTAAAGGAGGAAAAACTTAAGATGACTCAAGTACAATTTGAGAAAAAAGGCAACTATCAAAGAAAGTAAATAGAAGCAGTCATCCACTTTTTAATCAAATGGATTAAATCTATGTAAGAGTCAAATGAGTACATTGTCAGAAAGCTAAAAACGATAACATCCTTTAGGTAATCTTATGAATGTAATTGGGAGGCATATGTCTAACAGTTTATATCAACTCTTTAAGTTTATTATCTTACCTGACAAACCACACAGAAAAGGAATTTAAAGCTAAATAGTGTGTTGCTGATGCCAAAATTGTGCCATTAGAGACATATCTAAAGATTTGATCTTTGCTCAACTGTCATTAAGATTATAAAGCCTATGCCTCTTATGCACATTTCAACAAAATTTTTAGTTTTATAGCACATTGCTTTTTATATCTACAAACATTTATGACAAAATTTGATTGGGTGCCATGGTTCATGCATGTAATCCCAGCACTTTGGGAGGCTGAGGTGAGCAGATTGCTTGAGCTCAGGAGTTTGAGACCAGACTGGGCAATATGGCAAAACCTTGTCCCTACAAAAAATTAGCTGGACATGGTGGTTTACGTCGGTCGTCCAAGCTACTCTGGAGGCTGAGACGGGAGGATGGCTTAAGCCTGGGGGTCAGAGGTCGCAGTAAGCTGAGATTGTGCCACTGCACTCCACCATGGGTAACAGCCAGACCGTGTCTAAAAAAAAAAAGAAAAGAAAAGAAAAGAAAAGAAAAGAAAAGAAAAGAAAAGAAAAAAAAAGAAAAAAAAAGTTCTGACAAAATTTAATTATAATAGTTAAATTGTCACTATGCAGAATAAGAAGATAATAAGGCCAAAACTGAGCAATTTACCCCCTTCCTGATGGCTCAGAATAATTATTCTCCAGCTACTGAACACGACAGTACACATTTTATTTGGGAGTGTCAATGAAGTGGAAAGGTTTGAGTTTGATAAAATTTCAGAAATTTAGAATTAAGGATTGCCAATAATTTAAATATTTAAGAAGACAAGAAATCATTCAATTTTGATTTTGTTTTCCAGTTTCTAATGGGTTGCAGAAGCAGACGGGAGCTGATTACTATTCACAGATGGCTAAAGTTTATGTCTCTAGTATCCTTATGCTTCTCTATTCCCTCCCTAAATTCTGTCCTTTATGAGGTCTGAAAAGGGGCTGAGAAATCATAAGCTATCTCATATTGCTCTTTTTCTGTATCGATCAAAGTTTGGCAAACATCTTTTTGCACTTAGTTTACTTAAGACACTATTAGACTTTTTCCAAGATATTTTCAATTAGAAATTAAGCAGATCAGGAGGCTTCAAAACAAGTATAGAAATGGGATGAGTTTTATGGAGTAAGAACTTTCTCTCCAAACCTAATTAAAATTTAGTTATAGCTGAATCAGCTCTCACAATGATTATGTTCCAACTACATACTGGGCACTTTGTGAAACACATGGATAATAGTAGGTCTCTCTCCAGAAAACTGTAGTCTAATTGGAGAGAGGAGCACATAAACAAAGGAGCTGGTATGATGTGGCAAATGCTAGGACAGATGTATGCACAACGTGCCTTCTTTGCCTTTTACACCCAGACCAGAATTGGAAAACGCATGTGTCTTAATCCATTTGTGCTGCTATAACAAAATATCTGAGACTGGGTAATTCATAAATAATAGAAATCTATATCTCACAGTTCTTGAGATGAGAAAGACTGCTATGGTTTGGATGTCTGTCCCCTCCAAATCTCATGCTGAAATGTAATCCCCAGTGTTGGAGGTGGGGCCTGGGGGAAGTGATTGGATCAAAGGGGTGGATTCCTCATGAACGGCTTAGCATCGTCGCCTTGGTGATGACTGAATTCTCACTCCTCATAATTAAGAACTGGTTGCTTAAAAGAGTCTGGGACCCCCCTTTTCTCTTTTGTTCCCGCTCTCACTATGTGAAGTGATTGCCTGCTTCCCCTTTGCTTTCCACCATGAGTGTAAGCGTCCTGAGGCCCCAACCTGGAGCAAATACCAGTGCCGTGCTTCCTGTAGAGCCCACAGAACCAATTAAGCCTCCTTCTTTAGAAATTACCCAGCCTCAGGTATTTCTTTGCAGAGGCACAAAAATGGACCAGCAAAACTCCAAGACTTGTTTGTTGTCTTGTGAGGATGCAGTCTCTGCTTCCAAGGTGGCACCTTGAACACTGGGTCCTCATTTGGCAGGAGGATGGGCAAAGGGGGATGAACACTATGTCCTCTCATGGTGGAAGAGCAGAAGAGAACAAATCCACTCCCTCAAGCCTTTTTGTAGGAGCCTAATCTTACCCACAAGAGCTCCGCCCTCATAATTTAATCACTTTGTAAAGGCCCTACCTCTTAACACTATCACATTGGCCATAAGCTTCATGAATTTTAGAGTACACATTCAGACCACAGAAACATGACATTGTGCCATGACTCATATCTCCTATTCTATAGCAGTCATTCTTTCCCAATAAATTTTCACAAGCCTTCTTGTGAAAACACAGTGTGCCACACAGCTATTACCAGTAACTGGAACATGAGATGAAACCCATCTGCCTCTCCATATCTAGGCTTACATCTGCTAGTACCGTATTGGTAGATACTATTTGGGGTCTGATTTCTTGCCCAGCTGGAGAGATACAGAATTCTTTAATTTCTGTTTCTGCTTTTTGTATTTCCTTTTAAATCAACCACTAATTTATTTACTATGTGAGGAAACCCAAGATCCAAGCTCATTTGCAGAGCATAGATAACAGATTTCCCATATGCAATGAAAAAGTTAAGCACACCTCATGCTACCAGCTTCATTCATATAATATTAATGCTAAAGAATATGTTTTGAGTATAAACTTAGATGCCAATAATACCCATTATTTGGCAAATAAAAAAAAAACTGAGGATTAGAAAGAGCCAGGATCGCCGGGCGCAGTGGCTCAAGCCTGTAATCCCAGCACTTTGGGAGGCCGAGGCGGGTGGATCACGAGGTCGAGAGATGGAGACCATCCTGGTCAACATGGTGAAACCCCGTCTCTACTAAAAATACAAAAAACTAGCTGGGCGTGGTGGCGCGTGCCTGTAATCCCAGCTACTTAGGAGGCTGAGACAGGAGAATTGCCTGAGCCCAGGAGGCGGAGGTTGCGGTGAGCCGAGATCACGCCATTGCACTCCAGCCTGGGTAACAAGAGCAAAACTCCGTCTCAAAAAATAAATAAATAAATAAAAAATAAAAAAAAAGAAAGACCCAGGATTGGAATCTAGGGGCAGAGTCAAGTCTCAAGTCTTAGTATTGTTCGCTGCTACACTGTACCACCTTCACTTCTCCAGATCCTCCTAAATATTCCCAGAGAAAAGTAGCATTCCTCCCAGAATTTCTTGATTCTCTTCATATATATTGTTTTAAAAAGTCATTGAAGGCAAAGCGTGGTGGCTCACCCCTAAAGTCTCAGCACTTTGGGAGGCTGAGGCAGTCAGATTGCTTGAGTTCAGGAGTTGGAGACTTGCCTGGACAACGTGATGAGACTCCACCTCCACCGAAAGTACAAAAATTAGCCAGGCATGGTGGTGCCTGCCTGTAGTCCCAATTACTTGGGAAGCCAAGGCATGATAATTGCTTGACCCTGGGAGGCAGAGGTTGCAGTGAGCTGAGATCATCCCACTGCCCTCTACCCTGAGTGACAGAGACCCTATCTCAGTTTAAAAATAACCCATTGAAAGTAACAAACTTAGCCAGGAAATAGACACACAGGAAAGCAAATATAGAAATATATTAACAACTGCACATTCTAGGTGAACGCTCTGTGAATGTTCGTTGTACTATTCTTGCAACTTTTTCTGAAGGCGGAAATTTTTTCAAAATAAAAATGTGGAGGCAAAAGTGTAATAGACCTAATTTTCACTGAGTAAAGAGGGTTATCTCATTGCAGAGTGTTAAAATAAGAGATATATTAGAATTATAATAGAACAACTTATATGTACATCAAAACATCTTAAAGATCTTTGGGGCGGTACTGGCAAAAATAATCTTAGATAATTTAATTATGATGATTAAGACACAGCATAAGAAAAATTCCTTCTATCTTTTTGCTTTTGAGAATTACTAACTCCAATCAGAAAAACTTGACTAGTTGGAATAAATGAAAAGAACAGCAGCCAAGGCACTCAGGTTAGATACAGAAGAAAAGTCATATGGAAATCACGGAATTGTAAAGGAGAGAGAGATTTTTTTCAAATTGTCTAGTTCAGCCTGCTCATTTTACTCACTATGAAATTCAACAGCAGATATTTTAAATAAACTGCACATATTTCTACAGCCTGAGAATGGCAGAACTAGTCATTTCTCCTGTATCCCAGTTTAGAGATTGTGTTATTCTGATTCCTTTAGTAAGTGATGAAGTGCTAACCCAACGTGGCTTATGAAAAAAAAGTTGGGACAACATTACGGTGATAGATTTATATGCTAACATAATGGAAAAAAGCATACAGGTGTAGCTCTAATATTTGGAGTAGCTATCTAAAAATATTCATCTTTCAGTCACGAATTCTGCTGGGTCAACTTCATTCTTATGCCCTATATGGTGGTCCTCGTGCAGTTCCCAGCTCATACCGTCACAGGCCAGCCCTGTAGATAATACTTTTCTTATAATACAAACGAAAGTCCCCAAATTGAGTTTTATTGACCCTGATTGACCTGACTTGTGCCTATTCTTGAACCAGTCATGGTGGCCACGGGAGGTGGGGAGAGTGAAATGCATTTAATGCGATTAGTAAAAGCCATATTCTCCATTCTAATCACAGACTGGGAGTGGGAGAGAGATTGATCAATAAGAAAAGCTGAGGTATTGTTAACAAAAGAAATAGATACACCTTTCTGCTCATCTGTGAATAACATGCTTTATCTAAAAGAAAAAAGTAAGTACAAATAACAATAGCAAAATCCAACATTTATCCATAAATAAATAACAGTAAAAAGAATAAAGACTAAGAAGAGACAAAAATCACTTTTCAAAAAATTTTGAAAGGACCTTCACCAAAAAAAGAAAAAAGATTAGGCCGGGCGCAGTGGCTCAAGCCTGTAATCTGAGCACTTTGGGAGGCCGAGGCCGGTGGATCACGAGGTCAAGAGATCGAGACCATCCTGGTCAACATGGTGAAACCCCGTCTCTACTAATGGTGCAAAAAATTAGTTGAGCATGGTGGCGCGTGCCTGTAATCCCAGCTACTCCGGAGGCTGAGGCAGGAGAATTGCCTGAACCCAGGAGGCGGAGGTTGCGGTGAGCCGAGATCGCGCCATCGCACTCCAGCCTGGGTAACAAGAGCGAAACTCCATCTCAAAAAAAAAAAAAAAAGAAAAAAAAAAAGAAAAAGAAAAAAGATTAATTTGTTCTTTTGTACTTTGGAAATGAATTAGGACCAAGAGGCAGAGGAGGTAAGGATACAGATTCAATTCAGCAGATGCAATAAACTTTCTAACAATTAGTATTCATTATTTGGTATTAAATAAGCAGGATCATGAAGTAATGAGTTTCCCATAGTTGGAGGCCTTCAAGCAGAAAAAGGGTGACCATCTGCCAGAAATGTTATAGAAGGGGTCCCTACACTGAGTGATGGCTTGATCTAAACTGCCTCTTAGATTCCTTCCAACTCTAAGATTCTAAATTATTGAGAACAGCATGAATAAAAGATCCAAACCCATTCAAGAACTAAATAATTCAACAAAAGGTAATAGAACTTTCAGCTATGAAGTTGAATCAACCAGACTTTGGGTGCCAGCAATCCCATCTTATGAGAAAAACAGATACAGATCTTTTTAAATGATGTATTTTTAAATTACAACATTAAAATTAATTTTACAAGGAAACACATCCCCCATTGTCACATCATCCAGAAAAACCATTTAAAAATTTTCTCTTCCAAATTTAATCTTTTTGTTCACATAATTTCATATCTGTGAAACTTATTTCCTAAGCTAAGAAGCTAAGTCCTGAATTACTCTTTTTATCTGCCCAGCTCCTGGGGTACAGGATAACTGAGTGGCTCTGTTACTATCAGTCTTCACTTTTTCACTTAACATTATATTTAAAATGTTTATCACATTGATATAAAACCTTTACCATTTTGAGGCTTTACATGTTTGTGTTGGTATACAATAGTTTATTTAAGCATTTTCTTACAAGAAGACATTTAGGTTACTTTCAGCTTTTCACTATAATTCTGCCTTGAACATCTTTATGCAAACCTTTTCCCCTTTTTGTTTAATTTTTATTTTTAAATGACAAATAATAATTGTATATATTTACAAAGTTCAATGTGATGTTTTGATATATGTATACATCGTGGAATTATTATATCAAGATAATTAAGTTACCTATCACCTCACATATCCTCATTTTTTTTTTTGTAGTAAACACATTTAAAATCTACCCTTTTAGCAGTTTTGAAATATGCATTATTATTAACTATGGTCACCATGCTATGCAATAGATCTCAAAAACTTACTCCTCCTGTCTAACTGAAACTTTGTACCCTTGGGACAACATCTCTCTGTTCCCCATCCCACCCTCTTTTGAATCCTTTCCTAGGTCTGGAGTCAGGGGGCCAAAGGGTATGGATATCTCTGTGGCTCTGAGTATGTACTGCCAAAAGAATGATAGCAGTTTTCAGAGCTACTAGCAATGCCTGAGTTTCACCATTTCCCTAAAATATTGTTCACTTTAGGTTTTATTCAGCATTTTAGCAATTAACAGATATTAAATAGTACTTTATAATTGTCTATATTTCCACTTTTTTTCTCTGGCAATGAGTTTAAATAGCCTTAAATACTTTTTAAAAAATAAAAACAATTTTTAATCTACCTTCCTACTGTAAGGAGAGAACTCAGCAGTGCATTTGAATGCAACAAAATCACACTAGAGAAAGGTAACAGAACAGAGAGGATCAATTCCAAGCCAGGCATGGTGGCTCACTCCTGTAATCCCAGCACTTTGGGTGACTGAAAGCAGGCAGGCCACCTGAGGTCAGGAATTCGAGACCAGCTTGGCCAGCATGGTGAAACCCTGTCTCTACTAAAAATACAAAGATTAGCCAGTGTGGTGACACATGCCAATAATCCCAGCTACTAGGGAGGCTGAGGCGGGAGAATTACTTGAACCCAGGTGGTGGAGGTTGCATTGAGCTGAGACTACAAAACTGCACTCCAGCCTGGGTGACAGAGCAAGAGTCTGTCTCAAAAAAAAAATTTTTTTTTAACATTAATTCTAAGAGAAAGAGCAAATTTCTCCTTCTCCCAAACAGAATGGACTCCCTGAGAAGGAACACTAAAGGAAGTGAGGTTTCTTCAAGTTTCTTTTCCTTTAAATTTACAAAAGTTGTGCAAGAACAATAGTTTCCTGGAATTTGGGTTCAGATTCCAAACATCTCAAAAATAATTCTCTGTGCCCTGCTAAATAGAAAGGAAGCAGTTGAAAATTATATGAGAAAAATCAAACCATATAGAAAGCTCAGAAAAACATTACAGTGTGTCAAAAATCAAACTGGCAAATGAAGTTTGGGGGTGTTTACACAAATAACTGTATTTGTTTTTCTAAAATTATGTTACCAATTGAGTTCAGAACTCTGATATGCTCATTTCTCCCTCTGGAAAGATGTACAAATGAAATAAGAATAGAAGAACATTAAAAATAATAAAGGCATGAAAGTGAAGGATTAAAAGTCCTTGTTCCCATAGCAACTGCACAAGCCACATTTGCACTAGATAGGCCATTCCTTAGACATGCATCTGTTTCTCGCCACTTATTAATTTCTGGGAAAGCATAATACATACTAATAAAATCACAACTAAACTGCACATGATTTGATTTGGGAGACCAAGGCAGGTGGATCACCTGAGCACAGGAGTTCAAGACCAGCCTGGCCAACAGGGCAAAATCCCATCTCTACAAAGATACAAAAATTAGGTTGGTATGGTGGCACACAACTGAAGTCCCAGTTTCTTGGGGAGCTAGGCAGGGCACGAGGATCGCCTGAGCCTAGGAGGCGGAGGTTGCAATGAGCTATGATCGAGCTACTGCACTCCAGCCTGGGTGGAAGAGCGAGACTCTGTCAAAAAACAACAACAAAACACTACATATGAGACCAATGTGTTATAGTTGCCTAGGTAATAACAGTCTTACATTTCACATGGAAAACTGGAAGTGCTAGCTTTATGTGTATATTTTTCACATCGTGCAGCAGAGTGAAACCAGCCCTCTTCTCTCATAAGATAGGGATGTAATCTGGATAATGTCTTTTGTGTAAAATGCTAGATTTATTTAAAGAGGTGGTTCTCCAGATCTCCAGGAAAAACCAGACTCTATGAACAAAAGAATAACAGTTTAAAGAAAAACTCACTCATTAAATTAAAGGTAAATGATACTAGAAAAAAGAAAAGATTCTGCCTTCAGTCCTAGGTGGAGATCCAAGGATTCTGGCTACTCTTTGGTGAAAGTTCTTGGCTTCTGACAACAAGACAAGAATAAGATTAAAATGAAGCTTCATGAGTATAGGGACCTAGGCCTTGGCCTAAGGCCTCATAGCATTCAATAAATACTTGCTAAAATACTGAAATAATATACTTTTCAAAGAATCAAGAAGCCGGAATCTACAAAAGACCAGACAGCATACTCCAAAGGACTTCTGTAAGACTTGTCTCCTAAGTTGAACAAAGCTAACCGCTGTATTAAGCTTTGTACCTGCACAGCTATAACATTTTGTGCCTTCTGAGTCCTCTTATATATTAGGAATTTCTGCTCACTTTAGCCTGATTGAAGAGTGCACAATTGTTTGACTTATCCAATTGCCAGTCAAAAGCCAAGAGGAAGAACTTCAAAATGTACCTTAGTTCATGGGGTTGGCAATCAAGAGCTGATGTTCTCTGGGCTGCTGTAGATAATCCTAAACTTTTATCCAAAAAAAGTTGATTTTTATAAGAAACACTACTAATAGCCAAACCAAAATTGCAAGGAAGAAAATGTTGTTTTTAGGGGAAAAAAATGAGGCCTATCAAAGAGGCTTCTGGGTTCCCACAGTGACGTTTGTTTCTGATTATACGTAGGTAATATTAAATACTCTCTTCTGGGGTTTTAAAGACTTTTAAGAAAGGGAATAAACCAAATTCATTTTCTAATTTTTTATATCCAACAGCATACTTTCTGGCCCCTAGAGAGATTGTGGGGAGAGACAATCAGAGAGGGCATGTGTGAGGAAGGTATGTGTAAGAGAAGGTATGTGTGAGAGATTATATGAGGGAAACTGTACGTATGTGAAATCATGCGTGTATGAGAAAGACCGTGTGTGAGAGAGATTGTGGGTGTGTGAGAAAGACTCCAATAGTCTCCTGACTACAAAAAACAGGAAACAGGTCTTTAAAATAAGCCTATGAGATTCTACCTGTTTTAATTCCTTCTCTGGGCCTGAAAACATTTTAATAGAAGATCCCAAATAACTCTTCTTACTCTCCATGTGTACACGTTTACTTTCCATTGACTTTCCATATTTACTTCCCTGATATTTTACCTATACAATAACCTATCATTTTCTCAATGTACAGATAAGGCATACACACAAAAATGTGATATTATATTTAAACACCTCTCCATTTTCCTTGAACAAAATGGATGGGATAATACAGAACAAATTATCAATTTGATAGGTTCCTCTTACCACCCCCTGAGAAAGACATATTCTTACCCAGTTATAGAAAGATACACCATTTGACGCACCATCAAACCATCCAACCCTCCAATAAACTACATACACTAGGAAGCACTCAACAGAACGGGACAAAGACACAGACCTTCGGAGAGACACTAGAAAAGGTGGCTAAAGGAACAAGAGGGACAGTGAAATGTGTGTGCCTTGAAAAGGATGGGAAGCTACTCAGACAAGAATGGGGGATCCTGCTGGAGAGTGTAACTGGGTGTATGTGTGTGTTTCTCTCTCACATGCAAACCCACAAACACTGTCATTTCTTACACAAATGCACTCTCTTTTAAATACATCCACTGGCTCACACAAGTAGTTTCTGTTTCACACGTGGTCTCTCTCACAGTTTCTGCTGTTCCTTCACACAATCTCTGTCTCACAGAGTCTCTAGTATACACATACAATCTTTTCTTTTCTTTTTTTCTTTTTTTTTTTTAGACAGGGTCTGGCTCTATCGCCCAGGCTGGAGTGCAGTGGTGCAATCTCTGCTCACTGCAGCCTTGGCTTCCCCGACTGAAGCGATCCTCCCCACCTCAGCCTACTGAGTAGCTGGGGCCACAGTGCCGCCACTATGCCCCTGCTAACTGCATTTTTAGTAGAGACGGGGTTTTCATGATGTTGCCCAGGCTGGTCTCCAAATACTGGGCTCAAGCAATCGGCCCTCCTTGGCCTCCCAAAGTGCATACAATCTCTTATACGCAGTTTCTCTTACATAGAATCTCTCTCACACACACATAAATTACGCTCCGTGTCTCTCTCACACACTCTAATAGTCTCTTACACACAATGTCCGTCATACATACACACAATCTCTCTCATTGTATACGAGCTCACACACACACACACACACACACACACACACAAACACACACCGTTGGCCCCGCCCCCTGCCTTGGCCCCGCCTCCGTGTGGCTCCGCCCCGACGGCGGGGGTTGGGCGAGCCAGTGACAGGAGGGGCCGGGCTGGTACTTCAGGCGCCCTGGCCGGCGGGGCGCGCTCCGGAGGCTCCTGTCACCGGCGGGTGCGGCCGATCCCAGAACGGCCCTCCGGCGGCGGCGCTGCCTGGTGCGTCCGGCGTGGTCCGGGGCGGCAGGAGTTAGCGGCGGGATGTGCTCGGCCGGGGAGCTGCTGCGGGGCGGCGACGGCGGGGAGCGCGACGAAGACGGGGACGCGCTGCAGGAGCGGGCGGCGGCAGGGACCGAGCGGGAGCCCGGGGCAAGTCCGCGGCGGCGCAGACCGCAGCTGAAGGAGAGCGAGCAGGTGAGCGCGAGGGGGCGGCGGCGGCGGCGGCGGAGCGGCAGGGCCGGCGGCCGCGAGTCCCGCCCGGCGGTAGAGGGAAGCGGCCGGGCCCGCGTGGGGCACTGGCTCCGCGGCGCTCTGGGAAGCCGCCTCCGGGCGCAGTTAGACGGCGCGCCCGGGAGGGGCCGCGGGGTCGCGTGTCTGTCGGGGTCAGCGTGGCCAGTCCCCCGGCGCCCCGCCGAGGGTTCTCAGGCCGGCGCCCAGGGCTCGGGGGAAATGCCCTCCGTCGCTGTGATTGATTTAAAAGCCTCCCTTGTAAAAACACTTCTTTTTCAACTTCCAGTCCGTACCCTGCGCCGGGTTTAGGAGACGGCGGCTCCCGTCCCGCCCTCCATCTTGGCGTTTCCGAGCCCACACCTAGCGTGTCTGGAAGGTGTGGGTGGATTCCGTCCGCGGGCAGCGCTGAAAGCATGAGTAGGAAGCGGGTGTTACAATGGATGTCTTGACAGGGACTCTCCCAGAGCAAGTTCTTCACATAAACACAGATGAGATCAAAGCCTCAGTTAAAAAGTGGAGAGGCAAGAATATTGCTTTCGGTTAGTATTATACTAAAGAGAAAGGAGTTTAAGAGGCCAGCGCCATAATAAGGGAAAAGAAGTTGGGCAATTTTTTAAACTCGCTGAGTTTGATCTCATTTAAATAAAGTGTGGTAATGAGCATTATAACATCAGATATCTTCAAGATTAGGCAAGAGGTTTAAGTTTAAAAACTGAATTGTATGTTGGGTGAATTTTCTACAGCAAATACAGTATTTAGATTTTCACAAATACCGAGATAAGCCAATCTTTAGAATCACATTAAGGAGCAGGAATTCAAATAATTATTGGCCTTTATTACAGCCTATACTGTTAGGACAGTTAATACCTGTCTCTCCTCACCTTTCTCCATCTGCCTTTCTGTCACATTTCACAAATTCCAATATCATCACTAAATGTATTAATAGATGTATAACTTCTATTGTTTCAGTATGTTACTTAGGAAACAGAATAATATTGTGTGGCACACAACATATGCCTTAGCGTTAGGTTTGATCACCACCTGGAGTGTGATTTTTCATCTGTGACAATATAAGAGAAAGTAACTCAAGCAACTAATTTGATAGCTGGTTCTTCTGTTTCCCTTCCTAGTAGTTTTTCACGTTAACTGTACTCAGTTGCTCAAGAGCTTGGTTTCCTCTAACTTAAATTGCTCAACTGGAAAAGTGAAGAAAACAGCAACAAGAATTCCTTTGGGGAATGGGGGAGGGAGGTGCAGTTGAGCAGGGGTTTCCAAAGTATATTTTCAAATGGTTGTAAGGGATCATGTAAAAGACTTCACTTAAGCTTCTGTGTACTTCATTAGCATGATTATGTAGACATCATCAATAGCCGTGGTCTTTCCAAAATTGCTTATGGTGCAAAGTAAAACAAAACAAAAAATCAAATATTTATCTTAGGAAACACATATCACTTTGCATACCTGCTTCCTTCGTTGAATGTCATGAAAGTTCATTTTTCTGTACTCCTTTGAAGTGTTATTTTTATCATTCTTTTTGTCTCAAGATTTGTGAATGTATTATAAGCCCCCATACACAGTAATTGAAAATCACAACTCACATACGCATTTCCTTCTACATCAGCACCAAAGAAGAACTTATCAAGAAGCCAAACATAAGCAAAAAATTGGTGCAATCCAACCCATCTGTGTAAAAAGCAAGCTTTTCTGATAAATTGTTTCTTGGTAATATTATCACAAAGCCTTGTTTTCTAGTTTTTTCAAGTACTGTAAATGAGATTTGAAACTGTTACACACAGCCATGTAATGATGGTATAAACAGTATTACATGATAAAAACCTTTGAGGGAGAAATGGAATTAACAACTATGGAACATATCCCAAAGACTCATTTTATTTAGCTTTTATTTAGGGATATGATTTTTGTTTGTGTTGTTGGTTGTTTTGAGGATACAAGGACTCCAGATTACAAATGGAATATTTTTGAAAGAAAGATTGGTTTTTCTAAGTTAATGACTTAGAACTTAAGGTGAACTTTTCCATGAAAACAACGATATAAACAGAAACAGAACCAAAACTAATTAGCTGGAAATGAGACAGAGGCCATCTTCCTGCCGTGTTTTCTACTTGGAACGCTCACTTGGTGTTCCACAGATAGCCTCATGGATATTGAGAGGAAATTAGAGGCAGGAGCTAGCAAAGTCTCCTTCTAACCGGTAAAAGAGCTATGGTTGTGTGCTCTTGAATTCGATAGCTCCAGAGGTATCTGATGTGCTCCTCTAGCTCTTTCAATGATTTTTGTCAAACACCTAATTTTCTGTACTAAGTCCCTTTCTATTTCTATTCCCATCATAGAGTTTGCCCTTTCCTGATTATTTGATGGAGGTTTCTTTCTTGGGTTATTTATCAAGCTAAAGCCTCTTTCACAGGCATCACTTCCTTCACTGATTTTTCTTTCCACGTCTATCTGAAAGTTTCATTCCCTTCCCTCAACCTGGAGGGCTCGTTCATCAACTTATTATAATGTCAAAACAAAACATATCTTTATTCTGTTATTTATTTCATGTACTACTGAAATGCTAATATTAATGTAGGTGTTTTATTACTAGTTCAGATATCGTCTGCATCATTTTTTACAATTTGTCCTTAGAGGCTATTCCATTTGAGCAATAAATGAAGGTTCCTCTGTCCTTCTGGCCCGAGTCTTTCCAAGTAGGGTGATTGATACAGGGGGCCTGGATAAAATCAAGTCATTTAAGAAAGGAGGCCTTGGGAGAATGAATCAGAGTCCTGTAGATGAAGAAACTGTGCCAGGTTTGAAGTAGGATCAGGTCTCTAAAGAGAGATAAGCAAGGAAAAGAAGCAATTTCAGGGAATGCCCAAGGAACTGAAGGGACAGGACACAGCTATTCCATGTATGTGTTAGTAATTGTGTGCATGAGAGATGATCCAAGTATGCTTATGGTGGTGAATGCCAGGTGGCTTTATGTAAGAGATTCTGTGCCTCGATGCGTAGCTGGAAGGCTGAACATCTCCAGGCCTTTATCAAATGCCTTAAATGTCAATAGTATTTGCTTAGATGTGGCACAATGTGCAGGTCACTCACAACCTGAAATAACCTAAGATGACCCTCTTACCTAGAGAATAGGGAAGTCGCATTATCCTTAGATTGACTTTAGAATTATTAACTCTAGCTTTAACATCTTTATGATTATAAAATTTATGTGTGCTTTGGAAAACTAGAACTGTAATAAGATATAAATAAGGAAAAAGCATTTGAAATCCCACTCTGAGTAATATTTTGATATCAAATATGAAACATTTGGTATTACTATAGTATATTCATTTATCTATGTGTATATGCGTATATACACACTTTTTTTTTTTTTTTTTTTTTTTTTTTTTGAGACTGGTTTTACTATGTTGCCCTGGCTAATCTCAAACTACTGGCCTTAAGCAGTCCTCCCTACCTCAGCCTCCCAAAGTACTGGAATTACAGGTCTGAACTACCACACCCAGCCACACACATATTTTTAACATGTTTTAATATAAATTGAATTTTGTGTCTTTTTTTTTTTTTTTTTTTTTTTACGAAAGGTTGGGTCATTTTCCCATGTTATGGAAATTCTATGTAAAAACTATCTTTAGGGCTGCCTAATAATTCATTACCCTAACACTGCACATTTAGGTTGCTTCAAGTTTTCTTTTATAAATTATGCTGTATGAAAATGTTTACTTGTAAATCCTTAAACTTCTACCTTGGAATAGATTATTAGAAGAACAAGGTCAATGAGTCAAACTCTTTGAAGCCTCTTGAAACATCCTAAGGAATTTCATTCAAGAAAGATTGTACTCATATATACTTGCAGCATTGGTGTGTAAAAAGGCCAGTTGGAAACCATCCATGCCAGCAATAAAAATGTAGTTTATGATCTTAGCCAATTTCATAGGTAAAAATTCTGTCATATTGTAAGCTATTGTTGGTGAGGTTTACTAAACCATTCGTGTATTTATTAGGCATTTGTATTTCTTGTTAATAATTTTTTCCTTTTGGCATTATAAGGATATTAATCCCTTATTTCACATTGGCTGTAAATATTTTCCCTGCTTGCTGCTTACTTTATAATTTTATTTATTATTTTTTTTTAATTTGGAAATTCTTTGATTTTTTTCTTAGTCAAAGGAATTTTTTTGGTAGTTTCATACACACACATACCACCCACATGTATACGCATATCTCTATACATGTTTGTTAAGCAATTTTTTCTAATCTTACAGTCAGTTAAATATTTGCCTGTTTTCTTTTGTATGTGTGTATTTCTGGTTTAGTTTTTTACTCTATATATTTAATCTCTTTAGAATGACTCTGTATTGTGTGAAGTATAGAATTTTTTTATCTTAATCATTGAATAATGTACTTTCTCCCTTACTTTATAATCTTGTATAGTATTAAGGATTATATTAAAGTCTTTATTAAGTTTTTATATTTTTGTTGGTATTATGAAAAGGATTTTTTTCCATGTCATATTTTATTATGGGTTTCTAGCTTTTTTTTTTTTTTTTTTTTTGAAATGGAGTCTTACTCGGTCGCCCATGCTGGAGTGAAATAGCTCACTCGCAGCTCACCGCAGCCTCAACCTCTCGGGTTCAAGTGATTCTCCTGCCTCAGCCTCCCAAGTAGTTGGGATTAGAGGCACATGCCACTGCACCCAGCTAATTTTGTATTTTTAGTAGAGATGGGTTTCACTATGTTGTTCAGGCCATCTTATACTTCTGACCTCAGGTGATCCACCTGCTTTGGCCTCGCAAAGTGCTGGGATTACAGGTTTGAGCCACTGCACCTGGCTGTGGTTGGCTTTTATGTATTTCATTTTTAACTGGACACCTTTCTAAATTTTTATACTAGTAATAATAAATACTAGTATCTCTTAGACTTGATTCTTTTGCATCTTCTAGATATATAATCATCCAGTCTATAGATAAAAATGATTTTGCTTCCTTTCAAATAATGTCTCATTTCTATTTCTTGCCTTTTGCAATGCCTAGAACTTTCAGAACAATGCTGGCTCATAGATATTTAAGTAAATAAATGAATGAACTTCTGTAACAGCATTTGTCAAAGTTTGTTTCATGAGATGATCTGTAAAACATAAAACAAAAAGGGGGGGAGCAGTGGGGACCCATGCTTTTTCATCTATCAGTAGAAATGTGATTAACAGTACACATTCCAGATCAAGGATACCTGGGTTTACCTTTTATTAACTGTAACTTTAGATAAGCAACCAACCTCTCTGGGATTCAGTTTCTGCATCTGCATAATGAGAATAATAATTGTATCAACTTCATAGGATTATTGGAAGGATTATATGAGTTAATAATATACAAGACATACTTAGAGCAGTCTCTGGCACATAGCTAGCACATGAGTGTTAGCTGTTAGATCTAATTTTCGGCAAAAGTCCTAACTGAGAAGAAATATGAGAAAAGCAATTTTAAGTTTTCCAGCCTTTACAGTTAGAAAACCACCTTAGGAGAAAAGCAGAATAGAACAGTGTTGATACAGTTTGGATGTTTAGTGCCTCCAAATCTCATATAGAAGTGTGATCTCCAGTGTTGGAGTTGGGGTCTCATGGGAGGTGTTTTGAGCATGGGGTCAGATCCCTCGTAAATGGCTTAGTTGCTATTCCTTTGGTAATAGGTAAATTGTTGCCCACTTACTTCACATGAGATCAGGTTGTTTAAAAGAATCTGGGACCTCCTCCTTCTCCCCCTCCCTCTCTTCCTCGTCTTCTTCCTTCTTCTCTCTCTCTCTTTCCCTCTCTCACTACCTTTCTTGTATGTGACACTGTCTGCTCTCCTTTCACCTTCCACCATGACTGTAAGTTTCCTGAGGCCCTCATCAGAAGCAGATGCCAGCACTAAGTTTCATGTACAGCCTGCAGAACGATGAGCCAAATAAACCTTTCTTCTTTATAAATTATCCAGTGTTATATTATCAGTGTCTGATATTTTATAGCAATGAAAACTAATGCAAATATTCCTCAACTTCAATGTGCATAAGAATCATCTCTTATTAAACGCAGATTTTGATTCAGTTGGTTTGGAGTGAGATCTGAGATTTTGCATCTCTACAAACCCCTAAGTGATGCTGATGCTGTGCCCATGGACCATACTTTGGCAAGGGAATTGAGGATAAGCAAGTCAATACACAGTATTTACCATACTTGCCCTTCAACATTGTATCAGTAATATATACATATGGAAGTTGTTTAACTATTTTCTTAGAATTGTCTATTTAAACTCTTGGTAAAATATGAGAAGCCAATAGTTGTTCTCTAGGCCACATTATTTGCTGTAGGTCCTACTACTAACTCATGCTAGAGGAGACTAGAACCCAGTTTTCTAAACATCAAAGCTAGTGTTTTTTTGTTTGTTTGTTTCATAAATACAAAGAGCCCATCACATGATGGAAGAACAGTGTGATAGATTTTCTTCCCTTCTTTAGATTGTGTAGTTCAAAACTAAATGTTAGTTTATACCCACTTCCTTTCACATATTTTAAAAGCAGTTTGCAAACAATATTGTAACAAGTGCTATGAGTTTAGATAAATTCTGCCCTACCATAATCTCATCTTGTTTCTAAGGACATCCAGTCACTAGAGTAACTCAGGGCTATGAATACGATAGGCGTCTTTTTGTTCATTTTTTAAATCATTATCCAGAGAGGAACTCTTAAATCCGTGGTTCTCAACTGGGGGCCTTTTGCCCACAGTGGGCGATTGACAATGTCTGGACAATTTTTTATTGTTGAGACTAAAGGGGTGCTACTGACATCTAATAGGAAAAGGCCAGGAATGCTGCCGAACATCCTATAATACTATAGTCCCCTACAGCGAAATATTATGTGACCCAAAATGTCAATAGTGCCAAAGTTGAGAAACCGTACTCAAAATGGATAAGTGTTAAAGTCATTTGAGTTGTCAAAAGTAATTACTCTGATAATAGATTTTCCGCTAGATAGGTTAAAATTGTTTATTTCCTTGAAACCTGTATTTTAAACAGACTTTCAAATGATCCCTTTTCTCTGTGTCTCTTCTAGCAACTGCTCACATGCAACTTGCTATCTTTGGCTTTCTCTCACATTCCTTTTCTGCCCTTCTTTCCTTCCACCCATCTCCTTTCTATCCCTATTGAGTCTCATTCTCCCATGTGCTTTATCCTTCCCCACCTATCTCAGCCACTTTCTCTTTTTCTGCATGCATCTTCTCTTACCTCTTCCTCTTCTCTGCAGAAGCTGAGCATTGGGAAACAATGAAAAAGGGTTTGAAGTATGACAGATCTAATTTTGAATCCTGGCTTTACTGCTTTATAAGCCCCCGTGATCCTGATTACTTAATCCTTCAGAGATTACATTTCCTTATTTATAATAGGTATAATGCTACCTACCTCTTAAAGTTTTTAGGAGGATTCAGTTTCAGTTTGTATGTAAAATGCCTAACACATGGGAGGTAGGCCCTCAATAAATATTTGCTGCTTATTTCTCCCTCATATTTTCTATTTTTCATTTTTTTTCTCTGGTTTTCCTCTTATTTCCCTCAACTAACACATCATAGAATTGTGTTTTTAGTACTTGTAATTCTCAGATTTATAGAATATTTATTGAGCAAAGTGTTAAGACAAACATTAGATAAATTGTTTCACAATCTCTAAGGAAAAAATTAAACCTGTCAACCTAAATTATGTTGCTTTTTATGCAGATCTCTAGTTGATTTTTATCTCCTTGATGCTCATTAATCCTTAATAGGAAAGATACCTGCCTCCTCTGTACAAACTATTCTCAGTTTCTTATTCAAAAGAAGTGATAAGGTAAGATTAAAGGGAAAACCTAAATGTACCATGACATCATTCTTGCTTCAACAGAAATATGTAGAAATTCTGTGTCTCTGTTCATGTGTTCTTTAAGCCTTAGCAACACTATCTTCATTTTCTGTCTACTCTGGAGTCATAATCTTATCTTGCAGTAGCAGCCACCTATCTCCAAAAACCTTGTGTTCCCACTAGTTATGTTTTGTTTCGTTGTGTTCGTGTGTGTTTAAGATAATTAATAAGACATTTGAAGTGTAGCTTCTTTTGAGCAGATAAACCAAGTTTCTAACTAACCTGAGGCAGAAGATAACTTTCTATCTTCTGCTCTTTTTCCCCATACCCAATGTTCCCCCCTGCCCATTTTACCTCATTGGCAGATGAGCCTTATCTTGGCATAGGAAGAGGAAATGATTGGCTTTATTTCTTGCTCTTTTCTTATGGCAACAACTGCAGCTTATCAGAGTTCTGATCAAAAGGAAAGCATGGTACAAATGTTTGTAACTTTATGAAAAATGAATGATACAATTATTTTTAATACTTAATGTCTGAACATAATATTAAGAAAATTAGATTCCCATTTGTGGTTTTTACTATATTTCTTTTCATATAATTTTTAAAATATCTGTGTTTGAGAATTTTTTTCATTTCCCCAATTAATCCAAAATAATTTGATTTTTGTTTTGTATCCTGTTGATCAAAATTTTACCTGAATGTCTACAGATGGTCTACAGAGGCAGAGAATTTAAGTTTGATGTTGCATGATTGCAAATTCCATCAATCTGATTGAATTAGGGATTCCTTATTCCATGAGTTTTAGAGGTAGTAACGGCAGGAGCAAAACTTTCACTGCCACAGATTGAGAATTGAGAAAGTCGTTTTTTCAGGAGAATACTTGATTTTGGCTACTTTTTTCCCTAAGTTTTATACTTTTTTAAAAATTTATTTCTATTCATGTGTTTATTTATTTTTGAGACCGAGTCTTGCTCTCTTGCCCAGGTAGGAGTGCAGTTGTGCAGTCTCAGCTCACTGTAACCTCCACTTCCCAGGTTCAAGCAATTCTTGTGCCTCAGCCTACTAAGTAGCAGGGGCTACCAGGTGCACACCACCATGTCTTGCTAATTTTTGTATTTTTAGTAGAGATGGAGTTTTGCCATGTTGTTTAGGCTGGTTACAAACTTCTGGCTTCAAGCAATCTGCCTCCCAAAGTGCTGAAATTACAGGCATGAGGCACCATGCCCAGCCTGGCAACTTTTAATAGATAAGTTCACCCATCTTGTGGTAGCATTTAGCATACTGTCCTGCATGGACAGGGTACTAAGTAATGTCACCAGAAATTTCATTTCTTTTTTTAAAAAGAAGTAGATTCTTGAAAAAGTATAAAATGTAGAAACTTTTTAAGCTGCAGTTTGATTTAAGAAAGAGGCTTGGGCAGGGCATGGTGGCTCATTCCACTGCACTTGGGAGTGTAATCCCAGCACTTTGGGAGGCTGAGGCAGGCGGGTCACCTGAGGCCAGGAGTTTGGGTCCAGCCTGGCCAACATGGAGATATGCAGGCTCTACAAAAAACTACCACAATTAGCCAGGCATGGTGGTGAACACTGTAATCCCAGCTACTGAGGAAGCTGAGATAGAAGAATCGCTTGAACCCAGGAGGTGGAGGTTGCAGTGAACTGAGATGGTGCCACTGCACTCCAGCCTGGGTGACAGAGCAAGACTCCATCCATGCCCCCACCCCCACCAAAAAAAAAAGAGGCATGAATTAGTCATATTCTTGAATTTGTGGCCCATTATTATGTATCATTAGTTCATGAAAAGCCTTTCTCTTATTTTTCCATTGCAAAACCATTTCTTTCACTGCAATAGGCAGCTGTTCCAGGTGTGTCTGTTAGATATTACTGAAATTGCATGTATCTTTTTGACTACCTGGTGGTTTCATTTGTGTGTTTGCAGTTATGACTTAAACTTTTTAAAATATTGAATTCTGATAGTTAAGATGAAAAATGAATACAAAGTCTGATATTTTTTCAGTTTATAATTATTATAAAGACTAAGTTTTAGATTATATTCTCATTAGTTTTTATCCATCCCCTCAAAAATATATTTTTCTTTTATTGGTTCTATGTATTTTAGTGGGAGATAAGTATAAAACAATGCTATAGCTTTTTATTTACTGATAAATGACAAACAATTTATAATGATGAAGTTATAAATTATATAATATATATTGCTATTATTAGATGAAGCCTTATATAGGTAGTAAAGTTTTACATTTAATTATATAGTTTTTTTATGTTTTGTAGGAAATGAAAATTGCAACTTCATATAGAGTCCCATAAATAGGAGAATATGTCCACCCTCACTAGTAAGAAAAGAAATGCAAATTAAAACAATTAGGAATGATTTTTCACCTATGAAGTTGTCAAAGATTAAAAAGATGAATGGTGTGGGTTCAGAGATATAGTGTGTAAAATGCACTATATGAGACACAGTGTATAAAATATACTATATGGGATATAGTGTATAAAATACACTAAAAGTTGGATGTATAAGTTAGTTCAGTATTTCTAGAATGAAATATGATATCAAGCCTTATGAATAGATACTATTATTGCCCCTACTTTAAGATGTGCAAATTGCAGAGCTTGGAGATCAAGTAATATAGTGAAAGTATAGCAGTTAGTAAGTTGCAGAGTTGAGATTCAAACCCATGCTTAATAGCCCTAAACTACCAAGCCAGTGTTTGTCCATGAAATCAGTTTAGTGGATTTTAAACAGGATAGGGTAATATAGAAATTATTAGAATGCATCGCACATAGTATGAGTGTCACTTTGTGGAACTTAATTTGTACTAGTTCAGGATATAAAATACTGTATATTTCTTATTGTGGATGACAGTCAAGATCACTGCAGTAGTGCAGACAGATCAATTCTATCTCAGGTCATCTGCCTGGAACTTTTCCCCTAGATCTTCCCTTGGCAGAGCTTCATATCATCAGCTTATCCATTACTTTCTCAGAAAGTTCAGCTCTGACTGCTTTGTGGAAAGAACCTCCTACCCCATAATCCTCTATTCCACTAACCTGTTTTCTTTTCCTCATAGCTTTTCTGGCTATTTGAAATTATCTTACCAGTTAGTTAATATGTTTATTCTCTGCCGCTCCTCACTGCCCTCTCCACAGGCACACTCTAAAACGTAATCCCCATGAGGACAGAGATTAAATTATGACAAGTATTTTAGAAAATTATTTGGGCATCTCTGAGCTAGTAGAGATGAATCCGTCAAAACTTCTATCCAAAAACACACTTGCTAGTAAAAACTCAATTGATGTTTTTGCTAAAGAAGTATGTCTTCCCAGGTGAAATTAACATGACAGAAATTAATTTTCAAGAAGGAGAAACTTGGACTTTGTGTATAACAAGAACATGTCCTCTTATCAGAATCAACAGAAGAGGAACTAGTGATGTTAGTTGTGCATTGAGCTTAAAAGATTTCTGTGAAACATTTGTAAAATTTTAGGGAAGAATTATCGTCCTTGATGTGCTGTATTTAAAAAATATCGCCATATAAAGACAGTAAAAGGCTAACAAGCATAGGAACTGGGGATATTAACTGGCATTGCTCTAAATTTTGAATTCTGTTTTTCAGTTTTGTTTTGTTTTCTTTAACATAGGATAGTAGGAAACCCAGATAGTCAATAAAGCCCAGAGCTAGTAGAAAGATAGTGAATAAAGTTCATATCAGCTATTTCAGTTGTGACAATGTTAAATTATAATTTTCAAAAAGGTAAAGTTATGGCTCTTATTAAACACAAAAGGAGCATATGTTAAAGGTTTTAAAACCCAATAAACATTACAACCTATTCAAAAAAGAAATCAAAGAACTAAAAACATTATGGAGAAGATACGTTGAAATGAATTTTCAAACTGGCTTTTTCCACAGCCAGACAGAGGGAAGTCAATTGAACCTTCACTGGAACAGAATTTATTCTTATAGATAAGAATATTTTTGCATTGCTCTCAATTACCTGTAATTTATAGACTTTAAAATAACTCAAAGACCATGAAAACTAACAATGTTCTAAATAATGCCATAGAGTCACTCAGTAATTTTTTTTGCTTATCCTAAATAAAGAAAGAAAGATAATTTAGTAATAGATGAAGATAATTTCTAAAATTTGCTATACAAAATAGATTAATTTCCGGACAGCAGGGATACATGTGTCTCTTTACAGTGTAAGGTGATGCTAGAAAATATTAATTATGTTCCAGTCTTCTTCCCTAATACTATTGAGTGCATATATTCAATGTACATGTGAAAATGCATGGTTTATATGAAAACCAAAAGCAAAACTTGATTTCTTTTTTATATTCTTCTGTTATTATATAACTAAAATTAACCTGAAACTTACTCCCAAAGAAACACCCCAAACACTCACAAAAAATTTTGGTGAAAACAAGATTGCTGCTGAAAGGATTCTATATCTATGTCTAGTTTTTATTTAGCACAGAAATCCCAATTGCTTATTCATGTCATCCTACCATATTTTCTCCATGTGTTGAGTGGTCATTGGTTCAGAGACAACTCTGTCTACTCAAGAGTTTCACAGCAAGGTAGAGGCACATTTCATGTTAGCTTTTAAATTTAAAGAAGGGCAAGAATGAAGCTATTTTTTTCCATAGAGAATTAACCAATTAGCATGACTATCTTTGGCATCAATAAAAACATCCAATGTAAAACACTTAAGAAAAATTACATAAAGAAAAAAGTAGATACCAAACTTTGTCCTTCATTATTTATTTATCATATTTTACTGTGATAGTTTATTTAACAGTAATACACTGAAAAAGGTGTAGTGATTCTGCCATTTCTGGATGATAATATTTTCTTCTTGGAGTTTAAAAGATTAGCTATTTGAAAATCAAAGTCTTTGGATACTCTATATTTGGCTACGATTTTCAGACTTAAGTTGCTCTGACTATCTTACCATATACTGAAGATACTTACTCCATTTATCATATTGAACATCAGTTGTTTTAACAACTGATTATAATCGTATTATATAAATGTTTCTGTATTTATTATTTGTTCCTTATTTTTCTGTCTAGCATGTACTTTCTTGATAGCTTTTCACCCATTCATTCAAAAAGTTTAACGAGCTCCTACTATTTTTCCAGGCACTGATCTAGGTCAAGATGTAAGAAAACAAATAAAAACAGGCCATATTTCATTTTTCTTTAATCTTGTGTTGTAGTGGGGAAAGAGAGACAATGAATAAATCAACAGTATATCAGTGAACAAGTAAATCATTGGGTTATAGATACTGTGAAAAATAAAAGCAGGAATGTCGACAGGAGTGTGGATATGAGCTAGGGTTGCTGTTTCTGTTTTTCTTATTTTTTTCATTGCTATTAATGTATAACATTTGAGCATAGTTATTGGGTACACGTGATATTTTGATAAATGCATTCATTGTGTAATAATTAAATCAGTGTATTTAGGATAACCATCACCTCAAACATGTCTTATTTCTTTGTGTTGGGAAGATTCAGATTTTCTCTTCCAGCTTTTTAAAAATATACAGCATATTGCTGTTAACTGCAGTCACTTTACTGTGCTTTTGATTCCTTCTAACTGTATGATTGTACTTTATCACCTGGTTTCTCCCGATACATACATCCTTCCCAGTTCTGCTCCCACATACGAGTGAGAACATGCAATATTTGTCTTTCTGTGCCTGGCTTATTTAACTTTTAAATAAAGTGGTCATGGAAGAGCTCACTGAGGTAACAGTTGAGCAAAGACCCAAAGGAAGTAAGAATTACCTATTTGGCTTTGCCCCTCCATTTGCTTTGACTCTTTAGTAGGGTAGAGCAGTTTGAGTCTCAGTCTTACTAATTATGCTAACATATCTTTCTTCAGTGTAGATTCTCAATTCTTTCTCACAATCCCCACTTCCAGTTTTCTATATTTTGCTACTATTTTATTCATTTGCTCCTACTGTAAGCAAGTGCAGATTCTTTTGTGGAAAGATAAAATTAAAAAGTAAATTAATTATGGACTTATTTCAGTTAGCAAATTTCATCTTTTAAAGGGTGTGTTTATTATGCTAAAGCCAAACAGACACATCAAAAAAAAAGAAAAAGAAAAAGAAAGAAAGAAAGAAAAGAAAACTGCAGAACAGTATCTCTGAGGACTACTGATGTACAAATCCTCAACAAGATACTGGCAAACTAAATTCAACAATATGCTAAAAAGGTTATTCATCATGACCAAGTGCAATTTATTCCAGAGATGCAATGATGGTTCAACATAAACAGATCAATCAGTGTGATGTATCAACAGCATGAATGTTAAAAACCATATGATCATTTCAATTGATGCTGAAAAAGCATTTGATAAAATTCAATATTCCTTCATGATAAAAAAACACTACAAAACTGGATATAGAAAGAAAATACCTCAACATATTAAAAGTCATACATAAATGTCACACCCACAGCTAATATCATACTGAATGTAGAAAAACTGAAACCCCTTGCTCTAAGATCTAAAACATGATGTCCACTGTCACCACTGTTATTCAGCACAGTAATGGAAGTCTTAGCTAGAGTAATCAAACAAGAGAAAGATATGAAGGGCATCCAGATTGGAAAGGAAGAAGTCAAATTATCCTTGTTTGCAGATGATACGATGTTATATTTGAAAAAACCTAAGGACTCCATCAAAAAACTATTAGAACTGATAGATTAAATAAAGTTGCATAATACAAAACCAACATATAAGAATCAGTAGCATTTCTGGCCGGGCATGGTGGCTCATGCCTGTAATCCCAGCACTTTTGGAGGCTGAGGTGGGTGGATCACTTGAGGTCAGGAGTTCAAGACCAGCCTGGCGAACATGGTGAAACCCCGTCTCTGCTAAAAAATACAAAAAATTAGCCAGGCGTGATGGTGCTTGCCTATAATCCCAGCTACTGGGGAGGCTGAGAGAAGAGAAGCACTTGAATCCTGGAGGCAGAGATTTCAGTGAGCCAAGATCACACCGCTGCACTCCAGCCTGAGCGACAGAACAAAACTCCATCTCAAAGAAAAAAAAAAGAAGAATCAGTAGCATTTCTCTCTACCAACAGTGAACAATCTGAAAAAGAAATTTTAAAAAAAGTAATTCCATTTACAATAGCTACGAATAAAATAAATTCCTAAAAATACATTAATACATTTAACCAAATAAGTGAAAGATCTCTACAATGGAAACTGTATAACACTGATGAAAGAAATTAAAGAGGACACTAAAAAATGGAAAGATATTGCATGTTCCTGGATTGGAAGAATCAGTATTATTAAAATGTCCATACTACCCAAAGCAATCTATAGATTCAATGCAATCCCTATCAAAATACCAATGACATTCATCACAGAAATAGAAAAAACAATCCTAAAATTTATTTAGAATCACAGATGTTCCAGAATAGCAAAAGCTATCCTGAGCAAAAAGAACAAAACTGAAGGAAACACATTACCTGACTTCAAATTACGCTACAGAGGTATGGTAACCTAAACAGTGTGGTACTAACATAAAAACACACACACACAGACCAATTGAACAGAATAAAGAGCCCAGAAACAAATCCACACACCTACAGTGAACACATTTTCAACAAGGGTACCAAGAATATACACTGAGGAAAAGACAGTTTCTTCAATAAATGATGCTGTGGGAAAACTGGATAACCATATGCAGAAGAATGAAACTATACCCCTATCTCTTGCCATATACAAAAATAAAAATGAATTAAAGACTTAAATCTAACACCTCAAACTATGAAACTACTACAAGAAAACATTGGGGAAAATCTCCAGAACATTGGTTTGGACAAAAAATTCTTGAGTAATACCCACAAGTACAGGCAACTAAAGCAAAAATGGACAAATTGGATCACATCAAGTTAAAAAGCTTCTGCACAGCAAAGGAAACAATCAACCAAGTGAAGATACAACCCACAGAATGGGAGAAAATATTTGTAAACTACCTATCTGACAAGGGATTAATAGCCAAAATATATAAGAAGCTCAAACAACTCTATAGGGGAAAAATCTAATAATTTAATTTTAAAATGGGCAAAAAATTTAAATAGACATTCCTCAAAAGAAGGCATACAGGCTAGGTGCTGTGGCTCATGTCTGTAATCCCAGCACTTTGGGAGGTCTCAGCAGGCAGATCACTTGAGTTCAGGAGTCATGATTGCACCACTACACTCTATCCTGGATGACAGAGTGAGACCCTGTCTCAAAAGCAAAAACAAAAATAAGACATACAAATGGCAAACAGGCATATGAAAAGATGCTCAACATCACTGAGCATCAGAGAAATGCAAATCAAAACTAGTGACATATCTCACACCAGTTAAAATGGCTTTTATCCAAAAGACAGGCAATAGCAAATACTAGCAAGGATGTAGAGAAAAGGGAAGCCTCATACACTGCTGGTGGGAATGTAAATTAATATGACCACAGTGGAGAACAGTTTGGAGGTTCCTCAAAAAACTAAAAATTGAGCTTCTATATAATCTAGCAATCCCACTGCTGGGTATATGCCCAAAAGAAAGGAAATTAGTATATCAAAGAGATATCTGCATTCTCATATTTGTTACAGCACTGTTGACAATAGCCAATCTTTGGAAGCAACCTAATTGTCCATCAACAGATGAATGAGTAAAGAAAATGTGGTACTTATACCCAGTGGAATACTATTGAAAAATATTCAGCTATTATAGAGTGAGGTCCTGACATTTCCAACAATGTGGATGGAACTGAAGGTCATTATATTAAGAAATCAGGCTCAGGAAGACAAACATTGCATGTTCTCACTTATCTGTGGGATCTAAAAATCAAAATAATTGAACTCACAGAGGTAGAGAGTAGAAGGATGGTTACCAGAGACTGAGAAGAGTGGTGGGGCGTGAGGGGAAAGTGAGAATGGTTAATGGGTACAAAAAGAATGAAATGAATGAATGAGACCTAGTATTTGATAGCACAATAGAGTGACTATAGTCAAAATAATGTAATTGTACATTTAAAAATAACTAAAAGAGTAAAACTGGATTGTTTGTAACACAAAATTAAATGCTTGAGGGGATGGATACCCCGTTTTCTATGATGTGCTTATTTCACATTGCATACCTGTATCAAAACATCTCATGTACCCCATAAATATATATATATCTACTATGTACTCAAAAAATTTTTTAATGTTTTTTAAAAGTACATTTCTTAATGAAGATTATATGATCATACCTTATAATGAATTGTTTAAATATTCTGCTTTCCTTTTAATACCTGGTTCAACTCCATTACAATAAGAGATTTAGAAATTTGATTACTTGATGTGAAGGGGTGAGGTTGAGAAGGAGAATGTAAATTATTTATAGCAAAGCATGTTTTCTGAAAAGGAAATTTCCCAGTAAACTGTACTACAGATTTTTGGAATGAGCTCAGAATTTGTCAGAATACTCCTGCTTTCAAATCCTGGCTGGCTGATTTGGGGAAGTCCTCTGGAGTCAGTTATACCTCTAGAATCTGATAGCTCCCACCTGACTGTGATTTTGTGAGGAACTAATGCTTGGAACATATGTGTTCGATAGTTTATTGAACAAATGTCTATAAGCAAAGGAAGATGGAAAAAGATCAAATCAAAATTATAAGGATTTTTTTCCTGAAGATATTAAAAATACTAATAATTTTCTCTTAGCCAAGGTATGATTTAAAAATTGAGTCTTCAGCACACAAACTATATAAATATTATTAAAAATCATTAGAGAAGATGAACTCTCCATCAGAACAGAACATAGAGTAAAAAGATAAGATGCCCTATAGGTAAACCCCTGATATTTCTAACATATAAACACAGAAGGGAATGGGCCAGCAAAAGTAGACCAAAGAGAACAAGGGAGATGAAGACATCTAGAATGACTAGTAGGCCTCTTGCTTGCACTGAAGGTTGTGCCATTCATTGAGGGAGAGGATACTGGAGGAAGATCAATTTTAGAGCAGATGCTTATGAATTTGGCACTGGGCATGTTGAATTTGAGGTTCCTATAAGACATCCATGTAGAAATGTTGAATATGTAGTTGAGCATTCTAATCTAGAAATCTAAGGACTTGCCTGAGCTGAGAAGTAATGTTCAGAAAGATAAGAAGAAAACTGAATCTTTTATGAAAATATGGGTCGTTTTAATTAGGAAGGGATAGTACAGCAGTGTTTCATATGGTGATTTGGGTACATATCTTTATATATTAAGAAGCTTAATAGCAGGAAATATGAGTTATTTTTACTATCCCACAGCACTTAACCTTACTCTTGGTAAGCATTCAATTATTATTTGTTGAATTGAACTAAATTGACTCAAGAGCTTATTTTGCAAGCCAGCCTATTCTGTGAATCAAGGATTGTGAATTATCCGAATTGGAGCTTAATAATCAGAGATTCTTAAGGAGGATATGACACACATCAAGAATCAGTGTGTGGTTTCCTGAAAGTAAGCAGCCATCAATCAGTCTGGCAAATCAGTCAGGTCTGTGCAGGCTTGCTACAAATAGGGCACAGCACTTCTTGCAGAAAATGCAGGTGCAAAACTTGCTGAGAGGAGAGGATCATAACTTTGGACTGTAAGCACAAACTTTATTACAGTAAGCAAAAAACATCTAGTAATTTTCACTATATCACCATTCACTAAAATTAAAACAACTAATATACTTAGTTATGAAATAAGGTGGCTTTATGTAGATAAATTGTTTTTCAAAGATTTTTTTCACAAGAAGTCACAGATTCACACATTTTTCTTTATCTACAAGACTAGATATTCCTACAGACTCTTTAGTTCTATAAATAATGAAAAGCAATTAAATTTTTTCCCTACTTAGTCCAAATGATTGATAGCTTAATAGACATTTCATTTTAAGAATTATACAGCAGTGGTTATTTCAGAACTGCAAAGACAAAAATCAACCAAGTTATTGGGTCTGATAAAAAGTGTAATATATAAAACAAGAAGTTGTTATTGTACAGGGAACTGTAAATTCCCAAACAATATAAATGAATGGCATTTTCATAGCTTTTTGAAAAATTCATAAGCACTGTTTGCTGTGAGACAAAATTCCATTATAGATCTTACTAAGAAATTATTGATAAGTTAATTTTTAAAGGAAACGTAATGCTAACAAGGATGGTTCCTATATTTGAATACTTCTTTTTTTACTTTTTTTTGAGGTGGAGTTTCGCTCTTGTTGCCCAGGCTGGAGTGCAATGGCACAGTCTTGGCTCCTTGCAACTTCTGCCTCTCGGGTTCAAGCGATTCTCTTGCCTCAGCCTTCCAAGTAGTTGGGATTACAGGCGTGTACCACCACACCTGGCTAATTTTGTATTTTTAGTAGAGACAGGGCTTCACCATGTTGGTCAGGCTGGTTTTGAACTCCTCACCTCAAGTGATCCACCCACCTCAGCCTCCCAAAGTGCTGGGATTATAGGTGTGAGCCATCATGCCCAGCTGTGGATACTTCTGTTAGTCATGCCTAGATGTTTAACTCTTAAAATATAATATGGAAAAGATATATAACAGCATAAGCAAAATAGTCTTCAATCTTCCATAGAGCTTTGCCTTGGGCTAGGTACAAACTTAAAACTCCTATCCTAAAATTTAATTTAAAAGAAGAATTTACAAAATCATAATGTTGATAATTCTTTCAATAGATGCTGGCCAAACTACCAGAAGAGCAGCATCAGTGATATACTGAACGCTTTTAAGAATCAGTCCTCATCTAGTTAGTGCCTTAGATTCTTTCTGGTGCCTCTGATTTTGAATATTATTGCTTTTCTTAGTTTTGTCCTAAAAGAAAGTGACTCATCAAACACACAAACTAATCCAATTCCACTCAGGATCTCTATTTTGCTTATTTTGCTTTAGGAATGAAAAGGAATATGTTACAGTATAAAATCTATTTTTGTACTTGGATGCATGAATAAGAGGATTTGGGATTATGAGTAAATGCTAATCTTAAAAAGAAATAGCAACACCTCTGAGAAAGAGAAGAAAAAAGAATGAGAAAGATCCAAAATAATCTTCAGGAATTGGATGGACAGTTATCAAGAGGTGACTGAAAGGATTTGGGAGTATGGACGGAGTACCAGGAACATTGAGACAACATAATTTTATAATGAAGCATCTCAGCACAACTTTTACCAACAGCACTTAGCAGCCTAAAAGTAACAGAGAAATTGGAGACTGTGGGAAGTCAGGGCGTGGGGAGAAAATGTAGCTATGAATTCACAGTTGAAATTCAACCGCAAGGAGAAAATAGAAGCCAAAAGGACTAAATACATAGCGAATCCAGAGGCTTTTAAAATTTGGCTTCTTTCTTGGTATATATTGTCATGTATTTGTCTGTCTTTCCTTTCTGTATGATACTATGTCTTACTCATGTTTAACAAATGTGAGACTCCTGACCTTCTGTAAGAAAGTAAGTAAGAAGGGATTTTTCAAAAAGCCTTTCTTTGAAGAAGTTGAGTGGGATAGTGTAGAGTGGATGAAGTGGAACAAAATTCCAGTTATTTTTTGGCAAAATATTTTTTAGTCTAAAATCCCTCTGAGACTCACTCAAACTAATTTCTTTCTGTCATTCTTCTTCCTTCTTTTGGTCTCTCTATAACTAAATTTAGTTAAAAATTATGTTATCTATAAAGGCAGCCTTTCCATGATCATTGGAGCACTTTCTGCTCATGTTAGAAGTTCACTGTTCTTTGTTTTTAGTCATTAAGCACATACAGTAGTCCCCCCTTATCTGCAGGGTATACATTCTAAGACCATCAATGGATGCCTGAAATTGATGATAGCACTGAACCCTATATGTACTGTTTTCCCTATATGTACATACCTATGATAACATTTCATTTGTAAGACACAGATATTAACAATAACTAAGAATAAATTATAACAAGTATACTGTAATAAAAGTTGTATGAATGTGGTCTCTCCCTCTCTTTCTCTCAAAATAATCTTACTGTATCATACTCACCCTTCTTGTGATCTGTCCATCTGATAATTGAGGTGACTACTAAGCAGCTAATGGGTGGGTGTTGTCAATAGCACGAATACACTGGACAAAAGCATGAGTCATGTCCCAAGCAGGATGGAACACTATGGTGTGAGATTTTGTTACTCTATTCAAAATGGCCCATAATTAAAATTTGCAAATAGTTTATTTCTGGAATTTTCCTTTTAATATTTTTCAGACCACAGTTGACCACAAGTAACTGAAACTGAGAAAAGAGAAACTGTGGATAAGGAGGATTACTATACTATTAAGGCCAGAAAATTTCAGGGGGAAACAAGTGGTTATTTTCTGCCCAAATATGATACGTTTTCTCTCTTCATTGGATACAGTTAGAAATATGGAAAAAAAAAAAAAGTCCACCTTTGAAGTGTTCAGTGTGCTTAGTCTTTGTGCAAACCTCTACAGCTTTCTTTTCTTCTGGGGATAGGAATGGGATTAAAGGTTAGAGATTGGTTTTGTTTTTCATTTTTAAAATCCTGGTCAAATAGTATGAAAATTGACAGGTGCTATACTATAGTCAGCCAGATGTGTGTATAAAACAAGAAGCTGTTATTGTACAGGAAAAAATGCAAAAACCACAAAGCCATTTTTAAATGATTATTTTTACTTTCTTTCTGTGTGAGAGCACTCCCACAAACATGGTGAACATTCCTAAAACCCGCTGGACTTTCTATACAAAGTGTGGCAAGCACCAATCTCACAAAATGACACAGTACAAGAGGGCAAGGATTCTCCGTATGCAGAGGGAAAGCAGTGTTATAACAGGAAGCAGAGTGGCTGTGGAGTGCAAACTAAGCCAATTTTCCGGAAAAAAAACTACAAAGAAGATGGTGCTAAGGTTTGAGTGTGTTGAGCCCAAACACAGATCTAAGAGAATGCTGGCTTATTAAAAGATACAAGCATTTTGAACAGAGTGGAGATAAGGAGAGAAAGGGCCAAGTGATTCAGTTCTAAATGTCATCTTTTGTTTTATGAATACTATAAAATCTTGAGTTTATGTTCAAAAAATTTGCTGAATATAAGTGAATCAAGACAAGCATAACTGAACTACTTTTAAAAACTGATACATTGAAATAATTAGAATGTCAATCATCAACAAGATTGATTTTATATTTATAAGGAAGCATATAGTGTAGGGCTTTAGAACATAGGCTTTAGAGCCAGATTGCCTGAATGTGTCTAGATTCCACCAATTACTAAGGGATCTTGACTAAATTACATAATCTCTCTTCCTCAGTTTCCTTTATGTTTTGAAGATTATAGTACTTAAAACATTGCCCAGCATATACTATTCAATTAATGTTCATTTTTGAATAAATGTGTCATTAAATCAGTAAAAAATTTCATTTAAACATTACTTGTTTTCAAGGCTTACATATTTCAGAGCATAGTTACATAGGGATAGCCTTTGAGATGAAAAGGAATAAAAAACAAGAAATGGGTCTTTGCAGATGACTAAATTCTGAAGTGAAGATGTTTTGTCAACCACGGAATCGGTTTGTGGTATATCAGTGCTGTAACCAGCTATCCTTTTATATAATAATATAAAGCAGTTAAGCACACCATATCATTTTTAAAAACATCATTTAAATATTTGAAAGCATTGCATTAATGGGCTTTTTGCCAATTCTGTTGATACAGTTTTTGACCTTTTTTGAACTAAATGCCAAGCTTGCAACTCTTAAATGTTCATTGTGCCTTAAAATATATGTATTTGTTTATAAATGTTAACCTTCATACTAGATTATTAGCTTCTTAAAGTTAAGGACATGGTATTATTTATCTAATACTTTATAGGTACCAGAAAAATATGTTTGTTGAATTGGTTCTAGAGAGTAAAGTGTTTTTAAAGCAAAATAATTGTAAATGTTATGCTGAATATAAATGATAGTTTAATATAGTTTTATTTGTTCATTTGTGCATTAATATATTTATTTATTTGCTGTTTCCTTCTGGGCTGCCAGATGTTTGTTTCTCTGTTTGCTTATTTTGAGACAAGTTCTGGCTCTGTTAACTAGGCTGGAGTGCAATGGTGCCATCTTGGCTAACTGCAGCCTCTGCCTCCTGGGCTCATGCTATTCTCATACCTCAGCCTACTGAGCAGCTGGGACTACAGGCACACCCCACCACACCCCACTAATTTCTGTATTTTTTGTAGAGAAAAGGTCTCACTGTGTTGCCCAGGCTGATCTTGAACTCCTGACCTCAAATGATCTGCCCACCTTGGCCTCCCAAAGTGTTGGGATTACAGGTGTGAGCCACCATGCCCAGCCCTGCCAGAGATTTAATGTGGGCCATAGAAGGAGAAGACCATTTTAATGTTCACAGATCATTCTTGATTTACTTTTTATATTTCTACATTTTTCAAGAACTTCTCCAGAGAGTTATAAATCATGATAGAAAGTATTTTAATTATGTTTAAAGTTGTTCTAAAAAATAGGTTTGATTGTGACATTTAACGTATTGAAGCAACTAGGGAAAAAACAGGACTATTCTGATATTTGGGTTTCTGGTTAACTTTCTTTAGGCTTAATGAAAAAATAAGTAAATTACCAGCTAAAGTACTTGGTAGATAACTGCACAGTGAAGAAAAATTGCCCATTTAATGAGATATGTGAAAGGATAATGAAGAAGGAGAAAAAGGGAGCCATTTTTAAATACATTTAAACTTTAAGTATATAAAGTCTTTTTTAATGTTAGTAAGAACTGCCTGATTAAATGGATCCTCCTGAGTCAAACTTTTATACTGAGAGTTTGATCATAGAACATTTGAAGAATAATAAACACTCTTGAAGGTGCTTACAGTCCCAAGACTGATTCCAGAGAATTAGCTATCTACCATACAGCATCCTCTGATTCAGCCTCACAGAAATTGTCTCACAATTCACCATCAAAAGTAGTGTCCAGAAATAATCAAGATAGGGCTTCTAGAACAAGGAGGTAAGGAATTCAGACTGTCTCCTCAGCAAAGCAACAATGTAACTGTTGAAAATTTTTAATAAAACAATCTGTTAAAGTCGCCAAGATCCATCTTCAAGGTATACAGCAAATAGAGAATTATTCATTCAAGAATATCTACTAAATCTTAGGGTACAGTTTCACCCTGGAGGAGCAGGCCTCTGGTGTTTCTCAGCAATCTGCCTCCCCTCCCGCTAACTCCATGTTTTTGAATCTCTATTCCAGGTAGGCATAGCTGAGAGGACAACTCTCTCTTCCCCCAAACAGTCGCTAAGTGAGGCACAGCAAGTTGAGAACATGGAGGCCCAGCTTCTGCTCCCCATACTCACTGTAGGGTGGAGGTTCCCTTCCAGGTGAGAGAACCCAGGAAAACCAGGAGCTTCTCCCTAACTTCATGTATCTAATTTTACAGCAGGGTGTCACCCCAGTGAAGACCAGTGCAAGGGTGCAGGAGCCCTGCCCAGGAGGAAAGGCAAATCTTAAGAGTGAAGAGCTCCATAGGGTTGCCTGAGAGGCTTTATTTGGAAAAGGGAATGGAGAACTTCATGGCTAAGTTTGTTGTTGAAAACAATACAGATCTTGGTAACGACCAATTTGGAGGCCAATAGCTCTATAATATATCAAAACATATTACTGGTAGAACCATCAAAACAACACAGCAGCCAGAAGTTTTAGAGACAGAACCAGGGAAAGAGCCAAGAAGGGTCTTTCTGGGAACAAAGTCAGCTGTGAGAATCAAGAAAGCAGTGCTCATGTGCTAGGCTGCACCCACTCAGGAGCAACTATAGTAGGATTATAGACTTGAAAGCATTCTCCATACGGTACCTAGACCCATCAGCATAGGACAATAGGCTCAATGGCACAAGGCGCTTAAATTCAACATCTGACTAAACACCGATTGAACAGTAAACTATTCTTACCCCTTACTCCTTGGAAGCCAAGCTTAAAAATGATATCACGGTCATCAATGGCAGCCTGAAACACTATATACATTCCCAAGGCTCTCCTCTTTCAGTCGCCAGAGTGGGAATCTCCAAGCTACTAGTCCCTAACTGAATGTGTAAAGTGTCTATCACAATATATAGCATACAGTTAAACTCTGATTAGTGGTAGCCATTATTATTGTTATTATCATCATCTATAGTCAGAACTCTTGGTTTCAAGTGACAAAAATCCAACTCCTACTAAATTTTGGAAAGTAGGAATTTTTTGGCTCATGTTATGAAAAAGACCAAAAGTAGATATGTTAGCTAGATCCAAGTACTCAAACAATGTCAATGAAACTGTTTCTATCCATTTCTTGGCTTTATGTTGGCTTTGTTCTTAGCAAGCTTTCCCCTCCTAGTAATATCATGGCCTACATCTCACCAGCTATCTAACTACAGTTTATTTGTGTGTGTGTGTTTTTTTAAATAGTTGCACTAAAAGTCTTGGCTAGAGTTTTCATTGGCCTGTCTTGCATTACATACTCATTCATTAAATAAATACTTGCCCAAGAAAATAAAATGTTCACTGGGTGTGGTGGCTCACGCCTGTACTCCAGGACTTTGGGAGGCCAAGGCAGTTGGATCACCTGAGGTCAGGAGTTCAAGACCAGCCTGGGCAACATGGTGAAGCCCTGTCTCTACAAAAAACACAAAAATTAGCTGGGTGTGGTGATGGGCACCTGTAATCCCAGCTACTCAGGAGACTGAGGCAGGAGAATCACTTGAACCCTGGAGGTGGAGGTTGCAGTGAGCCAAGATCATACTATTGCACTCCAGCCTGGGCAACAGAGCAAGACTCCATCTCAAAAAAAAAAAAAAGAAAGAAAGAAAGAAAATGAGGTGATTCAAAAAGCATAGGGTCAGAAAGCAGTAGGAGAAAGAGGAGCAATAAAGAAAGCTTTGAAAGAGCAGCCACTGACTTTGAAGGAAACCCAGGAAAGGATGGTATCCAGGAAGTGGGAGAAGAAAATTTTTTAATGTGGAGAGAGATCCTGATACTTCAGAAGCCCCTGATCATTCAAATATTTTTATACAGAAACAATCAGCTATGCCTTGGGATCAAAATCCAGAACAATCAAATGGAAATTACAGTGAAGGTGAATGAAAGGGAAAGCAGAAATGGAGAGAAAGAGGAGGAAAAGCTGGTGGAAAGAGAGGTGATGAAAAGAAGAGGAAAATGAAAAGGAGATGGAAGATGAACAGGAAATAAAAAGAAAAACAGAAAATGAGAAACAATATCCCAAGACAAGATTAGTCAGCATATCCCTCATGGACACTGGGCAAAGTTTAAGTTAAACATGTGCCCAACAATACAAGAGAGTCTATCACTCTCGTTTGAATTTGGCATGACACATGAACAGATAAGTCAGTGTTTTATAAAAAGAGGAAGAAATATAATAAAGAAATGTCTAACAGAAAGCATAAGAAAAAACATATGAGATGGAGTCTCTGTTTTTCCAAGGCTAGTCTTGAACTTCTGCCCTCAAGTGATCGTCCGACCTTGGCTCCAGAAATGCTGTGTTTACAAGCAGGAGCCATTGCACCTGGCTAAGATGTTTTATATGACACATCCTCACCAATAAATGGAATTCTGTAAGGATAAACAAGACATTTTAACAATCGTTAATTCCATGGAGTAGAACTAAGTGAGGGGAGTGCAAAGTAGTTTTTATACATTTTATTTTTACCCTACTGTAGATTTAAAGTTTTTATAATGGATGTTAATTGATTTTATTTAAGAAAAAAATCAATGAAGAAATTACCAACCTCTGGAAATGTTTTGAGACTGAAAGGGAAATCCATTATAGTAACTAACGGGTTCAGTGCATTCTGCAGTTTGTCAATATATCTCTAAACATCCCCTCCAAACATGACTTTTCTCTACAAATGTGATTATGCTCCTGGAAGGGTGATTTGCTGTTGTCATTGTTGTTGTTGTTGTTGTTGTATTAGGGTCTTGCTCTGTTGCCCAGGCTGGAGTGTAGTGGTGCAATCTCGGCTCACATAACCTCCACCTGGGTTGAGGTGATTCTCCTGCCTCAGCTTCCCAGGTAACTGAGATTTAGGTGTGAGCTATAGTGCCTGGCCAAGGGTGACTGTTTTCTGGTGTGTGACTTGAGTCAGAGGACCAAGGTCATTTAATTTTTTTCAAGAGCAATTTGATGAATGGGACAAAGAGTGAGGTGAAGACAAGAAGAGGACACCAGCGGACATGAGAATGACATAATAAGTTAGAGGTCAAGTAAGGGTATAGAAAATGATCAATAAAGGAACTTCAGATTATAGTTATCTGCCGCTAACCTGGCCACTCCCCAGATTTCATCGAAGATTTTGATATTGATATGGTTTTCATAATTCATATGAGTAAACCATCTGACACCCCCCCAAAAAAATAAAATGAAATGTTCTTATTGGGCAGGCCTGGAGCTGGGGAATGGAGACATCTTCAACCAACACATGGACTAAGAACAGGTAAAGTATGGTTTCCCCAGAATTAAATCAAGTAGAATATATGGAATATATACTATGTAGGCCAAAACAGCAGATTTTCAATATTGCATATGTAGTAATATGCATTAATATAACAACATGTAATACTGGACACAGAAAGACAGTTGTAAGTGAATCTTAAATTGTCACTCACTCAGCAAAAGCCTGTTTATAGAACGTAGCTTGTGCTCTCCTAAAAGTGAGTAAACAGGTTTTACCAATATTAATGTGCACATATTGTTCTGTGGGTAGAGATGTTCCATAGAAAACATCCCAACTCAATTTCTATAGAATTAAATTGTCATAACACTTGGAAAAAATACAACTGAACTTAATTATGAGAAAGATCATCACTAAGGTATTAATTATCTCAGGCAGCATGATACAATAGAGACTAGAAGTAAAATCACAAGATATAAATTCTTCCAAAAATACGGTAATAATAATAGTTACCATATGTTGAGTGCTTATTCAAAAAGCTTTTATCCGTTCTCTTATTATCACAACAACTCTATGAAGTAGGTGTTATTATGCACATTTTATGGGAGAAGAAACTGGGAGTCAGTGGTTAAGTAATTTGCCCAATGTCACACAGCTGATACATGACAGCAGGCGTTGAATCTGTCCTACTTAATACCAAAACCTTGGTTTTTGTTAATGGGCTATCGGACTTAACCTCTTTATGCCTAATTTCTAAAGTAAGATACTTTGATTTAATTATCTTTGAAGATGCTCCTCAAAAATCCAGTGATTACTTAAGGGTTCACCTTTAATTTCTCATCATTAATTTTGAGTATCTGTTAAGAAGCCTTTTGAATCCATTGGAACACCCCTCTATTTGTATGTATGTCTTTAATCATGGACCAAAAAAGAATATCACTGTTTTGTTGAGAACACTCTTTATGTGCATATCATAGTCAGTACTCTCTGCATAATCACAAAGGAAACCATATATTTGACAAATGTTTTTCCATTGGGACCTCACATACAAAGAATAAATTTTGGCAAAGACAAAAGTGATTAATGGTAGAACAGGAAAAAAGTTCCATCTGTATTTCTGCACTCATATACTGGTATATGTGTGAAGTCTTACGGGTTTGTTTATTGTTTGTGGGGAAGGGGTTTTTTTGTTTTTTTGTGTTATTGCAATTCTGCCAACCATGTATCTCTTCATTCTTGCTGAGTCTTTTTTTTCACATTTGAATCTAAATGACTACTTTAAAAGCTAGGAAAATATGCTAACCTGCTGCAAATAGCTTTACCTAGTTTACATTTTTGTCCAAGGTGAAAATAAGAATTCGAGAAGATTTTCTGCTTGAATACTTTTAGGTATTCTGTAAACTGTGAGAAAAGATATAAAGGAAAAAAACAGGGATATTCATTTTGTTGCGTAAAATGTATTCATTCTTTGTAAAGTGAAAGTGTACTTATATAACTTATTTTTTTTCAGAGGTGGAATACATAAAATTTCTCTGAAAACTGACCAGCATTTAACTAGATGCTAGCTATTAATGTAATAATAACTGGAGGGTGTATATCCTCTATAACTGGAGGATTAATGGTAGGGCCCCTGGAATAAAAATATCTGGGTTCACATCATAGATCCTTCAATTACTAAGTATAGGTCAATGTTTAGACATCTAATTCCTCTTAAACTTTACAGTTTTCTTATCTGTAAATGGGGGGAAATAATAGTGCCTCCTTTACAGATTGTTGCAAAGGGAAAACAAGATAATTCAAGTAAAACACAGCGCATGTTACGTAGGAGGCACTCAGGTTAGCTTTCCTACTCAACCATTAATAATACTACCACTAATATTACTCTGAAAATTACAAACATCTTGAGAGAGATAATCAGAGCCCCAAGAGCTCATCTGTTTGTATTAGTGTCTGCTCTTAAAACACAGTGGGTTAGGAATTACGCTGAGCATGCAAATTTTAGCTAGCAGCTGTCATATTCTGTAATTTAGTGTAGAATTTATTTAAAATAATTTGAAAAAATTTACAACCATGCTCATGGGAGAATCAATCAGTATTGATATTGCATTTAAGTTTTGGTTGTTTTAAATTTATGGGGTTTTTTGCATAATATGTTATTATTGTAGAATATTTCCATTGTTCCTTCAACAAATACTTATTGTGTGTATGATGGGCCAGGCACAGTGCAATATACAAAGTAGTAATATAAAGTTTGTAAGACATGTTTCTTGCCCTTAATAGCCTTAGTGGGTTCAAAGCTAGTGACAGAAAATAGATATATAAAGAAATAATTTTATAATAAAAGACTATGCTAGGCATAATGTGATCTCTCCAAAGATGTCCACATCTTAATCCTCAGAACCAGAGAATATGTTATCTTACATGGCAAAAGGAATTTTGCAGATGTGATTAAATTTAAGGATATTGAGATGTGGAGAGTATCCAGAATTATGCAGATGGATCAAACCTAATCACATGGATTCTTAAATACAGAGAACTTTTAATTCGCCTTGAGTTAATTCTTGCATATGATGAAAGGTTGGGATCGAGTTTCATTCTTCTGCATATGGCTAACCTCAACACCATTAATTAGGGAGTCCTTTCCCCATTGCTTGTTTTGTCGGCTTTGTCAAAGATCAAAAAATTTAAATGTAAGACCTCAAACTACATAAATCCTAGAAGAAAATCTAGGAAATACCGTTCTCAACATCAGCCTTGGCAAATAATTTTTGGCTAAGCCCCAAAAGTAATTGCAACAAAAACAAAAATTGACAAAGGGAACCTACTTAAACTGAAGAGTTTCTGCACAGTGAAAGAAACTATCAACAGAATAAACAGACAACCTTCACAGTGGGAGAAAATTTCTACAAACTATACATCTGACAGAGGTCTAATATACAGAATTTGTAAGAAACTTAAGTCAATAAGAAAAAAACAAATAACACTGTTTTTAAAAGGGCAAGGTACATAAACAGACACTTCTCAAAGGAAAACGTACAAGTAGCTAACAAACATGAAAAAAAATGCTCACCATCACTCATGAGAGAAATGCAAATCAAAACCACAATGAGATACCATCTCACACTAGTCAGAATGTCTGTTATTAAAAAGTCAAAATTGGGAGGCTGAGGCGGGTGGATCACGAGGTCAAGAGGTCGAGACCATCCTGGCCAACATGGTGAAACCCAGTCTCTACTAAAAATATAAAAATTAGCCGGGCGTTTCGCACGCACGTGTAGTCCCAGCTACTCGTGAGGCTGAGGCGGAAGAATCGCTTGTACCTGGGTGGCGGAGGTTGAAGTGAGCCGAGACTGCGCCACTGTGCTCCAGCCTGGTGACAGAGCAAGACTCCGTCTCAAGAAAAAAAAAGAAGTCAAAAAACAGCAGATGCTTGAGAGGCTATGGAGAAAAGGGAACGCTTACACATTGTTCATGGTATTATAAATTAGTTCAGCCACTATGGAAAGCAGTTTGGAGATTTTTTCAAAGAACTTCAAACAGAGCTACCATTCGACCCAGCAGTCCTATTACTGTGTATTTACCCAAAGAAAATAGTTTTACCAAAAGGTACATGCACTCATATGTTCACCATAGTACTATTCACAATAGCAAAGACACGGAATCAACCTAGGTGCCCATCAGTGGTGGATTGGATAAAGAAAATGTGATATATATCATGAAATACTGCACAGCCTTTAAAAAGAACAAGATTATATCCCTTGCAGCAGTCAACATGGAGGCCACTATCCTAAGCAAATTAATGCAGGAACAGAAAACCAAATACCACACGTTCTCACTTGTAAGCAGGAGCTAAACATTGGGTACTCATGGACATATGGATGGCAACAGTAGACACTGGGGACTACTAGAGGAAGAGGAAGAAAGGAGAGTATCAGTTGAAAAACTACCTATTGGGTACTATGCTCACTACCTGAGTGATGGATCTATACCCCAAACCTCAGCATCATGCAGTATACCCTTGTAACAAACCTACACATGTACCCCCTGTATCTAAAATAAAAGTTGAAATTATTTTAAAAAGAGTTAAAGAAATAATTTTAAATCAAAACTTTTAAGGCCCCTAATTTTACATCCTTTTTATACAGTATTTCTGTTTGTTAACAACAATTAAATGTAGGTGGTAAACAATACAGATGTTCATTATACCAGTGTTTCTCAAAACGTGGTGAAAAGCTAGTTTTTTGTTTTCCAATTCATTGCAGACCAATACATTTGTAAAGTATATTAAAAGTGTTGTGGTTTAAAATTGCTATAGAAGTTTCTAAATTAAAAAAAAAAAAATCAGCAACCTTTTTCTCACTGTGGGCAGAGGAAAATGTTAACTACTGAAGAATGGTCAAAGAGGTGCAATACTGCTGGCTTTGAAGATGAAAGAAGAGGTCCAGGAGCCAAGGAATGTGGACAGCTCTAGCAAATGGAAAAGTACGGAAATAGATTCTCTTGAGCCTCTAGAAAGGAATTCAATCCTGCCAACATGACTTCTAATAGACAGAACTATAAAATAATACATTTGTGTTGTTTTAAACCATAACATTTATAATTCTTATGGCAGCAATAGAAAACTAATATTAAGTACAAGTTCTCTTGAGGAATATATGTGGAGAAATAGAAGAAAATAAGGCTCACTTTCCAAAGTGAATAATTACTAGCTCCAGAAGAGCTAGGAATAATTTTTTCAAAAGACATGCAGAAGCCATTGTTCCAAAGTGGATCATATACACTTTCCAAAACCAGCTCTAGTAAAGAGAAAATTACTCTCAGAATTGTCATCTCTGGAACTGAGTAGGTAGAATTTATTTCACCTGAAGAATGAAGGCTGGATTTAAGGTTCTAATAGGGAAGAGGAAAGAAGACTGGATGCTAAGTAATATCCACAACAGAAATACTGCTAATCCCATGAAAATATATACATTGTTTTTGGATTACTATAGTAAATAATACTTTGGAAAATAGTGTCCATCTTTTGTTTGGCAAAAAAAGGAGCAAAATGGAAAATCTATCAAATACTTCTCTAATACTTGCCAGAAAGACACATTCTTCCTGTTTATTCAACATCTATTTATTGAGATGTTTCTATATGCTACAATTCCCAGGACATAGCCTCTGCTACATATTCATATCAGGATATTGGTGGCCAGCAAAAACAGATACTGCTCTCAATTCATGAAGCTTATAGTACAGTTAGAGATATATTAATCAAATAATAACACATTGATTGGCATTGAGTTAGAATGCATCAAAAGGGTATTATCGGATGCTGTGAGACTGGGCTGAAGCTTAAGCTAAGATCAAAAGACGAGGATGCCTTAGCTAAGCAAAGGAGAAAGAAAAGAGTTTCTTAAGCAGAGAAAACAGCATGTGCAAATCCCTGTGGCAAGCAAGAGCTGAAAGACCTGTGTGGCTGAAACAGAAAAACAGAGGAAGGTTGATGACAGAATGAGGCCATAGACCTCATTCTGTTGGAAGCCAGACTAAGCATGGCCTCATAGATTGTGTTAAAGATTTTCTCCTTGATCCTAAAAACAGGATGGAGGTGGCATGATTGAATTTGTACTTGGAAAGAATCACTGTGCTAATGGATTTGTGCAGTGGCAATGTTAGGAAACTATTTGAATAGTCAAGGCAAGAGATCTTAGTAGACTATTATGATTATAGCAGTAGCTGGAATAGTATATACACTTTAAAGAAATATTTAGAAGATAAAACAGGATTTGCTGATGAGCTGGAAGTAGGACATAGGGAAGAGGAAGAGGGTGGGGATTAAGAAAGCCTTAGAGTTCTGACCTTTGGATCTGGTGGATGATGGTGTCATTCATTGACCTAGGGAGCATCAAGAAATCCCTCTTCTTCATGAATCAACCAGATGGTTTAAATTTTATTGTAAATAAGAATTTCTAAAAATAATTGAATTGGATGACTTTTTGACAGCTGCATGAGACAATCCAGAAAAAGCAATATGCTGTTACTTGTAGTAGTTTTCTGACACCACATGAATTTAATCTCTAACTCAAATCGTAATATATTCCTTTCTTAATACAATTCACCCAATTGCAATATATTTTCCTATATATTTGTAGTAAGTTAACTCTACTTAATTATCCTAGCTTGTCAATTTTGCAAACTTAAAAACAAAACGTAGAAATGCACAAATTGACAGAAGGAAAGGATCAAACTCATCGACTATAACCATGCAGGTCTTTACCTCAACTTATCTCAAGCATCTCTTATTCCTACAGTGAAGTGCTGGTGCTGGCTCCTACCAGTCCTCGAAGAGGAAGTTGTTGAATTTTCAGGAACTTTGTGAGCTGGCTGTTATAGTTTCAAATTGGCCAGAGTGAGAGTACTAATACTACAGAAATTGGAAAACACAACAGCATTGGCAAACAGTACAAAATAGAGCTGCCCTCAACCCCCAACAAAGCCCATTGTTAAACATTTATCAACACGCCACTCTTTGTATCCTTTAAAACTGTTATTTGAGAGGATAGCCTAGATACATAAAATACTGTAATGAGATTGACTATAATCTTACTGATTGAAGAATATTGCTCATTTTCTTTTTCCATGTTTTTTTTTTTTTTTTCCTTTTGCCTGCCTGGAAACTGACACCCTTTCCACATTCTTAAATGTCTTCCTTCAGGGTTGTTTGAACCCCCTATCCAATTCATTGCTGGATATATTTGATGTTTCTATAGAACTTCATTTGTGAGGATATATTACTTTTAGGCATTAGGCATTAGTCTAGGGATTTTTTTAAAAACTTTTTTCTTCTTCTTCATTAGATTACCCAGATTAAGAAGGACTTCAGTAGGTGGCAAAGTTTTAGAAATTACTGAATCTGGTTGATGGGTATATAGGTTTATTATATATTTTCTCTAGTTTTGTGTGTGCTTAAAATTTTTTATAATAAAATAAGAAGGCTGCAACAGCCACAGCTTGCCCAGATTTGTCCTCACTGGGTCTTTAGCCTCCAGTCTCAATCCCACCAGCTGTTCTCAAGATCTGAGATACTGTGAGCATTGCTGTCTCCTCACCTGGCCTGTGTTAGTAACTCTATTTTGATTTAAGTCTTGCAACACCTCGTTCTTCCCCTGAAAAAAACCACAAGCATTTGTAGATTTAATGTATTTTACAAAGAATTTAAATCTTCAGAGAGTACCTGCCATATCCAGATTAGGGTACTTTCTTTGTACTAAAACCACAAAAATACTGAAAAAAAGTCTCAAAAAGCTTCAGTAACAACAAAAAAACCTCAAAGTACAACGAGTGCATAGATTACAAGAAATTAGGAAGAGTAAAAAAATTTTTTAAGAACTTTAATAAAACATGAAAAAGAAAAAAAGGCCAGAAACAGTATCAACATACTAAACACTGGAGAAATAGGGATGAGGAATCAGCAGAATTACATACTAAATCAAGGACCCAGTTCTACACTAAAGAAAAGAAAGCTTTAATATTAGACAAGAACAAAGGTTTTGTTTTTTTTTTAATGTAGTATAATTTTATGGATCGCATCAAACGACAAGAAGCGTAAAAATGACCCATTCGTAAGGTATCAGTGAAGGAAAAAATACCTTAGAAATCATTTTTTTAAAAAAAGAAAAGAACCACAAATTATAATTTAAGAGAAAACCATCAGTATCAAAAAAGAATCACATAAATCATTTTATGGATTAGAAAACTGAAGTTCAGGAAAAGTGAAGTAATTTGGCTAAGGTCATGTCAGTCAGCTACTTTAAGTGTTGCAGCCTGGATTTGAATTCCCTAGATAACTCAACATTTTGCTCTTTCTGACTCTTTTCTGATAGAAGTGAAAATCCAAAAGTAATTTTTAAAATTATATAAAAGTATAGCTCAAAAGTAAATATGGCTTGAACACATGACACAGGCTCAACAATGATGCCCCAGTGAGTCTCATTTTTCTACTACCTCATCAGTACCCCTTGGTACTCATTACTGCACATAAATTACTAGTGTATGGGAAACGCCCACTTCTTAAAGTCATACTGAAAATCATTTTGTTTGACTTTGTTTTAAACAAAAGTTATATTTTTTTCACTCTTCCCTTAAAGATGTTTTTTAAACTCTATGCCTATAATAGAAAATAAGGCTTCATATGGCCCTCATTTGTTAAATAAGAAAAAATATTTTTAATTATTTACTGATTGACTGAAATGATCAAGCTTTGGTTTCTACTAAAAGAATGTAAGTTTGATTCAGATGTTTGAAGAATGCTTTAATACTTCCTCAAATTTGTTGGCTCTGTGGCAGGTGATTTTTGTGACAGTCCCTTTTAAGGTAATTAATTTTGCCTTCCTTTGGCCTATACAAGCATACTTAATGGTAGTTAATACTTCTTATTATGTGAAGCCCTGTATCTAAAGGCTTTTTAAACATATGATAAATTCTCCATCTTGTACCTATTATGAGCAACTATTTCAATAATTATTTGAAACACGACTCCTAAAAAAATATATTTAGTAAATTATATTTACAGTTAACTACCTGACATCGTTTTTCTTTTTTGATTGTACTAGGGTCTGGGGTAAGATAGAAACTATATCAATTGTTTTAACAAAGATAATTTAATGTAAATAATTGTTAACTAGGTATTGGAAAAGCATGGTAACCAGACCAGCATCATAAACACCAGCATCATAAACATCACCTAGAAACTTCCTAGAAATGCAAACTCACAGACTCCAAGTTTCACCCCTGTCTTACTGAATCAGAAACTCTGGTAGTAGGCCCAGCAGTCTGTGCTTTAAAAAGTCCTCCAGCAGATTCTAACACACGCCAAAGTTTAAAAACCACTGCACTAAAATATCACCAGGACAACTGCCGGAAGTAGCCACCAATCATAGGATTGGGAAGCAAGGAAAAGAAATAGATGGAATTACTGAAACTGAGAAGCTTAAAAAAGGTCCCCATGGAGCTGAAATTCAGACTTTTGAGAACAGGTCACTGCTTACCTGGTGCTGATTTCTCTTAGTTCAGAGGAGGGAGCCTATAGACCTAGGAACCAGGTATCTGAGGAAGCATCGTCCAGGAATTGGAGCTGGCATCTCAAGAAGGCACATTGGGATTGGTTCTACAAGTGTTAGAAAACCCCCAAATTGCAATCAGCTGATACTACTAGAATTCACTATTGCTGTCAGCGTGAAAAATTGTTGCTAGAGTGAGACTTAACAGGATCAAGAAACCCATCTGAAGCAAACAGCAAATTCCTTCTTCCTTCTCTACCTGTGAAGTGTCACACTGGTCCCTGTGTTGATGAGCCTAACAGGGAGCCAATACTTGCAGAATTCCAAAGAGTGAGTTTGAAACCAGGAGACAGTAACTTACTTACTGGCCTTAATTGTAATAAGACTGGAAGATAATAGAAATAAAATTTTTGTTTATGTATAATTGGGTGCACATAAACATTTTCTGGAACACTCAACTACTGGGTAGACTTTTGGCCTTATTGTTAAAAAAAAATTGTATTATTTTCAAACTATTTGTTTCTCCTGATGAGATTAATAAGAGACATTTAGGGCACCTGTATCATGAACAGGAAACTATACATGGGCCTATGCTGTAGTCTGCTTAGCTGAGCCTAAGACAAAGATCACAGCAGTAGTGGCTGAGGATTGCTCAATAGTAATTGCAAACATGCTTTGGTCAGCTGAGGCTCAGTTCCTTAAAGTCTTAGTGTCAAAGGAATAGACTAAAAAGAATCTTACCAGGACAGACTAGTCAAGTTTGCCTCACAAAACAGGAGGGTGGCAGAAACGGTTGTTCACAAGAGAAATGCGAACATGATTCTTTACTTAAGCAGCCATTTTTGTGCAATTCCAGGATCAAAAAGAACATTCCCATTTTATTAAGTTAACAGGCACTTACTGAATAATTATCAGAAGTATGCTCAGCACTTTGGGAGATGAAGAACTAAGGTTCTTGAATACCTTTACATATTTCTCATGTTATGTTCATGTTTTGTCTTCTTTTTTAAGGATGTTGAAGAATCACAGAACCACACTGTTGAGCCTGTTGGAGATGACTACAGAAAAATGGGAACACTTTTTGGTGAACTGAACAAAAACCTTATCAACATGGGCTTCACAAGGATGTATTTTGGAGAACGAATTGTGGAACCAGTAATAGTCATTTTCTTTTGGGTTATGCTGTGGTTCCTTGGCCTGCAAGCCCTTGGACTAGTTGCTGTTCTTTGCCTTGTTATTATTTATGTGCAACAGTAAAACGGTCGAATGGGATTGTTTGACATTTGGTAACCATATATGTAATTGAAGAAGTTATATATTTCACTTTTTGATAACTGAAAAAGTTTGCCTTGTTTTCAAATTGTGTGCTGACTGTTTTGTAAGTAAATTTATACGTGGATGTTATTTAAAACTAATCTCTTGATCATAACAGGGTTGAATATGTATTTTCATTATACATTAGCTTATTCAAAACTCTTGTTTCACTACTGTGATCTCTATCCCCTTTATACACCTCTATCCTCATGCCAGATTTTAAATGCCACCACCAGAAAGTGAACAGGGAAAACAACAGGACATGGAATTAAAATCAAGCAATATAATTCTTATAGAGTTCCAGTAACATTTCAGAAGTAAAAGGATGAAACTAGCTAAAAATAAGTTTTTCTTAGAAAACTGCTCCCCACTCACCTTCCCCACCAAATAATATTATTTGGGAAATATTTGGATTTCAATTGTCCCTACCCAATCTAAACTAAGTTAAATGATAATTAGCATACACTACCTTAATATTGTGATGAAAATCAGTAAAGCTAGAATGTTTTCTAAAGGTTGAAAATAATATATTTATTATTGTTAGGGAAAGTTCCCAGGTTAAATGTAACTTTTTTATAATGTAACATTTGGACCTAGACCTACTTTAGTATATCATTTGAAGTTTCAATTTTGGTGCTAATTACTTTTTGTGAGTTTTTAAAGTCTCATAGCCTAGTTGACTGCACCCCTATGGTAATGCCATATTTTCCAGTGTCTAACAAGTTGCATATTTTTTCCTAGAGAGACATTTTCAGTGTAATTTTTTTAGAAATTTATAATTTTATAGTTCTTTCATAACAATTATTCTAAGTTTTAAAACAATATATTTCCTATCTTGACACGGATTTTTTTCACCAAAAAAAATATATATTTTGCTGTTGTTTTTCAGGAAAAATCATTTTTCTTTGATATCTATATCAGAAAGTACAATATTAACAGTATACAACCAAATGCTTAAATTTGGAACTTAGCTGATTTTAATAATATTTTTCTAAGGCTAAAGCCAGTTCAGTAATGGCTAGCCATGTTGTTAAGGTATCTTAGTTCCGCATTTTGAGGTTTTATATTGAAATATGCATTTCTTTAAATATTCTTTGAAAATGGAGAATGGCTTTAGTGATATATTGGGTTTTGTTGGAGAACCTAAAATCTTTACACTTTCATCTCAAAGACTATAAAGGACCTAGGTAGTTAAGATCATTAAGAATTCAAGTTAAATTTCAGAAAATTGGGGCAGTAGGACATTTTTATCTTTGGTAGGGCAACAAGTAAAACATGTAGAGTATTTGCTATTCCACTTTATAAAGCTTTTACCCAATCTTATTTTGTAAATTCTGTGCACTCTCAGTATCCTCTAATTCCGTAGCAGAAAATAAGGAAAAACATTTAACCCAGATTTCTAAAATCAGATAATCCTAAACAAAAATATTAGTCAGCGTAACTAAAAACTCTTGCACATTTATATAAATACAGGCCTTTTAAATTTTGACTTTTAAAAATCAAAACACTTTGTACCATGTCGTTATGTTTTTATTGGGTTTGCAATATTTTTGTAGTAACCTTTATGAACTCAATATAAGTACAAATTGTTTGAAAAGGTGTTTTCATTAGTGCACAGTAGAATTGTGAGGTTTTCAGTAGATGTCATGAGATTTTGTATATCTACATAAAATCTAAGTACTTTTTTTCTAATGCTACTGGAAATTTTACTTTCTCTTTGGAACATATAAAAGAGACGATGTACAAAATAACAGCTCTGGTTCCACCAGTACCTAATGTTGAAAACATTTTAAAAGTAATTTTTAATAGTAACTATTTAGTATACTGTCAATACTATGCATCTGCACACTGGTGTTAATTGGGTATATATTAAATTATATTTTAAAAATAAGGTATTTTGCTGGTATTCTTTCTACACATATTATTGGTTAGTGCAATATGCCATCAAACATTTGGCTTTGATATGGGAAAAAACTTTGCCCATATAATGGAAATAAAATATTTTCTTTCATGAAATATATTAGAATGCAAATTATGCTAATACCCTGAAATAAAACTGGTAATTTGTTTGGTTCATGGTATAAGGAATTAGATTGAAAATGATTCTCAATAATTTCAATCTCAAATACAAGCCAGTTTTAGAAACTGTTATTGCTCATGAATAAAGAAATAGAAGTTACAGTGCTAAGGTTATTAGATTATATAATGCATAGTCATACGGCCAGCCCTTAATTCAAAAGAAAAAGGTCAAAGTCCATAAGTAAAACTGACTATAGATGAGTAAATCCATTTTTTTTTTAAGTAAAAACTCTGTATTTGTAGAATTCTGTTCTCTTACACCTTAAGCTATCATGTGCAGGGTATTTTCCCTTTCCTGGCAACAGGCAGATCAATCTCAGTCTAGTAGTGTGCTGAAGCCAGCTTGCACTGGCTTACAAGAGCCAACTGTGTACATTTTTTCTGCCTTCAGTGCTGTCAAATTGGTAGTTTGAAATTGGCCATGGTGGGAGTATTTATACCAAAAAAATTAGTAAATGCTACAAATCAGATCTTTTTTTTTCCTCAAAAGCCAGCTGTTAAACATACATCAGCACACCCTAGAGGCCACATTCCCATTTCTATTTCTACAGATATAAAGGAAAGAACAGAACACATTTTGTGAAATAAAAGAAAGCATATGAGGTAAATCCTCATCGACCCATCCAAAACTGCATCTGGATCTTTTCCTTGTGGGTGTCACAGTCCATGGTTATCTGCTGACCAACAAATCTCTATTTAATCATGTTTGACCACAGAAAATCTCTCCAGGCTGTCACCAAGCTGCAAATCCACTACAGACTGTCCAGGCAACCAGGAAAGGAGAAACTTACAGAATGACAAAGGAAAAATTACAGTATAAGTAAAGATCAAAATAGTCAAAGCTAGACATTGAGCAATCAAAGGCTGTTCATATGGTTTGTAGATTATAGTTACTTTACAAAGTTTGCTAATTTCAGGCTTTTTAAATGCTTTCATTACCAATTTATGGCTTTTTACAATTGAAGGGAGAAAAAGAAAAAAATCAAGACAGCTGAGTGCAGTGGTTTACGCCTGTAATCTCAACACTTTGGGAGGCCGAGGCAGGTGGATCACCTGAGGTCAGGAGTTCAACAGCCTAACCAAAATGTAGAAACCCCATCTCTACTAAAGAAAAAAAAAAAATTAGCAGGGTTTGGTGATGCATGCCTGTAATCCCAGCTACTCATGGAGATTGAGGCAGGAGAATCGCTTGGAGGCAGGAGAATCACTTGAACCCAGGAGGCGGAGATTGCAGTGAGCCAAGATCGCACCATTGCACTCCAGCCTGGGCAACAAGAGCAAAACTATCAAAACAAAACAAAACAAAAAATCAAATAAGACTTTCATGCCTGTTAATAGACTCAGCCAAGAAGAATGCAAACTTATTTACAAACTATGGCTTCAGGAATATTGGTGGATTTGGGGTCATTTGCAACTCCTGCTTCTCTGCCTAACATTTCATTTTTGGTATGCATTGGAGTTCAGTCCAACAGCTCCTTCTCAGATCACTTCCATGGCTTCAGAGTTACCAATTGCATACCAACAGCTCCCCATTCTGCATCTCTACCTCAGAGCACTGTACAGAATTCACAACTCATCCATTCAATTGCTTCCCCAATATTTATTTACCCTCAGTTATCCCATAGGACCCAAGATTCAGCATGTCCAAACAAGAGCTCAGCATCCTTCTTTAATTCGTTTGCCCAAATCTTTAATTCCTGTTTGCCCTCTCAGCAAATGACATAGTCTTTTCCCTAACTGCTCAAGCAAGAGCTGTAGGTGACATCCTTGACTTTGTCTCCTACATACCTATGTTTAACTAATTACCAAGTCCTATTTTACTTCTAAAAATGTATTAAATCTTTCTACTTCTCTTCATTCCTGGCATCACTAACTTAGTCCGTTCTGCCATCATCTCACCTGGTGTGCTGAGAATACTGATTAGCCTCCCTGCCTTCATTTTCCACTTTGTAGTTAACAGATCTTTCTAAAGCATTATTCTAACCTGATTCTGATCTCCTTGACCTAAATCTTTTCAATGGCTTTCTGTTTCCATTATGATAAAGTCCTTACGCCTTAATATGTTGTACAAGGCTCTTCATGTACTGGTTCTTGCATACCTCATCTCTCTATACTGCCGCTTTCCATTTCTAGGACTCAGCTATATTGAACTTTTCCCCAGTTCCTTTAAAGAGACATGCTTTCTTACTTCCAGAACTTTGTATATGCTTTACCTTCTTTAAGTGCTCCCCACGAGACTGACCAACATCTACTCAGCCTGAAGACCTCAATTGAGACATCGTGTTGTCCAAGGAAACTTCTCTGACTCCTTTAAATCTAGTTTGGGTTCTTCATTATGGCTCAGTTTCTCGGTATGTGTAACCCTGTACTTTCCAGGTCAGCGCTTCTCATGCTATATTGTAATAGCTTGTTTTTCAGCTTCTTCCATTAATCAACAGGCTTCACAAGGGAAGAGAACATGTCTGTCATTCTATAATTGCATTGCTAGTGCATAACACAATGCCTGGCACATAATAGGTGCTCAAAATATTTATCAAATAAGTAAACCCATTTCATCTACTCATGGTCTCCAGAGAGACCACTAACAACAAAGATCTAGAGTTGGTTGTACTTTGATGTTCTTTAACTCCAAAAGTATACTTATTGTGCACAAAGAGAATGGATTGATGTATACATTATAATGTACAAAGCTATTCACTTTTGATAAAAGAATATTGCTGTTATTTGGATACATATACAGTATTTCCACTGTACACTTGTGTATTTTAGGAGAAAATGTATTTTCAGTGTTGTGTTTGGTTGATTCACTGTTTCTCCAACAAGAATATTTTACAATATTTATGGTTACTGATACCAAAACTTCACGTTTGTTCAGCATTTTTCAATAGACTTTTATTTACCACATTTTAATTTAAAAAAAAACTCAGAAACTTTTTTGTAAGCAGGAATTCTCAAGTATCTAAGTGTGATATTTTAGGCTCCAGAAGAAATTCACTATTACAATGTCGTAGTAGAGTATATACTTTGTTATTCTTTCTAATAAATAATACTCTTTTACAACTCTGCGTTCTGAGTGCCACTTCTGACTTCCTGTCACATTCTACTTATCAGTTAATGGCTGCCACATCTGGCTTGGAATGACCAAAGTAACAACACACCTGAGGGTGAACAGAGTTTATCATTTTTCCTCATCCCTGTTGCTAGAACGGAATGCCAAGACCTGACATGTATGGCTTCCCAGGAAAGAAGAAGTGGGAAAACCAAGATCAAGACCAACCTCTGCCTCCAAGCTATGTTTTACTTCTTTCTGTTGCCTAAGTTAGAATTATCAAATCAACTGTGCAGAAGCCTGCTAAATATCCAAAACATAGTCATTTATGTTTATTAAATTAGAATGGTCTTTTCAGCAATTAAGGTTTATCATTTGATCTTTCATTGATTTAGTTGGAAATTTCCTTGCCAATTTTCCAAAGCACCCGGAATACAGTAACTTGTATCAAAAAATCGTGGACTCTTTTTTTCTATTGGTTCCCCCAGTATTATAAGAGGCTACTTTATAGTATATTTTTAATGTGAAGTTGTTTAGCTTAAGAAAATTTTATATACAATGTACTTATTAATATAATAGTTAAGACAAAAACGTCAAAATATTATTTTTCTGGGAGTAACAGGATATGTAAAGACATTAGCAGTAGTTGAAAATATGTACCATCTACTGAACGGTAGATGGTCTGTCATGATTATTTCTGTTAATGCTTTCCTCATTTTTTAGGTATAAAACTCTAAGAACAGTCATCATTAGTGTTTCCATGAGGCCACAACACCAGGTACCCTCACAGCAGGCTACCTCTGAAAGACCTTAAGTCATAATTTTTTAATATATTGTCTGTCTTAAAGGGCACAAGAGTATGTATGTAAATGGAATGTATAAATAAATGGTTAACAAGAAACAATTACAAAAGGAAAACACCCCTGGGTATTACTTTGGAGGGATGAACTTAAATAAATTGGTCTTTTGATACATAAATATTGTTTATATGGTAAAAGAGCTGCTATGATTGAGTTGCTGTAGGTCAAAGTTCTCTGGGAAGCAGACTTGGAAGAAATTTAGCATGAAAAGTCTATTAGGGAGCGCTCTGGGATTAGCACCTGTGAGGGAAGTAAAAGATTCAAGATTGGACAGAGGGGTTAAGCAATGCAGTCACAACAGGGCCAAAACTCTGTGGGGTGCTCTGAAGCTAGGATAGTCCCTTAGAATTCCATGTTGGGAGCAGACAGCTCTCTTCTGCAAAAAGCAATTCCCAGGGAGGGCTGACAGCTAGGGATTATCAAGCAGCACTCCCAGCAGCTATCAAAATAAATCCTTCAGTTTTGAAAGGAGGATTTGAGCAAGACAATGTAGCATCTGCCCTCCATGGTATCTGAGTCACTTCCAAAAACCTTAGTCTTTTTCTCACCTTGCCCTCCATGGTACCTGAGTCACTTTCAAAAACCTTAGTCTTCAGAGTACTGTATGAAAATGACTGGTAAAAATTTAAATCATAAACTTAAGGGCTAAGATGGCTTAAAAATTGGGGGAATACCTACACCTTTAGTCTGTTGGGTTGCTTAGCTTCTACCATGAGATTCAGTCTTCAGTTATGATAAGGCTTTAGTTGACTTAATAGTATGTCCAGGAGCCAAAAATGCCTTCCTCTATTAAGAATAGGTGAACAAAATGGTTGACAAGAAAGCTCAGTACTTAAAGCTAGGAGTAGGAAATCAATGACATTTTGTACATATAAACTGCATAGATCAATATTTAAGCTAATAAGTCCATCAGATGGGGCCTCACAAAATATCAAGAAAACCATCATTAGGGTGTGTCTTGGGAGCTGGACAGGTCCAAGCACAGACATAGGTAAGTCTTTCCAGCATTCTGATTTGTGCTTTCTGGCACCCTCCCCAAGTTCCCAAAGCAGTTTGAATCCTCAAACTTTTGGAGCATGTTTGAAAGAATATTTTCAATGGCAGAGAAGAGCTCACTTAAACCATACCCTGTGACCTATCCCGGTGCACTATTGGAACTGACTTATGACTTGGAGCTTTTGCCCTTATCATGACTTTCCTATTTATTTTCAGGAAATAAATATGGTCTCAGAAACCAGATTTGGTAATTTATTAGGCACCCAGAGCTTTTTCCAGTCTTAATTCAGAATATTTTGGGGGCTCCCTAAGAGTAATTTTGGTTGCATTTTTATCTCAGGAATCTTAGGAGTGGGCATGATCAAGCAAGACAATGACCCCAACTCCGTTATGCACAAAATCTATAGTAGTGTTGAGACGTGCTTTTCCTCTTCTGTTATAGGAAAATTTTAGAATAATGTACAAACAAACTTCCAGATGGAAAGATCCTCTTTGTATCAGATCTGAATTTAAGACTTGGTTCTGCCATTTACTAGGTAAATACATCTTTTTAAACTTCAAGTCCCTTATCTGTGAAACAGGGTAATTGTTATGATGACATAAGTTATTGTATATCTTATCATAGTGCCTTGTATATAGCAAACTTTCAATAAATGCTAGTCATTATTAAACATTTACATGTGGGACTGAGGTGACCTTCACTGCCCATGGAAATCTCATATATTGAGAGCCACAAAAGTTTTAGTCATTTTATTGTTAACAAAAGATAAATACAAGGGAATTCTATTACAATGCTCTTCTGTTCCCAGTCACTCGTGATTGAAATCTTTGTGAAATATCTTATTAATTTCAACTATGTGTGCTTCATGAGTTAAAATGATCATAAAAAATAAGGAATAAGCCAGCAAGTTAATGAACAGAAATAAAATGTGCTGCGTGCAACCATACCTTCTTTAACGAGATGCATTGTTTTCTTTAAGCCCCTGTTTACCCCAATACTGTGCACTTTCTGTTGCTTTTGTAAAACTTAGGTGTAGAACCACACTCAAAAGTTCACACACGATCTGCTGTAGGTTTGAACATTTACAAAATAATATCAATTCTGAAAATACTTAACTCTAAATTTTCCTCCATTTCATAAGCCAATAGTCTTGGGGTATGTTCCTAGAATAACATGTATCTTGCTTTGATTTTAAAATGAAATTTCAAATTAATTTGTTTGTCTATGTAACATTGTCAATACACACTTAAAAATGTTTGGCTAAGGGCCAGGCATGGTGGTTCACGCCTGTAATCCTAGCACTTTGGGAAGCTGAGGCAGGTGGATCACCTGAGGTCAGGAGTTCCAGACCAGCCTGATGACCAACATGGAGAAACCCTGTCTCTACCAAAAATAAAAAAATTAGCCGAGCATGGTGGCACATGCCTGTAATCCCAGCTACTTGGGAGGTTGAGGCAGGAGATTGCTTGAACTCAAGAGGCAGAGGTTGCAGTGAGCCAAGGTCACGCCCTTCCACTCCAGCCTGGGCAACAAGAGCAAAATTTTGTCTCAAAGAAAAAAAGTTTGACCAAGATAAATATAATTGTACCCAGTACAATTTGTATTCAAAATGTATAGCCTATACTAGTACTCTCACATAAAATATCCAGCACCCATCAAAGCATTCTGTATACAAGTAGATAATATAAGCCAGGAATGGTAATTAATATGTAGTATCTAAAAGAGTATTGCTAGTATGTTCATGAAGTGTTATCTTTTTAGTCTGAAAGCATGCCAAATGCATATTATTATTTTAATTAGTATTTCTCTGTTTCAGCAAACCTCCAGTTACATTATTCCCTCCTGGACTTCCCTTTCATATTTCTTTTTCTTTCAAGTATTTCTCCCTACCCAAAAAGTGGGAGTTTCTCAAATCAGATGTTTATGAAAAGTTATGGCCTATCTTTAGTACCATCTCTTAGGGCATTTCAAAACTGGTTCTCCCACATTTTCCTTAACTGTCAGTTTATGCTTTCAGATATTTTTATAAGATGCTCAGATAGAGCTGATGTTGGCCAATACAGCTCTTCAGGCATTTCTACCTTTTTCAGATTGTGAGAAACATTTCTTGGGAATTCCATTCCTGAATACCTGATCTTCACAATCACCTCTCTGTAATGGAAATATACTGTGCTTTTTCTTCCCTTACTATATCACTGACACCCAGGTGGATAAGACCGGCTTTTTTTTTTTTTTTTTTTTTGACTTGGCTTGCAAAAGCCCTAGGCTAACAAAGAAGATGTTATTTTTGCAATGGCAGAAAGACTTACAAGCAAAAAGACCTGGCCTATAAAATTTGTTTAAAATTACAGGTGCTTTACTGGCACCATTTACTGATGCTAGGTGGTGCTACTTCATTTCTGCCAAATCAAGAAAGAAGCTGCTATTTGGACTATTTTCTTTACAAGATGAGTCATTTCTCTTCATCAATGACTTTCAGAAATGTTCATACCAGGAAATGTGGTACTGGTAAATTCTCAAACTGAAATGCAATTCTGTGACACACCATCTGCTGCTAACTTTTTTCTTTAAATACAGGGCATGGTACATCAGAATGAACTCAATATAGATACAGATGAATAAATACAGAAATAATTATAGATATGTATGTATACAAGGGCTTAGTATACTGCTCATATCTCTCCAAGCAGACAGGGCCTAGAAACACCACCACCCCACTAGCATATCAGTACCCATCTCTTTGTTTCTAATGCCATTCTCTAATAACGGTAATCAAGGTTCCCTGGAGAAACAGTTGATTCTAGGGCTAGACAGGGAATGTGAAAGATGAGCCTGGAAAGTAAAGAATGCTAAAACCTCTCTCTCTCTCTCTCTCTCTCTCTCTCTCTCTCTGTCTCTCTCTCTCTCACACACACACACAGAGAGAGAGAGAGAAAGAGAGAGAGAGAGAGAGAGCATACCAATTGAAAAAGTTTCCAAAAGACTAAAACTAGAACAATTTAAGCAACAAAATATATAAAGTGGTATTGAATTGTAACCCAAAATATAAATATTCACGAGTTTATCCTGATAGAAATAGATGATTATATAAACAAATTAATAAGGGAAAACAGACAAATCTCTCACGCAGAAGAATTTCCAAAGAATTTATATAGATACTGCGCCTTCAGGCAGGTGGAGCGTAACTCCCTAATGCATGTGAATTACTTTCCAAAGCATACAGAATTGAAGGCAGTAGGGATAGTAGCTTGATAGGGGATAAACCTGACAAATATTACTTCAGCCAGATCATCAAGTTTCCTATCATCAATGATAAGCCATGTTGGTAGCATATACCTTTGATAGAATGTTATGGCAATGCCACTTTATAGTTGTGGTCTTCCTCTCCAGAAACCATAACCCCAGGCTAATCATGAAGAAAACACTGGACAAACCCAAACTGAAGATCGTCTTATGAAATATCTGACCAGTACTCCTCACAACCATCAAGGTCATCAAAAACAAGTCTGAAAAACTGTTCACAAACCAGTGAAGACTAAGGAAACATTATGATTAAATGTAATGTGTTGTCTTAGAGAGGATTCTGAAACAATGAGGACATTAGAACAAGGTAAGGCATTCTGAAAGAAATATGGACTTTGATTAATAATAGTGTATCAATACTGGTTTAGTTGTAGCAAATGTATTATAAGTATGAGCATAGACATAAGATATTAACAACAGGAAAAACTGGGTGCTGGATATACAGGAACCTTCTCTATAATCTTTGAAACTTTTCTGTTGCAAAAATTTAATTATCTGCATTACTAAACACCTATTTAAAAAATAATTTTAGGCCGGGTATGGTGGCTCATGCCTGTAATCTCAGCATTTTAGGAGGCCAAGGCAGGCAATCACCTGAGGTTGGGAGTTCAAGACCAGCCTAGCCAAAATGGTGAAACCCTGTTTCTACTTAAAAAATACAAAAATTAGCCAGGTGTGGTGGCATGCACCTGTAATCCCAGCTATTCAGGAGGCTGAGGCAGGATAATTGCTTGAATTCAGAAGGCAAAGGATGCAGTGAGCTGGGATCATGCCCCTGCACTCCAGCCTGGGTAACAGAGCAAGACTCCATCTCAAAATAACGATAATAATAATTTTAACAAATTCTACTTTAACTCTTAGTCATATCAGTAACCACATATTATCTCATTTTTCTGTAAATATTAATTTGTGCTATGAGACAACATGAGTTTCTAATGACTATTTTTCACCCTCTCCTTTTTATACATTTCATAGCAGAATATAAAACTCACATTCATACTCCTTTGAAAAATTCTCGATCTGATGTATTAAACATATTAAAATAAATATCCACTGATATGTTTATACTGATAGAAATAAATGATTGCATGAACAAATTAATAACGGAGAACTTCCTGTGAGCATTTGATTTATGTTTAATAATTTCTTAGGTGAGGGAGAAAGAATAGGAATCTGAATGTCATAATACAATCCAATTGGCTCACACCTAGAAGAGTCTTTGGGTTTGACATATACTCCTAGAAATTCCTCCTAGGTGTGGGGTCCTTGGTCCATCTGTGAATCCCAGGAAGACTCCTAGGATATTTCCAAAATACCCTAGAAGTTGACAGGCTGTTGTAGTGCCTGAACCCCTGTGGATGCCACTGGGGATTACACCAGGTTCAAGAGGCTGAAGAAGAGACCCAGAGCCAGCAAACAAGACATGCGTTTTATTGTGGGCTTACATACGGGAGAAGGAATCCAGTAGTGGTGAGCTAGGCAGAACTGCAACTGCTTGCAAAAGGCATGTGGTTTAGCATTTTCACTTAGCACTCTTTCCCTAACAAACCTCCATCTGTCAACCTTCATTCAACCCCAAACTTGGAGCCTGGACCCCTGTATTGCCCATGTTCCACAAGATAGGCTGGGGGCTCAGATGTTCCTCATAGTAAAGGAACAAATCATGTTGGCCACACTCAGATTCCCTAGTTCAAAACATGCATTCAGGTACATTCACCAAACAGGGTCATTATCAGGGTATGCTTAGGTTACTACTATCAGATGCATTCACCGTACAGTTGTGACTACAATAGAGTCCTCTGGCTCAGAGGTCCTGAAGAGCCTTATCACCAGTGAGTCTTCTGATCTATTCAGGACAGACCAGCCTGGAACACTGCATCGTTTTCCCACCAACCCCAAAACAGGCTTGTTCTCAGAGCCAGTCAATCCATAAGAGAGTTCTTAGGCTGGACATATCTTAGAAAGTCTTTCCAGAAAGGCTAATAACATGGTTCTGTGGCATTAGAGGACCCTGGAGAGGAAGCATGTAGAGACGGGTCCTGCAGCCCAGCAACCTCCATTGTGTTCATGCCCCCATGGAACATCTTTAATGTATTTGCATATCACCAGAGGTCCTCCTCAGGGAAAAATAACAGGTGCTGGGTACTCTCTGGAGTGTATGGCTTTATAAGGCTTGATAACATCTGACAGCAACACCTGTTTCCCTCTCACTCAGAGTTCTTCTGGTTTACATGAATTTGCAAATATTTCTGCCTGAATATGTCCTGATATTCTCTATCACTTTTTGAAGATCAGCAACTCTTAACTATCTAATAATGATTATGCAGAAGATCTGTACATTCAACATGTTACATAGCCGAGAAAAAAATACGTCACTTGTAGTCTGTAATTGACCCTTGTCCTCTAGGAATTGCATCATGCCTTGGTCTCTCTATTTTTTTTTTTTTTTTTTTTTTTTTTTTTTTTTTTTTTTTTTTTTTTTGAGACGGAGTTTCGCTCTTGTTACCCAGGCTGGAGTGCAATGGCGCGATCTCGGCTCACCGCAACCTCCGCCTCCTGGGTTCAGGCAATTCTCCTGCCTCAGCCTCCTGAGTAGCTGGGATTATAGGCACGCGCCACCATGCCCAGCTAATTTTTTGTATTTTTAGTAGAGACGGGGTTTCACCATGTTGACCAGGTTGGTCTCGATCTCTCGACCTTGTGATCCACCCACCTCGGCCTCCCAAAGTGCTGGGATTACAAGCTTGAGCCACCGCGCCCGGCCCGGTCTCTCTATTTTAAATGCCAATTTAGTCTAACTCTCAAACAGTTAAAATGTTATTGGATAGGGTTAAAAAACATCTTGACTTTGGTTAAAGATATATGTATTTATTCATATTTATTATGCATTCTTATTATGTTTACATGTTTTTAATGTTTAGATATATTTTCTTTTTTAATATATATTTTATTGCGTTTTAGGTTTTGGGGTACATGTGAAGAACATGCAAGATTGTTACGTAGGTACATACATGGCAATGTGGTTTGCTGCCTTCCTCCCCATCACCTATATCTGGCATTTCTCCCCATGTTATCCCTCTCCAACCCCCCACCCCCCATTGTTCCTCCACTAGCTTCCCCCCACAGACCCCAGTGTGTTGTTTACATATATTTCCTAAGAGACAGTAAGGTGCTGACAGTGGTGATCTCTGAGTGGCAGGCATATGTTTTCATTTCATCATTTTTGCTTAATTTATCTTCTACAATGTAGTCCATGTACAATGTAATAATGAAAGATTATGGGTTTTGATCCATGCTATTTTATATATTCAGTCCATTAAATTTCACTCCCTTTTACCTGTTCCCTTCCTAGCAGAAAAAAAATGGTTTTTTAAAAGATAATCTATTCAATGAAATATAAAACAGCTGCAAAAATACACACTAAGAATATTAATAAACTAAGTTTCTAGTAATGAATAAAATGCTTCTTAAGGTTTTCCATGAAGTGTTGGCCTTTGAGATGGAAATTTCCAAACTATTTTCATTTGCTACCATAAAAACTGCATGAGTGATCAGGCCTGATCACAGATGGGGAAACCTGGTGATGCCTGGCTGACGAAAAAGATAATAAGGCCCAGATGTTGAGCCGTTTTCTTTAGATTACACCTGGTTTATGGGAGTCTGAAGTGCTCTAAATGCTCTGTCATAATTTGTTGTTAAGAAAATGAACTTAATGTCATGGAAAGGTCAGTCAAAGGTTGAAAACTATTTGAAGTGAGAGCTTCTTACCACTACCTATTACTTTGAACCTAATTGTATACTGTTATTTGTTCAACTGTTTGCGTATCAGGGATTAGTTTAAAAGTTTAAAAGTTGAAATCCCTGGAAATAGTTTTCAGAATCCTCTTCCCCTGCCACTCTTTCACTACACATAGCAGAAAGCTGGGTAGGAGGGGAGCAATTCCAAACCAAGGCCAAGCCAAGTTCTTGTGAAGCCCTCTTGGGGCATCTGCTGGAATGATAGCGTGTTTTTGTTTTTGTTGTTGTTGTTGTTGTTGTTTTTCCTTCATGCTGGCAATGATGCCTATTTTAACCTAATCAGCCAAATAAACATCAGGGCCAAATGTCCAATTTCTTTGTTCCTGTTGTTGTTTGATGGTTTTTTTAAACATATATTTTATTGCACTTTAGGTTCTGGGGTACATGTGCAGGACATTCAGGATTGTTGCATAGGTACACACATGGCAATGTGGTTTGCTGGCTCCATCCCCGTCACCTATATCTGGCATTTCTCCACGTTATCCATGTTATCCCACCCCAACCCTCCTACCCCCCGCCGTCCCTCCCCTATTCCCCCCCAACAGACCCCAGTGTGTCACGCTCCCCTCCTTGTGTCCATGTGTTCTCATTGTTCAACACCTGCCTATGAGTGAGAACATGCAGTATTTGATTTTCTGTTCTTGTGTCAGTTTGCTGAGAATGATGGTTGCCAGATTCATCCATGTCCCTACAAAGGACACAAACTCATTCGTTTTTTATGGCTGCATAGTATTCCATGGTGTATATGTGCCACATTTTCCTTGTCCAATCAATCATTGATGGGCATTTGGGTTGGTTCCAGGTCTTTGCTATTGTAAAGAGTGCTGAAATGAACATTTGTGTGCATGCGTCTTTATAAAAGAACGATTTATATCCTTAATTACTGGGTATACTGGATATATACCCAGTAATGGGATTGCTGGGTCAAATGGAATTTCTATTTCTAGGTCCTTGAGGAATCGCCACACTGTCTTCCACAATGGTTGAACTAATTTACACTCCCACCAACAATGTAAAAGTGTTCCTATTTCTCCACATCCTCTCCAGCATCTGTTGTCTTCAGATTTTTTAATGATCGCCATTCTAACTGGCATGAGGTGGTATATCAATGTGGTTTTGATTTTCATTTCTCTAATAACCAGTGATGATGAGCATTTTTTCATGTTTGTTGGCCTCATATATGTCTTCTTTTGAAAAGTGTCTGTTCATGTCCTTCACCCACTATTGAATGGGTTTGTTTGTTTTTTTCTTGTAAACCTGTTTTAGTTCTTTGTAGATTCTGGATATTAGCCGTTTGTCAGATGGGTAGATATGTCCCATTTCTTAAATCTTAAATTCTTCCTTTTGTGATAACCCAAAGTGCCTGGCAGTCCTGCTCAACTGGGCTTTGCCACATTCTGGACAGCCTGGGAGTTGGATATAGTTGCTGAAACTAAATAATTTGGCACAGATCTCAAGTTATTTGCTTAAATCTAAGGGCAATTGTGTATCTGCCAAGCCCTATCATTGCTTTCTTCATTTCCTTTCACTTAAACTTGCATAGGATTTTTTTAAGCACTACAATTTAAAAAAATAATACACATTTTTAAAAGTTTTTATTGCTTTTTCCAATAATTTCTCAAAGTAAAACTTTTCTTGAGGGGAAAGGAAAATGGGGAGATGTTCACCTACGGGTACAAAGTTACAGGTAGACAGAATAAGTTCTGGTGTTCTATTACACAGTAGTGTGACTATAGCTAATAATAATGCATTGTATAGTTCAAGATTGCTAGGAAGAATTTTGAATGTTATCACCACAAAGAAATGATAAATGTTTAAAGTGATGGGTGTGCTAATTACCCTGATTTGATCATGGTATGATGTATACATGTATTAAAGCATCACACTGTACCCCATAAATATGTATAATTATGTGTCAATTATAAATAAAATAAAATTTCAAAAATTTCTCACCTATTTGTTATCCAGACATTTGCAAAGGGAACAAACAATTTGTGGGTTCACTTGCTATTTGTTTTCTGTACTGAGATTTTTGTTTTGTTTTTGCTTCGTTTTTTGCTTTTGGCAAGGTTTGAAGATCTGCTTTTTCCATTTAATCACGCAATCCACAAACACTACTAAATACCTACTATCTGCAGAGTAGTGCTGGCATTGCATGCTATAAGAAACACAAGGTATAAGGCCTGGTCGTTACTATTACAGAGTTGATAATTTAGCTGAAGAAATAAGAAATAAACATGAAAATTCATTATTAGCTAAAGCTCAATCAAGAAATTACTCTTTCTGCCAAAAGAAATAGAATTTAAAATACCTCTCTATTTCATATGGAGGTACAAAATTAGAGTACTCAGGATGAATTTAAGGGAATTGATAACTTTTTTTGGTATAACTACTAGAAATGTTATAGAACATACTGTAGAAGTAAACTTTCTTAGGAATATCATTTGTAAAAATGCAATACTGAGAATTTGGAAAACATGCAAAGGCACTGAAAAATCTACAAACTTTTAGGTGGACTAGGATCAAGAGAAGGGAAAACACACACACACACACACACACACACACACACACACACACACACACAAATAAAAGAAAACAATATTGGACCAGAAGAGGAACCATTGTCTTTAACCATCCACAATTTATAATTCTCATCGATGCCTTAAAAAGTAGGAATTTAAAACACACACACGTGTGTATGTGCCCATATCTCAAAAATTATACAAGATACTGGTAATAGAGGTTGCTTTGGGTAGGAAAACTGGGACATGATGGAAAAGAGACTTAATGTTTCACTGCATGCCCTTTTGAATCTTTTTAATTTTGTTTTATGTGTATGTAGAAACTAGTTTAAAAAATAAAATAAATTTTAAAATTCATGTATGTAACAACTAAGAGGACTCTGAAAAATAACAGACTGGTTGTTTTTCTTTTCTCTTTTGTATTTTTATAGCTTTCAAATTTTCTATAATAAATGTGTATTTATAATTACAAAACTTCAAATTTTAAAATGTCTCCAAAAACAGAAAGATAGTGAATGTATGAGCCCAAATAACTAAAATTAGTAATATCAATATTCTCACTGTACAGTATTAGTTGTTACATGTAATTTTACTTGTCAACAAAATAGAAAATGAAATATCATATATATTTTCACTCAATATTCTTTGTTTTCTTAATAATCCCACATCTTAAGAGGCCCATGTAGGTATTGTTACCTAAGCAGTGTCAACCCTTAGATATTTGGGTGTCTAGGAAGTGGAAAACTGGATAAGCAGCACTCCTAACGTGCTTAACATAAGAGTTTCTATACATTAATGACTCAAGACTGGCTCTAGAGAAGTGAATGCTGTTAACATAAGAATAATAAACTAATTACATACACAAAATGTCTTTAAGACTTTTATACCTAGCCATACTAATGTTTGAATTAACAAGCGACAGGAGGGAGTTTTAAAATGTTTTATTATTTCTCCAGAGAACATATGCAAATAGCTAATAAGTACCTGAACAATTTTCACCATTATTAGTCATTAAGAAATGAAAATGAAAATCATGAGATATTAGTTCACAAATATTAGGTTGGCTATAATCAGTAACAGATAACAAGAGTTTTGTGGCAAAATGGGAATCCTCAATACATTGTTGATAGAAATGTAAAATTATGCATTCTGTTCTGGAAAACAGTTTGGTAATTCCTCAAAAAGTTACAACATAGAATTTCTATATGACCTAGCAGTTTCATATCTACATATATACTGAACAGAAATGAAAACATCCACACAAAGACTTGTACATAAATGCTTATAGCAGTATTATTCTTAATAGCCAAAATGTGGAAAGAACACAAATGTCCATCAGCTGATGAATGGCTAAACAAAGTGTGTTGTATCTTTATAGTGGAATATTATTCTGCCATAAAAAGGATGAAGTATCGATACATGCTACAACATGGATGAACCTTGCAAACATGCTAAGTGAAAGAGTCCAGATACACAAGATCACATACTGCATGGTTTCACTTATATAAAACATCCAGAGACAGAAAATAGATTTGGGGTAGCCAGGGAATGAGGGGAGGGAAGAATGAGGAATAATTGCTGGGGTACAAAGTTTCTTTGGGGGATGATGATAATGTTCTGGAATTAGATTGTGGTGATAGTTGTGCAGTCTTGTGAATATACTAAAAGCTACTGAATAAAATAAAATAAAAGCTACTTAAAAGGGGTGAATTCTGTGGTGTGTAAATTGTATCTCAATGATCTTTTTTAAAATTTCATTAGGAGCTGCATGCCTAAGGTCAGGGTATCAATATGATCAAGTGTATTGATCATGAGTAAAAACATCCTGTGAGCTGATTCTTTGGGAGATCATGGTGTTATTATTAATATTACTTACTAAATAGCATACTAAAACTAATTAATGCGGACCATATTTAAAACCTCTTCATGATATATGAATTCTTAAGTTTTATTTTGGAATCTATCACCAAAAGAAAGGTAATATTACAGATAAATAGAAGCAAATTTGATGATTTCACAGATTTTCATTATAATAGGATAGTGGTTCTGGTCATTTTTAGACTTCTTACCACCATACTCAATTCATTAGAAGTGAGTCTCTAAGTGCAGCCCATACTCAGAGAGAGAGGAATCAGTTTCCACCTTTAGAAGGGAGGAATGATGAAGAATTTGTGGACATATTTTTAAATCTCTACAAATCCCTTTGAAATAAATTGATCAGTATGAGTACACTTTTACATTTTAAAAATAAACCTCATATATATATTAATTTGCCTCCAAATTTTACTTTACAAATTTTGAAAGTTATATGATAGGGTTCTAATTCTTTCATTTCAAAAAATTTTCTCCATTTCATATGTTATTATTCTCTGTAAGAAAAGGTCAAAGACTAACAAGAAAAGTATTGCGATAAATATTAATTCTCATCATATATCCATGCACTTCTATATATTTCATAGCCTTCCTTTGGGGCCTTATGACAATTTTGGCCAACAAAATGTAAGTGATAGTGAGAATGTCACATAAATGATAAAACAGTTAAGAACTAAGTTGCCTTTTTCTAGCCCTCTTTTTCCTTGCAATGGCAACCTTGAACAGCACGTGTTCCAGCTGGTACAGCTACAAGAAGAAAGAGGATGTCCTAATAGTGGATTGTGTTATGAATAAAAAGTAAATGTTAATTATTTTAAGCCACTAAAATGTGGAAATTAACATTTTAGTCAGCATACCATACCGAACGATGACTAATACGTATTGCTTCATTTTAAATGTAGCAACACATGTAAAAATATAGCTCTTTCATGTCTTGAACAAATTTCTAGTTGGAAATTAAGATATTTCCACTCAAAAATAAATAATAGAAACTAATACTAGAATATTTAAATCCAGTCAGTGGAGCCTAATGCAGGTAGCTGTGATCTAACTGTAGACCAAAAGAAAAATAGCCTTGAGTACAAAAACAACTTTAAGGAAGAACTGATAGAGCTTTAATTTCAGAAAAACCCAGAGATTAAGAGAAATGACTAAATAAGTTTATGACCTTATACTGAAACCATTCTAAACTGATACTTCTGAAAGCTGAATGTAAGACTTAAAAAATAATTTATGAAAGCAAAAAAAAAAAAGAATCAAATAAGCCTATTCCTAATGTTTGGAGGCCAAAAATCTAGATAATGTTTTATGTGTGACAAGGCCAAGGGCTATTAACATACCAAATGTGAAAACTAAGACTGAATCCCTAAATCTAATCACTATATTTTAGACATCTTGTCATGTCTTTGGTGGAGTAGAAGGTAAATTGAATGAAAGAGATGAAGAGAATGATATTCTTTGAAAGAACAAGTGAAAGAATTGGGAATTAAGAAAAGGAAAAGAAGGAAATATTCATAAATTGGCAGGAGGAAGAGGGAGCAAGATAATTTTAAATAAAGAAAAACAAGCAGTGATAATGAATTCCATTCATTCAAAAAGAAAAAAAAAGGCCCAGTGTATTTATTTTATTTTTTACCTGCAGGTGGCAGTTCTTCCTAAATATGTAATGGAAATGTCCCTGAGTATTTCTGCACTGTCCTTCTGTAGCCAATCCTCAAAACTGAATCCCAGCTCTAGAAACAACAAAACCACCAAAAACTGAAAGACAAAAACTTATTTGCAGTTACTTCTCAATATATTACTAAAAAAGGAAATTGTTTAAACAGCTTTAATTCTCCAAAATGTAAGACAAATACCTCCAGGGAGTATAATAGAAACAAAATAATAAGTATATGTATATTTCTGCCAATATAGTAATTGTTAGTTACTTCCTGAACTTCTTGGCGTTGTGTCTTGTTTTACTTTGTTTTGTAAGTTTTCAATTGTGTGAACACATTGCCCAAATTACGAAAGGTCAGAATTACACTTATTATACAGAAAACATTAAGCACACACAAAGACCACTGTGTATTTTTTAAGGATACAAATATGTCTAAATAAGTATAAGGAAAGCATATTGGAAAGCCATATATTACAAGCATTAATTCTAGTGTCTGTGGAGAAGAGGGAATGGGATTAGAAATAGAAGATGAAAGGAAAAAAATAATGAAGTAGATTTAGGGTTATCCAACATATTTCATGTTTTTGTTGCTTTGTACACAGTATTTTTAAATTTTAAACTGCTTATTGTTAGTATATAGAGAAATATGATTGATTTTTGTATATTTAACTTATATTCTAAAGTGTTGCTACATTCATTCTCACTGGCTTTTTTTCCTTTTCATAATCCCAGTATGCCTCATTTGCAGATCCACTGTTAGCATCTACCATGCATAAGGCACACAGCACATGCCAAGCTCTATGGCTAATACTTTATGTATCTTCCCTTCATACCACACAGCCTCTCTTCTATTTCCACAAATTCTCTTACTGACTTCTGCTGCTGCCCTGCCCTGACTTCCAATTCTAGTGTCTGTAGGCCTCCCCTTTAGACCACAGTGTAGTTCCACATTTCCAATAGATTTCTGTACTTTGTCGTATTGTTTCTCATTGACCCCTCAGACTTGATATGTCTAAAATGGAAAGCATATTATTGTGCCATTTCAGCTTCCATCTTATATTTTATCAGAAAATATGTGCAAAAAATAATCACAGAAAATATTGTAGTATATTTCAAGTTACTCTATATACACTGAAAAAAACAATTTCATATACCTCAAACCCTGTAAAGTTGCATGTTTTATTATGGAACATTCCTTACCTCTGTCATTTGACCATTCTAAAGGGAAAGAAAAAGCTGTCACCTTATGACAAAGCAGCTAAAGAATGATCGCAAAATATAATAAGTACCCACATTAAGTTGAACATATGAAAATATAATTCCTAAAAAGAATGAACTCTCAGAATTTGGGGAAGAGATTAATAAAAGTCACTTTCAGCCAGGTGTGGTGGATCATGCCTGTAATCTCAGCCCTTTGGGAGGCCTAGGTGGGCAGATCACGAGGTCAGGAGATTAAGACCATCCTGGCCAACATGGTGAAACCCTGTCTCTACTAAAAATACAAAAAAAGTAGCTGGGCGTGGTGGTACACGCCTGTAGTCCCAGCTACTCGGGAGACTGAGGCAGGAGAATTGATTGAACCCAGGAGGTGGAGATTGCAGTGAGCCAAGATTGCGCCACTGCAATACAGCCTGGGTGACCGTGCAAGACTCTAATGTCTCAAAAAAAAAAAAAAAAAAAAAAAAAAAGTCACTTCCTGGGTTAACTTTTAAAATGGTACTGATAATATTAGCATGTTTTCCAAATTCCATTAAAAAGACCATGGTGCTCCTTAATTTTATCAAAAAAAGTAAATATGATCATTTTAGGAATATTTTATTATTGTCTCCAACGATGCTATTCTACAATAACTGAAGAATAATGATAAATATGGGGTGTAAAATGTGAGAATCAAAGAGCAATGATTTGTCAATATTTATCTACTTTATCCATAGCAGAAGGCATGGATAAAGGCATGGATAAACTGTTATTAATTAATCAATTCAGGCTTTCTGGTCAGACTATGTCCCTGTAATAAGAAGCTATCCTAGGTTAATGACAACTGTTCACAGCCTCATTCAGCCCATTTAATGACAACTGTTCACACCCTCACATCATACCTACCACACAACTCTTTGTTATACCAAGAGGCCTTTCTTATTGGGAAGAACTGTGCTCAAAAGCCAACTCCTGGATAATTGAATTCCTGTGCCTTTGAATCTAGCACGCACCTGAACCTTTAAGCAGAAGTGACGGATCTATCACACAGCCCCTCCCTACGGCTGAACAAGTGAAATCTAGTTTCTCACTCCCCACCATACTTGTATGACCTAACAAAATGTTCCAATTTTTATTATAGGCAAGGAATTTCACTCTTCAAACAGTAAAGTCATTTGCTTTAGCCTACAATATTTGAATAGATTTTTTTTTTTTTTTTTTTTTTTTGAAATGGAATCTCGCTTTGTCGCCAGGCTGGAGTACAGTGGTGCGATCTTGGCTCATTGAAACCTCCAACTCCCTGGTTCAAGCGATTCTCCTGCCTCAGGCTCTTGAGTAGCCGGGATTACAGGCACTCGCTACCACACCCAGCTAATTTTTGCATTTTTAGTAAAGACGGGGTTTCACCACGTTGGCCAGGGTGCTCTCGATCTCCTGACCTCATGATCCACCTGCCTCAGCCTCCCAAAGTGCTGGGATTAGAGGCGTGAGCTGCCCCTCTGGCCAGATATTTTTTAAAAACCTATACATGTCTTATCAAAATACTTGCAAGAATTTAAGAAAAGAAAAATCTATCATATTGTTATTTTAATACAGCTATGACTATTTTTTGTTTTCCTTTCTGGCCAAATTGGCTTATAAAATAATGAAAACAGTTGAGAACTCAGCAATGTATGTACACAGTGGTAAACTTTTTCTGTAAAGGGGCAGATAGTAAATATTTTAGGCTTTGCAAGTCATACAGTTTCTAATGCAACTTCTCACCTCTGCTCTTGTAGAATAGAAGCAGCCATAGACAATCAGAAAATGAATAACTGTTGCTTTGGTCCAATATAATTATTTGGGAATAAAAAAATTTAATTTCATATTATTTTCATGCAGCATGAAACATTATTTTTCTTTTGTTTCTTTTTCTTCAGCATTTAAAAATGTAAAAACCAGTCTTAGCTTGTGTGTCATCCAAATGTGGACAGTAGGCTTGATACCCAGGAAGACAGAGTTGACCAGCCCTATTTAAGACTATATCTCTAGTTTTGACCTATGTCCTGAGCTCTGCAGACAAATTTTCAGCTTTTTTCTGTTTATCATGATATGAATATCCCAACAGCATGTTAAACAAAAGGCATTTAAAACCTAACTCAGAACTTTCCTGAAATTCCCTATTTCTGTTGATCCATAGCTAAAATTTAGAAATCATCGTAGACAGAATCAGCACCCTTGTCAAGTTCTGTCCTGTTTCAAATATGTCTTCACTTTCAAATTTCCATACCCAGCATCTGAGTTGATACCTTCATTTTTCTCTTCTACATTGTTGCTATGGCACTGTAAGTGGTTTCCCCTACTCCAATGTATCCAACATACTGCTGTCAGAAAAGCCTCCTAAAGTGCTGCTCTAATTATGTCACTATACTATTTTAAAACTGTCTGTAAATCTATTGCTTACAAAACGTATATAAGCTCTTCCAACTGGCAGTCAAGACCATCCAAAACATTATCCCAAATATCTTTCTAGTCTTGCCTCACCCTAACTCTCATTCAATAAATGTGTTTTGTTTGTTTAGAGACAGGCTCTCGCTCAGTTTCCCAGGCTGGAGTGCAATGGCATAATCATAGCTCGCTATAGCCATGAACTTCTGGTTCCGAGTGATTCTCCTGCTTTGGTCTCCCAAAGTACGGGATTACAGGAGCAAGCCCTCAACAAATGTGAATAGCACCTATCAGGCACTGTGCCAGATACTTTGGTACAAGCTTGAGCAAAAACAACATGATCTCTGCCTTCATGGAGTTTATAGTCTAGTTGTGGATAAAGCCATGAGTCAAATAATCACATAAAAGATACAATAATAAAACTGGTATGCAGTAATAATATGGAATAACATTTTCAAAGAATTGAAAGAATTTCAAATTTAGAATTTTACATAAAACTAAACTATTATCTCAGTATGTGGCTGAACTAGATATTCTCAGTCACACAAAGCATCAGAACATTCATCACATAAAGATCCTGTCTGAAAATATATTTGGAAGAAGCACTCCAACAACGAGAAAAATATTTTCAAAGGCTTTGAGGTCTACAGGAAATAAAATTTTGATAGGCTTTATTGTGGTGATATTTTCACAGATGTATACATATTACTGAAACACCAGGGGTTTGGTCTAGGTCTTGCTGCTCACTGCACTAAAAGCCACTCACTGAGTCAACAAGTATTGCCAAGGAAGAAGGCTTTAATTGGCACTGCACGTGAGGATATGGGAGCTCAGTCTCAAATCCATCTCCCTACCTGACTAAAACCAGGGGTTTATATTAGCAGAGAAGAAATGTAACAATATGTAAGTAAACAGCAACAAAGAAGGGGCAATCATGGTGAGTGAGGGGTCCTACATCTGCTGCCATGATCTGGTGAGTTTCAGTTCTTTGATACTTTTTTGAGAGGCCTGAATGTTCTTTCCTGGGGAAGGAACTCAGATAAATTTAAGTTTCAAGCTTTAAGACCAAAACGGTCAATTTCTATGTTTATCCAAAAGAACAGTCTATGTGACTATTGGGTCAGTTTCATACATATGTGAAAGCTTACAAAATTGTCCACTTTATGAGCAGCTTATTGTATTTCAATTACTCCCTAGTAAAATGTGTAAAAATTTCATAATAAAAATTAAAATATATATGTGAGCTTAAAGTAAAAGGATAAAATGAACACCTGCATTGTTAATACCTAGGTTAAGGAAAAAATTACATAAATAAGTGTAAAATTACGACTGTGACTGGTGCTGTGAGAAAAGGTGAGAAAGAGCCTAGAATCAAGGTTTTGACCTCAGGAAGTCAGAAAAGCCTTCCCTGAAAAAGCAATGCCTGATCCTAAAACTGATGATTGAGGGATATTAAAAGTCAACACTGATATAGTAATACTACCTGGCAGGTACCGTTTTACATGTTTTACACATATTAACCCATTTAATTCTCACAACATTGCTTCAGGTTGATTCTTTTATTATCCCCATTTTACAGATGAGGACATTGAAGCACCAAATAGTTAAGTCGTTTGCCTGAGGTCACATAGCCAATAAGGAGTGGTACCATTCCCTGAGAAATGAGACACTGGAAGAGCAATAGGCATGGGGTGTATCAGTGTATTTTGTTATAAGCAACAGAAACTGATTTTAGCTATCTATATTAGTCTAGATCAGGCGTCCCCAAACTACGGCCCGTGGGCCACATGCGGCCCCCCGAGGCCATTTATCTGGCCCCCCGCCGCACTTCAGGAAGGGGCACCTCTTTCACTGGTGGTCAGTGAGAGGAGCACAGTATGTGGCGGCCCTCCAACGGTCTGAGGGACAGTGAACTGGCCCCCTGTGTAAAAAGTCTGGGGATGCCTGGTCTAGATATTATTTAGGTTTACCTGAAAGGTTTTCCATTACTGGCTGATAACTGTTTTCTCAGTTTCTCCATGGCTTTCTCAAAGTCCTAAGAAGATAACAATTGCCACAGTGGCCACTCAGATGAATCCAAAGGATTGTAAGCTGCAGCAGTTGGCCACAACATTGGATAAACAGCCAGCCTGGTATTGAGCATTTGTCTACCAGGGTACAAGTGTTTCTACCAGTAAAATAGATGCTCATTTTGGCCAGGAGAACATTGTGTGATGAGAGCTAGCGCATGGGATAGAGAGCAACTTGACTGGCAGGCAAATTGTGCTGGCAGGCACCTGCACAAATTCCCAGTGGTTCCCAGAGTCCCCATTTCCCACAGGGCCAGGTGACAGACTCAGAAGAAATAGGACGGTCTTTTGCAGACTCGCTGGAAGGCAGGATTTGACAGATGGGCAGGGACTAGCCAATCAAAGGAGACCAACCACAGGGCTGGCACAAGGTCCTGGAAGCCTCTTTATGTGCCAAGCATCAACCTTTCAGTTGTTGGATTTTTGAGAGCTGGGAAGGAGGGTCCTATGAAAAAGGCTAGTGGCTGACATTATGAGAAAAGGACACTCAGAAGGCTTGGAGCAGCAGCTGTCTACCAACCAGTGGGAAAGTATTTCAATATCTTAACCGTAGTAAATGCCATAGTTGTGTGATTCCATAGATAGCAGATACCTATTTTTCTATTTTGCTGTCACTGTTGAACAATACTTTAGGAATTATTTTCCTTCCTTCCTTTCTTCCTTCCTTTTTCCTTCCTTCCTTCCTTTTTCTCCTCCCCTCCCCCTCCTTCCTCTTCTTCCTCTTCTTTCTTCTTCTTCTTCCCCCTCTTCCTCTTCCTCTTTGAGACAGGGTCTTGCTGTGTCACCCGGGCTGGAGCGGAGTGGCACTACCACAGTTCACTGCAACCTTCATGTCCCAGGCTCAAGTGATCATCCCACCTCAGCCTCCCAAGTAGCTAGGACTACAAGTGTGCACCACAACGCCCGGCTGATTTTTGTATCTTTTGTAAAGACAAGATTTTAACACGTTGCCCAGGCTGGTAGGTATTATTTTCTTTCAGTTCTTTGAATATATTACTTCATGGTGTCCTGATTTTTACTGTTGGCTGTTGAAGTCTGTTGAGGGTTCATTATCCTATAAATATGTTTCTTCTCTGTTTCTTTTTCAGATGTTCTGTCTGACTTGGGTGCTTTAATTTTCATGTGATGTATCTAGATATAGATTTCTTTTTATTTTTTTCTCAGGAATTATATTTTGTAATCTAAGGATTCATATTTCTTCTCGAGTATTAATGATACTTCAAATATTATATCTTTGAATATTTCCGTACCCTATTCTTTCTTGCTCCTCCTTCTGGAATTCCTCTCTTTGCTATTTTCATCTTCACGTACTAAATTCTGGGTAATTTCCTCAGGCTTTTTTATTAGCACATAAGTTCTCTTTTTTGTCTTAAAAAAATTTATTTGTATTAAGGTAATACACGCACATAGTTTAATGTATCAAAGAGGCAACCAATTTAATTTTTTTACTGACTCCTTCAGCTATGACTTTTGTATCATTAAATAACATACTTTTATTACTAACCCAGATTTAAGTTTTATTTCCATTATCTATTGCTGCATAACAAACCACCCCAAAAAGTGGCTTAAAACAACAATTTATTATTTTTCACAATCCTGTTGAGTGACAAGATTCTTCTGCCTCATACAGTACCAGCTAAAATTTGGACACTAGAAGGCTTAAATGACTTCCCGTAGTTTGTCCTAGCTGCCAGCTGGGAGCTCAGCTGGAGCTGTCGGCTAAACCACTTAATTCTCCTCCATGCAGTCTCTCCAGCATGGCAGCTAGACTCGCAGTCAAGTATTAGCTCCACAGACATTCAGAATTGTTGTGGCTTCTTGATTAGGGCACCTTCTTATCATAATAAAACATCCCTCTTTATCACTGGTAATGCTGTTCATAGTGACATTTAATTTGTGATATTAATAAATTACAGCTGCTCTATGATTATGATTAGTGTTTATATGGTTATATGTTTTTCCTTCCTTTCTTTTAACACATCTGTGTCTTTGTATTAAGAGTGAATCTCTTGTGAACAACATAGGTCTCTTTTTATCCTGTCTGAAAGAAAAATCCTTTTAATTAGTGTGCTTGGTTCATTTACACTTAAGGTAATTATTTGTGTGGTTGGTTTAAGTTGACCACCTTGTAATTTGCTTTTCATCAGAACTTTTTTCAGTTTATTGCTCCTTCCTTACTGATATCGTAGAAAAAAATTTTAGTTTTGTTAGGGTTTTTCTTGTTGTCATCATGTGTTTTTCACATCCTTCTACATATTAGAAATGAGCAGAAATCTCTCCATTAATTATTTAATTTCAGTGTCTCTCTTTATTTTTCATTGTTATTAGTTCTGTTTCATTTTAATAGCTCTTTTGTATTTCCTTGCCCTTTTATGGCATTATTGTAAACATGCTTATTTTATAGTGTCTGTCTGATTTCTTTGCTATATTTATTTTATCAATTTAATGGGTTTTTTTTTTCTGCTCTTCCTTAATGTCTGCCAATACTCAGTCACGGCATTTTGTTTGTCATTATGTGATTGCAGGCTCATTTTCAGTGTGGCTTTATATCTATGGGAATCCTATGCAACCTAGATAAAAAGTATATCTACCCAGAGTAACTGTTTTTGCCTTACAAAAAATCTCAAGGATGTTGGTGTCCCAAACCACTCTGTTTCTTTTGTCTATTTTTTGAGACAGAGTCTCACTCTGTGCCCAGGCTGGGGTGCAATGGCATGATCTCAGCTCCGCCTCCTGAGTTCTAGCCATTCTCCTGCCTCTGCCTCCGAGTAGCTGGGATTACAGGCACCCACCACCACACCTGGCCAACTTTTGTATTTTCAGTAGAAATGGGGTTTCATCACATTGGCCAGGCTGGTCTTGAACTTCTGACGTCAAGTGATCGACACACCTCGGCCTCACAAAGTTCTGCGATTACAGGCATCAACCACCATGGCTGGCCCCAAACCACTTTTTAGGTTAATTTCTGGCCTGGGCTTCTAAGACCCTAAGGTTAATGTAAATTCCAACTCTTTATGAAGAATACAGACAGGCCTTTTTCCAACTCAGATCACTCCCATATTAACAAACATCCCCCCAGCCAAAGCTATTGAAATAAAAAAAAAAATTAAGTAGTAACAAATTTCTTTTTTTTTTTTTTTTTTTTTTTTTTTTTTTTGAGACGGAGTTTCGCTCTTGTTACCCAGGCTGGAGTGCAATGGCGTGATCTCGGCTCACCGCAACCTCCGCCTCCTGGGCTCAGGCAATTCTCCTGCCTCAGCCTCCTGAGTAGCTGGGATTACAGGCACGTGCCACCATGCCCAGCTAATTTTTTTGTATCTTTAGTAGAGATGGGGTTTCACCATGTTGACCGGGATGGTCTCGATCTCTCGACCTCGTGATCCACCCGCCTCAGCCTCCCAAAGTGCTGGGATTACAGGCTTGAGCCACCGTGCCCGGCTCAAATTTCTGTTTTCATCTCCCAATGGACTAGGTGCCTTTTATCTTGATTGAGATCTAAGTGATCTGGTTTTAGGCAGGCTTCTCAGACTCCCCTTATGTGGGTACAAGGCTTTGTCTCTTGTCCCAGAGTGGATGTTAAAACATGTGTCAGTTATTATCTATCCTCTGCCTGATTTTTTATCCTAGAACTGGACTCTAAGGACAACCTTTCTCATTCATTGGCTGATTCTGTCCTACGATATCCCAATACAGAGTGCAGCAGGGACATTGCAAGGGTAAAATAAGTAGCATTCTTTTCTTCTGTTCTCTTTATATAGTGGCAAGTGGATCAGCAGGAAGGAATCTTGGCAGTGTTTACCACAGTGGTGGTAAGCCCTCCTGCTTCAGTGGCTAGTGCTTCCTAGCCTTCACAGGGGGTTCATGGGTAGGCATCTTCCATTATGCTCTCCCTTACCATAGTGGCAGGCAGCATGTTTCTAAAGCATCCGTAACTCTTCTCAGAAACTTGAATGTCTGCCTTGTAGAGCCTTCCTCTAACTTTCTAAATTCCTTTTTTATTCACTTTTTTTCCAATTCCAGTGGTAGTTGCGGCTCCCTGCAGGAGCTACATCTGTTTGATTTAGATTTTCCTTCTAGCATTAACCACCACTGACCTACTTAATGATTCCTTACATTAAATTTCCCTTGTTCAAATTACTAGTGTGGTTTCCAGCTAGGCAAGAGAGATCTGGAACAAATTCTGCCTGGAGGAAGGACTCCATATTAATCATGTAACTTTTCCTATTTATCCTTCATCCATCTCTTTGTGAAATGCATATGTTGGGTGATCAAAGAAGGAAGCAAATTACTTAGTGTGCATTGTACTCAGTGTTACTGACTACTGAAACTCATCTCACATACATCCAAAGGCCAGTAAAAATGAGTTGCTGGTGACTGAGCCAATAGTTAAATAACTTTCTCTTTTATCTTTAAGTACATCTTTTTGAGCCTTTTTTCTTGGAAAACTACTCAAATGATCTACTTAACTATTTAGTTATGCAAATATAAAGTAAAAGAGCATCATAAGAAATAAACTTGAGAGAAGTGATTTTAAAGAGCCAAAATACTCTGCATGACAGTGTAAAAAGTTATTTGCATTATATTAAGTCTTAGTTCTCTTGGATTTGTTTTTTTTGGAGAAATGTTTGTTCATTATGAATTTACGCTGTAAAATGTTATTTATTTTTATGGAAATGTGCTCTTGTTCAAGCCATTGTTGGGTGTGTAGGAGCCGAAACTAGACTTGGTTCACCTAAATTCTTGCTCATAACGGAAGGAAATATGTACAAATGAATTAGGCAATGCCAGGGCTGGTTCAATTTAAACCTGAACCGGCCTATTGGTCTTTCATATGGTATTATTTAAGACTAAATAAATAAGGCTTTAGGAACAATAGTGATATTAGCTTGTCATATTAAGATGAAATTATTCCATTTGGGTTCCCAGGACAATACACTCCTAATTGGTAGGAAGTGAGGTCTACCCTTTAAGTCAGAGGATATTCTCACTTATAATCATCTGGGAAAGAGGCAGATCATGGAACACACAAGGACTAAGAGCTGGGGAACTTTTCCTCTATCTATGCCACATTTTCTTGAAGACTGACTTCAAGTAGTGGTGTGCAGTGTGCCTGAGGACACGTTTAAAAGAAATTTTAAAAGACTAGCATTTTGGATTGAATGACAGGAATGCAGCTACAAAGGAAAGTATAATATTGATGAAAATTTCCTTAAGTCTGTGGATAATAATAGCTAACATATTTATGGTATTTTAGATAATTATAGTATAGTCTATATAGTACATTATAGAAATTACAATATATTATACTAAGTACTGGATAGTGCTTAATCATTAATCCTAACAACAAAGGCAAATTTTGTTTAGTGCTTAATCCTTTATCCTAACAACAAAGGCAAATTTTGTTATCTCATTATCTCCATTTTATAGTGGTCATATGTAGTACTCTATGTAAATTTTGGTAATGCTCAGTGAGTTAAAAGTATGACTTTGTGTCCATATTTGGAATAATGTCGTAATAGAGAACACAGAATTCTTCCCCATGAAGGGACCACATGACCTCCACACCAAACATAATAGTAGCAAATGATCTCAAAATGACAAAAAGTGATTAATAGTCAATAGATAAGAAGTTCTGAGCAGAGGAAAAATTCAGATTTGGAGCCACATAATCCAGAAGACAACTGGGGATACATGCTGCATCCTGATGGACTCCAGAGCACCTATGAGAAAAAAACTTTCCCTTCAACTTCAGAATAAAATACTTGAGAAAAGACAACGTTGTGGGTTTGTTTTTTTTTTAACTTGTATTTTAGGTTCAGGGATACATGTGCAGGTTTGTTATATAAACTCATGTCATAGGGATTTGTTGTGAAGATGATATTTCGTCACCCAGGTATTAAGCCTAGTACCCAAGAGAAGAGAATTTTGAAAGGGATGGGGAAAAAGGTGAGAAGTTCTGCTACCTGTGGGCAGGTGGGATGTCTCTAGCAAGCTGACAGTAAGCAGTAATCGTTTTAGACAATCTTTCTTTTTTTGAGACAGGGTCTGGCTTGTTAAGCCAGGCTGGAGTGCAGTGGTTAGATCTCGGCTCATTGCAACCTCGACTTGCTGAGCTCAAGCAATTCTCCCACCTCAGCCTCCTGAGTAGCTGGGAATACAGGTACATACCACCACACCCAACTATTTTTTGCAGAGTCAGGGTCTTGCCATGGTGCCCAGGCTGATCTCGAATTCCTGGACTCAAGCCATCTGCCCACCCCGGCCTCCAAAACTTCTGAGATTACAGGCATGAGCCACTGTGCCTGGTCCCACTGTAGATAATCTATTTGTGTCTCTTACTGATAAGTTAAATATTCTGCCTGGCCAACTGTCAAATAAATGAACTTTGAAATGATGGGGTCTTGCTCTTCTCCAGGCTGAACTCAAACTCCTGGGCTCAAACAATTCTCCTACCTCTGACTTCTGAGTAGCTGGGACTACAGTTACATGCCACCACACCCAACTCTAATGAACTCTCTAGTAATGATGAATTAAATGTGTTAACCTTATCAGAATACACGTGACTATGGTTGTTACTGATTTTATACCCATGCCCAAATGTAAGGGTTGAGGAAGCAGTACTGTACCACCACAGAAAGCATAGGCCTGTCAGGGGGCCTGAGTTTTCTTCATATTATACTTTAAATATATAATTAAATGAGAAAATCATTTAATTCCTCAAAGACTACTCTTTCTAAACCATAAAACAAAGTGTATCTGCCTCCCAAACATCCATTCCAGTTACGGGGTTTTTTCCCTGCTAATTCTGCTTATTGTGCTTATTCTGCACATTGGAAGGACAAAAGAAAATGCAATCACTATTTAGGAAGCCATTTAATATTCACTCAAAGCAGACCATTGGGCCAAATGTTATCCTATGCATCTGATTACAAAAAAAAAAAAAAACCTAAAACCCAAATAAAATTAAAATTAGTTAAGTAGCAGTGCTAAGACTGAAATCAGATAGGTATTTAAAGAAGAAAATGATAGTTCAGAAAAGATTTTATCATTATCATCAATAAAAATTTTCTAAAACGTAACAATTTTTCTAGGTTTAATTAAACAGGCTAAAAATCTGATGTGTCCAGTCCATGACAGCATCCTCCTATCCAGTGGACTAGGTGTCTCCTAAGCCACATCTTATATCTGTTGTGAGGCCAATTGTTGCCAAGACCCGAGTTATACAGCAGCACTTGAGGAGAGGGCTACAGACAGGACACATCAGAGCAGCTTTCTCTTCCCATCTATAGCAGTTTTGGCAGCATGCTTGGAATGGTAAGGCTGGTGTCCCCGAAAAACCCCAGCCCTCTTGCCAATTTCCTCTGAACCCCAAATACCCGACCCAAAATTACTTGCAGATTTGATTTTAAACAAAACAAAATGAAGCCAACAGTGCACCATTAAGCTTCCCTACAACACTGACAGTATGGAGATTGAAACGCAAACCAGAGACCAGAAAACATCTTGGTGCATTCAAAGTAACCCCAGGCAGTCCCTGACACTATTTTTCACTTATGATGCAACATTAACAAAAACTAAGCACACCGTGCAGAGAAACGCCCCTTCCCACTCGGGACTCCATGACTTCCGGCCTGGGGCTCTAGCCCTTCACACGCCTTTGAAACAAAGTTCCAAGGCTGAGCCTTAACCATGCCACGCCCAGCGTGTTCGGGACGAAGGTGCCCGAAACTGCAACGAGAAAAAGATACTTCCTAGTCAGGTCAAGGTCCAACACAACAAACGTCCGCAACCGGGAAACGAGGCGTCACGAAGGCAGAGGCAGCTGAACCCAGAGCGAGCGGAAGTGACTTAAAGGCCGGTCGCCGGGGGAGGCGGGACCCCGAGGCAGCGCGCCCAATTAGGGCGCGGGAGAGGCCGGGGGTGTGGCAGCGTCGGCGGCGAGCGTGGGCCTGGAAGCGCTGGGGGGCGGGGCCAGGGCGCTTGGCTCGCGGGGACTGGCCTCTTTCGGCAGCTGGAGGCGGTCACTCGTGCTGGGCTCGGAGCTGAGACTAGAGGGGCCATGCGGACGGCGAGGGAGTCCAGAGCCTTCAGCCCGGTGCTTCTCCCTCTCGCGGCGGTGGCTTGGCGGCCTCTGGAGTAAACACTGCCTTTGTTCCTAACGCCTCATCCCTTTCGTCGTCCCGGCCCCTCACACGGCCGCGCTCCGGCCGGCCCGCCCTCGGTCCCTGAACCCCATTTCGGCTCTGGCCGCGCGGATGCGGCTGCCGAGCCTGGGTTTGGGCACTGAGCAGGAGGAGGAGGAGGAGCGGCGGCGCCTGGGCGGCATGCGATGGGGAACTGCTGCTGGACGCAGTGCTTCGGGCTGCTCCGCAAGGAAGCGGGGCGGCTGCAGCGAGTAGGCGGCGGCGGAGGGTAAGCCCGCTGGGGGAGGGGCCCGGCCCCCGTGGCTCCTCCTATTCGGCCTCCGGCGGGGAATCCCTTTCACTGTCCACCAGTGGCTGGAGGTGGCGGCCGAGAGCCCTGCTACACTCACTGCTTAGCAGACGTCAGACGGGTGGTCTTGTGGAGGCCCAGTCCGGGGGCCGGGCTCAGGGCCTCCTTGGAAAGAGGTAGAAGAGGGGGCGGGGTGTCGCTCCTGCCGGGGTGCCCTGTCACGCGGGGAAGGAGTCACGGAGACATCATGTCCAGGAAAGAAGGGGCAGCCTCGCGCTAATGGTCTGTAGGTCCGGCTCCACGGCAACCCGGACACACCCTGCGCTTGAACTTGGGTTTAATGCCAAAGCTAGTATATTCCTGTATCTCACCCTCACTTTATCCCTGATAGAACAGATGGGATCTGGCTCCAGAGTTAATGCCTCAGATTGATTTTAAGTACTAGTCATTTGGATGCTGGAATAAAATAAGGTTCCAGATACTGATGAACTCTGGTAGCTACAAAGACTTGCTGAATTGCAGAGTTTCCAGTGGATATTCAGATTCTTGGTGCTGATAACTACAGGGGCAGTGTGTCATTTTTTCATATTAAGTTTTTGAAATTTCGAGAGGAACACCTTGTCCTGATTGCTGTTCAAACGTCCTGTAACATTAGGTAAATTGCAGTCCTTCTGAACTTCACTTCTCTTGAGTAAACCTGGGATGTGCTTAGGTTTTGTGTATGCACCATCCACAGAATAGTAATTTTATAATTCAATTTTTGTGTTTTTTTATTTCATAAATATTGAAAAAATTAGAGCAAATACCTTCGGAGTTGGCTTTGTTGTTATTAAATATCCTTCAGGAATTCAGCCCTAGAATTGAAAATCTGAACCAAGCCAGTTTGTGTTAAGGAATAAGACGATTTTGCATTTTCTGGAACAGATTGTTAATTTATCATAATCTATTCCATTTAACCAACATTATTGGGTAATAACGGTGTTCAACATAAACTGAAACTAAATGATCATAACTTGAATCTTTGGTAGTGGAGATGTTATAAAATATAATACGATTCTCATTCACTTATCAGGCATTATGTCACCTCTCTGATACAAGGTAGCTAAGGTTTTACATAAGTATCCCCAGAATGGAAGGGCAAGGATTTGCAGTTTTGTGCCTAGTTTAATAATTTGATTTCCCTCATTTATGAGTTCTTACTGTTGAATGGGACATGACAGCTGTTTTATCTTGTCAACCAGAATCATCTGATTTAAGTATTTCTAATCTTTGTGTGTGTCTGCAACTTACCACGTCAAGCTGCTTAAGTAGTGTTGTCCAAGAACTAGATACCACAGTCTTTGTTTTTACTATTATTTGTAGTTACGTTACAGGACATTAAATTCTAACTCTAAGAAAGTTGGGGATGGGGGTTTCTTACATTCTAAATGAGTAAGCAAAAAACTTTGTATTTGACTTTTGACTGCATGATGTGTCTGTGGGATTTCAGTTTAGTTTTGTTTTTCTCATGTGGTCTCTGTAGAGTACAGCATTAATCGTAGGTTCTACTCCCTCAGCTTATGAGCTTGGTAACGTAGGAAAGTGGCAGGAGGAAATCCATGAATCAGCGTGACTGTTAATTGTCTGTAGATGTGCCATAAAAACATAAGTAGGTTGATTATTTCTTATCTGAAATACTTGGTTTGGATTCGGATTTTTTTTTAAAGATTTTGGAATGTTTGTTTGCATTATGTACTGGATTCGTATCTGAAAATCTGAAATCCAGAATTCTCCAATGAGCATTTCCTTTGAGTATCATGTGGACACACAAAAAGTTTCAGATTTTGGAACATTTCGGATTTTGGAGCATTTCAGATTTTGGGGTTTGGGGTTAGGTATACTCAGCCTGTGGTTGGATTTTTACTGTTTGTGGGCAAAACTCCTTGAACAGGTCCTGTAAAGGCAGTGAGAGTTACTTTGTAGGCTGTGAACACTGTCATCTAAAATCATATAATGATGATATTGATCCTGTTACTTTAAGCCTGTAAACATAAGATTTGACAGTTCTCTTACTTGAATTTCTGATTATTATTTAACAGCAATTTTAATATTGTTTCAGCAGCTTTTAGTAAGCATGTAGACTCAGATGGATATAGTTATTTGTGCAGTGAAGTTAAACTGTCACTTAACTTTTTTTAAAATCAATGTTAGTTTCAATTTTCTTTCAAGTATAGGTCTGGATAGTTAACTAGTAGTTCTTCTAAGGGTGAAAAAGTTTAGGAGTAGTCACAAAAACTTGGTCTTATATGTTATTGTAGTGACCACAGAAGAAGAGGGTGTCCTCAACTCTTTGAGCTTGATTTAAGCTGGACTTCACAGGGATGCTTTATGATCTAAGGCCTGGTTTCTTAGCCTTGCTGATTGGCATACCCCTGGGAAATCTCAAAATCAGATCACTCGTTTTTTATCAATCTCAAAATAACTTTATAAAATACTAGGGAATTCTAGTATTACATATTCTAGGATATCTGTTTCAACAGTCAGAATATCAATATATGTTGAGGTGTGTTGAGGTATGTTGGAAACCTTACTACTAATAAAGTTATTTGGTGATTAAAGCAGAGAGAATTAAATATCTTTAAGGAATAAAAAGTAGAAATCCTAATGAGTCATACTTCACTGGAGTTTTGTGTGCCAACACTTTCTACAGGGCTCCATCTGCTGGTCAGTTCTGTTTCTTTGGGCAGGTCTTTGTATAGACTTTTCTTAGTTTTTTTTCTCAGATGGAAGATCCAACTAAGTTTTATTGTGTTGTATTTAATTATTTCTATATTACTTTATAATTCCACACAGTAATTCCACTTAAACTATAGTTTTATAGAAAGATATAACAAGATTTGGTATTCTTATCAATATGTAGCATTTGTTGGCCTTGTTGGCTCCGGCAGCAGAGTTGCCTTCAGGCAATAGTTTACAGTAATTTGCTTTTTCATTCCTGGTAAAAATGATTTTAATAATAACTGTCAACATTCCATTACTCCCTATGTGCCAGGCACTGTTCTAAGTACTTTACATGATCTCACTTACTCCTCCCCGCAAACCTGTGAGGCAAGTAAGTACTATTATACATAGTATAGGTTGAAAACTGAAACTTAGAAAGTTGACCTTTCCCACAATAGCAGAGCTGGGTTTGCAACCCAGGTCCCTCTGAATTCAGAGTTCTTATCCTTAACCACCACAGATAGCTCATGGTACTTTATTCTATAGGTAAACACATGGTTGCTATCTCTCTCATTGCAGTATCTCAAACTTTGTCACCAGAAAAACTTGTTAATATACCTGAACAACTTGACTCTTTATTCTGTGTGATAAGCTTTTGCTTGAAACTATGCACTTGATCCCTGCAACATCACTTTTATCTTATTTTCCTGTTTCTCTCCTAGCTATTCTTTATTTAGTAAATGTGACTTTTTCCTGTCTTCTCTTTTTTGTTTAATTTCCTTCACATGTATATTACCTGCCCCTGAATAAATTTTACCCGTTCCTATGATTTGAACCACCACTACTTCCAAATCTCATCTTCTGCTTGTACATCTTTTCAGTTGTCTGCCTAAGAGATACTCTTGGATGGATTCAATTAAATCTCTATATATTCTTTTCTGTCTCTTCTTACACATACTGAACCTGTTTTCTGCCTCTCTTTTGCCATAAACATTGCCTTTCAAACTGCTTAGTGAGCAGCTTCCGGACTAGTGTCTCTATTGTAGCTCATACTTTAGCCCATCCTCCCTTCCTGTCATGAGTTAGGCTTTCTAAAACCCATATTGGATCATGTCTTTCCTTTGCTGAGCAGCTTCTGTCTGCTCCCTGATTCCCATAGCTAAATTTCTAAGTCTTTTTTTTTTTTTTTTTTCCTGAGAAGTCTTGCCCTCTTGCCCAAGCTGGAGTGCAGTGGCGTGATCCCGGCTTACTACAACATCCGCCTCCTGGGGTTAAGTGATTCTCCTGCCTCAGCCTCACAAGTAGCTGGGATTACAGGCACCTGCCACCATGCCTGGCTAATTTTTGTATATTTTTAAAAATTATTATTTTTCTTTTTTTTTAATTGCATTTTAGGTTTTGGGGTACATGTGAAGAACATGCAAGATTGTTGCATAGGTACACACATGGTAGTGTGATTTGCTGCCTTCCTCCCCCTCACCTATATCTGACATTTCTCCCCATGCTATCTCTCCTCAACTCCCCATCCCCCACTGTCCCTTCCTTATTTCCCCCGACAGATCCCAGTGTGTCATGCTTCCCTCCCTGTGTCTGTGTGTCCTCATTGTTCAACACCCGCCTATGAGTGAGAACATGTGGTGTTTGATTTTCTGTTCTTGTATCAGTTTGCTGAGAATGATGGTTTCCAGGTACATCCATGTCCCTACAAAGGACACAAACTCATCATTTTGTATGGCTGCATAGTATTCCATGGTCTATATGGGCCACACTTTCCCTGTCCAGTCTATCATCGATGGGCATTTGGGTTGGTTCCAGGTCTTTGCTATCATAAACAGTGCTGCAGTGAACATACATGTGCATGTGTCTTTACAAAAGAACGATTTATAATCCTTTTTTTTGTATTTTTAGTAGAGACTGGGTTTCACCATGTTGACCAGGCAGGTCTCAAACTCCTGACTATAAGCAATCCTCCCACCTCCGCCTCCCAAAGTGCTAGATTACAGGCATGAGCCACTGTGTTCAGCCCTAAATTTCTAAATTTTTTTTTCTTTCTGTGACAGCATGATGAATTACATGGCATTCAAATGTATAGCATAATGTCCATTTGTATACTCAGGATTATATGCAGTTCTATATTTGAGTTTTTATAATCTCTGTCAAAAAAAGTCAGAATACAAATCAGTGAGAAAAACATTAAAAGAATAACATTAAAGCTATTCTAATTTTTAAAAGAACTTGTCATTCATAAATCTTAGCATTTTAACTTTTTTAATAAATTATCCTCCCAGCTACTAGTATCAAGTTTAAACTTCTGACAAAGCAATATCAGCTTAACCTGTTTTTACCAGTGTTATTCTCTGCCATCCTCTCACTTACCACAGTCTATACCTGATAGACTGTGCTTTTTCTTGTTTTTCTAATATACAGTGGTTTGGTTTTTTTGGTTTTTTTCTTTTTCTTTTTTTTTCCCCCAAGACAGAGTCTTGCTCTGTCACCTAGGCTGGAGTACAGTGGTGCAATCTCGGCTCACTGCAACCTCTGCCTCCCAGATTCAAGCAATTCTCCTGCCTCAGCCTCCTGAGTAACTGGGATTACAGGCATACGCCACCACACCCAACTAATTTTTGTATTTTTAGTAGAGACAGGGTTTCACCATGTTGGCCAGGCTGGTCTTGAACTCCTGACCTCATGATCCACCCACCTCAGCCTCCCAAAGTGCTGGGATTACAGGCATGAGCCACCGTGCCCAGCCAAATAATAGTGTTTTCTAGCCCTGTGCCTTTACGTATGAGATTTCTTTTCTTTTTCTTTCTTTCATTCTTTCTTTTTTTTTTTTTTTTTTTTTCCCTGAGAAAGGTCTCATTCTGTTGCCCAGGCTGGAGTGCAGTGGTGTGATCTCAGCTTACTAAAACCTCTGCCTCCCGGGCTCAAGCAATTCTCCTACCTCAGCCTCCCAAGTAGCTGGGACTACAGGTGTGGGCCACCACGCTTGGCTAATTTTTGTATTTTTTATAGAAACACACAGGATTTCACCATGTTGCCCATGCTGGTCTCAAACTCCTGAACTTAAGTAATCTGTGCACCTTAGCCTCCCTTAGTGTTGGGATTACAGGCATGAATCATTGCATCCGGCCTCTATGATATTTCTTCTTTCTCTAGTTTTTGGTGAGCTTTCACTTATCTTTACCTTACCTTACTTACCTTCCCTATGAAACCTGTTCCAAACCTCTGAAACCATATTATCTCCTTGAGGAAATATTTTCTATGGGCTTATTTCTGTTCTACATCAAGGGTTGGCAAACTTTTTTCTGTAATGGGCCGGATAATACGTATTTTAGGGATGGCAGGTGGTGTGGTCTGCCGTCTAACTACTGAACTTTACTGTTTTAGTGCAAGAGCAGCCATAGACAGTGTTTCAGCAAATGAGTGTGACTGTGTTTCAGTACAACTTTATTTACGAAAATAGGCAGAGGGCCAGATTTGGCCAGTGGGCTGTAGTTGCCAACCCCTGGTTCCAAGTACCATGATGTAGGCTGAGAGCTCCTTAAGGTCAAAGCCTGTTTTATATCTCTCTTCATTCTCAGTATCTTGTTGAATGAATTGCCAGAGAGTTATTTGAACTTGTAGGATCTATAAAACAGTAATTTCTCCTGTCCTTCATTTTTTTTTAAGGCCTAAAGGTAATTCTCTAACTTTGGCAAAAACACTGCATGTCCACGTACTTAAAGATATATCCTACCAGTTTTATATTGACTCACTATCTTTTATAGAGATTACATTGAGTACCTTTGAGAATGTTTTAAATACTTACTATAATATATATTGCTTAAATATAGAAATGAATAGTGGCAGTATTAAGAGATTTATTTTGGTTTTCTGTATGTTTTTCAGTTTTGAAAAATATAAAAGGGTAAGATGTTTCTTTGGAATATCAGAAGTTAGAAAGGAAAACAGTAGTGGATTTGAATGGATGTGGATTTCTTAAACATTCTTTGTTAAACCTTAAAGACTCCCTAAGGCTCTGTTCTGAATCTCATTCTATTCTTCCCTCATACATTTTTCTTCTTTAATGTACTTTTCCTGGATGATGGTACATCACCTGTGTGTTAATGAGTTCAGTCATATCAGTTTGAGCTCTGCAGTTTCTAATTGCTATTGTGTAGTTCCACTTGGCTATCAAACATAACCATAAATTCATCTTGTAAAGCCGAATTCATCTTTGTTTCCTTCTGGTAGTTCTTTCCTCCTTTTTCTCTTTAAGCCCCAGCCTTTTCTACTACCTTGTTCCCTACCTTGTGAGTGGTATATGTAGTCACCTAAGTCATGAAACTAAGAATCATACCAAGTTCCTTCCTGTTACTCGCCCTTCAAACCCTGGTTATCGAGTCCCTACCTTCTGAATGGCCTCTACATGTTAGATCTTTCTAACATCTGTATCCCCTCTGCCTTAGAACAGACCCTTCTGTCCTCTGTATTTGTAGTTCTACCCTCCTGATATGCCCCTTTGAACATGTGTCTCCCTAATCCGAAAACCAAAAGGAAAGTAACATAAAACCTTACATAGATTCCAGTCTTCTGTTGACCTCTAGCTGTTATCCTGACTTCCTTATCTCCCTCCACCTATTACCCTATCTCCTGTCTTTTCCCTTAAATAATTTCCTTAGGAATTGTCTAGTTTTGCCTAGTCTGGATGTCTATTTCCCCACTTCTCACTCAGTCTTCAAGGTGACCTAATGTTCACCTTCCCTGTTGCTGTTCCCCTATGCATATTCATTTTCTTCTTCTCAGTCATGACATTTTAGAGTCCTTCAAAACTTTTAGAAGACTTTTCTCACACTGTACTCTTCTTAAGGAATGACATGCATGTAGCTGCTAATCTGGGAGTTGTCTTTGACACTGTTCTTCATCATCCCACATTTCCAGTCCATCTCCAAGACCAGATGATATTTTTTTGCCACTTAAATAACTTTTCAGTCCACCCACTTCTCTCACTGCTGCCACATTAATCCAAGCTGTCATCATTTGTTGCTTAGATTTCCGGTAATTCTGTGTGTATTTCTCATTCGCCATTCTCTGACACTACTTTGTTTACTTTGCTTTCCATCATAGCACTTACCACTCCATGACTTTCTAGACTCTTGAGTATTTGTCAATTGACTGTTCTCCCTTAATAGAGTATAAATTTCATGTGATCAGAGGCTTTAATTTATTTCTGTATCTCCAGTGCACCAGCAGTTCTTGTCACATAGTAGGTGCTCAGTAAATATTTGTCGGCTGAGTGAATAGACTCAATAAATATTTGTCGACTGAGTAAATAGACTATCAGGACTGTAGTCTACCCACATATATTCCTGACCTTTTTCAATTTATCCTGCACCTGGAGTCAAAGTGATCTTAAATGCACATCCCATACTCTGGTTTCTCTTCAGAATCAATAAATCTTTTGCCTTTTAAATGCAAATCTGTGACACAAATACAACATAAATTCTTAAGTGGCTTACCAAACTTATAGGATAAAGACGAATCTTTAATGGGGCTTTGAAGGCTCTGTGTTATCTTTTCCTTCCCTACCTTTTCTTTCTCCTTTTCTTTTTTTCTTTTTTCTTTATGTGTGTCATACTCTTCCTTGAATCTATTTCTTTCCTTTATACTTAGATAACTCCTATTCACTCATGTTATAGATGCCAGCTTAAGAATTATTTCCTACAGAAGTCTTCCAAAAGCATCTCCTACCCTCCAGAGGGTAAGTCTGTATACCATCATGGAACCATCTGTTTTTCTTCTGTGCACATTCTTAATTTATAGTTATACTGAAATAATGTGATTATTTGGTTAATGTCTGTCTGCTGCTCTCAGTAAAGGGAAGGAGTTTATGCCTGTTTTTGCATACCATTTAATGAATACCCAGCTCTCAGTTAAGTGCCTAGTACATATTCAGTAAATACTTGTTCAGTAAATACTTGTTGGCAGAATTAAGGAATACAGTATCTTGAATATGTCAGGTTCTTCTCACTGCCCCTTGCCTTTGGTACCAGCTGCTCCCTGAAACATCTCTTTCATCTGCTTGGAGGCCTGGCTTATTCCTCTGCCTCAGGCTGATTTTTGATGACACCTCATCTGAACATATCCCCTTTTAAAACGTAGTCGTTGTTAATTTACCTATGTGTCTATCCTATAGACTGTAAGCCTTTAGGATACGTGGGTTTGAAATATTTCAAATGTATAGCTATGCATGATACTGTGTTTTAAATACATGGCTATCCCTGTCACTCAGTAACTTGGGGAAATAAAAAATTGGAAGATTCAATGGCATAGATACATAAGTGGCAACAGTTTCCAAAAGAAGAGGCTTGTCAGTTATTTCAGATGCTGCACACAGATTCCAGAGGATGAATAGGAAAGAACTAAAAGAACTCTAAGGTCCCTTCTGATGTAGTTTTCTTTAAATCAGGCTCTTAAAGGCAATGACTGTTTTTTAAACCCTTGCATTTTGTCTTTGACATGTTGGGAGGGAAGATTTGTCTTCTTTCTACCAAGGCATACAATTAATTTTTTGAACATATTCTTTCTAAATGTGTCTTTATTAGGAAGGAGCTTATTAAACAGTAAATATGATTACTATTACTACCTGTGTTATTCAGGGTTCTCCAGAGAAATTGAACCAGTAGGAGATATCTGTATTTCTATGTCTACTTGTAGATATATATATTAATATATACAAAATGAGAACGGTCATAAGGAGTTGCCTTGGCCGGGCATGGTGGCTCATGCTTGTAATCCCAGCACTTTGGAAGGCTGAGGCAAGTGGATCACTTGAGGTAAGGAGTTCAAAACCAGCCTGTCTAACATGGCAAAACCCTGTCTCTACTAAAAATACAAAAAATTAGCTGGGCATGGTGGTGCATGCCTGTAATCCCAGCTACTCAGGAGGCTGAGGCAGGAGAATCTCTTGAACCTGGGAGGCAGAGGTTGCAATGAGCCAAGATTGTGCCACTGCACTCCAGCCTCGGCAACAAGAGCAAAACTCCATCTCAATAAATAAATAAATAAATAAATAAATAAATAAATAAGGAGTTGCCTTATTTGATTATGGAGGTTAAGTCCCACAATCTGTTATTTGCAAGCTGGAGACCCAGGAAAGCTGGTCCTGTAAATCTCAATTCATGGGCAGGAGAAGACCTGTGTTTCAGCTCAAACAGTCAGGTAGAGAGAATTCAGTTCAACCTTCCTTCAACTTTTTTGTTCTGTTCAAGCCCTGAATGGATTGGATGATGGCCGCCCACTCACCTTGGAAAGGGCGATTTGCTTTACTCAGTCCACCAATTCAAATGTGAGTCTGCTCTATAACACCCTTGCAGATGCACCAGATAGGATGTTTAGCCAGATATCTGGGCATCTGGTGACCCAGTCATGTTGACATATAAAATTAACCGTCACATCACCTATGTCATTCCTATCCCTACCTGGAAAAATGTGTTGATTTTATCTTTGAGATTTGAGCAGTTAAATAGCTATTGAAATATTTGATACTAATTGAAAAGCAATGTTTCCATCATCTTCTTTGTAATAGTTTTTACCAGGCATTAGATTTGTAATCTTTCCAGTCTTCTGTTCTGAAACAAACAAACAAAAAAAGCAGTCTTGGGAAGCTTTTAATTTTTTAATACACTTTGGAACAATTTACCATGATTCTTCATCATTTATTTATAGTGTCAAGCAAAAGATACAGGAAAGACTTTCTTATTTTATTCTAACAGATATAAATAAAAATAGAAAAAAGGAACAATATCATTGTAGAATTTGTGAGAATTTTTCAGTTACTTTTTGCTTAAGTCACTTTGATATGAGTATTTACCTATGTAAAATAAAATGAGAAGCGTAAAGTACTGCATTTTAAGCCTATTCTTAACAAGACTGTTTTAATCTTTAATAAAAGTATCTTGAAACCTACCTTGATAACATCGATAAGTAAATATGTATGCAAGTATCTTCACTTTTGTACCATGTTAGTTTCAAATTCTTCCAAATTTCTATATATGCCTCTATCATTCAGAGAATTATGCACCAGGAACCAGTCATAGCCTTCCTTTTCTACCTCTCCGATGTCCTTTACATGTTTGAATCTGTCTTAGGATGTGTTGCCATAAAGGCATATCTGAGGCTGGGTAATTTATAAAGAAAAAAATGGTTTACTTGGCTCACAATTTTGATGTCTGGAAAAGTTCAAGATTCGGCATCTGCATCTGGTGAGATACAGACTGCTTCTACTAGTGGCAAAAGGTAAAAGGAAGCCAGTGTGTGCAGAAATCACACGGCAAAGAGGAAACAAGGAGGGGGTGCCCAGCTCTTTTTAACAACCGGCTGTCTCGGGAACTCACTCATAACCATGAGGATAAGGTTGGCACCAAGCCATTCATGAGGGATCCGCCCCCCCATTACCTAATGCCTCCCATTAGGTTCCACCCCTAACAATGGAGATCAAAATTCAACGTGAGATTTTTAGTGGACGTACATCCAAACTATAACACAATCCACTTTCACAACTTCAGTAGTTGTAAAGTGGATACACAGAAGCTTACATTACTTCACTTAGAGACAACTTACAGGACTATAAGAATTACATGTAAATGAATGCCCACGGATGACTTGGAGGAACTCTGTAGACTATTAAGAGGAAAAGTACACTTCTATTTTCTTTTGTTTTTGGAGCCTCTTTCTTTCAGCTGCTCAACTTTCACCCTAATTAACACAGCTAAATATACATGTTCTTGAATAGATTTGTAGGTTGTTGCCCAAATAACTTCTCAACTTCCTCTTTCCTCCAGGGCGTGTGACTGGATTCATGAAAGTGAAATGCACATATTATGTGCTAGTAATCATTTTCTTCATAGCTCAGCTTTATGTGATAATGCTATATTGCTAGAGAATCCTTCTAGCTTCTCACATCACTTTGTCGTTTATTGTTTCACTGCTGGCATTTAAGTCTTATATCTTGGATTTACTGCATTTATTTCTCTCTTGTACTTTCACTCTTGATACTGCTGCTTTCATACATCCCCATGTGGATTCTGACACTTTTCCCATCATCTCTTTATTTTCCAGTCCATCCCCCAAACTAGATGATTTTTATCTTCCAAATATTTCTTTAATCCCTCCACTTTTCTTACTGACACCACCCTAGTCCAACTTATTTCTTGCTTAGCCTCAGATTTGATTGCATGCATTATTCATGCATTCGTTCTATACATTTATCTCCACTCACTGTTTAGGACTTGTATGGTCCTTAGCACTTGCAGGAGCAGGTTCTTATATGAACCAAGGTTTACTTCTGATTCAGTCATTAATTTCTATTTCTGTGCAGTATTGTATTATATGAATAGGCCATAATTACTGACCCTTCTGTTGATGGGCATTTAGAGCATTTCCAACTTCTTTTTTTTTCTTTTTCTTTTACAAACTACCTCAATTTGTGCAAAGAGATAAATGTCTCTTTGTACACATGGACAGAAGATTCTTTAGGTGGATATACCTAGGAGTGGACCAACTGAATCATAGGTTATGTACTTCTTCAAACTTAGTAGAAAAAACAAACTTCTTCAAAGTAATTATACTATTTTAAACTTTTACCAGTAATGAATTTTTATTGCTCCATTTTCTAACTCTTGAGTATTGTCAGATATTTTTTCAGCCTGTTGATGTGAAATGCAATCTAATATTTGTGTGAAAACTTTATTGTGTAGTATTCCTATATACCAGCAACAAATAGTGCATATTTTTAAAATTACCTTTTAAGATAGCAGTGAAAAAATATGAGGTTAGTAATCAATAATAGATGTGTAAGACTAGAACAAAGTTTTTTAAGACACCATCTAAATAAATGCAGGGCAATACCACTTTCATGGGTAAAAAGACTCACTGTGCTTAAGATGTTCTCTGCCTATTTACTAGAAAATCAGTGCATTTGCAGTTAAAATCCTAATAGGAATTTTGTGGAACTTAAGCTGATTCCAGCAATTTATATGGAAGAGCAAAGGGCCATAAAAAGGCCCACGAATTTTGAAGAAGGTAACTTGTCCTATCAGATTACAGGCTCTAATAATTAAAACCCTGTTGTATTGCCACAAGGATAAACAAATTGGTGAACAGAATAGAATGTAATACCCAGGCACTCTTAGTCAACCTGAAGGTGAAGCTCAGTAGTCTTCATTTTTAAAAGGCAATTGTTTTATGCCACAGGATGAGAATGACTGCTTTTCTAAAACAGAGTTGTCAAGACTAAATACCTCTCATTGGACAGTTTCTAAATGTATCATGCCTAGTTCAGAGACTCATAGCCATTTTTTTTTCTTTTCTATATCAACTCACAAAGGTGAGCAGCAGTCTCCTGTCAGTAATAGTGTTATATTGATTTTTCCCCAAAAATGAGGGAGGGAGGCCTCCTTAGATTTACTCTTGCCATTTTCTCTTGTTGTTTCCTATGATACCTCTAACATTCACACCTCTAAAAATCTCTCGTCTATATAAACGTGGAATTTTCTTATGGAGTTATTTTGCTGTCATTATAAATGAAATTAATTTGAGATTCAGTAGGTTTAGTCAAATGTTACAAATACGAAAGCAGGATTTTATAAATATGAAAACTGGATTTTAGCTTCCTTCTTTTTAAGCAATTATGTTTACATAGTAGAAGAATCTTAGATTACTCTGTACCAATTTACACTATAATTTTATTTAGCAAACGTAGGGAGCTCTGTACAATATGACCCACTTATAGGCTAACAATAGGTCTGAAAAAGTAGGATGGCTTTTCTCCTTTATTTTTAGATTCTTAAGCAGTTATGACTGAAAATGTTAGACCAGATTTTTCTTTTAACTTTAAATGTCACCAGATTTATACACTCCTAGTTTTTACCTTTTTATGAATAATAATTTTATTAATAAAATGTTTATGAGTAATACAATTAAACTTATTTTTTTCTTAAAAGAATGTTCTAAAAGTATACACTGTAAACAGTGTTACATATAAAATTAGCACACTTTTAGATTCCAAGCTACACACATAGTATCAGAACATGCATAGCAGTGTTTTCAGCTACAGAACTGTTAATAGATTAGAAATGGAGGGGGAAGAATTGAGGAAGATCTAAAAGATGCCTATCTACACTTGACCTTGGATATATATTGAAAAGAGCTTACTTTTTGGAGTTTAGATATTTCACATATTTTTTTGTGCTTAAGTCTTCAAAATCTAGTGCATATTTGACACAGTAGCTTTTAAAGTTCAGACTAGTCACATTTCAGTTGCTCAGTAGCTACCTGTGGCTAGTAGTTATCATACTGGACCGTGCAGATCTATCCAACAGGATAACTGTGCTTCATAGGATTATTCCGGGGAGGAAATGAATATAAAACACACGTCAAAAAGTAAGCTCTGTTCCTGACCTGTTGTAGGCACTCAGTAAGTGCAAGCCTGTCTTTGCTCACCATTATATTAATAGCTTGCTATGTTTTGGTTTTTGTAGCATATGTAGTTGGAAACTTCAAGTCAATAAAATATTGACTTTTTTTCACATTGAAGAATGTAAAATGTTCTTACTGTTTCTCTAAACTAAGAGTAATTGAGAGTCAGCTTTTGTAGTAGATACTGCTGCTTTTGCTCATTTTGTTTCCTGTCTTCCCTTTTAAGACTCAATTTTCACCTAAGATTATTAGAAATGTACATTAATAGTTGGCATCAGATTTCTGCTTTTAGACTATGATCTAGTTTCCTTTTGTCTCATTTTCTTTTTTTTAATGATGCTGCCCTATATACATATAAAACTTCATTTTAAAAAATATTCTCAACTAGTACCTATGAAATAATGAAATAGGACTGCACAGTACTTGGGGAACCTGAATAAGATGAGTTACGTGATTTTTCCTGTGGCTAGTTTTGCTGTCCCATCAATACATAATTTTAGGCTGGGTGTAGTGGCTCACACCTGTAATCCCAGCACTTTGGGAGGCCGAGGCACGCTGATTGCTTGAGGCCAAGAGTTCAAGACCAGCCTGGCCAATGCAGCGAAACCCTGTCTCTGCCAAAAACACAAAAATTAGTTGGGCATGGTGATGTGTGCCTGTAGTCCTAGCTACTTGGCAGGCTGAGGTAGGAGACTTGCTTGAAGCCAGGAAGCAGAGTTTGCAGTGAGCTGAGATTCCACCACTGTACTCTGGCCTAGGTGACAGAGTGAGACTGTCTTAAAACTAACATACAAGAAAATACATAATTTTGGTTGGGCACCCACATTGGTGATTTCATCGTGTCCCAGGCTCTCACCTTCAGCCTTTTGGGTCAGGTGGAGAAAACCAAGGTTAAATTTAATTTAAAATGAGAAATGTAACTGTCAAGGAATGGTATAGTACTTGTGTCTTTAGGTAAAGACATTATTTTACTATAAGCATAGAATTAACAGGGTGGGAGGTGCTTAATGAGTGTAGATTCGGAACAAGAAAGTTAATTATACAGTTCTAATAACCCATCATCTTGAAACACCACCATCCACTGGGACCAGATAGCCCAGGTCCTTGAACCAGGGGACTCTTCTACAGACAGGGTTTGGCTAAATTCTACCATTTGTTTCTCTATTTTCTATTCTTCTGTTTCTTCTATTTTACACATCTTTTAAAAAGATATTATTAACTTCCTTCTCTTTCTTTTACATCTTACAGGAGCCATTCTATTTCTTTAAATTAATTTAGCATGTGAAGATAACAGATACATTGTGTATTGTTTATAGCTTTAATTTCTGCTTTTTCTGTTTCCAGCTTACTGGGAGGTAACTCGCTCTTCCTTAGTCCCCAAGGAAGAGACTATACTTCCATTTCCCCATATTGGTTAGAAGTAAAATCCTTGAAAACAATAGGTATATGTATGAATTGGTAGTAAGTGTATTGTATGAAGTATATGTATGGGAGGGAAAAATTGCTGACGTTGCATCTTTATCTACAGACAACCTTCCATGGGACAGCAAAAGAAAGCAAGATGAATTTCCTGGGTTTGAGATTGAGATTGAGAAGTAGCCCCAAGGTTAATTATAGGAATTACTTTTAAGGGGTTTTTGGACCAATGTTGATGTTAACATTGTAGGTCTGGAATTTGAATAGAGGAATCTCACCCAGACTCCAACTTTGTATGAATATCAAGCTCAAGGCATCTAAAACACAAATTTGCTTCTTTCCCAGGCTTCCTCATCTTGGTAAATGACAAATCCATTTTCTAATTGTTCAGGCTTCAGAGTTAGGAGATAACCTTGATTTTTCCTTTTTACACACATCCTTACATCGAATACATTAGCAAATTCTGTTGGCCCTGTCTTCAGAATTACTTCTCGTTACTCCCACTATTGCTACTGTGATTGAAGCCACCATCGTTTCTTTGCTCTACTATTGTAATAGCTTTCTAATTGGCCTCTTGAAATATTTGTCAGCTTGGCTTTTAAGGATCTTCCAGTGAAGTTCTTATAGCTAATAAATTCTTAAGGAATGATAGAATTTAAAAATCATTGTTTTTGTACTCTCTAGTGAGATAATGAAACTGCGTACTGATTATCAATGGATGCTAAAAACCATTTGGTAAAAGCTTGATGTGAAACATGATGGATGGATTAGGCTGACAGTATCTTAACTTACAGATCAATCTTAGCATCAGTAAAACTGAGGCAGGCAAAAATAAAGTTCCTTATGATTTGATTCAGTAGCAAGTACCATAAGTGAAGCATTCTTGCCTAAAAATATTAAACTCAGTATAATCAAGCTTTTAAATGAAATTACTAATTTACAGGAAATTGAAGGGATAGAAGACAAAGTTAAATAACACCAAGAGGAAAAATATCAGGTAAATTCAGAAAGTGAGAAATTGTGTAGGACAAATAACATCGTTTCTCTAACAAATCAATGGCATAAAAACAGACACTGGTACAGGGAAGAGGGCTGATACGGACTAAAAGAGGTGCAAAAGGCCTAGCAAGGAAACATACTATGTGGCCCTTGTTTGATTCTGATTTGAACAAATCATGTGTAAAAAGATAATCAGAGAAATAGAAATATAGACTGGACTGGACAGTAGATAATAGTAAATAATTATTTTAAATTTTCTTGGTGTGTTAGCTTTTTTAAAAAAATAAAAAAACAGTCCTTAATACTGTAATTAGAGATGCAAATTGAGGTAAGGGTAAAATAACACATCTGGGATTTGCTGTAAAATACCAACTTAAAACAAAAAGGGGTATAGTATAAATGAAACATGATTAGGAAATAGTAACTTTTTAAGGGGAGTAATGGGGACATGGGGCACTTAATTAATCTATTCTCTGCTTTTGTGCATATTTGAAAAGGTTCATGATAAAAGTTTTAAAAAACAGAGTGAATGCTAAAGACAAAAATCTCTTCTGTGAGTTCATATCTAATTAATATTAAAATCTAAAACTCTTCCCATGGTCTATAAAACCTGTCATCTGACCCTGGCTATCTCTCAGACCTTCTCTCCCTTTCTTCTTCATTCCAGCCATTCTGACCCTCTTCTTAGACTGTGCCAAGTTGAGTTTTGCCTCAGAGCCTTTGCTTTTCCTCTGTTTAGAATTATTTTTCTCTAAATGTCTGTCTAGCTGGTTTCCTCATTTCCTTGGGGGTCTTTGTTCTGCTTTTGCTTTAACAGAGAGGCCTGCCTTACCCACGCTACATAAAATAACCTCCCCCCTCCAATCACTATCTTCACTTACTCTAAGGTACTTTTCTTTAAAAACAAAAACAAAAACAAAAACAAAAACGTATAAGCCAGGTGCAGTGGCTCACGCCTGTAATCCCAACACTTTGGGTGACCAAGGGCCAAGGCAGGCAGATCACTTGAGGTCAGGAGTTTAAGACCAGCCTGGCCAATAAAGTGAAACCCCATCTCTACTAAATATATAAAAATCAGCCGGATGTGGTGGTGGGCGCCTATAATCCCAGCTACTTGGGAGGCTGAGGCAAGAGAATCGCTTGAACCTGGGAGGTGGAGGATGCAGTGAGCTGAGGTCATGCCACTGCACTCCAGCCTGGGTGACAAGAGTGAGACTCCATCTCAAAAAAAAAAAAAAAAAAATAGATAGATAGATAGATAGATAGATATAGATACAGATAGATAGATAGATAGATATAGATATAGATAGATAGATTTAGAGGGTACAACTGCAGATTTCTTACCTGTATATATTGCATAGTGAGATACCATCTTATGCCAGTCAGAATGGCCATTACTGAAAAGTCAAAAGTAAGAGAGATTGGCAAGGATGTGGAGAAAACAGAACACTTAGCCACTGTTGGTGGGAATGTGAGTCAGTACAACCTTTATAAAAACAGCATGAGTTTCTTTTCTTTCATGGTAATTATCGTCATCCGGTGTATTTATGTGTTTATTATCATTAACTTGGGAATGTGAGTTAGTATAACCTTCATAAAAAACAGCACAAGGTGCTTTTCTTTCATGGCAATTACTATCATCTGATACATTTTCCTGTGTATTTATTATGATTAATTCCCAAATTGTTAGCTCCAAAGTGGCAGGGCCTTTATCTATTTATTGACAGTCGTATTACCAGCACCTGGAACAGTGTCAGGCACTTGAGAAGCACTTGATAAATATTTATGAAATAAAAGTATAAAACTTGACATAAGGTTTAATAGTTGAGTACTTCCGTTCCTCTCCTCAGTTGTTCTGCTTACCCTTCACTTGTATTCTTATCTTTACCTAGGAGCAAGATTTGAATTTCATTTTTTTATTTCTTAGTAGCTCTCTGAAATTTCAAATGGTCCTTTCAAACCATTAGAAAGTTGGCTTTCTAATTATTTTTTAAATGTATATAGAATATAGAAAATTATGTGAAAAGTTAAGGTTTTATATGGCTGGAAGTTGGCAAAGTATCAGTGACTGAATTTAACACTTTACATGTCTGAGGGTCCTATTTGGTCATCAATAATGTTTGACTAAGTAAACATAATTCAAGCATACTTGAATAAGTAATTCTTAATTCATGAAATATATACATCTTACAATGTTTCTTGGTATTTTCAGATAAGTCACAGGATAAACCTCCCCTGATAAAAATGTTACCCGAGTTTACCAAATTGAATATTTACTTTATCAGTATAATCTTAGCTGTTATTGTGATAGGAGTCAAGATACGCCCTTTGTGAACAAGATCTCAATCTAATTCATTTTAAAAGGAAAGTTTGAGTTTTTTCCCCAAATATATTTTGCTTTTCTGTTTATCTTGTTGTATTTATTGCTATTCATAATTTGCTCACTTGTCGTATCACTTAGATTCATGTTTATTTATTATCAGGACTTTGTGGGTACAGAAGGCCAATTAAAACTATCTTAGGCAAAGGGTAGAATTTACAATAGGGACCTTAGGTTTCTCAACTAATGACCAAACCATGAGCAGGGTGGGATGCATCTGGTTCTTAGGGGTGACTTGGGTGCCGTCAGAGCACTCTTTCAGTTGATTTCATTCCTCTCATTGCACATTGTCAGAAAGCATAATCCCCAGCAACTCTCTAGAGCTCTCAGAAGAATTGTCTCTCCCTGCTCTGTGTAACCCTGAACCAGTTGTCAAATGAGGTGTGGGGTACTGACTGATTGTAGCTTAGTCAGATACTCAGGGATTCAAAGTCATGTGAGAACATGAGTGTTCTCAGTATAGCTGCCTATGGACAGAGGGGACAGAAAAGGGAGACATTTACAACACATAACACTTCTGTCTACTACTAAAGTTAGCTCCTAATATCTATGTGTAATTGGACTAGAACATGGTGTTCTGCCATCTAATATAAATGTAGTGTAACAGTTACCTTGGTTCGGACAGTGTTCTACTTAGCTTTGGGCTTTGCTACAGCAGTGAATTCACACTGATGGCTCATATTGATAATGTTACTGAACTTTATTTCTAATTATTCAGCTATACCACCCAGTAAACCTGGAAGAGGAAACAGATTAATCAGAGACAGATTCTTCATTCAGGGAGGATAATATTGGTTGCATGGAGAGAACCATAAAGCACTGTAAGCAGGAATCCTAATGCCAGAACGCAGTGCTACTACTGAAGGTTCAACCCATTTCTGTATTTGTTTGAGAAATAAAGAAGAGAGAAGAGTAGAGGCACTAGATAGAGGACCAAGGGTATTGCATTTATATTGGATATATTCCATGAAATCTGTGAAATTGCAATACCAAAATCTTTGCTTTTTACCAGTGGTCTCTTAATGGGCAATAACAGCTTTGCATCTATCAGCAGATAAAGATTATAGCAGGAAAAATAGTTCCTATAATTTCATTGCAATTTTTATTCTCTAGTCATGTTAGTTAGGCATTCTTTCACTAAACCTTTGTACACACATACACATAATAAAAAGAATTCTGCACTTTGGGAGTCCCAGATATACTTGAGCCCAAGAGTTTGAGACCAGGCTGGGTAACATAGTGAGACCCTGTCTCTTCAAAAAATAAGTGAAGCCAAGCATGGTGGTGCATCCCTGTAGGTACTGGGGAGCCTGAGGCAGGGGGATCACTTGAGCCTAGGAATGAAAAGCTGGGCACAAATCCTAACTCACCAGTTAGGATTGTGCCACTGCACTCCAGCTCTGGCAACAGAGTAAGACCCCATCACCAAAAAAGAAAGAAAAAAGAATTCCGACCTGTCCTAACCCCAGGATTCTTCCTGTTTCTTAAAAGTATGCTTTCTGTCCATGAATCCTGATGCGTTAGGAACACTTAGTATAAATTTGGATTCCCATTGTAGGGGCCGGGGCAGAGTTCTCTCCTTCATCAGGTTCAGCAGCTTTTAACAGGAACCACATTATGACTGAAAGTCTCATAATCTCCTGGCACTTCAGTTACAAAGGACTGTGTGTGGCCCTGTCCTGGGATACCAGCTTGGATCCTGTAGTATTTAGAAGGTAGACGTATCTTTGGAAAAGATATCATAAAGAAGATTCCTATTTGACTACATGTACGTTTAATGGGAGCAGAAAATAATGATTAAAATGAAAGTCAATATTTGGCCCTAGCTGAAAAAAATGTAATGGATTGTTTGATTGACATATATATGCATTGTTTCTTTTATTTGTGAGGGCGTGGAAAAATAACAAAGTCTTGAATAAAGATACATGATTCCACCACCAAAGATAACTACTCTTAGCATATTGACATATATCCTTTCAGATAGTAATGTTTTGTGTATTTTTAACAAAATTGAGTATTTTTTTTTTTTTGACATGGAGTCTCACTCTGTCACCAGGCTGAAGTGCAGTGATGCAATCCCTGCTTACTGCAACCTTCGCTTCCTGGGTTCAAGCAATTCTCCTGCCCCAGCCTCCCGAGTAGCTGGGACTACAGGCGTGCATCACACACCCAGCTAATTTTTGTATTTTTAATAGAGACGGGGTTTCACCATGTTGGCCGGGATGGTCTCAATCTCTTGACTTCATAATCCGCCTGCCTCGGCCTCCCAAAGTGCTGGGATTATAGGCGTGAGCCATCTTGCCCAGCTGAGAGTATATTCTTTTTACATATTATTTAACACATCAGTAATTTTAATAAGGTATTTTTCTTGATATAGTAAAATGAGATAAATTTTAACATGTACTCTGCTCAATGTAGTAAATATAGTAAATTGATTATTACAGATTTAGTAAATATTTGTACCAACACAAAGAAATATTGACTAAACAAAGTCACATTGAAGTTTAAAAGTCTGGGATTTTTATATTCTTAGGTAAATTTTGTTGTTCTTTTTTAAAAAAATATAACTATATGTTAGAGGTTTTAAAGTTGCTCTTGAGGAAATGTTTTCATGCCACTATACTAATTCAGTCTTAGAGTTAATTGTGTTTTTTCAAGTTACTCTGTTTTCCTTCCCAGATCCAAGTATTTTAGAACATGCTCAAGAGGTGAGCACTTAACGATAGAGGTAAGTAGTTGTGAATTTGATTGGATTAAAAGTGCCTTTAGAAGGGCAGAAGGGGCTTTTAGTTGTAAAGAGGGAAAGATCTGGACCCAAATTTAGAAGGAACTGTTTATATTTCAACATTATTCATGCTAGTGAAGATAGAATTGGAGCAGTTGGGGAAGGGATGAATAGGAAGAAGTTTGCAGAGGATTATGGGTCTGTTTCTCTACTAGCTTTTCCCCCACCCTAGGTAAGTCAGGGAGAAGTTAGTCTTCTGTCAGTAATAGTGGCTCACTTAGGCAGTGGGTATAATGGGAGATGGTTGGCCTGCCTCAGCAGGGAGGAGAAGCAGAAACAAAGCAGCAAGTTGAGTTTAAGCAACTCCACAGCAGAATCACTGAGTCACTTTTTCTTTGTATGTAAAATATAATAATAGAAGCTACCATGTATTCCTTACCTGCTATAAACTAGTCACTCCACCATACAAATTAAGAATGTCATCACAACATGTGATGACAGGTGATAGTCACCCTGTTTCATTGATGAAAAATCAGAGGCTTAGACAGGTAGAGAAATTGGGCTGTATTACACAACATGTAAGTGGCAAAACTAAATTCTAGTCCAAACTGCCTGCCTCCAAAGTTTGAACACTGTACTTCATGGCCTTCTATATTAATAAGGAAACGTGTAAGGCAGGAATTAGATATTTAAAAATCACAACCAATATAAAAATAAGGTAAATGTAATAGCTTTAACAGTTTTATTCTCTTTTTAGAGAGAGTCCTTAATTTTCTAAACCTTTGAATTCATTGTTTCTTGTCAATCTTTAAACCAAACAGTATTAGCAATAAAACACTCTTTCTTTCAGGTGGCTATCAAGTTATTTATATTTAAAATACAAACATTTTAGTGACATAATAACAAAGACTATAGGCACATTCTTTAACTATAGTTTTCATAGATTCTGATGACTTTCATTAGGTCATTGATATAATAGTGTTAATCATATTATGATCAAACTGTTTACATTCCTGTCTCTAGAAAGACAGTGTATTGGAGGATAGTGACTACCTTTTATTTTTTTTTATTTTTTATTTTTATTTTTTTTGAGACGGAGTTTCGCTCTTGTTACCCAGGCTGGAGTGCAATGGCACGATCTCGGCTCACCGCAACCTCCGCCTCCTGGGTTCAGGCAATTCTCCTGCCTCAGCCTCCTGAGTAGCTGGGATTATAGGCACGCGCCACCATGCCCAGCTAATTTTTTGTATTTTTAGTAGAGACGGGGTTTCACCATGTTGACCAGGTTGGTCTCGATCTCTCGACCTTGTGATCCACCCGCCTCGGCCTCCCAAAGTGCTGGGATTACAGGCTTGAGCCACCGCGCCCGGCCGAGTGACTACCTTTTAATAGATTTTCAGTAAATAACTATATGAATGAATAGATGAATAAATATAAACATGTAGGGAAATTCTTATTTGGTGACTTTTAGTTCCCATTCCTTGAATAGTTTTCCTTCTTATGACATTTGTTCTGAACTCAAGCGAAGTGGAATATTCTGGTAGCATGGACTTAAAATATTTGTATGAATTATTTTACTCAGGTGAAAGTTTTAGTTCTAATTTATGTAGAAAATTGCTGTAATTCTTCTGTTTGATTTTCATTCTTAGAAAGTCATAAATTAAAATAGTATATGCTTGCCTTGGCCATTTTGTAAGATTGTTGAATATATCAAATGAAATGATACGTTAAAGAGGCGTTTGAATTAAGTATCTTACAAATATAAAGGTATATTATTTTTAAGTGAAAAAAGTAACATAATTTCTTATGAGATGTACACCTTAGACAAATATTCCTCCTAACACTTACTTTTTGTCCTTTCAGTTTGAGAATCTAGTAGAAAGTGATGAAGTAAGTATTTTCCTAATAGTACAAAACTTCTATTTGTTTTTATCATTAATCATCTCATTAGTTCTAACAGTTATGTTTATAATTTTTACTATTTTTGTTTTAGAATTTTTATTTTTACTTTTTAGTCCTATGTTATTTTCTTCTTTTACTAATTTATATTAGAAAATAATTTTGAATTTTTTAAACTATCTGAGATATACTATACACATACACAGGCTTTAAGGATTAGACAGAACCTGAGGCACTTCAGAAAGTTGTACTTATAATATTTCTAACCTCTTGCATTAGGTAGGTAAAAATACCTCACAATCCAGAGCAGACCCACTGGTTTTCTTTTTCCTTTCTTTCTTTCTTTTTTTTCTTTTTTGAAGATGGAGTCTCGCTCTGTTGCCTATGCTGGAGTGCAATGGCACTATCTTGGCTCACTGCAACCTCTGCCTCCCGAGTTCAAGCTATTCTCCCTGCCTCAGCCTCTTGAGTAGCTGGGATTACAGGCGCCCACCACCATGCCCAGCTTATTTTTGTATTTTTAGCAGAGACGGGGTTTCACTGTTTGGCCAGGCTGGTCTTGAACTCCTGACCTCAAGTGATCCACCCGCCTTGACCTCCCAAAGTGCTGGGATTATACGCATGAGCCACCGTGCCCGGCCGAGTAGGCCCATTCTTTAATTATAGTTTGCATAGATACTGATGGCAGCTTTTGCTGATGTTTATTCTACAGTTTCTGACTGTAGCCATTATCTCTTTTATCAGTTATTCTTTATGTTGACTTTCTACACTTCAGCTCATAAAACTCAGCAAGTTTTAAGATGCTTCTCAAATACAGAAATGTTAAAAATATGAGGGGAGGGCATTTTAGAATCATCAGATGTGTATATTTGAACATTTGATCTTAATCAAAAGGCTAAGAAGCATTTCTTATGCATTGGTACAGTTAGAACTTTAGTTTGTCTGCTTGTTTGCAACTTGACTAAATTAATTGTATGAGTTTATGCAAATTACTTAACCTCCCTTGGTCTACTTTCTACATCTTTAAAATTGGTTAGACTAGAAGAACAAACACTACAAGTTGACACTTTGTTGTTTTTATTTTCTAGGGAAAAAAGAAAATGTATTAAACCTTTCCTTTAAGAATATATTCTTTAGCCTTTCTCAGAGTATATATAGAATACTAGTCTCAGAATGTGAATTAACATGTAAAACATTCTGAGATAAACTTGTTAAACCGAATTATTTAAGCTTGTTCAACCCAGCTCTTCCCAAATTAATGTGGGTAAAAATCCTTTTTTAAAATGATACATTCTTATCATTTGATAGGACACATTCTAGAAACTATTTTAGCTTTTTGTTCTCCCAGTAAAATATTTCACTTCATGGAACTTATTTCTTTCCCTTTTCAGAAGTCACTTTTGCCTTCTTGTGTTTCTTTTAAACAGTTTAAGCAAACACTGGACATGATATTTTTAAAGCATCTGACAAGTGTTAAAAGAAAGCGTTCTTTCAGCCTCCAATATAATTCATCCCAGCATACTACCTTTCAAAAGAACTCGTGATTCTGTGTATTTTTCCTAAGATGCTTTTTGTTTGGTTGGCTGAGGATTTTTTTTGTTTTTGGTTTTGCTAACCCCTCTTCTCCTCTCTCATTTACGTCATATTTTGTGTTTGGTTTAGTTGAATGTCATCATGTTTTGTAATACTATTTTCTAAGCTAATGTGGACCATTTGGAATTTTATCCTGTTTTATATTTTAACTTTCAGATCTGAATAGTTTAAATGTGTGATAAATAGGCATAAACCTGAATAAATCCTGAAAATAGTTATGGTTTGCTTTTGAGGAAAAAACTACAGATAATTTCGTAACCTTGTGAAAGAAAAAAAAAGTTTATTCTCATTATTGTAATTATGTTCAATAAAGTTGCTGCAAATGCTAAATTAGTGAATGCTGAAGCATTACGGCAGGGGAAATACAGGGTTAGGTTCCTGCAAGCCTCTGATCACAATATGTTCATCAACCAATCAGTGTATAAACTTATTCTATGTGCGTTTCTGTTTAAGACACCGTATTAAACATATATTATTGACTTACTAATTTTGAATGCATAGTCAATAGCATAAACTCATGCCTGTGTGAGGCTTACCTAACACACATATTTTCCTTGTAAGGCACATCATAGTTTCCTTGGCCTTTAGGAACACACTGGGATACTTAGTATTCTACACTTGGAGGTCATTTTAAACAGAAATCACCAGCAAAAAAGCACAAGAATGCAAACAGTGTGGCACTAAATAGACTATAAAAAGGATACTTGTTTATAGCATGAGAGCTGAAACAAGAAAGCAGATTATCTGTTGCCCTGTGCTACTTCATCTGGGAATGTGTGTTGCTGGGCAACTCAAAATTTTTACTGCTCCATGCCTGTTCTTGAATAACCAAGAAAGCTCAAAGAGTATTGATTTTGTGATTACAAATAAATTTTCCAAGTAGGCAAATTTGCAAATACAGAAATTGCAAAGAATAAGGATCAACTATTAATATAAATGATAAGGACATAGAGAATATGTTGTCAGATACCATCCTGACCCCAGTTCATTTGGTATATAACAAATATTTGTTACAAAAAATTAAGAAATGTCTAGCAAATGGTTTTATGTGATTAAGCTAGATAGTAAACTAATTTTTCCTTGGGGAAGTAGTAAAATTTTAAAGCTTTTTGTTTCAAATACTTTTAATAGTGAAATATATTTAATAGTGAAATGTGTTACTCTGATAAAAATGAGTAAGTTGAAAGTATTTAGATTAAATAAAATTATATTGATTTACCTTAAATAGAATTTAGCTAGTGAATTTGTTTTAATTGTTTACTTAATTTTTGTACAGGCGGAGAGCCCGGGAAGCAGTCATAGGTAAGGCTTTGTTTAAAAAAAATAATAACAAAAAACTTCTATGTGAACTGTAAGAAAACTCTTAAGAAGTCAGGCTTTATCATTTACTTGCTTTGAGACATTAAACAGTTTACATTTCAGAATCTTAGTTTTTTCTTTCTGTAAGATTGAGGCAAATATTATATATCTCAAGACTATTTTGAATATTAAAGAATTTAATGTAAATGTCTAGATGCTTTCCTGTTGTACCTGTTATGTGTTTTTAGTTTTCTTAACCATTTAATATTGATAAGTACATTTATTTTAAATTTTTTAACTTTATCACCCCTTTCTTTCCTTGTGTATTCTGAAACTTGTGATACTAATTTTTTTCACATTTTTCAGTAGTAGCTAAAGCCTTGCACTATAATTATTTGAGCAGCTTTTTAATATTTTATTAAAATTACATGCATTACTTAAAAAAGAATTACTTGTAAGTCAAAACAGCATTCTTAATTTCAAGAGAATATTTTCATATACTGTGTTATATTATGAACATATAATACTTATATTTTTTAGTTTAGCAAACTTTTTTTTTTGCGACGGAGTTTCGCTCTTGTTACCCAGGCTGGAGTGCAATGGCGCGATCTCGGCTCACCGCAACCTCCGCCTCCTGGGTTCAGGCAATTCTCCTGCCTCAGCCTCCTGAATAGCTGGGATTACAGGCACGCGCCACCATGCCCAGCTAATTTTTTGTATTTTTTAGTAGAGACGGGCTTTCACCATGTTGACCAGGATGGTCTCGATCTCTCGACCTCGTGATCTGCCCGCCTCGGCCTCCCAAAGTGCTGAGATTACAGGCTTGAGCCACCGCGCCAGGCCTAGCAAACATTTATTAAGCAATTATCATGTGCCAAGCACTGTGCTAGACACTGGGATTTAAAACATCAGACATAGTCTCTCCATTAGAATAAAGAACATCTTGGTCTGGGAGACTGATTCTGAAGATGACTAATTTCAATATGAGATAGGGAAAGCAATCCAATAATGGTTATAGAACATTCTAGGAAACCCTAGAGAAGAGGCTGTTTGCCCAAAACAGCCTCTTGTATGGAGAGATAAATCCAAAAAGACATCTTTAAGGGGCTAACACCTAGTGTTGATTGTTGAAGGGTTGGTTAGTGCTAACTATCCAGGTAGAGCGGGAGGATGTTCCAGACAGAAAAAATTGCATAAGCAAAGTGAGAGAACTGATTGTAAAGGGGCACAAGGAAAGTATGTGAGGTGATAGAAAAGTTTTATATCTTGATATCTTGCTTCCAGTGGAAGTTACATGAGTGTATACAATTATCAGAACTTTATGAACTGAACACTTAAAATCAATTTTTCATTTTATAAGTTATACTTCAAAGAAAAAATTTTGAAGCCCTAATATATAAATAGGGCTAGCAGAAGTTAGAGCTGAAGGGACAGAAGTAGGAGATATTACCTTATGCATGGCTAGTAAACATTATAGTTACCAAGATCACTTAACTGAAGTGAGGGGTTGGGGAGAGATGGACTTGAGAATGGTTGGAGCATGGAGAGAGAGTAGTGATCTGAGGACTGAATAGGCAGACATTAGAAGAGGATTATGAAGATGACCAGGAAGTAGTTGGCAAAAAGAAGACCCAGGAGAACTTGCGAAGCCAAAGGAAGAGAGACAGACAGACAGATGGGAATGGTCAATACTGTCCCACAAAACTGAGGTAGTAACATAAGGAGTTGTGTTTGGCAACATAGAAGCCAGTAATTACCTTCGCTAGAGTTATTGGAGTGATGGGAGCCAAGCTAAACTGCAGCAAATTGACAAGTGAATGGGAGGTAAGGAGATGAAGGCAAAAGAACAGTAGTTCAGAACAAGAGCTACACTACCTGGGGTTCAAATTCTAGCTTTGCCACATGCTATATTACTTAGCCATACTCATAATCTGTCTTCCTCTTACTTCCTTCATATGTATAATCTCTGTATCTACCTTGTAGGGTTGTTGTGAGGATTAAAATATGTTACTATATATGAAACACTTCTATATATATGTGAACACTTTTACATACATATAGAAAAGGGCCAGGCACATAGAAAGTGCCAGATGTACTGACTATGAATACTATACATTTAATTTCAGGACTTGGCTGAAAGAGAGAGCAGTAGCTTGAGATAGATACAGGTCAAATGGAGGGATTTTTTCCTTAGTTGCTGCTTTTTTCCCTCCTTCCTTCCTTCACATGGAAGAGAGGTGCAAACAGACAAAAGAAATAGTATAAAAGTAAAAGAGAGGTATTAATTGACAGAACAAGGTCCCAAAGAATTCTCTGGAGTGAGGCAGGAGAGGTGGGCTCACTGGTGAATGAATCAAGAGTGTAAATGTAGTAGGTGACCCTGAACAAGTTAAGAACATTCCTCTTTAGAGGATGGTGAGGAGAATAAGGATATATGTAAGTAAGTGGGGATTGGCACAAAGTTGGGGAGATTCATGGTTGATACTCCTCATTTCTTAAAGTGGAGTGAAATTGCCTTTTAAGAGAAAACAAGGTATGAATAAGGAACTTGAGTATTTGAAGATTTTGAATTTGGTAGTGTAGGGTATGTGAGGGAGTTGCCACATGTATGTGAAAGGACTGCTGCTGGTGGCCGAGTGCCAAATTGATGTTAGATTTTCTCTAGCAGCCTAAAACAGAAAGGGCTGATGATGGAAATGACCCAGGGTCAGAATGTGAGTAAAACTGAGTGAATATGGAATAATAATAGGAGTGCAAGAAAGTGAGTATGTTGGTAAGAATGTAGTTCAGCTCTGCCGTGGTGTCCATATTGGTTGTAAGTGAAGCAAGATGATTGGGACGGATAGACTGGGAGAAAAGGGAAGGATGAAGGTCCTGGGAAATCCAGAATGATTCAGCAGGATAAAATTAGGAGGATTAAGAAGAGTTCCAGAATGGTATGAGGGCTGAGGTCAGGGTGTAGTAGTGTACTGACGTTTATATTTTATGAAGAGCATTTTGGGATATGGTTTCGGGTATACACCCATAGGTTAGATGGCTGAAGCAGAGCCAGATGAAGGTAAATGAAGTCAACATTTCCTAAAAGGTAGCTGTAATGCTTTAAGAACTAGTCTGATAATGTATCCTCTTTAAAAACTAGTCCGATACATTATCTAGTGCATTATCAGTTTATGCACTAGAATTATAGCAAGTGTTAGAATGTATACTTTTTACTCTTAACAATTGAAGTTGTAGGCAATTGCTTTAACATTTTTAAGAGCAAACTTTGAGAATTTCACTTGTTTTTTGAGTGTTTTATTTGTACTTAGACTCATCAGAAGTTTTTGTTTTTTCTTTTTCTCCCCATCCTTTTTTCTCTAGGCCTCTTACTGAGGAAGAAATTGTTGACCTAAGAGAAAGGCATTATGATTCTATTGCCGAAAAACAGAAAGATCTTGATAAGAAAATTCAAAAAGAGGTAAATAGTGTTTTATATTGCTTAAGTACATGTTATTATAAAGGAGAGAGTTGTCATTAAATAATATATTGTGTAGAGTCATTGGACCTATATTTAGATACATGCAGATGAATATGATTTAAAACTATCATTCCAGCCTATTATCATTTCTTTTAGTTTGGCTTAATTTATCAGAAATCATATGCTGCCAAAAAATGGAGATGGTACATTCTTTTAAAAATAATTCCTTAATTCACAAAGTAGGAACTCTGGCAAGAACATGCACCGTTGTATTTAAAACCAACTTTTAGGCCGGGCACAGTGGCTCACGCCTGTAATCTCAGCACTTTGGTTGGCCAAGGCAGGTGGATTGCATGGGCCCAAGAGGCTGAGACCAGCCTGAGCAACATGGTGAAACCCCATCTCTACAAAAAATATAGAATTAACTAGGTGTGGCGATGCACGCCTGTGGCCCCAGCTACTTGGGAGGATGAGGTAGGAGGATTGCTTGAGCCAGAGAGGTCAAGGCTGCAGTGAGCCATGATCATGCTCTTGCGCTCCAGCCTGGGCAGTAGAGTGAGGCCCTGTCTCAAAAAGGAAACAACAAAAAACAAATTTAAAAAAAAAATTACCCTGTTGCACAATAAGTAGTGTTTTGAAGACTTTTTGTCTTGGTGTATTTGTTCACAGAGAACTAAGTACTTATAAGTGTTAAAGTTGTTTAATGTTCTTATGGAAATGGCCTATAATTATGGTTTTGCATCCACTAAACTAAATGGAATTATTCATATTCCACTGTGCATTTAAAAATTTTCCGTTTAAGACCGGGCATGGTGGCCATAGTTCCAGCACTTTGGAAGACCAAGGTGGACGGATCACTGAAGCCCAGGAATTTGAGACCAGCCTGGGCAACATGGTGAAACCCCATCTCTTAAAAAAAAATGCAAAAATTAGCCAGGCCTGACAGTACACACCTACAGTCCCAGCTACTAAGGAGGCCGAGGTGGGAAGATTGCTTAAACCCAGGATCCTCAAGGCTACAGGAGTTTGAGGTCAGGACCAGTGTAGGTCAAGACTGCAGTGAGCCATGGGGGAGCCACTACACTCCAGCCTGGGTGACAGAGCAACACCCTGTCTCAAAAACAAATACACACACAAATATTTGTCTCAAAAGCGGGTATGGTGGCTCATGCCTACAGTCCTAGCACTTTGGAGGCCAAGACAGGCAGATTGCTCGAGTCCAGGAGTTAAAAATCAGCCTGGACAACTTGTCAAGACCTCATCTCTGCAAAAAATACAAAAATTCCCCTGAGGTGGTGGCGCATCCCTGTAGTCCCAGCTACTCTGGAGGCTGAGGTGGGAGAATGGCTTGAGCCCAAGAAGTCCAGGCTGCAGTGTTTGTGCCACTGTACTCCAGCCCCGGTGACAGAGTAACACCCTGTCTCAAAAAAAAAAAAAAAAAAAAAGTATGTTTAGGACCAATTAGTGATTTCAAAAGGATTAACGTAAACTGTGCAACAGATGTTAATATTAGTCTAAAGAAAAAAATTTGTGTTGAAGTTTGATTTTCAAATTAACTTGAACATGAAATACATACTACTAAGGCAGTTTATGTGCTCTTATGAATGGCAGGAACTTAAATATGAAAGTAATTTTTGAATAGTTTGATAGTAATAAAATTAAGGAGACATGTACATTGATGTTAATTAGATGGCAAGACATTAATTTTGTGAAAGCCGAGTTCCCTTTGGTCAACGGTGATATAATTGGTCTTAAAGATACTGGATTTATGAGTGCCAAAACTGGTAAACTAGAGAGGGTGATAGGTGTTGGAATGATTGTTTAAAATGAAGATCAGTGCATATTATACAGAATACACTTCTATATTTATGCAGATTAATGCTACTGCTTCATAACTCAGTTTCTAAAGAATTGCGTAATGTGTTCTATATCCTTTGGGTTGTTTTGTAAAAGAAGAAATTTAAACAGATGATTGCAAACATTTCAATTCTGTTATGCTTTGTAGAGATCAATTATTTTTTAATAATTTATTTTTTGTTTTATAAATAGAAGCATTTTATTTCTAGAGCAGTTAGACAGGTTCTGATTTTTGTTAATCCTTATCGTTTTGTTCATGTACAGTTAGCCTTACAAGAAGAGAAGTTAAGACTAGAAGAAGAAGCTTTATACGCTGCACAGCGTGAAGCAGCCAGGGCAGCAAAGCAGCGAAAGCTCTTGGAGGTGAGGGGAAAAGACCCCAGCATATATTAGGGTTGCTTTTCTCCTTATTTTCTCTGACAAATCTTAGTTGGGACTTTTTTTTTCCTATTCTCAAGGACTTCTTGTTTAACAACTACTGTATTTACCCATATAGTCTTAAGAATTTTCAAGGCCAATTAGTCAGTCTTTAACAGCTAGAAATAACATCAGATGACATACTTAATACTCAATGCTATTTGGCTTTAGATTAGCAAATGCTGATTCCTGTTCGTCGTAAAGAAATTTTAGTGCTATAAAATTCAGTATTCTTTTGGAAAAATTAAATGCACTCCTAGAGGGAAAACATTGCAAAACTAGTCTTTAAATATAATTGGCAAAGCATTTTGTTTTGTGAGGTTTTTTGTTTGTTTGTTTTGTTTTTTTTAACAGCTCCTTGAATTGCTAGAATTACTTTTATTTCCTGGAACTGGATAAACTGCTGTTTTGCCCCATAAGGTTATTATTTGCTTCTCATCTTTATTCTTGTGTTTTGGGAGATTGGGAGTTTGAGTCTTGAGAAATCTTTGGTATGTTATCAGGAAAGGCAGCAGATTTACCATGTCTTACCATGCTACATTACCATAATGTCTGGCAGCTATGAATAACAGACACTTACGGACCCCTGATTAAGTGTCAGGAGCAGCAGTGTTTTACCTTATTTAATCCTCACAACAATCGTAGGAGATAATGTTTTTAATCCCTGTTTTACAATTGAGGAAACTGGAGAGTAGGATACGTTTTGTAACTTGCTTGAGATCCTACAGTTAATAAGGGGCAGAGCCAAAGTTCAGGCACAACATTGCATAGTCGGTATCCTTAGTATCTTCCTCCATATTTTACCTCTTTGGATTCATCTCTTTAGTGTTATATAAATAGTATAAAGATCATGTCACATAGTAAACCTTAGAGAAACTGAAATGTCATGTCTCTCATATTGTTACATGATTTCCATGTGAACTGTGTCCTTCTTCCCGCCTCTTTCTCCATTTCTTTCTCTTCTGTTTCAGCAGATTATATGAGGGAATATCTTTTTTTTTAAGTCAGTTCTAAATAATGAACAAGTTTTTAACTTTTACCTTCTAAGAAATAAAAGTATTTTCTGGTTATCATCTAGATACTCTTTTTACTGTAATAAATCACGGCTTCCCTTTTAAAGGCAAAGCATCCCATATGCACATCCACATGGGTGATTTCCAAGGTTCTCTGAGTTCTTCCTACCCTGGTTAAATATTTGATGTAGGAACATATTACAGTGTATAGACATACAGACGTACACAGACACGTGCCAAGTCACTTGATTTTCATGGTAACCCAGAGTTTGTTAGAGCAGTAATATAGCTATCTATAATTTACTGATGGAGGAGCAGTAAATAGAGGCCATGCCAGGGATACATAGCTGATGGCTATCCGAGCCACAACTCCGACAGTTCTTTCTTAGTCCATTGCTTTTATTATGTCTGAGTCAACTCAGCCAGATCTTATAAATCTTTTGTTTTATTGCTACTTATTTTACCCAGAATAGAACTTCATGTATTGTTTTAACTATTCCTTTCCTGCTCCTCATTTTTCCAGTTGGTTGGAAGTTCTTGGGTATACTAAGTATGTTAAAGATATCGATACCTATCTGTTAAAAAAAAAAAAGTTATTTTTCAACAACACTGTGAATATTCTGTCCACTTCTAGATTATATGTTGATAAATTCAGAAAAATTCTGCCCGTAAATAAAGGGATATAGAATTGAATAGTGATAGATTTAAGGAAAAACATATCCACAGAATAACTTTTTTTTTAGAAACTAGAAAAAAAACGCTTTTTGGTATTGTATACGTGGTTTGAAAATATATAATTTTACAACAGAGTGTTTTTTCTTATTACATTATGTTTCCAAAGCAAGAAAGGCAGAGAATTGTGCAGCAATATCATCCTTCCAACAATGGAGAATATCAAAGGTAAATGGTGAAACATATTCCTCCTTCCCTTTGTGGTAGAAGATTTTATTGCCACATAGAGCATCATTCACCTCAGGATGTGTGTATATGTACCCATGTTTACGTGTTCCCCAAAAATCATTCCTTCTAAAAGACACTGTCTTGGAAGAATACTGAGAGCATTTAAGTTGAAACATGATCATTATTTATATAAACTGATTCTCTTGCATTTTTAAGAGTGGTCACGTTTCCCATGTAGGAGTGATGCAGTAGCTGAATGCCTTTGGGTGACTCTTAGACCTTAGTTGTTTGTTTTTTCCTTAGTCCCTCTCTTTTCTTGTAATAAAGTTTATGTGGTCATTTTTTGGAAGAGACATTTCAGTGTCACATTTCCACAAGTATCACTACTCATTCAAAGAATTATGTTCATGCTTATTCTACAGTTGGACTTATAGCTAAGCTTTGGAGATTTGACTTCAGGATTAACCAAAATCTTCTTATTTTCAGTTTCATGCTAGTATTAAGAAAACTAAGACCTGTTTTCATTAGGTTATTCTAATTGTACAGCAGTTACGAATTTGTATGGCATAGGTCTTCAAGCCAAAATGCTATCATTAGCTTAAATATTTGTTATAGTGCATCTACCATGAATATATTAAAAAATGATCTCACTTTTATTACAGTTCAGGACCAGAAGATGACTTCGAATCTTGTTTGGGAAATACAAAGTCACAGTATGAAATTTTTCGAAGTAGTAGTAAGTCTTTTAAAGTATTTTCTGTACACTTTTTTTATGCCACAATAAACAGATGAGTAGAGTATACTTATTTTTTACGTATTACAAATTGCTCTATAAGATTAAAATATTTCCTCAAGTTTCTAAAGCAAAAACTTGTATGCTTCCCAATAGTGGAAGCATAGTAGTGTCTCCTTTTGAAAATATAGGCTGCCTTTTGTTTTATCTTTTTTGTTCATTTATTTTTTTGTGCTCCTTTGTAATTGACTATTAAAAATATGACCCTGAGTTCACCATATTTGAAAAGTTTATAATCATCTAAATTTGCATGTTTGCTGTGCTTAGATGGCAAAAAAAGAAGAAAAAAGTTTAAGTGTTCCTAACAGAAACTTACCAATATAATTTCCAGAATTATTTCTTATGAAGCTAAAAGTAATAATATTTAGAGAAAGATAATTGTTGCAAAGTAAATTAGCTGTTGTGGTAGAAGAGTACAGATGAAACCTTTCAATTGTACTTGGTGTATATTCTAGGACTCTCATCAGATGCTACAGTTTTGACGCCTAATACAGAAAGCAGTTGTGATTTAATGACCAAAACTAAATCAACTAGTGGAAATGATGACAGCACATCCTTAGATCTAGAGTGGGAAGATGAAGAAGGTATTTTATAATTCACAATTTTACCTGAAAAAGTTAACATAATCTGTCTTGATTTATATAAATCTACCTTGGTCTTTATTTAAATGGAAATAAATCCAAGGCCTTGAAAAATCATATAAACACTTTTTAGACTGTTATTGTATTGATTATCATTGTTGATAAAATTTTTTAGAAAATTGCTTAATTTTTAATGTTTTGTAGATTTAGAAAATAAATGTTCATTTTTTTCAAGGCTTTTGAATCCCAAGCCTATGACATTACTCAATATGAAGGATTACTACCCCCTTGTGGACAGTCGAAAGCCAGAAGTTAAATATAACTTCTTAGAGATAAATCAACAGAAACAAATCCTCCAGAAACAAATCTACAAAATTATGTTAGTATCTAGCTCATATTTTTATCTTATCTATAGAGATAACTTGCTTTCCTGGGTTGAGTTTGTGATTTTTCAGGAGTGACAGACAACACTGATACAGATTTAAATGTTCTTTTATGGTGGGCCCTGATCTTTAAGGTCAAAAAATAAAATTACTAAATGGGTCTAAGAATATTTTTTAAATCTCTTTGTGAATCCTAGATTTTAATTCTATTACTAACGTTGATTCTGTACTTGCAGATTCAAAAATCTTTTCTGTCCCCTCTCCCTTCCTTCTGCCAGTAAAATGGCATTGTTTTTTCTTTCAATATTACTGACACTTTCACTTTACCAATTGTATTCTGTTCAGAATTAGATCTAGAACAGTTTCCCACAGAAACGTCTCTACTCTGTTGTGGTAGAGTCAGAAGAGCATAAGACCTTAGACTTTGGAGCCAGACTGAATGGATTAAAATTCTTGCTTCACCACTCTTTAGCTGTGTGACCTTACCCAAATCACTTAGCCTTTCTGTCCCAGTTACCTCAACTATAGAATGAGAATAATGATAGTACTGTACTCGATAGAGTTGTTGCGGATTAAATCAGTTAATTTCTGTGCCATGTATATAACTGGAACCTAGTAAGTGCTGGAAAAGTATATGTTATCATTAGAGTGATTGTCATTCTCTGGGAAATGAAATTATGTGGGTAGGAAATGACTTTGGCAGACATACTGACTTGGCCATATAAGACTAATAGCAATTGAAATCCCCCATCCATTCTGTTTATTTATGACTCTTCAGGAGTTTCGTCTTATCAGATGATCAATGATGCATCAAAACTGCCCTTTGGTGATTGTTAATATTTATTTTTATGTGAGGCATACTTCAGGGTTAGACTCCAACAATTTCCCTTAAGAAGGCCTCCATGGGACTGGGTCTTTAATTCACTAATCAAGTCTGATAGTTAAATAAAAACTGTATTGCTAAACTTGGAAGTTTTTCAATATAGCTTTATTAATGGTTCTGAGATTTCTAAAAACTCTGTTCAAATCATAGGAATGAATAGAATGCTTCCGATGAGAGAACGTTCCAAAACAGAGGAAGACATTCTACGGGCAGCACTTAAGTTTAGCAACAAGAAGACTGGAAGTAATCCTACATCAGCCTCTGATGATTCTAATGGGCTAGAGTGGGAGAATGATTTTGTTAGTGCTGAAATGGATGATAATGGAAATTCCGAGTATTCTGGATTTGTAAATCCTGTATTAGAACTGTCTGATTCTAGCATAAGGCATTCTGATACAGATCAACAGACTCGATAGGGTAAAATCGTGTGACCTTGTTTATCAGTTATGACCAAATGTTAAAAACCAACTAGAATGTATAAATGATTGTGCCGAGCCTTTTTGTAAGGGAGACGTGTAAGAAACCATGTTGTAAATGCTTATTTTATTAGAAAGGAGTAAGGATGATAGGATCTGAATTGCTTCAGAATTAAGTGCAATTTCATCATCTGCCTTCTGCTTTTCAAGACCAATTTAATGGTCCTGTCATGTTAATGAAATTTACTTTAAGTCTTTTCTTTATAGCATTTCTGTTAACTATGGTAGATTTCTACTTTAAATTTTTTTAATTTGAATGATTTTGAAACCTATTTCATTGTCTAACTATGAAAATATTGATACTTTTTTTGTTAATTCTCAGCAGATGTGAAGGGAGCATGCGGAGGGATTGTCAGATTCAGATTTAGAATATTGTTCCCGTTTCCAGCATTATTTATTTCTATGACTTCTTTGGATTTTATTATCTAATAGTAAGCACAATTGATTTGAGTAGATGACTCTAAGAAATGCTGAATTATTGGTTTCTTTGTATACTTATTACATGTCCTAGTATGATAATGTTGATTCAATCTGAGCGAAAGATAATATGATAAAAATAACCCTTCAGAGTTTGGACATTTCAAGTTGGTAATAATAAAAAATAATATTTAAGAAGATATATATATTTAGGTTTTTCCTCTTCAATTTACATGCCACCATGTTAACTTTAAGTTAATTGATATATAGTATTAAGTTTTTAGGTGCCATTATTTTTTTAAAATTCTATATTTCCAATGAATGATCTTAGATAGATTTTACACAGAACATATTCTCTGCTTTATTTAAGAAAGGAAAATCTAAAAAGATAATACGGGTATTTAAAATAAAATTATTTCTGGTATGAAAGCCTCCATTGATTTTATTAAGCTTTCCTTTACCTTGTAGTACAAGGTGCTTTAATAGGATAGAACTAAGCATATCAATATCTATAACTGCATTTTGTGATAGACAATTAACTATTCTTTTCTCTAAAATTTATGTGTCAATATAAAAGGCCAGGGATAGAAAACACTCCATAATTGCTTTCCTTGATTTTGCTGAGGATTCAGTGTGATTTTAGTAAGCAAACTTTTTTGTTTTTTCCTTAGTGTTTTTTAATTTTGTTTCTCTTGCAACAAACAATGACAGTGCATGTTCTTATAAATATAGGAAGGTCCCGATATAAATAATAACCTAAAGTTCTTGCTATACTTAAAAAAAAAATCATGTGGCCCTTTCAATATTTGAACTGCTAAGCAACAACATCTGTAGTTTTATCTCCTTTTTTATGTTATAGAAATTAATATGACACTTTAAATATGTAAATAGACTACATTAGGTAATGCTATTATTTATATCTGTCTTAACGTAATTTAAGTTGTAGCTGTGTCTTGGAAATATTTTTAAGGTAATCTATATTCACATTGCCTGTGTTAATGCTTTTTAAAGTTTGTATACATCAGATGTATATTTTTGGTTTGGCATAAGCTACTATTGTAATTTTTCTTGGCTTTTTGTTCAAAGACTTTTTTGAAGGAATGATAAATGGTAATTCACAAATGGTTGTGAATAAACACATTTTTACACTGAAAAGTAATAAAGAGTTTTGACTATTGTTGATTTTACTCCATAAACATACAGGTATTCTGAGCCCTGACTTATAATTATTTTATTAAATCTGATGTGAAGGCAAAAAGAAGTAAATTAAGAAAGCAAGATGGAACTAAACTTAAAAATGTGTTTTAACTGTTAAGAAAAAGATACTTTGTTTTGTGTTTATAAAAAGTACTAGAAATAACTTATTCAGCAAATATTGGGATAGTATTTTAATATTATTGGAACTGTGTCTGGTGGGTGTTAGGGACATAGAAGTACAAAGACATATAAGGTCCCTGCTTTTTGCTTACCGTTCTGCTGAGAAAGACAATAATAAGTGAACATACATGTAAGAAAATCACAGGCCACAGTTAGAAAATATACAAGATTTTAGGAGAGGGGGTAACCGAGACTACGTCTCATATGTCAGGAGACAAGTTGATTGGTGAAATGGTGGGCACCTGACCCAAGCTGACTCCTCCCTGGAACTGAAATCAGGAGATCAGGTCACTTTGGGGGATCAATAACATGTAAAACTTGGGAGCTACAGGTGTTCAGGGAGCCCATGCACATCGAGGGGCAGAGCTGGAGGTGTTTGAATTCTGCCTGAGGTCTGCTGCATTCTTTCCTCAGGTTCTGTGAAACATGGCAGTTTTCCTCTAACAACCCCACCTTGGGGTTGTGTAGTTCTGGCAGAGATGCCGACTTTGTAATAAAAACAATTCTAATGCTATGTGGGTAATCCCCCATATAGGCACTGAGGAAGGAGAGCTAAGCAGAATCCTGGCACAATTAGTGCCTGAAGAGTATCTCAGTTTACAGTGTTACTACTATTTCCCTTTATATAATCCTCTACATATAATCATATATTAGTTCATAGAATGAGTGCCTAAAGAATATCTTACTACTCGGTTATTTCCATATATATACACATATATATGTACATATAACTATATCTTAGTTTATAATCGGAGGAATGCCTAGAGTAGACATGGTACAGAGCATGAATTAAAGAATAAGCAGCTTATAGTCAGAGGAATGTCCACAGCAGACACGGTGCAGAACATGATTTAAAGGAAAAACAGTTATACCAGGACAAGAATCCATGGCCCAGGTGGCAGGGTTCGGTATCATAAAGATACCTGCTGTATGGCAGGCTTGGGGCAAGAGCCACTCCTCCTGATAAAGGAGTTGTGGGACCTTGCGTCCAGTTCTTGTGGAAGGCTGCCCTCAGACCAGCAATCTCTCGGGCATCTGAGGGCTCAAAACCCCTCTGGATAATCGCACCTTGGTGACTGTGAACTTTATCAGCTCTTCATACTGTGCTAGCTCAAAAGCATCCTCCTATATAGAACTCACTGGAAGCGCCAGCAGGTGGCGGTAGACCCTGACAGCTCTGTCACTGCTGTATGACTTATGCATTCTCCTATATTCTTAGAATTAGCATGCCCATAGATAGAGGTATTGCACCCTGCACATTCTTCACTGCGCACGGCCCACCTCCATGCCTCAGTGACCTAATGGGAGTGGACCCCTTGCTGCATACTGTCGACCTCCTAGCCTAGGTGACGTAATGGGGGTGGACCCCTTGTTTTATTGCTCACAACCCTATCACTATCCTTAAAGATGACTTCACTCATTACCCTGCCCCCTAACCTATACCCAATAAATACACACACTTCTGGACATTCAGGGCTTCACCTGTCTCCGCTTATAGGTGGTGTGGCCCCGAGCCCAGCTGCGTTTTCCTTGTACTTCTGTGTTCTGTCTCTTTATTTCTCAGATCCTATGCCTCAGCACAGCATAAGGGACACCCCACGACCCTGTGGGGCCCTTAGCACTGCAATACTAATCTATTGCTCCTTTATTATTGGAGCATTCATTATTATTTACTACTGGAGTTGGGTTATGGAAAGTGTTTTATTCTTTGGAGAACAATAATAAACATTTAGCAACCCACTCTCTCCTTTGCCAATTTTTTAAGAAGAAAAAATAGAAAAAAAAATTACTATTTATCAAGTTGAACAAAACTCTTTCCAAGATATACATCAGGAGATATCATTATTCTGTATGAGCATGAGATTTTCCTGGCCCTAAATATTACTTAACACATTGTTTGGGTTCAATAACAATAATACATGAATCCTTTATTATTAAGTTTATAACTTAGAAACACATTTGTCAGCCTCAAAGACAAGAAACAGGTGAAAGTCTTCCAAAATAGTCAAAATGTGACAGTATGCACATATTAAAGTATGTATACTTCACCCATAGAAAGGCTTTATCATGACACTACACACTGTAAGCAATTCAAAGAAGCTGGGTGATGTGGCTGTAAATCCACATCATACAGGAAGCTGTAATCCTAGAAAAAATCAGTAGTAGATCATCCTAGACTAAGGAAGTAAATTAGTTTTCTATTTGCTGCTGTAACAAATTACCGCAGTCGCTTATGACAAACACAAATTTATCATCATAAAGTTCTGTAGGTTAACAAGTCAAACATATCTCACTGGACCAAAATCAGGGTGTCCACAAGAGTTTGTTCCTTTCTGGGGATTTGTCTTTTCCAGCTTCCAGACGTGCAACGCACACTTTCCAGCTTCAAGGGACTGTCCACATTCCTTGGCTCACGATCTCCTTCCTCCCAGCAACAGCAGGTCAAGTCCATCTCGCACCTCATCACTCTGACATACTGATCTGCCTCTTTTCCACTTTTAAGGATCTGGTGATCAATTGGGCACACCCAGATAATCCAGCATAATCTATTTTAATTGCATCTGCAGCCTTAATTCCCCTTTGCCATATAGCAGCACAGTTACAAGTCCTGGAGACGATCACATGGACACCTGAACATCTTTGGATGGATCATTACTCTGCCCATCAAGGGGAATCAGCAGGAAAACTAGACGCAGAAACTGAAGCAGTCATTCAGGCCACTTTGCATAGGGACAAATATTTCACCCTACTGGGATAGTTCCAGGGCTGGGGCGTCAGGGTTAGGGTGCTGGATATCACATACTATTGCCGGGGAATAGACTGATGGTCTGAATCAAGAAAAGATTTAAAGCCTGTTTTGTTAAGAGGCTGGAGAGTTCACAAAAGCATTTTTTAAAGGATGTTACAAAAATATGGACCTCTTACTATAGGAAATTTCATTTACCTGGAAAATTGTACAGTAAGCCTTACTACCTGGCAATACTACAATTTACCTTAACTAAATGGTTACCATTATTTACTCAACATTCACTATCTCAGTTAAGATGAGTTGAATAAGTATCTTAAATTAAAAAAAAAAAAAAGAACTGAAAAATACTTTGTAAAGTTGACATTTTAGAAATATGTAAGCATTTATTATAAACATTTTCACATACATTTATCTATGAAAAGTGGCCCAAGAACAGTTCTTTCCCTTATTTAGAAAAAAATTCAAAGAAAATGGCTAATTAAACTTTGACTTTATTATGTACATGGATACTATTAAAAAGGTAAATTTGTGAAATCTTAAAATTTTGTACAACACATAAAAATCAAACTTCTAATTTTGTGAGTAAATAATTCTAAACATAACACAGTGGTGCTTTAAAATGTTTAAATGTTTGTCTTAGATGCTGAAAGACAAAGAGAACTGTCATCTTAGGAGCAAGCACACTACAATTCTGTAAAAAGAAGTCATAAAAAAGCAAGGTAGTATTTCTCAAGTAAGTCCTCCCATACTAAAACCACAGTGACGCACAGACGCTGGTCTAGAACCTATTCCAGTATTCCGGTGCTACAAGTACTGACAGGCTACAGACACCAGTAACAACCTGCCTGGAGCCCTGGCTTGAAAACAAATGGCTGCTGTGAAATACTGTGACCAAACCAAGAGACGGTCGGTTCCTTACAAAAACAAAGCATAACACAGATGAAAATCAAGCAGAAAAATAAAATAATATAACCTTATTCTGAGAATACTATTTCATCCCAAAGGATATCTTTTTGTATATCAATCCTCACAGATGAGCGGTTAAAATAATTTTGTGTAGCTCCAGGAATACAACAGGTGACTAAGTTAATGACTAACACAATTTACAGACTTCAAAATGATAATACTGAAATTCGGAATTTCACAGCACAACAGATGACTATAACATACTACCCTAACGAATGCTTAATAAGTAGTGTCTGTAGAGCATCTACAGAGTTCTTCGTCCTTCACATTTCTTCTCTGAGACCTTCTGTGTTCATTACTCATTTTCATCCATTTCTGTAGGATAACTGCTTTGGGAGGAAGAGCACAAATAAACGCCATACTCGGGTATGGGCCTGTGCAGTGGCGGCCAGTAGTTTTCTTGCAAGAGTGATCTTGGAGATAAAATAAATTGAATCTCAAAAAATTCCAATGATGCTCCATCTTCCTTCTCCATCAGAAACTGATACTCTCCAAATCTGACCATGCACCTGTATGGCAGGTCCATTTTATTTAGGTAGCCCAGCTCTCTACTGTCCATGATCAGATTGGCCTTTTTACTCATATTTTTAATTTCAAAGGAGAGAACTGAGCTGTTGAACTGTTTAAACAGCTGCAGAGAAAACTGAACTCGAGAAACCTGTTTGTCCTGAAAAGTATAATGACAGATGTTGGAATTTCGGCCAAATTTCACCACTTCACTGGAAGAGAGTTTGTCTCTGTTACAAAACCTTATTGACTGAAATATTCCACTTTGCAACTGGCCGGGATGGTAAACCGTTACCTGGAGACAGGTTATCGTCTCTTCTGTGTCCGCATCTTCAAAACTGGACATGATGTGCACAAGGCGCACCTGCAATAATTAAATTACCATGTTAGTTTCTGCTTATACATGAAGCATCGAGAACTTTGATTCTAATGCTTTGATGAACATCACCTGATAGGCAATTTATTTGGACTTAAGGAAAACAATAGATAATATTGTTTTCAGTGAACTAGCCGATATGTGAAATCTTACACTAAGACCTAAAAAATCACTGCACTCATCTTTCCTATCTTTTTCATTTCTAGTTTGACTATAAGACCATACATAAAATGCAGAAAATAACAAAGAATGCTTTTTGATAATAAAATGATTTGAGGGAAGCATAAAGAAACTTCAGTTCCTCCCTCACTTAAATAGAGTGACTTGAGCCCAGAGAAAATATGAGAGGTGTACTTTAAAAAGAAAATTAGGAAATAAAGAATTCCTTTGGTTTGAATACCCGCAGAGGATATACACATAAAGAAACCCTACAGTTTATTAACTGGATTACAATTAAATATATTATGAATTGTGAAACCTGATTAAAGAAACTTAATACTTATAAACAGACAATTGCAACATTTCTCCCTTATCTCCTCTTTATATCCACTTTGATTTCTAACAGGTAAACAATTAAAACTAGTAAATGCTTTAAATGGTTATTTTATTCTATAATTTCAAATGTTAGACATTACAGACTTTTAAGAATATAAGTCGCCATGAGGTGGTTCTAAATATCACGGCTTGCACTGGTAATAGAATTACTCATTTTCGTCAGTGGTGCCCAGTGACTGGATGGACAAAACTCTCCTTAGCTACAAATTGCACAATCTAACTGTTGTTAACCACGCCCCTCGAGAGCCAATGGTCCGAGGTGCCCTCCACCTGCTTTGATAATCAGTTGAGTATTTAAAAGCAGTGTAACAGGATGGAGAGAGAGCTACCAAAATTTTTGTCAAGTTACTTCAACATATAATGTCATTTTAAAACAAATTTAATATTTTAAAAGTATATGCACATGATTTTTAAATTCAAACACTAACAAAGGATTTTAAAAAACAAGTATCTCTCCCCTACCTGAACTCTTTGTCTTCCTCTCCTAGAGTATAACCACAATAAAAGCTACTTTTATCCTTACAGAAATTTTCTTTACATAACCAGCATAAAACTATGTGTGTACACTCTCTCTCTCTCTCTCTCACACACACACACACACACACACACACACCCACATTACTCCACAGAGAGAAAAAAAATTCTTACTCAAATAGAAACATGCTATAAAACATGCTTTATTTAGTTCTGAAACTTGATTTTTTTTGTCTGTTTCTTTTTTTTCCTTTTTTTTTTTTTTTTTTTTTTTCGAGACAAGCCTGGAGTGCAGTGGCATGATCTCAGCTCACCGCAAACTCTACCTCCCAGGTTCAAGCGATTCTCCTGCCTCAACCTCCCAAGTAACTGGGATTGCAGACACACATCACCACACCTGGCTAATTTTTGTATTTTTAGTAGAGACAGAGTTTCACCATGTTGGCCAAGCTGCTCTCAAACTCTTGAGCTCAGGTGATCCACCTGCCTCGCCCTCCCAAAAGTGCTGGGATTACAGGTGGCAGCCACTACACCCAACCAATTTTCCAATTAATAATATATATGAGTGATTATTTCTCCATATTTACACATACAAATGTACCTCATTCTTTAAGAGCTGCATAGAATTCCAAAACTCTAGCATGGCGGTAAGTGAACCAGTACATAGAGAGATACTGAGTGCCGCTGCAGTCCTTGAAGGACTCTCACTTGCTGCTGCTACTGGTCACTATCTGCTTATACTGATTTGGGGTTTTGAGAACTTCAGTCTTAAATGAGATTGATTTGTAGTTTTATTATTTTTTGTTTGCCATCTATATTAGATGTTGGCATCAAAATTATGCTAGTTTGAAATATAAAAAACAAAAACCAGGTCCGGAGTGGTGGCTCATGCCTGTAATCCCAGCACTTTGGGAGGCCAAGACATGCGGATCACGAGGTTAAGAGATCGAGACCATCCTGGCCAACATAGTGAAACCCTGTCTCTACTAAAAATATAAAAATTGGCCTGGCGTGGTGGCAAGTACCTGTAGTCCCAGCTACTTGGGAGGCTGAGGCAGGAGAATTGCTTGAACCCAGGAGGCAGAGATTGCAGTGAGCCGAGAGTCACGCCACCGAACTCCAGCCTGGCGACAGAGCGAGACTCCGTCTCAAAAACAAGCAAGTAAACAAACAAATAAACAAAAACAGAATATTTTCCTTCCCATTCTATCCTGCTGCTATTTACTTTTTCTTTTCTTTTTTCTTTTTTTTTTTTTTCTGAGACAGCATCTTGCTAGGCTGGAGGACAGTGACATGAACTTGGCTCACTGCAACCTCAGCCTCTCAGGTTCAAGCAATTTTCCCACCTCAGCCTCCCAAGTAGGTGGGGCTACAAGCGTGTGTCATCACTCCAGGCTAATTTTTTGTATTTTAGTAGAGACGGGGTTTCACCATGATGCCCAGGCTACCATCGAACTCCTGAGCTTAGGCAACCCACCTACCTCGGTCTCCCAAAGTGCCTGGATTACAGGCAGGAGCCACCATTCTCAGCCTTGCTATTTACTTCTAAAACACAATTTTCCTTTCTGTTTTGCAAAGTTCTGCTGCTGAAAATCACTCTCGGTTTATTCAATTATCCAACAAATGACATAACTAAGCAATATTTCTTTTCTATTGATTTGAAAATGCATCTTCTGGCCAGGCGCAATGTCTCAAGCCTGTAATCCCAGCACTTTGGGAGGCCGAGGCGGGTGGATCACGAGGTCAAGAGATCGAGAACATCCTGGTCAACATGGTGAAACTCTGTCTCTACTAAAAATACAAAAAATTAGCTGGGCATGGTAGTGCGTGCCTGTAATCCCAGCTACATAGGAGGCTGAGGCAGGAGAATTGCCTGAACCCAGGAGGCGGAGGTTGCGGTGAGCTGAGATCGCACCATTGCACTCCAGCCTGGGTAACAAGAGCAAAACTCCATCTCAAAAAAAAAAAAAAAGAAAATGCATCTTCTATTTTATTTTCATAATATATTTTTTTAACATTATGGCATCATGTTGCTTTACCCAAGCAGGCCACAGATGTCCAGCTGTAAGGACAAAAATTGAGAAAAATCCTCAGAGTCCTGTGCTGAGGTAGTAAAACTTACTATGAAACCAAAGTCAGCAAGAATTAACATACAATGTGTAGAACTGGTTAATCCATTTTACACTGTAATTTGAAGACACTTTAATTATGGTAATAAAGTCCCATTATCCACGAAGCAGACAGCATAAAAAGATAATTATAAGTCATGGGATGATGCATTAGCAGTCAACAAGAAAAGCATTTGCTACTAACAAGAGCCTGAAAAAGAAGTGCAAGAATCCGTCAGGGATCTCCAGCTTTGTTTAGGATCATCCATCTAGTTCATTCTTGGACTTCAGGCAATAAAAATTCCAGAAGGAGAACTGGATTAAAAACCGTGGTATATTCTGGATCTAAATAGGCTTTTGGTAACATCCAAATTTTGGTTTTGTATGCTTTATATAAGCTATTATTTTATAATTCAGTCTTCTGAGCAAATCCACCACAAGAAAAGCTTATACTATTACCCTATATAGGGTCTTATACTCAATCCCCAGGGCAGATACATTATTCACTATTAGGGAAAAAAATGGCATTCTGGTTTATACATCAGTGGCTATGAGTGCCTTGGTGTAGATCAGTTCCCTGGGTTTGATGAATCTCTGAGTTCACAATTGTTACTCCATCCAACAAACACTGAAGCAGACTGCATTACTGTCAAATATTTGCTACCCTATTTTTGCAGGTCTATCCCTACCAGACCTGCCCCTTTAAAACAATGATCTACTTTGTTAACAACCATGTCAATGAAACACAAATGGAAGTGATGCAGAAACTTACTTCCAAGCAGAAGCTTAAAAGCCACTGCATAGTTCTCCCTTCTCTCTTTCTCTTGTCAAAACTTCAACAGTTCCCACAAGGAGCTGCTCTGTCTGGGTCCCAAAGGGAAGAGCCAAAGACAGATATATAAAGCACAGGTAATATTAGCCAAAATGTCAGCCCTTCTTCCAATAAGGCACTGAGATTTTTGAGGTCATTTGTTACTGCACCATTACAGAGACTGAGCTGATGGATACATTCACCTATCTTATGAAGGTATAAAACCACAGCAAACCCTGACAGCGATGTGGTTTGGCTGTGTCCCCACCCCAATCTCATCTTGAATTATAGCTCCCACAATTCCCACGTATTGTGGAAGGGATCTGACGGGAGGTAACTGAAACATAGGGCTAGGTCTTTCCCATGCTATTCTTGTGACTGTGATTAAGTTTCACCAGATCTGATGGTTTTATAAGGGGGAGTCTGCCTGCACGAACTCTGCCTGCTGCCATCCCTGTAAGACATGACTTGCTCCTCCTTGCCTTCTGCCATGATCGTGAGGCCTCGCCAGCCATGTGTACTGTGAGTCCACCAAATCTCTTTCCTATATAAATTACTCAGTCTCAGGTATGTCTTTACTAGTAGTGTGAGAACAAACTAATATAGACAGGAATAAGGCCTACTACTTATTACATACCTTTCATTTACCAGAAGACTGCTAAGTCCCTGACACATTGTAACAAAGTACCCCCATTTTTCTAAAGAATCATTTAATTTTTTAAAATTATTTTCTCTTTCCCCCTTTCTGTGCCCTGCTTCCTCCTTAGCTCTTCAGAAATGCACATTTAACCTTCACCTCTCCTGACCAGACATTCTCTACAGAGCAAGTGTTGGGAAAAGCAGCAAAGGAGAAAGGACTTACAGAGTGCCTACCTACATTGGTTATGAGTAACACATAAACAAGGAACAACAAACCGTGGAAGGCCGCAGGAGGCCTCTGAGGAGGAAGGCCTCTCCATGCCTCATGTTCTGGTGCAGGGTGACCTTGTTCTGTTACTATAAACATTGTGCGCAAGGACATAAAACCCCTTCATAGCACTATGGTGTAGCCAGACTTGTAGGCTCCTTGGAAGGCCCACATTCAATCAGCTGCACATAAATAATAAGCTAAAGATAACCACATGTTCTTGTTTTGTGAAACTCCCAAACCGCCACTGTTATCACTCCTTAGAATGACACACCAGTTCTGGCTCAATGATTCACTCCACCATCACATCACCCACTCTCCACTATTACTCCACCCCTACCCTGTAGATCAAAGTGACTGTAACCAATAACAGTGTGGATGATCAGAGTTCAGGGCCTTCACTGCCTCCTCCAAAGTAACACGTAATGGCTCCCTGGTCCCACTCTTTGCACTCTTAATCTGTCTTTTTCTCATTCCTTTGTCACCGCTGAGCATGGGGTACCCACGGGTGATCTAGGACTGGCTCCCTGCAGGCAAGTATATCTAACTATGTGCCCCAAGACGATCTCGACTTTGATCTCTCCTGGAGAGTTGACAGTTGATTTGTAGACCAAAGCATGCTCCCACAGAACTCTCACCTCCAGGGGGTGGCTTCAGAACTCACACCTATTACAAGAGCATGGCAAAAGCATGCCCACTTGGCCACTTATATAACTTCTATTTCTTCCCAGGAAGGAGCCAACTCTACTGTCTGGTAGATAAGGCACCAGGCAAGTGGGGGACCCCCTGTTCTGGCTCACTTCCCACCCTACTTTATAAAAGTGTCCACTTTCTGCTCCAAAAGTGAAGCGGCACATTCTGCATGTGGAAAAATAGAAGGACATTTTGTGTCCCCTTCTCCAGGCTCACTTAGGAATTCCCTTTTTTGTGTGCCAGACCTCACTCTTGTTAATTGGACTCTGCATGTAGTGGGCAACTAAGCTGCTTTTTGGTGACAACAGGTCATCTGTTCTTCAAAATAACCCTGTGAATTACTGCTTCACTGATGAGGGTGCTGAATCTCAAGAGAGTTTGAAAACTAGTCCAGATCACAAATCCAATGTCAAAGACAGGATTCAAACTCTAATGCACCCTCTCTTAACCGATACAAACACTGCCTCCCTGGTTACAAGTTACTTCACAAACTTTAGCAGTTAACCTGTAGAGAAGGGGGATATAAAGGTGTATGGGCTACAAGCAGCAAGGCACCAAATGAGAATCTAATACTGGGGTGGGAAATACGCCATTAGTGCTACCTCATAGGAGGAACAGGCTCTGAAGCACCAGGTTACTGTGAATATCAGTTATCCTTAAGCCTGGGTGTATAAATGTTAGCATGGACCTAGTACTCATTGGTAATTGTGGCAGGTTGTTTGAAGACTATCTTGATCTCTAACCTCAAGGAACTTAGAAACAAATCTATTTGTTTAACTCCAAAGCCACAAGGTCCCTCTACAAAGTGGCCTGAATATCCTGCATTTCAGAGTGGTCAGCAGAAAAACAGGAAAGACAAAAGCTAACAAATAACTAAAACAATGTACTTAAAATTGTGAGATTAAAAAAAAATCACTGGTGCACATTTGCTCAAAACAGCATTTTAAAATCTGTTTGTCTTAAGTTATCAAAGAAAGAGAGGAACGATGATTTTATATAGTGGTAACAAAGGTTACCTCTGGAGACAGAAACTGGGGGCCCAGGATAGGAAAGGGATAGACTTGCCACTGCACTATCTGTACCTTTGGAATTTTATACCATGTGCACTTCAATGCATGTGATACAAAATATGGACATGGAAAGCATTGGTTATTCAAACACTTAGCAAATACTTTCTTTACAAAGTCACCAACCATCTGATTTTTATGAAATTGACTGTGGTTAGAAATTAGCAAAGTATCATTAAAGGGGTAAACTGTATTATCTGATATGGAAAAGTAAAACAGTGATTAGTATCTGACAAACAGATCTGTGTTAACAAAGGAACTACAAAAAATATTCAAATAAAAAGAAATAATGCAGTCGGGAACTCTGTCTCTAAAAGCTTAATACAGAAGGCATGGATGCTGCATTCTTGAGTGTCCAGCTCTTCTGTGCTAGACATCAGTATGTAGACACTTAACCTGGGAGGCTTAGAGCTGGGAAGAGAACGGTTAGATTCAGGGCAACGCTTCTGACTCCTCTCTAGGGAAAGAAGAATGGATACGTGTAGAGGTGTAAAAACAGCACTTCCATTTCTGCTACCCTCCCTGTAGCTCCACACACACACATCCACATGCACACGCACACCCACACACACACACGTGCACACACACACCCTAAGGTCCTGCAAAGCCAGTGAAGAGACATACTACCTTTACTTTGCAGAAGGATGTTTGGCCTTAAAATGTCATAAACAAAAAGACATACAGAGATATTTTCGCTAAAAGAAGCCAGGTGTCTAAGCAGTTTAACAGAAAGCTTGGCACCCCTGGGTGGTCATGCATGCCAACAAGATTTCTCATGCTTTAAGAAGTCTATTTTTAAAACAAAATCGACTACACTAATGGAGTCTGCTTTGGATGGTGAACATTTTTACTTTCGTTTCTCCCCCACCCGCCTCTCCCAGTTCCTTCTGAATATATTCTCAAGAAAGAGTTATGTCTTTGGGTGGTTGCAAGTAGGAAGTTTCGAGGCTTTTGTCCCTAGTGAACACCAAATACTGAGCACACAGGAGGGGAACAGAAACTTGGAACAGAGCAAAAGACCAAGTTATCCTCCTGCCCAACCCTGCTCAACAGGATCACCCTGAAGTGTGGCTCTGAAGACATTTGTGAACTCTGGCACAGCTGTTCGGCAACAGTAATACTAAAGCCACAGGTCTTGCAAAAACAAAGAACAACGACAACAACAAAATGTGAAAACCAAACACAGCAGGAGGAAACCCTTAGGAAAGATCGGTGTTTTTCAGGCATGAGATTTTCCTTCCCTCACTCTCCCTGATTTGCCTGACGCCACTTCCCGGTCGCTGCGGACATCCGCAGTGAGGCTCAGTGTGGATTTTGGCTCAGAGGATTGGGTAAATTACACCTTTCATCTGAAATCTGGGGAAAGTCCCAGAAAACAACGGATGAATGTATTTCTCTCATGAACCAGACTGAAGCAAGAAGTCAGGTCTAGGTCCAAGGATCTTGGAGCTCGGGGGAGCCCAGGGCCCCACAGAAAGGTCTTGCTCGGCCGCAGAGAGCGTGGGGCCGTGGCAGGTGGCAAGGGGGGGGGGGGGTGTCACGCACAGCTGCTCTGGAGCCACACTGCATAAATGGCATTTTTGTTGTTTCCTGATTAGAAAAACGTTGCAAAGAACACTAAAGTACAGAGAAAACACACCACCACCTCCAATATTTCCTCATTTATGTCAATATTCTCATATTTTAAGAAGCAGAGAGCTGCCGTCTATAATTTTTGCAGGCTTTGCTTAGCATATCATGAGCTTGTGCCAGCCAGCAAGGTCGGCAGGAGCGGCGGGGGGTGACTTCCTATCCGACACCCCGAAAACCTCCCGGACAAAGCTGCTGTCTCCGCAGGAGGAACAGAAAAGAGCCAGTCCCCACCTCATCCCCAGCCCGTCGCCTCAAGGGTACCTGGGGCTGGGGAGTCCGGGAACTCTCCTGAGCTGTTGGGCTTTCCCAGCTCAGAGCGCGCCCCGCTGCTGCTCCTCCGCGCGGGCAGGTGTGAGCCGGGGGATGCGGGGGACGGAGCCCGCGACCAGGGACTGCGGGCCGCCGATTCTCCCGAGCACACGGCGTCCCCTCCCACTGGCTGCAGAGCGCGTCCTTGGGCGCCCGGGGCCTCAGTGCTGCCCGCAGCGAAGGTGCGGAGGTTTTCAGGCTCGGAGCGCCCGCCCAGCTCCCGCCCCTTCCTTCCTCCCGAGGTGACGCTGCCGCCTTTCGCTGGAGGCACCCAGCCCCCGGTCGCCTCGCTCGGTTCTCTGGCGGGGTTTGGTGCGCGGTGCACCCACGCGTGCCGCGCCTTCCCAAACCAGTGGCCTCACCAGAGAGCCCGACTGGCGAGCTAGAGAAAAGAGGGAAACTGGATCACTTCAGCGTTGAGGGAGAGTTTTCCCCCAAATGAGTGTTGTCCCGCGGCGGGGGCAGGCGAGGGATTGAACTAATCTTTAGGTGACTCCAAGGATACCAAGCAAGCTAGGTGCTTGGCATGCGCAAGCTCCTCTCCTCATCGCAGGCCCCCTTACACATAAGTAAACTGAGGCCCAGAGCATGGTGGAGTGTGACGAGCAAAAACAGAAATGGGATTTTTTTTTTTTTTTTTTTTTTTTTTTTGAGACGGAGTCTCGCTCTGTCGCCCATGCTGGAGTGCAGTTGCGCGACCTCGGCTCACTGCAACCTCCGCTTCCCACAGAGGCCAGATTTGAACTTGCTCCAGGTTGCCCTCGCCTCACACCCAGCAAAGCAATCCAGTCGCTTCTTCTCCTGCCGCTTGCACCGGAAGGGACTTCCAGAGTTCACAAGTAAAAGCTGGTACATGATGAAATGGGAAACTCTCAGGAGTCCTTTATAGCTTAGAGTGAATAAGGTAATGCTACTTTTCTGCCTGAGGGAAAAGGTTCAGAATGAGCCTAAGGACAGTAGGCGTCAGGAGAGGACAGACCTGGCCGGGCGCAATGGCTCACGCCTATAATCCCAGCACTTTGGTAGGCTGAGGTGGGTGAATAACCTGAGGTCAGGAGTTCAAGACCAGCCTGACCAACATAGTGAAACCCGGTCTCTACTAAAAATATAAAAATTAGCCGGAGGTGGTGGCAGACACCTGTAGTCCCACTACCCAGGAGGCTGACGCAGGAGAATCACTTGAACCAAGGAGTCAGGGGCTGCAGTGAGCCAAGATCTCACCATTGTACTCCAGCCTGTACTACAGCCTAGGTAAAAAAAAAAAAAAAAAAAAAAAAAAGGATCGAGGATAGATCCTGTAGAGACCAGTGGTCCCCCACCAGGGACCAGTTTCATGGAAGACTTTTTCCACAAACTAGAGTAGGGGCAGCGGGGTATGATTTCAGGATGGTTCAATCCCATTTCATTTATTGTGCATTTTATTTCTATTATTATTGCATCGTAATATGTAATGAGATAATTATACAACTCACCATAGCATAGAATCAGTGGAAGCCCTGAGCTTGTTTTCATGCAACTAGACAGGTACATCTGGGGATCATGGGAGACAGTGACAGATCATCAGGCATTAGATTCTCATAAGAAACTTGCAACCTAGATCCTTCCCATTTGCAGGGTTCCAGTCCTATGAGAATCGAATGCCCCAGTGATCTGACAGGAGACAGAGCTCAGGCAGTAACACAGGTGATGGGAAGCAACTGTAAATACAAATGAAGCTTCCCTTGCTGGCCCTGGGCTCACCTCCTGCTTTGCTGCTGGGTTCTTAACAATCCATGAACCACTGCCAGTCCATGGCCCAGAGGTTGAGGACATTTGCAGTGAAGGAGAAAGAAGACCGAGGATAGAGGAAGGAGGAGAAAACTTGGCCTGGCTGAGATCACAGTGGCCTACTTCTTTGCATGGAAACCAAATTCTGGTGATGGAAATGAGCAGAAGCCCCTCATTTGTCTGTGTTCTGTCCTTGAGTTCAGGAGAGTTGCTTGTTTGTGAATCAGTTTCACTGGCAATAAAATGACATTGATGCCACCTGATAAAGAGGTTCCGTGGGTGGGGTAAGTTTTGAACTTTATCGGAGCTATGTATAACTAAGTATGGTAACTGTAGGGAAAGAAGGGTGCATTTACAAGTGAGGCAGATTCCCATATGGGCTGCAATTTTGTTAATCATCAACATTTATTATTTCTTCTCTGGAAGAGACAGCCAGGGTACCTTCTCTCAGCTGATGAACTTGAGAGCAGGTGGAAGATAAAACCTGCAATCTGATTATGCCAGTGGACTCGTACAATAGAAGGATATTATCAGAATTGGAGTTTCCAGTCTTTAATTTGAAAACTGACAAAAGGCTGAGAAAATTTCTAAAAGCTTAAATAGGGCCAGTGCCCAAAAGAAATGTGACTCTTTATTTCTGTACTTTCAATTTATTACGTTTTCAGAAAATCACCAGGGGACACTTGCAAAAGTAGCAATTTTAAGTCACTCATATCTAAATCAGGCAAAATAATTTGTAATATGGGCTTTATTATTGTTTCTGTTTGTAGAACACCTTTAAAATGATTATTTTTTAATAAAGAGATTGTTTTACAATTTTACTACAGATTTTACTTGTTTTGTTCTTATTCAAGATCAAAGTTTAAACAAATAGAGTAATGATAGCTTTTCTAGAAAAACATGAACACCATTCTTGGATAATGAAAATGTCTTTACTGTTAAAGAAACAGTAGGAATTTTAATTATGCAGTGAAGGTACTAGATATTTCAGGAAAAGGTTTATAAAAAATATTCTCATGCCTGTAATCCTGCACTTTGGGAGGCCGAGACGGGCGGATCACAAGGTCAAGAGATTGAGACCATCCTGGCCAACATGGTGAAACCCCATCTCTACTAAAAATACAAAAATTAGCCGGGTGTGGTGGCACACGCCTGGGGTCCCAGCTACTCGGGAGGCTGAGGCACAAGAATCACTTGAACCCAGGAGTCGGAGGTTGCAGTCAGCCGAGATTGCGCCACTGCACTCCAGCCTGGTGACAGAGCAAGACTCCGTCTCAAAAATAAATAAATTAATTAATTAATTAAAATTCTCTATTATTTCTCTTAAAACAAGCAAATTACCAAAGTCTGAAAGTACTGTGGCCAAAATTACATCAGACTGAAGAAATGTAAGGCTTCCAGTGTGCCACCATTGCAAATATGCTGATGAGAGCAGCAGGAAATCACCTTTGAGGCCCTCTTACTGTGTTTTATCTTTTTGAAAAGAAGAACCAAAAAACAAACTTGTTTTTTGTTTTGATGTGATTGTGTCATTTTGTTTCAATTTGATTGTGTCATAAATTCATTCTCTGGTCCTGACATAGCCTTAAAGTGTGAAAATTTCTCTCGCACGTAGAACTGCTCATGGGCTACCCACATCTTTTAAATTAGGTAAATGCAATTAAATGCTCCTGTGAAGCAAATGAGGTTAACTAAGTTTAAGTTTGCTTGGCTTTTAGACTTAGTTAACCTCACTTGCTATAATCAAATGCCCTGAGTGGTGTCGGGGTTATAGGAAGTTACATAAATGCTTTCAGTAAAAAATAATGGGGAGCCCTAACCTAAAAGTTGGGCTAGGATTGTAAACAAAAATAGAAGAAAACAATAGGCATGTGTTATTGATACAAAAAGGAGAGATTTACTGTTTTATTTATCAATGACTCATCATTTAAATTAAAAATAACAAAGTGTGGCCGGGCGCGGTGGCTCACACCTATAATCCCAGCACTTTGGGAGGCCGAGGCGGGGGGATCATGAGGTCAAGAGATTGAGACCATCCTGGCCAACATGGTGAAACCCTGTCTCTACTAAAAATACAAAAATTTTTGATAAAAAGCCAAAACCCATTGGTATGCTGCATCCAGACCCATCTTACATGCAAGGATACACAAAGTCTCAAAACAAAGGGATGGAGGAAGATTTACCAACCAAATGGAGAGCAAAAAATAAAATAAAATAAAAAGCAGGAGTTGCAATTCTTGCCTCTGATAAAATAGATTTTAAAGCAACAAAGATCAAAAAAGGCAAAGAAGAACATTACATAATGGTAAAAGGATCGATGCAACAAGAAGAGCTAACGATCCTAAATATATACACACCTAATACAGGAGCACCCAGATACATAAGGCAAGTTCTTAATGACTTAAAAAGAGACTAGACTCCCACACAACAATAGTGGGAGACTTTAGCATCACATTGTCAATATTAGACAGATCAACAAGACAGAAAATTAACAACGATATCTAGGACTTGAACTCAGACCCGGAACAAGTAAACTTAATAAACATTTATAGAACTCTCCACCCCAAATCCACAAAACATACATTCTTCTCAGTACCACATCACACCTACTCTAAAAGTGACTACGTAATTGGAAGTAAATGACTCCTCAGTAATTGCATAACATTTCACAGGTTTAAATGAAATACTGGTTGGCTGCTTGTTTGTTATTTTCCTTCCTTATTTTTTCCTGTCTCCATTGTTAAGCACAATTATTGGTATAAAAGAGGTTTTCAATACCCATTTTTTAGACTGCATTCTAGCCTGGGCAATAAAGCAAGACTCCTGTTCTCTCTCCATCTTTCTCTTCCTCTTTCTCTCTTAAAAAAAAAAAAAAAAAAAAAAAAAGAGGAAATTCTGAGTATGTATGCCTCTGCATGGTACACAGTTATTTTAGGCCATTATAGCATAAAGGCTGATAATTGAAATGGCAGCTGCTGTGCTTTTGCTAAATTCAAAAGATATGATACAATTTTGACATAGACTCACAAGAATTTACTGATTAATACAACTTTAAAAGTTTTCAGATTTTTAAAGTTACTTCAGACTTTTTAATCTTTCTGCGATTAGCTTGTATTATTTTTGCATCCTGAAAATAAGCATAAACGTTTTTTTAGAGGGAACTCCAGGGACAAATAATATTCCACTGTTATTCTCACCTACATGTCAAGTTTGATACATTACCAAACAGTTCTAGTCTTCTGCTTGTAAGTACATAGAACGATGGACTTCATTTACCTTATCTATGGGATAGGATCCCAGCACAGGCAGTGATGTGTCAGAGTCACCTTCAGTGCTCCTCTCCTGCCTCCTCTGTCTAATCCCCAGATTCTGCTGTGCATCCCTATCCTACAAAAGAAAAAAAAAAAAAAAAAGGAGAGAATGTGTTATAGTTAATTTAAAAAAACAACAACACTGTTTTTTAAGTTCCATTAAATAGATACTGATCCTGAGTTTAGGACCTGTTCAACTTTGTAACATAAATGTTATTTTATGTATTTTCTGTATTGAAAAATCTTTTTTTATCATTTAAAATATTTTTTAAAAACATATAAGGTGTAATATTAAACTTATATTTTAGCAGTGAGAATGTCTTTATGGTTTTATCTTCAAGCTTTAGTTCCAAAGAGAAAATAGGTTTTACCAGAAAAAAGAAATGACCAAGGAATGATTCAACATCCTATAGTGGCACAAAGTCCACTCTTTCCAGTCAATAAGTCCTCATTGGCAGTAAGCTGAAGAAAACAAAACAAAACAAAACAAAACAAAAAAAAAAAAAAAAAAAAAAAAAACAGAAATGGTTTACAACTGGAAATTTCCACTTCTTTGAAAGAAGAAAAATATGTTACCAAATATGAGGCAGGATGTTGTAAATAAACAGGTACATAATTTGCCTCCATTAACTTTAACCATAACCAGAAAAAATACATCACATATGTACTGAACCTATGATTAAGACATTAATACACAGCTCAAAATCTCTCTCATGATCTCATTCTAGAAGGCTTAGATTCTTGAAATAATTCTCCCAATACCATTACTAAAACATGTAGCTAACCAGACCATGTACAGATCTGATTCCAGTGGCTGTTTACCTCATTTTTGATGTGGTTTCTTTAATTATAATGCCCTTATAATTTCAGGTCAATTAGGAAATGGTTTGCAAATCATGCAGCATTTACTAAAATTCTAACATGACTTGATTAAACTTTCTCTATGTTCTTGGTGCCCCTCACATTAGTGGTCAAAAGAATATAAAACTTCCCATGGCTCTGCCTTGTTCTATTCTTCAGGTTATCTCTTCCAATTTGTATACTTTTTCTACATCTTCCTGATATAGAAAATATTTACATTTTTCCCTGGTGTTACCTAGTTTTAGTTTCTTAACCTCAACATCTTCCTTTCTGAATTCCTGCTTCAATGAATACTGTCTACTTCTCAAGTTTCAGTGAATCTTATTATCATGAATAAGCTTAGGTAATAAAATACAGCCAGAAAATCATAAGGCCATGGAGGGCATTTTAAAAAATTGAAATTAAAAATTGTATTGGGCAGTAAAAGCCAGTGGCTCTTAGAGGAAAAAAAAATTACCCAGGCATGGTGGCCTGCGCCTGTAGTCCCAGCTACTCGGGAGGCTGAAGCAGGAGAATTGTTTGAACCCAGGAGGCAGAGGTTGCAGTAAGCCGAGATTATGTCACTGCACTCCAGCCTGGTGACAGAGCAAGACTACGGCTCAATAAATAAATAAATAATCAAAGCATTTAAGCATTTAATTTGTGGTAATACAATCACGCCATGTAAAAACAAAATAAGAAGGAGTTATATCTTTGTGTTACTTGCTGAAAAATGAATTATATGACTTTGCTTTCTGTCCAAGGAATTCTGAGCACCTGAGACACACACTTGTCTAACTCTCCCCTGTCCAGCCCTGACATTCAAATTCTGTGCAGTTCAGCTCAGGCGTGTCTCACCACCTCATGGTGGATGCTCTCTGCTAACCTGTGAAAACATTTAGAATCACCTGAGATAGCTGACCTAAATTGTTTTCCACTAGTTCCTAAATGAGGGAGAGGCAGCAGCCCAAATCTCTTTCTTTTCCCTATTCTTGAAGTCAAGTGACCACAGTTAAAATGAACAATTTAAAGCCAAGCCCAATGGCTCACACCTATAATCCAGCCCTTTGGAAGGCTGAGGCAGGCAGATCACTTGAGGCCAGGAGTTTGAGACCAGCCTGGCCAACATTGTGAAAACCTGTCTCTACTAAAAATGCAGAAATTAGCCACAACTAATGGCGTGCACCTGTAGTCCCCAGGTACTCGGAAATCTGAGACCTAAGAATCGCTTGAACACGGGAGGTGGAGCTTGCACTAAGCTGAAATCGTGTCGCCTGGGTCATAGAGCGAGACTCTGTTTCAAAAAAAGAAATTGAATAAATAAGAGGAACAATTTAAATCTATGTGTGAAGGATGCTCTACTAAAGAAAAAACAAAATGTAGCACAAAAATGCTAGCATTTGTGGAAAAACATAAATATGTGAACTATCCAGAAGCAGGTGGAATGGTAACGCTGGTCAATGATGAGAGCATGGCTGACGGAGGACAGAAGGCTGGAGTCGAGGTGAGAGTTCTTATCATGTCCTTTTCCCGACATTTTGGAGTTTTTGTAATTATCTTCATGTGTTACAGTGACACACACACACAGCTTTCTAAGGAAGAGCCAAGTAAGAGAAATCCCCCAAGAGACAGGTAGGTCTCAATGCTTTAAAGCCTTGATATTTTTCACATGACGGAGGTTTACAACAAAATTCAGGCTCTCAAGAAAACAGTCAGATGGTGAGGAGAAAAGGGGATCCCCTAAAGACAAGACCCCTGAAGGGCGCAGGGAGAGGAATGAGTCAGCCTGTTTCGGCCATCATGTCTGTCCCAACCTGGAGGCAGCTGTGGGAAAGGTGCCGTGGGAGGCAGAATTCTAAAATGGCCCTGTGGGTCTTCACCCCCTCTATGTGCAATTTGTATAATCTCCTCTTGAGAAGAGGCAGAACCTGCAAATATGTTGGGATATCACTGCTGTGATTAGGTTTCTAATCAATTATCTTTAAGTTAACAAAATGGGAGATGATCCAGCTGGGCTGGGCCTAATCAGGTGAGTTTTTGGTTTTGATTTCTTTTTTTGAGACAGGGTCTCATTCTGTTGTCCAGGCTGGAGTGCAGTGGTGCGATCTCAGTTCACTGCAACGTCCGCCTCCTGGGTTCAAGAGATTCTCCTACCTCAGCTGGGACTACAGGAGCACACCACCATGCCCAGCTAATTTTGTTGTTTTTTGGTAAAGACGGGGTTTCACCATGTTGGCCAGGCTGGTCTTGAACTCGTGATCTCAGGGGATCCTCCTGCCTTGGCATCCTAAAGTGCTGGGATTACAGGTGTGCCACCACACCTGGCCTAATCAGGTGAGTTCTTGAAAGGATTGAGCCCTTCATGAAGGACATGCTCCTGTTGACGTGAAAGGAGCAAATATCTATGCAGGAGCTGCCTATAAAGGCCACATGGCAAGGAAATTCTGATGGCATGTAGGAGCTGAGAGTGGCCAAGTCAATAGCTAGCAAGAAAATGGGGGCCTCAGTGCTACCGCTGCAATCCTGCCAAAAACCTGAATAAACCTCGAAGGACACCCCAAGACTCAGATAAGAACTGTAGCACTCTCAGCTGTAAGTGTGACCAGACTTCTGACTGACAGAACCTTGAAATAATAAATGAGTGCTTTTTTTTTTTTTTTGGTATATCATAGAACCTTTATTTTTCCTCTAAATTATTACAAATGTATAGGTCGGGCACAGTGGCTCATGCCTGTAATCCAAGTACTTTGGGAGGCTGAGGTGGATAGATCATGAGGTCAGGAAATCGAGACCATCCTGGCTAACATGGTGAAACCCCGTCTCTACTAAAAATACAGAAAAGTAGCCAGGCATGGTGGCAAGCACCTGTAGTCCCAGCTACTCGGGAGGCTGAAGCAGAAGAATCGTTTAAACCTGGGAGGCGGAGGTTGCAGTGAACCAAGATTGTGCCACTGCACTCCAGCCTGGGCGACGGAGCAAGACTCTATCTCAAGAAAACAAAAACAAAACGGAAAAACAAATGAAAAAAAAAAAAACTTGTATAACGTCCATTCTCCAGTTATGACACCATTTATAGATGTGTAAAACACATCTTCATTTATAAATATTTTACAGATAGTTTAATAAGTGCTGTTTCAAGCTGCTAGTTTTGTAGCAACCTGTTACGCAGCAATTTTAAAAGCTAACTTAGTGGCCTTTGTTAGAGGGTCCCAGTCAGTTATGAGGCTCCTCACTTATCCTGGTCTAAAGCCCCCAGTTACACATTATGAGGGCTTGAGTCCATGTAAGCAAGCATGGAAGGAGCTGATTTGGGGGAGTATATTATTTCTACCTGTGATATACTTTCCTCAAACCGAGTACCTTGATTCTTTTTCCTTGTTAAATCTAAACTTCCTCAAATAGTACACCTTGTCAGTATAAGTTTCAGTAAACAACTCTCCCCTTCTTTAGTTACATGTAAGTATTTATATTTTTACATTTCATGTGTTAGGACTTTTCCCTTAATTTTTATTTTGTTTTTTTGAAAGAGTCTTTCTCTGACACTCAGCTGGAGTGCAACGGCACAATCATGGCTCACCGCAGCCTCAACCGCCTAGGCTCCTCCCAGGGTCCCTCACTTGCATAAATCTTGTGCCATACTCCAACCTTTCCACAGCAGTACATATTCTTTCTGAAACAGTTATATGATTTTACTACTACATTCTTTGCCTTAAGGTCATTGCTTGTGTGCACAGTCTGTGTCTGTAGCACCAATGTGGCACTTGTCACAAAAGATTCTCGGCTGGGTGTGGTGGCTTACGCCTGTAATCCCATCACTTTGGGAGGACAAGGCAGGTGGATCACCAGGTGAGGAGTTCAAGACCAGCCTGGTCAAGATGGTGAAACCTCATCTCTACTACAAATACAAAAATTAGCTGGGTGTGGTGGCGGGCACCTATAATCCCAGCTACTTGGGAGACTGAGGCAGGAGAATCACTTGAACCTGGAAGGTGGAGGTTGCAGTGAGCTGAGATCGAGCCACTGCACTCTAGCCTGGGTGACAGAGCAAGACTCAGCCTCAAAAAAAAAAAAAAAAAAAAAAAAAAAAACTCTAAACATGTTATCAAGATGAACAAATGATATCAGCTTGTGTCAACATTTTATATGTTATATTCAAGATGATAAAACCTAGAAAATCGGAATGAATATGGTGCTGCAACCAGTTTTCCTGTGTGTTATAATGTATTCATTTTATAGGCGTACATCTCAGTCACTTAAAAGAGTTGAAATTTGTGTAATGAAACTTCCACCTTTGAAATCTTTCTGAAACTCAACAATGGATTATAAATGAGACATTTTATCTTTGTGTTTTACACGACTCTAAGTATCTTACCAGGAATCCTTGTTGGAGACAGTCTTGGCTGTTGTCCAAACTGTAAGAAAGATCAATGTCTCCTATGAGATCCCTCCTCTTCAATCAGTGCCATTGCCTCTCTCTCCATATTCAAGTATCCAGTGCCCTCTTTTAGGCTCTGGAATGTACAGCCCTTCCTCCTGAGCACCAAATTTCCAACAGTTTTGCTCCCCTAACCCCAAATAGAATTTTGCAAAGACAATAACTCCTTCACCTAAAATTGATATTCATCTTTCATTATAACTCTAGACACAAAGAGTCTAAATCTGATGTTGAATAAACAAAACTCACACAGTACTCTTTTAAAAGTATCCAACAAAAATTTTATATCCTAGTGATTTGATGTTCCCCATCATCCATTTAAAAACACATGTACAGGCCGGGTGCAGGGGCTCAGGCTCACACCCATAGTCCCAGCACTTTGGGAGGCTGTGGTGATTAGATACTTTGAGCCCAGGAGTTCGAGACCAGCCTGGACAACATGGATGAACCCTGTCTTTACAAAAACAAAAATTAGCCAAGTGTGATGGTGTACACCTGTGGTCCCAGCTACTTGGGAGGCTGAGGCAAGAGGGTTGCTTGAGCCCAGGAAGTCAAGGCTGCAGTGAGCTGTGATTGTGCCACTGCACTCTGGCCCTGGTGACAGCCCTCTCTCAAAAAAGTTTAAAATTTAAAGATAAAGACACATGTATAGTATCTTCTTAACAACTGGAAATTTTATATCATTCCTGTATTTCCTTAAGCTTCTGTTTCCATTACACTTCATCCACAGTTTATCCTACTGTAAAATAGTTTATATACTTGGAAGTTTTTGTCATATTTCTCTACAGTAAAAATATGGGGCCAGGTGCAGTGGCTCAAGCCTGTAATCCTAGCACTTTGGGAAGCTAAGGCAGGTGGATCACCAGAAGTCAGGAGTTTGAGACCTGCCTGGCCAACATAGTGAAACCCTGTCTCTACTAAAATACAAAAATTAGCTGGGCATGGTGGTGGGTGCCTGTAGTCCCAGCTGCTTGGAAGCTGAGGCAGGAGAATTGCTTGAACCCAGGAGTTGGAGGTTGCAGTGAGCCAAGATTGCGCCACTGCAATCCAGCCTGGGCAAAAGAGCAACACTCCATCTCTTAAAGAAAAAAAAAGTATATATTGAAATTAAACATTTCTGGCTGGGCTCAGTGGCTCATGCCTGTAATCCCAGCACTTTGGGAAGTCAGGAGTTTGAGATCAGCCTGGTCAACATGGTGAAACCCAGTCTCTACTAAAAATACAAAATATTAGCCGGGTGTGGTGGCATACACCTGTAATCCCATCTACTCAGGAGGCTGAGGCAGGAGAATCACTCGAACCTGGGAGGCAGAGGTTGCAGTGAGCTGAGATCATGCCACTGTACTCCAGCCTGGGCAACAAGAGCGAAACTGCATCTCAAAAAAAGAAAAAAAGAAAAAGAAAGAAATTACCCATTTCTATTTTCTGTGCCCATAGACCCTAAGTATTAAACTTTCATAAAGATTGAATTATACAAGTATTAATTTGTAATTGATGAAAAACACAAATAAAATGATATGTGTTTATAAATATTAAATGATAAAATTTATTCAAAAGGCATTTATCAGTAAGATTGGTAGAGTTTTAAAAAATTAGTTCATGGATGAATGTAACTTATAGTTAGAATAAAACAACATTCCACAAAAATATGCATATAGAAGAGGAGAGAAATTATGTTTACATAAATAGAGATAAAATTTTGTTATAGCAATGCTATTTGGTTATTTAAACTTCTAAGGTCATATTTTAAGCATAACATAATGATTTATCACACACAAAAGAAGTGTTTTAAGTGATCTAGCAGCTGACTATTCCATTATTTCCTCCTGTTTTGCTGAAAACCATTAACTTGCCAAAGCATTTATGACCCAAGTTTTGGAGTCCTTCACTCTCTCAGTTTCTAGGCAGTATACCAAAGGCTTTACCAAAATTTATCAAATTACTATTAATGAAGCCTATTATTCCTTCACTTTAGAGGAAACTTTAACCCAGCAGGCTCAAAAAGGCTTGAAAAAATTAAAATATTGTTCATGTCAATAACTTTTTCAATAAAATATATTTTGACATTTCAAAATCTTGTCATGTGCTTTTGATTTGTTTTTCAAAATTTTGAGTTGCAGACTTCAGTTGTTCCATTGAAGGACAATGTCCACTGTGTAACTCAATAAGAGACTCTTCATTGTGAAACTAGTCAGCCTAATCAGATATTCTATCCAAAAAGTCCTAACTTTATTTTCCAATTCAATTCAGCCTAGTAATATATGTGTCTCTGTGATAAGAACACAGAATGAAGCCTTTTAATGTGAGTCTGCCATTTGATAATAGATTTAAACAATGTCATGTTCATAGTTTCTTACTGACGTTCTCTCTCTTTTTTTTTTTTTTTTTTTTTTTTTTTCTGACGTTCTCTCTTCTTGGCTCTAAGAGGACTCTCCAGTCTTAGTCTAATTAAGAAGTTTTTCTTGCACTTTCATTAGGTGGAGGAACTTTTCTGCAGTAATACAGCTCCCAGAATACTTTTCACTGAAGCAATTCCTAAAGGGGTGTGTCTCATGCTGCAAAATTGCTGAAAGTCCGGGAATTGAATTACGCAACCATATTCTGAGACAGTCACGGGATTTTTTTAGTTTTTAGTTTCTACTTCCTGAAACTGAAGCTATTTATGAGAAACAGTGTATTTTGGAGAGGCTGTACCAGAATTAACTCTGCTTAGAGTTGGATTTGCTGGTCTTATTTTTCCTCTTCTTCAAGATAAAAGTGAGTATCAGCCTTTAAATGACAAAATGCAATCGATGGCCTAATGTATGAGGAAGTATTTTTCTTAAATTGTATATTACCATATAAGTGTTGACTCGGGTTTCCATCTGCTGATCTTGTCTACATTTAAATAACTTTAGAGCTCTAAGAACCTTTGCACTTCTATAATAGAAACTTCCCAGAAAGTGGGGGTGGTGATTGGTGGGGTGACGGGGGCGGAGCCGAGAAGAGGAGGGAGAGAGGGAAGAGTTACCTACAAAACAGTAAACTGCAGTCTTTATGACGGGGAGAAAGCAAATCCATTTTTCATAAGGTTTTAATAACAAGGTTCTTAAGTCCCTGAGCTTCTGGTCTTAAGTGTCACTTAATCGAGACTTTTAATGAAAGGATTGTTGAGACTATTTATTTGAAAAAAAAATAACAACGACTTTTGCCTAGAATACATAGGTAATGGTAATAGAAACCATCACTTTTATGACAGCATCAGGAATCTTGCCAGGAAACAAATAGAAAAGGCACAAGACTTACTCATCACATACAGGAAGAATTTACAGGAATTCCGAGTGCGTGGAAGCATTGTTTAGAGACAAAGTATCTAGAAAAATTAAATTGCTTTGCATGTCTATTTAGAAGAGTCCTTTCACTAAGAAATTCTGGTGTTTGAAATTAGTGCATTAGATTACTTTGTAAAGCCACAAATTAAAACCTTTAAGACTGTTTGGGATTTGCTGGTGTGTGAAGGTACAGAGGCAGGGTCAGGAAGGAGAGGACTTTATGCCACAATATAATGGCATCTCTGCGTGCAATATGTGCTTCTCTCTCTCTCAGCCTTTTATTTTCTTTTTACTTAGTGCTCTTATAAGAAACAACATCCATTTGATTTGGGGTATAATTTACCCACTGAAGATATAACCTAGACTCCAGAACCAATGTCAAGTCTGGTCTTTGCTGACCAAAGTAATTTACTTCTCTCTTCCCACCTCCTTCCCAACTCCATCAACCTTGAGCCTCAAGAGAAACAAAATACGTAAAATTATTTTAGAAATAACTTACTCCCCATATCAAAGATCTTTTACATCTGAGATGAATCCTTCAAATTCTTCCCCCAAGAAGACACCAAAACCTTATAGCATCCCTATCTGCATGAGTAGGAAGCCAAGAATTACTTCAAACTTTTCAAAATCTATTTTAAGCTTTAAAGAAAAGGCATGTGTAAATCATGATGGATATCAGGCATTATCATATAAAATAATACTGTAATGAGCTTGGCTGATGTGTTAAGCTGTAACAATACCCCCCAGCAAGTACCATGAAGAGCCTGAAATTTTCTTTAAGAATAAGTTTGTGCATTTCAAGATATTTCTGAAATTCCATGGCTCCTCCTATTCCAAACAATTTGATCCCTTTCCCATGAACACAAGGTATGAATTGCTTTTATTCTTCTCTATTGCGGAGAATGATGGCTTTTCGGCATAAGATGTTCGTTGTAAATGATTTTCTTCCTTGAAATTTTAAATACCCGTGGATTGAAGAACTCTTACAGGAATGAGCATTTAAACTTTTGGTGAAAATACATTCCATATTTTTGTTTTTTGTATTTCATATTGTATTTGTTGCCTCTCTATATGGGGGAGTCTTTGTTCCTTGTTACTGATGGTGACATCTATTTTCGCAGAATGTGTAATATGCTTTATTTATAGAGAACTGTGGAATAAACAAATTTAAAAGTAAGAATATTATCGGGTGCTATCATTCATCTACGTCTGAAGAAAAGAAGAGATAATTAAAACTTATGTATCAGGTACATATAAATATAATTTTTCCTAAGCATGGTATACACACTACTGATGTTAGGTGGTTCATGTCTAAACTTTAAAATTTTGAGTTGTTAGTTTAATATAAATTAGAAACATAATTTGCTTATAAAACCTATAATTTCATGAATGCTATTGCTTAGGAAAGTGTTAAGTAAAAAGCTGAGGTAATTTACTATTGATTTCAAGGAAATGATTAAATAAATAATATTACAGGTAATCTGCAGATTCAGCAAAAATTATGAAACTGGTATACAGATGGCTAAAGTTTCAGATATGCTACACTAATGCATTTGAAAAGTGGACATTTTCACAGCCATCTCAGTATCTTCAAACTTTACTGGGCCTTGGTTACACAGCTCAATTGATAATGCAATCTGTTCAATTTCCTGATTATAGATGTACAAAATACTTGACAGATGGAGAAATATTTTATCAAACTTTTATCAGACCTGTAGTCTAATACACTATATTTTCTTATAAATCATCATATAATTGAAAGGAGGCAGAAGATAGCCAATATTTTTTTCAAATAAGAGTGATAGAAAAGGTGAATTGTCTCAGTGTGAATGCTACAAATTCATTCTGTTTGTTTCACTGAATTTCTTTTTTTTTTTTTTTTTTTTTTTTTTTTTTTTTTTTTTTTTTGAGACGGAGTTTCGCTCTTGTTATCCAGGCTGGAGTGCAATGGCACGATCTCGGCTCACCGCAACCTCCGCCTCCTGGGTTCAGGCAATTCTCCTGCCTCAGCCTCCGGAGTAGCTGGGATTACAGGCACGCGCCACCATGCCCAGCTAATTTTTTGTATTTTTTAATAGAGACGGGGTTTCACCATGTTGACCAGGATGGTCTCGATCTCTTGACTTTGTGATCCACCCGCCTCGGCCTCTGAATTTCTAAACTTGGGGGTTGAGGGGACTTTATCTAGATGAAGGGCTACTAGTGGATCATAGTATGTGCCAATGGCTATATGCAATAATTTCATTTCTGGGAATCCATCCTGAGGAGGAAATAATTCTAGATATAAGAAAAATTCACAAGCTGTTCATCATAATTTATAATAACAAATAACTGCAAGCATTCTCATAAAAGGGGAAGGTTAAGCAAACAATACTGTACCATAGAACATGGTGGAATAGAAAATAGTACCAGCACAGAAAATACTAAGTGAAAAATAATTGAATAACTTGTATGCATACAACTATTTACATAAAATGGTATAGATATAAACTCAGAAATGCCCTAAAAGTGATTATTGTCTTACAGTGACAGATTGTTTATTTCCTTTCTTGTTTTTTTCTATGTAACCTGATATTCTTATATGATTTTTATATTATTATATAATATACTTATATTGTTTTTTGAAAAAACAAATATAATTCATTAAATACAGCTATATTGCTATTAATACATAGTAAATAAAACTATGTAGCTTTGGAAGATAAGAATTTTTCCTTCGTTTTATTTGGCATACACATAACCAGCTATGGGGTAGGGGAGGGATAGCATTAGGAGAAATACTTAATGCAGATGATGGGTTGATGGGTGCAGCAAACCACCATGGCACGTGTATACCTATGTCACAAACCTGCACGTTCTGCACATGTACCCCAGAACTTAAAGTATAATAAAAACAAAAACAACAACAACAAAAAACAAATAGCCAGCTATGTGAAAGAAGAGGACTGACACTCAGTGCTAGGAGCAAGCAGGTGCAGCAGAGTCAGCAGAGAGAAAATACCAATTGAAATTACTGTTGGTTAATTTTTTTCTTGTGTTGATTGCTTTTCTGTCAACTGTAGCTTTCACTTCAGTCTAATGCTTCTTTTTGCTTAAAGATTAAAAACAAAGAGGAAGGGAAGGGGAATGGAAACTTGACCTGACTTCTGTGCAAATAACCTCTTAACTCATTTCTTGTTCTTACGGAGTTCCATATTTTGGATTCAGTAATTTATATCTGCACATATTGTACTTCTACTCCATTTTGTCATGTCTTTGTATATGTTCCTACTGCACCTCAAAGTGCATTGTGTCATTGGCTCACCCAGCACCGCTTTGGCCTTAACCCCAGCACATCTGGTTACTGTGGTACATTCTCCATCAGTGCCTAATATATACCCAAAATATCTGCAGAATTGCCAACAAAAGCCTCGTCCATTCATAGTTAGCTTTTTTTTTTTCTACAATTTTAGAACCTCATCATGTGTCCTTTTAGTTGGCATTCCTTCACAATAACTTCAACTCTAATTAAAGGTTGGACACTGCTGGTCAGCTGGTCATCATTTTCCAAGATAACTGTATCATTACCAAGAAATTTTCTTCCCCGAAGTCATGCCCCAAATAATTATTGTGAAAGATAATAAACTGTTCCGTGATAATACCTCTTTTGAGATATTAATGTATCCGGTTTAACATACTCTTCTGAAGATTGCAGGTTACTCAGGAAGCAACATTTGAAGCTCTCTGAGCCCACATTTCCTGTTGCTCTAAATCTTCCCTCTTTCTTGGGACCTAAGGAACTTGGTTTCGGCTTCTGAAGGCACAGCTTGCCAGGACTCAGCAGCTGTGTTAATTCCATGCTATACAGACTCCTGTACCATTATGCAGAAAATCTTAGGCTCTCCTTCTAGCTTTCCACTCTTGCTAGCTCTCCGTGGGGCCTTCTTGGGGTACATCCCTTGAAGATATTTTCACTCAATAAAGTGACCTCTCATCACCTTGTTCCCAAGCACATGTTCTCACCAGCATGCTCATCAAATACTTGTGATAGAGACTTGTAGGAAGAGTAATGCTGTGGGGCATTTGAAACATGGGATACAGAAGATATTATATATTCTGTAATAGCAGGCTCACATCTTCCTTCCTTCCTTCCTTCCTTCCTTCCTTCCTTCCTTCCTTCCTTCCTTCCTTCCTTCTTTCCTTCCTCTCTCTCTCTCTCCCTCCTTTCTTTCTTTCTGAGATAGGGTCTCACTCTGTTGCCCAGGCTGGAGTGCAGAGATGCCACTGCGATCACAACTTACTGCAATTGCTACCTCCCAGGCTAGGTTCCCATTTTAGAGTCTGAGTAAACTGCTGACTTGTAGGTGCATTTTCACCCCATACCCTCCCATCATCCAAGTCCAGTGTCTTTGTGGACAATCTCATTGTTTCATCAAAGGTTACTTCACTCATTGACCTCTCTTACGCCAAAACCCTTCTCCGCCCTCATTACTGACCCTCAGATTCACATCCTGGAGCTTACAGTCCTTGAGACAGGGGCTAGCTCTCAAATTTTATTCTTTAGCATCCAATTCCCTAAAAAGGAGCCCTCATTCTTTATCTCTGCTCTCGTTATCCCACCTGTCAAGGCCACTAGGTGCTGGTCCCTCCCGTCATTTCTCCCAGTCACCATTTCTCTGAGCCATCACTTACTGTTTCCACAGGCCCCTCAGTCCTTAAATCCTAAGTGCTTAATAAGGGGTAATGTCACAATGATCACCACCACAACTACTATTTTTCCACTGCTATTTCTGTTAATATTGTGCTTTTACTGTTTCTCCTTTGGTTTTTTGCCCAGCCTATTCAGCAAAACCCCAGCTCTCAATTAATCCACCCACTGCCTTCTCTGCTCTCTCATCCAAACTCCTAAAGGCTTCTGAAGAAAACTCCACACATTTGATGCCACTAAAATTCTTGGTCACACTCCCAGCTGGGCCCTTAGTGCTACCTGAAGATTTCTCTACCTGTTGATGGGCAGCTTCTTGGGCTGGTCCTCTCAGGGACTCTTCGGAAAGTTTTTCATTCTCCTTAAGCCCGGGTTGTGTCACCTCACTTCTTACTCTCAGCCCAAAAGCAGATAACTCCATCAGTTTCCTTCCTCCCCTTCCCTTGCCTTCTACTTAAAAACCTCACACACTAGAGCACCTGTGCCTCTTTCCTGTCTGTTTCAGTAAAAAGGGCGTCCTGCCTCCCCAAGGCAAAGCAAACCAGTCCTTACAGCTGGAGTCTGTTCTCAACCTTTTTCCTGTTTCAGGAGGACGCTACCTTCTCAGCCCTCTCCCACATTGGTAGGCATGCTTAAGTCTGAGTATCCTGAGAAAGGCAAACCAACCAACCAACCCCTTTTCCTTCTTTTCACGTCTGCGTCCCACTTGGGCTATTTGCCTTTCCCTCCTGTGCCTCTGAGCCACGTCTCTCCACAGACGAGCGTCTGCTCCTCGGCTCCATTGCTTCACCTTTTGCTTCTACCTCCCTGCAATCTGGCATCTGCCCTGAAATGACTTACCTCCTTGTATCAGAGGCTTCCCAGGAGGCAAACCCAAAGGCTGCTTTTTAGACTTTATTTTCTCTCTCTCCGCAATTACGGCACTGTTATGATACAAACTCTTTTTCTCTGAATTCTCTCCTTTGGTTTCCACATCACCTGGCGTGATCTTCCTCCCACATCTGAGCTTCTGATCTTCCTCCCATGTCTCTGGCTGCTCTTACTTTCTATTCTCCTTCTCTGACCCCTTACACGAGCTAGATTCTGCTCTCTACCCCCATTCTCTCTTGCTGTGTGCTCATCTTGGATGTGCTTAACACTAATATGTTAAAGGCCCTACACTTCTCCCTGAGTCTAGACTCCTTTCCAAATACCTACTTACTATTTCCACTCTGCATTCCACGGGCGTCTCACACCTAACACGTCCAAAATTGGACTCATCATTTACTGCCTCTACCAGTACTTTTTATATCGCTATCTCGCACTAAAATTCACCCCAAATTCAGCCAAGCCAAAAACTTGAGGGTTGCCCTAGATGTCTTATTTGTTTTTTTTTTTTTTATCAACAGTAACTAATCAGTTTTGAAGTCACATTGATTCCACTCTCTAAATATCTTCAGAATCTACCATATCAGTCTGTTCTCATCTGGTTCAGGCCCTCAGCATCCTGCACCATATCCTGATCTCCTTGGTCTCTAGTCTGGGTGCAGGGCTGATTTTGAACAGTCTGTATCAGACCGTGCTGTTCAGAGGCCTCCTTTACTGAGCACGTATCTTAATAGCCTTCTTGCTCTTCCAGCTACATGCCTCTCTGGCCACATATTTTCTTCCTCTCCAATACCCCAGATGAAGCTAAACTCCCGTAGTGTTCTGCTACTTGTTCCTTCCCAACAATGCCATACCGTTGTCACCACTACTGCTTTACCTGCTTGGAAGGCCATGTCCTTCCTCTGTGGCCTATTTTATTTCTAAGACCCAACTCAAGCATCACTACCCCTGGGAAGACTTGACTTACATTACTACTTTCTACCAAAGTCAGTGGCCACTTTGCCCTGTTGGGTTAGCCATTTCTTAGGACCCAGAGCTTTTCTCTACCCAAGAACCTATTGCAATAAATTGTGATGATTTCTTCTTCATCTCTGTACACAACTAGCTCTTTCTGAAGACCAATACTGTATCTTTTTATCTTTGAATTCCCAGTACCTTGCGCAATGCATGGCATATTATTGGTGGACAACATAGATTTGCTAAATAAATAAAATTTCATGGATCTGTACTGTCCTGCTCAATGTTTTTTCTCTAAATGAGACTTACCACTGTGAAATCTCTGTAGCTCACAAAAAAAAATTTTCCCCTTGGGTTAAATTGAAAAACTAATTCATAAATTCATCAACATAACATGTGAAGAAATGTATCTTTTTTTTTTTTACATGAGTATGTAATAGAAGGTTGTAACATTTGAGAGGCTCCAGATCCTGCCAGATGCCTCTTTTGATTTGGTGTTGTGTAATAAAACAGCACACTCTGAATATTTGCTCCATTTAAATATATTTAAAGAGTCCCAAAAGGAGTACCATAGATTCTGTATCAGCAGGCGTGTGCTTCAAAGCAGCTTGTTCATAGCACGGCCAAGTTTTTTCTCTTGTTCTATCAGGTTATTTAAAAACAAGACTTTACTATCTATTCAAAATAGCACCTGCTCTAGGTTACCTTTATCAAGTGTGAGTGGGAACCTGTGTTACAGGTTGCTTTGAATATGATACATTGACTGCCTGTGTTAGTATCAGCTTTGTCCCTTCTTTGCTTTTTGGCCATGACCAAGTTAACTAATCACTAAGGGCCTTAGTTGTCTCATCCATAACATGAGGGTAACAACGTCAGTTATCCTTAAGTTATTTCTGAGAATTAAATGAGTTAATATATTAAGCCCCTTAATACAGTGCTTCATAAAAACAACCAGCAGCCATTAGTAAGTGCAATTGAATCTGTGTATCTCCTACTGCAGCAGACCAGGCTGGCACTGGTCTTTGTCACTGGCTGCTGAACTTCGGGAGGGCAGAAGTAGCATTACAGAATCACAGAGTCAAAAAGGACTTTAAAGAACTTAGCAAAGGCCAGGCGTGGTGGCTCATGCCTGTAATGTCAGCACTTTGGGAGGCTGAGGTGGGCAGATTACCTGAGGTTGGGAATTCGAGACCAGCCTGGCCAACATGGTGAAACCCTGTCACTACGAAAAACACAAAATTAGCCAGGCATGGTAGCGGATGCCTGTAATCCCAGCTACTCGAGAGGCTGAGGCTGGCAAATTGCTTGAAACCAAGAGGCAGAGGTTGCAGTGAGCCAAGATTACACCACTGCACTCCAGCCTGGGCAACAAGAGCAGAACTCCATCTCAAAAAAAAAAAAAATTTTTTTTTAAATGAACAACAACAACAACTTAGCAAAAATACTCCAACTTTAGAAAGGAGGAAACTGTGGTCTAGCAAGGATAGGTGACTTGCACAAGTTCATACGTAGCTAGTTTGTGATGGAGTCAGGATTAGATCCCTGGTTATTTAGCGTGCAGTGAATGCAATATGCACTCACCTGGAAGCAGGAGATTTACTGTGCGGTTGGGATCCACCATGAAGTGGATAGATCATGGGTTGGAGGAAATTCATGAGCAGGCAGTGTTTAAAGATCTAAGGAAGCAGCCCCATTCCCTTACCCTAAATGACACTCTCAATCTGTTCACCACTGCTGAATGATGATACTTAATAACAATAAGTGACATGTGTTATTCTTTAATAAGTATTCATTGAGCATGTTCTGTGAGTCATCCTTTCTGTTACAATACATTGTTAATACTCACTACAGTTTTATGCGTTGGCTATTATTAGTAGCAGTATTTACTCAATAAAAGGTAATGATTACTATTTCCACCTCCTTGCTATACTAGGCTGTTAGCATGACTCCATCTGTCTACCTCAGGCTGTACCCTCACTCCATTCTAACCCTGCTCGTTACCAGAACTGCCATTGTCTGTTTAGACCTGCTTTGCCTGAGATGACACACTTGCCAGAGCAGACTCTCCCAAGGACCTGAAGCTCTGTCTGTCCTTCAAAATGCCTTCCTGACTTTCACAGCCAGCCCCAGGGAGCTTCTAGCCTTACCCGACTCCCTCCATCCGGCAGCAACAATGCCATGCCTGCCCTATACTGAGATATCAGAGATCTTTTCTAGAAAAGGGTTTTTATAAAGGTTAGCACTCCCTGGTGATGCTTGGCTATCGGGGTCAGTCATTTGTGTTAAGTAGGTCAGGGCAGGCAGAGTGGTGAGGATGTCCAGCTTTAAAGCAAGGCTGAAAGAAAAACAGAAGATAGCATGTGCAGAAACATCACCAAGTTAACCATAACATGAGTGAGTGGAAGCACACATACCAAAATACATATAGGGGCCACGGTGTTTTGGTAAATCATTTCTGAGTACACCTGGGCATCTCAATCTAGATGCACAAAGACTGGTCAATTATAGTCAGACAAAGAACTTAGTTACATTTTGGAAATTTAAACTTTTTAAAACTTCATTATAAATACTATAGCTAAACAAAGAAAAAATAGCAAAATATTTGTAGTGTTTATTTCTTAGTGGGTTCAAAGATAATTCTTATTTTCTTTCATATATTATTTTCTTTTTTTTTTTTACAATAACACTGTTTTGCTTTCTAATGATACAATGTTTTAAAAATATATTAAAGACAACTACAGCGCAGAGACTCTAAGATTTTAATGACTTAAATACTTCTTTATTTAGCTCTTGTCAGAAATCTGGAAACATTGAGTAGGCTGGCAATACCTCTTACTTGCAAGCCAGCAGTTACTGTGCATGAAAAAGGAAGTCACAGAGAAAAAACAGAAAAGCGTTTATTATGCAACAGACAGGCTTCAGAAGTCCCGCAGTGTCTCAATGCAGTTACCCCGCCGCCCCAGGTCATAGTTGTGAGAGGAAAATCTTGTTAAGACTACAGCTGCTCATGCACAAATGCAGTGTACAGGAGGAAACCAAGCAGTTCCTGCCAGCCAAGTTCCTTCCACAAGGCATGTCCCTTCTGGTAACCCCACCTGCTCCCACTCAGCCTCTTGCGAATGCCCAGCTTATCAAGAGTTGGCCTTTCATTTCACTCTGCTGACAAGGTTCAGCCAATCAGGAGTTCAATGTGAACTCAAGTGCAGATATGAAGTTAATGGCTGAAAATATGCATCAGGAGCTCAAGGTAAAGTTTGGGCTGAAGATAGGAGTTTGATGATTACCAATAAATATGCGGCATTTACAGCCATGAACTGAATGAAATCACCAAGGACTAGGTTTAGACGGAAAAAGGAAGATAATTTGAGACTAAGCCTTTGCATACTCCAACATCGAAGGATTAGAAGAAGAGGAGAAACCAGGCAAAAGGACTAAGGAGTGATTAATAATAGAGGAGGAAAACCAAGAGAGAATGGTTTCCCGGAACACAGCAGAGGAGGGAGGCTCTATGTCACATGTTTTTGGCAGGTCAACTAAGATAAGGAATAAGAACTGACTGCTGGAGGCCGAGCGTGTTGGCTCACACCTGTAATCCCAACACTTTGGGAGGCCAGGGCAGGTGAATCACTTGAGGTCAGGAGTTCGAGACCAGACTGACCAACATGGTGAAACCCTGTCTCTACTAAAAATACAAAAATTAGTCAGGTGTGGTGGCAAATGCCTGTAATCTCAGCTACTTGGGAGGCTGAGGCACAAGAATCACTTGAACCTGGGAGGCAGAGGTTGCAGTTTGCAGTGAGTCGAGATCACACCATTGCACTCCAGTCTGGGTGACAGAGGGAGACTCTGTCTCAAAAAAAAAAAAATTAAAATTAAAAAATAATTGACTGCTGGATTTAGCAACAGGGAATTGATCAGCGACTTTGATGAAATCAGTGTCAGTGGCATAATGGGGCAAAAGTCTGATTAGAATGCATTTAAAAGAGAATGGGAAGAGAGAGGTTGGAAGCTCAAGTAGAGACAATTCTTTCAGGGAATTTTGCTTTAAAAAAAAGACAATACTACTGATGAAAGTTTGATGAAGAGTTTTTTTTCTAAGATGAAAGAAATAATAGCATGTTTGTAAACAGATAGGAGTGAGCCAAGGGAGAGCAAAAGCTTGATGATGTAAAAGATTGAGAGAGGAGGAGGAGAGAAATGCTGCCGTTGAATAGAGAAACAGGTGGACTTGGTGCCCAAATGGAGTGCTTGGCTTTAGATAAAAGCATGGGTGGTCCATCTCTGATAGCAGGAGGGAAGACAGAGTCTGGGATGCAGCTGCTGTTAGATTTGTAGAGGGGAGTGGGAGCCTGGAGAAGTTGTCTGATGAGGATGAGGATGGAGGAGGAAGAGAGCGTGAAATAGTCACCAAAGTGAGCAGAAGGTAAAGGGATCATACACATACAATAAGAGTTCATGAAAAGGAAGTAGGATCCATAGATTAGAGGTCCCAGTGGGATTTTAGAATTGCTGGATTTTGGAGACTAAAAGGAGACAAGATGGGTGGTAGTGAATAGAGAGATTAATGAAATTGAAAATCTAGAAGAGTTGCTGTCATTGATGATAACAAAGTATAGGCTGAATGACCATGGCCGAGCTTGTGTCAAGGACAACATCTTTGGAAGAAAGATTTTCAAGAAACTGAGAGTCCTGGATCACCACATGGTTATTGAAATACCCAAGAATAAGAGTGTTTTGGAGAAAGCAAGTGATATGAAGGCAAGTGATTCAGCCCTGAGAGCTGGCAGCTGACAGCAACAATGAAGGGCAGTGGATGATAGAATCTGGTGACATGAATTCCAAAGGATAGGAGTGTGTGGATTAAACAAGGAAAGTGAAAGCAAGGTTCATAAGTGGCAGTTAAGAACAGGTGGCCTCTACCCAGGACGGTGGTTTAGAGGCTGTAGGAGAATAAGCTGGACTGTGAGAGGGTTATAGGATAGTTAAAAACGTAAATTACTGAGAAGAGTAATTCATTGTCTTTTTTTTTTTTTTTTTAAGACAGTCTCACTCTGTTGCCCAGGCTGGAGTGCAGTGGCATGATCTCAGCTCACTGCAACTACCGTCTGCTAGATTCAAATGATTCTTATGCCTCAGTCTCCCTAGTAGCTGGGATTATAGGCATATATCACCACGCCTGGCTAATTTTGCATTTTTAGTAGAGATAGGGTTTCACCATGTTATCCAGGCTGGTCTTGAACTCTTGACCTCAAGTGATCTGCCTGTTTCAGCCTCCCAAAGTGCTGGGATTACAGGCCTGAGAAACTGTGCCCAGCTGCATTGTCATTTTAATATACAATAAAGTAGTGATTATTATTGCAAAGTCTTTTAGCAACATTTTTGTATAAATAACTGGGGGATTCCCATTTTTCTGGCAGGCCCCCAGAGTAGTACATTTACTTTATTAAAGTCAGTGAATGAAAACTTCAGAACTCCAGGAGATAAAATGTAAACCCCAAAGGTTTTTAAGCAAAGTCCCTTTATTTAGTGCATAACGAAATTATCAGATATGACCACCACCGATAGGTTGATCCTCTGATGGTGAGGTTTCACTCCTTTGCGGTTGAACTGCTTCAAAAGTTTAAGGAGAAATTTGAAGCCCTTTCCTCTGTCTAGGGAAGGGAGGAAACCAAAAGAGATTTGTCCTCAGTCAAGCACTCTGGACAGGATCTGGTCTCCCTTGATGTGACATTCCTCTTCCTTTTATATCTAAAGTGATGGACAGTGACGATACAATTGTAACTTTGCACATTCATGTGCAACTCAGGAACTTGACTTTTCCCGTTCCCTAATCCAGTGTTTCAAACAGCAAGCATGCAACAATGCTTATGACATAATGCAAGAAGTAGAATAGAAATTATTCCTTCTTCTGTTTATTCTCTAAGTATAACAAAGTCCTCTGTTTTAAATGTCTCTTAACTAGGAAGTTCTCCTAAATCAGGAATGGATTGAAATCTCATGAACCCCAACTCTGGGTAAGTTTTCATATGAAACTTTTGAATTGTTATTTTCTTCCTAGCAATGCATAGTCACTGTAGAAAATAGGAAATGAAAAGGAAAATAATAGAAAAGTACCACTTAGAGGCAAACATTCCACATTCTATTGTATTTACTTCTGCTTAGTCTTCAATAATTTTTTTAATATTGTAAAATACACATAATATGAAGTATACCATCTTAACCATTTTAAGTGAACATTTCAATGGTATTAAGTACCTTCATATTGTTGCACTGCAATCCCTACCATCCATCCACAGAACTCTTTTATCTTACAAAATTGAAACTCTGCACCCAGTAAACAATAACTCCCATTTCCCTCTTCCCCAGCCCTTGGCAAACACCATTCTCCTTTCTGAGTCTATCAGTGCGACAATTCTAGGTTCTTCATGTAAGTGGTATCATGCTGTTATTTGCTCTCTTGTGACTGGCTTGCTTCACTTAGTATAGTGTCCTCAAAGTTCATCCATATGTCAGAATTGCCCTCCTTTTTAAGGTGGAATAATATTTCATTGCATGCACATATCAATTTTGTTTCTCCATTCATCCATTCAGTGGACTGCTTCTATATTTTGGCTATTACTAATTATGTGATAGACTTGATTATACAAATATCTCTTCAAGTTCCAATTTTCAATTATTTTGGGTGTATATAGAGGTAGAATTGCCAGATTATATGGTAATTCTATTTTTAACTTTCTGAAAAACTGGCATAGAGTGACATCCTGTCAATAGTGCATAAGAGTTCTGATTTCTCCACATCCTTTCCAACGGGTTATTTTCTGCTTTATTTTTTCACGCTAGCCATCTTGATGGGTGTGTGGTAGTATCTTACTGTGCTTTGGATCTGCATTTCTGTAATGATTAGCGATGTTGAGGACTTTTTCTGTACTTATTGGCCATTTGTATATCTTTTTTAGAGAAATGTCTATTCAAACTTTGCCCATTTTTTTTTTGTTCAAGCTTTGTCTGCTTTATTCCGCTACATTAAGTTAAGCAGTAAGGCAAAACAGTAACCTGTCATTCATAAAGATCAAGGAGTGCCTCCCATTCCCAAAAGGGACCAAAAAGCTTGTTTCTTCACAGGTACACATGGCATTTACCATTATGCTGATAAGCATTTTAAAAACAACAACAGGCCAGGCGCCATGGCTCATGCCTGTAATCCCAGCACTTTGGGAGGCAGAGGTGGGTGGATTACTTGAGGTCAGTTCAAAACCAGCCTGTCCAACATGGAGAAACCTCATCTTTACTTAAAATACAAAATTAGCCGGGCATGGTGGTGCATGCCTGTAATCCTAGCTACTCTGGAGGCTGAGGCAGGAGAATCACTTGAACCTGGGAGGCGGAGGTTGTAGTGAGCCAAGATTGTGCCACTGTACTTCAGCCTGGGCACCAAGAGCAAAAGTCCGTCTCAAAAACAACAACAACAACAAACCTTAGTGGATGAGTCAAATAACAAATCCAAATTACCTTAGCTTTAAGTTTCCAAAATTGTCGTTTCAAATGCGAATGCTTCGTGCATTTTTTAATTGGGTTGTTTGTTTTTGTTGTTGAGTTACAGTTGTTCTTTATATACTCTGAATATTAACTCATTGTCAGCTATGATTTGCAAATTTTTTTTTCATTTCATAGGTTTCCTTTCACTCTGCTGATTGTGCCCTTTGATGTCCAAAGTTTTCTATTTTGATGCAGTCTAATCTGTTACTGATTTTGTTGCCTGTGCTTTCCATGCCATGTAAAACAAAATTGTTGCCAAATCCCATTTCATGAAGCCTTTCTCCTATGTATTCTTCTAAGACTTTTCTAGTTTTAGCTCTTACATTTGAGTCTTTGATCCATTTTGAGTTAATTTTTGTATGTAGTGTTGTAAAGTAAGGGTCCCACTTCATTCTTCTGTATGTGGATATACAGTTTTCCCAATCTCATTTGTTGAAAAAAACTATTCTTTCCTCAGAAATGATCTTAGCACTCTTGTTGGAAATCATGTGATGGTTTATTTCTGGGTTTCTTATACATGTTCTGTACTACTGTTTGGATTACTGTAGCTTCCTTGTAAGTATCAAAATCAGGAAGTCTGAGTCCTCCAATTTTCTTTTTTTTCAAAATTGTTTTAGCTCTTCAAGGTCCCTTGAGATTTTATATAAATCTTAGGATGGATTTTTCTACTTCTGGAAGAAAATGTCAATAGTTTTTGATGATTTTTTTACAGAGTTGTTATTACACTGTATGAATAATTTTATATTTTGCTTTGTCTTACTTAAAATTATTATATGTGTATACCATTACAAAATAAATGTTACTTATTATTAAAACACTTCACAAACATACTTTACAGTGACTACATAAAAGAAATGTACAAATGGAAGTATAATTGAAAGGTCTGAAAATATTATGCCTCAAACTGTAAGACCTGTGTAAACTTTAGATAATATAATCATAAAAATGAGAAGAATCTGATTCAAGACATTTCAGAGTATTAGGAAGTGACATTTATACTAAGTGGGTAGAAAAGAATTAACATACATTTTTATTAGTTTAAAAGACCTTTTTAAAGTATATACTTACACTGCTTTAGACTAACTACAACTCTGGGATTCATTTATTTACTCAACAAACATTTACTGATTCTCTATAGTTTCTGAAGTTCTGGGAACCTAATGTAAATTAAATAAGGTCTTCACTCTCAGGGGAAGGAAATAAATACTGAAATTTAATTAAATTTTCATGTGTCATGAACTTTTACTTGCTTATTTAGTCTTTGCATTAGTCCTGTGGGGAAGTGGTATTAACTCCGTTTAAAGATGAGGAGACCAATGCTCATTTCAGAAAAGCTGAGCTACTTATAGAAGGTGACACAGACAGTGAGTGGCAGGGCTAGGTTATTAGCCCAGGGTCATTTACCTCTGAAGCTCATATCCTTTCCAGTCCTCCAAGTTGCTTTTGGCACTTACGACCTAACACGGAAGCCTGAAGTACATGCAGCTACTCTGACAGCCATATTAGAGTCAAGAAAGTCTTCAGAGAAGCATCTTTATAAGCTAATACTTGAAAACTGATGAGTTTATTAGATAAAAATGGGGAGAGGAGCATTCATTCATTCATTTATGTGTTCACACAGCTTCTATAGTGTGCTAGTCACAGTATGAGATGCTGAGATGAAAAATTGAGTGAGACACTGTGGTCACCCACAGGAGTCACCGTCCACTGGGAGACAGTTGAATAACTGAATTATTACAGAGCATGATGTCAGACTCTGCTACAGAATTGAAAACAGAGTCCTGAGGACACTATATCAGAGTACTAAGGGCAAGTTCACCGCAGCTTGGACCCTCCATGCCAAGTGCAGGAGTTTGGGCTTCACTCTACAGGCAACAATGAGCCAGGAGTTTCTAAGCAGAGAAGTAGCATAATCAGTTCTGCCTTTTAAGAATCTATCCGGGCAGCACATGAAGCATAAGGATGAGACAAGTGGCAGGAAGACTAGCCTGGAGGCTAGTGGTCCAAACTAAACAAGGAGAAATCCTGTAACAGGCAGCAAGGAGACTGAGAAAGTAAAGACCTTATTTATGAGGTGAGGTTGGCAGCTTTGTTGCCTGTAGGGTGTGTGCTGAGAGTAAGGAAGGAGAAAAAAAAAAAAAAAGACTTTGGGGTCACATACATGTTCAGAACCAGTATAGTTTGCAAGTTACAGACCCATAGAGCATTTAATAGATAAGACTCTTCTGCATTATCAGTATTTCTCTTATATATTTAGTCATTCTAAGGTAATAATTCAATGATTTTTTTCCCCGAACAGTTTAAACATGCCCTGCAATGCTATTACACTATTAGTTCGGTTAGCAAGTTCTTGCTCCAGAGATAGTACAACTGAAATTTTTGTTTGTTTTTGTTTTGAGACAAGGTCTCACTCCCATCACCCAGGCTGGAGTGCAGTGTCACGATCTCAGCTCACCGAAGCCTTCGCTTAGTGGACTCAGATGATTCTCTCACCTCTACCCAAGTAGCTGAGAATACAGGCATGAGCCACCATGCCTGGTTAATTTTTGTTGTTTTTGTGGAGATGGAGTTACACCATGTTTCCCAGGCTATAATTGCAATTATAATTATTTTTTTATTTCAATAGGTTTTTGGGAAATAGATGGCGTTTGGTCACATTAATAACTTCTTTAGTGGTGATTTCTAAGATTTTGGTGCACCCATCACCCAAGCAGTGTACACCATACCCAATGTGTAGTCTTTTATCCCTCACAACTCTTCCACGCTTTCCTCTGAGTTCCCAAAGTCTATTGTATCATTCTTATGTCATTGCATCCTGATAGCTTAGCTCCCATTTACAAGTGAGAACATACAATGTTTAGTTTTCCATTCCTGAATTACTTCACTTAGAATAACAGTCTCCAATCCTATCGAGGTTGCTGCAAAAGCCATTAATTCATTCCTTTTTATGGCTGAGTAATATCCTATTTTATATATATATATATATATATATATATATATAATATGTATATATAAAACTTTCCACAGATATATATATATATATATATATATATATATATATATATATGTATATATATTGTGGAACCAACCCAAATGGCTATCAGTCAACGAGTTGATAAGGAAACTGTGATATACATTATATGTATATGTATAAACTGTGATATATATATATATATATATATATAAACTGTGATATACATTATATATATGTATAAACTGTGAGATATATATATATATATATATATATATATATATATATATATATATATCAGCTCATTGATTGATGGCCATTTGGCTTGGTTCCACGATTTTGTAATTGTGAATTGTGCTGCTATAAACATGCGTGTGCAAGTGTCTTTTTCAAATTATGACTCCTTTTTCTCTGGCTAGGTACCCAGTAGGGATTGCTGGATCAAAGACTTGTTCTACTTTTAGTTCTTTAAAGAATCTCCACAGTGTTTTCCATAGTGGAACTAATTTAGGTTCCATTTATTTATCATTATTTTTCTTGCATTTGATTTTTTTGGATTCTCGGTCATGAAGTCTTTCCCTAAGCCAATGTCTAGAAGGATTTTTCCAATGTTATCTTCTAGAATTTTTATGGCTTCAGGTCTTAGATTTAAGTATTTGATCCATCTTGAGTTGATTCCTGTATAAGGTGAGAGATGAGGATCCAGTTTCATTCTCCTACATGTGGATTACCAATTATCCCAGCACCATTTGTTGAATAGTGTCCTTTCCCTGCTGTATGTTTTTGTTTGCTTTGTCAAAGATGAGTTGACTGTAAGTATTTGGCTTTATTTTTGGGTTCTCTATTCTGTTCCATTGGTCGATGTACCTATTTTTATAGCTGTACTATGCTGTTTTGGTGACTATGGCCTTACAGCATAGTTTGAAATCAGGTAATGTGATCCCTCCCAATTCGTTCCTTTTTCTTGGTCTTGTTTTGACTATGCTGGCTCTTTTTTTGGTTCCATATGAATTTTAGGATTTTTTTTTCTAATTCTGTGAAGAATGATGGTGGTGTTTTGGTGGGAATTTCACTGACTTTATAGATTGCTTTTGGAAGTATGGTCATTTTCACAATATTTAAAAAAAAAAAATTTATTTCCATAGTTTATCGGGGAACAGGTAGTATTTAGTTACATGAGTTCTTTAGTGGTGGTTTGTAAGATTCTGGTGCACCCACCTCCTGAGCAGTATACACTGCACCCTATTTGTAGTCTTTTATCCCTCACCCACTTCCCAGTATTTCCCCGAGTCCCCAAAGTCCACCGTGTCATTCTCATGCCTTTGCAGCCTCATAGCTTAGCTCCCACTTCTGAGTGAGAACATACGATGTTTGATTTTTCATTCCTGAGTTACTTCACTTAGAATAATAGTCTCCAGTCTCATCCAGGTAACTGCTAATGCCATTAATTCATTCCTTTTTACGGTTGTGTAGTATTCCATCATATGTGTGTGTGTGTATATGTGTATATATATACATATATAATATATGTGTGTGTGTGTCTGTGTGTGTGTGTGTGTATACACACATACACATACAACACAGTTCCTTTATTCACGTGTTGATTGGTGTGCATTTGGGTTGGTTTCACATTTTTGCAATTGAAAATTTTGCTGCTATAAACATGTATGTGCAAGTATCGTTTTCATATAATAACTTATTTTCCTCTGGGTAGATACTCAGGAATGGGATTGCTGGATCAAATGGTCGTTCTATTTTTAGCTGTTTAAGGAATCTCACCACTGTTTTCCATAGTGGTTGTACTAGTTTACATTCTTACCAGCAGTGTAGAAGTGTTCTCTGTTCACTGCAGGCACACCAACATGTATTATTTTTAATTTTTTTTATTATGGCCATTCTATGAGGAGTAAGGTGGTATTACATTGCGGTTTTGATTCGCATTCCCCTGATGATTAGTGATGCTGAGCACTTTTTTCATATGTCGTTGGCCATTTGTATATCTTCTTTTGAGAATTGTCTATTCATGTCCTTAGCCCACTTTTTTGTTAAGTCTATAAGCTTTATTGATACTTTGCTTTTACAGTTCACAATGCATTCCACAGATTTAGTTCAGTACAGCCTAAACCACAATGGTATAAATCTTCATTTTGTAATTTCTTGCATAACAATGTTTGATATTTGCAAACAACATTTTTGGAAGGATTCGATTCAATCCATAGATGCAGAGTTTGTGACAAAATTAACTACAGTAAGTCTGTGCAATGAAATTTATGATGGAGTTCTATGGGTGTGGTATTTCATGTTGAAAACAGATGGTATTGCTCCTAGAAATATATTTTCTGTTTCTAGCTTATGTGCTTTGGAACTACACATGTATAACGAATGACTCTGAAATAGCCCACTTTTTGATGGGATTGTTTGTTTTTTTCTTGTTGATTTGGCTGAGTACATTGTAGATTCCGAATATTTGTCCTTTGTCAGATGTAGATTGTGAAGATTTTCTCCTACTATGTGGGTTGCTTCTTTACCCTGCTGACTGTTCATTTTGCCATGCAAAATCTCTTCAGTTTAATTAAGTCCCAGCAATTTATCTTTGTGTTCACTGCATTTGCTTTTGGGTTCTGGGTCATGAACTCCTTACTTAAACCAATATCTAGAAGGGTTTTTCCAATGTTATTTTCTAGCATTTTTATACTTTCAGGTCTAATTCTGTGATGAATGATGGTGGTATTTTGATGGGAATTGCATTGAATTTGTAGATTGCTTTTGGCAGTGTTATTACTTTCACAATATTGATTCTACCCATCCATGAGCATGGAATGTGTTTTCATTTGTTTTTGTTATCTATGATTTCTTTCAGCAGTGTTTTGTGGTTTTTCTTATAGAGGCTTTTCACCTCCTTTGTTAAGTATATTCCTAAGTGGTTTTTTGTTTGTTTGTTTGTTTTTGTTGTTGTTGTTTTGTTTTTTGTTTTGTTTTTTGCAGCTATTTAAAAAGGGGTTGGGTTCTTGATTTGAATCTCACCTTGGTCATTGTTGGTGTATAGCAGGGCTACTGATTTGTGTACATTAATTTTGTATCCTGAAACTTTACTAATTTTGTATCTTGAAACTTTGCTAGGAGCTTTTTGGATGAGTTCTTAGGGTTTTCTAGGTATACAATCATGTCATCAGCAAATAGTGACTGTTTGACTTTTTGATTGCCAATTTGGATGCCCTTTATTTCTTTGTCTTGCTTGATTGCTCTGGCTAGGACTTCCAGTACTATGTTGAATAGAAGTGGTGAAAGTGGGCATACTTGTTTTGTTCCACTTCTCAGGAGGAATGCTTTGAAATTTTCCCCATTCAATATACTGTTGGCTATGGGTTTGTCCTAAATGGCTTTTATTACCTGAAGGTATGTCCTTTTTATGCCAATTTTGTTGAGGGTTTTAATTATAAAGAGATGCTGGATCTTGTCAGATGCTTTCTCTGCGTCTGTCGAGGTGATTGTGTGATTTTTATTTTTAAATCTGTTTATGTGGTGTATCACATTTATTGCCTTCCAGATGTTAAACCATCCCTGCATCCCTAGTATGAAACCCACTTGATTATAGTAGATTATCTTTTCGATATGCTGTTGGATTCTGTTACTATTTTGTTCGGGATTTTTGCATCTATGTTCATCAGGAATATTGGTCTCTAATTTTCTCTCTTTTTTTTGTTATGTCCTTTCCTAATTTTGGTATTAGGGTGATACTGACTTCATTGAATGATTTAAGGAGGATTCCCTCTTTATCTTTTGGAATAGTGTCAATAGGATTGGTACCATTCTTCTTTGAATACCTGATATAATTCAGCTATGAATTTGTCTGATCCTGAACTTTTTCTTCTTTGTAACTTTGTAGTTACCATTTCAATCACACTTCTTGTTAATGGTCTGTTCAGAGTTTCTGTTTCTTCTTGGTTTCATATAGGAGCGTGTTGTATTTCTAGGAAGTCATTAATCTCCTCTGGGTTTTCTAGTTTATGTGTGTAAATGTGTTCAGTAGCCTTGAATGACTTTGTATTTCTGTGATATTGGTTGTAATATCTCCCATTTCTTTTCTAATTGAGCTTACTTGAATCTTCTCTTTTCTTTTCTTGGTTAATCTCACTAATGGTCTATGAATTTTATTTAACTTTTCAAAGAACCAGCTTTTCTTTTCATTTATCTTTTGTATTTTTTGTTTCAATTTCATTTCGTTCTGCTCTGATCTTGGTTATTTCTTTTCTTCTGCTGGGTTTGGGTTTGGTTTGTTCTTGTTTCTCAGCTCCTTGAAGTATGACATTAGACGGTGTATTTGTGCTCTTTAAGACGTTTTGATATAGGCATTTAATCCTATGAACTTTCCTCTTAGCACTGTCTTTGCTGTATCCCAGGGGTTTTGTAGGTTGTGTCACTGTTAACATTCAGTTCAAAGAATTTTTAAATTTCCATCTTGATTTTATTGTGGACCCAACAATCATTCAGGAGCAAGTTGTTTAATTTCCATATGTTTCCATACAACTATAATTTTAATCATTGCTATATTGAAACATCATAGATTTTGGGACAGTGGATTAGTGAATTTTTTCCTAAAATTCAAAAAGATTAATGGGTTTTTACTGAAATGTAATTCAAATACGAGTATTTGTCAGTTGAACAATATGCATTGCTATTTTAATGTTCCGCAAAAGTTTCCACTATTCCAGGCCATTACTAAGTCTTATAATTGTTTTAGACATGTTCTGGTCTGTAGAGTCCCACATTTGTTTTCATTATTAAGTATAAATATGCTAATAAAAGTGAAATTGCTTACACCTGTAGTGATAAGTGCCACCAGTAGAGGTCGGGAGTGAGGCACTAGAAAGAAGAACCAACACCGTTAGGAATTGCAGAAAACCATCAACACTGGGGTCGGGGAGATGTGAATGACGGCTAACATTTATTGGTGCTGGCATCCTCATTAACACCCAGACTGACTTATTTTATGGGCCAGAAGCTTTGACATAAACCTTGTCACAGAATTTTCAGATAGTCTAATAATGTACTTATAAAGCAAATTTTGTGGAAATTTCTGATAAGACTGATGAAAATCAACATTAAGGGATATTCTAAAAATCTTACATTATTTCAAAGAGACAAGAGTATGAATTAAAATTAAGCATGTTGTTCTTGCCACTTCAAGAGTGTAGGCAGAGTATTTAATAATTTAGAGGTGATAAAAGGCATCTTCTTTGAACATTACAGATATCCCTGAAATAAAAAGAAATATTCCCAACTTATCAACAGTCAGCAATGCATAGGATTAATCAACAAGATAGGTTACCCAAATTTACCTTGTATCTGCTTTTATAAACATTTAACAACAACACATATTTTTTGAGCACCTACTATATGTGCTAGGAATTATTCAAGGTACTGTCTAAGGTTGTAGAAGGGAACAAAACAAACTCATTTCCTTTTTTCTTGGAGCTTAAATTATAGTGAGGAAGACAGATATTAAACAAAGCTGCATAATTAATTCATTAGTTATAATGGAGAAAAACAAAAAATAGGAAACAATCTACCACAAGGCCCCAGATTAATGAGTTTGGCCTCAACTCAAAAAAAGGGAAATTAAGTGAAATTGAAATAGGACTCAAGAACAATGTAAGTTCTTAATATCCATTTATGTCATTTATTTCCTTTAAAAATGAATAAATAGATAAGGTAAAATTAACAGATTCGTGGAAACATTACTAAAGAGTATTTGAGTAGTTGCCATACAGCAATGAAGTACTTTGCCAACTTCAAGTGTTAAAATGCCCCCGCCTGGCACGTTGGCTCATGTCTGTAACTCCAGCACTTTGGGAGGCCGAGGTGGGCAGAGAATCTGAGTTCTGGAGTTGGAGAGCAACCTGACCAACATAGAGAAACCCCATCTCTACTAAAATTTCAAAATTTTAGCTGGATGTGTTGGTGGGCACCTATAATTTCAGCTACTCAGGAGGCTGAGGCGGGAGAATCGCTGGAACCTGAGAGGTGGAGGCTGCGGTAAGCTGAGATTGCGCCATTGCACTCCAGCCTGGGCAACAAGAGCAAAACTCCATCTCAAACAAACAAACAAAAAATACCCTACCCCTCCATGAGCAACCAAACTTGATTAAAGTCTATGTTAGTCATCAGTCCAACCCCAGCCACCATTGAGAGCCTTCCTGCTGACCTGTCACTCTCTGCAAGTTCCCTCTGTGTGTTTGCTCTTGCTGTTCCCCGCATCTCATCACATTTGTCTGACATTCATCTCTTCACAATGCCACCTGTCCTTGCTCCTCAGACTTTAACCCCTCCACTTCCTCTGGCTGGAGTCTTACCCATCTTTCAGTGTCCTATTTGGTCTTCTAAACAAAGCCTAACTTATCTAAACCTCCCTTTAGCTGAAAAAGAAAGAAATGACAATTTTTTTCCCCCAAAATGGTAAATTGAGGTACAAATCACAATGATTCTTTGCTTGGAATTAAACTATATCTGAGCAGTTACAGTCTTTTATTTCAGACATATTTGTGCCTGTCATCTCTAGTAAACCTGGGCCCTAAAAATCTAGAACTGAGTTTTCTTCATCCTCCTATCGCCTTACAGACCCGGGCACAGAGCAGGTATCTAGAAAATTTTGGTTAATTTGCATTATCGGAAGAAAATTGCCACAAGTCTTAATCTTTAAGAATTTGTTTTTGTGAAGAGCATGGAATTGGTAATACGCAGGCTATACATTTTGAACAACATAGAATACACAAAAAACAAATGTATGTCAAATAAAGTTGCCATTTTTTTTCCTTTATCCTATTTCAGTTAAGATGGCTATTTAGGAAATTACACAAAATTTTACTCTGTGAAAGGCACATCTATGGGTGATGCAATTCTTGGAAATGATTAAGTTTGTCAGGGTCTATAATTTCCTTTTACTCTCCTTATAAGCTAACGAGCTAACCTGTTATTTCACGGATGTTGGCAGAAGACATGAAACTCCTGGGTCAGAGACATAGTGCCTCAAGCAACATGAACATCATGCTGACATCTGCTCCTCATGTCCTCCAAGTCCCACTGGAATAGCGAGTGGGCCAGTGGATGCTGTGCATGTAGTCAGTGGGTTTGTCTTTATTGCAACCAAGGAACACTGGGCTTAGGGAGCCCACTGCTTTTATAAAATCACTGCTTTGTCCCAGCAAAAGACATGACTTCATCCCTCAAAGATGCTGCAAATTCTAATAAATTGCCCAGGTAAAGAGAGGTTAGCCTGGCATCTTTTTTTTAGATGGGGTCTAACTCTATTGCCCTGGATGGAGTGCAGTGGCACAATCATAGTTCACTGCAACCTCAAACTCTTGGACACAAGCAATCCTCCCTCTCTGCATCCTGGTAGCTAAGACTACAGGTATGTGTCACCACTACAGGCTAATATTTTTATTTTTAATTTGTAGCAATGAGAGTCTCACTATGTGCCCAGGCTGGTTTCAAACTCATGACTTCAAATGATCATCCTGCCTTAGCCTCCCAAAATGTTGGAATCGCGGGTGTTAGCCACTGCACCAGGCCAGATCTCTCATTCTTGATATACACTGCAAGAAATTGCAGAGATGCCCAGAGCTGGTGGTAGATTATCCCAAAAATATTCCCAAAAATATTCTGTGAAAATAAGAATCGTGATTATCCTGGCGCATTAGAGGAGTTCAATAAATATTTGTTGAAGCAAATTAATTAATAAATGAGAAGAAGGAGAATCACTGGAGAACCAAAAAGGAGTGGGGGACAAATAGAGTGAATCTCTTGAGGGAATAGTTCCAAATTTCAGACCTTATAAGGAGGAAAAATCAGAAAAATAACAAAAGCTAAGACATACATCATAGACTACTTGGCTTTATAATAAAATACCTAAGCACATTACTTTATGGAAAATGAATCTAAGACTCGCTATAAAATAATCACTGATGAAGTTCACATAACTTAAGGTAATGCATGTATCTCCCTAAATTAGCATTACGGTAATCATAGTTCTTTATATACGAAGCCTTTTGGCTTGTACCAAATTTCTTTGAAAACTTTAGATACTATACCCATTTCCCAGCCACGATTTTTTCTCCAAAATTATAAATTCAACTACAAATCAAAGTAGATCATATGAATAAATTTGCTCAGACTTAAACACTTCCTTAGAAATTTATAGCTAAGCAAATGAGATATCATAGACTCTCAAGAGCCTCTTGAAGGGAAGGAATTAAGCTGAAATATTTTGTCAAGGATTCGACGTGACGGACTTGAGGCATATTCAGGACATTCACGTAGAAAGTCCAGACTCATGAGTAGAGTTCACATTTACACTGATGACTGTGAATACTCCTTCTCTGGACCACAGTAGCCCTCATGCCTATAAAACTTAAGGAGCAATCATACAGAGTTTCGTTACCGCACATCTCAACGTTTAGCCTCTCTGTCCACCTTTTTCCTGGATGCCTTCCAGTCTTCGTGAGTGACTCTTAGAGTATCACTGCTCTCCATCTGCTGCTCTCATAATTGGAGATTGATTGCCTCCAGGGTTCACAAATGTTTCAGGCAACCTTAAATAATTTGAGCTTTTAAGCAACTATGAGTTTTTCAGGCACGGCAGGGAGGGCTTTGTTTTTAAGATTTATAATTCTCCTCTTCTCTCCTCTCCCTTCTGCCCTCCCAAGGGATTTCACCCAGGCTTCCCTAAGGCCCCGGGTGAGAGGCTGTGTGAGCGACGCAGTGCCTTACTCAAAGCCTCCGATCACACCCAAACCAGTGTCTCCGGATGGGCCATCCAAGCCTTTCCTACCTCAGCATGAGTGCCTCATCTTCCTAGGGCTCTTTCCCCTTCTTTCCTCCGGTTATAGAAACCGTCATCATCCCTTTATCTTTGAAAGTCTTCGCAGCAGAGATGATCATTATTTCTTTCACCAGTCAGTTTCTCTTTCCCCACATCCCTTGAAGGGAAGGAATTAAGCTAAAATATTTTGTCAGGGTATTAGAAGTCAGGGACCTTAGGCAAAATAAATAAATAAATAAATCGTTTTTAAGCAATTTATTTTTCCCTGACTACTGAGATTGTCCATGCAAATCTCCCCACTCCAAGCCCCTTTGTTGTATACCTGATTAAAGGCTGGAAGGAATAAGCATGTGTTGTGCTAAAACTTTATCTTTAAACTAAGGATGCTGCAACCGAGTCAGTTTCTGTTAAAGGCTTAAGTTGGGAGATCATGCAAAGCCATGGTAAATGGGTCAGATAAAGATGGTCTACAGAGGCATGAAGCCGGCTTGTGTTTTGTTTACCTCCGTATGCACTCTTGCCCCACCTAGCACGGTACCTGATACATAACAAGCATTCAAGTCTTTATGGAATGGATAAATCAGACTGTGGAGAGAGAGAAAGAGAGAGGCAGGCTTCCACCAACAGCTTTCCATTTCCTGGTTCTAATCCCACATGAGGACTGTCTGCATTTCCTGTCCTCATGTCCACCAGTATAGTACATTCCCCTTTATGCCAAAGCTAGTTTGAGTGTCTTTAATTTCTTGATGGTTTTCTTAAAAGGGAACCTCTGAAGAAAGATATGACAGAAACTCCAATTTGAGGATGCTTTTGCAGAGCGGACCTTAGCCCCTCTGTGTACGTAAACCGAGGCAGTGTTGATTGAACGGGGATTCATTTAGAGCCCATAGGGAGGACTCCAAATGGGTAGAGATCTGATCAGGAGGCTCTTGCCAATTTCAGCTCCAGGAAGAGGAGGAGCAGGCTACGGTTTCGCCTTGGACTTCTGGCAAGCTGATGGACTAACGTGATGGTGCAGGAGTCTTCTCAGCAGCTGTGCCTGTACTCTCAGTCATCGTGCGGTAGATCAAGAAGGGTCGTTCTGTCCTCCTCACTGAAGCAGTAGGGAGATGCCTCTGCCCAAGAAGACATATTTCAAAGTGAAGGGGAGAGGGTAGTTGAAAAGCCATAGACAGTCATTCTAGGTTTGAAATATAGAAAAATAAAATATTTGGAGGCCATATTGTGAATGTGTTCACACAACAGGTTTGAAGCGAGACAGACCTGCATTCCAACACCAACCCTGCAACTTACTAACAAGCTCTGCGATCGTTAATAAACTGCATCATCTCTTGCAGCCTCAGATTTCTCAGCCACAAGATGAGAATAACAAGACTTCATCCATTTCGCATAAGCAATAAATTAGGTAACATATGTAAGTTGATACCAACCTAGGTGCTCAGTAAAGGGTGGGGATTGTTAGGATCGTTAGTGCTTTTATGATAAAAACATTAGTGAAAAGTGGTTTTGTTTTGTTTTTTGAAGAGACAGAGTTTCATTCCTCTGTCGCCCAGGCTAGAGTGCAGAAGTGTCATCCTGGCTCACTATAACCCTGAACTCCCAGGGTTAAGGGATCCCCCTACCTCGGCCTCTGTACTAGCCAGGACTACAGTTGTGCACAACTGAGCCCTGATAAGATTTTTAATTTTTTTTTTTTTTTTTTTTTTTTTTTTTTTTTTTGAGATGGGGTCTCTACAGAAAAAATGTTGCCTAGGCTGGTCTTGAATCCCTGGCCTCAGGTGATCCTCCTGCCTTGGCCTCCCAAAGCACTGAGATTGCAGCTGTGAGCCACCATGCCCGGCCAAAAGCGTGATCCTTTTATGTTAACCAAAAAAGAGTGAACTTTTCTAACAAGTTAAGAAATACGGCCCTAAAACATATACTTAATAGCTCTTTTTCACTATTATCTTTTTAGCCTAAATCCCTGAGAAGAGCGCAGTTAATACTTAACAAGACAGTAGTTATGTAGTAATAGTCATCAGTTGTGGCATTAATGAAGAGTTAGTGGTATAAACTCCCCGAATGGGAGGCACATGTGAATTCTCATATGCCGTCTTCTGAAGACCTTTAAAGCAATTTGTAAATGACATGACCTGTAGATGGCGAACTTGGATAGGGGGAATATTAAGCAATGCCTACCTAAAAAAGAAAGCAGTGGTTTTTGTTTTGTTGACGAAAGGACTAAGTAAAATCGATACATTAATAAGGTCTGTTTATGACCATAGGCCCAAAGACTCTTTGCTGACACCCCAGATTCCTTCTGTCTGTGGACAAGAGTCCGCCCGCAGTCCTGTGCACTGTTGTGAGACTAGACTGTCTGCATTAGCTGCTGGTAGAAACGTTTTGGCTCTGTTCACACTGGCTGCTAGTCACTGATACAAGAGCAAGAAGTATCCAATGGGAAGGTAAATAGCTTTCCTGGGAGTCTCTTGGGGGGTACAGAAATGTGTATGTCACACTACTTATCTTACTGCATCCTACGTCTCCAAAGTATCCACATCTTTTGATCTAGATAAATAATTATACCCTCCCTTGCTCGCTTGTTGCCACTGTTGAGTATTTGTTCTTCACACTCCCCAAGGCAATCCTTTAGGGACCAATTACCATCCTTTACTGACATCATTTCACTGGCTGACAGAGACTTCTAGAGTGCCACACTGGGCATTCCGGACTCCTAAGAAAGCTCTTTAATACTTTCGTGTAATCTACGTTCCCTACTTGACAAGTATGATTTTTTTCCCCTTGAAATTCTACTTTGGAGTACTAGTTGTACTCTCCCAGGTCACAACTGCGTATATGTGGATTTGTGGAAAAATCAGTGTGACTTCCAAAATTGTGTCTGCTCATGCAGTGGCCTGAGATGTTTTGTTGGTTGTTTCAGCTGTGAAAGAGCCCAGCACCTCAGCCAACATGATAGATTGATGACTTTGTGCTGCATTATAAAGCAGGGTCATTATCCCCAAAGAGCCTCGCAGCTTGTGGGTCAGGTGAAGGGACATCGCTAGGCTTCCATGGTGCCTCTGTTCTTTCATTTATCACAAGGCTGTAATCATTATCTACACATCGGCCTCCTCACAAATGTGTGCTTCTAGATCCAGAAACGGCCGTTTTCATCCCTTTATCCTTCACCCTGTGCCTGGCATATAGCAGGTACTTAGGAAAATGTCAAATGAATGAAAGAATAAATATACACGCTTGGGAAGAACAAGAAGGCAGGAAGGAGGAAAAATCAGTTTGGGGAGGGAAAAAAAAGAGGACAATAATCCAATCGCTTATGGGGAATTGTACCCATATTAGACAAACATGATCCCTAAACAACAGAAAAGAGAAAAGCTGAGTAGACTGTGTCTAGTCCAATCCGTTTATTTTTTCCAGTCAGACTTTGAAGAGGCTGACTTATAACTGAAATGCTAGTTCATTGTTGCCAGTAAAGAACACGACTTTCCAGAAATACAATGTTTGTGTTCACTGAAAACATTACCCCCAACCAGCCCCATGTATTTCACTTCTTTATTTCAAAACGAAGAAAGCCCTTGGCTCTCAGGATGAGGCCATTTTGGTTTTGGGGTAGCTTCTACAAGTGATGAAGTTGCAGTTCATCTAAAATATGAAAGAATAAAAGTTTTTGTATTATTCAGAAATGACAAGATGTTATCTAAGGGTGGATTTGGATTTAGAGGTGCCCGTTAGTGGAAAGCAGACTTTAGGGGATGGGAGTGAGGAAATAGGCTCTTCTGGAAATAGGCCCTGGAAGACAGTCTAAATAAGAGCAGCAATACATCACCCCATGGCATTGCTCATGATGTTGACAATGGTACATCTGACATGAAATTATAGCAATGGTCAAGGGCATGAAGACACGCACAGGGATGGGAGGTATAGGCCTGTCATGTGTGTACATGTTAGGTACTCAATAAATACTGGTTGAATAAACAGGTGAGCTGCTAAGAGGAAGTCACAGACTACTTCATTAAAGGCACAGTTTATTTACTTATGTATTCACTTGAGTACATATGAAAAGGAATTGAAGTGACATGTACTATTAAATGTACATAAACCCAGCGTAAGGAAAAGTTAAATTGAAAACCAGTGATCAGAAACCATTTAGAATAAATGAAGAAAGCAACTTGAGTCCTGGAAACCTGTGTTGAATGAATCACACAACAGAGCTTACAGAAAGTTCTGAGCGTCCAGACAACCAAGTCAAAAGAGGAACAAGCTGGAATTGTACAGATTTTATCAGTCAGTAAGGGGGTGAGTATAAGTTCATCTGTAAATGCAGACATTTTTGGAACTGAATTTCGGGGAGAATTTATTGCTCGCACACTTAAATAAGAGAAAGAAGACATTTGGCAATAGTTGTATAAAAGTACCTACATGTTATTTATAGACTAAGCTATAAAGTAATCACCACCAGTGTAGCCCGTATAGATTAATAGGCAACAGGGAGAGCGGGAAAAAATGGGTTAAGGTATGAACATGCACTACCACGTAAACAGGAAAATATGAATATTGGCAACAGTCCTTGTGTTTGCAGCTGGTTAAAAGGCTAGAGTTATACTAAATCTAGTACTTCTGGTGGTATGGGAGATTTCACTCCTACTTCTTCCCTTTGATTCCTGAACCCATGTGATCTGTCCTTGGGCAACACAACACCATGTATTGGTTATTGATTCAGAGCATATACCATTTTTTCTATACCAGTACCCTTGCTTCATAAAATGCCTTCCAGCTGGCTCTAAAACAGAGTGTGTAATAGATTATTGCTCTGCTTTCTAAGGCCAGCTGCTCCGGGGTTATGGTATGACCAATGAATCCTGTGGGAAATGCTTTGCCCCGTAGCATCCTTGGCCAGAGGCAGTGTTATATAGACTAATGCAGGTGAATGAAGCTTTCAGTAAGTCCACAGATGGTATTGCTAAGAGAAGAATAGCAAGGGAGCCAAACCTATATCCAGAAAAAAATGTCCATTCCAGGGCGAAAAACTGCTACAGGTCCATCAGGAAAGGCGTTCATTATGATCAGCCAACATGAGGTCAGCTGTGCCACCCTCCTCCCTCAGGTTTAGAGCCAAAGGCAGGGCTCACGCTGCTGGCATTTCAGGCGTTCAGTAGTGGTGGCAGCCAGATCTGCTGTGGTAAGGGGAACTTCATTTGGTTTGAGCCCATGCACAACCTCCATCTTTGTCACCATGGCCACTTTGTTTTTGAACTCGTTGAGGAACAATGGTGAGAGTGGGGAGACAGGAAAACTGACGTGTGAAGTACTGATCTTTTGCCATCTGATGATTGAGAGGGTGTCTTCTGCAGTGGGAGCCCTTCAGTGAACATTTACATGGGGCACAAGTATCCTGATATCATGAACCCATTCTGAGAGGTCCATCCACATTCCTATGCATATCTGTACCCTAAACCTCTTTGTCAGCATCCTTCAGTCTTGTTATTTTCAATTTCCTCATCATCTAACCCAAACTTTCAGCTCTGTCATTGAATTGCACTGTGATTATCTTTCCTTCTAGGCAAAGTATATAATTTGAGGTACCACTCCAAGTCTGCTTATTAGGAGGATTTCTCTTCCCACCTGTTTCTCATGGCTGACAGTGAGGTGTGCTCCAATGCTGTATCAGTTTACATATGACAGTGTATTATGCATAATCATCAGCAAATCAGTCTTAGATCCCTTCTTTCCTGTCCATAGAGAAATCCCCATGACGCTGTATATGTGGGTCTAAGGAGAGGTAGCATCACAGCAAGATCCGTAGGAGAGTTTGAGCCATTTGCTCATAAAACTTTCTTGTGCCTTTAGCAGTTAAGTCTGTTCTTGTACATGCCACTTCAGGTTGATTATGGAGAGCTGCTATTTTCAAATAGGTCAAACAAGTCACATCTAATTCAAATAGGTAGCTCAGGTCTCATATATAATCAGTTGATTTCCTATGTCTAGATCCTCAGTCTCAAATAACCAGTACCAAATAACAAACACTAGGTGATGTTTCTCAAGGAAAATAGATATTTGTCAAAGAGGTATGACTTTTCCCTCAAGTGTGGGGTCTGTACTATGATTATCTTATTCAAGAGTTTCATAGGATCAGTATGATATCCTGACTTGCCACAGACACTCTACAGTCACACGGGCTAAGTGGCAGGAAATGTTTGTTCTTTAAACTGAAGTGGCAAAAGAACGTTCTTTTGTTTGGGACCTTTCTTAAATATAAAGCCTGTGGTTTACCAATAAGGAGGAAGAAATAACGCCAGTAAATTTGCCTGTGTAATACTGAAAGCCCACCAAATATGCGTGCCTCTTTCTTCCTAGAACTGGATGCAAGAAGGTACAGCAAATTGCCTTTCACAATTTGAAGGGAATATCTCAATATACCCCAGATCTCTAGACCCCCCAGAAACATCAGTGAGTTAGTAGAACTAGAAATTCTATGGAATTTTTCTCTTATCTTTAGTCTTACCAAGGAATCTTGTATATTTGCTAATATATGCTTAGCAGATTCATTGACTGGTTGCCATCAATTACATGGCCATGGTTGATGTCCTGTGAAATGGTGAAATGATCAAGGTTCCTAAATACTAGGTTAGGACACAGTGTTATAAAGAAGCCAGTGTAGGAATTCTGCCACTTGATGAGTAAGGTCTTCTCTAATTCTACACATAGGAACTTGGAAAATAAATACAGGATGAATGCTTGGACCCTGAATGAACACTCTGAGATAGTTTTCTTCCAATATTCCATTTATCACCCAACCCTCTTAAGCTTTTCTTCTGATTGTTGGATTTTCTTCTGATAGTTGGATTTTCTTCTGATAGTTGGACTGTAGTGATATTATATGTCCTTAGAGTTAACGGTTGCTCAAAGACAATTCCAATTATCCCTAAAACATCTAGCTATTTTAGGTTCCCCAGTGTACATTTACCCTAGTGAATTACTGCAGATCACTTTGGGGAATGCTAAAAGGAAGCCTGGTGATGCTGTTTCAAAGAACTTGATCTTAAGGGTCCCCAGCCTCCATTTCATGCAAGGGGCTTTGGGTCTATGAACCAAGTCAGTTCTGGGAAGTAAGAGACTATGAGACTGTGGTCCCTCAAGCCATACTTCTATTTGTCAGACTCAGGATTTTCAATTATAATACACAGATCAAGTAAAACTTTAGTGTACTGTCCATGTATTAAAGCTGAAGCTGAAGGTCTTTGCAGGTCAAACCATTCTGATTACTGATCTGGCCCTGCATAACTATGCCCACCTTGCCTCTTGGTTTATGCCTCTGCAATATCCTCTCAATTCTAAAGGGAGTATATCATGGAGCACATTTCTACTTTCATCCCCGGATTACAAAGTATAGTTGCCATCTTGCTTTCTAGTGATGTGTGCTTTCTCATTAATATATTTTGTAATGCTTTGGTACTAGGACTGTCCTGGAACATAATTAGGAGTGCTATGCTACAGGGTTGAGTGAGCAGATGGCCCTCACAAATCCATTCTAATATTTCTGTCTTTAAGTGTCTATATTTCTTCATCCACACTACACTAATTTCTAACAGCTCAACTTCCTTTAGTGTAGGCCACCACTGAGTCCTGGTACCAGCCAACCAACTGAACAAATGGTCACAACCAGAACTAGCACATTTAACAGAGTGTCTGGTAGAAGAACCCACATTAATGTTTGACCCAAAGGAGCTATATTCCTTTCTTCTTCCTTAGTTTAGCACTTAAGAATCCATTTTCACACATATTCCACTAGTTTCTGCTGACAAAAATTAGAAAAAAAAAATTCTACAATTCTATTGGTGTGTAAGCCCATTCTTGTATAGGTATAACTTGGTCAGACTCTCCTTCTGATATTTCAACACTTCTGCCCCACAGCCCCTCTAAGAGAAGCATTGAAGCTTCTTGAAGCTTTTTCTTGATAAATAGATTTTATTTTTGTTTATTTTTTAACATACAGCAACATTGATACTTTATTTTTTCTTTATTTTATAATTCTAACAAGTGTATAGAGCCGTATAACAAACACCCTGATCAGGATACAGCACAAATTTCTCTCTAGGCACTGCATTATATGCACATCACAAATTTCCTGAAGAAAAACAGTTTTCCAGGCCAGGCGCAGTGGCTCGCATCTGTAATCTCAGAATTTTGGGAGGCCAAGGCAGGTAGATTGCTCGAAATAGGGAGTTCGAGACCAACCTGGCCAACATGGTGAAAATCCATTTCCACTAAAAACACAAAAATTAGCCAGGCCTGGTGGCATGCACCTGTAGTCCCAGCTACTTAGGAGGCTGACCCATAAGAATCGCTCGAACCTGAGAAGTGGAGGTTGCAGTGAGTCAAGATTGCACCACTGTAACTCCAGCCTGGGTGACAGAGTGAGACTGTCTAAAAAAAAAAAAAAAAAAAAAAAAGCAGTTTTCCCAGTCCATACTACCAATAAATGAAGCTTTGTTCAGGGCCACGTTAATAAAGCAAGTATCTAAATAATATTGATTAGGATAGTGTACCCTTGGTGGATATCAAGTTTTAAGATGGTTTTAAAGTTTTAAGGTGGTTTTAAAGTTTTAAAGCTTAGTTTTTATGTTGGAATCTTGGTATATTTGTAAGGCATAGATATCCCAGGGGATACAAGGGTAAGTCTGGATAAGGAGGAATTTTAACTATGATTTTAAATTTGGTAACTCAAGAGGCCTTCTAATGTTGGACCCAAATCCTTATGCTATAGGATTCTTTTGAATCTAATTACTCTGCTGGAAGCTGGATGAGAAAAAAATCCTGGGCTACTTTGTTTTGTATGATCATTGTTGCTTATATACAGCTACTGCTAGAGCCAGAAAGGAAGATTGGATAACAAGGGTCTTGGATTAACCTTTGCCAACCTACCACATTCCAGGGGTAGGATTCCACTTCACAGTACCTAAGCTAAGATCCTTTTTTGAATCAGGGAAATGCAACCATTTGCTTTTGGGGGTTTATTGTGATTCTAATTGTTGAGCTGTAGTCTTTTCTAAAGACTAGGATAAGCCAGATGATTATTTTTGTTTTGCAAAAGGTAGATACCAATGCCTTTGAGGGAGGATGGTTAGATTCCTGACCTCTGGTAGTATTGGATGTTCTTAGCAGGAAGTAGAAACTGGAGCCATCTTGGGATAGGAATGAATGAGCTCACTGGAATCTTGTTTGAGGGAATGTGGCAGGACAGGGACTAATATCTGTGTGAGGTAAATTTCTGAGTACCAGCTTTGAGAAACCAGCATATAATATATTCAAGCCACATAATCTGGAGGCAAAAATATAACTCTATATTTTTCAATGAGAGTATAATCTCTATCTCAAAATGCCATTTCATCTGAATAAGGGAAAGCTTGACCTAGTTAACTCTAAGCAGATTCCAGCAATAAAGCTTCCTCCCATTAATTCTTGGCTGTCCTGGACTTCTCCTGAGGAGGACAGGTGCAGGGCTTTCACAGGGATCACAATTCAACAGCTCTGATTCATCCCTTGTGTTCTTGGGATCTTTATACAATCTGAATGGACAGGGAAAGTGCTTATTTTTTATAACATGTAAGTCCTCTGTCATGAATCTTTCATGGGGCTTTGCTTTCTGAAAAAATAAACGAACATAAAACCAACCAACCATCCAATACATACCCTTGGCTGGAGTCTATCTCTCAAAACTATTAAATCTACTTTTGTTTACTGCTATATCCCTAGTGCCTACAAGAGTGTCTGGCACATAGTAGGTATTCAGTAAATATTTGTTGACTATCTGAACGTATAAGTGAACAGGGGAATGAATCAAAGTGTAAGTTTTCACTTGCTGTTTTTAGACCTAGTAATCCCAGCAGAAAAGTAATCAAATGAGCGGCCACACACAATGAAGACAGATAAGGAAGTACAGTGGGCAGTGGAAAGTAGATTCATTAAAATAGTGAGTAAAATGAGATTCAGACAGATGTTACTTAGTGTTGAATCCAGGGAAGATAAGCAAACAGAAACTACATTTGGAAATATTAATTTTCATATTTTAAAAAAAGCTTTAACTGTAAGCAAGTTGCTCAATGTCTTTGAGTCATTTGCCTCTTTAGTAAATAAAGATAACCAAAAATTAATGAATGAAATTTAACTGGCTGGGCGTGGTGGCTCACAGCTGTAATCCCAGCACTTGGGAGGCCAAGGTGGGCAGATCACGAAGTCAAGAGTTCAAGATTATCCTGGCCAACATGGTGAGACCCTGTCTGTACCAAAAATACAAAAATTAGATGGGCGTGGTGGCACATGCCTGTAATCACCACTACGTGGGAGACTGAGGTATGAAAATCACTTGAACCTGGAAGGCATAGATTGCAGTGAGCGGAGATTGTGCCACTGCACCCCAGCCGCCTGGGCGACAGAGCAAGACTCTGTCTCAAAAAAAATAAATAGGGCCGGGCGCGGTGGCTCAAGCCTGTAATCCCAGCACTTTGGGAGGCCGAGGCGGGTGAATCACGAGGTCAAGAGATCGAGACCAACCTGGTCAACATGGTGAAACCCCGTCTCTACTAAAAATACAAAAAATTAGCTGGGCTTGGTGGCGCGTGCCTGTAATCCCAGCTACTCAGGAAGCTGAGACAGGAGAATTGCCTGAATCCAGGAGGCGGAGGTTGCGGTGAGCCGAGATCGCGCCATTGCACTCCAGCCTGGGTAACAAGAGCGAAACTCCGTCTCAAAAAAATAAATAAATAAATAAATAAAGAAAGAAAGAAAGAAAAGGAAAGAAAAGAAAAGAAATTTAGCTGGATATAATTTTTAACATATTTATGGAAGTATAATTTACATATTATAAAATTTAACTATTCTAAGTGTACAATTAAATTTTTTCTAGTAAATTCACTAAGTTGTGCCACTATCATAAAAATTCAGTTTTAGAACATTTTAATCACCCAAATAAGATCATTTTCATGCAATCCTTGTTCTCATCGCTAGCCCTTGTTCCCACTCCATTAACCTACTTTCTGTCTCTGTCCATTTGCCTTTTCTTAAATTTTTAAATAAATGGAATCACAAAATATGTGCTTTTTCTGTATGCCTTTTTTCACTTAGCATGTTTTTGAGCACGTTGTGGCAAGTTTCTTTTTATTGCAAAATAAAATATTTCATTGGGTGGGTCTACCATTCTTTGTTTATCCATTCATCAGCGGGCAGACATTTGGGTTGTTTCTACTTTGGGGCTATTACAAATAATGCTGTTATGAGCATTTGTGGGCAAGAATTTGGGTAGATATATGTTTCCTTTCTCTTAGATAAATACCTAAAAGTAAAACGACGGGGTTTTACGATAAATTCACATTGAACTTTTTATGACATTTTCATACTGTTTTCCAAAGTGACTGCACCATCTTACATTTCCACCAACAGGGTAGGAGGGCTCCCTTTTCTCCACATCCTTGCCAACACTTGTTATTTTCTGCCTTTTTGACTGTAGTGAATGTAATTTTATGGAGAAAAACAATCATGTATATATTTATGCCAGCTTTATTACTAATGAAATGTCAGCTAAATGATCGGGATATTTTATCATATTAATCTTTTTAAAGCTTCATTTTTTTTCTAGTCACTCTTCCAGAAGAAACTTTTCACAGTTCCTCTCAGTGGTATATTGGAGCTCTCTGATATTGATTCATGAGGGCTGATTACTTTTGTTTTTATTTTTTTGAGGCAAGGTCTTGCTCTGTTGCCCAGGCTGGAGTGCAATGGTATGATCTCAGTTCACTGCAACCTTGGCCTCCCAGCTCAAGCCATCCTCCCACCTCAGTCTCCAGAGTAGCTGGAACTACAGGCATATGTCATTATGCTTGGCTAATTTTTAAAAAAAATTTTTGTAAAGATGAAGTCTTACTACATTGCCCAGGTTATTCTCAAACTCCTGACTCAAGCAATCCTCCCGCCTCAGCCTTCCAAAGTGCTGGGATTATAGGTGCGAGCCACAATGCCAGGCCAAGAGCTGGTTATTAAGTTTTCAGAAATTCTGTGAGCCATTTGTTAAACACAACCATCATTTAAAATTAAATGTTATTTGAAAACATTGACAAAAGTATTTCCTAATTATTTAATGGCATTTTACTATTATCTATGCTTTCGAGGTTACTTATATCTGGTCTATCTCTGTGGTGGATGTGCTGTAGAATGGCATGTTGCTGTGTCTCTTTTCACCCCTCTATCCTCATTCCCCAGTGATCTCACATTGAGAGCTTGAAATTAGCCATGGTAAGAGTATTTACACAACAGTAATCAACGAACGCTATAAGCTAGGGTTTTATTTTCTCCTAGAGAACTGATTGTTAAACATGTACCAGCTCTAAATTATTCCTATGGATTTTTTTTTTTTACTGAGTTTATTAAAGATTCAGATGATTTTGGAGAGAACGACATCTTTCAACTGGTTTGAATCCAGCAATATTATCCAGTTGGTTGTTCTTCTATTCACCTGAGTAAAGTTTTCTTCCCTCTTAAATAGCTTGAGTCCATTTCTTATTAAGCATGTACTTGGCAGCTAATATTTTGGAGATATAAATGGGCAACAATAGCATCTTCTATAGTTATCTTTTTTGTTCATGGTCTTGGTTAGGTATTAATAATAGGGTTATGCCAGCCTTACAAAATAAACTAGGAATTTCTTTTATATTTTTCTATTATCTATATAATCTAAATATTGTGGAAATTACATATTTCCAAAGAATTTGGTGGAAATAGACTATGACAACATCTGAATCTGGCACCTTTCTTGGAAATAATAGACAAAGTTTTTCACTTATTCTTAACTAGAAATTGTTTTCTTTCTTCAACCAATTTTAATCATCTATTAAAAATTATTCTAGAAAATGTAGTTCATATAAGTTGTCATGTTTTAAAATCAGACTTGTACATTATAGTTTATTATATATCTAAATCTTAATCATAATAGAGTTTTTATGCCTTTTCCCATTCTGAAAAGAGTACTTTTTAAAATTAGATTTTCCTGAAAGCCACTTTACTGAGCTTTAAAACAACTAGCTTTTTAAATTTATCTACTTTTTATATATCGTTATTATTTTTTTAATCATGTTACTACGGCCAGGCGTAGTGGCTCAAGCCTGGAATTCCAGTACTTTGGGAGGCCGAGGCAGGTGGGTCTCCTGAGGTCGGGAGTTCGAAACCAGCCTGACCAAAATGGAGAAATCCATCTCTATTAAAAATGCAAAATTAGCCAGGTGTTGTGGCACATGCCTGTAATCCCAGCTACTCAGAAGGCTGAGGCAGGAGAATCGCTTGAACCCGGGAAGCAGAGGTTGCAGTGAGTTGAGATAGCACCATTGCTCTCCAGCGTGAGCAACAAGAGCAAAACTCCATCTCAAAAAAAAAAAAAGAAAAATTATGTTTATGTATTCCCCCAACTTCTTAAGTCTTAGTTTGTCTCTTTTTACTTCTTTGAAATAAAAGCACATTTTATACTTTTTCATTTTTAATTATTAAATATTATAAAGCTACAAAATTTCATCTGAATATAGTTTGGGTTGCATTAAGTCTGGAAATGTATTGGAAAATGACAATAAGATGGCATCTGAATGCTATTGAAACTTCCAAGTGTTGGGCTAGGTGTGGCGGCTCAAACTTGTAAGCCCAGCACTTTGGGAGGCTGAGGCAGGAAGATTGCTTGAAGTCAGGAGTTTGAGACAATGTGGACAACACTAGTGAGACTCCATCTTTCAAAAAAAAAAAATTTTTTTTAAATAAGCCGGGCATGGTGACACGTGCCTGTAGTCCTAGCTACTTGGGAGACTGAAGTGGAAGGATCCTTTGAACCAGGAGTTAGAGGCCAGAGTAAGGTATAATCATGCCACTCCAGTCCAGCTTAGACAACAGAGTAAGATTGTTTTTAGAAAGAAAAGAAGAAAAGAGAGAGAGAAATAAAGAGAAAAGAAGAAAGAAGGAAAGGAAAAGAAAGAGGGAGAGAGCAAAAGAGATAAGAGAAAAGGAAGGAAGAAAGGAAAGAAGGAGGCCGGGCGCAGTGGCTCACGCCTGTAATCCCAGCACTTTGGGAGGCCGAGGCGGGTGGATCACGAGGTCAAGAGATCGAGACCATCCTGGTCAACATGGTGAAACCCCGTCTCTACTAAAAATACAAAAAATTAGCTGGGCATGGTGGCGCGTGCCTGTAATCCCAGCTACTCAGGAGGCTGAGGCAGGAGAATTGCCTGAACCCAGGAGGCGGAGGTTGCGGTGAGCCGAGATCGCGCCATTGCACTCCAGCCTGGGTAACAAGAGCAAAACTCCATTTCAAAAAAAAAAAAAAAGAAGAAAGAAAGGAAGGAAGGAAGAAAGAAGGGAGGAAGGGAAGGAGGGAGGGAGGGAAGGAGGTAGGGAGGGAGAGAAGGAAGAAAAGAAGAAATTTCCAAGGGGCTCAATAAAAAAATTAATTTTTAATTAATAATTTAGAGCTTTTATGAGTTGTGGTCAAATAATTTTTTCCTTTTGAGAATTTGTGAAGTATCTCTTAAGCCTGTTACGTTGTGAATTTTCAGAAATATTCAGTAATAAGTTTAAATATATGTATATATCTATTTTGAATAAAAGCTGAATCAGTTGCTAATAATTTTTTATTCTTTATTTATTTTATTTTATTAGTTTATTTACTTTTTTGAGATAGAGTCTCACTCTGTCACCCAGGCTGGAGTGCAATGGCATGATCTCGGCTCACTGCAACCTCCGCCTTGTGGGTTCAAGCGATTCTCCTGTCTCAGCCTCCGGAGTAACTGGGATTACAGGCATGTGCCACCAAGCCCGGCTAATTTTTTTGCATTTTTAGTATTTTGTATTTTTGTTTCACCACCTTGGCCAGTCTTGAACTTCTGACCCCGTTAACCACCCACTTCGGCCTCCCAAAGTTCTGGGATTACAGGCATGAGCCACCGCACCCGGCTAATAGCTTTTTAAACAATTTTGATTAATAAACTATTTTATGTCTTTTTTTTTAAGAGGGAGTCTCTGTCACCCAGGCTGGAGTACAATGGTGTGATCTCAGCTCATCCACCTCCCAGGTTCAAGCAATTCTCCTGCCTCAACTTCCCCGAGTAGCTAGGATTACAGGCGAGTGCCACCATGCCCACTAATCGGCTTTTGCTATGTTGGCCAGGCTGGTCTCAAACTCCTGACCTCAGGTGATCCACCCAACTTAGCCTCCATCATGCCTGGCCGTAATTCTAATTTTTAAATATATTCATACTCAATGTTTTTTCCTCTAGGAAAATTGTTTTTGAGTAAAATATCTTGAATAACTGTAAATATACCCAACTCTATACTTTTTTTCTACCTTGTTTAAATTAGAGGGTGATACTAAACTATCAGGAAAAAAGTATAAGAGCTAAGAGGAGCCGGGCGCGGTGGCTCACGCCTGTAATCCCAGCACTTTGGGAGGCCGAGGCGGGGGGATCACGAGGTCAAGAGATCGAGACCATCCTGGTCAACATGGTGAAACCCCGTCTCTACTAAAAATACAAAAAATTAGCTGGGCATGGTGGCGCGTGCCTGTAATCCCAGCTACTCAGGCGGCTGAGGCAGGAGAATTGCCTGAGCCCAGGAGGCGGAGGTTGCGGTGAGCCGAGATCGCGCCATTGCACTCCAGCCTGGGTAACAAGAGCGAAACTCCGTCTCAAAATAAATAAATAAATAAATAAATAAATAAATAAATAAATAATAAGAGGAAAAGCCTACAGAAAAGGTGCTTGGTAAGTTTCAAAGTGGGGCAGGCATAGAAAAAAGCATACCACTTGGGAAAGATAATTGCTAGCGTCTGGATGGCTACAAATAAAATCATAAGATCTTTCAGAGTATGTTTTACCTTGGAAGTGAATGGACTGTAAGAACAAGCAGAGAACTGCATTAACTATAACTGAATTTCAGCCTGAATATAGATATTGCCAGCAATAAAGAGAAGATGGCATGGAAACTCGTAGTAAAGTTTTCATTTAATTTCTGAAAGTGCCCAAGTGGCTCACAGGAACAGAGATAAAATTATAACTGGTCACCCACCTCACGGTCACCTCAGGAGAGCAGGCAAAGTGCCTGCCGTGTCGTGGGAAGAACTATTTAATCCTAAACTCAGAGTTCCCTCCACCACACTGTAAAGCCTCTCTAGCATATGCTGGTGAAGAAAATGGCTACATTACATAAGGAGCACTACTGCGAGATGTTCTTTAATCTGCATGCATCTTCAAAAATATTTGAAATTGCCCACAATGAGAGACACAGGTGTGTTCAGAAGTCTTAAGTCAAGGGTAAAGAAGATGAACCAAGTAATGAAGGGTGTGGATTAGATAGTTTGTACAAGGTTATCCAAATAAGGGACACCCCTGGACCTGAGCACAAATCCTGGCTCTGAGTTTCCTGGGAGTAAAAGCAAAAAGGGATAATATCATGAGGGTCAGGTGTCCATCATCAAATAAAAAGAAATGTATTTCTTTGGTATGAAAATCAAAGTGCCTCTTGCTTTGAAATCATAGGACAATTTACTATGTTGGGCTTTAAGTAATACCAGATGGTATAATCGACATCTCAATAGCGATTTTTACACAATAATTATTTTCAAAATTACAAACAATTTATAAACCAAGTATTTGTTTATAAATAAGTTAACCACAAGATAAGAAAAAAAAAACTCAGTCTTGTTTACAATATAGCACTTTTCTTTTAAAAATATAATTTAAGCATGAAAGAAATGACATCGGTAGAATATGAACTTCACTAATTTTCCTTTGTTTTCAACTAAAAAAAATAACATTTTCTGCAAAGTTGTATACTTTTTAGTTTGCCATACTTTGTTGAAGTTGGATCACCGCATCATCTATCGGCAGCTTAGTTGCATAGAGTCAGCTGAGTTGTCTTTGTGTACGGAAAAGCGAGCCACCTAGGAATTACTGCATCTAAATGTTTAATGCTGCCCTGCAAAACTGTGACATCACTGATTCTCTTTCTCTTGATTATCTGGGATCAGATTCCCTAGACAGAAGGTGTGGTTAGCACTTGATCCTAATCAAAGGACCAAAAATACTTGGATATAGTTCATTTTAATCTTAGTTGAAAAGATTGTGGATAGACACTTAGGAAAAAGTGAAATCAGCATATTATCGTCTCTTCAAGTGCAGTCCAGCTTTTAGAACAGTAACTTGGATTTCGGACTCCTTGTAATTTCTCCTTGATGAAAACAGAAGGATTTCACAGCACAGAAAGCAGTGGTTTATGAGTCTGGGTACGGACAGACACAAGAGAACACTGTTCATCGTCTTCAAAGTGATGCAGCGAAGGCAAGACTGCTGCTGTGGCCACATGTAATATAGCCTGTAGCTCTTTAAAGAGGATTAGCTTTAGCGCGCTGGGAGCATTCAATGCTGGATTTCATGTAGAGCAGAATATGCTAATGAAATGTAAATGTCTATGGCAAACATTGCGTAATATAGAAAAACCTTCAAAACTGAGCTTTGTCTCTTGCGCAGTGGGAAACCAAACTTTATCATATCAGAAAAAAAGTAAAAAGAAATAACCTTATACTTTTCTGTCCTATGTATTTGCTTCTAAAAAAGAAAGTGAAGTTAAATGCACACACATACATATTTATATTAAAATAAATTTCAATGTTAGCAGAAAAACTAATTCCAGTCATTCAAAACTATTTTACTAGATCTATGCCCAGGGGTGGATGTAAAATAATTTATCTTTGAAGAAAAAAAAATACACATAATATGGATTTTCTTAAATAAACACTATTATTAAGATTACAAAGAGCTTACAGAGTAGATTCCCACCTCCACCCTTTTCCCCTTAAGATTTCTTATTTGTGATTTCCACCTGTTGCCTGTGCAGTGTCCTTCTGCTCAGTGTTGGGAAATGCTACATCTTCATAATTTTCCATATGGTGCTTTTACTGCTTCATAGGAAGTCAGTCTGAGATTTATCAATTTCTTAAAACTGCACATGCACTTAGTTAAGATATCAAAGTTATTTTCATTTTCGTATTAGCATTTCAGAACACATTTGGTATTAAGAAAGCGAATTCACTATAAGGTGTGTGATTTGCAATCCATGCAATGATGTATCTCATCTCTGAATTTACGCACGTGGTTCCCGAAGATTGAAAGCCCCCTGAAGATTTTACCTCCATTGCTGAAAAATAAAGATCCCAGCAAACACATGGACCCGGCCGCTTAGTTCCTAGCATTTCACTACACTCAACCAAGTAGCTTAGATTCTCTTGGTTTTTGTTGATCGGTGGTGTGTTTGTCTGTGTGCGTGTGTGTTTAATATCTCAGTTTTGAAGGGTTTGTCTCTGTAGACACAGAGGACTGGTAATACATATTCATGAAAGTGTGTTCTTCCATTCCCTGTTAACGCTGACAAAGCCTTAGCTGTTTCACACAGCAAGCGGACTGGGATTGTGTGTGGGGGCTGTATGGCCAGATTAGTGCAAACAGCAAGCCCACTCTGCGGCTTGTTAGGCCTTGCCTTTCTGACAATTTCCCCAATTGTCGCTTGTGACAAGGCTGTCATTAGTTGATGGCTTCTTTTGGCCATTTTCAGATAAAGATAATTTCCTTAACTTCCATTTTATTTGACAACAAGCAGTTTGGGAGAGAAAGGAAGTGCTTCAGTAGTTTATGGATTAGGGTTTTGTCACTTCAAAGGCATCTTTGATCTAAAAATATGTGCTGTACCAAATTCATTATGTCTTTTTTTAAAGAGCTTTTAAATTTATTGATCTTCTCCTCAATTATTCTCCTTTTACGTCCAATAATGATGTGTGAGACGGTAGTGTTGGGAAAAGCCTCGGGAGGAGTGTGGGGTGAATACAGCCAACTGGTCACTTCTGAGGTCATCACAAGAACGTAACAACAGGTGCTTTTGTTTAGTGTCGATTCTTTTCTGAATCCCTGTGTGGACAAAGTCTTCTCGGCTATTTACTGCTCAACATAATGATATTGGTACTAAGAGAACAAGACACAATTACATTTGATATCACAGCATAAAAAAAGAACAAACTTCACAGTGTGTGCAAAAATTGTGCCTACAGTTGCTTTCACCCTCACCTTTGAGGCCACAGGTTTCTCCAGCAGGCATGGGAGTTGTGTGCAGAAAGAGCAAGCGACTTCTTTGTTGCCCAACGATGTGACTTCCTCTAGAAGCAAGCTTACCTTGTGCTGAAACTCAGCTTGCCAAAGTTCTTAGAACGGGATCACTTGAAAAATCATACAGGGCAGAAGGGAAGAAGAATTCCTGTGTGAAAATGTACTTTCAAAACATAGCAAGAGGAGCATTTATGGCTTAGACAGTAGGTCGCTTGTTTAGAAGGCCCACTTGTTTTCCTTTCATCGTTGTTGCTGTTGTACACAATGATGGTGTGGAATTACTATGTTTTAAACAACACCCACAACGAAGGTGTTTTAAACGACACCTGCCACAGTTTACATCCCAACTATCATGATTAACCACTGTCTCCTGAAACTTCACGTATAATAACCAACTTAGGCCAGACAAAGCAACTCATTTCTACTCCTGCAATTAGGAAAAGGAGGTGAAAATATAAACACCTTAATTTCATTTTTTTGGTCTAAATGGGACGTTACTTGCCTCTTGATAAGTCTATTTTATCATTTAGAATGATCTAGATGCTTTTGATATTTACTAAGTTCATTTTAGCAAAGAATTTCAAAATCTGATACATTAAAGAAAAGATGTAATTTTAAAGCATGACCTCAGGCTCCTAAAAGCAACGAGAATTGCTTCTTTTGAAAAATCACTTTTCTGAATTTTTAAAACTAGTCTAACACAATACCTTTCATTTTGCCAAACGAATTTAGCAGTCTGGGATTCTATCCGTGGGCCTTCAATCCACAGTAAACTCTGGATAAAAACAGTCCTCACAGCAATATCAGAGCATTTTCTACATGTCATGTAGTTTTATCCTTACTAAGAGGTAGGTACAGCTATTAGCTCAGTTTTACAGATAAGAGAGTGAGGCACAAAGACGTTAAGTAACTTGCCCATTCTCTCGTATTCTAGTAAATGTTAGAGCCAGAATTCAGACTTGGGTACTTTAGACCCAAAGCCTGTGCTCTTACTGCTGGGGCCTGGAAACGTGGGACCTGGAATCCCTACATACACCTCTCCTGATTCCTCCTGGTACAGAAAAAGCAAATGTTAGTTTTCCTCTGCCCTTCCCTCTTATCAGCTCCCCAGTCCTGGTCTCCTGCCCTACACAGTCCAAGCAAGTGGGCCAAGAGATTACAGCAAAGGAGAGGTGCCAGTGAGGAAACTTGTCTTCTGCTTCGGTTTCTCCGGTTCTCCTTCTGTCTGCACATTGAACACAGGGGGACTGACATGCTGAGATGTGGTCAATTCAGACAGTGGGATTCATGGTTCATCGTATCCTTTGAAAGACTCTGCCACCACTTCATTCAAGATATTTGATGTCATTTCTCTTGACTTTGTTTTAAGTAGGAAACCTGGATTCTGATTTTTTTTTTAAATTTTTGGTGAAATGAGAAAATGCCATTTTGAAGAAAGAAAGAAGTAGATTTTAAAGAAGGATGTTTGGGGGAAAGAGCTCTGTGTCGCCTTAGAGTTCACCTGCTTTGTGACTCATGAATGCACTACAGAAACTGGCAGACAGCAACACCCTCAGCCTGCCCCAGAAGAGACAAAAGTAAATACCCGTCTCAAAGAGATTGCACTGAAATATGATATCAGCTGCAAGAGAGGGCCATCTCCTCCGGTCAAATGAGAAAAATCATATTATCCTCACTGTGGTATACAAATAGCTTGTAAGCCACATTCTCCATTTGAATGATAACAATGAAGTGCTAACCTCGCTGCTGCAGGCCAGCCTGATCCCATCTCCAAACACAAACACTTCTGCCTGGGTTTTGGCTGGGGGCTGTGCTGTGGCCTCCCAACCCCCCCTCTCCCCCTACCCCCGTTAATTGGCTGAGACCACCAGAATTTGGAGGACACAGATGTCACTGATAGTTTTCCTAGGGAGCACATTCATGCCCATCTGTTGCAGCCTAGAAGGCTGTTCATATATCCACAAGGCCTTCATTTAATTCTTGTCAGAAAGTAATGTAAATCCAGTTTACCTCAGAGGTCGCAGGCGAGATTTATGCCAATGAGCCCCCTGCAATTTACACACACTGTAGTTGTATAGGATGAAAAGAAAGCCTTTCATGTTGGTGCATATTAACAAGAAAGCCTGCCTTCCGAGAGAGGCTTTTTGATTGAGGTTTCTCCTGATTTTAATACAGCCGATGCCAGTTGGTATACCCAGCTTTAGAAAAGGGGGAAAAATCTAATCTTTATACTGAAATTTCTTCTTTTATAAGAGGTAAAAGAGAAAGAGTGAAATCCTAGCAAGTAGCACTGCCATGTCTTTAATTATCTGTTACTAGACAAATCTCCCTGGAACTTGGAGAAGACAGAGTGAGACAGGAGAGCCCCTTCCAGCTTGAATTGCTGTGAGTGGAAGTCTAGGGAGAGCTCGGTTGCAAGCAATTAGCTTTCCAATGTGAAAATAGCAGGACTGACCAGTTGAATTAGACTTCTGACTTTTCAGCTGTCTCTTTCTAGTATAGTTAGAGAAAAGTATGGAGATTGATTAACTTGATTTGGATCAGGCTAGGTAAAAATTGATTCATCAGTAAATTGGAAGAAGACATATGTGATCTATATATAGAAAATAATTTATAGAATTATCTTACTGGAAATCTAAGAGCATTAAAAAGGACTTGGGTTAATTCTTTCAATGGATTAATACATTTTGAAATATTCAGGAGTGTATGAGTGGGCTGGAAGGCAAATGGTTTTAAAAGTACTCATGGGGTCAAAGTCTTTTGCAAATTCTGAATATATACCTTTTTTATCATGTGACCTTGGGCAAGTTACTTAACCTCCATGACCCTCAACTTTCTCATCTCTAGAGTGGGGATCATAAAGCCTGTATCATAAGGTTTTGTGTCTGAGGTGCATAGCATAGCATCTAAAGTACAGAAAGTATTTAACCAATAGCAACTTTCCCTCTCCACCTGGCTTTTGGTGGTAACTGTGACAGCAAATTATGGATTTAAAATGTTAGTTAGTTCAAAACCTCTAAGCATTCAACCCACCAGACTATTTTTTTTTATATATATTTAAAGATCAGTGAAGTTGGAGATTTTCTTTCCCACAGTTTGGAATTTTTGTTCCAGTTGTTTAACACTTTAATTCTGTAGAAAGTAGAATAATAAAAGTGTGCTGGTTTTGGGAAAAGAAGGCAAGGGGGCTATGCTCATTCACAGCTGTAGCCTCTGATTTCCCAAGACAGTGTTAATAGGGGGCGTGCTTCTTGTGTTTTTATAGACAATGCTCATTTACCCATGCTAATGACTTTGAAGTATATGGTATGATTATTTTTGCACCACATTTAACTTTTTGTTTGTATTTTGCCCAAGATAATACTAAAGTTCAGCTGTGATTTCTAAGCACATGCTAACAAGACAATGAGGCACAGTAACCTAGAAGTATTACATGACGAGGATGTAGGTGGAATGAGGCCCTGATTAAAAATACAATATGTTGTTGGTAACACATTAAGCAGAGACTCCAAATATGCATAATCTGGACTTAATTACAGAATTGAATAAAGTAGTAGCTTCGTTCTGCAGAGTAGTGGTCATATTAGGGAGGCTATAGCCCAATTTTGTTGGTTTTTCTAAACCAGCGAATAGGAGATGTAAAATAATTTCAGAATGGTCTCTTGCTGCCTCTCAAAATTCATCAAGACCATTCCTGTTTGTTGTGGTCCTCAAAACAGAATTCTTAAAAATAGAATTCTTAAAAACAGAATTCTTAAAAATTTTATTATTAAAAATTTCAAATATGTTGTTACAAAAGCAGAGGGGCCCATTAAAAAACTTCATGTCCTCTTATGTAGCTTTAAGATGTAACAGTTCATAGCCAATCTTGAATAATTAACATCCTTAATTTCTTCCCACCCCATGTCCCAAATTCTCTTGAAATGAATCTCAGACTTCATATAACTTCATTGCTAAGTATTACAGAGTGTATCCCCAAACGATATGAGCTCTTTTTTTTTTTTTTTTTTTTGAGACGGAGTTTCACTCTTGTCACCTAGGCTGGTGTGATACAATGGTGTGATCTCAGCTCTCTGCAACCTCTGTCTCTTGGGTTCAAGTGATTCTTCTGCCTCAGCCTCCTGAGTAGCTGAGATTACAGGTGCCAGCCACCACAGCTGGCTAATTTCTGTGTTTTTAGTGGAGATGGGGTTTTGCCACATAGGCCCGGCTGGTCTCGAACTCCTGACCTCAGGTGATCTGCCTGCCTCGGCCTCCCAAAGTGCTGGGATTGATATGAACTATTTTTAAATATAACCACACTACTTTTATCTCACCTTAAAAAATAACACTAATTCCTTAATATCATTTATTATATATTATCAGCCAGAAATCATGGGGCTTTGATTTTTAAAAAAGGAAATTGATTATTTGAGTCTCATATTACAAATCAGTTGTTTTGCATCCATAACACAACAGTTCCATGAGGACTCTCAATGACTTTCATCGTGGATTTATATGGTTGACAAGTTTTGTGATATGTGGTAGTAACTTCTAGAATGAGAATGTGTCTGTTTGTTGAAGAATAAAAATCACACCATCATTATGCTCCTACTCCATCTTCACTGATTCATTTGGATAAGCGTTTTCCGAACTTATTGGCTTCATTGAAATTTTATGTGGATGGCCATCATATAAAACAGACGGAAGTGAAATTGCACTGGGGCCATGCTGCCAACCAGTCATTGGGCCCATTCTTTCCCCACTTGGGGCCTTGCAGGCCTTGGCATGTGAAATGCTTTCTTAAGCATATACTATCTTTCCATTATGATTTCAGGGTAAGACAAATTGCTGAATGAAACAGTGTTAAGAATAGAAGATTGCACACCTAACCAACGTCAAAAAACTAACAACAGTATACAGTATTTACTTTTTAAGCTTCCTACCCGCAAAAATAATCTTTCACTTAAAGTAATTAAAATGTGTGTTGTAATAGTAAAGGTCCACTGTTCTCATAAATAAGGACCCCACTTCTCAGTTGACTACACTGGGGCCTCCCAGGAGGAGACGTATTTGCTTCCTGTCAGGATTAATCTATAAATGCAATCACCACTTAGACCTCATCAGTTCTTTTCTTCCCCTTCATTTGTCCCTCTGGAATTATACTGTAGCTCAAATAAGGTCAAAATTAAGATACTTTTTCCCCAGGAAAAATACAGCAGTGGCTGTTTCAGTGTTTTAAAATTTGAGAATCAACCCTAAGAGTCGTGTCTTTAAATAGACTACAATATACATTTCTCTCATAGAATCAGCATTCTGCTAAAACAATAATTTCTGCTTGTCAGTATGATGATCAGTTTCTTCCCCACAGAAAGTAGGACACAGAGTGGTCTCATGTAAAACCACAGTGGCCTTAAAAGTTTACGTCTAACTCCTGGAACATAATTCTAGCAAGTTGCTGTTTGAACTTTGACAAATCACTGAACTTTTGACATTACCTTCAATGGGAACCATATTCCTTGCTACCTTCCTCACTGTAATCTTATAAAAGTGAGATCATAGGCTGGGTGTGGTGGCTCATGCCTGTAATCCTAGCACTTTGGGAGGTTGAGGTGGGTGGATTATTTGAGGTTAGGAGTTCAATACCACCCTGGCCAACATGGCAAAATCCCATTTCTACTAAAAATACAAAAATTAGCTTGGTGTGGTGGTGCACACCTGTAATCCCAACTACTTGGGAGGCTGAGGCAGGAGAATTGCTTGAACCTGGGAGGCCGAGGTTGCAGTGAGCAGAGATGGTGCCACTGCACTCCAGCCTTGGCCACAGAGTGAGATTTCATCTCAAAAAAAAAAAAAAGGTGAGATAATCAACCCAGTTTCATTTTCTTTGTCAAGATCTAATAATAAATACCTTTTGTTTCAAATAGTATAATAGTAGGAGGGATGGAATGAATTTTCCAACTTTCCTAAATTTAAGTAAACTCATCCTGTGGGTCAGAATGTTGCTTTGGAATTTTTTACACGTTGAATTATTATAATTATGTTCACTTCTCAAATGAAGTTGTTTTTGTGGGTTGAAAATATCTCTTTTGTTTCTCTGGTAACCTTCCAAATACCAAATATGTATACAAGGGATACTCAGTAAATGATTAAGTACCACTGAGGAGTTTACAGATACAGCACATCTTACTTGATGCATTAAACTTCCAAGTTAGCTATTAAAGCCAGGCATTAAGGAAAGAGCAGGAAACAAACACTATTTTTTTGCCAGTCATAGATGTGTAAAAGCTAATGTGTTTCACTTGGCTATTTTGATTTACTCATTTTAAAAAAAATTTCCTGTATCACATTGTTAGCTCTATACTGGCAAATATTCCTTCATTAGCTAAAAGCAAAGAATAGAATTAACACTAAGTCTCAGATCGCCAGCCTCCTTATTAGAGAAAGGTGAAAATGAGAGCCCTTCCGCTTGAAGAGCTACCAAAGAAAGTGAGTGGAGTGGTTCAAAAACAATAGTCATCCCCGAAGCCAGGTGATCGGCGCTCTGAGCACATTTGCTCAGCGTCGGAGCCACATTTTACTGAGTCACAGAACTCTTCCAGGAAGCATAGAATCCTGAAAGTCTAAAACGGTGCTCATTTTCCAAATCAGCCTGGTGAGATCTAGTTCTTGATTCTCAAATTCAGAATTTCAGTTTTAAGTTTAAGGGTCTTAAAACGGCAAGTTATAGAATGAATAGAAGAAGGCCTGGCTTTCTAATCAAGTCTGTTTGGCTCTGAGGACTAGCTACACCATGGCTTCTGTGCTTTGTGCACACTGTGAGGCACTTAGGAGCTGTGTCAAGAGGTAAGTCAACAAAAAATTAAATGTGCTATCTTGTCTTTCCAGATTATGTTTTGGGTTTGTTCTCCTTAAGATCAGGCAGGACTAGTAGAATCCTGCTGCCAACTGCTCGTCCTACAGAGTCCCTTGCTGCTGGGCTGTACTTAGTCGTCATTCTGTGAATAGCTTGGCTTGTGGGTGTTTGTTGCCTTTGTGCCCGCAAAGTGTGCGGACATCCAGGCGGGTCTCCATCACGGTCTCCCTGCTATTCCAGGACATGCAAGTCCTATTTGTTCCCAAGCCAGTAGGAGGCTCCCTGCCAAGACCCATCGGCTGCTGGTGACATGCACACACTGTGAATCACACAGCCACATGGTGGACTTTCATTATGTCAGCCCAGGAGTGTGGTCTGCCAGTCCCCAGGCCAGAGGCCCACCCCCAGGCGCCTTTGACATTTTAAGTATAAAATAAATAAAGAGCTTTGTGTGTGTCTCCCAGCAAAGGAGAAGATGAGGGGCTGGGGGTGTTTCTGTCTGATCTGTAATCCGATGGGGGCTCTTCTTTCCTCTCAGCCACTTCAGGGCCCACTTCTCTGACACCTCAGACAGAGGCCGACAGAATGCCTGGAGGCAATCAGCTGATGAAACCAAGTTGGCTGGATGTGGTTTTTGTTTTGTTTTTTGTCTTGTTTTAAGCAAATAAAATTCACATCTTTTTCCCTGAAAAAGTCTAATAAATGTTTGGACATAACATTGCAATTCTCGAACAGAATTTCTAGTCATTAATTGAATACGAATCCGGTAATTATTTAGGTGATAATCCCAATGACAAAAACCGCAATTACTTTTGCATCAACCTAATATTACATGGCTTTATTCTGGAAAAATATCAGGAACCTGAAGACTTTGTGTAGTCAAGCAATTTTCTTTTTCAAAAACCTAAATGTTAATGAAGGCAACGAGGAAACCAAATTGAAACAGAGTAAACTAGGAGAGATTGGATGACCTCTTAAAAAATAAAATTTCATTTCTTGAAAACTTTATTGATAGCAATAACTGATAACTATGAAGCACTTACTAGGTGATAGGCAATTTTTTGTGTTTTGCATATGTTAATCAGTTGATGCCTATAAAACTGTGAGATTGATCCTATTATAACTTTTTTTTTTTTTTGAGATGGAGTTTCACTCTTGTTGTTCAGGCTGGAGTGCAATGGCACAATCACAGTTCACTGCAACCTCTACCTCCTGGGGTTCAAGTAATTCTCCTGCCTCAGCCTTCTGAGTACTGGGATTACAAGCATGTACCACTACACCTGGCTAATTTTATATTTTTAGTAGAAACGGGGTTTCTCCATGATGGTCAGGCTGGTCTTGAACTCCTGACCTCAGGTGATCTGACCGCCTTGGCCTCCCAAAGTGCTGGAATTACAGGCATGAGCCACAGGGCTCAGTCAAACTCTTTTTACAGATGAGAAAACTGAGACATGATTTGCCTAAAGCTACTCAGCTAGTAAGCAGCAGAAATGTAAACCTAGGAAGCCTCAGTGCAAAGTGTGTGTGCTTAACTCAACTGCTTATAGATAACCAAGACAACAAAACCACAATTCTTCATTTCAGCATCTTCATTTTTCTGCTCCTGTTATTTCAGAGCCTCCACATCCTGTTTCTCCAAGATAGACTGCTCCTTTGTGGTCTATCTCTAACTTCAAAATAGTTCTATGCAAAATAAATTAACTTTTCTGGCTGTGAAAATTATAAATAGCGATTTGAAAATACTCTGTTGCAAAATGATCCTTAATCTGCACTTCCTCATCTTATCAAAATAATACAAAGCTTCACAGCCCCGGAAATTTTTTATTACAATATGCTTCATGCCATTTTAATGTATGTACCACACCAACATCTGGACCTTCCCTCCTCCTGTTCCATCCCTGGAGATATGCAGCAGTTTTGACACTCTGACTCTGTTGGTGTAATAGAACATTTCTGTTGCCTCACCCACTGTAACACAGACTAAATGATCAAGGCTACTCCATTTCTTCTTCTGAAGATAAACTATTTCTCTTCCACCAAAATTACTCTTGCTGAGTTTCTCTCCAGATCTCTGATATAATTTAGTGGGAAGAAAACTGACCATGTGTTTTCAGGACAAGTCAGGACTCTGCACTCTTATACTGATCTTCTCCGTGTAATAACTTTTGGAAGTTACTCGGCTTACTCCTGCTTCTTCACCTCCATGGCTCAAATTCTTTACCTAGAATATAGGTGGACTCTATTGGCCTCTCAGAGAATATATCGCAAGTTGAAGGCTCTTTAGAGTTTATGAAAATTTTCTCTCATTTGGGGTGCAGAAATTCAAAGGCAACTCTCCTGCAAGTACCATTTTGAAGTCATCAGTGCAGGAGCCTGGAGCCAGGACCAGATGGCAGGCTTGACTCACCTTGACCTGAGATGTTGCTCTTCCAGCCATGTGGGCCAGGCTAATAGTTCATCAGATGTCACCATGGCTGATGGAGTGGGTAACTGTAGCCGGAGAGTATGAGCGGCAGCCTCTGCAATGATGGCCTTCTCTTTTTCCTCTTTTTTCTTCTTCAGGCCGGGAGGTAACCCATTCATGACCTGGAACACTCTCATTGCACTTTCTTGAGAAGTCAAGTTTGGTAAACACGTTCAGCTGCAGTTAACAGGAGAGGGGCGGGTGGGACACAATGGCAAGAGAGATAGAGGGAAGGGACAGCTTTCGCATCCAATTTCCCGTTTTAATAAGGTGTGGTCCTCCATCTGTAAGTGCTGATATGAAAGAAACATAGCAAAGACCTTCATTTCCACTTACAGAATTTCCTAAAATATACTTTGCTTAAAAAAAAAAATCAGACACTTTTTTTTTTTTTCATTTTCTTTTTTACAGAGGCTTGCTCTGTCACCCAGGCTCAAGTGCAGTGGCATGATCTCGGCTCACTGCAACCTCTGTTTCCCGGGTTCAAGCAATTCTCCTGCTTCAGCTTCCTAGGCAGCTGAGATTACAGGTGCATGCCACCATGCCTGGCTAATTTTTGTACTTTTAGTAGAAATGGGAATTTGCCATGTTGACGAGGCTGGTCTTGAACGTCTGACCTCAGGTAATCTGCCAGCCTTGACCTTCCAAAGTGCTGGGATTACAGACATGAGCTACCGCACCTAGCCTTTTATTTCATTTCCTATGTAAATGGAATGAAAAGATAAGTTGAATTTCTTGGCAATCTAGTGTTTCTCAAACTAATGGTTCAAACTGCTTATATATCATCAATTATCTCAATAGACTATGTTTACCATGGATCCCCAACATAAGATGAGAATCTCCTCCTCACAGTCTCTGTTCATGCCATTCTCCAACGAGAATTCTTTTATTCAATTCTCCCTGCAGAAATTCCAAATCCTATTCTGTCTAGAATTTCCTGTGCAACTGCCTCTCCCTTCTCTGAAAGGATGTATCTTTTATCACCTCTCAATGGAGCCACTGGTTCCAACCCTAAAAGCAATAAATGATATTCATTACCTATCCAATACTTCCAGGCTTGAGTTTTCATTTATTCTTTTTAGTATTTCCATCAAATGTTGAATCACTATGAAGAATTTATAAAATAGATGTGATATGCATGAAACATGATGAATCCCCATAGACCAAGCCATCGATTTAAATAGAAAAACATACCACTACTTTGAAGACTCCTCCACGTACCTCCTTTCCATCTTCTTCCTGCTCACCTCAAAAAATCCTCAATTCTGAGTTTTAGTTAATCATTACTTGTCTTTATAGTTTTACTCTGTACAGTCATCCCTTGGTATCCATGGGGGATTGGTTCTAGGATCCCTAGGATACCAAAATTCTCAGATGCTCAAGTCTCTGATATTATAGAAAATGGCATAATATTTGCATATAACCTACACACATGCTTACTCATATACTTTAAATAATCTCCAGGTTACTTGTAATACCTAATACAATGTAAATGCTATGTAAATAATTGCTATATTGTATTTTTTTGTATTATTTTATTGTGATATTGTTATTTTTAAAAATATTTTGATGCACAGTTGGTTGAATTCATAAATGTGGAACCCACAGATACAAAAGGCCAACTGTATATTTGTATCCTGTAACAATATATTGTTTGTTTATAATCTTTGTAAATTTTATACGTGCATTCCTCTGCGACTACTTTTTATACTTCTAAGATTTACCCATGTTGCTATATGTAAATATAAGTTACTCATTTGTTTCTTATTTTTTCCAGGTAAGAATGTACTTCAATTTTTGTCTTCTTTCTTTCTTTTCTTTCTCTCTTCCTTCCTTCCTTTCTCTTTCTTTTCCTTCCTTCCTTCCTTCCTTTCTTTCTTTCTTTCTTTCTTTCTCTTTCTTTCTTCCTCCTTCCTTCCCTTCTTTCTCTCCCTCCCTCCCTCCCTTCCTTCCTTCCTTCCCTCCTTTCTTTTCTTTTCCTTTACTTTTTCTTATTTTTGAGATAGGATCTCACTCTATCACCAAGGCTGAACTGGACTGCAGTGGTGCAATCTCAGCTCACTGCAACTTCCTCCTCTCAGGCTCAAGATATCCTCCCACCTCCGCCTCCTGAGTATCCGGGACCACAGGTACATGCCAAGACACCTGGTTAATTTTTGTATTTTTTGTAGGGATGGAATTTTTCCATGTTATTCAGGCTGGTCTTGAACTCCTGGGCTCAAGCAATCTGCCTGACCCAGCATCCCAAAGTGCTGGGATTACAGGGGTGAGCACCACACCTGGCCATACTTCAATTTTCGAATCCACTCTCCCCATGAAGGACATATGGTTTGTTTCCTTTTGTTTGTTTGCTATTACAAATTGTGTCACTATGAAGATTCTTATACATAGCCCCTAGACACAGATACGAGAATTTTTCTAAATTAGTGTATATACTTAGCAGTAGACACTATGTCAGTGTCTGTGTATCTTTGATTTTACTGGATAGTGCCAAACTGTAGGTTCCAATAATGGTTACTTGGAGTAACTAGCACTGGCTATTCTTGATGATGGTTAGTTAATTTTTTTTTCAGTTGTTTGTTTCAGTCAACAAATTGTGAAAGGGCCAGCTGTGGTGGCTCATGCCTGTAATTTCAGCACTTTGTGAGGCTGAGATTACAGGCATGAGCCACCACACCCTTTGTGGATCACCTGAGGTCAGGAACTCAAGACCAGCCTGGCCAACATGGCAAAACCCCATCTCAACTAAAAATACAAAAAATTAGCTAGACATGCTGACACAGGCCTGTAATCCCAGCTACTCAGAGGCTGAGGCAGGAGAATCACTTGAACCTGGGAGACGGAGGTTGCAGTGAGCTGAGATCATGCCACTGTACTCCAACCTGGGCAACAGAGTGAGACTCTGTCTGAAAAAAAAAAAAAAAAAGAAGAAGTTGTAAAGGGTTTTCCATTGTCGTTTGAACTTGTGTTTCCTGATTACTAATGAGGTCGGACACTTTTCATATGTTTATTAACCATTCACATTTCTTCTCCTGTGAAGCGTCTGTTCAACTCTTTTGTCTATTCTTTTCTTACTATGTGCTTGGTCTTTTCCTCATTGATTTACAGAAAATCTTTACATATTCAGGGTAGAAATCTTTTGTCAGCTACCAAAGCTATGAATACTGTCTCACAGTTTGTGATTTTTCTTTCCACTTATTTTTTATGGTGTCATTTTACTAATCAGAAGTTTATCTTTAATTATAATCTTTTCCCTTATGATTTGCTTGGTTTTTGCAAGGGCTTAACAAATTTTTTCTACTGAAAGATGATAAGGGTATTCTCTATTAGATATTCTTTTACACATTGTGCAGTTTTGTCTTTCACATTTAAATATTGATTTTAAATGTCTTTCACATTTAATATTGATTTAAAATAAATAAATAAGCAATTAACTCAATGCCATATATCAAGCTCTGTAATAAATCAAGTTTCCATATATATGTAAGTCTCTGCTGGACTCCCTATTTTATTTGTAAGGTCAATTCTTATTCTTCCTCTTCCTCCTCCCCCCTCCCCTTCCCCTTCTTCTTCCTCTTCCTCTTCCTCCTCCTTCTCCTCCCTCTCCCTTTCCCTTTCCCTCTCCCTCTCCTTCTCTTTCTCCTTCTCTTTCTTCTTCTTTCTCCTCCTCCTCCTCCTCCTCCCCTCCTCCTCCTCCTCCTCCTCCTCCTTCTTATTCCTCTTTATTTTTCCATACAGAGTCTTCCTCTGTCACCCAGGGGATGGAGCATGATAGTATGATCTTGGCTCACTGTAGCCTCTGCCTCCCCCTGTTCAAGTGATTCTCAAGCCTCAGTCTCCTGAGTAGGTGGGATTATAGGCATGAGCCACCATACCCAGCTAACTTTTGTGTTTTTTTAGAAGAGACAGGATTTTGCCATGTTGTCCAGGCTGGTCTCAAACTCCTGGCCCCAAGTGATCTGCTCACCTTGGCCTCCCAAAGTGCTGGGATTACAGGCATGAGCCACCATGCCTGGACTGTACAATCAATTTTTCTAAGTGCCAATAACTTTTATATTATTTAATTATATATTAATTTATTGATTATTGACATTTGGTATAACACTGTGCTCTTCTCAATATTTTTCATCAAAAATGTCTTTATTATTCTTTAACTGTTTTTCCATATAAATTTTAGAATCACCTTGTTAGGTCACACAGCAAGACACACATACACAAACAGAACTGTTGATTTTGACTGGAGTTTCATTAAAGTTACAGATAAATTCGAAGAAAATCAAAATCTTAATAATGTTGAGTTTTCCCAGCCACAAACACAGAATATCTCCTCATGTCTTTCAGTTAAGTAAATGTTATAATTTTTTTCTCTGAAAGTCTTGTGCACCTATTAGAATTACTCTCAGACACTTAATATATATTATCTTTATACTTTACATATTTTGTGCCATTACAAATGGTATATTTTTATTAAGTTACATTTTCTAAGCATTTGTTGCAAATTTATTTTGCCTAAAGTTAGATTTTTTGGGTTGTAATTTGTAAAATTTTGTTGGTATAACTATACGTTCCTGATATTTTCTTTGTAGGAAGCTTTTCAACTATTGATTAAAATTCTGTAAGATTATAAGACTACACAAGATTTCTATTTCTTCTTAATCTTGATTTCTATTAAGATATATTTTTGTTAAGAATTCCTCATTTTATCACAGTTTTCAAATTTATTGCCATACAATGTTTCCATTATTCTCTTTATTGAAATTCTACTTTGAATTCTACATTCTACTTTGAATGTACACATTTGATAGGTAGTATTTGTCATTCCATTATAATATTTTTGACTTTTCATGATTATTTCTTTGACCTATAATTTACTTAGAAGTTCATTTTTAAAGTTTCATGTATGGGTTTTTCTCCTAGTCATCTTTTTATTATTGAATTAGTTTTTGGTCACACAATGCCATCTGTATGATAGTAATCCTTTGAAATTTGTTAGGATTTGCTTTAAGGTACACAAGGTGTTAAACTCGTGTAAATGTTCCAGGTATGCTTGAAAATAATGTATATTCTTCAACTGTTGATAATATTGTTTCACAAATATCTATTAGATCAAGTTTGTTAATTGTGTTGATCAAATCAATTATATCATTACTGGTTTTTGGTCTACTTAGCATATTAGTTTCTGAGATATGTGTTACATTTTCCTGCTATAATTATGAATTAGCATATTTTTCTTTATGGTTCTTTCCATTTTTGCTTCATATGTATTAAAGCTATACTACTAGATGCATATAAGGTTAGACTAGCCATGCCTTCCTTCCTGGTGAACCGAATCATATGTCATTGTTATCTTTTTATTTCTACCAATGCTCTTCGCCTTAAAGTCTATTTTGTCTTATATTAACATGGCTACCTCAAGTTTCTTTCAGTTAGTGTTTTTCTAATATATCACTTTCCATTTCTCAGTATTATTTCTGTATTCCTTTTGTATTCTTATGCTTTGGCAAAAATCATTTAGCAAAATTCATATAGCTATTTTTAATCCCCCTTCAACTTTTATAGTATTTAGTTAATTTATACTTACTGAAAATATTGATATACTTAAAGTAATTTCCACCATCTTATTTTGTGTTCATATTTATTCTGACTCTTCCTTATTTTTTTTCTATTTTTCCTGCCTTCTTTTCAGATATTTTCTTCCTTTCACTTTTGTCCTTCTGCTAGTTTCAAAGTTATATGTTTTATTTCAATTTTTAGAGATTATCTTAGAAATTTTATCACAATCTAAAGTTAATGCCTTCCCTCCTCCTGATCTTTATCTTAAAATACTTTGATTTCAATTACTCTCCTCATGATTTAAATGCTGCTTATATATATATATCTACTTTGCTTATTATTATGTACTGATTTGGTTAACAAATAAAATTGTATACAGTGTACAATATGATGTTTTGAAATATGAATACATTGTGGCATGACTACGTCAAGCTAATTAACATATATATTGCCTTACATATTTATCACACTGTGTTGAGAACACTTAAAATCTACTCTCTTAGCAATTTGCAAGCATACAATACATTGTTATTAACTACAGTCACCAGATACAACAGACCTCTTGAGTTCATTTCTCTCTAACTGAAATTTTGTATAGTTTGACCAACTTCTCCCCAGTCCCTGTCCCCATCCCCACATCTCCTAGTAGCTCCATGCTGCTCTATGTGTCTATGAATTCAACATTTTTAAACTTCACATATATGTGAGATCATATGCTATTTGTCTTTCTGTATCTGTCTTACTACACGTAACATAACATGATCCTCCAGGATCATCCATGTTGTTGCAGATGACAGGATTTCCTTCTAAAACTGAGTAATATTCCATTGTGTATATATATGACATTTTCTTTATCCATTTATCCTTGATGGAAATTTAGGTTGGTTCCATATCTTGGCTATTGTGAATAATGCTGCCATGAATATGGGAGTGCAGAAATCTCTTCAATACCTCATTATTGTTGTAGCTTTAATACAATCAATGTTTGCTTAGATTTTGCCAATAATCTACAAGTTTTTTTGCTTATTAGTTCTACTTGACTCTCAAGCCCTTGATCAATGATATTTCTTCTCTCTAAAGTCCATACTTTAGAAATTTGTTTTAGTGATGATCTATTGGTGTTTCTTTTAAAATACCTTTATTTGGCAGGTTTTCTTCCCCAGCATATGAAAGATACTCTTTTGTTGTATTCTTGTTTACATTGTTGCTTTTAAGTAAGCAACTGTAAGCCCATTGTTGTTTCTTTGAAAGTTATTTGTCTTTTCTCTCTAGCTGCTTTAAAGATCATCTATGTCTTTGGTGTTCCATGGCTTCATTATGGTATTTCTATATATGGATATTAGTTTATTATTTATCCTGCTTGGGGATCCTGAGTATTTTGTTTACAGTTGGCCCTTAAGAGATTACTTGATGCTTTTGCCTCAGAGCTCATAAGATTCTCTCCTTCGTCCTGGCTTTAGATAACCTGATGACTATGTGCCTAGGTGATACTCATTTTGCAATAAGTTTCCCAGGTGTCCCAGTTGTTCTTTGAGCTTCTTGTATTTTAATGTCTAGATCTCTACCAAGTCCAGGGAAGTATTCTCTGATTATTCCCTGAAATATATTTTCCAAACTTTTAGATTTCTCTTCTTCCTTGGGAACACCAATTATTTGTAGGTTTAGTCCTTTAACATAATTCCAAACTTCTTGGAGGCTCTGTTCATTGTTTTAAAAATTCTTTTTTCTTTGTCTGTCAGATTGGTTTAATTCGAAAACCTTGTCTTCAAGTTCTGAAGTTCTTTCTTCTACTTGTTTGATTCTATCTTTGGTGTTCCATAGGTTCATTGCAGTGTTCCTATATATGGATATTAATTTGCTTGAGGATCCTGAGTATTTTGATTACAGTTGGCCCTCCCTATTCTTAGTTTGCACATCCACAGACTCAGCCAACCATGGATTGAAAATAATTTAAAAAAGAGATAAGCAGAAAATGGTGGATAGGAGGCAGGACTAACCTGCAGCTCCCACTCAGAAAGACAGAACCGCATGCAAAGATCCACATTGTGAAGTTTTATTCCAAGAACTACCACAGGAACATAACAAGAAAGCCGAGATAATCCACAGAGCCTTTGATGGAGGTAGATGGCCTCTGCAGACTCTGTGGGACAACTGAGGAACTGTGAGTCAGCTTGCTTTCTCAACTGGAAAGCTTGTAGCCTGTGACAAGTTCTCAGCCCTGTTCACTGGCTGCCTGGAAGTAAACTCGGTGCTGTTGGGGAAGAGGCACAGTGGGAGTAAGACTGGCCTTTAGGGCTGTAGGCTGCCTGGAAGCGGGGTGAGGCCCATGGCTGCTGGCACTCCCCCTACTTCTCTAGTGACCTGTGTGTGTAATGCAGCAGAGGCAGAGTTAATCCCCTGTGAGTTTAACTCCACTGGCCTGGGAACCAGATTCCCATCCCCACAGCAGCTACAGCATGCCTTGGCCAAGGAGAGTTTAAGCTTAGACATGCTTAACCCCACCCCCATCTAATGGTCTTTCACTACCTGCCCTGGTAGGGATGACAAAGGGCACACTCTCTTGGGAGCTCTATGGCTCTACCCACTGACTGACTCTAGGGCAAGTTTGCATCCTCACCATACAACCACAGCTGATGTACTCTTGAAAGTGCTACCTCCTGGCTGGAGGCCAATGAACACAAAACCAGTGCACTAAACAAAAACACAATCAAGGGCCCTCACTGCACTGGAGCAAGTGCTGGTATTCATGGCTGAGAGGCCTGAAGATGAATCACATCACAGTCTCCTTGCAGACACTTCCCAGTAGCTCTGCTGGGTGACTAGATCAAGAAGAACAATAACAATCACTGCAGTCTGGTTCTCAGGAAGCCCAATTCCTAGGAGAAGGAGGAGAGCCTCATATCAAGGGAGCACCCATGAGACAACGGAATCTGAACAGCAATCTGAATCCCAGATCTTCCCTCTGACATACTCGAACCAAATGAGAAGGAACCGTACAAACAATTCTGGTAATATGAGAAAACAAAGTTCTTTGTCACCCCCAAAAGATCACACTAGCTCACCAACAGTGGATCCAAACCAAGACAAAATTTCTGAATTGCCAGAAAAATAATTCAGAAGATCAATTATTAAGCCAATCAAGGAGGCATCAGAGAAAGGTGAAGTCCAAATTAAAGAAATAAAAAAAATAAAAGATGGTAATGAAAAAATCTGAAGTGAAATAGCATAAATAAAAAAGTCACAACTTCTATAAATCAAGGACATGCTTAGAGAAATGTATAATGCACTGGAAAGTCTCAGCAACAGAATTAAACAAGTAGAAGAACTTCAGAGCTAAAGGGAAAGCTTTCAAATTAAGCCAATCTAATAGAAAAAATAAAAAGAACTCAAGGAAATAAGAGAGGACACAAACAAATGGAGAAACATTCCATGCTCAAGGTTAGGAAGAATCAATATCATGAAAATGGCCATACTGCCGAAAGTAATTTACAGATTCAATGCTATCCCCATCAAGCTACCAATGACCTTCTTCACAAAACTGGAAAAAACAACCTTAAACTTCATATGGAACCAAAAGAGAGCCCACATAGCCAAGACAATCCTAAGCAAAAAGAACAAAGCTGGAGGCATATGCTACCTGACTTCAAACTATACTACAAGGCAACAGTAATGAAAACAGTATGGTACTGGTACCGAAACAGAGATATAGACCAATGGAACAGAACAGAGGCCTCGGAGGCAACACCACACATGTACAAACATCAGATCTTTGACAAACCTCACAAAAACAAGCAATGGGGAAAGGATTCCCTGTTTAATAAATGGTATTGGGAAAACTGGCTAGCAGTGTGCAGAAAGCAGAAACTGGACCCCTTTCTGACACTTTACACTAAAATTAACTCCAGATGGATTAAAGATTTAAACATAAGACCTAATACCATAAAAACACTAGAAGAAAACATAGGCAAAACAATTCAGGATGTAGGCGTAGGCAAGGACTTCATGACTAAAATACCAAAAGCATTGGCAACAAAAGCCAAAATAGAAAAATGGGATCTAATTAAACTCCAGAGCTTCTGCACAGCAAAAGAAACAATCATTAGAGTGAACCAGCAACCAACAGAATGGGAAAAAAATTCTTGCAATCTACCAATCTGACAAAGGGCTGATTTCCAGAATCTACAAAGAACTAAAACAGATTTATAAGAAAACAAACAAACAAACCCATTCAAAAGTGGGAGAAGGATATGAACAGACACTTTTCAAAAGAAGACATCTATGAGGCCAACAAACATATGAAAAAATGTTCATCATCACTGGTCATTAGAGAAATGCAAATCAAAACCACATTCACGTATAATCTCATGCCAATTAGAATGGAGATGATTAAAAAAATCTGGAGACAACAGATGCTGGAGAGGACATGGAGAAATAGGAACACTTTTACACTGTTGGGGGGAGTGTAAATTAGTTCAATCATTGTGGCAGACAGTGTGGTGATTCCTTAAGGACTTAGAAATAGAAATTCCATTTGACCCAGCAATCCTATTACTGGGTATATACCCAAAGAACTATAAATCATTCTATTATAAAGACACATGCACACATATGTTCATTGTGGCACTGTTTACAATAGCAAAGACCTGGAACCAACCCAAATACCCATCAATGATAGACTGGGCAAGAAAAATGTGGCACATATACACCATGGAATACTATGCAGTCATAAAAAATGATGAGTTTGTGCCCTTTGTCAGGACATGGATGAATCTGGAAACCATTATTCTCAGCAAACTGAAACAAGAACAGAAAATCAAAGACCCCATGTTCTCACTCATAGGTAGGTGTCAAACAATGAGAACACATGGATGCAGGGAGTGGAGCATCGCACACTGGGGTCTGTTGGTGGGGGCGCTAGAGGAAGGACAGGAGGGAGTGGGGAGGATTGGGAGGAATAACATGGGGAAAAATGCCAGATTTTGATTTTGAAAATGCTGTGGCTTCAATATATGCAAGTCGCTTTCTTTGAAAAAAAAAATGCAACATATTTAATAAAACTCAACTTGATCAATTTGCTCAAAAAAGGAGTTATCAGTGTATATATTATTCAATTTAAATTTAAAGATTATGTGTGCATGAATATTTGATTACAAAATGTAAAGTACCTCATAGTCTGAAACATTTATTGTTAAAGAAATAAAAAGCTACTTTTTCACTAAAATAAAAAAGATAAAGAATGGCAGAATAGATAATAACTCACCAACCACATAAGGACTCATATGAACTTAAGGTAAAGGGGTGGAAAAAGATATTTCATGCAAATGAATATCAAAAATAAGCAAGAATAGCTATTCTTACATTAGACAAAACAAACTTTAAAGTAACAGCAGTTAAAAAAGAAAAAGAGGAATATTATATAAAGATAAAAGGACTAGTCCAACAGGAAAATATCACAATCCTAAATATATGTGTATCTAACACTGGCGCTCCCAAATTTATAAAAGAATTACTGATAGACCTAAGAAATGAGATAGACAGCAACACAATAATAGTGGAGGACTTCAATACTCCACCAACAACAGTAGACAGGTCATGAAGACAGAAAGTCAACAAGGCAACAATGGATTTAAACTATACCCTACAACAAATGGACTTCACAGATATTCACAGAACATTCTACCCAGTAACCACAGAATATACATCCTATTCATCAGTGCATGGAACTTTCTCCAAGATAGGCCATATGATAGGCCACAAAACAAGTCTCAACAAATTTTTAAAAATCAAAATTTTATCAAGTACTCTTTCAGGTCTCAGTGGAATAAAATTGGAAATCAACTCCAAAAGGAACCATCTAAACCATGCAAATACATGAAAATGAAATAACCTGATACTAAATGATTATTGGGTCAAGAATAACATCAAGATTGAAATTTAAAAATTCTTTGAACTGAGTGATAATAGTGACACAACCTATCAAAACCTCTGGGATACAGAAAACACAATGCTAAGAGGAACATTCATAGCATTAAATACCTACATCTAAAAGCCTGAAAGAGCATAAATAGACAATCTAAGGTCACACCTCAAGGAACTAGAAAAAACAAGAACAAAGCAAGTACAAATCCAGTATTAGAAAAGAAATAACCAAGATCAGAGCAGAACTAAATTAATTTTTTTAAAAAAATACAAAAAATTAAATGAAACAGCTGGTTCTTTGAAAAGATAAATAAAACTGATAAACCATTAGTGAGATTAACCCAGAAATGAAGAGAGAAGATACAAATAAGCTTAATTAGAAAAGAAATGGGTGATATTACAACTGATACCACAGTAATACAAAAGATCATTCAAGGCTGCTATGCACACCTTTACATGCATAAACTAAAAAACCTAGAGGAGGTGGATAATTTCCTGGTAATATGCAACCCTCCTAGATTTAAAACAGGAAGAATTAGAAAGTCAGAACAGGCCAATAATAAGTAGTGATATTGAAATGATAATTCTAAAGGAACCAAAAATTGAAAGTCCAGGACCAGATGGATTCACAGCTGAATTCTATCAGACATGCAAAAAAGAATTGGCACCAATCCTATTAACACTATTCCAAAAGACAGAGAAAGAGGGAATCTTCCCTAAATCATATTCTGAAACCAGTATTTCCCTAATAATACCAAAACCAGGAAAAGACATCACACAAAAAAGAAATCTACAGACCTATTTCCCCAATGAACATACATGCAAAAATCCTCAACAAAATACTAGCTAACAGAATCCAATAGCATTTCAAAAAGATAATGCACCATGATCAAGTGGGTTTATATCAGGGATGCAGGGATGGTTTAACATCCACAAGTCAATAAATGTGATACACCACATAAACAGAACTAAAAACAAAAATCACATGATCATCTCTATAGATGCAGAAAAAGCATTTGACAAAATCCAATACCACTTCATACAGGTATTGATCGACTTACAACCTATGCAACTTACGACTATTCGACTTTACGACCACAATCGCTAGCCATGACTGCTCCACGTCTGGCAGCGCAAACATTGCCCAGCTGGGCGTAAGACAGTGCAGACCAGCTTCTGGCAGCACTACCATCTCCGTGTGCACCATTTCAACTGTACATACAGCCTACTCAACTTACGACCAAATCGTGTTACAACGGTTCCGCGGTCTCAACCGTGGTCATAAGTCGAGCACTACCTCTAATTAAAACCCTCAGCAAAATCAGCATAGAAAGGCCATTCCTTAAGGTAATAAAAGCCATCTGTGATAAACTGACAGCCAACATGATACTGAACATGGAAAAGTTGAAAGCATTACCCCTGAGAGCTGGAAGAAGACAAAGATGTCCACTATCACCACTTCTCTTAAACATCATACTGAAAGTCTTAGCCAGAGCAATAATGCAAGAGAAAGAAATAAAGAGCATCCAAGTTGGTAACGGGGAAATCAAATTGTCACCATTAGCTGATGACATGATTGTATACCCATTATAGAAAAGCCTAATGACTCATCTAAAAAGCTCCTAGAACTGGTAAATAAATTCAACAAAGTTTCAGGGTACAAAATTAATGTACACAAATCAGTAGCCCTGCATTCAAATTGAGAACTCAACCCCTTTTACAATAGATGCAAAAAAAAAAAATCAATACTAAGGAATATACTTAACCAAGGAGGTGAAAGTCCTCTACAAGGAAAACTACAAAACACTGCTGAAAGAAATCACAGACAACACAAACAAATATAAACATATCCCAATGCTCATGGACTGGTAGAAAATGACCATAATACCAAAAGCAGTCTACAAGTGCAATGCAATTCCTGTCAAAATGCTACCGTAATTCTTAACTGTATTAGAAAAAATAATCCTAAAATTCATATGAAACCAAAAAAGAGCCCACATAATCAAAACAAGACTAAGCAAAAAGAACAAATCTGGAGGCATCACATTACCTGATTTCAAACTATACTATAAGGCTATAGTTACCAAAACAGGATGATACTGGTATAAAAATAGGCACATAGACCAATGGAACAGAATACAGAACCCAGAAATAAAGCCAAATACTTACAATCAACTGATATTCAACAAAGCAAACAAAAACCTATCATGGGGAAATGATACCCTATTCAACAAACAATTCTGGGTTAATTGGCTAGCCACACGTAGAAGAATAAAACTGGATCCTCATCGCTCTATAAAAATCAACTCAAGATGGATTAAAGACTTAAATCTAAGATGTGAAACCATAAAAATTCTAGAAGATAACATTGGAAAAATTTTTCTAGACATTGACTTGGGCAAAGACTTCTTGGCCAAGAACCCAAGAAAATCAAATACAACAAAAACAAAGATAAATAAATGAGATTAATTAAACTAAAAAACTTCTGCACAGCAAAAGTAACAATCATCAGAGTAAACAGACAAACTTGAAAATCTTCTCCACCTATACATCCAACAAAGGACTAATTTCCAGAATCTACAGATAACTCAAATCAGCAAGAAAAAAATCAAACAATTTTATCAAAAAGTGGGTTAAGGTTATGAATAGTTTTCAAAAGAAGATATACAAATGGCCAACAAACATATTTTTAAAATGCTTAATTAACATCACTAATGATCAGAAAATATAAATTTTAGCCACTATGCAATACCACCTTACTCTTGGAAGAATGGCCACAATCAAAAAACCAAAAAATAATAGATGTTGATGTGGATGTGGTGAAAAGGGAACACTTTTTACACTGATGGTGGGAAAGTAAACTAGTCCAACTACTATGGAAAATTGTGTGTAGATTCCTTAAAGAACTAAAAGTAGAACTACCATTTGGTCCAGCAGTCCCATTCCCGGGTATCATTAAATGAAAAAGATACTTGCACATGCATGTTTATAGCAGCACGATTCACAAATGCAAAAATATGGAACCAGTCCAAATGCCCACCAATCAATGAGTGGATAAAAAAACTGCTATATATATATATATATATACACACACACACACCATGGAATACTATTCAGCCATAAAAAGAAATGAAATAATTGCATTTGCAGAAATCTGGATGTAATTGAAGACCATTATTCTAAGTGAAGTAAAGGAATAGAAAACCAAACATTGTTATGTTCTCACTCATAAGTGGAAGCTAAGCTATGAAGACAAAAAGGCATAAGAATGACACAATGGACTTTGATGACTCAGGGAAAAGGGTGCAAAGGGGTGAGGGATGAAAGACTACACATTGGGTACAGTGTACTGCTCGGGTGGTGGGTGCACTTAAATCTCAGAAATCAGCAATAAAGAACTTGTAACCAAACACCACTTGTTCCCCAAAACTTGTGACATGTAACTGAACATCACTTGTTCCCCTAAAACCTATTAAAATAAAATAAATAAATACGTAAATTAAAAGTAGATTATGAAACAGTATAAACACTTTTGATCCCAACTATAATTTTAAAAACATGTATATGCATATAAAACAGAACAGAAGACTATGCATCAGAATATTAACTGGTTATTTTTAACGTTAAGATCAAGGAGAATTTCAGTTTTCCTTTTTATCTGTATTTTTTACTAGTTTCCGTCTTACAAATAATTATAATAAAAGTTGTTTTTCTAATGGTAAAAAAAATAAAAATATTAAAAAATCAAAAATAAAACACAACATACCTATTTACATTATATTAGGTATTATAAATAATCTAGAGATGATTTAAAATAAGGGGAGAATGTGTAAATACTGCATCATTTTATACAAGAGACTTGAACATCCTTTGAAAGTGGTATCTGAGGAGAGTCCCAGAACCGTTCTCCCATGGATACAAAAAGATACTATATTTCTGTTTCCTGTTCGAAAAATTTGCAGTCATAATTATCTCTCCAAATGATTCTACTGCTGCTCCCTTTTCTTTTCATCTAAGACTCTGATTAGAAATATGTTAGACCTTTTCTACCTGTTTTTTAGCCTCTATTCATATATTCTATTTCTTTGCCTTTTTTCATTTGAATCCTAAGTGATATGTTCTGATTTATTATCCACTTCAAAAATTATATCTTCAGCTAGAGCTGTCTCTCTCTCTCTTTTTTTTGGAGACAGAGTCTTGCTCTGTTGCCCAAGCTAGAGTGCAGTGGCATGATCCTGGCTCACCCCAGCCTCCACCTCCCAGGTTCAAGAGTTTCTCCTGCCTCAGCCTCTCAAGCAGCTGGCCACCTATAATTTATTGCACCACCATGTACACCACCACATCTGGCTAATTTTTATATTTTTAGTAGAGACAGGGTTTCACTATGTTGGCCAGGCTGATCTCGAACTCCTGACCTCAAGTGCTTCACCCACTTTGGCCTCCCAGATTACTGGGATTACAGGTGTGAGCCACTGAGCCTGGCCTAGAGTGAATATTTCTTTTATCAAATCTATGCATTCATTTAATTTGAAAATTTTAGTTATTATAGTTGTATTTCTAGAAATTCTGATTCTTAATCTGCTTATGCTGGATTGTCATTGCTGGTGTCTGATAGAGAAATGTATTCTTGCTGTACATCGGAGACCAGAATACATTTTTTCATAGAAACAATGTGAGAAATGAGTGTAGATTAAAAAGTCATTTTAGATTATCTGGGTGTGGTGGTGCATGCCTGTAATCCTAGCTACTTGGAGGCTGAAGCACAGGAATTATTTGAACCTGGAAGGCAGAGTTTGCAATGAGCCGAGATCACGCCACTCGACTCCAGCCTGAGTGACAGAGCGAGAGTCAATCTCAAAAAGAAAAAAAGAGAAAAAGAAGAGAAAAGTTGTTTTAGAATAATTATACATGAATTAAATAGGCTCTGTGGGCTTGCTCGCGAATCTAACCAAGGATTAACTGAACTCCAACATAGATAATTTAAATTAAGCATTCAGAGTACAATTGTGTATTATATGCCCTGCATAATTATCTAGTTTACTTTTTAATATATTTGCATCTTATCCTTCTAATTATATGATAAATTCCTTGACAGTAAAGATCATCACTCATACTTCTTTACTCTTCTCCACATATTCTAGCTTGGAGATTCTGACTAGCTGGCTAGTGGGTTATAGTAGCAGTGGCAATCAGTAGACAATGGCATATATTTGGAGTCATTTTATTTTTTCTGACCTATTCCCTAATAGAGTACTAACTGTCCAGTGAAAAAGACTCAAACACAGATGCTAAAAGAAATGGGACTTTGAATAATCCACTGGTTTGCTTAATTTTTACACTGGCTGATATGTCATTTATCCCATAACTCAGTCACTCAGCTAAATTCTAAGTTACCAATAGAACCAAAGAATTTACATGCCAATCACACACAGAATATATAAACACATGACTAGTTAGCTGTGAGTGTGCCCTTGTGCCTTAAAGTGTATCATTCTAACTTTGTTGGGTATTTATTCTAGAATTATCTGTTTGTATGTCTGATTGCTTTTCCTGGACCCTTTCTATTTGATTTCTAAGAAACAAGATACAGGGGAGGGATGTTAAAAGAGAAAAAGTAATTCATTGGTTACCAAAGATATTGGGGGACTCCGATGATTTAAATTTAAAAACAATATACAGCTCACAGAATGCCACAGTTCCAGGGAGCAAAAACTGTTATGTATCAAGATTGAAAATGATTCTTTTATAAATGAAGTTGACCAAAATTTTCAGCAGGACTGTTGCCTGAAGGAAAGTTCCTGGGCTCCAGCCTCTGTTATGCCTAACAATGAACCATACAAGTCTGGGCAGATGGTTGGATTCCAAAGTGTTTCTCATGTTACAGTATTTTCTTCCTATTGTCTCCTCTGAATTCTACAGAGAAAGGGAAAATGTTATGACTTTCAAAAAGTATAAATGTCTTCAGCACATTTCTGGAGAGTTCCAAGTACTAAATATGAATTACCTTGGAAATCTCTTCTTCCTTTTTAGAAATGTCGTCTTGGCTAAAATATGATTTCTTATTGTGGATAATATGATTTATCTTCCTTACTTTTATAGGTAGAAATACAGAATAGAAGACATAGTTATGTCTTTTCCTAGACCATCTCTTCTACACTCCTTGTCTCAAAACATGGCAACATTGCCCATTAAGTTTTGAGCTATGGTGAAGCAGAAACTGGTACATTTTTTTAAATAACATTCATATCCATCCAATGCCAATATAGCATTTATTCCCCAAACAGCTCTCAATTCTGTCCAGTTTTCTACATCTCTAATACCATCGCTCTGGTTGAAAGTTCTGATATTTTTCTTCTCCCTTTTATTGCAGCTTAGAAACGCTAACAAACACCATGGAAGATGGCCGGTTAGCAGGAGCTCAGGATTGCAGCTCCCAGTGAAAGCACGGAGGGTGAGTGGACGCCACATTTCCAGACAGATTTTTATTGCACCCAGACCAGGAGATTCCCAGGCAGAGGAGCCCCATGGGCCGCCAGCACAGCTGGTTAGGCCACTGTGGCTGTTTTGGCCGGTATGGCTGCTTTTGCTGGCAGGGCTGTTTGGGCCGGCACCCTGGCACAGCAGTTCTCTGTACAAAATACACAGGTCCGGGTGCCATTTTAGCTGGCAATTGGAGCTCCTGGGAGACAGAGTCACCCATTCATCTGACTAAAAAGGGAACTGAAACAGGGAGCCAGGCCAGGAGATTCCTGAGCAAAAAAGTGCCATGAATCTCAGCATGGCTGTTTCAGCCAGCATAGTGGGGCACTGCACAGGAAATCACAGAGATCCCGGCACCTTTTCAACAGGCGACTGGAACACCTGGGAGACACAATTGATTGCTCAATTAAAAAAAGAAAAAAAAGGGGGGGGCTCTGAGGCAGGGAGCCAGGTGATCAGGCTTGACTGGTCCCACCCCCACAAAAAAACAGAAATCGGAAATGCTCTGGATTGAGAGTTTCACAGCAAGCACAGCTGAACCCAGGACAGTCCAGCTCTGTGGGGAAGGGGCATTCACCATTACCAAAGCAGTCCACCACTATGGAGGTAGTTTGCCATTGCTGAGGCAGTACGCCTTTGCTGAGGCAGTCCACCATTACAGAGAGAGTCGACCATTATAGAGGTGGGTTGCCATTGCCAAGGCAGTTCTAACTACACCCGTATAAACAGGACGGCAGGAAAGTTCACACAGCAGCTGCATGAAGCCCACAGCAGCTCAGCAAAGCCTCTGTAGGCAGACAGTGACTAGGCTACCTCCTAACAGGGCATGGCAGCCTGAAAAAAGGCAGCAGCACAACAGAAACTCATAAATAAAGCCCTAACTCCCCAGGACAGAGCTCCTGGGAAAAAAATGGGGGGGGCGGTTATGAGTTCTGCTGCAGCAGACTTAAATGTACCTGCCCAGCAGTTCTGAATGAACAGTGGAGAACACAGCTCAGCACTTAAGCTCCTATAAATGACAGACTGTCTCCTCAAGCAGCTCCCTGACCCCTGTATATCCAAAGAGTCACCTCATAAAGGAGAGCTCAGATTGACATCTGGTGGGTAAACTTCTGGGACAAAGATAGCAGAAGAAGAAACTGGCAGCAACCCTTACTGTTCCGCAGCTGCTGCAGGTGATTCCCAGGCAAGCAGGGCCTGGAGCAGGCCTCAGCAGTCCTACAGCACAGGGGCCAGACTGTTAGAAGGAAAATTAAGAAACAGAAAGAAATAACTTCATCATCAACAAACAGGATGTCCACTCAGAGACCCAATCTGAAAGTGAACAACAACAAAGATGACAGGTGGATAGATCCACAAAAATGAGAAGAAACCAGCCCAAAAAGTAAGAAAACCCCCAAAACCAGAATGCCTCTCCTCCTACAAGGGATCACAACTCCTCATCAGCAAGGGAACAAGGCTGGATGGAGAATGAGTGTGATGAATTGACAGAATCAGGCTTCAGAAGGTGGGTAATAAGAAACTTCTGTGAGCTAAAAGAACGTGTTCTAACCCAATGCAAAGAAACTAAGAACCTTCAGAAAAGATCTGACGAAATGCTAACGAGAATAAACAAGTTAGAGGGGAATATAAGTGAATTGATGGAGCTGTAAAACACAACACAAGAACTTCGCAAAACATACACAAGTTTCAACAGCCAAATTGACCAAGCAGAAGAAAGGATACCGGAGGTCAAAGATCAACTCAATGAAATAAAACGAGAAGGCAAGATTAGAGAAAGAAGAGTAAAAAGGAATGAACAAAATCTCCAAGAAATATGGGACTATGTGAAAAGACCTAATCTACATTTGATAGGTGTACCTGAATGTGACGGAGAGAATGAATCCAAGCTGGAAAATACTCTTCAGGATATTATCCAGGAAAACTTCCCCAACCTAGCAAGGCAGGCCAATATTCAAGTCCAGGAAATACAGAGAACACTACGAAGGCATTCCTCAAGAAGAGCAACCCCAAGGCACATAATCGTCAGATTCACCAGGGTTGAAATGAAGGAGAAAATGCTAAGGGCAGCCAGAGAGAAAGGTCAGGTTACCCACAAAGAGAAGCCCATCAGACTCACAGAAGATCTCTCAGCAGAAATGCTACAAGCCAGAAGAGAGTGGGGGCCAATATACAACACCCTTAAAGAAAAGAACTTTCAACCCAGAATTTCATATCCAGCCAAACTAAGCTTCATAAGTCAAGAAAAAATAAAATCCTTTATGAACAAGCAAGTACTCTGACATTTCATCACCACCAGGCCTGCTTTACAAGAGTTCCTGGAAGAGGCACTAAACATAGAAAGGAACAACTGGTACCAGCCACTCCAAAAACATACCAAATGGTAAAGATAATCAACACAATGAAGAAACTGCATCAACGGGCTAAATAGCCAGCTAGCATCAAAATGGCAGGATCAAATTCACACATAACAATATTAACCCTAAATGTAAATGGGCTAAATGCCCCAATCAAAAGACACAGACTGGCAAATTGGATAAAAAGCCAAAATACATCCGTGTGCTGTATCCAGAAAACCCATCTCATATGTAAGGATACACAAAGGCTCAAAATAAAGGGATGGAGGAAGATTTACAAAGCAAATGGAGAGCAAAAAAAAGGAGGAGTTGCAATTCTCGTCTCTGATAAAACAGACTTTAAAGCAACAAAGATCAAAAGAGACAAAGAAGGACATTACATAACAGTAAAAGGATCAATGCAACAAGAAGAGCTAACGATCCTAAATATATATGCATCCAATAAAGGAGCACCTAGATACATAAGGCAAGTTCTTAATGAATTGCAAAGAGACTTAGACTCACACACAATAATAGTGGGAGACTTTAACACCCATTGTCAATATTAGACAGATCAATGAGACAGAAATTTAACAAGGATATCCAGGACTTGAACTCAGACCTTAACCAAGCAAACCTAATAGACATTTACAGAACTTTCCACCCCAAATCCACAGAGGATACATTCTTCTTAGCACCACATTGCACCTACTCTAAAATTGACCACATAATTGGAAGTAATTCACCCCTCAGCAAATGCAAAAGAACAGAAATCATAACAAACAGTCTCTCAGACCACAGTGCAATCAAGTTAGAACTCAGAATTCAGAAACTAACTCAGAACTGCACAGCTTCATGGAAACTGAACAACTGGCTCTTGAATGTTGACTGGATAAACAATGAAATGAAGGCAGAAATAAAGATGTTCTTCAAAACCGATGAGAATGAAGACACAACATAGCAGAATCTCTGGGACACATTTAAAGCAGTCTCTAGAGGAAAATATATAGCAATAAATGCCCACAGGAGAATCAAGGAGAGATTGAAAATCAACACCCTATTGTCAAAAATGAAAGAGCTAGAGGAGCAAGATCAAAAAAACTCAAAAGCTAGCAGAAGACAAGAAATAACTACAATCAGAGCAGAACTGAAGGAGATAGAGACCCAAAAAACCCTTCAAAAATCAATGAATCCAGGAGGTGGTTTTTCAAAAAGATCAACAAAATAGACCACTAGCCAGATTAATAAAAAAGAAAAGAGAGAATAATCAAATAGATGCCATAAAAAACGATAAAGGGGATATCACCACAGATTCCACAGAAATACAAACCATCATCAGAGATTATTACAAACAACTCTATGCACATAAACTAGTAAACCCGGAAGAAATGGATAAATTCCTGGACACCTGCATCCTCCCAAGCCTAAACCAGGAAGAAATTCAAACCCTGAATAGACCAATAACAAGGTCTGAAGTTGAAGCAGCAATTAAGAGCCTACCACCCAAAAAAAGGCCAGGTCCAGATGGGTTCACAGCCGAATTCTACCAGACATACAAAGAGGAGCTGGTACCATTCCTTCTGAAACTATTCCATACAACCCAAAAAGACGGAATCCTTCCCAAATCATTTTATGAGACCAACATCATCCTGATACCAAAACCTGGCAGAGACTCAGCAAGAAAAGAAAAATTCAGGCCAATATCCATGATGAACACAGATGCAAAAATCTTCAATAAAATACTGGCAAGCCGATCGCAACAGCAAATCAAAAACTTATCCACCATGATCAAGTAGGATTCACCCTGGGGATGCAAGGCTGGTTCAACATATGCAAGTCTATAAATATAATTCACCACATAAAAAGAACCAACAACAAAAACCACATGATTATCTCAACTGATGCAGAGAAGGCCTTTGACAAAAATCAACAGCCCTTTATGCTAAAAACCCTCAATAAACTATCATGAGATTGCAGCAATTCAGTCATATCTTAGGCTTTGCTAATTCTAGTTCTCTTGCTATCTCCATTACATCTGCAGTTATTTCCACCACTGAAGTGTTGAACACCTCAAAGTTATCTATGACGTTTGGCCTCAGTTTCTCCTGAATTCCTGTTATTGGGTTTTTTTTTTTTGTCCCTCCCATGAATCATGAATGTTCTTAATGATATCTAGAATGGTGAATCCTTTCCAGAAGGTCCATTAGAGGACTTTGTTTTGTCCAGATCCATCAAAGGAATTACTGTAAAAGATATAAGCTGTAATCACTATAAGCTATAGCCTTATGAAATGTATTTCTTATATGATAAAACTTAAAAGTCTAAATTACTTCTTGACCTAGGGGCTGTAGAATGAATGTTGTATTAGCAGGCATAAAAACAACATCAATCTTGTACATCTCAATCAGAGCTCTGGAGTGACCAGGTACAATGTCAATGAGCAATAATATTTTGAAGAAATCCCTTTTTCTGAGAGGTAGGTCTCAACAGGGAACTTAAAATATTCAATAAACCATGTTGTAAACAGATATGCTGTCACCAGGCTTAGTTATTCTATCTATAGAGCACAGGCAGAAGGCATAATTCCTAAGGGCCTTACGGTTTTCAGAACAGAAAATGAACACTGGCTTCAATGTAAAGCTATTAGCTACATTAGCCTCTATCAAGAGAGTCTCCCTGTCCTTCAGAGCTTTGAAGCCAAGCATTAACTCCTCCCTTTGAGATATGAAAGTCCCAGATGGTATCTTCTTTCAACACAAGGCTGTTTTGTCACCATTGAAAAATCTGTTGTTTAGTGTAGCCACCTTCATCAGTTATACATATATGTATAATTTTTTTGGCAGCGTCTTGCTATGTCACCCAGCTGGAGTGTGGTGGTGCATCACAGCTCACTCCAGCCTCAATCTTCTGGGCTCAAGCAATCCTCCCACCTCAGCCTGCCGAGTAGCTCGGACCACAGGTGTGCACCGCCACACCCAGCTAATTTTTTATTTTTTGTAGAAACAGCATCTCCCTGTGGTGCCCAGGTTGAGTATCAATGGTCTTAACTAGCTTTTCTATGTAACTTGCTGCAGCGTCTACATCAGCACTTGCTGCTTCATTTTGTACTTTAGTTATGGAGACGGCTTCTTTCCTTAAACCTCATGAACTAACCTGTTCTAGTTTCCAACTTTTCTTCTGCAGCTTCCTCACCTCTCTCAGTCTTCACAGAATTGAAGAGAGTTGGGGCCTTCCTTTAGAGTAGGGTTTGGCTTAAGGGAGTGCTGCAGCTGGTTTAATCCTCTATTCATTAAACTTTCTCCCTATCAGCAATAAGGCTGTTTCACTTTCCTACCACTTACTTGTTCTCTGGAGTAGCACTTTTAATTTTCTTCAAGAAATTTTTTTTGCTTTCACAACTTGTCTAACTAACCTTTTGGCCTATCTTGACTTTCTTTCTTTCTTTTTTTTTTTTTTTTTTTTTTTTTTTGAGACGGAGTTTCGCTCTTGTTACCCAGGCTGGCATGCAATGGCGTGATCTCGGCTCAGAGCAACCTCCGCCTCCTGTGTTCAAGCAATTCTCTTGCCTCAGCCTACCGAGTAGCTGGGACTACAGGCACTTACCACCATGTCCAGCTAATTTTTTGTATTTTTAGTAGAGACAGGGTTTCACCAAGTTGACCAGGATGGTCTTGATCTCTTGACCTCGTGGTCCACCCGCCTAAGCCTACCAAAGTGCTGGGATTATAGGCATAAGCCACCGTGCCTGGCCGCCTATCTTGACTTTCAACACGCCTTTCTCTCTTAGCTTAACATTTCCAGCTTTTGATGTAGAGTGAGAGATGTGTGACTCTTTCTTTCACTTGAACACATAAAGGCCATGGTAGGGTTAGTAAGTGACCTAATTTTATGATTTTTGTGTCTCAGGGAATAGGGAGGCCTGAGAAGAGGGAAAGAGACGGGGAAATGAGTGGTCAGTGGAGCAGTCAGAAGACATGTAACATTCATGGATTAAGTTTGCTGGCTCCGAGACAGTTTGTGGTGCCCCAAAATAATTGCAATAGTAATATCAAAGATCACTGATCACAGATCACCATAACAGATATAATAATAATGAAAACATTTGAAACATTGCAAGAATTACCAAAAAATGATGCAGAGACACCAATGGACAGACTTGCTCTTAGTGACTAATTCCTCAGGACTCATTTAAGGGAATGCCCTTTCAAGTAACACGAATTTTGTATTTGAGCACTCTGCTTGTGTTCTTCATCAACAAATACATTAATATTTTAAATGAAACAAGCTTGTAATAACCTCAGTCTTTGCTTTGGCACTTCTAGCTGTGTAATGTGTGTGTAATGCATGTGTGTGTTTAAACACAATGTATATGGAGCTACGGAGTATACCTGCTAGGTTAGCATGAATAACACAAAATTTAGATTACACAGTTAGCTCAGCTTTCATTTTCTGCTGCTGTTAAGTCGTAGAATAGAAAACGAGAGAGAGAGAGAGAGAGAGAGAGAGAGAGAGAGAGAGAGAGAGAGAAAGACTTTCTTGCTATTTCAAATTCAGAACAAAGTTCTTAAAGTTAGTTAAGAAACCCTTGGGTAGTAGAGCACATTTAATCCCAACACTAACACAGTAATTCACTGCTTTAATATTTTCAATAGTTACTTCATTGCATGCGTAAACTCAGAGAGAATAACAGAAGCCATCCATATGTCTGCTACTTTCTTCCCTTTCAGACTCTCTCACTTCGGTAGTAAAATTCTACATGCCCTCCAGGAGTATCTAAACCTGACAGCAGCTCTGCTATCTATTCTGGCAATGTCTAAAAGAGAATAACTTCCTGTCTTTTGTTTACAATGTAATACTTTAACAAAAGAAAGATAGACAAAAATTGTGTTAATCGAATAATGTTTTTCTATTTATTTGTCAAGCACGTTTTGTGCTGTTGGTAAGTTATTTCTTTCTTGAAATAACCTTGATGACAGTAACTCATTGATCACACTAATGCTTTCATAAGCAATCTCTCAACTGCATGTATGTTAAATGACAATATAAGTAGATCCATATGACAGATCCATCCATACGATAGATTTAGGACATTGGTTTTCTGGGATATCAATTCTCTATTTTACTTGGTAATGTGCCTGGCAGTGAAGAGCTTTAAATTTGGCATCTGTCATTGCCTATCTTGGTCTAAATTATATCATGCTAAATATTATGATGAATACTGCACAGGGGAAATCAGCAGTGGGTTACGGAGTGGTCAACTTCATATTATTGTATACTAGTGTCTGATATTAGCACTGTTCGCCAGATGCTTCCTGTAGACTTCCAGAGAGCAGAGTGTGGTGCCTCTGAGCTCCAGAGGCACTGATGTGAAGTATGCAGAAGATAAATAAATCATGTAGTACATTCATTTCATTTGGCTCCTGTGATTCCACTGATGTCACTGTGGATAACCAGGGTCTGTACGAGGCTCCTCTCACTTCTGTGCTCTGAAGCCTTCGAGGTGCTGCCCATCTAGCCAGGCCCTGCAGTAATTTCACACACTCCTCTAATAAAGTCCTCAGGGGCTGTCATGTATTTTCCTGCACTTGCCCTATTATCCCTCCCTGCTTGAGTCTTACAGATAATTGATGATGCTTCAGTTAATCATCTTTCTCTTTCTTTTGTTCACCAGGTACTTCAGCCTTCAAGGGGCTGTTTTATTGAGAATCAATGTCTTCTCCTAGGTAATTGATCACCCTAGACCCAGGGACTCCCAATTCATCGTAATCATCATGAATACTCAAAAAGCTGTAGCCACGATACTGGAAGAGTGCAAGCAAGTGCTGGACCAGCTCTTGTTGGAAGCACCAGACGTGTCAGAAGAGGACAAGAGCGAGTACCAGCACTGCAGAGGTGAGGTTCTGATGGGAGGCACCAGGGGTGAGCCAGAAGGTTCACTCTCCTCTCTCTTGCCTGAACGACACGTTCTCATCTCTGCCCTATTTTTCTTCTCTTGGCAGATGACCACCGAGAGATGAGTGGATTTCTAGGGCATGAATGGGACATGGGCTGCAGGCGGACGGGCAGGGGAGGAAGCCCACTTTGTTGCAGTGAATTGCTGTCAGTTCTAATTTTAGGCTTCAGTAAACATGAGGCAACAAGAAACAGTTTAGTTCAAGAAGAACAAAGGGTCCAAGTTGGCTGGTGCACGTAAATTTCAATTATTAAAAAATTGAAGCAATTTCTGAATGGTGGCACATACTTTTTTTTCAAACTAGGATTTTTTGCCTCATCAGTTTCCATAGATTTCTAGGGTTTCCACAAATATGTCATCTCACCAGTCCAATCTCAGTTTTTTAGTCACCAATACATTCCTCATGCTATATTCTCACGCCATTTGTAAAATAAATTCTCTTATCTCGGTAAATACTGATTGCATCATTATCAGAGTTTAAGAATTTGGCTTGTTGATCATTTCATTGATTGTGTCATTCAGAGTCTTAGATAACTCATTGGGAATTTCCCATCACAAAGTCTAGAAAGTTCAGGTAATTCTTATTTCTTCTTTAAACAGTTTTTGAGCAACCCTTTTTTTTTAGATTTATTTTTAGCATTTCAATAAATTTTCCTCCACTTCCATAAGTATTGTCTTTTTTACATGCTTTTAATATTTCTGTCAGTATTTTTAGCACTTTGCTATTCCTCACAGAAATAAGATTCCCAAAGAAAATGCACACGCCTTGTTTTTTTGCTGTGGCTGTTCATTATGTAATGGGAAAAGGTTCTGGGAAAGTCTTTTCTCCTGAGTTCTTGTACACAGGCACATACATTTTTACAAGGGCACTATGGAAGTCTTAATTATTTGTAACCTGTCATTTGTCCTCCTTTCGAGACAAAAGAGCCTACGTCCAGTCATTTCACAGCCTCAGTTTCTATAAGACAGCAATGTGTGACTTTGCTTCCTGGCTCCATGCGCCTGTCAGCCTGAGATCACTCTCACAGATGTCAGCCTTTGTCAGGGAATGGCAGGTACTTGGCACCTAGAGAATATGCTCTATGGCTGGCCCTCGTTCTCCCCAGGGGCGGTGTGTTGTGTTCTGTTGTTTCCACTGAAGTTTTTCTCGCCCTTTTACTACACCACACCCTTTGTCTTCCTCTGCCCAAATTCCTTTAAGCTTTGTGTTCTCCCTAGTGAAGACTGAGCTCCCAATTGAGTCGCATTTTCTTTTTTTCTTCCCGAGTGCCACAGAATAGGAGAAGTAATCAGTTTAGTTCCAGATAAGGCAAATCACGGCTGTAAAATCACTAAATTAGACACAGCCCTTCAGGTAAGCTGCTCGGGGAAGTCAGTGATCGGAGAGGCAGAGGAGACTACCGCTGGGTCTGGGGCTGACTGCCCGGCGTTGGCTGAACGCAGTGGACGGACGCGGAAGGCCGCCTCCTCTGCGGAGCCATTGGCGGCCACAGCATCGGCCCAGCCGAAGGGCGGCGCTGCGCGTCCCACGCGGGCCCACCGCGCGGAGGGGGTGCAGCCTGCACCGGAGCCCTTCCCTCGGCAGGTGGCTGCGGAGCGGCTCGAGCAGGCGGGTCGTGCCGCCACCGATGTCGTCACCGCATGTGCTCCCAGAGAAAGGCATTAGTACAGGGTCACTTATGGCAGCGGGGCGAGCCAGCAGACTGCAACACAAACACTGAGGTTTTTATTCTTCTCCCCCCGCCTCTCGACCCCCTCCTCTTCCCTCAGAAATTGTCCTTGTCAGCACGGGTGACTACCCCGGCAACTTCCCCAGAGATGGAGAAGGAACTGAAATCCAGAGATACATTTTAAAAACCTCGTTTAGAGGCATATCTTATTTCCGGGTACCCCGCAGGACATTCTGACGTGAGGTGTGGGGAAAGGGCGCAAACCAAAAGGGAGGCAGAAACAAGTTAGTTGCAGAGAACAGACTTTTCCATTACCGTGAAGAAATCTGAAAACCTTAAAACTATTCAGTCCAAAGTACGATAAACTTCTATGAACCCAGAAATCATATTTCCTTTGTCATGTGACTGCTCATTTTGACTCAGTGTTCAAATAATTTAAATAATTTATTAGCCAAACTGGGGCACTTCTGAGAATGAAAAGGAGCACCGTTAATGAGGACCACACAGGACTGTCCTAAGCAAACAGGACTAAATTGTCATCCCATCCATAACTGTTTAGAAACGCTCTTGAAGAAATGTTCCCTACAACTATGTTGAAAACAATTTTAGAGGTTGAAATTATGTCAGTGACTGTAAGAGGGCCAGGCTTTCCAGTAGAATGTGGCCACACATGTCCCTAATCCTGTGGGTCAGCTTTCAAGGGGGAATGCCATCAGTCACACAGTAGATGCTCAGTAGTCCTGGACTGCTCAGTGGGGATAAGGGGTGGTAATTTCAGTGTGAAACCTGCAAGCCATCCTTGGCAATCAAGGTGAATCACTCATTGGTATGGCCCATGTGATATCCCCTCAATGCCAATCAGTCCTTCCCCACTAGAAAACGTCCTTACATTGGCCCAATTGGTGGCTAAATGGTTCGTAAAAAGGGATCACAGATCAAGTTAGGTTTTCCCTCTCTTTTTTTCTTTCGTTCTTCCTGTCATTCGTATCTCTTTTGCTGTATTTAGTATGTTTCACATACATATTAGATGAACCATGTTTTTTTAATAGATGATATAAAAATATTTTCAAAGGGCCAGCTACAAGATGAACCTTGTCTTTTAATCATACTGGTCTTTCACCCATCATGGTGTGACTTATACAAATGTTGAGACATGATGCTTGCCTTCAGGGACCTAACAGTCCAGTGAGAGACAGAGGTAGTTACAGAGCAGTGGGATGAAGGCTGAAAAGAGCCTGCTCCCTTGGGTTTGGGAGTGCTCAGAGTGGGCACTCAATTCCACGGCGAGCTCACAGCAGACTGGTGAGCAGTGGCAATGTTTGCTTTGAGTGCCTAAGTCGGTGGGCCGGAATTTGGTCACAAGGCACTGGGGGAAGGCGATCCAAACAACCAGAACAGGATTTGCAAAACCTTTGAAGATTTTTATGCAGGGCAATGGACTGCTCCATTTTGTTTTTAGAAAAATGAGGATCGACAATGTGCAAGATGAAGTGGATGGAGCAAGATGCAGGTAACAATTCAGGCAGGAATTACTGCCTAGGAAGAGGAGGAAATGGATTTTAGGCGGCACAGGATTTGACAACCAATTAGGTTTGGGGAAGAAAAGAGAACACAAAGTCAAGACTGACACCTGGGTTTCAGATTTGGGGAACTTAGTAAATGGTGGTGCCAGTCATCACAATAGAGATTTAGAAGGGAAAACAGCTTTAGAAAAAGGAGATGAGTTTATTTTTGGATGTTGAGTATGAGAGGGTTGTGAGACAAGTACCTAGAGATTTATAGCCAGCAATCATGTACGCAGGTCCATAATCCTTTATTCATAACTCTGGCATCACATGTGTACTTCAGAATTCAGAATTTTTCTAGTGTTAGGAGAGGGTCTTGTGGTGCATGTACCATATATTACATTCATACACAGTAGAAGGTGGAGTGTAGTCAAACACAGAAAGTTTTGCAGCAAAACTTTTGCGCAAACTCACTGAGTGCTTAAGCAGAACTATAAATACCCTCTAGTCAGTTCAAGCCTGTTTTGGGTGCCAAACTTAAGAAACATTTTGCAGTTGCCAAGCTGTTTAGGTTTCCAAAGTTTGTGTAGGAGATTATGAACCACTCTAAGTAGATTTGGTGCCCATTAAGAGATCTAATATATCTACTAATGTGAAGCAGAGCCATTTCACAATTAATTTACACCATTTCAAATCTCATTTGTCTTTTTCATAGTTATTGTCTGTATTCAAATGTAGCCCATATGGAAGGGGTGAGAAAGTGAAGTCTTAGGGAAGCAAAAAGAGGTTATACAAATTAACACTGCATCTCCCACCTGCCACAAGCCAAAAATGCCATTCCATTTCTGTCCCTTTCTCATTTTACAGGGAAAATAATATTTCCTTCATTCCTTTCTCTGATTCTTCATGCAGAGATAGTCACTAAAGTGCTTCACTTCCTGCTAAAAACCTTTCTTAATGCCTGACTACCCCAATTTACCTGTAGGGCAAAGTAGTCCAGGGCCACCCCTGACAGATAGCTCCTCACTGTTATTCTTTGAGTCAGAACCAACCGCTTAGACCAGCCAGCAAGAGGCAGGGAAAAGGTTTTTCTTTTCTTTTTTTTTCTTTTTTTTGCCACTGAGGTGCTTCATCATAACATTGGTAGCTCAACAGCCTTTTCTTTGACTGCAATTTCCTTACCTGAACTCTGACCTTTTCAGCTTCACTCCCCGGCGAGTTAAGGACCCTGATCCAGGAGGCAAAGGAAATGAAGTGGCCCTTCGTGCCTGAAAAGTGGCAGTACAAACAAGCCGTGGGCCCAGAGGACAAAACAAACCTGAAGGATGTGATTGGCGCCGGGTTGCAGCAGTTACTGGTAGGAAGAGCCACACCACCTGTTCCTCTGACATCCCTAAGTGAGGCATTTAGACTTTAAGTGGTCTAATAGATTAAATTTCTTTGAAGCACAAGACAGACCCCTACCCTTATGGTCAAGTCTGCCAGCTTGACTAATGTGGGGGAAATAGCTGTTTGAAAAGCATGGCTGGCCCATAAGATCTTGTGTTGGTTGTAAAGTCAAATCCAGTAAAAGTGAAGAGTGATCAGAGGGTCTAACATGAACCCTGTCATCTTGAAATATCCTTGGTGGGCCAGAGAAGCAGGTTTGGTTTCACCATTCCTCACAGCATTTTAATCTTGAAATGCTACTTTCTGAAAGTTGGGTAGCTTAAAAAAAAATCAATGCACCATTGTTTCATCAGCGTGACTTGCTGTCTAAGCTATTGAAGTCTGGCATATTTCTTCCCTGAGCCCCACGTAGGGTCCTGTTCACTTTCTTGTATCCTCAAGATTAAGGCTGTTCAGGAAGCATCAATTCAAAGTCATTGACATGCTTATTTCTCAACTCATTTATTGGAAATTAATTGAACTGGTACCTCTATGCCAGATAGTAGAGAGCCTGAGGAGTAGCACCGGAACTCAGACCGCAGCTCAGGATTCAGGCTCTGGTTCTGGGGATGACATAGGGAGTACCATTTTCCTTTTTAGTAGCATTGTTTTTTACCCACATTCTCTCAGATGATTGTCAAGGAAGAAAGATTGCTAGTTTATATGTATCTTTTCTCAAATAAAAAATACATTCATCTGGAGATCAGGCATGATCTCCAGCATGATCTCAAGCATGACAATATTCTAAAATTTCTACTTTATTGGTTTACGTAAGATTGTATTTTTGAGTCATCCCAAAATAAATATATAGGCATTGTCTTTGCCCACTCAAGCAAAAAATCTAGGAAAGACTCCCTGATCTATAGACACACAAAAAGCATCTTTAGAGATGTAATGGAAACAGTAAAACCCCACCTCTCTCATCCTCTTAAAAAACAAACAAAACAGGTTAAGCAGACTGGGGATTGCAAGCAAAGGAAAGTGAATACTTAAAAAGAATACAACAGTGAGCCAGGGGTTTTAAATAAATGTGGTCAGTGTTAGCGTAAAAGTAGAATAAAATAATAGCTATAACTTATATGTCAATATAGAGTTTACAAAGTGCTCGCACATGCATTATTTCATTTAATTCTAAATGCCTTAGAGTGATTCAGATGCTCTTTGACTGATAATGCGGTTGCCCCCAATAAATCCATCATAAGTTGACAATACAATAAGTCAAAATATTACACATTTAAAATGCATTTATTACCTAACCTACTAAACATCATAGCTTAGCTTAGCCTACCTTAAGCAAGCTCAGAACACTTACATTAGTGTACAGTTGGGCAAAATCATCTAATACTAGGTCTATTTTATAACAAAGTATTGAATATTTTGTGTAATTTAGTTAATACTGTGCTGAAAGTGAAAAACAGAATGGCTGTATTCTACTAAATGTATATTGCTTTCACACCATCGTAAAAATAAAAAAAAAAATCATAAGTTGAACCATTGTAAGTTGGGGATCTCCTGTATTATCATTATAATCCCTCTTTTATGAACATGGAAATTAAGGTGCAGAGAGATTAATTTGCCTAGGGGAGCAGGCCAGTAAGTGGTGAAATTGTGACTTACAGCCTTCTCCTTCATCCAACTCCAATTCTCCATCAGGAGGCACCAGGTGACGAGCTTGAAAGCACAGGTAGAAGCCATGAGATTTGCTTATTGTATCTAAAGCAAGCTGTAGGCCATCCAGTAAAACTTTTTGCATTGATGATGAAAATGTTCTACAGCTGTGCTGTTCAATATGGTAGCCACTAGCCACAGATGGCTCTCGAGCACTTGAAATATGGTGAATGGGACGGAAGAACTGAATTTTTAGTTTTATCTATTTTTTTATTCATTTCTATATAAATAGTCACATGTGGCCAAGGCTGCCATTTTATCGGACAGGGCATCTCTAAAGCAGTGGCTATGAATGTGTGAGACCTCCAGACAACAGATTAGCATCACCTGAAAACTGGCCAGAAATTCAAATTCTTAGGCCTAAATCAAAAACTCTTACTGAATCGAATCAAACACCCTAAGGATGGGAGTCCAGCAGTCAGCATTAGACAAGCCCTCCAGATGATTCTGATTTGTGCTAAAGTTTGAGAACCACTGCTCTGCCGGGAAGAGTAGAGTGAAGAGCATGGGGGAAAGGCAGAGAGACTGAATGGGGATAGAGTGGAGACGGGTAAGGTAAGAAGTAGGGAGAATCCAGTGAGAAGACTGCAGGAGACCAATCCGAGAAAAAAATCTCCTTTCCATCAATTCTGGGAACTGTTGCTTAGACTGGAGCCCTCCTGCAAGAACTGATGGCTGTTTTACTTGCTTTGAGATCCCTTGTGTAATTAGCCTAGTGGCATGCGAGGACTTTACAAACCTTCCAAGGAAGGCGAGGGCAAAGCAGCCTCGCAGACGGAGCGACTCCTACTTTGATGTTTGGGTTTAGCAGGTTTCTCTGACTTTTGAACATAGGCTGAGTGCCGGAGATGTGGCACATCACTATAACTGGGGTTTTACTCCCCTCACTCCATTCTGCAATCACCAGACCCCTCCTCCCCTGCATTTAAAGCTGGTAGTGATGTTAGCTTAAAAACTGAAAACGATGTTTTTAAATATTTAAGTCTGGCTGTATTGGGGGTTTAATGTGAGTTGGGAAACAAGCTGCTCATAGTTGGTAGACTGTTTTAAGAGCCCACTTACGATACCTCCTGCTATGCCTCTCTATACCACACAAATTTCACAACTGGAGAAATAGAGGCAGAGGGAATTTAAGAAATTTGAGCCCAGCTCACAAGGTCACTCAGTAGCAGCTCTAATGGGCTATTAGGCCGTCTTCAGTCTCTAATATATTTAATCGGGTAGCTTTTTGAACTCTGAGCATCATTTTCTTTAGCTTGCCCAACAAGCTATAAACTAAGCAACCACACCTCCTAATGACTTTTAGGATGCTCTCCTGTTGTGCCAAACCCTGAGTGCACAATTGCTAAACCACTGTTTTGTAAATATGGAGAACCATAGCACCCTGTGAGTCAGGCTCTCCTAAAGCCTATTTTTAGTATCTTGGATTATTAAAAATAGTTTGAATAAATTCCATCTTTTTTTTTCATTGTATCTCAATCTGGTCAGTTTCAATATTAGCATTTATCAGAGCTGGATGGTCATATTTTAATAACTGACTAATTGTGACATTCTACTCTCACTTAAAAAAGATTACCAAATTTGTCTTTTCATGTTTTCTCTTTTCTTAGAGTTTATTCATAAATATAAACTTTCTGTGATTTTTTTTTACCTGGAAATGAATCCTTCCCATACAATGTTTCCCCTGTTTTTAAAATTAGCATTGTACTTAGAGCATAAACACTATGTTTTTAATTCCACAAATAACAGATCGAAGTTGAGCACAGAATGCTTAAGTAAAAGGCAAGTCAGAAACAATTGTTTTCCACAGTTCACCAGTTGGTAAAATTAAGGGTCATTTATAATGTTATTCTCTTAGGCTGAACTTAACCAAGAAAAATGATACATGTTTTGTGTTTTGCTTTCTGGTCTCCACCGTGTTTCCATTTCCGCCCTCCCCAGCGCTCTCCTCCCCTCCTCCCCGACTCTCCAATCCCTTTTCCTTTGGTGTGTGGCCACAGACAGAAATTTATGGCAGGGGCCAACCTCCTTTACACTCCACACAAAGCTTGCTGACTTGAGAGAGTTTGTCCGCGCTCTCCCAGAAGAAACACCTGCAGTACGCTCCCTGAGAAACCTGAAGAGATGTGAGATTAATGTGGCTGTAATAGCTGGGCAGTGTTTTGGGTATTATGCCCTCTCCCCAGGTAGACGGGTCTTTTCCGAGATGATACCAATTATTTATTGCTGAAACATCTGTTGATAACTGCAGCTGCCCATGTAAAACAAAGCATATCACGGGGTCACAGGCTACGGGGACCTAAAATCCTACCTCATGCTAGTTTCGGTCTATTCAGCAACACCCTCAAGTCCATGGGTTACCATCATCTTTAATGTCTCATCGTGCCATAGAAAATACTTTGTAAACACCGAGCTGCCCTGCCCTACAGGCTTTGAAGTATTATTTCATCTTCATCGGTAATTTATATTCCAGTGCCATTGTACTGTGGGAAAGAGAGGGGGAACCTTTTTTGTTTTCCATTTAATTGTATATCGCCTGACACTTTGACCTGTATTATTAGTATTAGTCAGAAAAAGGATTTTCTCCCTCTCTTATTTAAAAATAAAATTTCAAGGGAAAGTAAGCGCTCCTTCAGCTCTTTTCACTCAAAACAATGTTTACACTCTGAGAGGGAAAGATGAAAAGCATGAGCAACTTTTTTCAAGTGTCGGAGAAGGGCATTTCAGTCTGTGAAAGAGAACAGTAAGGCCCTTATAAATATCATTCAGCAGAACCTTTGATGGATTTTTCAAAAAGTATTGAAGGCATTTAGTGTTAGCTTCTGTTTAACTCAGCTTTGGGCCATGGCGGTGGCGTGCTAGCTAGGAAAACCCGTAGAATGCTAACTTGCTGCTGAGATGCTGAGATACCGGGGAAGGGCTCAGTGTGGATGCCACCTTGGGCGATTTTTTTTTTTCTGTAGTTTTTACTCTTCTAAACAACAACAAAAAAATGGCTAATGAATTAAAAGAAAATCTGAAAGTAAAGCTTTCAAAAGGTAGAGTAAAGGCTGTGTTTGGATTTGCAAGTGGGAACAGATTGGACTGCAAGGCCAAGAACTGTGTGGTGGCCCCTGAGTTTGAACATCCCCTGCACTGGTTTGGGGGTCCTGATGCTGGAGGGAGACTGGCCTATTTCTGTGGAGGGAGGGACCTGCTCTCAGTCAGCCCTGGATTTACTGGGGTGCTCACTCACAGAGACACTAGATAATTTTTGTAGGTTGGCACTAAAAGCACAGTCCAAGGATGTGAAGCAGGCTCAGAAGGAGAATATTTATTTTTCCATGTCCTTTTCAACTCTACAACCACGAAAAATGGGTAATCTGATAGCTCTGATGCTGTCAATATTTTTGGAAAATATCTGTGGTGCCTTGGAGTGATTTTTGTTTTTTTGAAATGAAGTCTCGTTCTTGTCCCCCAGGCTGGAGTGCAGTGGTGAGATCTCGGCTCACTGCAACCTCCGCCTCCTGGGTTCAAGTGATTCTCCCACCTCAGCCTCCTGAGTAGCTGGGATTATAGGCATGAGCCACCACGCCCAGCTAATTTTTGTATTATTAGTAGAGACAGGGTTTCACCATGTTGGTCAGGCTGGTCTCGAACTCCTGACCTCAGTGATCCACCTGTCTTGGCCTCCCAAAGTGCTGGGATTACAGGCGTGAGCCACCACACCCAGCCCCTTGAAATGATTTGAAGAGACATCGTAATAATAATAAGTGTTTAGCTGTTTCCTTATGCTATTCTATGGAAAATCCCTGTGGATGAATGAATTTGATCAATTTAGTTCCAAGAATTTTTTTAACTTTTAAGTTCAGGGGTGCACATGCAGGTTTGTTACATAGGTAAACTTGTGTCACAGGGGTTTGTTGTACAGAGCATTTTATCACTCAGGTACTAAGCCTGTTACCCATTAGTTATTCTTCCTGATTGTCTCTCTCCTCCCATCATCCACCTTCTGCTAGGCCCCAGTGTGTGTTGTTCCCTTCCGAGTGTCCATGAGTTCTTATCATTTAGCTCCCACTTATAAGCGAGAACATGAGGTATTTGGTTTTCTGTTCCTGTGTTAGTTTGCTAAAGATCACGGCCTCCAGCTCCATCTGTGTTCTTGCAAAAGACATGATCTCATTCCTTTTCATGGCTGCATAGTCAGAATATTTTTTCTGATATGCCTCTTCATATTCTCTTGGTGCCTTTGACTTGTGGATATTTTTATGTTTAAACTACTTGAGATATTACAATGGTGAAATTTAAAACATGAATAAACATAAATAAATATAAGAGTTAGTCATTGCAAGATTGCAGAAAATGCTTTAAAAAATGCCTAGTGTGACTAAAATGTGAGCTAAGGGGCTGGAGAAAAGACTTTAGCAAAAGAAACCGAAGTATGAATGTATTAGGAAATGAAATATCAACTTAAAGAAAGTTATAGAAACAATAAAATTCCCTCCACAAATAAACTCTTGGTTAAAGATGTAAAAACCAATTTTAGAATATTTATTCTAGGTGCTGGTTTTTATATTAATAATAGAGAATTCAAAAGCAGTAACAGGTGCTGTTTGGATTATGATTCTTTCAGCAACTGATCTTCTCAAGCAGGTTTTTCATCTTATGTGCTTTGGATCTTTAATAGCAGAAATCTTTTTCATCAGGATGCAAACACACACACACACACACACACACACACACACACACACACGTGAAGATAAACTATGCATTCATTCATTCAACATATGCCAGACATTTGCTAGAACACTGAGAGAAATGTAGAAGAAATAGAAGACCCAATTCATGTCCTGGAAAACTACAATAATGAAGAGAGAGAGCAACCCTTGTGAAAGTCCACCTTATTAGAATGGTTCTTCCTACGTGTTGACCTAATATGTTGTAGTTGCTCAATCTATGTTCTTTCAGCTATGACTATAAAATGATCTTAAAGAGACCTGTTATAATTCCCTTTTCACAATTAAGAAAATTAATGCTCAGAGAAGTTAATTAGCTTGTTGAAAAGTCACAATTTGGATTCCCCATCTATGGACAGCTCTGTTCTTTCCATTCAGGAGAGCCATGCTGGCATTTTTTTTTTTTTTTTTTTTTTTTTTTTTCTGAGAGGGAGTTTCACTCTTGTCGCCCAGACTAGGGTATAATGGTGCCATCTCGGCTCACTGCAACTTCCACCCCCAGGTTGAAGTGACTCTCCTGCCTCAGCCTCCCGAGTAGCTGGGATTACAGTCACCTGCCACCATGCCCAACTAATTTTTGTATCTTTTTTTTTCTTGAGAGGGAGTTTTGTTCTTGTTGCCAAGGCTGGAACGATCTCAGCTCATTGCAATCTCTACCTCCCAGGTTCAAGTGATCCTCCTGCCTCAGCCTCCTGATTAGCTGGGATTACAGGCGTTAGCTACCACACCCAGCTAATTTTGATTTTTACCAGTCGCAGGGTGTCACCATGTTTGTCAGGCTGACTCTCTAACTCCTGACCTCAGGTGATCTGCATGCCTCGGCCTCCCAAAGTGCTGAGATTACAGGCGTGAGCCACTGCGCCCGGCCTATGCTTGCTTTTAAGATGCTGAGATACCAGTGGTTGGTCACAGCCATGGCCAGGGGCCTTGATTGCTCCTACTCTTGCCCTGACTACTTCAGGAAGCTCTGGATCTTGCTGTGATCTGAAAACCTAAGTTTGTCTCAGAAAGAACCCTGATCCAGTCAAATGCCTGGTGTTTCTGAGGCTGCAACAATTGTGTTTTGTTCAGGTCCCCTAGATAAGATAGCAGATCAGGAAAATGAAGTATGAGGAAGGGAGCTGAGCTACTTGTTAAAGGCAGAACAAACAGTGTGTGGTGACCGGTTGGACAGACAGGGTGGGCACTAAGGATAGGATTTCAGTCTCAGGATGGGCAGAGCAGTGATGCCTTTACCTGAGACAGAGCACAGGAGGGGAGGCTGATGTGTGCCTCTTGGATGTCTTACAGATAGCTCAAACTCACAGTCCTTCTCTTCCCTCTTTTCAGATAAGGTCTTCTTTCAGGGTCCAGTAGCACAAGCTGGGAACTTCAAGGTCATTCTCGTCAACTTCCTCTCCCTTGCCTGACATACCTACTCCATCACCACGCTTAGCACGTCTTACTTTCTAAATCCCTCCCAAGTTCCCCTCCAGCCCATCACTACTCCTGTTCCAGCTGCAGCTGGGTCTTATGTGGGCTCCTGCCACTGCTTCCTGAATAGCCTCCCACATCCACCCTGCTCCATCCCGTATGTCTCTTCTCCATGCACAGAGGTGTTTGTGCAAACTACAACTCTAGTCTGTCACCCCGATATGCCTAGGAATGCAAAACCCTGTGATGAGGCCCACAGGCCCTGCCAGGCACAGTCCTTCCCTCAGCTGCCTCTGCTCCACCATCTCCATCTCATGGCCTCCTTTCAGTCCACAGTCTCACCAGGATTCTTCCATGCACATGGCTGTTCTCCATTCCCAAGACAATCTTTCCCGCCCTCCTTTGCCTGATTAATTTCTGCGTATCTCTCCCTTCTCAGCTCATGTCTCAGTTCTTCAGGGAAGCAAGCCCTCCCTGATCTCTGTGAGTAATCAAAATTCCCCAGTATAGGCTTCGCTATGAGACACCACTTCTGTAGAGCTTTTCAAAGTTGCAGTTTTCATTTGTTTATGGGGTTTCTTTTATTCCTGTCTCCCTCTTCCACTAGCTACAAGCTCCATGACGACAGGCCTTATCTGTTTTCACCATGATAGCCCTGACACTTAAAATGCATACCTTCAACGAACACCCTTGGAAGGGTGGAGGGATGGATGGATGGATGGACGGGTAGAACAACATTAATGCTATTTGGAAAACATGGTGTTTCATATGGATGTGTGGTGGCGTAGATATGAGGCTGCCCCATGCGTGGCCCACAGCCAGACAATTGTCTGGGCAATGATCAGGAGGATAATGCCTATGTATCTCTCAGGGATGGAAGGCATTTAAGTAAATGCCTTAAATGCTTTCTGATATAGAAATGAAACAGTACCCAAAGAAGATAATGTTATTTGTTGTGTATATTATAAATTGGAGTGGGGAGCTCCTGAGTTTGGTTGGGGAGTACACTGAACTGCCAAGGAAAGAATGATCATGTGGGGTCCTGCATAAATGTAGGCTTGAGAGAAGCAGAAAGAGGAAGCATGTAAGAGATATTGTGAAAAACCACCTAAGGGATATCATGATTCATGGAATGAGCTAGACCGAGGTAGATTGTATTTCTGTTCCCATGTATTTGCTGTTGCTTTGTGACTTGCATGCCTTCCTCTGATAGGAATATACCTTCCCATGGAGACACTAGGCTTGGCCCTCACGACCTGTTTTAGCCTGTGAAATGTAACTGGAACTGACATATGCCAGTCCCAAGCAGATTTGTGAGCCATTCTGTCGTTCAGCAATTGGTCAAGTAATCCACCTGCCTAGGCCTCCCAAAGTGCCGGGATTATAGGCATGAACCACTGCACTTGGCCTTCTTTCCTAAATTACATCCAACTCCTCTCCCTAACGCTAGTCATATTCCCTGTATCTGTAAGAACCGGAAGATCATGCTACAGACAGAGTTTAAAAAAAAAAAAACACACAGATACATACACAGAAACATTCAGGGGCTGAAAGCAAAAGAAGGTTTATTCTTTCCTCTTGCTACATGTCCATCTCAGGCCACTGGAAGACTCTGTTTATGTCAGTCTCCTCAGGAGCCAGGATTGATGAAACACCTATCATCTAGAATATGGCTGGCTGCCATTGCAGGGGGAAGCAGAAATAAGGAATTGGGTTTTAAATGTAATTAATCCAACAGTTATGACCATTGGCCAAGAGAAGCCATGTGGTCACACTTCTTTTCAAGAAGCTAAAGAAATACAACCCCACCATGTGCCCAGAAGGAGAAGACCCAGAAATATATTGGCAGATATGCTGCCATGATCTGCTAGCTTCTCTCCACAATGCAACCGATGCATCTTTCCAGAATAGCAAGTTGGCATTCCTTCCTGCTTAAGTCTGAGCGGTAGGGAAGAATCTCAACTAATGAAAAGAAAATCACAAAACAAAAACTAGAAAACCATGTAATCTTACAAAAGTACCTGATACTAATCCTCGACAAGAAAATCTTCTAAATAAATTTAGGTGAACATTTTCATTAAAGTGGTGAGAATACTAGTTACTTTTATTTTTTATACTTCTTTGATTCTTTACAATAAACATTGCTTACCATTATAATAAAGGGAAGGAAGAGAGAGAGAGAAAGGAGGATTGTTGAACAGTTGTTCTTAAATCTAGACAAGATTAAATGTTCAAAAACATAAATTCCTCACCACTTTCCTAAGCGCGAGTATAAATACTGAAGTGCACACATCTTAACAATGAAGAGCCTAAAGTTATTAATTAAGTGACTCAGTTAATACGTCTTCTCACCAAATAAAGTAAAAATTTAAAATGCAATATTATTCTTTGCAAACCTTTTCCCATTTGGCGGCCTGCTATAAGCTGAATATCATTATTCTTCTGGTATTTTTTTAAGATAATTTTAGCATGGTGTACACACACACATACACGTGTGAAATAGATATGCTGTATATATAATTGGTATTGAGTACAAGTTACTTCTCCATCAAATGATAGAACATCAAAGCTGGGGAGAAATTCAGAGGTCCTCTATTTCAAGCCCATTGTTGGGTAGGAGGGGAAACTGAAATCCAAAGAGAATGAGAAGAGGCTCGCCTCAGGTCACACAGCCAGTCCGTGAAAATGGCAGGACCACCACAGCCAGGTGTCCTACTCCTAAATGTGGTGTTTTCTCCCTGAATCGACATGACTGCCCGGCTAGGCAGGCTGTTGTAGGGCTGGGGCAGCCTTGCCCTTGTTATGCCCCTTTTCTCTCTGCTGCCCCGTAGCTTGCCCCTCTGCCCCTTTTTGTTAATGTGATTTGACTATTTTATTCTGAGCAGAATTAAGTAAAACCGAAATTGTATGATATTCAATAATCAACATTAAAAACTTGAATTCCTTTCACTGAACATTAGAGTTCGTGTTTTGAAAAGAAGCCAGATAAAAAGTTCAGATGCTTCAGAAATAAATTTTATTTAGTAAGTGAAAATTAGGTGCCAAGAGAATAGAGATTTGAGAGGACAAATATTAGCCCCAAGGCCTATGTATTTTCAGACTTTAAGATAGAGTCTGATTAAAATCGCCAAGGATTTAAACCCTGCTCTAAAACTCTGCCAAAAAACTGCCCTTTTAATATAGTACTTTCAAGTTTCAATGGAAGATAAATTAAAATAGTGGCTTGTCCTTAAAATTCTACCAAGAAACTTTGGTTGCCACAGAATCAGGCATGCAAGTGATCCCTTTGATGAGGCTAAATCTATGGCATGAATTTCACGTCTGCCCGTAATGAGGCCTGAAGGCTGCGCCAAGTCCTGGAGGAGTTGATTTGACTGACACAAATGGGCTGAGCAGCCCAGCTCAAAATGCTAGCAGAAAATGAACAGGTTCAAGTGTTGGCCAGTCAAAAGGAAGTGCTGACCTTCAGAAAATAAATTCTAGGGATGTGTTCATGCCTTTCTGGCAACAAATATGAAAAACATCACCTCCCAAATCTTATACATTAAGTAAAGGAGGAGCTGAAATAATATTATGTCCATATATCTGACAGTGTTTATATGAGGTTGAACCATATGAAGGTGTCAGCTTTGTATGCAACAAATGTCAAACACCAACAATTTCATATGATTCAATGCGATATATTCTTCACAGCGTGTAATCTGGATGACAGTCCTGCAAAGCGAAATTTATTATATCCATCTTGCAAATGAGATGATTGGCTCAGAGAGCCTGAGAGACATTTCCAAGCCATGTCATCAAGTACAGTTCAGTAGGGATATGCCTTCATCCGGCTCTTTCATCATGTGTAATCACCTGCCTGATAAAGAAAAATTATCTCACTAATAAAGGCAAAACCCAAGCATTTTTAAGCCTGACAAATTCACAGATTTTGAATCAGTACTTTCTTTCACCAAATACATTTGTACAACACAAAAGAAGTTTGCTATTATATCATGATTCTATTCATTTGAATCAATTGTCTTTAAAAAATATTTATTGCTCATCTCATCAGTAGAAACTTTTAAACAGGCACCATGTTATACATTTTTAAATTTAATGATATGCATGTCCTGTGCATTACTATGTATATAGATTTCTGTAGAACAGAAATTTAAGAGGAATGAGACAAAGATTAAATAAATACTTTAAAACAAATTTTAAAGTTGCAATGTTGGCATGAGAACGTTTTTGTTCATGTTAAAATTGTAATTTACTATGTTTAGTCTTTAAAATCTTGGCTTGGTCCTCTGCTTTGAAGATGTAGCGAGTACTGTTTATTTTAATACTTGGTTTTAATGACAGTCACAGTTGAAAAAATTATGCGTCAAAGATGTATAGATCCAAATAGAAATGGTCAGCTATGTTCACAAATTCACATCACTCACATTTCAATCCATCTACCAGTTATGAGGCATCATTTGTTGAACTGCAGTCAATAGATTTCTGCCTTCCGTAGTATTAACTGCATGTTTCTGAAAGTTAATCAGAGGATATTATTCTTTTAACAAAGGGTGTCAAAAACCCATTCAAACTCTTCATTTGGAAGATTTTTTAAACAGGTTAAAATTTTCTTAGTTGTCATGGTTCCTTAGGAAAGAAAGAAAAAATTCCCATATGTGTGTTTTAAAATATGTAATATATTATTTTTAGTACCTAAATCACAATGAAGAAAATACTTCCAGCCCTCATTATTTGATAGATATTTTTCAGAATACCTGTTGCAGAGCATACTGTTGTCAGCCACCTGTCATCACAGAACAGGCTGACACAAAAGCCTTTCAGAAAAGAAAAATGTTTAAGCTCCATATCTAGCCATTCTCTAAAGAACCTTGCCTGGAGATTTTTGTAGCATTTCCACCTCTCATTATGAATTATTCCAAAGTATCTATGATTTGTGATACTAGAAACTGTAAACCTACTTACCAACTATATAAACTGCAATACAGTTTCTACAGTGAAAACCATCCAACGAGAGAGTTCCCGTCATCAGCATCTCCAGGATGAGGCATGATCATGTGCCATCTGTGCTGAGTAACCAGCCAACATAATAGAGTAAGGGGCTTCTGTCAATTCACTTTTTAAAATATTAGTGAAGCTTCAATAGCAAACACTTGGAACCAACCCAAATGCCCATCAACGATGGACTGGATAAAGAAAATGTGATGCATATACACCATGGATTATTATGCAGACATAAAAAAGGATGAGTTCATGTTCTTTGCAGGGACTTGGATGAAGCTGGAAGCCCTCATTCTCAGCAAACTAACATGAGAACAGAAATCTAAACACCCTATGTTCTCACTCATAAGTGGGAGTTGAACAATGAGAACACATGGACACAGGGAGGGAAACATCACACATTGGGGACTGTTGTGGGGAGGGGGGCTAGCAGAAAGATAGCATTAGGAGAAATACCTAATGTAGATGACAGGGTGATGGATGCAGCAAACCAGCATGGCACATGTATAACTCTGTAACAAACGTGCACATTCTGCATGTGTACCCCAGAACTTAAAGTATAATAAATAAGTTTTAAAAAGTTAGTGAAGCTTAATTCCTTTTTTATTGGTAAATTTCAATGGAAACCTTTAGAATTTTCTTTATATTTTGAGATCTCAGAGACTGATTTCATAACCTCACCCTCAATCCACTGTCAAAATAATACATTATTATTTATTAGGCATCTATTAAGTGCTAGGTATCTTACATGTACTTCTCTGTAATCTTCTCGGTAATCTATGTGGTGGTGTTATTTTTCCTTCCCTCCCTCCCTCCCTCCCTCCCTCCCTTCCTTCCTTCTTTCCTTCCTTCCTTTCTTCTCTCTTTCTTTTTTTCTTTCTTTTTCTTTCTTGAGACAGATTCTTACTCTGTCCCCCAGGCTGGAGTGCAGTGGCACAATCTCGGGTCACTGCAACCTCCACCTCCTGGGTTCAAGCAATACTTGTACCTTAGCCTCCCGAGTAGCTGGAGACACACCCGTGTGCCACCACACCCCACTCTTTTTTTGTATTGTATCAGAGGCAGGGCTTCACCCTGTTGCCTAGGCTGGTCTCAAACTCCTGAGCTCGGACAATCCTCCTGCCTCTGCTTCTCAAAGTGCTAGGATTATAGGCATGAGCCATAGCGCCCGACCCTGTGGTGTTGTTATCTTTACTTCACAGATGAAAATGTTGAACTCTAAAGGTTGAGTAACATGCAAAATCACATAGTGCCTTGGCGCAGCTGAAACCCCTTTTCTTTGCCTTTTCCCACAGCACCTCCCTCTAGTAACAGATTTCACTAGCTTCCTCATGAAAGTAGTCTCCATAAACTCGCTTCTTTTCCACAAATGTATGTTACCTGTCACATTCTGAAAGTACTATCAACTCAATTCTGGAACTTTTTATGTATATTCTCTATGTGAAGACCACAGGCAAAATATATGTCCTTCATTGTTGTTGAAAACCTCCTATCACACTAGGCATGAGTTACTAGATTGGTGCAAAAGTAATTGTGTTTTTGGCCATTGCTTTTAAATGACAAAAACCCCAATTGCTTTTGCACCAACCAATATTTCCATGAGCACTGTACGTGAAATTGAGAGATCTCTGGTTCTTCTGGAATCACTGTCAGGTAGAGCTTTAGAAGGACATAGGGGTTAGACCCCTCACCTGTCTCAGTAGCTCTCCTATTATATTGCTATGGTCACAGAACTATGACAGCTTCCCTTCACTCTTTGTCTAAGGCCATACCTTTGCCTAATATGCTTAAAATGTGCATAATTTCTGTCTGTTTATGACTTAAATGACTTATGCTGGAAATTCCAAACACTGGTCAACAGGGTGGATAGATTAGAATTATATGGGATGTGTGGGCATTAGTTGGGGTGGGGTGGGGAGCAGCTTCTTAATATGTATATATATTCCTATGTCTTACTATCTTGAGATTATGATTTAGTGGATCTTTATTTATTTCCATAAATCTGTATTGATAAAACATCACTGTTGATGAGATCGGGCAGTCAGATGGTTTATATATAATTTAATACAGTCACCATTTTTTGAATGGGTGACTGGAGCCCCCCAGATCTGGATGAGGCAGCCATGTGGACAGCTCAAGGCAGATCATTGCAGATGGAAGAAACAACAAATACAAAGACTTGTTGGAAGATGAGCAAAGAGGCTGGAGAATGGTGAGAGGTGATGAAAATAAGAGGAAATAGGTCAATGAAGCATTAAGAGGCAATATCATATAGGATCTTGTTGGCTATGAAGACAGATTTAAATTTTTAAAATTTTTAGGAGACAGAGTCTTGCTCTGTTGCCCAGACTGGAGCACAGTGGTGTGATCATAGCTCACTGTAACCTCAAACACCTGTGTTCAAGCGATCTCCCACCTCAGCATCCAGAATAGCTGGGACTGCAGGCAAGCGCCCCCATGCTGGCTAATTTTTTAAAAATATTTTTGTAAAGACAGGGTCTCCTATGTTTCCCAGGCTGCTGTCAAGCTCCTGGGCTCAAATGATCCTCCTGCCTCAGCTTCACAAAGGAATTATAGGCCTGAGCCATGGTGTCTGGCCTATACTTTACTTTAAATGTGATGGGAAGTCATGTTAAAGTCAAGAGCATGGAACTGACATTATTGGCTTACATTTTAGAAGGATCATTCTGTTTGTTGTGTAAGGGAGAGGAACAGTAGAGGCAAGAGCAGAGACCCTATCCAAGCAAGACTGTAACAGTGGCTTGGACTAAAGTGGATGCCCTGGAGGAGATGGAAAATGGTCAGCTCTTATACATATTTTAGAGGTACAGCCAACATGATTTGCTGATGGATTGCGTGTAGAGGACAAGAGAAAAAAAGAGTCACAAACATGGAGTCAAAACTCCAAGGTTTTGTGGTAAGCAAATGAGTGAATGGGGCATCACTACAGAGACAGAGAACACTGAGGAAGAAGCAAGAATGGAGAAAAAATAGAGTTCTGTTTTAAACATGATGAGTTTGAGATCCTGACATGCAACTTGGGCTATGGTGGGCAATTCCATATACAAGTCTGCATTTGATGAAAGAGAAACAGGATGGTATTTAAACATGGGATTCACAATCAGAGTTGATATTTGAGGTCATGGAACAGGCTGAGTGTAGCTGGAGAAGGGAAGAAGTCTCAGAACTGATCACCAGGACTTTCTTTGTTCAGAAGCTGGGAAAGAAGGATGATCCAGCAAATCAGAGCAAGGAAGGGAACCAGGAGAATGTGCAATGCCACAAGCCACCTGAATTTTTTCCTTTTTAAAGAGAGATTGATTTGCTCGGCTAAGTTTTCTAAGAATTTGAATAAGATGAGAATATACACATGGTCGCTGGATTTGTTAGCAACCTCGAAAAGAATAGGTACAGTGACATATAGGGGATGAAAATTATAGATTTAAGAAAGAGTGGCAGTTAAGGATGTGAGGACAGTGAGTTCAGACAACTCTTTTGGGATTGGCTGGAAAGGAGAGCTGAGAAATGAGATAGGAGCTAGAGACAGATGTATGACCAAGAATGTACTGTTTCTCTTTCTTTTCTTTCTTTCTTTCTTTTTTTTAATTTTACTTCAAGTTCTGGGATAAATGTACAGAACGTGCAGATTTGTTACATAGGTATACATGTGCCATGGTGTTGCTGCATCTATCAAGCCATCATTTAGGTTTTAAGCCCCACATGCATTAGGTATTTGTCCTAATTACTCTCCCTCCCCTTGCCCCCCATCCTCTAACAGGCCCCAGTGTGTGGCATTCCCCTCCTCTTGTCTATGTGCTCTCATTGTTCAACTCCCTCTTATAAGTGAGAACATGCAGTGTTTGGTTTCCAGTTTTTGTGTTAGTTTGCTGAGAATGATGGCTTCCAGCTTCATCTATGTCCCTGCAAAAGACATGAACTCATTCCTTTTTATGACTGCATAGTATTCTATGGTGTATATGTGCCACATTTTCTTTATCCAGTATATCATTGATGGGCATTTGGGATGCTTCCAGGTCTTTGCTATTGTAAATAGTGCTGCAATAAACATACGTGTGCATGTGTCTTTACAGTAGAATGATTTATAATCCTCTGGGTATATACCCAGTAATGGGATTGCTGGGTCAAATGATATTTCTGATTCCAGATGACATGATTATTTTTAAGGTGGACATTATTACATGTTTGGACACTAATGAGAATAATTCAGGAGGAAATTAATGATGCAAAAAAGAAGGAGATATAATGTAAAGAAGAATGAGAATTGAATCTGTAAGTAAGGAATTGGTATTAACTAATAAGAGGGTGGATAGGACTCATAGGTTCCAACTCAAGAGGGTTGGCAAATTTAAGTAAAAGAATAAGGACCATCTCTTTTCATTGACTTTCTTTTCTCCATGAAATATCAAGGTCAACAGCTGAGACTCAGGAGGTCAAAGGAGTTTTGATTGGGAAGAGAGCAGGAAGTAGAAATGTAGTTCCAATTGCCAGGCAGTAATGGGGGCCAAATTTACGGTCATAAATTTAAAGTATCATGGTTGTTTTTTCCAACCGTTTTCACTTGCTTAGGTAGAAGCTCAGGTTAGGCAGAGAATTTGATATAATTTTGCAATTTGGGGTGCCAATGAATAACATTCATCTTACTCTCCTACATTCAAACCAGATAGGTACAAAGGAATAACCTTTATGATTATAAGGCATATAGGAGACTGTGGCTTTTAGTATTCAGATGTGGGTTGGAAATTATTCACTCCAGACTCATCCTGTTGCTGGCAGCCCCCTTCCTTCATGCAGAACAGGCCAGATACCCTCTCCCCTGGCAGGAGGATGTGAAGAGAGGAGAGAGGAAGGTTTCAACTCTGGCTGCTCATTGGAATCACCTGGAATTATTAAACAAAACCGATCCCCAGGTGTACTCCAGAGATGCTGATTTAACTGCTCTGGGCTGTCAGCTGGGCATCTGGATTTTTGAAAGTCCCAGACAACTCTCCAACATGGCTGAATAGACACAACTCTGGTGCACAACACCCAGCAAGAGAGATGCAGAAATCCAGAGATCTCCTAGTTCCAACTGAGGTATGAGGTGCATTTTAACAGGTCTGGTCTGATGGTGAGCAAAGCCCACGCAGGGCGGACCGAGATGAGGAGGGGTGCTGCTTCACCCAGAAAGTGCATCTTACGAGCGAGTCAGAGGCTCCCCACCTGGCATTCCGGTCCAGATACAGCGCCTCCCCCAAAGCCTCAGCAATACACAGAAAAGGAGATCTTTGCCAGTCTAGCACCGGGAATTACAAGCACAAAATTTAATAATCCAGGACAGTGTCCCAGATTGGCGCACAGACCTAAACAGATGTATGAACCCAAAAGGCGGCTGGAAGAGCCTGCGGACCTAGCTACCACCCCCTCCCTCTGCCAGGAGAGAGAGGGAGCTGTAAGCAGGAGCAACTGGGTGGGCCCCTACCTCATTACCAGAGAGAGAGGAAACTGAAAGGGGGAGACGGCCGGGTGCGCTGGGTGGGTCCCTACCCTCCCCAACAAATGCCAGAGGGCTGAAGCTTTGACTCTAATGGATTGCACAGCCAGTGTCACAGTCTGAGCTGAACCCTGAATGATCCAGCCCAGGAGAGAAAGGGCACAATCCACTATTAGAGTGGTGGGACTGGGCTACATGTTTTAACAAAAAACACAGGAAGCCTATGTAGCAATAGGGACTGCGTTCTTGACCGCCCAGCAGCACCATCAGGTCAGCAGAAGAGGTGGACCTAAATCCCCAGTGTAAACAAAAAAGACACAGGAAGCTTCCCTAGTAACATGAAGGAGTCTGTAGAAACCCAGTAGCACCTCTACAGGCAGACAAGTGACCTCATCAAGCAGCTCCCCGAGACCACAGCCAGGTAAATTCACAAAGATGGGGGAAAAAAAACATAAAAAAGATGAAACCATCAAAGACCAGAACACCTCTTCTCCTTCAAGGGATCACAACTGCTCAACAACACGGGAACACAACATGACTGAGAAGGAGTGTGATGAATTGACAGAAACAGGCTTCAGAAGGTGGATGGATAATAACAAACTTTTCTGAGCTAAAGGAACACGTTCTAACTCAATGCAAAGAAACCAAAAACCTTGAAAAAAGGTTAGACAAAACACTAACCAGAATAACCAGCTTAGAGAAGGACATAAACAACTTGGTGGAGTTGAAAAACACAGCACAAGAACTACATGAAGCAAACACAAGTTTTAATGCTGAATCAATCAAGCAGAAGAAAAGATATCAGAGATTGAAAATCAACTCAATGAAATAAAAAGAGAAGGCAAGACAAGAGAAAAAAGAGTGAAAGAAAATGAACAAAGCCTCCAAGAAATATGGGATTATGTGAAAATACCTAACCTATGCTTGATCAGTGTACCTTAATATGATGGGGAGAATGAATCCAAGCTGTAAAACACACTCCACAATATTATCCAGGAGAACTTCCCAAGCCTAGCAAGGCAGTCCAACATTCAAATTCAAGAAATATAGAGAACTCCACAAAGATATTCCTCAAGAAGAGCAACCCCAAGGCACTAATCATCAGATTCACCAGGGTTGAAATGAAGGAAAAAATGGTAACGGCAGCCAAAGAGAAATGCCAGGTCACCCACAGAGGGAAGCCAATCAGACTCACAGCAAACTGCTCAGCAGAAACCCTACAAGCCGGAAGAGAATGGGGACCAATATTCAACATCCTTAAAGAAAAGAACTTTTAACCCAGAATCTCATATCCAGCTAAACTAAGATTCATAAGTAAAGGTGAAATAAAATCCTTTACAGACAAGCAATTACCAAGAGATTTCGTCACTACCAGACCTGCCCTATAAGAGCTCCTGAAAGAAACACTAAGCATGGAAAGGAACAAGTACTAGTCACTGCAAAAGCAAACCAGTGGGCAAACACCAAAAATGCAATGAAGAAAATGAGTCAACTAATAAAGAAAACCAGCCAGTAACAAAATGGCAGGATCAAATTCACACATAACAATATTAACATTGAATGTAAACAGCCTAACCACCCCAATCAAAAGACACAGACTGGCAGACTAAATAAAAAGTCAAGACTCATCGGTGTGCTATATTCGGGAAACCCATCTCACATACAAAGACACACATAGACTCAAAATAAAGGGATGGGAGAAGATTAACCAAGCAAATGGGGAACAAAAAAAAAGCAGGGGTTGCAATCCTAGTCTCTGATAAAATGGACTTCAAACCCACAAAGATCAAAAGAGACAAAGAAGGACACTACATAATGGTAAAAGGATCAATACAACAAGAAGAGCTAACTATTCTAAATATATATGCACCCAACACAGGAGCACCCAGATACATAAAGCAAGTTCCTAATGACCTAAAACGAAATTTAGACTCCCACACAATAATAGTGGGAGACTTCAACACTCCACTGTCAATATTAGACATGTCAGTAAGACAGAAAATTAACAAAGACATCCAGGACTTGAATGCAGAGCTGGACCAAGCAGACCTAATAGACATATAAAGAATGCTCCACCCCAAATCCACAGAATATATATTTTTCTGAGTACCACATTACATTTATTCTAAAATTGACCACATCATTGGAAGCAAATCCCTCCTCAGCAAACGCAAAAGAACAGAAATCATAACAGTCTCCCAGACGACAGTGCAATCAGACTAGAACTCAGGATTAAGAAACACACTCAAATCCACACAACCACTTGGAAACTGAACAACTTGCTTCTGAGTGTCAACTGGATAAACAATGAAATGAAGGCAGAAATAAAGATGTTCTTTGAAACCAGTCAGAATGAAGATGCAACTTACTAGAACCTCTGGGACATCTTTAAAGCAATGTCGAGAGGGAAATTTATAGCAATAAATGCCCACATGAGAAACAAGAAAAGATCTAAAATTGACACCCTATCATCAAAATTGAAAGAGCTAGAGGAGCAAGATCTAAAACACTCAAAAGCTAGCAGAAGACAAGAAATAACTAAGATCAGAGCAGAACTGAAGGAGATAGAGACACAAAAAAAACCCTTCAAAAAAATCAATAAATCCAGGGGCTTGTTTTTTGAAAAGATCAACAAAATAGATCACTAGCCAGATTAATAATAAAGAAAAGGGAGAAGAATCAAATAGATGCAATAAAAAATGATAAAGGGGATATCACCACTGATCCCCCAGAAATACAAACTACTATCAGAGATTACTACAAACAGCTTTATGCACATAAACCAGTAAACCAGGAAGAAATGGATAAATTCCTAGACACTTGTACTCTACCAAGACTAAACCAGGAGGAAGTTAAAACCCTGAATAGACCAATAACAAGGGCTGAAGTAGATGCAGCAATCAATAGCCTACCAACCAAAAAAAAATCCAGGTCCAGATGGGTTCACAGCCGAATTCTACCAGACATATAAAGAGGAACTGGTTCCATTCCTTCTGAAACTGTATCAAACAATAAAAAAGGAAGGAATCCTCCCTAACTCATTTTATGAGAGCAACATCATCTGATATACCAAAACTAGACAGAGACTCAACTAAAAAAGAAAACTTCAGGCCAATATCCACAATGAACATTGACGCAAAAATCTTCAATAAAATGCTGGCAAACAGATTGCAACAGCACATCAAGAAGCTTATCCGTCACGATCAAGTAGGCTTCATACTGGGGATGCAAGGTTGGTTCAACATACACAAATCCATAAACGTAATCCGTCATATAAACGGAAACAAACACAAAAACCACATGATTATCTCAATAGATACAGAGAAGAACTTTGACAAAATTCAACAGCCCTTCATGCTAAAAACTCTCAATAAACTAGGTATCGATGGAACATATCATAAAATGATAAAAGCTATATATGAGAAACCTACAGCCAATATCATACTGAATGTGCAAAAACTGAAAAAATTCCCTTTGAAATCAGGCGCTAGACAAGGATGCCCTCTCTCACCACTCCTATTCAATATAGTATTGGAAGTTCTAGCCAGAGCAATCAGGCAAGGAAAAGAAATAAAGAAAGGGTATTCAAATAGGAAAGGAGGAAGTCAAATTGTCTCTATTTGCAGATGACATGATTGTATATCTAGAAGACCCCATCATCTCAGCCCAAAATCTTCTCAAATTGATAAGCAACTTCAGCAAAATCTCAGGATACAAAATCAATATGCAGAAATCACAAGCATTCCTATACACCAATAACAGACTAACAGAGAGCCAAATCAAGAGCAATCTCCTATTCACAATTGCTACAAAGAGAATAAAATACCTAGGAATACAACTAACAAAGGATGGACCTCTTCAAGGAAAACTACAAACCACTGCTCAACAAAATAAGAGAGTACACAAACAGATGGAAAAACATTCCATGCTCATGGTTAGGAAGAATTAATATCATGAAAATGGCCATACTGCACAAAGAAATCTGTAGATTCAACACTATCCTCATCAAGCTACCAATGAAAAAAACCACTTTAAATTTCATATGGAATCACAAGAGAGCCTGCATAGCCAAGACAATTCTAAGCAAAAAGAACAAAGCTGGAGGCCTCACACTGCCATATTCAAACTATACTACAAGGCTATAGTAATCAAAATAGCATGGTACTGGTACCAAAACAGAGACATAGACCAATGGAACATAACAGAGGCCCCAGAAGCAACACCAGACATCTACAACCATCTAATCTTTGACAAACCTGACAAAAACAAGCAATGGGGAAAGGACTCCATGTTTAATAAATGGTATTGGGAAAACTGGCTAGCAATGTGCAGAAAGCAGAAACAGGACCCCTACCTGTCACCTTACACTAAAATTAACTCCAGATGGATTAAAGATTTAAATATAAAACCTAACACCATAAAAACACTAGAAGAAAATGTAGGTAAAACCATTCAGGACATAGGCATAGGCAAGGACTTCATGATTAAAACACCAAAAGCAATGGCAATAAAAGCCAAGATAGACAAATGAGATCTAATTAAAATTCCGAGCTTCTGTACAGCAAAAGAAACTATCATTAGAGCAGACCAGCAACCAACAGAATGGAAAAAATTTTTGCAATCTACCCATCTGACAAAGGGCTAATATCCAGAATCTACAAAGAACTAAAACAGATATACAAGAAAAAAACAAACAAGCCCATTCAAAAGTGGGCAAAGAATATAAAGAAACACTTTTCAAAAGAAGACATATATGAGGCCAACAAACATATGAAAATGGCTTATCATCATTGGTCATTAGAGAAATGCAAATCAAAACCACATTGAGATTCCATCTCATACCAGTTAGAACGGTGATCATTAAAAAATCTGGAGACAACAGATGCTGGAGAGGATGTGGAGAAATAGGAAAACTCTTACACAGTTGGTGGGAGCATAAATTAGTTCAACCATTGTGGAGGACAGTGTGGCAGTTTCTCAAGAATCTAGAAATAGAAATTCCCTTTGATCCAGCAATCCCATTACTGGGTATATACCCAAAGAACTGTAAATCATTCTACTGTAAAGACACTTGCACATGTATGTTCATTGCAGCCCTGTGTACAATACCAAAGACCTGGAACCAACCCAAATGTCCATCAATTATAGACTGGACAAAGGAAATGTGGTACATATACACCGTGGAATACTATGCAGCCATAAAAAACGATGAGTTCATGTACTTTGTAGGGACTTGGATGAATCTGAAAACCATCATTCTCAACAAACTGACACAAGAACAGAAAGCCAAACACCAGATGTTCTCACTCATAGGTGGGTTTTGAACAATAAGAACACATAGACTCAGGGAGAGGAGCATCACACACTGGGGGCAGTTGGGAGGTTAGGGGAGAGACAGCATGGGGTGGGAAGGGTGGGGAGGGATAACATGGGGAGAAATGCCAAATATAGCATGCATCTAAAATAAAATTTAAAAAAAATAGAAAGTCCCACCTGGTGACTCTAATGTGAGGCCAAGGTTTTTCTCTAACAATAAATATAATTGGAATTTGCCAGAAAAATATAACAGGGGCAGAAAAGGGCAGAGGAGACAAGAATGCTTTTTAACAGTTATTACATTTATGCACTATGGAATTTAAAGAGGGAAGTGAGGACATGAGATGATTGACAGGGATAGTACAAAAGAGTAGGGTCAATGAATTGTGTGGGTGTCCCAGAAACATTGCAGAATTGTTGGATTTGTGCTATAGAAGAAGGAAGCTAAAAGAACATTGGATAAAGACCAGAGAATGCATTGCTTAAATTGAGATTCTGAAATGCTGCCAAAATGGTACATTCTAAGGTATGACCAATCATGAGAGTAGGTGACTAAGGTGGGGTGTAGAAGAAGATAACTGGAGAGAAGAAGGTCATGGGCAAGGGACAGCAGTGTGCTGGAGGAATCATCACTATGGATGCAGAAATCACAAAGAATGATGACTGGACTCATGCTAGCCATAGCAACCTGGGCACCAGAAGAGAGTTAAGGCATGCAGGTCCCTAGCTCCTAGGGCCGTGAGATCAACGGGGATCCTGGTTAGACGGTTGTCTATTTCGTTACTGCTTTCTTTTCCTTTTAACAGCTGGCCAACTCCATATACAGTGGATTTGAGAAAGGGTGAGATGATCCAAAATAGATACGAAAATAGAGAAAAAGGTTACAACTATTTTCCAGAGGTGTTTGAATCTGCGTTTTCTATTGGTAAAAGTGAAAGAAAGGCGAATGAAATGTTTGCAGGCACTGGGAATCAACCTTAAGAAAGGTCAGCTTTTTCTTCTCACCTCCTTGTCACATTTAGTGGGTGTACAAATACGGAGCGTGCGATGTTTGGTCTTCCATTGATTTGAGTCCACCAGTTTGATCTGTACCACTTTGACTCTGCTTTTACTATTGATGGACAACCATGCAGGCGTCAGTCACTTTTCATGTGTTTATTCTGCTAATTCCTCATCTCCCTTCCCCGCCTCCCTTCCATCTTTCCCTGCCTTTTGCCAATCTCCCAGTTTGTTATGCAGCAATAATTTCCCTTTACACTGCTCCTGCCAATTGCAGTGCCAGATGGCTTCAGTTCTGAGCCCCCTCACCCAGCCCTCCTCTTGAGAACAGCTGCCATTGTCATTGCTGTGAACATATCACGGCTTTGAACCCATAGCTGGGACCTAAACTTGATGCTCAGCATCGGGAGGGTCTGGTGCTAATGCAAGGAACCATGAAAACAGCACACACTTTTCCTTGCTGCTGTTCAGCAAGAGCCCTTAGAAAAGGCTCTTCAGCATTTTTTCAATCATCTATGTATCGAAATCGCATTGTGGAGTTTAATTCTTTTACCACCTGATTCAGCTTCCTAGCCATGAAGTTCCCTTTATGCCTTAAACACAATTATAACCCTGTTATTTCCCATCCCAAAAACAGATGTGAAAAAAAAAAACCAACTGTATGTGTGTCTGTGTGTATGTCTGTGTACGTGCATTTGTGAGCCTCTCTCTTCAGAGGCTCATTCCCTCATCACATTCCCTCATCCACATCCAGCACATTCCCTCATCCACATCCACATATTTTTATTTAAACATGATCACATAACAGGAAAAATACAATTGGATTGCTGTTTGGACAGTCTTCTTGTAAGTCAGCCCCCGAAGAAAGAGAAAGGATTAGCATCCCTGTTCGGTTTTTATCTTGAGCTATACTATGTTCATCCCAACACTAAAATTCTGTTACTGTGACATTACCCAAAAAGATCATATTTTTGAGTCCTCTTTGATGGCAGGTCAGTCGTGGGCCTGAAAACCCAAACAAAAAGAATCCTGAATCAAATTCCATGTAGACCAATATGCATTTCAAAGGCATTGCCCATGTAGTCAGTGGGTTAGGGTTTTTGTGTTGTTTTCTTTTTCTTTCTTTTTTAGGGGATGGGGGAGGGAGAGGGGCTCTCTTTCATGTTAATCTAATTGTGCATAACCCAGGCACATTTTACCATGTAGGGAAACTCTTTAGCGTCCCTTCCCTACCACACACTCGGGCCCTCTTTCATTTTTCTCCTTCTGATGTCAGAGTGCTCCCGCCTCTGGCACACATTTTGGGAAGATTCCCAGGATGATGATGTATTCTGCTTTACTGCTGAGGAATTTACTATCCCCTTACTTGGCAGCAAATGAAAGTAGGTATTAATTTCTCAGAGTGCTGATAGAAACACGACAGAGGGGCTGCAAGAGTGATACCCACCTAAATCTGTATGTAGTGCACAGCATGCTGCCATTTCAAAAGGGAAAGAGAAAAGAAAATGAAAAGAAAGAAAAGATTCTCCTGAGTTGACTTCTCTGCATTTTGCATCATTAGGTCTTGGAGAGAGATGCGAGAGGTTTGGGCCCTGAACGGAGTTAAATTATGCAGCTGCAGGGATGCCAGGTCCTCCAGAATAGGATGCTTCGTTTAGATTTTCCACAATGCTATTGAAGTGCTTATTTTCCTCCTGAAGAGACACAAACAGATGCAAACTTCTGTAAACACTTTAGAAATGAATTCAGTGAGTTTGGCCTCTCAGCAGTGCTCAATAGCTGACAGAAAAATGTCTAATTAGTGCAAGTGGAAATAATAGGGCCACTTGGATTCCTTCCATCCTCCTCCAAGTCTACTTTTCCAAGGAACTCAAAGGCCCTTTTGTCTGGCAGGTCACCCTCTCTCAGGCTTTTGTGCTCCAATCTATTAAGAGTAGAAGGGGGAAAAATAGATTAGGCAATGTTCTCCACTCAAATATATGGCGTGTTCTTGAGGGATGCAGAATGGGGTGTTTGCAGCATCAGTTTACAGGTGCTTGGGGAGGGATTCCTCCATTGGTGACAGCCAAAAGCAATTCGCACGTGTGTGCCGAGAAGGCCTCCTTTCAAGATCCAGCTTTCCCTCACCAAGTGCCACAAAACCTGCTCATTTTCCTTTTCCTTTCTCAGTTTCCAGTAACATCAGCCCTCGGAGTTGGTGAAGAAAAGAAAGAGATTGAACAAAATGAGGTTTAGCCACTATCTGAGATAAGCCTTGTAGGTGTTACATGAATGACCCGTTATTTCGTTTTGCTCTATTGAAAATTCCACTGAAACTCACTTTGGGAGTCTGTCTGTGCCTGTCCATATTTTGTCATACAAAAGAGTGGAAATGAGTGGCTGACCTCTTACTGTTTTTTTTTTTTTTCACAGTGTTCCATGTCATTTATTAAGTACTTAAAATCTACCAAGCTCTGTGCTGAGCGTTTGACCCACACTTCCTCTAATCCTGAAAACAGCACTACAAATGAATATTATCCACATTTCACAGACGAGGTCACTGAGACTAGAGTGGTTAAGTAACTTGCCATGGCAAATAAGTGCTAGAGCTAGGAAACAAATCGAGATACCCGTGGTTTCATCTCAGGCATTATATCACTTTAATCTCTGGAAGTTTGACTTGCGTCAATTTTTATATCTTCCTTGTCTCTACTGCATATACCTCGTGTGTACTTGACCTTCTTGAACTGTAATCTGTGGGTCACTTTGTATTGATTTCTTTTTCTGTGCAATCTGGGCTTCTATCATACCCAGTAATTTGTGACTGAATGTTGAATATTGTAAATTTCACCTTCTTGGATTATGAGCATTTTGTGTGCCTATAAATATTCTTGAGCTTTGTTCTCAGACTCAGTCAAGTTAGGAAATAATTTGTTCCTTCTGAAGCTTGCTTCTAAGTTATCAGAGTTGGCCAAGAACAGTCATACTCGAAAGCTAATTTTATCTCCCTCCTGAAGCAATACCTTTCTGAATACCCCACACCCTGTAAATGACAAGACTCTTCTACACTGAGTGATAGAAACATGAGCTGCTTGAGGTCTAAGAATGGTTTCCTAAGTTCATTTCAGGTGACTCTTTCCCAGCTTTGAGTGGTTTCTTTATATGCAGAAGCTGATCAGTGTTCTGCAGACGACTCAAATGGGACTTCTGCAGATCTCTGAACTTGCTTTGTGCAGCTATTTTCTTCTGGTACTCTGCCCCGGAAACTCTGGCTACCTTGGCCTCCCCAGACTCCGAGAAGCTCCATCTCATAACTCAGGGAGACCATTTCATAAAGGATGCCACCGAACTTCCAAAGTGTCCTTGTAGCTCACTGTGAGGAGTGTCCAGCTATAGTGATCCCCAGCTACCACAAAATCATCATTTGCTCTCATAGTACCAACTTTTGCTGGAGAATATCAAAGCACTAAAATTAAAAGCCATCTCCCAGGAATTTTTCTTTCCTTTCTCTCATTTTAAAATATGTAACAAGGGTACTCTTTTCATTTGAAATTTGTTTTTATTTGGCCTTGTTTTCCTTTTCATAGAATTTTCTCACTATATGAAGGATGTGGAGCCCCTGAAACTGCTGTTCGGGCTCAACAGTGAGTGCAGCCCCAGCTTTAAAGACCCAACTTCTTCCCAGATTAGATTAGATTAGACACTGCTCCACACAACCTTGTTCATGCCACAGGAGAAAAGCAGATGAGCTGATGCTCAAGAGGCTTGTGTTCCTCAAGTATTGGCAAAGACATGGAGGAAATGGAACCTGTGCCCTGCTGGTGGGCTTGTAAATGGCTCAAACTCTGTGGAAAACAGTATGGAGGTTCCTCAAAAAATTAAACATAAAACTCCCATGTGATCAAACAATCCCACCTCTAGGTATATATCCAAAAGAAGTAAAGCAGGGTGTCGAAGAGGTATTTGCACACCTATGTCCATGGGAGCACTATTCACAATGAAAAGAGATAAGGCAATCCAAATGTTCACTGATGGATGAATGAATAAACAAAATGCGGTATGTACATACAATGGAATATTATTCAACCTGAAAAGAGAAGGAAATCCTGCCACATGCCACAATATGGATGGACCTTGAAGATATGCTAAACGAAGAAAAAAAATCAGTGCTTAGATTCCACTAATATGAGGTATCTAAAGTGGCCAACTTCATAGAAGCAGAAAGTAATGTTGGAGCTCAGAAAAGGATACCCCAAAGTATGGTGCTTTGGCATGCTAAGTACTCTGAACTAAAGGAGATTGAAAGATCCCAGAAGCAGCCTCAGAAGCAAGTTCTCTCTGACCTTCTCCTGCCCTGCCCCCCGTCTCTCACCCCTCTTTTACCATTAAACCAAGTCATAGAAACCACAGAATTCCTCTTCCTCAAGGAAAGTCATAGAAGTTAGAACCCCTCTCCACCAAAGCAAGCCAAAAAATCTAGAAATATTACTCTAACCTCCTTCCTTTCTGTGTAGCAGTTAGCCATTAAAAAAAAAAAATCTGACCTATCTTGTCTGATAGTAGATTATAAGACGTATACCTGAAAGGAAGGATGCTACACAGAGAGGCTGAGAAAAATCCCACCTGACAGGTCTTGCTGAGTCCCATCACACCTAGTCTATTATCATTACATCATACTCCATCATACTCCTTCATTTCTACATGGCTGTCTATTCTTTGTCAAATCTAAGCATTAAAATGGACAGTTGTTTTCTGGGTCTTTGGATCTTCATTTCTAAAGGCTCTCATGTAATGTCAAACTTTGATTAAATAAACTTGTTATGTTTTTTCTTGCTAATCTGTCTTGTGTTATAGGAGTGTCAGCTGTGACCTTTATGATGGCAGAGGAAAGGTATCACACCTCTTCACCCCTACAGAAGAATGGTGGTTGCCAGGAACCGGGGAGAGTGGAAAAAGGGGAGTTGTTGTTTCATGGGTATAAAGTTTTGGATTTGCAAAGTGAAAGAGGTCTGGAGATCTGTTTCGCAACAATGTGAACATACTTAACACTACTGAAATGTACACTTAAAAAGGATCAAGATGGTTATTTTTATGATATGCATTTTTTACCACTATGAAAGAGAGATGCTGGTAACAGTGGCTCATGCCTGTAATGCCAGCTACTCGGTAACTAGGTAGGAGGATCACTTGGGCCCAGGAGGATGAGGCTGCAGTGAGCTATATGGTCAGCCACTGCACTCCAGCATAGGTTACAGAGTGAGACCTTGTCTCTAAAAATTAACTTATTGAAAATAAATAAATAAATAAATAAAAATAAAGGAGAGAGAGACATGAATTTTTGCCTAGCTCTGACTCTTTTGATGTTGTAACTTTGGAAAGTCACTTAATCTCTCACTTTCAGTTTCCTTTTCTTGTTTTCTTTTTTGTTTTTTTTTGTTGTTGTTGTTGTTTTTCTGAGACAGAGTTTCGCTCTTGTTACCCAGGCTGGAGTGCAATGGTGCGATCTCGGCTCACCGCAACCTCTGTCTCCTGGGTTCAAGCAATTCTCCTGCCTCAGCCTCCCGAGTAGCTGGGACTATAGGCGTGCGCCACCATGCCCAGCTAATTTTTGTATTTTTAGTAGAGACAGGGTTTCACCATGTTGACCAGGATGGTTTCGATCTCTTGACCTCGTGATCCACCTGCCTCAGCCTCCCAAAGTGCTGGGATTACAGGCGTGAGCCACCGCGCCTGGCCCCTTTTCTTGTTTAGATTACAGAATTACCATAAAATTTAAATGTCATAGTGTGTTTGAACATTTTCCATAGACTAGATGGTGCTACACAAGTGGAAACCATTATTCTCAGTGAGGACAGAGTGGGAAATCACCTCTGGAGAATATCCTGCCTCTGAACATTGCAGCTAGAGTAATTACTGAAGCTTCCCTAAAACTAAAGTAAGACACCAATAAGAACGGAGAGCAGAACTAGAAATCAAGCATGCACTGAAGTGTAACATCAAAGAGAGGGTATTCACAGGCTATCTGAGTACCCACCCTCCAACCAAGGTCCATAGCCATGAGCAGGGAGGCAGGAATGGTGCTGTTCTTTCTAAGCAAAAGCAGAAGGAAGGCTGGCAGTGGCAGGAACAGCAAGTAGTGAAGATAGCAGCTGAAGATACAAAACAAAGGACTATATCTATGTGTCCTTAGGACAGGAAAGACTCTTGCTGGCCCTTATGAGACACAACTGGCCACATATAAAACCATCAATTTGCTTTTCCATCTTTGATTTACATTTTGTGAATGTCAAATGACTGACTTTTTTTTTTTTTTGAGACCAAGTCTTGCTCTGTTGCCCAGGCTGGAGTGCAGTGATGCCATCTTGGCTCACTGCAACCTCCAACCTCCACCTCCTGGGTTCAAGTGATTCTCCTACCTCAGCCTCCTGAGTAACTGGGATTACAGGCATGTGCCACCAAGCCCAACTAATTTTTGTATTTTTAGTAGAGACAGGGTTTCACCATGTTGGCCAGGGTGGTCTTGAACTTCTGACCTCAAGTGATCCCCCCATCTCAGCCTCCCAAAGTGCTGGGATTACAGGCGTGAGCCTCCACGCCCGGCCAACTGACTTTTTCTCATTTTGAAACTTGTGTTTTTCAGATTGATGTTTTATTGACAAACTCAGTAGTTTTGAGCATTGCCATTTTAGTTAGGCTTTTTCTGGTTGGAAGGAACAGAAGCTCAATCAAGTAAACACATAAAAGGGGGTGTGCATTATTTTGAAAATACACGTGGCATACTAAAGGAGACATGTAACTCCTAGAATGACACTCATGAAAAGGTGGACTTGCATTTAGAGCCACTCTTGGATCTTCCCTTGCGTTGCCCATAAACACGGCTCTACTTTCTTTATATCCTTCAGAGACAGGCTAATTCTTTCTATGTTTCTTAGTTCAGACTGATACATTTGTTTTTTAAAGCCTGACCACAGAGTCACGAGGGGTCAGGTTATCAGGTAGCGCCTCTCAATCAGGTGGCCTTAATCTGGTGGTTGGGTGGAGAAAAAAGGGTGTCAAGGCCAAGTAGAAGAATACACAGCTACCTCAAAGACAGGGGCTGTGGGCACAGCCGCTTCCCTAGAAAGGGTTATTGTCTGCCTTGGAAAGGCCGTTCATTATTCATGTCAGGGTCTCTGGGAGGATCCAATAAATAGTACCTCTCTTCCTCTCCTGGATTCTGAGAATATGGAGAAATAAAAGAGGCAAGTAAGAGATGAAATATTACCTTTGATTCTGATAAAGGGTAAGTTAGAAGATACAGCTTTGTATTCGACATAGGAAATCTGCTAGTGGAACCCCAGAATTACATAGACTTCTCCATTTAGTCACAGGAATTACACGGACAAGCAGAATTACTCCATGTAGGGCAGCTTACAAGACAAGACTTAAGATACAGAAAAGTATTGACAAATTCCTGTTTCCTTTAGAGAAAAAGGGAGAAGAGAGGCCATACTTGGCCACTTTATTCTTCTCAAATTTACCAGTAAGATGAGTCACTCCACCATACATGGAGCAGAGTCGGGAAGTGATAGAAAGAGGCCGGGGTGCTATGGTCATTGAGCTCCCCTCACAAGGAAGGAAGCATGGAGAGGAGAGAAGATATATTCTCCCCAACTGTTGGCAACTCTATCACAATGAGAGCAATGATTGACTCAGACCAAAAAGATAAATAGAGTAAAAGATTTTATACTCAGTAAACACATTGACAGTTTAAAAGTCTTAACAGTATGCATCAGTTTTAAAAGAGAAATGTTATTGTGCTGATATTTGGCAGGCATTACCTGATCGATGAAATCCTGCAGATACAAATATTCTGTAACTGATGATTATGTATATGGTATCTATTAATAAAATAGTAAGTATCAGATAATTGACTCAAAGGGGACCCTCTGCAGATCTCTGAACTTACTTGATGCAGCTCTTTTGCTCTGGTACTCTACCCTGTTTGTTAACTCGCTACCTGGACCTCTCCAGACTCCCAGCAGCTCCATCCAGCTTCCTAACATAGAGTTAGGACAACAAGCGAGCGTGTAGGATCTGGATTTGGACCTGCTGTGTTCAAACCCCAGCTCTTAGTCACAGGTCATGTGACCTTGGCATATCACTTGACCTCTCTGCATCTCAGATTTCCCATCCGTAAGATGGGGGTAATAATAGAACCTGCCTCTTAGGATTGCTAGGAGAATTTATTGAGTTACTGCATATAAATCACTTAGCACGGTGCTTGGCACCTGGTTTTGCCCTAAGTGTTAGTACTTAGGATTATGTGGTCATGAAAGCAGTGCTTTGTGTAGCAACATTGTAGTACGAAAATGGGCAATGCTTACAATGCTTTCTTGGCTTCACGTGTGAATAAACATGCCCAGAAAGCACTCAGTATTATTTACTTTAGCATATGAGGATAATGGCATTTGGGTGATAAACTCATTTATGCCACTGGCTACGTAACCACTAAATCAAAGGTCTTTAGTATAACACCCTAGCAGAGCAAAAGATGATGATGTTTTTTCATAAAAACTTGATTGCCTCTTTCTACTTCTCACTCTTTATGTTACACTTTCATTTCATGCTGGTTTTCTTCTTTTTCTTATTTTATTCATTAATTAAACATGATGATATAAATCCAATATGCACTGTTATCTAAAATTCTGTATTTCTTCCTCATTAAAATGGAGGCAATAAATGAAGCAGTGTCATGAACTAACATGGAAGTTCTCCCAGATGACGATGACTGAGAGAAGGAAACAGCAGAACAAACTGTTTAGTGTGCTGTCACTTATGTACGAGAGAGAGAGATAGGAAGGGTAGGAGAAGGCAAAGCAAGACAGCGATCAATCAATGTCTAAATATAAATCAAAGAATAGACGTTCTGGAAGGAGCTTTTCTCCCAAACCATTGTCAAGGAGTGTTGGGGGAGGAGGAGAAGTAAGATAAGATAAGCCGGGTGCGGTGGTTCACGCCTGTAATCCCAGCACTTTGGGAGGCTGAGGCGGGTGGATCACGAGGTCAAGAGATCGAAACCATCCTGGTCAACATGGTGAAACCCTGTCTCTACTAAAAATACAAAAAATTAACTGGGCATAGTGGCACATGCCTGTAATCCCAGCTACTCAGGAGGCTGTAATCCCAGCTACTCAGGAGGCTGAGGCAGGAGAATTGCCTGAACCCAGGAGACGGAGGTTGTGGTGAGCCGAGATCAAGCCATTGCACTCCAGCCTGGGTAGCAAGAGCGAAACTCCGTCTCAAAAAAAAAAAAAAAAAAAAAAAAAAAAAGGAAAAAAAGTAAGATAAGATAAAGGGTGGGGAAACTATGGGGCACTTTTACTTTTACCCTACATACCTTTGCTGTTGTTGATGTTGTTGTTGAGACAGAGTCTTGCTCTATCTCCCAGGCTGGAGTGCAGTGGCTGGATCTTGGCTCACTACAACCCCCACCTCCTGGGTTCAAGCGATTCTCCCGCCTCAGCCTCCAGGGTAGCTGAAACTACAGGCACCCACCACCAGCCCCGCGAATTTTTGTATTTTTAGTAGAGACAGGGTTTCACCATGTCGGCCAGGCTAGTCTCGATCTCCTGGCCTCAAGTGACCACCCGCCTCGGCCTCCTGAAGTGCTGGGATTACAGGCGTGAGCCACCACACCCACCCTACTTTTTACCATATACTTTAGTATTGTTTGAGTTTTTAACAACAGGAAGCATGCATTTAACGCTTCTATAATTTTATAAATGTAATGGGGGGAATGGAATGAAGAAAATACTATTTTACTGCACAATTGAATTGGACTTTTCTATTTTCTTTCTTTTGGTTCAGCCTCCTGATAAAGTATTTTTCGCTTCCTATCTGTGGGTTTTGTTGTTTTAATGAAAATGCCTCCCACGCTAAGCCTGGCCCTCAGCCTGCCAGCGTTTCCGCCTGGCTCACGGTGTTCCACGCTGTCCCTCCAGGCGTGCCTGCGGGCCTCCATCCTCGCTGGGGACTGTGCGGCGGCGGCAGCTATTGTGTTCTTGGTGGACCGGTTCCTGTACGGGCTCGACGTCTCTGGAAAACTTCTGCAGGTCGCCAAAGGTCTCCACAAGTTGCAGCCAGCCACGCCGATTGCCCCGCAGGTGGTTATTCGCCAGGCTCGAATCTCCACGAACTCAGGTAGGCGTCCTCCTGCTGGCTGTCCCCGCAGTGGTCTGCGGCTCCCCTTCCTTCCCGAGCTCTTGACCTCCGCGGGACACTCGGGGCACCCGGGCCCTGCGTGCCACCTTTCCGAGCCCGGGGCTCCCCTCCCCCGCCCCTGTGCCCTTCCACCCGCCTCTTTGCCAGCACAAAGGCCCTGGCATAAAGGGTTTCAGAGCCAAAAGCAGTAGAGAAAATTGTGAAAGGGTGTGGAAAATACTAATTGGAGCTTTTGTCTTCTAACAAATCTGTCCTGCTGCTTTCAAACAGGGGTATCTGAATTGCTATACTTCTGACCAAGAGCCTTTAAAAAGCAGATTAGAATTCTACTATTTTCTCTTCGTTCTCCTGTCTCCTTTCTGTAGGGCCACTTGACTAAGCTAACAATGGAGCTGACAAACCCACTGAAGTAATTTGAGGGTTTTTTTTTTTTTTTTTTCATCATTCAGAACACCGGTACAGTACCTGATTAGGTCTTAAAGTATCTTTTTTTTTTTTTTTTTTTTTTTTCCTGTCACTTTGAATGAAATGAAAAAGGAGGCTGACATTCTAACTTAAGACGTGGTGTGGAGGAGGGCTGGAGGGGAGGGGGCCTGCTATGCATTACTGCAAAGTCCACTTCCATAGAATTCTTGAAGTATTTAAATTGCTGATCGCCGTTAGATTTAGAAACGTGTAGTCTGTTAGTCCTGTTTCCAAGACTGAAAAAGTAAAGGATGAAAAGAGAAGGCAAGTTACCCCTCCCAGAAATGGCAATGGTTCATTTTCTGATTGGTTTTAGCTATTGCTATTATTTTAATAACTCTGGTCTTTAAGAGGTTAAAATCTCTTTACTTCATTTCCTTTGAAAAGGAACTGTACTAGCTATGCTAAATAGGACAATTGCTGAATGCAGAGAGGGACAGAGACAAAAAGACATGGGAGAAATGGGCTAGTGGAGGTTACCTTTTCAAAAGCCCAAGTTCATTTACGCTCTTGCAACTGTGCATAAATTGTGCCTGTCTTGCTATTTACTGTTCTCAAGTAACTCAGGGACAGAGTTGAACTTAGGAAAAATTTCTTCTTTTAAATGTTCCCGATGTAATTTACAATGTCTGGGATATGAAGGAAACATAACAACTGTTGTTCCTTCTGATGGTGTCAGATGACAGTGATGTGTGAGCAGGGCATTCTCTGAGGGGAAGAGTGGTGAGAGCTGGACGGGGCAGGCAGGGCTCTAATATTGGTTCTCATCAAGAAGAACTTGGAACAGAGTTAATGTAGCATATTGTATGCTATACAGCATTGCTATAGTGTGACATGGAAACTGAGGTCAAATGGGATGTTGACCTCAGGGACGTCGATAGCTTTGCTTTTACATGGCCAAACTAATCTTTCAGGTTTCCATTTTTGTTTTGTTTTGTTTCGTTTTTGAGACAGAGCCTTGCTCTGTTGCCCAAGCTGGCATGCAGTGGCCTGATCACAGCCCACTGCAGCCTTAACTTCCAGGGCTCAGGAGTAGCATCACCTCGGCCTCCTAAGTAGCTGAAACTATAGGCATGCGCCACCACACCCAGCTAATTTTTGTATTTTTTGTAAAGACAGGGTTTTGCCATGTTGCCCAGGCTGGTCTCAAACTCCTGCCCTCAGGTGATCCAGAGGCCTCAGCCTTCCAAAGTGCTGGGATTACAGGTGTAAGCTGCCATGCCTGACCGTATTTCCTTTTTCAAATTTTATTTTAGGAGGGTTTTTAAAATAATTTCTCTCAAGGTTCTAACCAGGGAGTATATCAGTTTTCTCCTGATAACGAGAAAGCCTTGGTATGATCAGGATGAACAGAATGCTCCTTTGCTCACAGAATCCTGTGTCTAACATGAAGGTCCTGGATCTCTTCCCCTAATAGTTGGGGTTGTATTTTCCTCAAAGACACTGTTAGAAGTGCCACAGGAAGTCAAATACAGCCTCAGAGTTAAATCTTCTCAGGTAAACGTCTACCCCAAAATATCTGGAGCTTCCACCTACACTGGGTGGGTCTCAGAGAGAGAAAAGGACCAGGGCTTAGAGCAGAGATGGTTTCGGGGCAACAGATGATTTACTGAAAGGAGGCTCTCAGGCCCAGCACTTAGGAATCGTCATGGGATAGAGAAGTGAAAGAGATTATAAGGGTTAAGGAAGAAAAACAAAGATAATATGAGAGGACAGCAGTCTTGCTATTATCCTTCTGATGCAGCCCTTCCTGGTATCCACCATAGGATTCCACCCAGCAGCAAGAGAAGACTGACAGGGCCTGCTCACCTCACTCTTGCCTGAAATTAGGAGACAAAACCTTTCCGACCACAGTTACAGATAAAAGCTCAGATTTCCAATTCCATCAACATGGAGGACTGAGCAAGTGCAGAATCTTCTCCCATTACAGGTACATAAACATGGTGAATTAAAGATTTGTACGTACCTGAAACATAAAAGGTATTTAAAGTCACAGCAGTAGACTACCGCTTATGACACATAGCCAAAGGAGCTTACACTTGAGCAAACTCCTCAAGGGAAGCTGCTGTCATTTTAATTCCTGTGCAGAGATGAGAGACAGTTGCCCACGTAAGAAGTAAAATACTTGCATCAAGCCGGAATTCTTAAAGGATTGCACAGGCTATAAAAGGAGACTGAACAATCAATCTCACCAGCCTGCCCAGAGAATTTCCAAGGAGGCTTGCTCTCTGTCCAAGCTCTAGGATGGAGGGGGGGGAGGGGAAACTGGCCAGGCACGGTGGCTCACGCCTATAATCCCAGCACTTTGGGAGGCTGAGGTGGGTGGATCACAAGGTCAAGAGATTGAGACCTTCCTGGTCAACATGGTGAAACCCCGTCTCTACTAAAAACACAAAAATTAGCTGGGCATGGTGGTGCACTCCTGTAGTCCCAGCTACTAGGGAGGCTGAGGCAGGAGAATTGCCTGAACCCAGGAGGCAGAGGGTGCAGTGAGCCGAGATCGCGCCATTGCACTCCAGCCTGGGTAACAAGAGCGAAACTCCATCTCAAAACAAAAAACAAAAAACAAAAAACCTCCCTCCTAAAATAAAAGTCTCAACTCAGTGCCAAATTTGAGCGTGGAGTCTGAATTTATTCTGCCCACAAAGCAGGAAACCCACTATCAAATAATTAAGAAAAAAATTGTTCAAGACTGAAATTTCTAGGCCCCAGGAGATCAAATTCAAAACTATGCTCTAAAGAAATGTCCACATAATTTTAAAAAACAAAAGAGTCAGTTGGTTCATTCATTGTGATAAATGTGCCATGCTAGTTTTATAATGTTGCAGATGGGGTATGGGATACCCAGGAACTCTCCTATCTTTGCAATTTTTCTGTAAATCTACATCTGTTCTAAAATAAAAATTTCATTGGAAAAACCAAAGGAAAAAAACACACACACACACACACACAAAACAAGAAATGTCTATACCCCAGAGCCATGGGAATCTCAGAGGAAAATATTTTTGGCTAAAGATGACCTTACATTAAAATTTATAAGCAAAAGGCTTGGTGGCTTACACCTATAATCCCAGCATTTTGGGAGGCCAAGGCAGGTGGATCACCTGAGGTCAGGAGTTCAAGACCAGCCTGGACTGCATGGCGAAACCTCATCTCTATTGAAAATTTAAAAAGATTAGCCGAGTGTGGTGGCAGGCACCTGTAACCCCAGCTACTTGGGAAACTAGAGCAAGAAAATTGCTTGAACCCAGGAGGCAGAGGTTGCAGTGAGCCAAGATCATGCCATTGCACTCCAGCCTGCTGGGCGACAGAGTAAGACACTGTCTCAAAAAAAAAAAAAAAAAAAAAGGAAAAAGAGAAAAATTTATAGTAATTGATGGGGAATTTCATACAAAACAGGCAGAGCAGACAAGTTTGTTTTCATATAGACAGGACACCAAGAATTCAACCACAAAACCATGGCTGAAGAGCACAGAACGCCCAGCAGCCCTCCCAGTTGGAGAGATAAGCTCTTGGCATTTTACATGCTAATAAGGGTGCCCAACTGCCAACCACCAAAGTGCTTCAATGGGGTGAATGAGATAAAATAAATCCTTCAAAAAATAAAGTAGAAAACAAAGATATGAAAATGCAAGCATAATGTATTTATCAGCTTCAAGAGTTATAAAATTATTTTGGCAAATGATACTAAAATTTTCTAAATGCCCACTCTCAGTTTTTCTCTTAATCTCAATTCAGGTCAGCAACAACAAAACACAAATAGTAGTGCTCCAGCATACTGCTCCCCAAACTTCCGTTTATCTCCGAATCCCCTAGAGCTCTTTATTAAAATGCAGATTCTGATTCAGTAGGTCTCTGGTAGGGCCTGAGATGCTGCTGTTCTGTGAACCTTGCTTCACTAGCAAGGAATGATCTAAAGATTCTAACCATGTGCCTGGCTGCCCGCCTGGGACAAATGACCACTAACAACCTTAAAATCAAGGTACATTTTCCAGGGCCAGTTTTTCAGATGTTCCAACCCCATAACTGACCTACCAGAAATGTACTCCTGCAAAAGCATTAACAGTGGAGGAGAAAATTGTGGAACTGGAAACTGAATTTAAAGAAAATGTTAAGGATGAAGCACAGAGAGCTAAGTAGATGAACACAGAGAAGTTTAAAAAAACTCAATGAGATTGAAAAAAACATAGAAGCATAGGAAGATTTCTAGCAGGACTGGCTAGACTCAGAATTGGAGAAATTATGTCTTTACACTGAAGAAATATATCTAGCCTTGGGCAAAAAAAAATTTTAGGCCAGGCATGGTGACTCACACCTGTAATCCCAGGACTTTAGGAGGCCAAGGCAGGAATCACATGAGCCCAGGAGTTCAAGACTAGCCTGGGCAACAAAGGGAGATCTCATCTCAAAAAGAAAAAAATTAGCCAGATGTGGTGACATGTATCTGTAGTCTCAGCTACTCCAGAGGCTAAGATGGGAGGATCTCTTAAGCCCAGGAAGTTGAGACTGCAGTGAGCCTACATTGCACCACTGCACTCCAGCCTGGGTGAGAGACCAAGATCCTATCTCAAAAAAAATAAATAAATAAATAAAAATTTAAAGAAATTTACATCTAGACCATACCTAGTATGACAAACTATAGAAAATCAAACAATAAGAAACAATAAGGAAGTTTTAAAGAAACAGACAGAAAAGACAGATTAATATAGCAAGTATAGTTAGACTAACAAAAATATCTTATCAATAATAAGAGTTCAGAAAGAAACAGAATCTACAAAAAACTGAAAGGAAGTAGGTTTTGACCTAGGATTTTATCCCTAGCAAAATTACCACTCAAAAGTAAGAATAAAATGGACATTTTTAGACCTGAGAGACTAAAAATGTGAATTATTCTCAAGACAGCTCTCTCTCATTCACATACACACTAAAGGATGCATTTTTCTAAGGAGAAATTTAACCTAGAAAGATGAAGTGGAGATTGAAAAAAGATAATGACTAAAGAATGTGGTAAATACATTAGTTCATAAAAGATTAAAATAAAATTATATGGCAATATCACTTATACAATTTATAAGATGCAAAAAATCTTAAAATATTACCAAATTGACCAACATTGTATTAAATTAATAATACATTACATTCAAGGAGGGTTTATTCCAGATATATAATGGTAGTGGGTTTTGTTTTGCTTTTTGAGACACCATTTCACTCTGTCACCCAGGCTAGAGCGCAATGGAGCAATCATCGATCACTGCAACCTCAACATTCCAGGCCCAAGCAATCCTTCCACTTTAGCCTCCCAGGTAACTGGGACTACAGGTATGCACCACCATGCCCAGCTAACGTTTTTATTTTCTGTAGAGATAAGCTCTCTCTGTGTTGCCCAAGCTGGTCTTGAATTCCTGGATTCAAGTGATCCTTCTGCCTCAGCTTCCCAAAGTGCTGGGATTACAGGCATGAGCCACCGTGCCTGGCTGACAGTTAAATTTTTTAAATCTATTCATTTAGTTCACCACATGCACAGAATAAAGAAGAAAAACTATGTGTTCACCTAAATAGATTTTTTTTAAGTTAATAAAAATTATAACCTATTTAGGTTTAAAATGCAAACTAGGGATAGAAATGGAATCCGGTGACAGAAACCACACAGTAATTTGAACAAAGAAAGTTTGATACAAAGATTTACTATTTCAGGGGTTTACAGTAATGAAGGCGTGGCTAGTGAAAAGCAAAGAGAACTCTAAAGAATGCGCGATAGCAATTATAAGCTATAGCCACTATTCCAGGGACTAAGCTAGAACATCTAAGAAAAAACCCCTGGCCCTCATACCTACGCACACCATGGCTGAGATCAAGACTTGTTGGAGAAGGCACAGCTATGGCTTGCCGCATGGCAGAGTAGTCACCAACGTGCCATGCTGGCGGAACTCGCTGGAAATCCACCTTCTGAGTGTTGGAGGAAGCTGTCCACGGGGAGGCGCTGTGCCTTAGAACTCACCGCAAAGCTACCTTTACAGAGTGCCCGGGGAAACAGGTCACGGGAGGAGCCTCACTGGCAGTACTCCACTCTGAAGTCAGCTGAGAGGACTGACTGCTGGGTTCTGCTGCCCTCTGCACACCGCGGAGGCAGATGCTGCAGAAGTCGCCTATGCTGCAGGAGAAGTCAGGCACGGGGAAAGCTGTGATAGGAGTCAGGCGCTGAGGAAGGGGTACCCGCAGCAGCCTGGCCAGAGAAGTACACCAAGTTAGGAAGGGGAGCACCCTCCCCATGCAGTGTCCTTCCACAGCCCTTGGTGACAAAGCTTACCGTCTTGCCAGATGGTAAAGGAGAAATGTTTGCCAGGTCCATCCCCGTAACGACAAAGCAGGCATTGAAGGGTGGACTGGAATTGAAAGACAAGTTGACGTTTGCTTTGGAGCTGAAAAATGATGTTTCTCCCTGCATAGGAGGGAACTTTCTTAAGCTGATAAAAGGAAGCAACTGAAAGCCTCCAACAAAACCAATGATGAAAAATTATAATTCCTTTTAAAGTCAGGTCGAGTAAAAAAAGAAAAGTACCTCATTACTGCTTCTATTTGATACTTCCCTGGAGGTCTTCTCAAGGCAATAAGAAAAGGAAAATAAAACACATAAAGGCTAAAAATGAATAAACAAAAAACAGTATTATTTACAGACAATATGGTTGCCCACATAGAATACTCCACAGATGGTTAGAATTAAGAAGTTCAGCAAGGTCGGTGAATACAAACTCAATATTTTTTAAATGTCCTTTCTTATTTAGCAACAAAACCTAATCAGACATATATCTTTTAAGAATAGAGATTGCTTTGATGAAATTTATTCATGTAGGTATTTCATTTGATGCCTCTCTTTTTAAATATATTGGTAAGAATAAGTTTAATTACACTGTAAGCCATGATTTCAGATACTAATTTTCTTTTATTCTCTTTCTCTGTCTTTCTTTTTTTTGGACAAATATGTGTGGAAAGCCTGCTATGTGCCAACAATTGCATTAGGCCTTTGGATAGTTATAAAGATGCTCAAGATACGATTCATGATCTTCAAGTGGTTCAAGTTGGGGGAAAAGATAAAACAATTTTTAAAAATAACAAAAAATCAGGTTTTTAAAACAGAGAGGAATTTAGAAAGAGAGGCAGGAAAAGAGGAAGAAAGGCAGAAGGGAAAGGAGGAAAGGACAGATGAAAGGAAAGAGGGATCCCGAGATAAAGGAGGGGGGACAGCGACTTTTAAAATTGGTAAGGGAAGGAGACGAGATGAGAAACTCTAAACACTGCACATTTTACTTTATGCTGCATGTTTCCTCCTCTGATGACAGAAAGAGAATGTGAGGAAAGAAACTTGTGCATAGCTAAAAACGTTCCCCTACAAAAATATCATGTTGACAACTAATCTGAAATAGTGGTATCTCTGGGACACAGTTCAGCACTGGTGTTTGGACTTCCGTGGCAGGCTACCTTGGTTCATATCTTTTGTGATGAAACGTAGCCACCGTAAAGCCCAGTTCTTTATTTGTGAAATGAAGACAATAGAGTGCTCACATGTCATTTAGAACAATTCCCATCGCATAGTAAACACTTAATAAATGGTAGCTCTCATTGTCATTGTTACTATTTTAACCTTGAAGACAGGGGCTCTGCCTTGTTCATCATTCCTTCTCCAGCTCTTAGCACAGTCCCTGGCATGATTCAAACATATGTTGGATGAATGACAAATATTATTGAGCATTTGCCCTGGGACAGGGCAGTGAACAAAATGGACAAAACCTCCTACTGTCTTGAAATTTACATTCTACTGGGGAGATCCAGGCAATGAGCAAATAATTAAAATATACTGTGTCTTATGGCAATAAATGACAAAGAAAAATGAAGCAGAGAAGGTGCAAAGGGAGGCAGTATTTTGGTTCTCATTTGCTTTATAACAAGCCACTCCCCTAAAGTTCCTGGCCTAAACCAATTTAATCATAGTTCATATTCTGGCTACAACAATACATATCCCTCTCATGTACAAAATACACCCGCTCCTTTCTCAGAGCCGCATGCCGTTAAGGGTTCAGGTTCAAAGCTTGAGATCTTACCCTCTGAAGTAGGTTTAGGGACAAACAAGTCTCTCGGGAGCTTCTTCTGGGGGTACAGAGAATTGTGAACCAAAAGACGAGTTATCTACCGTCCAACACAACTGGCATGCAATGGGGACACAGGACAAGATCATTTCAATAGGCACTCCTGTGCAAAAGTGGGAGAAAGGACAGTCATGCAGCAATCACTGTTCATATTCATCTAAAACCCAGCCAGGCCTATATCCCAAGTATTCCTGATGTGGGGACAATAATTATTTTTTGATTAGGGCTCACTGTTTCCCTCTCTCTCTCTCACCCAGGCTGGAGTGCAATGGCATAATCTCAGCTCACTGCAACCTCTGCCTCAAGACAGGCTCAAGCAATTTTCTGTCTCAGCCTCTCAAATAGCTGAGATTACAGGTGCACGCCACCATGTCCGGCTACTTTTTGTATTTTTAGTAGAGACAGGGTTTCACCATATTGGTCAGGCTGGTCTCGAACTCCTGACCTCAGGTGATCCACCCACCTTGGTCTCCCAAAGTGTTAGGGTTACAGATGTGAGCCACAGAGCCCGGCCCATGAAATATTTTTTATGAAAACATCTCAGCCTGCTCCATACCTATGGAAAGTTGGACTCCCAGATGTCCCTTTTCATTTTGCACTATCTCTGCCCTTCTTAGATCAAGCTGATATAATTCCTTAAATACTTTCTAGCTTTTTAACATACTAAATTAGAAGAAAGAAATCCATGCCTACATTTATCTTTGAGTGCTACTTTTCAGCTGCAAGCCAAAGGGATGCAGGACGGCACCTTTAAGATTCTTAGAAACTCTCTCTTGGCCAGCAAGTCTGAGGTCTTAACAAAGGGTTTTACAGCCATGCCCTTGGTCTGATCTTGACCCTAAGGTCACGTTTTACTGACAGTGCCCTGAATTTGACCTTTGCCCCAGGTTTTAACTTTTTATTTTCAGAATGTCTTGCTGTCTGGAAGGACTATTCTGGGCCTTCTCTGTTTTCCGTAAGTCTTGCTTAAAAATGGAATCCAGTAGTCTGCCCTTATTCGTGGGGAATACATTCCAAGACCCCAGTAGATGCCCAAACCCAACTGCCATTAATCAGGACACATTTCTGTTTATGTCTTCTACCCACAGATTTAGTGCCTTTTCCATCTTAACTAAGCACCTATCACGCACTAGCCAAGTGTTTGCAGTTTAAGAGGTGACAACAAAACTCGCAGATTTCCTTTTCCTTCTTCACCACTTCTGGATAGAAGATCCATCCTTATCATAGACCTAAGCAACCTTGGCACAGGAATTTTTTCCTTTCTTATTAAGTTGAGAATTTTCACCTTTTCACTTAAAGGATGCACTTTACAGCTTCTCTTTGGCATATCCTAATCGCCAACATCACTACTCCTACCCTTTGGGGTCATTGTAAAAGAAGGGTGACTTGAACACAAGCACTGCATTACCCGACAGTCAATCTGATCATCGAGAGGGCTGCTAAGTGACTAATGGGTGGTCATCATAGACAGCACGGATCCCCTGGACAAAGGGACAGTTCATGTCCCAGGCGGGATGAGACTTCATCACGCTACTCAGAACCGCGCGCAATTTAAAACTTATGAAGTGTTTCTTCCTGGGATTTTCCTTTTAATATTTTTGAACTGCAGTTGACTCCTGGTAACTGAAACTGCAGAAAGGGAAATGGGACAGAGGGACCTACCGTAGTTCCTTCTTTAGGTTATCTCTTTCTTCCTGTACTTTATCTTGGGTAACTAAAAGATATACACTTTGTCACTTTCAGTATTCTTCCTGGGTATCTCCCTAGCTAGACACCAAGTCCACTGGTTACATCCTGCTTCATTCCACGTTACTCCTGGAGACCACGTTGCCAAACTTTACAACACTGTATAATGTCTGTTCCCTTTCTCAAACTTCCAGGGACAAGCTCGGATAGCTAGAAGGCCTGGCATGGTCTCATCCACACAGTAGGCATTTTTGGTACTGGCTGCCAGCTAAGAGCCCACAGATGGCATCAGGGGAGGGCCTCAGTTCTCCTCTGCAGGGGCCTCTCCATGTGGCAGCCTCAGCTTCCTCAGAGGATTGGGCTGAGGAAGGAAAGGCAGAAGGTATAGATCCCTTAACGCCCAGACTTCTCCCACATTCCATTGGTCAAAACAGGTCACAGGGCCAGTTGTGTTCAAGATGAGGGGAAATACGCTCTAGATTCCACTTCTTGGTGGAAAAAATGACCAGGTCATCATTGCAAAAGAGTGTGAAGGATGGAATATATTGGTGTGGTCTTTTTTTGGAAATACAATCTACCACAGCCAGAGTGTCTGTGTACGTAATTTAAAATGAGATGGTCAGGGAGGTCTTCAGAGATAGTAGTGAGATTTGAGCAAAGACCTGAAGAAGATGAGAGGGAGCCTTGCAGATATGTGGGTTGAAAGCATTACAGACTGAAATAATCATAAATACAAAAACCCTGATGTGGATATGAGCTTTGTCTAATCAAGGGATGATAAGGAGGCTACTGGGACTGACGTAGAGGGTGAAGAAGGAAGGAAAAAGTTGTTAGAGGTGAGGTCAAAGAAGTCGTGGAAGCCAGATCACGTAGGGCTTAGAGACACCTGGAAAAAGGAATGTTTGATTAAAAGGATAAATAATTGTGTTTTCAAAAGGTGTTCATAGAATGGGCCCTTCCTATGTGGTAGTAACAAAAAATAATTAAAAACTTGAGATAGAATCTCTTCACTCCCCACCTCTAAATTCCTTCCTGATGATTCTATAACTAGTTCCTGTCCATGGGGATCCCTATTCCACTTCTTGAAATAACTTTCCCAGGGAGGCGGCACAGGGAGGCGGCACAGCCCGTGGCAAAAGTTTGCCTCTCCTCCTCAAGCCCTGCTTTGCGTGAATGCATTATCACATACATATGCATTTAATTGCCAGCTTCCCCCCTGACCAACTTCTGAAATCTTCATCTTTCTTTTTCAGTTTTACAGATGATTAGTTGTTATTGATTTTAAATTATGTAATGGAATGTCTCCAAGGGAGGTTACAGTTCCTGTAGCCACGTGTCAGTCTTAGAGCATGAACAACTCGTAATTGTTAGGTGCATGTTCAAAGCTAATTGTGTGGCATTTGGTTGCTGCTTTTCAGGAAAACTTTTAAAAGCAGAGTATATCCTGAGCAGTCTAATAAGCAACAATGGAGCAACGGGTGAGTACTCATGTCTTTACAATGCCCTTTACCTCAGCCCCAAACAGCACACTCATCTAATAACAACTTAGTGACTTAATGGTTACTATACATTATATGTTCCCGGAGCTATCTGGGACTGGCTCTGCTACTCATGAATGAAAAGCCTTTGATCAAGCAGCTTATGACTCTGTGTCTCTGTTTTCTCTAAGTCAAAAAAAAAAAAAAAAAGAAAAAGAAAACAAGGAATCTACTATTGGCTTGCTTCCTTGCAGAGTAAGTTATCTAATGGACAGTCACTGTCATGGCAGGGAGCTCTCATGGGCAGGGAACTCTCGTGGGCCTCAGAAAGTTTCAATAGCAGCTTTTAAGCAAAATTGTGATGGAAAATAAAAACTAAGTTCAGAGAGTTCGCTTTGGCTTTATCAATTTAAATGGTTCAGAAAATAGATTTGATTTTGGTATATAAGAACTTAAATCAAAACTTGTTTCAAAATGGATTTTCTTTCAATATTTAATTATACATGAAAGGAAGCAAGTCCTAATAGTTGGGTAACAAACAACTTAAGCCTTCAGATATTTTGTCTAAATTTCTGGGCATTTAAGTTAGCAAGTTTGCCAATAAGTTGAGCACAATTTCCAATGGACTTTAAACTCAGCATTCTTTGGATGTGAGGTCTCAGACTTCTTGAAATTTGTGGACATTTCCAGTGGAAAGACAATTTGGAATCCATATATTAACCACACACCCCTCATTTGTGGCCACCATCACTAAACTACAGCATACACTCTTACCATCATCTGCACATACACACACTAACACAAGGATTGCAAGCTGGGAAGAAAATAAATATTCTCTGATGTGACGGAGAATAGTGAGGGATAGTCAAGAGTCTGCCTCTGTTTTTGATGTTTGACCACTGACGGCTTTCAGGCCTTTTTTACTTTTGCCTCACACTGGACAGGCCGATTAAAACAAACAAACAAACAACTAAAAACCCATTAATCCACACACCCAAACCCAGCTTACAGGAACCTTTACCCAGCCCCACATCCCAATCACAGTTAAAAGAAAAGTCACTCACTACTCCTTGCCTGAGTCAAAGGACCAGCCTGAGTGCTGGCCTGACTTACCCTAGAAAGTCTCATTATGTGAACAGTAAATCATCTCATACCCTCTTGGTACATATGTGGAGTCATCAGTTTTGACATCCAAACCAACTTTCCGCAGATGGGATCCATCTCATCCTCTGCAAGGCAACCACAAGACAGTAGGGTTAACAGTGTAGAAAAATTAATCTGTGCAGGCCTTTGAGGAAAAGCACTGAGGCTGAGACCTGAAGGAGAAGGATCTGGTCTCTTCAGTAGCCAGAGGAAAGAGGATCCCAAGCAGAGCTAGTGGTCAGTGCAGCTGCCATGAAGCAAGAGGCCAGTTCTATTAAAAGGAAGCAAAATAAAGCTAGAGTGGACAGAGAGTAAGTTGGGGTGGGGGCGGGGCAGGGGAACTGGAGACCAGACAGGAGTCAGTTTCTGCAGAGCCTTAGGCTACAGCAAGAAGTTTGAACCTGATTCTAAATGTAGGGACGAGATTGTCTTTCAAACTGATGCCACGTGTACTCATGAAGTCTTCCGTGAAAATAGTTTTACTTAACAAGGCCATATCTCCAATAATTCAAGGCAATTTCCTCTCTTTTATTTTAGGTACCTGGCTGTACAGAAATGAAAGCGACAAGGTCCTGGTGCAGTCGGTCTGTATACAGATCAGAGGGCAGATTCTGCAAAAGCTAGGTACCATCATCTAACGCTTGCACCTCCCAAGGCTCATTTGCAAAGCCTGGCTGCACAGTGTCCCTGTGGAATTTTCTTCTTTTATCTAGCTAAAATTGTTCATCTCCACTTGCCTGAGTTTCCTCATCGAAAAGAGAATAGCATTTAAGATCCTAGGAGTGTCACGAATATTAATAAAATGTTTTTTTTTTCTAGTGAGTTTGGTTAGAGGGGCCACCATCACTAAACTACAGTATACGCTCTTGCCATCACCTGCACATTGTATATTATGATGTTAACTGCCGGGTTCGCAGTGTTATTTCTAGCATCTGACTCGGTTCAGCAGGACTCCGTGTAACATGGTGGCACCTTATACCACACCTACCATGACACTATACTTGTTCATTCCTTAAGGTATTCATGAATTTTTCTAGTTTATAGAACCCTAATATACTTTAGAAGCCAGAATAAGGGCTTGAGAAATTGTAACAGGAGGTGGCAATTATTATTCTTGTAAAAAACTGAGATAACTATTTACGTAAATTACACATATTATATATACAAATACATAATAATTCTGTTTCCCGGTGAAATGGAAAAATTGTCTGTATTACAACAACTGGAACAACATTGTTGTGTCAATCTGCTCTAGGCCTGAGATTTCCTAACAGGATCTAAAGAGTCTTCTTTCTGTATTCGTTTTCAAAGATATTCCCTCATATAAGAGCACAGATACCAGCTGTTCCTCCCCTGTCCTTTGTTTTTCAGGGATGTGGTACGAAGCAGCAGAGTTAATATGGGCCTCCATTGTAGGATATTTGGCACTTCCTCAGCCGGATAAAAAGGTGGTTTATCTAGTGCTTCTTTTTCTCCTTTCCCGTATTTGTCTTTGGATGTTATCTCTTTATGACACAATTCCATTTATCATATATCAATTTCATCTGTCTTATTTTTTTATTGATTTTTTTAAATTTATTTATTTATTTTTATTTTTTAAATTTTTTTTAGGCGGAGTTTCGCTCTTGTTACCCAGGCTGGAGTGCAATGGCGCGATCTCGGCTCACCGCACCCTCCGCCTCCTGGGTTCAGGCAATTCTCCTGTCTCAGCCTCCTGAGTAGCTGGGATTACAGGCACGTGCCACCATGCCCAGCTAATTTTTTGTATTTTTAGTAGAGACGGGGTATCACCATGTTGACCAGGTTGGTCTCTATCTCTCGACCTCGTGATCCACCCGCCTCGGCCTCCCAAAGTGCTGGGATTACAGGCTTGAGCCACCGCGCCCGGCCTGTTTTTATTTATTTTTCATGAGCATGAGACTGGGTACAGTTCGTAACTTCCTTCTGTGTCTTGCCTCATCCTCACTCATAGCTAGACTCTTGGCATATTGATGGTGTTTTTATAATCATTTATAACTGTCCATTTATATATTTATCTCTATGCATCCATTCATTTATCTGTTTTATCATATATTTAGCCCTTACTTGATTGCATAGCAAAGTTGAGATGGCCAAGTTGCTTATATGTAAAATTATTTTTCTTGAGTAGCAAAGACAATTAATTGTTTATGTAGCATCCTTATTCAAGAAATTAAGAAGGGTCATCTGCCTTCCTACTTGACATTTTCATTTTCTGGAATTCTGTGGGACTCGTCTCATTATCTGAAGCATCCGGTTATTACATTTCCCTGAGCTGTGTAAGCAGCGTTGCTGTCTACAATCCTTCTACAACACAGACTGTGATATGAACTCTTCCTTGGGCCAGTCATTCAGGCCTGGCAGTAGAGACAAGTTAATGTTGATGATCCAGTGAAATCCAACTGAGAAGTAGCTGTGTTTACATGAGGTCAATGTGCCCTAGGATGTGTCGATCTTTCAAGCTCTGTGGCAGTCAATTTAAAAGTATCTCCAAGTCAGGCTATTAATTACTACACAATGCATACGTATGGCAAAATGTCACATGGTTGTCCATAAACATGTACAATTATTGTATGTTGATTTTTTAAAATAGTATCTCCAACGTCATAGTAATAAAATAATAATAGGCAAATAGTTCATAAGGAGGGATAATCATTGCCTTTAGGCCACGAGACGAGGGCAGTAATCCACCATGAATTCTCAACCTGTGATTTGTTTTTTGGTTTTTTTTTTTAACAGGGCCTCTCCACATCACTAGGCATCCTGGCAGACATCTTTGTTTCCATGAGCAAGAATGATTATGAAAAGTTTAAAAATAATCCACAAATTAATTTGGTAATCATCATATGTCAAAAACATGATATGGAGTGGCATCACTTGTAAAATTGTCAACGGTGTTCTTGGTGGTTGGTTCCTGGGTGTCTTTCTCAGGAGACTGGGGGGCAGGGAGCTCAGTGCTGCCCCTCGTGGACAAATGGGAGGAATCCTGGAGAGGGCTCCTATTTGGCTTTATTATCCCAGCACCTAACGCCGTACCAGACACTCAGAGGGTGCTCAGAAACTTACTGGTGAATGAATGAATGAATATCAACAAAATGATTTTGAGCCCCACTTCTTTCCTTTCAAAGTATCACAAAATTCAGTTTCCAAGCTTGGGCCATCTTGATGATAAGGGGTAATAATAACTGTAAAATTTCATGATCACCCTCTTTCCAAATCAGAGCGTTAGTCCCTTGTTCCAGGCTCTCGTCCTTGATAATAATGACTGCTAATTTTTAAATATCACTTTACAACTCAAGAAAAGTGTATGTATATCCACATAAAACCCTATGAGGAGGGTAGAGTCAAGTGTATCAATCATTTTAGAGAAAAATAAAATGCAGTGTAGAGAAACTAACCTCTGCAGTTTACTCAACCAGCAAGAGAGAGAGAGCTGGGAGACGAGCCCAGGTCTCTGACCAGCCCAGAGAAGTGGCAAGGATGTTCTACTGCTCTTCACACTGTGCTGAAACTGCATTTTTATCATCATCTATATTGCCATTTTCATGAAAGACCCCAATCACAGTGGTCACCATACTCAATACTAATTAGTGTAGTCAAAGAACACATACAGCTTATTGATGGTAGTCTAAATCTAAGATGTTGTTTTTCTGTTTGACCAAAACAGGAGGATCATGTTCCCTTATTCACTGAAATTATCCCTGATGACTGTTTAAAATTGCAAACTTCTTTCCCATCCCGGACCTCTCTAACCCCTTCTCCACTTTCTCTCCAGAACACTCGTCATCATCTCAAATACTACACGCTTTACTTGTTTTGCATATTGACTGATCCCTCCCCCGCAACAGAAAGTAAGCGCCTTGCAGGCTCATTGTCTGCTATTTCCCCTGAGTTTAGAACAGGCCCTGGCACGTGGAGGTACGCTATACATATTTATAGAATTAATAAGTGAATCCTAATTGCTGTGAAATCATCAACTAAAGGGCTCTTTGCCAAGAGCAGTGCAGAAATCAATTAATCTGGCTGCAAAATGTGCAGAGTTCCTTTGAACAAAGAACTGCCACCGTCCTCCAAAGAAGCGCACCCAAATTATTTTGCACAGGTGTGTGGCTGCTGGGGAAAAGGAAAGTCAACACCCTGTGGTTTTTAGACCTGCTTACTCTTTCTTGACACTGTTCTGAATGAGTTGCCATGAGGAGTCCCTTGAAATCATGAAAGAAAAGCAAAACAATTTCATAGCCTGTTTTTTGCTCATCGGTAATGAATTATCACCATTCCACTTTGCCTCTCATTTTCTCACAGAGCCTGCTGAAGGAGTTTGACCACCATTTGCTGTCTGCTGCAGAAGCCTGCAAGCTGGCAGCTGCCTTCAGTGCCTACACGCCCCTCTTCGTGCTCACAGCTGTGGTAAACAGAATGCAATCCCTCCTCAAACCCCGACAGGACCTCTCCCCAGGGTGCTTTCTGATGTAACCAGTGAGAAGGGAAAGGTTTAACCTTCAAATAGTCTTTGAGTCTCATCAGTGGCAGTTGTGATAAGACTCCACACCACATATGGAAAAATGTTATTGGTCAGAGTGGTGACAGCCTGCTAGGAGCTAAATTAATTCAGCCCAAAGATAGAATGTTGCCTGTTGGGAAGCAGTGGTTCCCAAGCCTGAGTGCACATCAATATCACCTAAGGAATCTTCTCAAAATACCTATTCCTGCCAGGCATGGTGGCTCATGCCTGTAACCCCAACACTTTGGGAGGCCAAGTTAGGAGGATGGGTTGAGCCCAAAAGTTCAAGACCAGCCTGAACAACGTGGTGAGACCTTGTCTCTACAAAAAAATAAAAACTAAAAATTGGCCAGGTGTGATGGCTTGTGCCTATAGTCCTAGCTACTAGGGAGGCTGAGGTGGGAGGATCACCTGAGCCTGTAAAGTTGAGGTTGCAATGAGCTGAGATTGCACTACTGCACTCCAGCCTGGGTAACAGAGCAACACACTGAAAAAACAAGGAAGGAAGGAAGGAAGGAAGGAAGGAAGGAAGGAAGGGAGGGAGGGAGGGAGGGAGGAAGGAAGGAAGGAAGGAAAGAAAAGAAGGAAAGAAGGAGGGAAGGAAGGAAGGGAGAAAAAGACAGAAAGAAAAAGAAAGAAAGAAAGAGAAAGAAAGAAGAAAAAGAAAAGAAAACCACCCCTTTCTGAAAACTACCCCTTTCTGAACTCTAACCTAGACCCACTAAATGCAAATCTCTGGGGTTGGTACCCCAAAATCTTTAATTTTGGAATATTTCCTAGATGATCCAAATGCACAGGTGCATTTGGGAACCAATGTCCTATTGCTTCGACTATTAAATGAATGAGGTATTCATCAACTTATATCCATTTCCATGGATAGGCTCTGTTAAAACTAACAACAGCAACAACAACAAGCCTATCATCTTTAATAAAAATGTATCGGGGATACAACAGGATGGTAATTGAAGCAAATATCTTACTCCTTTATGCCAGCCAGTTGCTTACATCCAGGTCCCTTCTGATTCACCAAAAAGGCCTCGGGTCCTTAACTCAAGGCTTGCCTGTGGGTTTTTTCTTAGAATATCTGTGGCATGTATATTTCAAATGACTGTCTTCCAGAAATGAGAAGTTTGTCCTGATTCACTTCCAGTTTTCAATTCAATATCTGATTTGGTATTTGTTATTTTTCCCAGAACATCCGTGGCACGTGTTTGTTGTCATATAGTAGTTCCAATGACTGTCCTCCAGGAAGGAAAAACTTGTATCTGTGTGAAGCCAAAGAGGCCTTTGAGATTGGCCTCCTCACCAAGAGAGATGATGAGCCTGTTACTGGAAAACAGGAGCTTCACAGCTTTCTCAAAGCTGCTTTCGGTCTCACCACAGTGTACAGGAGACTCCATGGGGAGACAGGAATGGCCCGTGCAGCAAGTCAGCTCTGTAAGGAAGCGATGGGGAAGCTGTACAATTTCAGCACTTCCTCCAGAAGTCAGGACAGAGAAGCTCTGTCTCGAGAAATTATGTCTGTGATTGCCCAGGTGAAGGAACATTTACAAGTTCAAAGCTTCTCAAATTTAGATGACAGATCTTATGTTCCAGAGAGTTTCAAGTGCAGGTTGGATAAACTTATCTTGCACGGGAAAGTGGATTTCCAAACAATCCTTAAAACCTATTCACAGCACCATACTTTGGTATGTGAAGTATTTAAAAATGATTGTGGAAACAACGAAAATGAACAGAAAGATGCAAAAACAGGAGTCTGTATCACAGCTCTAAAAACAGAAACAAAAAATCTGGACACTGTGAGTACTACTCAAGAAAAGCTGCGCTATCAAAAAGACACAGGAACATCTTCCTCCCTAATGGCGAAGAACGTTCAGAGGGAATTCAGAAGGGGAGGAAGGAGAAACTGGACCCATTCTGATGCATTTCGAGTCTCCTTGGATCAGGATGCGGAGACTGAGACTGAGCCTTCCGACTGCAGCAATGGCGCGGGAGCTGTTTTCAACAAGTCTCTGAGTAGCAGCCAGAGCTCCAGTGCTTGGAGCAACTTATCAAGGTTTAGTTCCTCTGCAAGCTGGGAGGAAGTGAATTATCATGTTGATGGCAAGTCAGCTGGAAAAGAGCCTGGCAAAGAACATCTGGTGGACACTCAGTGTTCTACTGCCTTGTCTGAGGAGCTAGAGAATGACCGGGAAGGCAGAGCTCCGCATTCATTGTGTTCAGAGCTTCATGGCCTCTCTCTTCAGAAACCCAAAGATAGCAATTTGGAGCCTTCTCAAAATCAGCTCCACAAACAGATGCCCTCGGTACCTCATAATATCCCAGGTACTTTTTTGGCCTCTGGTCCAGGGCTTTTAGAAGGCGCTCCAAAAGGTATCCAGGAAGTCAGAAATACGGGACCCAGAAATACTTCAGCTCATTCCAGACCCTCATATGGTTCTGCTTCTTGGTCTCCTGATTCTGGTAGGCCCAAGTATACGGGCACACATCCTTCAGTCCAAGAAGAAGAAGCCTTTGAAATAATTGATGAGTTTCCAGAAACCAACTGTGATGCCAAAGACAGCCATGGGGAAGAAAAGGGAGAAGAAATCAGTGAAAGAGGCACAGACCCTACATTTAAAGCTAGTTCCTCCTGGGTTGACCCAGAAGGAGAAACAACAGAAAGCACAGAAGATGCACGATCAGACTTTCGCAGAATCATGCACAATTCTCAGGGAAACAATTCCATGCTGGCATATAGCTCTTTCTCCCCTAATTGGCCTGTTCAAAATCCTGACTCCGGTAGAAGTGGTGGCTCAGTCACAGAGCAGGGCATCGACCCTGATGCCTCCACGGTGGATGAGGAGGGGCGACTGCTCGACAGCACGGATGTTCCTTGTACAAATGGGCATGGCTCTCATAGACTGTGCACTCTGAGACAGCCGCCTGGTCGGGTGGCTGAGACTCCCAGTTCCTCTGTAAGCAGTAGCATCCTCTTCCCTGTCCTCAGCGAGGACTGCACTACCACAGAGGAAGGAAATGAGCCTGGAAACGTGCTAAACTGCAGCCAGAACTCCAGCTCATCCTCGGCGTGGTGGCTGAAATCACCTGCATTTTCCAGTGGTTCTTCTGAGGGGGACAGCCCATGGTCCTATCTGAATTCCAGTGGGAGTTCTTGGGTTTCATTGCCAGGAAAGACAAGGCAAGAAATCCTTGAGGCTCGCACCTTGCAACCTGATGACTTTGAAAAGCTGTTGGCAGGAGTGGGGCATGACTGGCTGTTTCAGAGACTAGAGAACACGGGGGTCTTCAAGCCCAGTCAACTCCACCGAGCATATAGTAAGTACAACCTTTTCCGTAAGTCCCTCCTTGGCGGGAACCTTCTGAAGAGTGTGCTATGTAGTACACTTAAAGCTCATGACAGGACCGGATGCAGTGGCTCATACCTATAATCCCAGCACTTTGGGAGGCTGAGGTGGGCAGATCACTGAGATCAGGAGTTCAAGACCAGCCTGGCCAACATGGTGAAACCCTGTCTCTACTAAAAATACAAAAAAAAATTAGCTGGGCGTGGTGGTGGGTGCCTGTAGTCCGAGCTACTCGGGAGGCTGAGGGAGGAGAATCGCTTGAACTCAGGAGATGGAGGTTGCAGTGAGCTGAGATCACACCATTGCACTCCAGCCTGGGCAACAAGAGTGAAACTCTGTCTCAAAAAAAAAAAAAAAAGAAGAAGAAGAAGAAGAAAAGAAAACTCATGAAAGATAGAGATCCCTGGTACTGGTATGCTTTGTGAGTTCACAGAGAAATGTCTAATTCAGGGGTCTCCCTCATGCTGTTTGATGGACCTTAATGATTGCAAAGTAAAGAGGCTTGCTCAGGCTTCCTCGCATACTGGAGATTTGCCCTAAGGACACAGGAGGCAAACAGGGAGATGGAAGGACTCAAGCGCAGCCATTGCTAAGGGTTTAAAACGGCTCTGGAGGCCATCTCATTTACTCAGCATCTATCTTCTCCACTGATTCTTATTACCAACCAGCTGGCTTTAACAGGCTGGATACCATATTATCTGCTCAGCATCTATCTTCCCCTTTGAATCTCTTTACCACCCAACTGATTTTTCTCCCTCTTTCCCCGTTAGAATTCTATGGGGACCGAATTAAATATCATCTTTCTATTGGACAGAGACTTTTTACACCTGTCCACCTAAGTGGTTTCTTGCCAGCCATTGGTTGGCCAAATGCCTCCTTGTCTTGCATTCATGATGCTATAACAAAGTGCCATCAACTGGGTAGCACATGAACAACAGAAATTTATTCCTCGTAATTCTGGACCCTGGAAGTCCAGGATGAAGGTACAGCTTTCTGGTTCGTTGACAGCACCTTTTCTCTCTGTCCTTACACAGTGGAAGGGAGAAGGGTCTCTCTGGGGTCTCATTTATGAGGGCATCCCATTTATGAGGAATCTTCCCCTTATGACCTAATCACCTCCCAAAGGCTCCGGCTCCTGACACCATCACCTTGTGGATTAAAACTTCAACATGTGAATTTATGGGGGATAAAAACTTTCAGACTACAGTACCCCTACTGTTGCAATCAGCAGCTACTTCTTGCTTAAGGAACAGCCCAATGTCCCTGCCCAAAGCAGGAAGCTGGGGCTGGAGCCACCGCATAGTCAATGTGTCTAACACAGCTTAAAAGTGGTAGAGAAGCTGGGAGGAAGACAGAAGGAGATTATTCTCTTAGCCCAGGAATCACATCAAAATGCCTTCCTACTATACAGAAAAATGATTTGTATGATTAAAAAATGATTACAAAGCACATCACAGAAGAAACAAACTACATGGATTGCTAAGCACTGGTTACTAAGTAGTAGTTATCAACCCTGCACCACATGAGAATCTTCTAGGGAGCTTTTAAAAATTTCCAGTGCCCACCCCAGAGATTTCCATCTAAGGGGTCTAGTGTGTGGACCCAGGGATCGTTATTTTTATGAGCTCTCGGGTGATTCTGCTTAAAGCTACTGTTGAGAGCTTCTGCTTCAAAGTATTCCAGTGTTTTGCCACCTGGAAGTCAGACTAAAATATACATCACATTGTCACCCCCAAAAAAGCAAAAATGTCCAGTAATAGGATTTTGTTACTTACTGTGAGATTCTGCAATTTTGGAATCATTTATTAGAATGAAGTAACCACTTTCTTGTTATTTGTTATTGTTTGCTAATTTATGGATGAAAACATACATTGGAGGAAGCAAGGCCCAAAATGGCAGAAACAGAACAATGATTCACTTCCTCTTTTCTTCTCTCAATTCATCACCCATCCTGTGTCTGGACAGACAACTGACCTTCCATTTCCATCCAGCTTCTCTAACCGAGTCACCCAACCACCGTCACCATTTCACCCAACCCATAGTCATCCCCTTTCCAGAACTGTGAGTTTATCTCGCTTTAAGTATTTTCTCTCCCACATGTCCCATTCATTTGTCTATTATCACAATCTAGACAGGTCTTTGTTTACTTCCTTTTAACTTCAAAGTATTGCACTCCTTCCTTAGGATTCATGTTGGTCTTTCTCCTCAAAGAGATGCTTTCTTACTTAGCACTGTTCTTCCTTTCTTTAAAGTGGAGACTGTCCCTACCTTTTCCTCCTATCCTTTCCTTTTTCAGTTAAGTTTGCATGTTTGTACCATAGCTACATTTTCTCAAATAATGTCCAAACTTTCTCAGCTTAAAACAATGAAGAGAAAATTAGGGTGCACTTGAATATATAATGAATGCTAGGATTCCCGGAGCTGCCAGGAGCCTATTAGGTAAAATTATCTACTTTATTTATATTTGTGTGATCTGGTATCAGTAGTAGCCTCTATTATTTGGGATCCCCAGGTAATAATCGTAAGTTGCAAGCATGTGTCACTTGTCCCAAAATGGTCTCTGCCGTTTTCTGACTTTAAAATTCCTTTATTTTCCACTCCTTTCATATAGAATCTTCATGCTTATCTTAATCCCTTTTCACCATAAATAAGGGATTTTGTGACTCAAAGGCTATTCCTCATTGTAATTTATAAAGTGTTACCTTTTTATTATTTCTCACTAACTTTTTAATGCTGTAGTTGTTATACAAGAGATGAAAATTAGAGAAAATGTATAAAGAAAGTGAAGATTTCAGGTGAGCTGGTTTAGGACCTGTGTCACTTAGACTGCATTCATCAATTGTAACGTCCTTTTGAAAATAAGATTCAATTTCATCTTTTTTCTCCAGCTGCTCTTTTGTTAAAATATTCCAAAAAATCTGAACTGTGGACAGCCCAGGAAACTGCAGTCTATCTGGGAGACTACTTGACTGTGAAGAAAAAAGGCAGGCAAAGAAATGCTTTTTGGGTTCATCATCTTCATCAAGAAGAAATTCTGGGGAGGTATTATTTAAAAACGTTTCTATAACTAATGTAAGATGAGCTAACCTTGCCCTTCTGTTAAGCAATCACTCATGAGACTTTGTAGGGGCTGAAAAACTTGGCCAAAATATGTTTTCAGATTTCTACTCCTCTTTCTTTTCATTATTAACTAATTAATAACAGTTACCATGTATTGAGGACCCACGTTTTATCAGTTATTTTGCTGGCTTTTTAGCTACAGGATCTCAAACCCATCAGGGAAACATTATTGGCTATACTGTACCGATAAGAAAAATAAAGCTCCTGGCCACATGGCAGGCCAGAGAGCCTTAAATATTCATTAAAAATGCTGGCAAAGAGGGTAGTTAAATTATGAAATGCACACTTTTAAGTAAATAGGTGAACCTGAAAAAAAAGGCAGGAAAATCCTGAGGCCGGGCATGAAGCCTGTCAGGGATACAAGTGATTGCCGAACCCTTTCAGGATCCTGCATGGGAGTTTGAGGCAGGGGTGGAGTGAGGGTGCAGCCAGTGACAAAAGCTATACCTGGAATGGAATGAGTTCAGATGCTACTCATACAAAGCAGGGACTCAGGAATGGCTGCATCCCCAAGGGAAAGGATATCTTTAAATAATCCCATCCCAGTGAAGTCAATACCTGGAAAGTTTTTGACTTGGCCTCAATTTTGATAAAAATTTTAAGCAAAAACTCACCTGAAAAATTAGTAGCCACAGGTGGTCTTCATTGGGTTTAAGACATATTTTCATAATATTTGTATATTTTAAGAGACCTTTAAGCCATGAGTTTTCATTTAAAGTTGGTCTTGTTATTTGCTCAAATCCAAAAAGTGTAAGAAATACATAGAAACAGAGAAATTGGGTGACTCCGTAAGCAGTGGAAATACATTTCTTGAAAAGATTATTGATTATTATTTTATTGTGGTAAACATGAGCCAGTCCCTATTTTAAGTGATTTATATGCTAATCAATTAATCTTCACAAAACCCTCTGAGGTAGATACTGCTATTATCCTCACTTTACAGATGTGGGAACTGAGCCGTCACAGAGATGTTAAGGAACTGCCTAAAGTCACATGTCTAAGCAGTAGGGGCAGGTGCTGATGGTTAATTTGTGTCTCCCAAAACTCATATATTTAAGTTCTCAGTACTTCAGACTACAGTCTTATCTGGAAATAGAGAGATTACACATGCAATTGTTGAAGTTAAGATGAGGTCATACTGGAGGAGGGTGGGCCACTGATCCAATATAACTAATATCCTTATAAACAGAGGAAATTTGAAGATAGACACAGAGAGAATGCCATGTGAAGTCTGTAGTTATGTTGCCTCCTGGCAAAGAACTGCCAGAAGCTGGGAGAAAGGCCTGAAACAGATTCTTCCTTAGAGCCTTCAGAGGGGCGGTGGCCCCTCTAGAACGTTGAACTTGGAGTACGAGGCCTCAGAACTGTGAGAAAATCCATTTCTGTTGTGTAAGCCACCCAGTTTGTGGCAGTTTGTGACAGCAGCCCTAACACACCAGGGTACGTCGTAGGAGGACCTGAGATGAGAAATACATTGAGAATAAGAGGCATGAAGAATGGAGTGAGAGGGTCCAACATATTTCTGATCAGAAGAAAAGAGCAGCAAGAGAGCAAAAGCAATATTTCAATAGACACTTTCTGGTAGTTTTTCAGAATTGCCAAAATCCGCTGATCTTTAAATACAGAGATCACAATGAATCCTAAGGACAGAGGGAAAGGAGGAAAGAAGGTGGGAGGAAGCAGGAAGGGAAGAAGGCGGGCAGTCAGACATCCACTTCTGGGTGCACTGTAGTCAAACTTCAAAAACCAAGGATAAAAAAAAAAAAAAAAAAAAAAAAAAAAAAAAACATTTTAAAAGCACTCAAGGAAAAAAGACAGATTACCTACAAAGAAATGTGAATTTGACATATAGCTTGTTTCTTCACAGCAACAATGGAAGTCATCGTATACTTAGTGCAACTCTCTTTCATGGAGGGAGGCAAAATAAAGGCATTTGCAGATTAAAAGAAAAAAAAATGAAAATGACAGTTTATCATAAACAAATCCTTACTAAAGAAAAAGGATCCCAGAAAAAAAAATGTGATGAGAGAAGATACAGACCTCTGTTCTCAGATTGATGATCCCATACCTAGGACTGGAGGTCTTCTGGCAGAATGTTCAGGAAACGTTCCAGTAGCCAGCACTCATAGGGTTCTCTCTCTTGTGCACACCTCTGACATCAGTCAACAAAATTCTGAATTCGTTCAACCCTTCTGTGGGCCTTGGGGTCTCTTCATAGCAGAACTGCCTAAAGCACTGGGATAGCATCCCTATTGCAACGACCACTCCTCTGCAGGATGCCTTCTGAGGCCGTGTGGCAGCCTCCGCTGTCATATTTCCTTTCTGGTCTTCAGGAATCTGAATGGCCAAAACCACAATCTCCTTAAGTTCCGTTATTATATAGGACTCAGACATTTTTGGAGAGTGTTTACTCTGGTTGGGGTCTATGACTCAAGCAGTTCCCCTTGATTTTGGGTGATCATTCTGGGCACATGTGAAATTACTCACAAATTCACACCAGCTTGTAGCAAGTATGAACTACAGTACAGTGCAGCACTGTTTTGCTGCTTTCCGCATGTAATCATTTACTGCCTTGTGTCTTCCCACACACCAACTGTGCTATTAGCTCTTGAAATACACAAATCATGTCTCACACTTTCTTCCACTCACTCAAGACTAGTGCAGCGTTATGCACATAATAGGTGTTGATCGATAATAAGTATTCATAAGGATGAAGTCATCATAAAAGGAAGGGATAGAGGAAGGCTTCAGATTGATGGGCTGACCTATATAAGGCCACACTGCAGGGACTGGAAGATCTTGACTCCAGAATCCACGTGCATTCCAGTACACTATCCTGACCCCCTTGTCTTACCTGAGGTCTGGACAACTTCTACATTAAGCAACACTTTTCCTTTATAATCATTATCATTCTGGGTCAGCTAGCACGAGTCGTGGTCCATTGTTCAAGTAGCTCTTACAAAATCATATGAATTTTGAGGTAAGTCAAAATAATTAATATTCACTGCCTAAGGCAGACAAAGAGATATTTCAAGCGTTGGCATATATCTTTTGATCTCCTCTCTCTTACTCCGTAGTAAGTAAGATCACTTTTGCACTTTGATGTGTGGATTTTCTTTGTTCATAGGTATGTTGGGAAAGACTATAAGGAGCAAAAGGGGCTCTGGCAGCACTTCACAGATGTGGAACGGCAAATGACTGCACAGCACTATGTGACAGAATTTAACAAGAGACTCTATGAACAAAACATTCCCACGCAGATATTCTACATCCCATCCACAATATTACTGGTAAGATTAAAGAAATCAAGAATTTGCTTAAATTGGCCCATATATACATATCAGATTAGATTTCTCTACCTAACCTGTGTACCACCATCATTCTGGCAAAATCCAACAAACTCAGTTACCAGGCTCCTTCATCCACTTCATTTGAGTTCATCTCCTTGGATAGAAACGTAGTAAGTGTGATAAAATATGACCCTTTGCATCCTGAGCACATCATTTGGATCTTACAAGTCACACTTGAATATCAGTTCATCTGAGTATCTGGTTCCACATAGTCAGGCTAGCATTTTTAGCAAACTATACTTGTGCGTTGCCCCTGTGCTTTGCAAGAAAGAACCCTACAGATTGTATCTAGTACAAACTATCCCCTCAATGTGATGCATAAATCCCATTTTACATCTGTTAGCCTCACCCCTTGCAGCCACGTGATTACTAAGCCAAAGCTTACACACCTTCAGTATGAAAAAAACAACTCTTCCACTTTCGCTTTCAAATAATCCTAATGGTTAGAAAGTTCGTAGACTTGTTCCTAATCTATCTTTCTCTAGCTTCCATTCATGGATTACAGCTCTGCCTCTGGGACCACGAAGACCAGTTACTCTTCATTGAACATCCGGTTCAATAGATAAAGGCAAATATTCTCATTGAATTTTCTCTTCTTTGGATCAAGAATGCCTTGCCACCCTGAATATATTAGATCCTTGGTGCATTCATACTTGCAATAATTTTTTCATTGGCCAGAGACATTTTTAGACCCATCTTTTCCTAATCACAATAATAGTTATCCATTTCATACTTTCTTTATGTCACTCACTGTGCCAGGCAGTTTGCAAACCTTAACTCGAAGTAGCATAGAAACACTTAAGCTGATATTTCAAACTAGAGTCCCAGAGCATTATCTAACTTCATGTCCTGGTAACCTAGCCTCCAGGATAGGTCACCTCATGGCCTAAATCTTAAGTGAATACGATTCTGAATCTTAATATGTGAAAAATAATAAATTTAAGTTTTATGACATGTCACATGCCATGTTAAGCACTTTACATGCATTTCCCTGTATAATCCCTTTAGCAAGCCTAAAAGGTAGTTATAATTATACCCACTTCACCCTTGATAAAATAGAAACTCAGAGAAGCAAAGTAGCAGAGCCAACATTCAAACCAAGATTTACCCAAGTCCAAAGACAGTGGCCTTTACCATTATGTTGTAATGTGTCCTATTGCTGTTTTTTCAGATTTTAGAGGACAAGACAATAAAGGGATGTATCAGTGTAGAGCCTTACATACTGGGAGAATTTGTAAAATTGTCAAATAACACAAAAGTGGTGAAAACAGAATACAAAGCCACAGAATATGGATTGGCCTATGGCCACTTTTCTTACGAGTTTTCTAATCATAGAGATGTTGTGGTCGATTTACAAGGTATGTGAAACTGGGAATTATTTTTATTTTTAATATTACTTATATATAAATGTGAAGTTTCATAACTAGCTTCCCTAATCCTTATTTAATAGATTGTTTCATGTATAGGCTACTATTTGGAATTAACTTAATTGATCTTGCTATATATAGCAAATAATTCCTGAAAGAAATAAATGCCCCAAACCTCTACAGATATCTACAATATCACATAATCAGTGAAAGGGTTTGGCTTATGTTCTGTTGGGCTTCATTCCAGAGTATATCTATAACAGCTTTTTAAATTTCACTTAATTAGATTTCAGTGATGTAGATTTCTTATCATTGCATTTTTTCACATGTCAAAATCTTCTTTCCACTTTTCCTTTTCTCCAGCCCGTTACCCTTATTAAGAGTGTGATGTTGGGTCTCATAACAGGGATTGTTATAGAACAGAAATCTTTATCCTTAAGCTATGGACTTAAATCTGACTTCAATTCTACCTTAATATTCTAATTTTGTTTTAGTTTTTCTGGTATTTTATTAATCAGAATTTTTATTAGCAATTACCTTATACTTCATATAAATTATAAGGAAGATTTATTATAATTATTTATAGTAATGGTTCCATGGCCATCCCAAGACATTTCCTATTCCACTTTCAATGTGTTTATCACTCTGTTATATATTTTACTTTTGATCTGTTTCACTTCACAAGAATGTTAGCTCAATGAGTACAAAGATTTTTGACTAGCTTGTTCAGTCAGTACCACCAGTGCCTAAAACAGTGTTTTGTAGAGTGTCTGCACCCAATAAGTATTTATTGAATGAACAGATGAGTATATGAATTAAAGAATAAGGCATTAAAGAAATTTCTGAATCATGAAAGTATTCAATATTGTGATATTGATAATTATTCTAAGTGTACTTTATTGTTTTCTAATACCTTGAAAATTGGTGATCTGGTTGACAAATATAATTACCCAATGTTTAGTTATTCTGAAACCAGTAACTGGAATATGCAACCCAAATTCCTTACCAGGGATTTACTAACTATAAACCACAGGGTGACCAAGTTTTTGAAGTATCTTTTTAAGAGAAAGAGTGTGTGTGTGTGTGTGTGTGTATTTTTGTAAACACTTGATGAACATTTCCAGGGAATTTAATACTCAGGTGTGTTCATTTCTCTTTTAGGTTGGGTAACTGGTAATGGAAAAGGGCTCATCTACCTCACAGATCCCCAGATTCACTCTGTTGATCGGAATGATGTCACTACCAATTTTGGAAAGAGAGGAATTTTTTACTTCTTTAATAACCAGCATGTGGAATGTAATGAAATCTGCCATCGTCTTTCTTTGACTAGACCTCCAATGGAGAAATCACGCAATTCATAGACTGCATGGACTGGTAATGTGACAGACCTTAGTGACGCTCTCAAATATCTGGTTCTCTCCTTCCAGGCACACAGAATATAGCACAGTCTGATCCTCTAGTGCTTGGGCAGGGCCACGGCACAGGTCCTAGACAATGATTTGTCAGAGGAATTGATGAGTGTCACTTTAACGCCTGCATTTAATTGGCATCACGAGATCCTGCAGAGCCTCTTTCCCTCTGCCACAGTTACCAAGAATGTGTCAGGAGACAGTTCCTTCTGGGCATAAGTCCTGCAAGAAAAGCAACATGAAAAACAGCCCCAACTCACCAATGAGGAATGCAAAACACTGCTGAAAAACGCATGTGTTGTTTACGCCATTGAGATTTTGGAGCTTTTTGTCACTATCAAGATTGATAATATTGGGGCTTTTCCTATTGATTTGGGAGATCTTTAAATATTTTTTAAAATGTGAGCCTTTGTGTTATGAATTCAATTGGTTTTTCTGTCTTTTGACATTTGACTTTGCATAAAACGTTTATCTGTGCAGAATTTTTTAGATGGTTGAATTCATCAATCTTTTATTTTATGTGGATTTTTGTTGTATATAATACTTAGATCTTCCTTATACTCTGAGTTTTTTTCTTTTTAGTTCTCCCACATTTTCTTCTAGTATATTTAATTCTGTAAAAAGTAAGATGGAAGAATGGTACAATTTTCTTTATCTAGTCTGTCATTGATGGTCATTTAGGTAGACTGGATAAAGAAAATCTGGTACACATACATCATGGAGCACTATGTATATTAGTCCATTTTCACACAAGTATGAAGAAATACCTGAGACTTGGTAATTTAAAAAGAAAAGAGGTTTAATTGACTCACAGTTCCACATGGCTGGGGAGACCTCAGGAAACTTACAATCATGGCAGAAGGCACCTCTTCATAGGGCAGCAGGAGAGAAAATGAGGGCCAGCTGAGGAAATGCCAGATGTTTATAAAACCATCAGATCTCGTGAGAACTCACTCACTATCACGAGAACAGCATGAGGAACCTGTCCACATAATTCAATTACCTCCCACCAGGTCCCTCACACGATACATGGGCATTATGGGATTACAATTCAAGATGAGATTTGGGTAGGGACACAAAGCCAAACCATATCACTGTGTAACCATAATAAAGGATGAGATCACATCCTTTGCTGGCACATGGATAGAGCTGGTGTCCATTATTTTTAGCAAATTAATGAAAGAACAGAAAACTAAATACCACTTGTTCTCACTTATAGGTGGGTGCTAAGTGATGAGAGTAGGTGGACACATAGAAGGGAACAACACACACTGGGGCTTATCAGAAGGAGGAGAGTGGGAGGAGGTAGAGGATCAGGAAAAATAACTAACGGGTACTAGGCTTAATACCTGGGTGATGAAGTAATCTGTACAACAAACCCCCATCACACAAACCTACACATGTACCCCTAAACAATGTACCCCAATGTTATTCTTTTTTAACTTTTATTTTTTTAAACAATATAATTTTTTACTCTTATTTTTTAAAATAAAAGTAAACAATTATATTTTTAAAATATAATTTATTTTTAAAATCTAATTTTTATATAATATAATTTATTTAATATATTTTAAAATATATTAAATTATATTTTAAAATATATATTATAAATTATATTTTTTAAATATAATTTTAAAAATAATTTTTTATTTTTAAAAAATTTTACTTTTTAAAAATAAAAAGTGAAAAAAGAAAACATTAACATTGAATGTTGCAAACTTTATGAACATACCAAAACCATTGGACTAGACACTCAAAGAGTGAATTTTATGGTATATAAGCTATATCTCAATAAAGCTGTTTTTTAAAAAAGAATATTCTTACAAAAAACAATGATACATTTTCCTGGCTACCACAGTCTGTCGGTTACCTTACACAGATCTACCTCTTCACACAGGTTTGGGAAGCAGCTCCTCCATGATCTTACTGAAAGAAACAGAAGGGACAAGTGAGATAAACCAATTCTTTTCTGCAATTACTCTTGGGGGCTGCAACTGGTGCTCACTCTCCCCTTCACCTCTGTTCATTCTTAATTTCCCTCAGCCTTAACTATCAGCTTAGGAAGTCTGGGTGGTTTACCTGGTGGTGAGACTCAAACTTACATACATGATCTTCAGGTATCAATTCTGAACACTTGATAGTTTATACTCTTCTCAATTTAAGGTTGCTGCACATGTCTCTTCACAGTTGCAATTGAGGCAAGAAAGACCCATTCCAGTCTCCTGCTGTGGGGAACACAGATGATTGACATTCCCAGCTTCCACTCCCCTGAATCCATCTTTGTGTTTATGCTGAAGCCATATTGTCCTCAGTGTGCTGTCAGCCGGTGACTGAGCATGACAAAGACCCTAGTCTCAGAATATGTCTAATTTCTGAATGTGACTGTGGAATAAAGTCTTGACGTTCGCCTAACCAATGGCTTTCGTAAGGCCAGGTGCAGTGGCTCAGGCCTGTTATCCCAGGACTTTAGGAGGCCAAGGTGGGTGGATCTCCTGAGACCAAGAGTTCAAGACCAGCCTGGCCAACATGGTGAAACCCCATCTCTACTAAAAATACAACAGCAACAACAAATTAGCTGAGTGTGGCCAATTTTCCAGGAGACAGAGGTTGCAGTGAGCTGAGATTGCACCACTACACTCCAGCCTAGGTGACACAGCAAGGCTCCATCTCAAAAAACAAAAACAAACAAACAAACCCTTTTTTTTTTTGCTCTTTCCTTTCATAGGTGTCAGGCCCGCAGCATGGTCCACTCCCTATTCTTGTTCCTGCCAACTGATTCTTCACAGTCATTTCTCCCAATAAAGATATTTTATATCTAATCTATTCCTGGTATCTGCTTCCTGGAAAACCAAAGCTAACACATGTTTATTAAGAAACTGAAAAAAAAAAAAAGTAGTCTATCCTATTAATAAAATAAAGAGAGAAAATTATGTAATCTCATAAGATGCAGAAAATTATTTCATAAAATTCAAAATAGGCTCCTGGTAAAAGAAAAAGAAGCAAGCTCTTTGAAAACTAGGAATAAAGAAAAGCTTTCTAAATTTGACAAAGGTTTTTTCTTTTAAACTTAAAACAATACCATAGTTAATAGTGAAGCAATTAAAACTTTTAAGTTGAGAAAAGGAAGAAGACAAATGTACCTACTATCCCAATTCTATTCAACATCATAGAAGTCTAGCTAATAAACATAGAAAGACTAAAACTAGAAAGTCACGATTTTTGCATCCATTAATGAAATAATGAATCTGGGTAGAAAGCATTGATGTCTGCTAAAACTATTAGGGGAAAATTAGGTGGGGAACTTTATAATGGAAGAATCAGGCTGATTCTACTCACACTTCAATCAATTTGATCACTAAACCTGGGATAACAGATCAGTGATAAAATGACATTTTTGAGACAATTGGGGATCTTGAATATGGACTGAGTGTTAGATAAAATGATGTGATATCTTAAAAACATTCAACCAAAAAAAAAATTTTGGAGAAGGAAGTGAAAGCAGCTTGACTGGGGTTAATGTTGAAGGGAAACAGCAATTTATTGTACCAGTCTTTCTACTTTTCTATATATTTTTTAATCTCTACACACACACAAAATTTCTTAAATGTAAGGTCATAGAAAGGAAGGAATACCAAGAAAAGTCTGAAGAATCAATAGACAAATAGGATGAAAGCAAGATTGGTATAAAACAGGCCGGGCGCTGTGGCTCACGCCTGTAGTCCCAGCACTTTGGGAGGCCGAGGCGGGTGGTTCGCAAGGTCAAGAGATCGAGACCATCCTGGTCAACATGGTGAAACCCCGTCTCTACTAAAAGTACAAAAAATTAGCTGAGCATGGTGGCACGTGCCTGTAATTCCAGCTACTCAGGAGGCTGAGGCAGGAGAATTGCCTGAACCCAGGAGACGGAGGTTGCGGTGAGCCGAGATCAAGCCATTGCACTTCAGCCTGGGCAACAAGAGTGAAACTTCGTCTCAAAAAAAAAAAAAAAAAAAAAAAGATTGGTATAAAACAAACCAATCAGGAAAGAAAACAGAAAGGAGCATTCAGCAGTGTAAAATCCTGCAGAAAAAAAAATCAAGGAAAAAAAGAATATTTTTTGGGTAAAAGACTGAGAATGATGAAAAAAGATTTGCTGACAGCAAAAAGAGGCTATTAATTGACAGAGTGACCTTTGAGACGTTGTTGTAGAAGGGGGTCAACAAACTATAATCCATGAGGTCAAAGCTGTTGTCATCTGTTTGTGTAAATAAAATTTTATTGGAACATAGTCAGTTATTCAGTTATGTATTATCTATAGCTGCTTTTGAGCTACAATAGCCGAATTGAGTAACGTGACATAGACTGGAATTTACAAAGTTACAAATATTTACTATATGGACCTTTACAGAAAAGTTTGCCAATCCTGTTTGTAGAAGATGAAATCAGGAATAAAGGTCAGGATAGTTATATTTAGAAAGAAATATGGATATCTCTGCCGACACAAAAGAAAAGGAAGTAGCAACAACGGGTGAAGAAACTGGAAATTGGATGTGATAGAGAAGTAAATTGACGGAAAGCACATGTCAGAGCCCACTTTTCTTTGTTAAGTCAAAAAGCTAGGATATCTGCTAAGTGAGAGGACATTGGCATAGCTAGGAATTTTAGAGAAATTAAGATTTTGTAGCAATGCATATCTCTGAATTCTAAAAAGCAGAAATAGCACTATTAAAAGGAATTTGCAGGAAATGGCATTGTAAAAGTAAAAATATCTTTAAATTTTTGTTTATTTCAACACCCATGTACCCAACATCTGGCTGAAAAAATTAAATGTAATACTGTTTTTGAAGCTTCCATTCCTGATCTCTACTTCCTTCTCTAACTGAGAGAAAACCATTGTCCAGAAATTGTTGATTATCATTCCCCTGTTGTTACACATTAACTTTTATTTAATGTTGTTATATATTTATATACTGCAAAAAATAACAATAAATATCCAATATTCTTTTAAAATATTTAAAGCTCTGTATAAACATTTTAAAGGCCAGATTCGTTTTTAAAAAGCCAAACTGATTTTCTAGAAAATGAAAAATACAGTTATTGACTGTATAACTTACTAAAAAGGTTAAACAGCAGATTAAACATAGTTCAAGCTAGAATTGTTAAAATGGAAAGTGAGATTAAGGAATTAGCTAGAATGCAGCAGAAAGTTAAAGGGACAGAAAATACAAATAAGAGATTAAGAGATGAGGAGAAAAGAAGGTACAACATCATCTAGTAGGAGTTTTAGAGAAAGAAAAAGAGTACGAAGAAGAGGAAATTGTCTGAGTCAAGCAAAGAATTTGAATCAAGGAGGGAATGACCAACTATGTCAGATGTCACTGACAAATAAATCAGATGAAAACTGTGAACTAACTTGTTGAATTTAGCAATGCGGAGTTCATTGGTGACCTGGATATGAACAGATATAGTTGAGTGCTGGAGCTGAAAGCTTCAATGGAAAGATGTGTTAGTTTTCTATTGCTGCATATCTCAAACTTAGCAGCTTCAACCAACACACATTTTATTATCTCGCAGTTTCTATGGGCCAGCAATCTGGACATGGCTTAGGTGGTCCTCAGCTCAGAGTCCCAAAGGCTGCAACCAAGGTGTTGGCCAAACTATATTCTCATCTGGAGACTTGACAAGAGAAGACTAAACTTCCAAGTTCACCAGGTTATTGGAGGTTCATTGAAACAGAAAAAAATAACATATAATATATTGAAATACTGATAGTGTTTTTCCCTAGTAAATTTATTAGAGTGGATTTCATTTTCTTCTTTATCATTTGTTTTCCAAATTTTCTGCAATAAGCTTGCATTACTTATTTCAAAAAATAATATTTGATAAAAATCCAAATAATTATCTTTTCTAATAAAGTTCACATTATAAGATGAGCATGTACAGTTTTCTTGCTTAGCCCCTCAATTACTCCTAATCTTGCAATTTACACTCTAGAAACACCAAACTACTTATGGTTTCAGTTTATAGTTCATCCTACCACCTCCCACACCACAATACCATGCTTTGTCACTTAGTAACTGTTTTCATGCTATTTTTATACCTACCAGAACAATCACACCCCATGTCTTCTCATTCTTGAAGACTCATCTCATCCAACACCCCTTCAAGAAATCTTCCCTGACATCTTTTATTCCCTTTCTCTCCCCATCACAACCCAGGTAAGGTACCCCTCCTTTGATATCTTAAAATAACTGGAACTATCATTGCACAGCTATTATGGAAACTAATATACAATTGTATCACATTATCTACTGTAGTTGAATTATAATTATCTTGTGTATTATTTATCTCTTGCTCCATGATGACAAATTAACCCCAAATCATAGAGGCTTAAAATAACATTTATTAATTCTTACAGTTTCTATAGATCAGAAAGGATGGAGAGGGTGGCTTATCTCAGTAGTTCTGACTCAGTCTCTTTTAAGCTAACAGGTTGTCAGCTGCAGCTCCAGTCCTCCGAAAGCTTCCCCAGGACTGGAGAATCTGCACCCAAGCTCTCTCATATAGCTGTTGGCAAGGAGACCTCTTCCTTGCTGGTTGTGGGCCAGGGTCTTCTGTTCCTCACTATGTGGGTCTGTCCACAGGATGACATGGCAGCAAGAAAAATTGAAGGGAGAAAGAGGCGGAAGACACAATGTCTTTTATAACCTAGCCTTTCCTCAGAAGTAACACATCATCACATTTGTATTCTGTTGGTCACTGGTCACACAGACAAACCTTCATACAATGTGGGAGAGGCCAAAAAGGGCATGAATATTGTGGGTAAGGATCACCAACGGCACCTTCAAGATGGCTCTATCTCACCAGCCTGAATGAACTGGGCCTTGTGTCTCTTTGTACTCCCTAGCCATGGCTTATTATAGTTCTGCATAATAATATGAAATGCCAGTAAGAATTATTTGCATCTTAGATGATCAATAAGTGCTGATTATCTTACTAACTCTTGCTACATACGATGAGAGACAATAAAAAAAAAGAATGTGCTCTCTAGACTTCAGAAAATGATTCTGCAACAAGGTGGGATATGGGCAGATTAAGTGGATGGACGGAAGGGTGAAAAGTTGGAAGAAAAAAAGTAGCATCTTCACAGTCCTTCCAACTTATCAAGAAACTGATCAAGAAACTTATTTTGCTTCCTTGTGTTTAAACTTTTCTGATTTTTCTCCCTCCATTCTTTAGTATGTATCTCATAGCAAACTGGATATTGAAAAGTTTTCAAGTAATTCTTAGGAAAACATTATTTTTCTAAGTTAAACTAAGAAATTTACTTTTATTTTAATCTTTTGCTTGTGGAGTGAGTTGAGTCTTGAAATAACGATATTTAAAAAGCAAAGTTTGAGGAGTTGAGTTCAACTTAAGGAGACAATCTATGTTTCTTCAGATATCAGAAATGTCAGACTTTTGTTACTGTCTTTTAGCAGTGCTATTATTTTGAAGATGATATTTGTTCTGTGCAGTTTGGATATACAGATGTCCTCTGCCTGAACAGTTCAGTAGAAACTAAGTGTAAAGTATAAGAAGCAAGCAAGAGAGGGTGAGAGGGAAAAAAAAATAAATCTCTTTATTATGGTGCATAAACCTTCAGTGTGAGGGAGCTTTGCAGCTGCACAAGGAGAAAAATGCATTCAAAAATATAATGCAAGTGTGAATAATCCTTTCTCGAATGCTGCTTGCAGACTGCTCCAGCTTTGTCAGGTGAACTTGAACGGGGCCATCAGATTTGCCCCCATTCCCATTGCACACTCTGTCTATCACCCCAGGGCATTCACCATCTTGACTGTTGTTTAAAGAGAACAAGCAATCCATCATTGAGCCAGGGAGTCACTTTCTCATAGAAAAGTAAAATCAGCATGTGACACTACTCAGCCCTAGTGTTTTGCAGATTAAAATGATACATGGCGACTCACGTGTTACTAGGAGGATTAAGTCGGTTATCTTGTTCCACTGCCTAGACAAAAGAATTCCCCTCAAGCAGTAAGTGGGAGCTTTATAGAAGCTAAAAACATTGGGCTCAACCATACAGTGGTAAGACAGATAATTTAACAAGAGAACAGAAAAAAAAAATGTTATTTTATATCTAAGCACTTTTTTTATTCCCTGCAGGAGACAGTACAAAGAAGAATCCATCCCAAAAGAGGGAGCTGTGAAATCTTTGCACAAGTCTCGACTGCTTGAGATGCCAATTTTATTACTAGAGATGGACACACAATTTATTGTCTGACTGCCTCTACAATTGATTTAAATATGGTGAAATAAATGAGCAGCCATTGGCCCTGGGGCTGTTAGCTTCATAAGAGTAGGTTACAAATCCTGCAGCTACAGTATCAAGTTATTAACACTGTTATTCCATTGTGTGATCTACATAGTAATAAAATTTTAAATGAATCTCATATAGAAACAAGCTCACAATGAAAGGCTGGAATACAGCCTTTAATTTATGAAGCTGAAGCAAATATTTATATTACAGAAAATATTTTTACGTAATTGAAACTGTAACTGTGTTATATTTTATTTTCAAAAGTAATTTTCAAAAAGAAGATAAAAATAAACATCAAAGTATTTAATTTTAGATTAAACAAATGCATAAAGTTTTGTCATTGAGACCTTACACTGGAAGTGAATCAGGTTAAAGAGAAAGAATTGTTCCTGAATTGGTGTCATTGCTTTTAGGTTCCCACGCATTTTAGGCAAAACTGTTGTTAGAAATTCTTCACTATTTATTTTTTGCTTATACTTTGCCACACCAAGTTCTTTCTTAAAGCACAAACCATTTTTCTAGTCAAAAGAATTTCAAATCAAAGAATGACCTCTCTCAGTACTTTTAACTAAATTTTCAAACATTACATCTCTTAATCAGCTGTACGTTCTCCAAATATGCTGTAAGGATAAGAGACAGCACTGGAATATCTGTTTTCTCTGCTACGAACAGACACCAGATTTAACCTTCTTTTTCCACACAAATCACAAAAAGGAGAGGGACTGCTGAAACACTTTTGTTAGACATTTGACATGGTCTCTCCCAATAACAGAAGGACCCATGGCGACTGGCTTTGAAGGGCCATTTCCCAACATGATTTCAATAGGGAACATTCTCTCTGGACTGAGCACCTGGATCATGGGCAGTGTTCCCTTGGGCAGGACGGCAGTCACTGAGCCACCTGCATCAGCGAGGACGGGCGATGAGGGACGGGAGCCTCTGGCCAGCTGTATCTTTCCCCAGCCTCTGGGGCATGCTTGTGCAGAGGAGCCATGCCAGGCCAGCACACAAGCATCCGTCTGAGTGGCTGGCCCCTTTGCCCCACTATAGACAAGTTAGCATAATCCTTCTGTGGGTATAGATAAAGATTAAGATCAATGGATCCTGGATGTCTTTGAAACATGCCATGTGCCAAGACTCAAAACTATAAATTGTTCTGACTTAGCAGAGTGGCTGGCACTCTCTGGTGTTCAAAGACAGGGTTTTTGTCTCTACTGAAAATGTCGAAGTCCTAGGATGTTCAGCCAAGTATTAAGGAATATGACCTGAGATCGAGCTGGGTATTAGAGAGAGCTCCACCAATTCGCATGATCTCAATAACCTGCCACAGAATCAACCTGCCTTGTCTCCTCCCTCCATTCCTGTGGCATAGTCTGCACTGTTGAAGCTGACCTGGAACACACACTCAACAAAAAGCTATTTCTAAGCATCTTTAGAGAACCTATAAAAGTGAATTCAACATGGCATCTCTAAAACTCTGCATCGCCAAGTATCAGCTTTGACTACATTCAACTCTTGATTATGAGAGGGGAGCGGGGAAATGCAAAGAATCACAAATAAGACTATTGCTTAAGATACATCCTGTTTAGGCCAATAACAAAATTTTGTTGTTATTTAGTGGCTACGTGGTAGCTGATGATTGGGAAACAGACAGCTCCAAATTGCCCCAGATACCAAGAGAAGGCCAAACTTTGTCATCAATAACTTAAACATTAGATTGAGATGCAGCTCCAAATGCATTAAGCACATTGGTCCTTTGGCACTTGTCAACTGCTTCACTTCCTTGATGGTTTTCGGAGATGTGCTAAAAATGCGTGCTCAGAACAGCCACCAACAACGGTGTAGCTCAAATGCTAAAAAGATGACTGAAAAATATGCTTTAGGAAAGTTAATGTTTTATAAATTGTAACAACCATTCCAGTTATCAAGAAAACATTGTTTTCAGGAAGCATTTTATAAGTTGGCACAACTGACCCATGGAATGGCTAGGAGGGAGTAGAAACCCTTCTAAGTGATTTATTGATTTACCATAATGTTTTCCATTGGAAAGATTAATGATATATTCCACTTTGCTGAAAATTACTTCTCTTTTGTTCCTGCTAAATAACCCTAGAGTTTTCTCTTTCAGACCCTAGAGTTATTTTCTCTTTCAGACCCTAACAAAATTATATTTGTTACAAAAAGACTGAGAGCCACAGTCATCTAACTCTAAACTCAAAGTGTTATCTTTAAAGAAATACACTCACTTTTTTTTTTTTGAGAGAATTCTTTTAAAATCCAGACTGTGAAAGGCTGCTTCTCAGTGAGAAAGGTCACTCTGAGTGCAGTGTCCACAACATTAACTAGAAATGACCCTTGTCATCACTCTCAGCATGGGAGACAGAAGAAACAAATGAAAAGACACACCCAAAAGATGGTTTCTAGAGCAGGCCACTTAGATAATAGATGAGACTCTGTGCTGGTGGATCATATGGGTCTCCAGAGGCTTTGTTCCCACCATGTGTTATGATGTGCTGGGTGGCTTCGTGATGACAAAACTCCAGTAGCTTCAGGGTCTCAGCCAGACCACCATCCCAAAGTGATGAAAATGCTGTCTAACTTCAAAGGTTAAGAACATTTCCTTAGTAACATGTTTTCAGTTTTCACGTTGTATTTTCTTGATCACCCATTCTTTCCCTTGCACATCTTTTAGGGGAATAAATCAAGTGAAATATTTTTGTCCTATGATGGCCACATGATATTCCTCCCTGCTACGTAGCTGTTGGTGAGAAGGACTTTGCTAAGCAAAATGAACTTTGTTCTTGCCACAGCAAAGAAAGAGTTAAATTCCAGAGCCAGCTGATTCCCTGCCAGCAGGGATGTAGAGGAAAGAGTGGTTGTTCACTTTTCTCCCAGATTACCCAACTGCCTCTTATCTGCCCCATCCCCATCTTCTATTCTCTCCTCTTTCTCCTTTTCTAAGGACAAAATATTGGAATTTAAAAACAAAGATTTCTGACACTCTGAAATAATTCATGGGGCTTCACTCACTTTCAGATCTTTCCTTTTCAGGAAAATAGTTTTTAAACTCAGCTGGTGATTAGATCCTCTCGAGTTCTACCACAGTCAGTCTCACTAGGCCTCCTGGAAGGGGAGTGCCTGGTGAAATTAGACAGGAATGGTCCCAGCTCTGCTGCTCACTAGCAAAGTGCTACTGAGCAGGTTGCCTGGCCTCTTTAGACCCTTGGGGTGCCCATATGAAAATCTCTACCTGGGTTTTGCTGTGAGGATTAGAGGCGATGCCTATGAAGGACTTAGCACAGTGGCTGGCACTCTCTGGTGTTCAAAGATAGGGTTTTTGTCTCTACTAAAAATACAAAAATTAGCCAGGTATGGTGGCACACGCCTGTAATCTCAGCTACTTGGGAGGCTGAGGCAGGAGAATTGTTTGAACCTGGGAGGTGGAGGTTGCAGTGAGCTGAGATCACACCACCGCACTCCAGTCTGGACAACAGAGCAAGACTCCATCTCAAACAAAACAAAACAAAGATGGGGTCTTTTGTCATTATCCCCAGCTGTTTTTCCAGTGTAGTCCTGATGAATTCATTTACCCAGTCCCACTCTCACCAACTGTGGCAGCCAAGATTAGTTAACTGCATGTGAACTCAGAATCTCCCCCAGACACGGGGAGCAACATTGGACCTAGGGAGAAGCCAGGTTGGGGAGTGAGAAATGCGAATAATAATACCAGTAACAGTAACAATTATAATAGATTGTGTTTGTGTGGTTATTTATTGATGCTTGTACATCATTATTATATCACCCTGAATTATTCTTTAAATTGTTGTTTTTGTAAGTCAAACTAGTTTAATATTGGTAAATGCATCTGGCTTGACCTAAATAATATTCAAACATAATTCTCTCATTCCATATCTCTCCAATCTCATCTCCAGGTAATCCCTTATCTTATGTGACTGCAATTCCCCAGATATAATGTGCCTTTCCACAAATATCTTCCAAGGCCCTTTCCTGTTCCTGGTATACTCACTCCTGCATTCCCCAGGAAATTCTATCCTTCCTCTTCTGGGAAATTGTTACTTGTCCTTCAAGTGTCATCTCCCCAGGGAGACCTTCTCTGGCTCTTTTACTACTCCTCTCTCTCTCTACACACACAAACACACACACACACACACACACACACACACACACACACACACAGGCTCCATTACACCATCACAGACCTTTATGGTAGGGCCTCAATTGCACAGTAATTACTTGTTTATGCCTCTGCCTCCCCCCATTAGATTATGAGCACGTGAAAGCAGAGATTGTGAGTTCATTTTGGCAGCCCCAGTGCCTAGCCTGGCACTTGATTGTTAATAAGGCCTTGCTGAATGAGAGAATTAAATCATTAAAAATCGCAAGATTAATTAAGAGTGTGGTTTTATGATTGACCCATTGTGGCATAACTCTTAGTGTAATACAGTATTTAACGTTGTGCCTTGAATATAGCACGTGTTCCATAAATGTTTGTGAACTGAATGAATGAATGATGGCAGGTGAAAAATCTCTTAATTAGATCCAGAGAGTCCTCTTTATTTGTACAATCCAAATAAGAAAGGCGTTCTCAGACACTGAAAGAAGCTATGCTGACATCTTTGTCTTAACAAAAGACTCATCTGAATGATAATAAGTGTGGAAAATGGATTATCTTCTGGGTGGACAGGGTTTTTTTGTTGTTGTTGTTTGTTTGTTATTTGCTTTTCTTTTTTGTCTAAGTGAAAAAGTAAAAATGCTTGAGTGCTCCATCACTAGGGAGATTCAGCCCATCTTCCATGATTTTTCTTTTAGTGCTTATTTAATTAAGAAAATTAAACCATTTGTGGTACATGAATAAAACTGGTGAAAATAATGGTTATCAGTATTTTATTATTATTGATTTTCATCACTATTATATATCTGCAAACCAGATAATGCTGGAGAAATGGATTGCCATCTGTTCTTAGACTCTAGTAATAGGGCATCATTATCTCTAGGACTACTCTACTACTATGTGACCCAAATGTGCTGGTAATCCAACTTTTTAAGATCAGTAAATGTTTTTAACCTACGTTATATATATTATTACATGATATGCTTCAGACAAACTGTGAATTACTTATAAAACAAGTGATAAAGAAGGCCTAATTTAGTGGGTTCTGGCTCAGAAACCAGGTGTTTGAAGTGCATTAAGAAGAGTATTCTTCAAGTTTCATGAATTTAAGAGTGTGCTTTCTCCTTTATCCAGAGCAGCTAAGGATTATTGAGACCCCAAGATTAAAGGCACATCATGAAACTAAAACAGGCATTTAAACTTCCTGTGCCAGAATGCTGCCTTTGTTTCCCATTTCTTTCCTGATTAATCTCAGAATCATTCTTCATTACTATTTCCCAAAAGTTAAAAGGTGATTAATAGTATCAACTTCAAAAAGTTTTGTGAGAATTAGAGCACATGTAATGTTGCTGTAATGTCGCTGTAATGCACGTGTAATGTTTCATAAATGGTTGTTGTTACTATTGTTTTTATCATTATTTATGAATCATCTTCTCATACTTTAAGCCAAAGCAGAGTTAGAGTTAGCAGTATTAGTTTTGTTTTCCACTTGAGCTAAGGTTAGCTGCTAGATGAATGCCAATTACTTTACTTTTCATTTACTGATTGAATCTGTTTTCTGTATTGTTGACCTCCACACTTCAGTATTCAAGTTTTGTTTCATAGTATTGCCTCCATGCTTTCTGTGATTGGTCTCTGCTATAAGTCCACTCAACATTCTTAGCTTTTCATCCAACCATGTTTGGAAAACATGGTTTTCCAAAAGTATTTGATTCTGACAACAGATGGTCACAAAATTATGTACATTCAGGGCTGCAGCCTCACACAGCTCCAGAGAGTCCCATTCACTTGAAATCAACATGCCTTAGTCATTTATTGCTGCCTAAAAAATTACCACAGATTTTGCAGCTTAAACCAACATCTGTTTATTATCTCACAGTTCTACAGGTCAGAAATCCCGGATGGTGAGACTGGGATCTCAGCTCAGGGTATCACAAGGCTAAAACCAATGTGTCAGCTGGCTGGGGCTTGGGATCATCTTCCAGTCTCATTCCTATTGTTGTCAAAATTCAGGTCCTCGTGGTTGTAATACAGATGGCTGTTTCCTTGTTGGCTGTTACCTGGGTTTGCTTTCAGCTACTTGTAGCCACTCTGTGGTCCTTGCATGGAACCCCTCCAGCATCAAAACCAACAACAGCAACTAAATCCTTCTCATGCTTCAAATTTCTCTGACTTGTCCTGCTTCCAGTCATAGAAAACTTTCTGCTTTAAAAGGGGTCAACGAATTGAGTCAGGCCCACCTGGATAAGCCCCACATTTGAAAGCACTTTCGACAAGGTGTGGTGACTCACACCTGTAATCCTAGGACTTTGGGAGGCTGAGATGGGCACATCGCTTGAGGTCTGGAGTTTAAGACCAGCTGCGGCAACCTGGTGAAACCCTGTCTCTACTAGAAATACAAAAATTAGCCAGGAGTGGTGGCTTGCACCTGTAATCCCAGCTACTGGAGAGGCTGAGGAATGAGAATCACTTGAATCTGGGAGACAGATTTTGCAATGAGCCAAGATCACACCACTGCACTCCAGCCTGGGCAACAGAGAGAGATTCTGTCTTAATAAATACATTAATTAATTAATTAAAGTTAACTGACTTGGGACTTTATGTGTTCAAATTTCCTTTACAGCAGTGCCTATATTACTGTTTGAACAACCAAGAGATAAGAATCTGGGGGGAGGGCATCTTTAGAATGTTGCCTCCCACAATGTGAATTTGATATGCTCCTGGTTCTGAGACGCTGGGTTTCACACACATTTTAAGGTTTTTAGTTGCAAGGAACACAGGCTTGTTTAAGGAAAGTTAAATAGGATACACATGACACAAGAAGTGATCTCACATGAAAATCCAAGACCAGAAACAAACATGGACCCTCACAGCAGGAGCTAGTAAATCCTTGCCCTGGTGATTTGCCATTAACAAATTTATGCAGTCTCCTTGATTGTATTCTTTCTGTATTTCAAGTTTAAAGTTCTAGAGTTCTGCTCTCATTTAGGTTGCAGAACATCATAAGAGAAATGGCTCTCGTCCTAGCAATTGGAAAAAGCTAGAAAATCCACAATCTTTTCATGAACCTGCTAAAGACCTGAGGTTATGGGGCAACCAAAAAATTCCCAAGAATTACAAGCTCCTTCAATGAGAGACAAGACATGCAAACTCTTTTGCCATTGGCAGAGCATAGAAGAAAAAGATGACCACCATATAAGCCAGTTAGAAGAAATCAGCTGAAAGTTTAATAGATTCTTAAAAGCCAATTGTGGACTGAAGTATCCATTTGAAATAACTGAGAGTCCAAGACACAGGAGGATTTTGCCCTAATTTACTAGCTCGTTTTCCTTGCCCTCCACTGGGAGCTCCTGAGAAAATCTAGGGACCAGTAGGCATGCAAGAGGTAATCAGTGGTACAGGCACAGAGGGAGTTTTCAGTTGCCCCTGTGGAAGAGATATGAACTCCACCCAGCTACCTGGATCCTTCTGTCATAGAAAGAAAAAGCCTGAAACTACTGGAGATGAGGCAAGAATTCTGTTACTTCTAGGTGATGACTAGATGCAAAGGCCCTCTGCTCCTGGGGAAAAGCAGGATCCTGCACTGGTTTAAGGAGAAGTGTACTGCTTCTGAGAACAGACAAGAAACTGTTTTCTATCCATGGCCCAGTGACCTGCAGGTCAGAGTTCAACAGGCACGGGGAGAAAGGGTAGGCAAGAAACACTGATGAGGCTCCATTTCTGAGACCCAGGCATGCAAATCTACCTAAAATTGAAATTATATTAGGAAAATTAAAACTTTCTCTTTTCTCCATGAACGTAGTTCACAATAACAATAGTATTTTACCACTGAAGAAGAATAAAGAGCATGGAAAGAGACACCCACTCCCCGACGACCATGGTATGGAAATGCAAAGAACACAGAAAGCTAAGGATAGAGCAGGAACAATGAGAAAAACAAAACAAAACAAAAATGAAAACTTCCATTATCCCAGGCCTGCCCCACTCTGAGCACAAAGAAACATCAGCCCACCACTGAAGAAATTCAGAGCTAAAGCTATAGTGAAGATAATGAGAGCAACAAAAAAACCCAAACCCAGCGTATGTCTGCCTAAATTAACTCAATGCCCAACATAACAGCCAAACAAAATAAAATGCATGTCCATTTCCAGGTGTAAATATTATTTATCTCAGCTTCTATCATTCTTCCACAAAGGATGTCCAGCATTCACTCAAATAATATGAGACTTTAAGGGCATGCAAAAACAACCCATTGTCAAGAGATTGACAGAACGAGACTCAGAGATGACACACATGTTGAGAGTATCAGACAGAGATTTTTAAATCACCCTGATTAATTTTAAAATTTAATAGAAAACGTGGACAGCATTCATGAACAGACAGGCAGGTCAGTAAAGACATAGAAACTATTTTTAAAAGAGTCAGATGGGAGTGGTTGAAATAAATAAGCACACATACACACAAAATACCCATAATGAAGACTTCCCTATATGAGTTTATCTGTAGGCTGAACACAGCTAGGAAAATAATTGGTGAATTTGAAAATAGATTAGTACACGGCAGGAAACTAACAATGACATTTGGGGTCAGAACTCTACACTTGATCTAATAGGCCTAACAGACATCTATAAAACTCTCCAACTAAAAACAACAGAATATACATTCTTCTCATCTGCACATGGCACATGCTCTAAAACTGACTACATAATCATCATAAAACAATCCTCAGCAAACAAACAAAAAAAAATTATGCCAAACATATTCTTAGAACATCAGACAATAGAAATAGAAATTAATTCTAAGAAAATCACTCAAAACCATACACTTACATGGAAATTAAATTATCTTCTACTAAATGACTTTTAGGGAAACAATGAAATTAAGGCAGAAATCACAAAATTCTTTGACACTAATTAGAACAAAGGTACAACATACCAGAATCTCTGAGACACAGCTAAAGCAATATTAAGAGAGAAGTTAACAGTGTTGAACACCCACATTGAAAAGTTAGAAAGATATGAAATTAACAACCTAACATCACACCTAGAAGAACTAGAGAAAACCAAAGCAAACCAACTCTAAAGCTAATAGAAGACAAGAAGTAACCAAAATGACAGCTGAACTGAAGGCAATTGAGATATGAAAAATCATACAAATGATCAACGATTTCAGGGACTTATTATTTGAAAAAATAAATAAGATTCACAAACCACTAGCTAAAATAATAAAGAAAAAAGAAACAAGATCCAAATAAACACAATCAGAAATGAAAAAGGGAACATTACCACAGAAATACAAAAAAATGCTCAGAAAATACTATGAACACCTCTATGCACACAAACTAGAAAACCTAAAAGATATGGATAATATTTCTGGAAACATACGATCTTCCAAGATTGAACCAGGAAGAAATTGAATCCCTGGACAGACCAGTAATGAGTTCCAAAATTGAATCAGTAATAAAAGACCAATCAGCCAGAAAAAAACCAGGACCACATGAATTTATACCCAAATTTTACTAGGTGTATAAAGAAGAGCAGGTATTATTCCTACTGCAAGTATTTCAAAAAACAATTAAGGTGGAGGAATTCCTTCCTAACTCATTCTCTGTGACCAGCATTATCTTGATACTAAAACCTGGCAGATACACAACAAAAATGAAAACTTCAGCCAATACCCTTGATGAACATACATGCAAAAATCCCCAACAAAATACTAGCAAACTGAATGCAGCACCAGATCAAAACCTAAGCCACCATGATCAAGTAGGCTTTATCCCTGGGATGCAAGGTTGTTTCAATGTGTGTAAATCAATAAATATGATTCATTAGGTAAACAGAACTAAAAACAAAAATCATAAAACAAAAATTAATAAATAGAGAAAAAAAGTACTACAGAAATGAAATTATATCTGCTCTGTGCAAGGTTGTAACCCTTATACAGAGGTTGGAACTTACAGTTCTTGGTATATGATAGGTGCTCACTAAATACTTGTCAAATTAAAAAAATTGATCAATAAGTATTATTTATACTGAAATGTAAAGCGCCAAAAGAGTTTTTAAAAAGAATAAGAGCTGCCAAAATCTGCATAGCAGTATTAAAAGAAGTAAACATATGTCATTGAATTACCAGAAAAGAACAGATAGAGAATGGAGCAAAAGAAATATTTAAAGAGATGATTTCTGAGAATTTTGCAAAATTAACAAAAGACAAAAATTCGCAGATCTAACAAAGCCAGAAAATCTCTCCAAAATGTAAATATCAAAAGAATCCACACCTAGACACATCATAGTCAAACTGCTGAAACAACATTTTAAGGCAAAATCTTCACAGTAGCCATGCATGGAAACAGGGTAGATATAACTTACAGAGGAAAAAAGATAAAAATTACAAAAGACCTCTTATCAGCAACCATAAAATTAGGAGACAACGGTGTGATTTCAAGTACGAGGTGGGTGGAGGGGAGGGAGGGTTAACTGAATGTATTAGTTAGGTTTCCCCAGAGGAACAGAACTAATAAGATTATATATATATATATATATATATATATGCACACACACATAAATACACACACACACACACACACACACACACACACACATACACTTAAGTATTAACTTACATGATCACAAGTTCCCACAATAGGCTGTCTGCAAGCTGAAGGGCAAGGAGAGCCAGTCTGAGTCTCAAAACTAAAGAGCTTGGAGTTCAACAAATGTTTGGGGAGGCAGGAAGCATCCTGCATGGCAGAAAGATGTAGGCTGGGAGGCTAGGCCAGTCTCTCATTTTCATGTTTTTCTGCCTGCTTTATATTCACTGGCAGCTGATTAGATTGTGGCCACCCCAATGAAGGGCAGATCTGCCTTCCCCAGCCCACTGACTCTAATGCTAATCTCTTTTGGCAACACCCTCACAGACACACTCAGGATCAATACTTTATATCCTTCAATCCAAACAAGTTGAAATTCAGTATTAACCATCACAAGTCCACCCCCTGTCAACTTGAATCCATACACATCTCCTGAGATTATATATAATCTTCAAATAAAGACAATAATAAGGTCATAACATGCCTAACATAATACAACTATGCTTTGTACAACCGGAAAGACACCAATCCCCAAGTCAAATACTATTACATAAGGTTAACAATACTTAAATGCTGATATGAAGTCAATAAATCTTACATCACATGATAAAAGAAACGAACTGAGGATATTTTCTTAGTACGCATGTATACATGCACAAATATGTTTTTAGCAAAAGAAGAAGTAGATACTCATGACAATTACAGTTCCCATTTCTTTTTTTTTTTTTTTTTTTTTTTTCCAGATTTTATGTATTTAGGTTCTGGGGTACACGCGGAGATCGTGCAGGATTGTTACATAGGTACACACATGGCAAGGTGGTTTGCTGCCTTCCTCACCACCACCACCACCACCACCCCCGCCACCCCCACCAGTCACCAGTTTCTGGTATTTCTCCCCACCTTATCCCTCCCCACCCTACCCCCCCGCTGTCCCTCTCCTAGTCCCGACTGACTGCAGTGTGTGATGCTCCCCTCCCTGTGTCCACCACGTGTTCTAACTGTTCAACACCCGCCTTAATTTTTCTTATTCTGTGTATTTGAGTATGTGATATTTGTAAGGTTGAGAATAAAGACTGAAGTTAGAGAGAGAACACTTTACATTAATCATACAGCTCCTATGTAACCTTCTTGTTTGTCAAACATACCCTGAATGGTTTTGAAAAGTATTAGGTTGCTGTATCCATCACTTATTAGACTTCAATGATCACTTTCTACTTTATCCATTTAAATATTCCCTAACATATCCAAAGTTCTGTTATTGATGCATAAGTGCTCAGACATAAAACTATTAAAATATTATTGATAAAAAGATGAGGCTCTATTTTACTACAGCGTTTGTGCCACTAAGCTTAAGTCCCTTGAACCTTTAAAATTATACTTCAGTTTTTTTCTTTTCTTTTTTGAGATGGTGTTTCGATTTTGTTTCCCAGGCTGGAGTGCAGTGCAGATCTCGGCTTACCGAAACCTCCGTCTCCCAGATTCAGGCGTTTCTCCCGCCTCAGCCTCCTGAGCAGCTGAGATCACAGGCACGCACCACCATGCCCAGCCAATTTTGGATTTTTATAGATACGGGGTTTCATTTATGTTTGTCAGGCTGGTCTCGAAATCCCGACCTCAGTGGATCTGCCCGCTTTGGCCTCCCAAAGTGCTGGGATTACAGGCGTCAGACACTGCGACCGGCCCACTTTCGTTTTTTCTTAGTTTTCAAATCCAGTTATGTCAAAAGTACATATAACAAGAATTTGAATGTAAATTATTTTGGAATTGAATCCAAATCATTAAATACTAAATTTGGCAAATGCATTTGACTGGGCCAGAAATTGTTTTTAAAAATTGAATAGAAAGTGTGACAAAGCTGAAACTTGTAAAATATACATGCTTTTATGACAAATCATTTTGTGATCATTTAAATTTTCAAGTTAGCAGTGTTATATAGTAGACTTCAATATAAGTTGGCTGTTTGAAATGTGAATATTGGGCCGGGCGCGGGGGCTCAAGCCTGTAATCCCAGCACTTTGGGAGGCCGAGGAGGGTGGATCACGAGGTCAAGAGATCGAGACCATCCTGGTCAACGTGGTGAAACCCCGTCTCTACTAAAAATACAAAAAATTAGCTGGGCATGGTGGCGCGTGCCTGTAATCCCAGCCACTCAGGAGGCTGAGGCAGGAGCACTGCCCGAACCCAGGAGGCGGAGGTTGCGGTGAGCCGAGATCGTGCCATTGCACTCCAGCCTGGGTAACAAGAGCAAAAATCCATCTCAAAAAAAAAAAAAAAAAAAAAAAATTGGGGCCGGACGCGGTGGCTCACTCCTGTAATCTCAGCACTTTGGGAGGCTGAGGCGGGTGGATCACGAGGTCGAGAGATCGAGACCATCCTGGTCAACATGGCGAAACCCCGTCTCTACTAAAAAGACAAAAATTAGCTGGGCATGGTGGTGCGTGCCAGCAATCCCAGCCACTCAGGAGGCTGAGGCAGGAGAATAGCCCGAACCCAGGAGGCGGAGGCTGCAGTGAGCCGAGATCGTGCCATTGCACTGCAGCCTGGGTAACAAGAGCGAAACTCCATCTCAAAACAAACAAACAGAAAAAAAAACAAACAACAACAACAACAAAAATCTTGTGACATTTAAAGATACACTTTGAGAATATATTTCAAGTAAAATAAGCCAGTAACAAAATGATGGATGTTATCATTTCACTTATATGAGATATAAAATAGTCACACTCATAAAAACAGAATGTGAAATGGTGGTTCTCAAGAGCCCAAGACAGAATAAAATGGGTAAATGTTATTTAAGGCATATTGAGTTTTAGTTTTACAAGAGGTAAAATTTCAAGAAGTATTTTGCATAATGAGGTGAATGTAGTTGACATGCCTCAAATACACAGTTTTGTTGGTTTTTTTTTTTTTTTTTTTTTTTTTGAGACAGGGTCTCAAATTGTCACCCAAGTTTGAGTGCAATGGCACAATTATGGTTCAGTTCAGCCTCACACTCCCAGGCTCAAATAATCCTGCCCCTCAATCTCCCAAGTAGCTGGGACCACAGGTACACATCACCATGCCTGGCCATTTCTTATAAAAAAAAGTTTGTAGAGAGGATGTCTCCATATTTTCCCCAGGCTGTTTTCAAACTTTTGGATTCAAGCAATCCTCCTGTCCTGGCCTCTCAAAATCCTGGTTTTACAGATGTGACCCACTACCAATGTCTTCTGACATGTACATTTAAATAGATTTAAGAAGGGAATTATATATACCTTTACAATTTTTTTAACTTGACAAAATACAGAATCATAAATCTTTTTTTAAATTACCTTTAAATCGCTGGATGTGGTGGCTCATGTCTGTAATCCCAACACTTTGGGAAGCCGAGGTGGGCAGATCATGAGGTCATGAGTTCGAGACCATCCTGGCTAACACGGTGAAACCCCCGTCTCTACTAAAAATATAAAATTAGCTGGGGATGGTGGCACGTGCCTGTAGTCCCAGATACTTGGGAAGCCGAGGCAGAAGAACTGCTTGAATCTGGGAGGCGGAGGTTGCAGTGAACCGAGATTGCACCATTGCACTCCAGCCTGGGTGACAGAGCAGGACTCCATCTCAAAAAAAAAAAAAAAAAAAAAAAAAAAATTACCTTTAAATCATTAAAGTGTTTTTCTCAAAGAATAAAAGAATATACATGTTCATGATTAAACACATGGTGAAAATAAGACTATTTCCAAGGCTACTCACTTAGAGAAGATAAAAGGAACACTGAAAATGAGCTAAGAAACTGGGCAAGGTAGCTCATGCCTGTAATCCCAGCACTTTGCAATGCCAATGCAGGCAGACACCTGAGGTCAGGAGTTCAAGATCAGTTTGACCAACATGGGGAAACCGTGTCTCTACTAAAAATAGAAATTAAAAATTCCTGATAAAAATCCCTTTATGAGAGAACCAGGCATCATCGTTCACATTTGTAATAATAGCTACGTGGTACATTAAAGTTGGAGAATTGCTTCTGGTCAAAACACTAAGACCTGCCTGGGTTACGTAGCAAGACCCCATCTCAAAAATAAGTGTCTTTTTTTTTTTTTTTTTTGACAGACTCTCACTATGTTGCCCAGGCTAGAGTGCAGTGGCACGATCTCAACTCACTACAACCTCCACCTCCCAGGTTCAAGCAATTCTCTTGCCTCAGCCTCCTGAGTAGCTGAGACTACAGGCTGGCACCACCATTTCCGGCTATTTTTAAAAATTAATTTATTTACTTCAGGTGCATACTATATCTGGCATTTCTCCCCATGTTATCCCTCCCCATCCTCCCCTCCCTTCCCATCCCCTGCTGTCTCTCCCTACCCTCCTCAACCACCCCCAGTGTGTGATGCTCCTCTCCCTGAGTCCACATGTTCTCGTTGTTCAACACCCACCTATGAGTGAGAACATATGGTGTTTGGGTTTCTGTTCTTATATTAGTTCGCTGAGAATGATGTTTTCCAGATTCATCCAAGTCCCTACAAAGGACACAAACTTGTTTTTTATGGCGGCGTAGTATTCCATGGTGTACATGTACCACATTTTCTTTGTCCAATCTATCATTTATGGGCATTTGGGTTGATTCTATGGAAGTCTAGTATTTCTTTTTTTTTAGAGACAGTTTCCAGTTGACACTCAGAAACAGGTTATTCAGTTTCCAAGTGGCTATGCGGGTTTGTGTGTGTTTCTTGATCCTGAGTCCTATTCTGACTGCGCTGTGGTCTGGTAGACTGTTTGTTATGATTTCTGTTCTTTTGCGTTTGCTGAGGGGTGATTTGCTTCCAATGATATGGTCAATTTTAGAGTATGTGCAATTTGGTGCTGAGAAAAATGTATATTCTGTGGATTTGGGGTGGAGTGTTCTATATATGTGTAATAGGTCCACTTGGTCCAGCTCTGTATTCAAGTCCTGGATATCCTTGTTAATTTTCTGCTCATTTATCTAATATTGACAGTGGAGTGTTGAAGTCTCCCACTATTATTGTGTGGGAGTCTAAGTCTTGTTTTAGGTCTTTAAGAACTTGCTTCATGTATCTGGGTGCTCCTGTGTTGGGGACGTATGTATTTAGCGTACTCAACTCTTCCTGTTGGATTGATTCTTTGACCATAATGTAGTGTCCTTCTTTGTCTCTTTGGATCTTTGTTGAAGTCCATTTTATCAGAGACTAGGATTACAACCCCTGCTTTTTTTTGTTCTCCATTTGCTTCGTAAATCTTCTTCTATCCCTTTATTGTGAGTCTATGTGTGTCTTTGTATGTGAGATGGGTTTCCTGAATACAGCACACCGATGGGTTCTGACTTTTTATCCAGTTTGCCAGTCTGTGTCTTTTGATTGGAGCATTTAGGCCATTTACTTTCAATGTTAATATTGCTATATGTGATTTGATGCTGCCATTTTGTTACTGACTGGTTTTCTTTCCCATTAGTTGCCTCATTTTCTTCATTGCATTTTTGGTCTTTGCCAACTGGTTTGCTTTTGCAGTGACTGGTACTTGTTCCTTTCCATGCTTAGTGTTTCTCTCAGGAGCTCTTGTAGGGCAGGTCTGGTGGTGACAAAATCTCTCAATAATTCCTTGTCGGTAAAGGATTTTATTTCTCCTTCACTTACAAAGCTTAGTTTGGCTGGAAATGAGATTCTGGATTGAAAGTTCTTTTCTTTAAGGATGTTGAATATTGGCCTCCACTCTCTTCTGGCTTGTAGGGTTTCTGCAGAGAGATCTGCTGTGAATCTGATGGGCTTCCCTCTGTGGGTGACCTGGCCTTTCTCTCTGGCTGCCCTTAGCATTTTTTCCTTCATTTCAACCCTGGTGAATCTGACGATTATGTGCCTTGGGGTTGCTCTTCTTGAGGAATAGCTTTGGGGAGTTCTCTGTATTTCTTGAATTTGAAATTTGGACTGCCTTGCTAGACTTGGGAAGTTCTCCTGGATAATATCCTGAAACATGTTTTCCAGCTTGGATTCATTCTCGCCGTCATATTCAGGTATACCGATCAAGCGTAGATTAGGTCTTTTCACATAATCCCATATTACTTGGAGGCTTTGTTCATTTCTTTTCACTCTTTTTTCTCTTGTCTTGCCTTCTCTTTTTATTTCATTGAGTTGATCTTCAATCTCTGATATCCTTTCTTCTCCTTGATCAATCTGGCTATTAGAACTTGTGTTTACTTCACGTAGTTCTTGTGCTGTGTTTTTCCACTCCATCAAGTCGTCTATGTTTTTCTCTATGCTGGTTATTCTAATTAGCATTTTGTCTAACTTTTTTTCAAGGTTTTTGTTTGCTTTGCTTTGAGTTAGAACATGTTCCTTTAGCTCAGAAATGTTTCTCACTAGCCACCTTCTGAAGCCTTTTTCTGTCAATTCATCGCATCTTTGATGATGGTTTCATTTTTTTTGTGCTGGTTTTTTCCCATCTTTGTGGATTTACCTGGCTGTGGTGTCAGGGAGCTGCTTGATGAGGTTGCTTGTCTGCCCAGGAAGGCCAGGTTTCTGTAGTTCTCTAACATCACATTCCTAGATAAATTCCGCTGTGCAGGGTCCAGGCATTGCCACTCCTCCAGAGAGAATTCTATGGCCATATCCCTAAATGTCAATGGTTCCATTTCTAGGCTTCTAGGGGGTCCCGGCATCGTAGCTGTAGATCTCCAATACCTGCAGGTCACAGGGCCACACAAGCCAGGCGTCTAGGCGAACAGGACACAGAGCAGTGGAAACGAGACCTACAGTCCCCATTTCTGCGTCTGGTAATGTGATCATAGCTGGTATTGATGACTACCTTCTTCTACTGCCCATTCTGTATTCTCTTTGCCTTCAGCAAGTACCTCAGCAGGTTGTGGGGTTTTTTTCCTGGTGGAGTGACCCAAACCTTCATTCCCAAAGTTTGGGTCCATTTGTAGTCCTGCCTGGATTGGGCTGTTGTAGTTTCTCATTGACCTTAATTACAAGGCATAATACTAAGAGACACCCTAATGGATCTCCTGTATCCTTGCATACTCTTCCTTATCTCCATTGTGGAGCAGTAGACTAATTTCATCTTGATAGTCCTCATCAATTACCCCGGCCAACACTGAAACTCTCTTCTTAGCCTGTTAACTTAAATGTAGGAGGAGCCCAAAGTGTCCAGGTTGCAATCTTAACCACCAGTTTAATGGAATCACTGTTGTGTCTCCTGGTGGCAGCATTCTTCCCTCTGGAAGTAAGCTCTCTAGGCCAGCAGAATGTAATGTTACAGGAACAGGAAGCAAAAATTTTGCTAGTGGATCACTAGGGGTGACTGTGAGTGGTGCCACTTTCACTTCCACCCCTTGATTCCTGGAACCGTCAACTCTGGCTATGTGAGAAACAGTACCATATATTGGATGCTGATTCAGACCATACATGGCCTTCTGGAGGACTTTTCCCCAGCCCTGCAAAGTATTGTCATCTAGTTGGCATTGTAATTGTGACTTCAAAAGGCCATTTCACCGTTCTATCAATCCATCTGCTTCAGGATGATGGGAAACATGGTAAGACCAGTGAATTCCATGAGCATGAGTCCACTGCCACACTTCTTTAGCTGTGAAGTGAGTGTCTTGGTCAGAGACAATGCTGTGTGGAATGCCATGATGGTGGAAAAGGCATTTTTTGAGTCCACAGATAGTAGTCTTGGTAGAAGCATTGCATGCAGTATTGACAAAACCATATCCAGGGTAAGTGTCTATTCCAGTGAGGATAAACTTCTGCCCTTTCCATGATGGAAGAGGTCCAATATAATCAACCTGCCACCAAGTAGTTGGCTGATCACCCTGAGGAATGGTGTCATATCAAGGGCTCAGTGTTGGTCTCTGCTGCTGGCAAATTGGGTACTCAGCAGTAGCTGTAGCCAGGTAAGCCTTGATGAGTGGAAGTCCATGTTGCTGAGCCCACGTGTAACCTCCATCCTTGCCACCATGGCCACTTTATTCATGGGTCCATTGGGCAATGACAGGGGTGGCTGGGGAGAAGACTGAGTGGTGTCCACAGAACGGGTCATCCTATGCACTTGATTGGTAAAATCCTCCTCTGCTGAGGTCACCTGTTGGTGAGCACTCATGCGGGGTACAAATATCTTCATGGTTTTTGACCACTCAGAGAGGTCCATCCACATACCTCTTCCCCAAATTTTTTGTCACCAATTTTCCAATCATCCTTCTTCCAAGTCTCTACAGCCCATGAATTAGTATATAACTGCACATCTGGCCATTTCTCCTTCCATGCAAAGTGCACAACCAGGTGCACTGCTCAAAGTTCTGCCCACTGCAAAGATTTCCCTTCACTGCTGTCCTTCAGGGATGTCCTAGAATGGGGCTTCAGTGCTGCAGCTGTCCACTGTCGGGTGGTGCCTACATATTGTGCAGAAAATCTGTGAACCAGGTTCTAGTTTTCTCCTCCTCTGTCAACTGATCATAGGAAACTCCCATGAGGCCATTGGTGCAGGGTGGGGAAGAGAAAACAGAAGTGGAGACCATGAGCATTTTAACCACTTCCTCATGTAACTTCCTTGTGCCTTCAGGACCGGCTTGAGCCCAATCATGTATATACACTTCCATTTGATGATGGAATGCTGCTGTGCACAACCCACTTTATGGCTAGATGGGTGAGAAAACACCCAGTTCATGATAGGCAGTTAGGTCACATGGTAACTTGATGACCCATAGTCAAACATTCAGTTTTCACCAAAGCCCAGTAACAGGCCAAGAGCTGTTCCTCAAAAGGAGAGTAATTATTTGCAAAAGATGGAAGAGCCTTCCTTCAAAATCCTAGGGTCCTCCACTGTGATTCACCTATGGGACCTGCCAAAGGCTCTGAACAGCATCCCTATCTGCCACTGATATCTCAAGCCCCATTGGATCTGCTGGGTCATAGGGCCCAAGTGGCAGAGCAGCTTGCATAGCAGCCTGGAGCTGAGCCTTCTCCTGTTCTGGACCCCACTCTAAACTGGCAGCCTTTTGAGTCACTCAATAAATGGGCTGGAGTAACATATTCAAATGAGGAATGTGTTGCCTCCAAAATCCAAATAAGCCCACTAGGCATTGTACCTCTTTCTTGGTTGTAAGAGGGGCCAAATGCAGCAACTTATCCTTCACCTTAGAAGGAATATTTTGACAGGCCCCAACCCACTGGACCCCACACTACTGGACCCCCTTTTACTGAGGTAGAAGGTCCCTGAATTTTAATCAGATTTATTTCCCATCTTCTGATATGCAATGTCTCCCCAGTAAGTGAAAGCAAAAAGTGATCAAGGTCTTTCTGAATAAAATCATGACACAAAGCCGGAGAGTTGATATGCCTCTGCGACAAGACAGTTAAGGTATATTGCTGGCTTTGACAGCTGAAGGCAAATTGCTTCTGGTGGGTCTTATGAACAGGGATGGAGAAAAAGGTATTTGCCATGTCAATGGCTGCATACCAGGTACCAGGAGATGTGTTAATTTGCTCAAGCAATGAAACCACATCTGGTACAGCAGCTGCAAATGGAGTCACCACTTGGTTAAGCTTATGATAATCCACTGTCATTCTCCAAGATCCACCTGTCTTCTGCACAGACCAAATGGGAGAGTTGAACAGGGATGTGGTGGGAATCATCACCTCTGCATCTTTGAAGTTCTTGATGGTGGCACTAATCTCTGCAATCGCTCAGGGATGCAGAGGCAGGAGAATCGCTTGAACTCAGGGGGCGGAGGTTGCAGTGAGCCAAGATCATGCCACTGCACTCCAGCCTGGGCTACAGAGTGAGACTTTGTCTCAAAAAAAAAAAAAAAAATATATATATATATATATATATATTTATTTATATTTTTATATATATATTTATATGTATCTATCTAATACATATATATATATTAGATAGATACATCTATTTTATAGATATATATGCATATAAATATATATAAAATATATATATTTGTATAATTTGTATGTATAGAGAGATAGATGTATATCTATATAGTCTCAAATATATATGGATAGCAGTTATTTTGGGGGTTTTTTTGTGTTTTTTTTTGTTTGTTTGTTTGTTTTTATGTTTTTGAGATGGAGTTTCACTCTTGTTACCCAGGCTGGAGTGCAATGGCACGATCTCGGCTCACCGCAACCTCCACCTCCTGGGTTCAGGCAATTCTCCTGTCTCAGCCTTCTGAGTAGCTGGGATTACAGGCACGCACCACCATGCCCAGCTATTTTTTTTGTGTGTTTTTGGTAGAGACGGGGTTTCACCATGTTGACCGGGTTGGTTTCGATTTCTTGACTTCGTGATCCACCCGCCTCAGCCTCCCAAAGTGCTGGGATTACAGGCTTGAGCCATCGTGCCCGGCCATGGATAGCAGTTTTTAGCATGCAGATCTTGCTCACATTTTATTAAACTTATTCTTGAGTATTTCATATTTTTATGCCACTGTTCATAGTATTGTTTTTTATTTTAATCTCTAATTTTTCTTTACTAGTTACAGTAAAATAGTTATTTTTGTATAATGAACATGTATCCTTTGCTTTTACTAAATTAAATTACTAGTGCAAATTGTGCACGTTTGTTACATAGGTATACACGTTCCATGGTGGTTTGCTGCATCCATCCCCCTGTCATCTACATTAGGTATTTCTCCTAATATTATCCCTCCCCAATCTCCCCACTCCCTGCTTTTCCTCCCCTAGCCCCTCCACACCCCAGCAGGCCCTGGTGTGTGATGTTCCCCTCCTTGTGTTCATGCATTCTCCTTTTTCAACACCCACTTATGAGTGAGAACATGTGATGTTTGGTTTTCTGTTCTTGTGTCAGTTAGCTGAGAATGATGGTTTCCATTTTCATCCATATCACTGCAAAAGACATGAACTAATCATTTTTTTATGGTTGCATAGTATTCCATGGTGTATATGTGCCACATTTTCTTTATCCAGTCTATCACCAATGGGAATTTGGGTTGGTTCCAAGTCTTTGCTACTGTAAACAGTGCCACAATAAACATACATATGCATGTGTCTCTACAATTGAACGTTTTATAATCTTTTGGGTATATACCCAGTAATGGGATTGCTGAGTCAAATGGTATTTCTAGTTCTCGATCCTTGAGGAATCACCACACTGTCTTCCACAATAGTTGAACTAATTTACACTCCTACAGACAATGTAAAAGTGTTCCGATTTCTCCACATCCTCTCCAGCATCTGTTGTTTCTTGATTTCTTAATGATCACCATTCTACCTGTCATGAGATGGTATCTCAATGTGGTTTTGATTTGCATTTCTCTAATGACAAGTGATGATGAGCTTTTTTCATGTGTTTGTTGGCTGCCTGCAAAAATGTCTTCTTTTGAGAAGTGTCTGTTCATATCCTTCACCCCCTTTTTGATGGGGTGGTTTGTTTTTTTCTTGTAAATTTGTTTAAGCTCTTTGTAGACTCTGGTTATTACCTCTTTGTCAGATGGGTAGATTGTGAAAATTTTTTCCCATTCTGTTGGTTGCTGGTTCACTCTAATTATAGTTTCTTTTGCTGTGCAGAAGCTCTTTAGTTTAATTAGATCCCATTTGTCTATTTTGGCTTTTGTTGCCATTGTTTTTGGTGTTTTAGTCATGAAGTCCTTGCCTAGGCCTATGTCCTGAATGGTATTGCCTAGATTTTCCTACAGGGTTTTTATGGTGTTGGGTCTTATGTTTAAATCTTTAATCCATTTGAAGTTAATTTTTTTGTGATGTGTAAGGAAGGGATCCAGTTTCAGCTTTCTGCATATGGCTAGGCCATTTTTGCAACATCATTTATTAAATAAAGAATCCTTTCCCCATTGCATGTTTTTGTCAGGTTTGTCAAAAATCAGATGGTTGTAGATGTGTGATGTTAATTCTGAGGCCTCTGTTCTGTTTCATTGGTCTATATGTCTGTTTTGGTACCATTACCATACTGTTTTGATTACTGTAGCTTTGTAGTATCCTGGCTATTCTTGGCCTTTGCGCTGCTGTATAAATTATAAAACTAATTTATCAAGTTCCATGAAAAAACTTTTGGCATTTGAAATGAAAATGTCTTGTATCTATAGATAAACTGACATTTTTACTATATTGATTTTTTATCCATTAATATGGAATACAACCGATTTACTTAGGAGGTCTCTAAAATAACGTTTATAATGTTCTTTGTACAAATTTTATTTAATTTTTAGCACTAGGTCTTGCAGTAATAAACCATCTAAACTTTAATATGATGGAGAAAGCTCATGTTGATACAATTTTTGCAATAGGATTTATTCTAGCAAGTTGAAAATTCTTATATAGTACTCGCCTTTAAAAATAAAAATGATGTCCCTGCTATTGACTTCATATGCAGCATCCAAATGTGATGAGAGACAGGGCCAAAATGTGGAAATCAAATGAAATTCAGATTCTGGGTTCCAGTGGGATCTTTGCAAAAAAAATCTGTAATACGTAAAATTACTTGTAGTTGTCTTTCTTCTTTAGATGTGTGAAAAAAAAACATAGTCTCCTTTTCTCTTAATCCATGCTAATTCACTGATTTGTAGAAGTCTATATTAAACTATCTTCCTGCATGTGATTCCAGGGTAATGAAATCTATGGCAGGATTTGCGACTGATTCCAATATAATTATTTAGCTTGATTCCATTCTAAAAGTCTGTAAACAATGTGTATGTTATGTCCCAATATTTTAAAAAATTATGTGTATATTGATGCTTATATATGAATAAAACATTTTTGTTAAGAGTCAAAGGAAATTGGTAGCAGTGGTTGCACATATGAAGGGAGCTGGACAACTGTAGGTCAAAGACTGGAGAGAGATTTTTTTAATTCTCTATCTTTTGGTAGAGTTTAAATATTGTGCCGTAAGCACATATCATTTTTTCCCAGAAGTAACTAATTTAGATAGTAGAATTTGTTAGCAAAGGGAAAGATACCATCCTGCTTCTAAAGATCTATCAGTGCTTTCTGATGAAGTTTCATGAAACAGAGTAGAGAACCCAGAAATAAAGTCAAATATGTACAACCAACTAATCTTTAACAAAGCATACAAAAACATAAATTGGGGAATGGACATTTTATTTAATAAATGGTGCTGGAAAAACTGGCAAGCCACATGAAGAAGAACAAAACGGGATCCCTACCTCTCACCTTATATAAAAATCAACTCGAGATGGATCAAAGACTTAAATATAAGACCTGAAACTAAAAATTTTAGAAGACAACACCGAAAAAAACTCTCCTAAACATCAGCCTAGGGAAAATTCATGACTAAGACCCCAAAACAAATGTTACAAAAGCAAAAATAAGCAAATGGGACCTAGTTAAACTGAAAAGCTTCTTCACAGCAAAAGAAATAATCAGCAGAGTAAACAAATAACACACAGACTGGGAGGACATATTTGTAAACTATGCATCTAACAAAGGATTAATATCCAGAATCTATAAGGAACTCAAACAAATCAGCAAGAAAACATAAATAATCCCGTTAAAAAGTGGACAAAGGACATGAATAGGCATTTCTCAAAAGAAAATATACAGATAGCCAACAAACATATGAAAAAATGCTCAATATTGCTAATCATCAGGGAAATTCAAATTAAAACCACGATGAAATACCATCTTACTAATGCAAGAATGGTCATTACTAAAAAGTTTAAAAAAGCAATAGATGTTGGCATGAATATGGGAAAAAAGAGAAACCTTATACAGTTCTGGTGAGAATGTAAATTAGAAAAATCTCTATGGAGAACACCATGGAGATTCCCTCAAGAACTAAAAGGAGAACTATCATTTGATCCAGTATTCCCATTACTGGGTATCTAGCCAAAGGAAAAGATGTAATTATACGAAAAAGATGCTTGCACACATATGTTGATAGCAACACAATTCACAACTGCAAATACTTGAAACCAGCCTAAAGTCCCATCAACAAAAAAGTGAATAAATAAAATGTGGTATATATATACCATTAAATACTACTGAGCCATTAAAAGAAATGAAATAATGTCCCTTGCAGCAACTTAAATGATGCTGGAAGCCATTACTCTAAGTGAAGTAGTAACACAGGAGTGAAGTAACATTACTGGAGGCCATTACTCCAAGTGAAGTAACACAAGAAAATCAAAAACTGTATTTCTCACTTATAAGTGGGAGCTAAGCTATGAGTATGCAAAGACATACAAAGTGATATAATATACTTCAGAGACTCAGAAGGCATAAGGTTGGGGCACTAGGGATAAAAAACTACATGCTAATGTGCTCTAAAATCTCAGAATTTACCACTGTATAATTTACCCATGTAACAAAAATCCACTTGTATCCCAAATCTATTAAAGTAAAAAAAAAAAAAAAAAAAAAAAAAAAAAAAAAAAAAAAAATTTGGGCCCAGTGGCTCACGTTTGTAATCCCAGCACTTTGGGAGGCCAAGGAGGGTGGATCACCTGAGGTCGGGAGTTCAAGACCAGCTGGGCCAACATGGTGAAACCCCATCTCTACTAAAAATACAAAAATTAGCTGGGTGTGGTGGTGAGTGCCTATAATCCCAGCTACTCAGGAAGCTGAGACAGGAGAATCTCTTGAACTTGGGAGGTTGAGGTTGCAGGAAGCCGAGTTTGTGCCACTGCACTCAAGCCTGGGAAACAGAGTGAGATTCCGTCTCAAAACAAACAAACAAATAACAACAACAACAACAACAACAAATTTGTAAAAAAGAAATAATCCTAACCTCACAAAATGAGTTGAGATAAATTTATTCTCTTTTATTTTCTGGATATGTTTGTGTAGATTTAGTATTATTTCTTTTTCTTAAATGTTTGGAAGAACTCATGAGTAAAACAAACTGCCTGGAGTTATGCTGTTTGTTTATTTATTGTTTTGTATATTTTGTAGGAGGGTTTTTAAATACACATTTAATATCTTTAAGTGATATATGACTATTGAGATTATCGATATCTTTTTGAGCTAATTTACTGAATTTGTAAATTTTGTCTAATTTGTCAAATTTATCGGTATGAAGTTGCTCATAATCATCCCCTTATTTATATATATATATAGGATTTGTAGCAATGTCCATTCTCACATTTTTTTTTTTTTTTTTTTTTTTGAGACAGAGTTTCGCTCTTGTTACCCAGGCTGGAGTGCAATGGCACCATCTCGGCTCACCGCAACCTCCATCTCCTGGGATCAGGCAATTCTCCTGCCTCAGCCTCCTGAGTAGCTGGGATTACAGGCACGTGCCACCATGCCCAGCTAATTTTTTGTATTTTTAGTAGAGACGGGATTTCACCATGTTGACCAGGATGGTCTCGATCTCTTGACCTCGTGATCCACCCGCCTTGGCCTCCCAAAGGGCTGGGATTACAGGCATTAGCCACTGCGGCCGGCCCCATTCTCACATTCTTGATATTAGCAATCTCTGTTTTCTCAATTGTGCTCATCAGTGTGATGTGAAGTTCAGCAATTAATTATCTCAAAAAGCAATCTTTGACTCCTTTGTTATATTAATTACTTTCTGTTTTCTATTTCATTGATGTCTCTCATTACTTCCTTATTTCTGCTTAGTTGGTGTATAATCATAAAGTGATCATGATCATTTTTTCCTTCTCTCTGCTTAGTTGATGGTATAATCATAAAATGATTAGGTCATTGATTTTAAATGTTTTTCTTTTCTAAGGTAGTTTTTAATGTTATAAATTTTATTCTAATCAATTTTTAGCCATATCACGCACATTTTGACATGCTATAATTCAGCTCAACTTATTTTCCTCTTGGACCATTGACTTTTTACGTCTGTTGTTAATTCTCAAATAGTTAGGGATTTTCTTTTTTGGGGGGGGCGGGGGGAGCCACATTAAAACCCTAGCACTACCCTTTTAACATAATGGCTATACAAGTTTGCTCCAAAGAAGACAGTCTCTCTTCCCCAACCTCTAGTGAGGAAACTACTATTTCTCTTGTGTAATTCAACAGGACTTGAGAAATTTTTATCCTGAGGATATTTGGGTCAGAAAAATACCCTGCAGTCTCTGAGAACTTTAACTACGAAGGACAAAATAATCAAGCTGGAAAATAACTTTCTGACTAGAGTTTTTTAACACTGACTTCAATTTTTTTTTTTTTTTTTTTTTTTTTTTTTTTTTTTTTTTTTTTTTTTAGAGAATGGGGAGGAAAGGTGGGGCAGAAGGAAAGGAGATTAGATTTTTTATATATATATAATAAGAAAAAGAATAAAGAAGAGGAAGAAAGAGAAAGAAGAAGAGGGAGAGAGGATGGGGGTATTGCTTTATTGCCCGGGCTAGAATGCAGTCTAAATATGGGTATGCCTATAATTGTCCTTAATAATGGAGACATGAAAGAAAATGAGGGAAGAGAATAACAAACAAGGAGCCAGTCAACATTTCGTTTAAACTTCTAAGTTGATATGATGTGGTGCTGATAAGAGTGTATATTTTTTGTATTTAAAGTGGAGAGTTTTATAAATGTTAATTACGTTTACTTGTTCCAGATCTGAGTTCAAGTCCTGGATATCGTTGTTAATTTTCTGTCTCATTGATCTGTCTAATATTAATGTTGAAGTCTGCCACTATTATTGTGTGGGAGTCTAAGTCTCTTTATTAGCCTTGTATGTCTGGGTATTCCTGTATTGGGTGCATATATATTTAGGATCTTTAGCTCTTCTTGTTGTTGCATTGATCCTTTTATCATTATATAATGTCTTTCTTCACTTCTTTTGATCTTTGTTGCTTTAACGACTATTTTATCAGAGGCAAAAATTGTAACTTCTGCTTTTTATTTATATATTTTAGCTCTCTGGTTGTTAAATCTTTCTCCATCCCTTGTTTTGAGTCTTTGTGTATCCTTGAATATGAGATGGGTCTGGATGCAGCATACTGATGGGTTTTAGTTTTTTATTCAAATTGCCTGTCTGTCTTTGGATTGGGGGAGTTAGTCAGTTTAAATTTAGAATTAATAATGATATATGTGAGTTTAATACTGCCATTTAATATTAGCTGGCTATTTTGCCCATTAACTGATGTAAATTCTTTATTATATTGATGCTCTTTTTGGTATTTTTTAGAAAGGCTGATACTGTTTGTTCCTTTCTATGTGTAGTGGTTCTTTCAGAAGCTCTTGTAAAGCAGGCCTGGTGGTGATGAAATCTCTGAGTGCTTGCTTGTTCACAAAAAACTTTATTTTTCCTTCACTTATGAAGCTTAGTTTGGCTGGATGTGAAATTCTTGGTTGAAAGTTCTTCTCTTTAAGGATGTTGAATATTGGTCCCCACTCTCTTCTGGCTTGTAGGGTTTCTGCTGAGAGATCTGCTGTAAGTCTGATAGGCTTCCCTTTGTGGGTAACCTGACCTTTCTCTCTGGCTGCCCTTAGTATTTTCTCCTTCATTTCAACCCTGGTGAATCTGATGATTATGTGCCTTGGAGTTGCTCTTCTTGAGGAATAGCTTTGTGGTGTTCTCTGTATTACCTGGAGTTGTATATTATCCTGCCTTACTAGGTTGGGAAAATTTTCCTGAATAATATCCTGAAGCATATTTTCCAGCTTGGATTCATTCTCTTCATCACATTCAGGTACACCTATCAAATGTAGATTAGGTCTTTTCACATAGTCCCATATTTCTTGGAGACTTTGCTCGTTCCTTTTTATCCTTTTTTCTCTAATCTTGTCTTCTTGTTTTATTTCATTGAGTTGGTCTTCGACCTCTGATATCCTTTCTTCTGCTTGATCAATTCGGCTGTTAAAACTCATGCATACGTCACGTAGTTCTCCTATTGTGTTTTTCAGCTCCATCAATTCACTTATTTTCTTCTCTAAATTGTGTATTCTTGTTAACATTTCGTCAAACCTTTTTTCAAAGTTCTTAGTTTCTTTAGATTGTGTTAGAACAAGTTCTTTTAATTCACAGAAGTTTCTTATTATCCACGTTTTGAAGCCTGCTTCTGTAATTGGAACACACTCGTTCTCCATCAAGCCTTGTTTCGTTGCTGATGAGGAACTGTGATCCCCTGTGGAGGGAGAGGCATTCTGATCTTGGGTATTCTCAGCCTTTTTTGGCTGTTTTCTTCCCTTCGTTGTAGATTTATCCATCTGTGGTCTTTATAATTACCGTCTTCATAATTGGGTTTCCGAGTGGACGTCCGATTTATTGATTCTCAGCGCCGAAATCTGAGCAACCCACTGCGCTGACTAAATCAGCAGCATTAAGATTGATGGTGCTTTTCTGACTCTGCACCAAGAACCAATGCTCTGAGGCGCCGGGGAAACCGCCTCGCCGGTCACAAGAGTCGCGTTGGCGACCCGTGGGGCTCCTCCGCTGGGAATCTCTACTAAAAATACAGCCCTGAAGAGGACCACGGTATCTATTCAACATCCATCTCCAGCTACAGGGTGACCCTAACTGGCTTAGGTCAATGTTTCCTATCCCTCTGACCGTAGCTTCCATTTCAGGATTGGGCCCATGACCAGTTTGAGGGCAGTCAGAACCACACGAAGCAATTTCTGGACTTCTACTGGAGCAACCAGGGAGGGAGATAATCACTTCCATGAATATCCAAGGACCTGGTATTATCTTTTTTTTTTTTAATTGCATTTTAGGTTTTGGGGTACATGTGAAGAACATGCAAGATTGTTGCATAGGTACACACATGGCAGTGTGGTTTGCTGCCTTCCGTCCCCTCACCTGTATCTGTCATTTCTCCCCATGCTATCTCTTCCCACCTCCCCACACCCTGTCCCTCCCTCATTTCCCCCCATCGGACCCCAGTGTGTAGTGCTCCCCTCCCTGTGTCCATGTGTTCTCATTGTTCAACACCCGTCTATGAGTGAGAATATACGGTGTTTGATTTTCTGCTCTTGTGTCAGTTTGCTGAGAAGGATGGTTTCCAGGTTCATCCATGTCCCTACAAAGGATGTGAACTCATCGTTTTTGATGGCTACGTAATATTCCATGGTGTATATGTACCACATTTTCCCTATCCAGTCTATCATCGTTGGGCATTTGGGTTGGTTCGAGGTCTTTGCTATTGTAAACAGTGCTGCAATGAACATTCGTGTGCACGTGTCCTTGTAGTAGAATGATTTATAATCCTTTGGATATATACCCAGTAATGGGATTGCTGGGTCAAATGGGATTTCTATTTTTAGGTCCTTGAGGAATCGCCACACAGTCTTCCACAATGGTTGAATTAATTTACATTCCCAGCAACAGTGTAAAAGTGTTCCTATTTCTCCACATCCTCTCCAGCATCTGTTGTTTCCCGATTTTTTAATGATCGCCATTCTAACTGGTGTGAGATGGTATCTCAATGTGGTTTTGATTTGCATTTCTCTGATGACCAGTGATGATGAGCATTTTTTCATGTTTGTTGGCCTCCTGTATGTCTTCTTTTGTAAAGTATCTGTTCATATCCTTCGCCCATTTTTGAATGGGCTTGTTTGTTTTTTTTTCTTGTAGACCTGTTTTAGTTCTTTGTAAATTCTGGATATCAGCCCCTTGTCAGATGGGTAGACTGCAAAAATTTTTTCCCATTCTGTTGGTTGCCGATTCACTCTACTGACTGTTTCTTTTGCCGTGCAGAAGCTGTGGAGTTTGATTAGGTCCCATTTGTCTATTTTGGCTTTTGTTGGGACCTGGCATTATCTTGAAGCTACAAAAGTCAAGTATGACAGGAAGGCAGCCATGTGTGAAGTGATGTTCTTGAGAGATGAGAGAGAAAAGCTATGTGAACTCCAATCAAGCTGTATTCAAAATGAAATTTTACTTCTAGAAGGAATCAGAATATTCCCTCTTTAGCTTTAGCCAGTTTAGATCAGCCTTTCAGTTTCTCATATTTGATCCACTTCCCAAATTCATGTATAGGGTGGCATATTTTGCACTAAGACAGCAAGAACTTTCTTCTGAAACTTGACAAATTATTAAATTCTGCCTGAAAAAGTAAATAAGAACAGTAGACTAAATATGTTTTAAAAGTGTAAGAGAGAAAACAAAACCTATCAGAAATTAAAATATCTCTAAAAGCTTTATTGATACAACTTGCTGCTAGTCAATAACAAACAAGAGATAAGCAGAACAAGTAGATAGTACAGAAGTTAGAATAACAACTTACCATATGATAAAGACAGTAAAAAATAAAATTGATAACAGAAACAGTAAAGATGTCATTGGCCAATTCGGTAAGCTATTTAGGAAAATTCTACTTAAAACTTCATCTTAAAGTGTACATTATATTAATTCATTGGAGATTAAAGAAATAACAAAAGAGAAAAATATATAGAAATGAATACTGTTCCAGACAGGGTAGGGGGAGGAGAATTTTCAAGTCTAAAAACAATAGTAGAAATCAAATGTCATTAAATCAATAGTTCCAAGTATGGACACCAAAGCATCCAACCAAATTAAAAGGTAAGTCAAACACCAGAAAAAAGAATAGGCAAAATATTCCTTCCTTTTGCATAGAAAAAATTTATTTGTCAAAAAGAAATGCTAAATAAGACCCTAGTAATTAATAGGTAAGAAAATAACTCATGTAAGAGACAATATAATTAATTAATAAACAACACGGCAAAATATTCAACTTAAATAGTGTTGCAAATATTAATGCATGATATCAAGATATTTGTATATTTTCCACTTTTCAGGTTAGTGAGGATTTCCTAATATGGTAATGAATTATCTAATTATAAAAAATGAAAGTAGAAATTTATGCAATCCTTTTGGATAATAACTTGAAAATATGTATCAAAGGGCTTAAGTGTTCATTATTTGATCCACTGATTTAACTTCTCAGAATCTTCCTTAGTGGAATAATTCTAAACATAAAGAATATTTACTTTGGGAGGCCACTTGAAAACAAGAGTTAGAGACCAGCCTGGACAACATAGGAAGATCCCATATCTACAAAAAATAAAAAATAAAAAATTAGCTAGGCATGGTGGTGCATGAATCTCTAGTCCCATCTGCTTGGGAGGCTAAGGTGAGAGGATCACTTAAGTTTAGGAGGTCAAGGCTGGTGAGCCATGATCGTGCCACTGCACTCCAGCTTGGGGAACAGAGCAAGATTCCATCTCAAAAAAAAAAAAAAAAAAAAAAAAAAGAAAAGAAAAGAAAAGAAAAAAAAAGTTAATGAAATAATTTTAAGTCTAAGAATTTTACTGCAGAATTTAGAACAGTGAAAATTCTGAAGCCTAAAAGTCTAACTCCAGGATAAAAGTAAAAACTATACTATGGCAACTTGCTGATAGTCTACCATTTAAAATAATGACTGGCAAAACAATCCTAAGCAAAAAGAACAAAGCCAGAAGCATCACATTACCTGTTGGGAAAAGCTGCAAAGGAGAAAGGACTTACAGAGTGCCTACATGTATTGGTTATGAGTAACACATAAACAAGGAAAAACAAACTGCGGAAGGCTGCAGGAGGCCTCCGAGGAGGAAGGCCTCTCCATGCCTCATGTGCCGGTGCAGGGTGACCTAGGCTCTGTTACCATAAACATTGTGCTCAAGGATGTAAATCCCCTTCGCAGCACTAAGACATAGCCAGACTTGTAGACTCCTTGTAAGGTCTGCATTCCATCAGCTACACGTAGATAACAGGCTAAAAATAACCACATGTTCTTTTTTTGTGAAACTCCCAAACCACCACTGTTATCAATCCTTAGAATGACACACCAGTTCCGGTTCACTGATTCAGTTCCAGCTCGCAGATTTACTTCCCCATCACCCTCTCCCCACCATCACTCCACCTCTACCCTGTAGATCAAAGTGATTGCAATCAATAAATAGTGTGCATGATCAGAGCTCTGGGCCTTCACTGTCACCTCCAAAGTGATGAAGTGATGGTCCCCCGGTCCCACTTTTTCTCTTAATCTGTCTTTCATTCCTTCATCACCACCAAACTTGGGGTACCCACCAGTGATCTAGGGCTGGCTCTCTACAGTTACCCAACTTCAAACTATACAACAAGCCCACTGTAACCAACATAGCATGGTACTGGTGCAAAAATAGACACATAGGCCAATGGAAAAGAATAGGGAACCAAGAAATAAAGCCACATACGTACAGTTATCTGATCTTTAACAAAGGTAACAAAAATAAGCCAGGGGGAAAGAACTCCTTGTTCAATAAATGGTGCTGGGATAGCTGGCTAGTCATATGCAGAGAATGAAATTAGATCCTGTATTAATCCATTTTCCCACTGCTGATAAAGAAATACCCAAGGCTGGGAAGAAAAGGAGGTTTAACAGACTTACAGCTTCCCATGGCTGCGGAGGCCTCACAATTATGGCAGAAGTTGAAAGGCATGTCTCACATAGCAGCAGACAAAAGATGGAAACTTCTACAGGGAGACTCCTCTTTATAATACCATAGGATCTCATCAGACTATTCACTAAAATGAGAACAGCATGATAAAGACCTGTCCCCATGATTCAATTACCTCCCACCAGGTCCCTCCCACATCATGTAAAAATTCAAAATGAGATTTAGGTGAGAACAGAGCCAAACCATATCATTCCATCCTTGGCCCCTCCCAAATCTCATGTCCTCATATTTCAAAATCAACGATGCCTTTCTAACAGTCCCCCAAAGTCTTAACTCATTTCAGCATTAACTCAAAAGTCCACAGTTCAAAGTCCCATCTGTGACAAGTCAGGTCCCTTCAGCCTATGAGCCTGTAAAATCAAAAGCCAGTTAGTTACTTCCTGGGTACAATGTGGGTCCAGGCATTGGGTAAATACAGCCATTCCAAATGGGAAAGATTGTACAAAACAAAGGGGCTACAGAACCCATGGAAGTTCAAAATCCAGTGGGGAAGTCAAACCTTAAAGTTCCAAAATGATCTCCTTTGACTCCATGTCTCATATCAGGTCATGCTGATACAAAAGGTGGGTTCCCATGGACTAGGGAAGCTCTGTCCTGTGGCTTTGCAGGGTACAGCTTCCCTTTCGGCTGCTTTCACAGGCTGGTGTTGAGTGTCTGTGGATTTTCCAGGCACACAGTGCAAGCTGTTGGTGGATCTACCATTCTGGGGTCTAGAAGATGGTGGCCCTCTTTTCAAAGCTTTACTAGGCAGTGCCCCAGTGGGGACTCTGTGTGGCGGCTTCCACCCCACATTTCCTTTCTGCACTGCCCTAGCAGAGGTTCTTCATGAGTGCCCCACCCCTGCAGCAAACTTCTGCCTGAACATCCAGGCATTTCTATACATCTTCTGAAACCTAGGCGGAGGTTTCCAAACCTCAGTTCCTGACTGCTGTGCACTAACAGTCTCAACACCATGTAGAAGCTGCCAAGGCTTGTGGCTTGCACCCTCTGAGCCATGGCCTGAGCTGTACCTTTTCCCCTTTTAGTCACAGCTACAGCAGCTGGGACACAGGGCACCAAGTCCCTAGACTGCACACAACAGAGGGGCCTGGGGCCGAGCCCACAAAACCATTTTTTCTTCCTAGGTCTCTGGGTCTGTGATGGGAGGAGCTGTCATGAAGACCTCTGATGTGCCTGAAGACATCTTCCCCATTGTCTTGAAGATTAATATTCATCTCCTCGTTACTTACACAAATTTCCACAGAGAGCTTGAATTTCTCCTCAGAAAATGGGATTTTCTTTTCTATAACATTGTCAGGTTGCAAATTTTCCAAACTTATATGCTCCGGTTCACTTATAAAACTAAGTGCATTTAACAGCACCAAAGTCACATCTTGAATGCCTTGCTGCTTAGAAATTTTTTCTGCCAGATACCCTAGATCATCTCTCTCCAGTTCAGAGTTCCACAAATCTCTAGGGCAGAGGCGAAATACTGCCAATGTCTTTGGTACAACATAGAGTCAGCTTTGCCCCAGTTTCCAACAAGTTTCTCATCTCCATCTGAGACCACCTCAGCCTGGATTTCATTGTCCATATCACCATCAGTCTTTTGGTCTAAGCCATCAACAAGTCTCTAGGAAGTTTCAAACTTTCCCACATTTTCCTGTCTTCTCCTTCCAAACTCTTCCAACCTCTGCCTATTACCCAGTTACAAAGTTGCTTCCACATTTTCAGGTATCTTTTCAGCAGCGCTTCCCTCTACCGGTACCAATTTACTGTATTAGTTCATTTCTGCATATAAAAACATACCCAAAACTGGAAAGAAAAAGAGATTTAGTGGATTACAGTTCCACATGGCTGGGGAGGCCTCACAGTCATGGCTAAAACAGAAAGACACGTCTCACACAGCCGCACACGAGAGAGAAAAGCTTGCGTAGGGAAACTTCCCTTTATAAAACCAGCAAACCTCGTGAGGCTTATTCACTATCATGAGAACAGCATGGGAAAGATCTGCCCCTATGATTCAATTACCTCCTACCAGGGCCCTCCCACAACGTGGGAATTCAAGATGAGATTTGGGTGAGGACACAGTCAAACCATATCAGACCCCTACCTATCACTATCTACAAAACTTAACTCAAAATGGATTAAGAACTTAGGTGTAACCCCTCAAACTATAAAAATTCTACAAGAGAACTATTCTTCTCAATATCAGCCTTGGGGAAGCATTCATGGCTAGGACCTCAAAACAATTTCAACAAAACAAAAACTGATAAATGGGACCTAATCAAGCTGAAGAACTTCTTCATAGTAAGAGAGACTATCAAGGGAGTAAACAGACCACCTACAGAATGGGAGAAAATATTTGTAAACTATGCATCCAACGAAGGTCTAATATCCAGAATCTATAAGGAACTTAAACAAATCAATAAGCAAAAAGCAAATAACTCCATTAAAAAGTGGGTAAAGGACATGAACAGATACTTCTAAAAAGAAAACATACAAGTGGCAACAAGCATATGAAAAAATGTTCATCATAACTAATCATCAGGGAAATGCAAATTGAAACTAAACTGAGATACCATCTCACACCAGTTAGAGTGGCTTCTGTTACAAAGTCTAAAAATAACTGATGTGGGCAAAGCTGCAAAGAAAAGAGAACACCATTCAATCCAGCACTCCTGCGAGAGATTATATGGTTTGGCTGTGTTCCCACCCAAATCCCATCTTGAATTATAGTTCCCATAAGTGCCTCAAGTTGTAGGAAGAACCCAGTGGGAGATAATTGAATCATGGGGACAGTTTCCTCCATACTGTTCTTGTGGTAGTGAGGAAGTAGCAGGAGATCTGATTACTTTATAAGGGGAAACTCCGTTCACTAGGCTCTCAATCTTCTCTTGTCCGCCGCCATGCAAGATAGGCCTTTCATCTTCTGCCACAATTTTGAGGCCTCCCCAGCCACATGGAACTGTGAGTCCACTAAATCTCTTTCTTTTGTAAATTACAGTCTTGGGTATGTCTTCATAGCATCATGAAAATGGACAAATATACAAGGAAAACAAATCATTCTACTAAAAAGATACAAGTACCTATCTATTCATCGTGGCACTCTTCAGCATAGCAAAGACATGGAATCAATCCAGGTGCTGATCAATGGTGGATTGGATAAAGAAAATGTGGGACATGTACATGGTGGAATACTACCCAGCCAGAAAAAAGAATGAAATTCTGTCCTTCACAGCAACATGGATGTGGCTGGAAACTAAAATTATCCTAAGAGAACAAATGCAGGAACAGAAAACTGAATACACATGCTCTCATGTATAAGTGGAAGCTAAATATTGGGTACTCACGGGCATAAAAGTAGGAACCATAGACACTGGGGAAAACAAGAGGTGGGGGAGAGGGAGGGTGTTTAGGGTTGAAGAAACTACCTACTGGACACTATGCTTGCTACCTGGGTGATGGATTCACTTGTACTCCAGACCTCAGCATTACGTAATATAACTTTTAACAAACCTACATGTTTAAGATCTGATTCTAAAATAAAAGTTGACATATATATATACATATGTATATGTGTATATATATATGTGTATATGTGTGTGTACATATATATATATATGTATATATATCTGAGCCAAGGAATGCGACCAGCCTGGGCAACATAGGAAGACAGATTCAAGAAAAAAAAAAAAAAGCAATACCATGAAAAATATTTATAAATGATGTTAACTATTAAAAGCCAAATACAAAATTGTATACAGACCATAATTTAAACTATATAAAACATACACACACAGCAAGCCTAGTCTTTATTTAGGTAAAAACTGAAAAAAAATGAATATACAAAATTGCTAAGATAACCCTTTCGACTGGTGATACTGTGAATAATTTTTATCTTTTTAGTTTTCTCTATGTTCCATTTTTATTTAATGAGTGTAAACATGTGATAAACAAAAAAGTTTTCTTTAAAATTCTGCCACAAATTTTCAGGGACACTTTGAAATATAGATAAAACTTAAAATTTACTAAAATGCCAGGTGATTGAAAAAAATATTGTGAAACAGCAGGTACAGTAGCATTTCATTTTGGTAAAGAAAACATGTATAACTTTTTCCTTCTCTATCTTCAACTCCTTCCCCTCTACCGTTGTCTTCTGTTTCTCTGTCCATTTACTCAAGCTACTACTATCTTAGAAACAAATAAAAAAGAGAAAATAATGTTAGTTTTTCACTCAATTTCTATCACCCTATTCTTCTTTGCTTCATTTAATACTCTGTGTAAGAATTCTTTATCCTCCTTTTCTTCACTTTCACCTTCCACTCCCTCCTCCATTCACTGCAATATGCCCTCATATCGCACCCCAATATGAGGCTCCAGCACCCCAGAAACTCCCTTTGCTTGGCTCTCCAGTGAGCCCTAGGTTGAAAAATGAAATTAACATTTTCAATGTTTATTTTACTTGACTTTTGTAGCATCTGATGTGGACCATGCTCAGTTTACCTTCTCTTTCTGATGACTCTCTTCTGGTTTTTCTTTCACTCTTCTGGCTTCTTCTTTTCAAGCTTCTCTTACTCTCCTTTTTTCTTAACTATTGGCATTCTATAGGTTGTTTCTTGAGTACGCTTTTCATTATATACACTTTCCTTGGGTAATACGATCCCTACCTGTAGCTTAAATGCCACCTCTTCAGTGATAAATCCAAACTTTATATCATTATCTCGGACCCTCAGCTCACAACCTTCCTAACATTCAGAATAAACTCAAGCATCTACTCATTTGATAATATTCTCTAACCAGCCACATCCTGCTCTCAGTCCAGAAGGTGCTAAGTACTTTTCCTCTGCATTCCTGCATGTTGTTTTTCTAAAATAATTATTCACATTTCTGTAATCATTGGTTTGCTTGATCAGTCTCTCCCACAAGAAGGCAGGAATCATGTTTGACTATTCTAATAGCTCCCTTATTTTGCATAATACCTGATACAAAACAGTATCCCAATAAACAGCATTTAATTGAAGGTGAAGAAAAAAAAAGGCAAGTAATCTGATGAGACAGAAAATGAGTCAGAGATTACCAAACTCACTTTCTGGAGCTTGAAATAAGACTGGGACTAGAAGTGACTGCCCAAATCTATAGTTAAATTTGGAATCAAATTTCTATCTGTTAACTCCAAATTCAATATGATCCTCTCCTTGCACCAACAGCATGCCTCATTGCAACAGCATACAATCAACCCACGAGGTTACCTGCGCCAACCGTCTATGGACAAATTGTAAAGTAGAGGAAATGTAATGCCTGTCTTCAGTGTCTTTCCCCCATTAGCACCCTCCCCCTGCCTTCCCTGCAGCCATCCGGGACACTCTAGTGCCCTAAGATTCCTGGCTTTAGTCCAGTGTCATTGCCAGGCTGCTCTCTGCCATATCCTCATTGTTTCAATTAAATATTGTTGCAACTCACCTAGCTTACATTTTATGACCTTATCATCATCTACTTAATCTAGTCAAAACCCAGGTCAGCTGAGAGGGTCTCCCTACCCCCGGGCCAGCCAATTGTTTCAACTGATTCTTAATTCAAATTCCATCCTTCATGATTTCTAGAACTCCTAAGGGTCTAGCAGCCCTATAGCATTCTAATAGCATTGCATTAATACATTGTTTACTACTGATTTATCAATTTTGAGAAAAGTTAGTGGGTACTAAGTCTTAACAAACAAATTATAGGAAACATTTTTTTCTACAAAAGAAAATCATTTTTAAATGTTTATTTACTTTTTTTTTTTTTTTTTTTTTTTTTTTGAGACAGAGTCTCACCCTCCTCCTCTCAGGTTCAAGCAATTCTCCTGCCTCAGCTTCCCAAGTGGCTGGGACTACAGGCACATAACAGCACGCCCAGGTAACTTTTGTATTTTGTTTTTAGTAGAGACAGGGTTTCTCCATGTTGGCTAGGCTGTTCTCAAACTCCTGGCCTCAGCCTCCCAGAGTGCTGGGATTACAGGCGTGAACCACCACGCCCAACCCATTTACTTATTTTGTTTAGAGACGGGGTCTTGCTCTTTTGCCCAGGCTGAAGTGCAGTGGCACAATCACATCTCACTGTGTCCTTGAACTTTTGGGCTAAACCTATCCTCCCACCTCAGCCTCCCAAGTAGCTGGGAGTACAGGCACATGCCATCACATCTGACTAAATTTTTTAATTTTTTTTTGTAGAAACAGGGCCTTGCTTTGTTGCTGACGTTGGTCTCAAACTCCTGGCTCCAAGCAATCCTCCCACTTTGGCCTCCCAATAGAAAATCATTTTGTAATATTAGTATAGAATAACATAGTCCAGTGCCCCAATCAGCTCTTCTTTTAAAAAAAAATATATATTATTATACTTTAAGTTCTGGGATACATGTGCAGACATGCAGGTTTGTTACATAGACATGTGCCATCGTGGTTTGCTGGACCCATCAACCTATCATCTACATTATGTATTTTTTCTAATGCTATCCCTCCCCTAGCTCCCAATCCCCCAACAGGCCCCAATGTGTGATGTTCCCCTCCCTCTGCCCATATGATCTCATTGTTCAACTCCCAGTTATGAGTGAGAACATGCAGCACTTGGTTTTCTGTTCTTGTGTCAGTTTGCTGAGAATGATGGTTTCCAGATTCATCCATGTCCCTGCAAGGCACATGAACTCATTCTTTTTATGGCTGTACAGTATTCTATAGTGTATATGTGCCATATTTTTTTCATTTAGTCTATCATTGATGGGCATTTGGGTTGGTTCCAAGTCTTTGCTATTGTGAATAGTGCTGCAATAAACATACATGTGCATGTGTCTTTATAGTAGAATGATTTATAATCCTTTGGGTATATACTCAGTAATGGGATTGCTGGGTCAAATAGTATTTCCGGTTCTGGATCCTTGAGGAATCACCACACTGTCTTCCACAAGGTTGAACTAATTTACGCTCCCACCAACAGTGTAAAAGTGGTCCTATTTCTCCACATTCTATCCAATACCTGTTGTTTATGGACTTTTTTTTTTTTTTTTTTTTTTTTTTTTTTTTTTTTTTGAGACAGAGTTTCACTCCTGTTGCCCAGCAGGCTGGAGTGCAATGACTTGGTCTTGGCTCACTGCAACCTCCACCTCCCAGGTTCCAGTGAAGGAACTGTCTCAGCCTCCCAAGTAGCTGAGATTATAAGCGCCTACCACCATGCCTGACTAATTTTTGTATTTTTTAGTAGTGACAGGGTTTCACCATGTTGGATAGGTCTCGAACTCCTGACCTCAGGCAATCTGACCACCTCAGCCTCCCAAATTCCTGGGAGCCACTGTGCCCAGACTGTTTCCTGACTTTTTAATGATTGTCATTCTAACTGGAGTGAGATAGTATCTCATTGTGGTTTTGGTTTGCATTTCTCTAATGACCAGTGATGATAAGCTTTTATTCCTATGTTTGTTGGCTGCATAAATGTCTTCTTTTGAGAAGTGTTTGTTCATATCCTTCACCGATGTTTTGATGGGGTTGCTTGTTTTTTTTTTCTTGTAAATTTGTTTAGATTCTGGATATTGGATCCGACTTTCAAGATGGCCGCCTAAGAACAGCTCAGGACTTCAGCTCCCAGTGAAAGTGCAGAGGGTGAGTGGACGCCGCATTTCCAGACGAACTCTTATTGCCCACAGACCAGGAGATACCCAGGCAGAGGGGTCGCCAGCGTCGCAGTCCCAGCCGGTGCGGCTGTTTTGGCCCCCGCGGGGCTGATTCCGCCCGCGCGGCTGCTGTGACCACTCCCTGTTGCTGCGGTTCTCCGTACAAAAGCCACTGGTCTGGGAGCCCTCTTAGCTGGCGAGCAGAGCCCTGAGACGGCAGAATAGCCCATTCATCTGAAATAGCGAGCCAGGCCAGGAGATTCCTAGGCAAAAAATCCGCCAGGAGCCGGCGCCGCGGTTCGAGCCGACTCCGTGAGTCGCAGCACGGGAGATCCCGGCGCCTTTTCAACAAGCGACCGGAACGCGGCGTCGTTCAACTTAAAAGAAAAGACTCTGAGTCAGGGAGCCAGGTGATCAGGCTCGGTTGGTCCCACCCCTCCACCCCCAACAACAACGAAAACAAAAACAGTAATTGGAAACCCTCTGGGTTGAGCCCTTCAAACCAAGCACAGCTGAACCGGGACGGTCCGGCTCCGTGGGGGAGGGGCTTCCGCCATTACTGAGACTCTCCACCGCTACGGAGGCAGGCTGCCGTTGCCGAGGCAACCCGCCGTTGCCGAGGCAACCTGCCACAACAGAGAGAGTCCGCCATAACAGAGGCGGGGCCACCATTGCCCAGACAGTTCTAACTACGCCCATATAAAAAGGACTACAGGGAAGAGCTCAGGGCAGCTGGGCGGAGCCCACAGCAGCTCAGCAAAGCCCCTGCGGGCAGGCAGAGGCTAGGCGTGCTGCTAGCTGGGCGGGTCCGACCTGAAAAAAAAAAAAATTTAAAAAGGCAGTAGTGCAACGGAAACTCATAAAGCTCCAACTCCCTGGGACAGAGACAGACAACAGGTGGATAAACCCACAAAAATGGGTAGAAACCAGCGTAAAAAGGAGGAAAACTCCCGAAACCAGAACACCTCTCCTCCTAAAAGTGATCACAACTCCTCACCAGCAAGGGAACCAGACCGGATGGAGAAGGAGGGTGATGAAATGACAGAATCAGACTTCAGAAGATGGGTAGTAAGAAATTACAATGAGCTAAAAGAACATGTTCTAACCCATCGCAAAGAAAATAGGAACCTTGAAAAAAGATTGGACGAACTGCTGACGAGAATGGACAGCATAGAGAGGAGAATAAGTGAATTGATGGAGCTGAAAAACGCAACACGAGAACTTCGTGAAGCATGCACAAGCTTCAACAGCCGAATTGACCAAGCAGAAGAAAGGATATCAGAGGTCGAAGACCAACTCAATGAAATAAAAAGAGAAGGCAAGAACAGAGAAAAAAGCGCAAAAAGGAATGAACAAAATCTTCAAGAAATGTGGGACTATGTGAAAAGACCTAATCTACGTCTGATAGGTGTACCTGAATGTGATGAAGAGAATGAATCCAAGCTGGAAAATACTCTTCAGGATATTATCCAGGAAAACTTCCCCAACCTAGCAAGGCAGACCAATATTCAAATCCAGGAAATACAGAGAACACCACAGAGATATTCCTCAAGAAGAGCAACCCCAAGGCACATAATCGTCAGATTCACCAGGGTTGAAATGAAAGAGAAAATGCTAAGGGCAGCCAGAGAGAAAGGTCGGGTTACCCACAAAGGGAAGCCCATTAGACTCACAGCAGATCTCTCAGCAGAAACCCTACAAGCCAGAAGAGACTGGGGGCCAATATTCAACATCCTTAAAGAAAAGAACTTTCAACCCAGAATCTCCTATCCAGCCAAACTCAGCTTCATAAGTGAAGGAAAAATAGATTCTGGATATTGTAGATTCTGGATATTAGCCCTTTGTCAGATAGATAGATTGTGAAAATTTTCTCCCATTCTATAGGTTGCCTGTTCACTCTGATGCTAATCAAGTTTGCTGTGCAGAAACTCTTTAGTTTAATTAGATCCCATTTGTCAATTTTGGCTTTTGCTGCAGTTTCTTTTGGTGTTTTAGTCATGAAGTCTTTGTCTATGCCTATGTCCTGAATGGTATTGCCTAGGTTTTCCAGCACTTGGGTTTTTATGGTTTTAGGTCCTGTGTTTAAGTCTGTAATCCATCTTGACTTTACTTAATTTTTATATAAGGTATAAGAAAGGGGTCCAGTTACAGTTTTTTACCTATGGCTAGCCACTTTTGCCAACACTATTTATTAAATAGGGAATCCTGTTCTCATTGCTCATTTTTGTCAAGTTTGTGAAAGGTCAGATGTTTGTAGATGTGTGTAATTTCTGAGGTCTCTGTTCTGTTCCATTGTTCTATATATCTGTTTTGTTACCAGTATGTGCTGTTTTGGTTATTGTAGCCTTGTCATATAGTTTGAAGTTATGTAGCATCATGCCTCCAGCTTTGTTCTTTTTGCTTAGGATTATCTTGGTTATATGGGCTCTTTTTGGGTTCCATATGAAATTTAAAGTAGATTTTTCTAATTCTGTGAAAAATGTCAGTGGTAGCTTGATGGGAATAGCATTGAATCTATAAATTACTTTTGGCAGTATGGCCAATTTCACAATATTGATTCTTCCTATCCAAGAGCATGGAATGTTTTCCATTTGTTTGTGTCCTCTCTTATTTCTTTGAGCAGTCGTTTGTAGTTCTCCTTGAAGAGGTCCTTCACATCCTTTGTAAGTTGTATTCCCAGGTATTTTATTCTCTTAGAAGCAGTTGTGAATGGGAGTTTAGTCATGATTTGGCTGTTTGCCTATTATTGGTATATAGGAATACTTATGATTTTTGCACATTAATTTTGTATCCTGAGATTTTGCTAAAGTTGCTGATCAGCTTAAGGCGTTTTTGGGCTGAGATGATGCGGTTTCCTAAATATACAATCATGTAATCTGCAAACGGAAACAATTTGACTTCTTCTCTTCCTATTTGAATACGCTTTATTTTTTTTCTCTTGCCCAATTGTCCTGGCCAGAACTTCCAATACTATGTTGAGTAGGAGTGGTGAGAGAGGGCATCCTTGTCTTGTGTTGGTTTTTTTGAAAAGCACAGGAATGCTTCCAGCTTGTGTCCACTTACTACAATGTTGGCTGTGGGTTTGTCATAAATAGTTCTTATTATTTTGAGATACCTTCTATCAATACCTAGTTTTTTTAGTGTTTTTAGCATGAAAAGGTGTTGATGCCAAGGATGAGAAGGTCTTTTCTGCATCCATTGAGATAATCAAGTGATTTTTGTCATCGGTTCTGTTTATGTGACGGATTACATTTATTAATTTGCGTATGTTGAACCAGCCTTGTATCCCAGGGATGAAGCCAACTTGATCGTGGTGGATAAGCTTTTTAATGTGGTGCTGGATTTGGTTTGCCAGTCCAACCAGCTCTTCTATGAGAAGATAGTTCAAAAACTGTTGTTGAGAAAACCTGAACCATTTATGCCTGGAAACAAAGAGGCAAGTAGCCATTATCTGATGTGTTTTCCACCAACCTTCAAGGAACTGGGAAATGTGTTTTTGGTGTTTCCTTAAAGACTTGAAAGAGTGAGAGGTTTAAGAAAAACCACTGTTGAAAATAATTACTACTATTCAAAAAGCATTTTATGCTCTTCCAAGAATAATACATCGTATTATTTAAACCTTACAGCAGTCTTACCTGGGGGCAATAAATTTTATTGAATTTAATTAAAAACATTGTTTTTCTATTTGAAAAACAATATGTATATATTCACATCAACAGGTGAATGGATGAGCAAAATGTGGCATAGACTTTCAATGGAATATTATTCAGCCTTTAAAAGGAATGAAATTCTGACACATGCCACAAGATGAATGAATCTTTAAAATATGCTAAGTGAAATAGGCCAGACACAAAAGGACAAATATTGCATGATTCCACTTACATGAGCTACCTAGAAAAGGCAAATTCATAGAGACAGAAAGTAGAATAGAAGATTCTGGGAGTTGGGGATTGGGGAGAATGGGGAATTGTTTAGTGGGAACAAACTTTCTGTTTAGGATGTGAACAAGTTCTTTAAGTAGGCAATGCTGATAACTGCATAAGATTGTGAATTTACTTAATGCCACTGAATTGTACTTAAATGTGGTTAAAATGGTAAATGTTATATACATTTTACCACACTATAACAAGTAATATGTGTTCAAAGTTGAAAAATAGAAAGTATCAATTAAACAATAATGATAAATTTAATATAGTCATGATCCAACCACCAGCATTACTACTATTAATATTTAAAGTTTGAGTGTCTTCTTTTGTAAAACAGAAATAATATAGTAGCTACATCAGAGAGTTATTATGACATTTTTATGAAATAATCTATGTAAATGACTTAGCAATTGTCCTAACATGTAAGCACAATGAATGTTAGCTGTTATTACAGCTATTATTTGTTAATTTTACACACATGACTGTAATCTGCTGCTTTTTTAAAATAGAGTCTTACTCTATCACTCAGGCTGAAGTACAGTGGTGTGATCATAGCTCACTGCAGCCTCATACCCTTGAGCTCAAGTGATCCTCCTGCCTTAGCTTCTGGAGTAGCTTGGAATACAGGTACATGTCACTCTACCTGGCTTATTTTTAAAAATCACTTTTCTTGCAAAGATAAGGTCTCACTACATTCTCCATGCTGATTTTAAATGCCTGAGCTCAAGAGATCCTCCTGTCTTGGCCTCCCAAAGTGTTGGGATTACAGGCAGGAGCCACCTCGCCTGACCTAATCTGCTGTTTTCAACCTAACAATACATTGGGAACATACTTTCATGTCCATAAAAAGGCACGTGATTTGTTACTTATGAACACTCTTTCATTGTAAGAAAATTAATGTGAATGCAAAGTTTAGCTACGATGCTATTTATCACAGCACTGTTTATGCTAGAGAAAAACTGGAAACTGTCTAAGTATCCTATGATCGGAGATAGAGCTTTTAAGTGTAGAACCAAGAGCTCAGAAAGGCTAAGGAACTTATTCAGAATTCACAGAGGGAGACAAAACTCAAACCTGATCCTTTCATTGCAAATGTTATACCGTTTCTCTTAACATAGCCCTTTTGATTATCAAGCCGTTAACCATTGGTATCTTTTAGACAAGAGGTTAGACATTGACATTTTTGGAAGACAGAACTTTGTTCACCTGAAAGGAATTCTTGCTCTCTCCTCTATCAGTTATCCCAGCAAAAGGCCCTTTATTCCAGCCTGTGCATCTCTTTTACTCTCAAACCATATCTAGTCAGGAGCCCTACCCACACCAGATGTTTTGAATAAGTGGTGACTTTATCCTGGGATACTCTTAGTCAAATTACTCTTCATAGGCTTAAAGTCCCCTTAATACTCAAAATATAGTAATACTTTTTTTCTCTATTCATAAAAAGGCTAAATGACACATTGTAGTGATTCTCAAGTAAATCTCATCATGATCACTGTTCTTTGCTTTTTTTTCACATAGAGAAAAAAATCACAACACAGCAACAAATGGAACATAATGCTTGGAAAATTTATTTGGGTAATCTTTGTTCAGAACTTACTTGAGTTTTTCCTCAAAGGGGGATCCAAGAAAGAAAATGTACATGAGCTTATGTTTAATGTTGCTACCAAAGAAGAGAGAATTACCTGCCCTTTCCACCTGGCTCAGAGACATGTTACAGATGCTGGAGATAGCAGCATTGAACAAAGTGTAACCATGTGCACACACAGCACACACACCTCCCCTTCCAGGGTTTACATTCTAATGAGGGAAGATAATGTAAATGAAATAAATTAGTAAGAGAGTATGCTTCTTTGTGGTGTGAGAAAAGTGAAGATAGCTGAGCATCATCAAATTAACATACATCATAACTGGAACAGGAATTTTTAAATTATATATGTATTCACAACATGGTCACCAACTGAATTAATATCAAAAAATAAACTATAAGCTTATAAAGGAAAAAATATCATTTATTGACTTGGATCTCTCAGAATCTTTGTATCATATAGGGAAAATTAAACCTTCCTGCTAAAGATCGATACTTTTGCAACTTTTCACGAAGTTCAGTGACAGAGTAGTACACATCCAGTCCTGGGGGGTGGGGGACATGTGTTATTCTAAGTTGCTGCTAAGGGAACATTAGTTCATAAGAGTGAAGCACAAATCCAAACCTACATGCTTGGTGCTGGTTTCTTCAGATTGCACTACCTCTTCTTTGCTCTATAGCTCTCTGCTCTGAGGCCACCATCTCCCCTCTTCAGTGCACCAGACCATCATGTTAATAAGAGCTGATTTGTAAATAGCGTCTCCCTCACTCCATCACTACCCGCCTTTGGCCAGGTTCCTACTTTTCTGCTCAATGGCACAGATGCGGCTTTAAGCTGAGTGGGACCAGGCAGCTATTAGCAGCAAATCCAGTGAGGGAAATTAATGAAGGGAACAACTAATAAAAGACAGCTCAGGACAGCCAGACTAACTTGCTCCGAGCAGTAATTAACTTTTTTTTTTCTAGCTCATGAAGGTAAATATGCCATCAGGACTGGTCCAGTCTACTTCTACTTTATTAAAAAAGAGAGTAGAGCTATTCATGGGGAGCTGAGACTTAATCTGCTTCCCCCCCAGAAGAACAATTTTAAATTACTGTGTGATGTGTTTATAGGTGCATGATGTCCAAATCAAGAGACACCTTTAAAGATCAGGAAGGAAGGAGGCAGATAAAGGAATATGACTCTCTGAACAAAAGAAATTGTCATCCCCTGCTTGGAAGCAGCTTAAAAGAGAGAAACATTTTTCAAATATTTACTTCTTGAGGGAGGATCCAAGATGGCTGAATAGGAACAGCTCCAGAGTGCAGTTCCCAGCAAGAACAAGGCAGAGGGTGAGAGCTCACTGCATTTCCAAACAAATTTTCACTGCCCACAGACCAGGAGATTCCCGGGCAGAAAAATACCACAAGTTTTCAGCATGGCAGTTTCAGCCGGTGCAGAGTTGGTGCACAGAAACTCACACAGATCTGGGCAGCCAGGCTGTTTCAAGTGGAACGCCTAGGAGACAGAGCCACCTATTCAACTGAAAGGGAGGGGGCAGAGACAAGGAGCCAGGCGACCTGTCTCAGTAGGTACCACCCCCACAAAGCAAGCAATCTGAAAAGCTCTGGATGGGCTGGACCCAGAACCGTCCAGCCCAGTGAGGATGAGGGTGACCACCACTACCCAGGCAGTCCTCCACCACTGAGGCAGTTCACACAGCAGCTGGGCAGAGCCTGTGGCAGCTCAGCAATACCTCTGCTAGCAGACAGTGACTAGACTACTCCATGGGGCAGGGCATCTATGAAAAAAGGCAGCAGCATGACAACAACTTATAAATAAAGCTGACCTTCCTATGTCAGAGCACCTGGGAAAAGAGGCAGTTATGAGTTCTGCTGCAGCAGACTTAAAAGTACTTGCCCAACAGCTCTGCATGGAACAATGGAGCTCACAGCACAGCACTTGAGCTCCTATTAGGGACAAACTGTCTCCTCCAGCAGCTTCCAAACCCCCATACACCCAAAGTGACACCTCATAAAGGAGAGCTCAGGCCATCTGGCAGGCATCCTTCTGACATGAAGATAACAGAAGAAGAAACCAGCAGCAACCTTTACTGCTCTGCAGCCCTCGTGAGTGATCGTCAGGCAAGGAGGGTCTGGAGTGGCCCTCCAGCAGTCCTGCAGTAGAGGGTCCTGACTGTTAGAAGGAAAAATAAGAATCAGAAAAAAATAATGTCATCATCAACAAAAAGGACGTCCACTCAGAGACCTCATCTGAAAATCACCAACTACAAAGACCACAGGTAGATAAAGGCACTAAGATGGGAAGAAACCAGTGCAAAAAGGATGAAAACACCCCGAAACCAGAATGCCTCTCCTCCTCCAAAGGAACGCAACTTCTCACAAGCTAGGGATCAAAGACGGATGGAGAATGAATCTGATGAATTGACAGAAACAGGCTTCAGAAGGTGGGTAATAACAAACTCCTCAGAGCTAAAAAAAAAAAAAAAAAAAAATGTGCTAACCCAATGCAAAGAAACTAAGAACCTAGAAAAAAGGTTTGATGAGATGCTAACTAAGATAAAGAGCTTAGAGAAGAATACAAACAACTTGATGGGGCTGAAAAACACAGCATGAGAACTTTGAAAACCATACACAAGTTTCAATAGCCAAATCGACCAAGCAGAAGAAAAGATATCAGAGATTGAAGATCCATTCAATAAAATAAAAAGAGAAAGCAAGAACAGAGAAAAGAGTGAAAAGAAATGAACAAAGCCTCCAAGAAATATGGGACTATGTGAAAAGACCTAGTCTATGTTTGATAGGTGTACCTGAATGTGACGGAGAGAATGAATCCAAGCTGGAAAACACTCTTCAGGATGTTATCCAGTAGAACTTTCCCAACCTGGCAAGCCAGGCCACCATTCAAGTCCAGGAAATACAGAGAACACCACAAAAATATTCCTCAAGAAGAGTAACCCCAAGGCACATAATCATCAGATTCACCAGGGTTGCAATGAAGCAAAAAATGCCAAGTGCAGCCAGAGAGAAAGGTTGGGTTACCCACAAAGGGAAGCCCATCAGACTCATAGTGGATCTCTTGGCAGAAACCCTACAAGACAGAAGAGGGTGGGGTCCAATATTCAGCATCCTTAAAGAAAAGAACTTTCAACCTAGAATTTCATACCCAGCCAAACTAAGCTCATAAGCGAAGGAGAAAGAAAATCCTTTATGGAAAAGCAATTGCTGAGAGATTTCATCACCACTAGGCCTGCCTTACAAGAGCTCCTGAAAGAAACACTAAACAAGGAAAGGAACAACCAGCACCAGCCACTACAAAAATGTACCAAATGGTAAAGAACATTGACACAATGAAAAAAATGCATCAACTAATGGACAAAACATCCAGCTAGCATCAAAATTTCAGGATCAAATTCACACATAACAACATTAAACTTAAACATAAATGGGTTAAATGCCCCAATCAAAAGACACGGACTGGCAAATTGGATAAAAAGCCAAAACCCATCCATGTGCTATATTCAGGAAACACATCTCAAGTGCAAGCACACACATAGGCTCAAAATAAAGGAATGGAGGAAGATTTATCAAGCAAATGGAGAACAAAAAAAAGCAGGAGTTGCAATCCTTGTCTCCGATAAAATAGACTTTAAACCAACAATGATCAAAAGAGACAAAGAAGGGCATTACATAATGGTAAAAGGATCAATGCAAGGATGCTGGGAAGATGGCCGCCTAAGAACAGCTCAGGACTTCAGCTCCCAGTGAAAGTGCAGAGGGTGAGTGGACGCCACATTTCCAGATGAACTCTTATTGCCCACAGACCAGGAGACACCCAGGCAGAGGGGTTGCCAGCATCGCAGTCCCAGCCGGTGCAGCTGTTTTTGCCCCCTCGGGGCTGATTCCGCCCGCGTGGCTGCTGTGACCACGCCCTGTTGCTGCAGTTCTCCGTACAAAAGCCACTGGTCTGGGAGCCCTCTTAGCTGGTGATCAGAGCCCTGAGACAGCAGAGTTGCCCATTCAGCTGAAATAGCGAGCCAGGCCAGGAGATTCCTAGGCAAAAAATCTGTCAGGAGCCGGCGCCGCAGTTCGAGCGGACTCAGTGAGTCGCAGCACAGGAGATCCCGGCGCCTTTTCAACAAGCAACTGGAACTCAGGGTCGTTCAACTTAAAAGAAAAGACTCTGAGTCAGGGCGCCAGGTGATCAGGCTCGGTTGGTCTCACCCCTCCACCCCCAACAACAACAAAAACAAAAACAGTAATTGGAAACCCTCTGGGTTGAGCCCTTCAAACCAAGCACAGCTGAACCGGGATGGTCCGGCTCGGTGGGGGAGGGGCTTCCGCCATTACTGAGACTCTCCACCGCTACGGAGGCAGGCTGCCGTTGCCGATTATGCCCAAATAAACAGGACTGCAGGGAAGAGCTCAGGGAAGCTGGGCGGAGCCCACAGCAGCTCAGCAAAGCCCCTGCGGGCAGGCAGTGGCTAGGCGTGCTGCTAGCTGGGCGGGTCAGACCTGAAAGAAAAATCAAAAAAGGCAGTAGTGCAACGGAAACTCATAAAGTTCCAACTTCCTGGGACAGAGCACCCGGGAACAAAAAGTGCTTTATGAGTTCAGCTGCAGCAGACCTAAACATACCTGCCCAGCAGCTCTGAACGAACAACGGAGCTCACAACTCAGGACTTAAGCCCCAGTAAAAGATAGACTGTCTCCTCAAGTAGCTCCCTGACCCCCATAGATCCAAAGACTCACCTCATAAAGGAGAGAACGGACTGCCAGGAGGCAAGCATCCTTCTGGGACAAAGATAGCAGAAGAGGAAACTGGCAGCAACCCTTACTGTTCTGCAGCTGCTGCAGGTGATCCCCAGGCAAGCAGGGCCTGGAGAGGACCTCAGCAGTCCTACAGCAGAGGAGCCAGACTGTTAGAAGGAAAGCTTAAAAAAAAAAAAAAAAAGAAGAAAGTAACTTCAGCATCCACAAACTAGAAGCTCACTCAGAGACCCAATCTGAAAGACAGTAATTACAAAGACAACAGGTGGATAAACCCACAAAAATGGGAAGAAAAGGAGGGTGATGAAATGACAGAATCAGACTTCAGAAGGTGGGTAGTAAGAAACTACAGTGAGTTAAAAGAACATGTTCTAACCCAACACAAAGAAAATAGGAATCTTGAAAAAAGATCGGACGAACTGCTAATGAGAATGGACAGCATAGAGAGGAATATAAGTGAATTGATGGAGCTGAAAAACACAACATGAGAACTTCGTGAAGCATGCACAAGCTTCAACAGCCGAATTGACCAAGCAGAAGAAAGGATATCAGAGATCGAAGATCAACTCAATGAAATAAAAACAGAAGGCAAGAACACAGAAAAAAGCACAAAAAGGAATGAACAAAATCTTCAAGAAATGTGGGACTATGTGAAAAGACCTAATCTACGTCTGATAGGTGTACCTGAATGTGATGAAGAGAATGAATCCAAGCTGGAAAATACTCTTCAGGATATTATCCAGGAAAACTTCCCCAACCTAGCAAGGTAGACCAATACTCAAATCCAGGAAATACAGAGAACACCACAAAGATATTTCTCAAGAAGAGCAACCCCAAGGCACATAATCGTCAGATTCACCAGGGTTGAAATGAAAGAGAAAATGCTAAGGGCAGCCAGAGAGAAAGGTCGGGTTATCCACAAAGGGAAGCCCATTAGACTCACAGCAGATCTCTCAGCAGAAACCCTACAAGCCAGAAGAGATTGGGGACCAATATTCAACATCCTTAAAGAAAAGAACTTTCAACCCAGAATCTCATATCCAGCCAAACTAAACTTCATAAGTGAAGGAAAAATAAAATCCTTTGTGAACAAGCAAGCACTCAGAGATTTCATCACCACCAAACCTGCTCTACAAGAACTCCTGAAACAGGCTCTACACATATAAAGGAACAACCAGTACCAGCCACTCCAAAAGCACACCAAATGGTAAAAGAGCATCAACACAATCAAGAAGCTGCATCAACTAACCAACAAAACAGCCAGGTAGCATCAAAATGACAGCATCAAACTCACACATAACAATACTATCCCTAAGTGTCAATGGACTAAATGCCCCAATCAAAAGACACAGACTGGCAAATTGGATAAAAAGCCAAAACCCATCAGTGTGCTGTATCCAGGAAACCCATCTTACATGCAAGGATACACAAAGGCTCAAAATAAAGGGATGGAGGAAGATCTACCAAGCAAATGGAGAGCAAAAAAAAGCAGGAGTTGCAATTCTCATCTCTGATAAAATAGACTTTAAAGCAATAAAGATCAAAAGAGATGAAGAAGGACATTACATAATGGTAAAAGGATCACTGCAACAAGAAGAGCTAACGATCCTAAATATATACGCACCCAATACAGGAGCACCCAGATACATAAGGCAAGTTCTTAATGACTTACAAAGAGACTTAGACTCCCACACAACAATAGTGGGAGACTTTAACACCCCATTGTCAATATTAGACAGATCAACCAGACAGAAAATCAACAAGGATATCCAGGACCTGAACTCAGACCTGGAACAAGCAAACCTAATAGACATTTACAGAACTCTCCACCCCAAATCCACAGAATATACATTCTTCTCAGCACCACATCACACCTACTCTAAAATTGACCACATAATTGGCAATAAATCACTCCTCAGCAAATGCAAAAGAATGGAAATCATAACAAACAGTCTCTCAGACCACAGTGCAATCGAGTTAGAACTCAGAATGCAGAAACTAACTCAGAACCGCACAGCTTCATGGAAACTGAACAACTTGCTCTTGAATGTTGACTGGATAAACAGTGAAATGAAGGCAGAAATAAAGATGTTCTTCGAAACCAATGAGAACGAAGACACAACATACCAGAATCTCTGGGACACATTTAAAGCAGTCTCTAGAGGAAAATATATAGCAATGAGTGCCCACATGAGAAGAAAGGAGAGATCTAAAATTGACACCCTATCATCAAAATTGAACGAGCTAGAGGAGCAAGATTTAAAAAACTCAAAACCTAGTAGAAGACAGGAAATAACTAAGATCAGAGCAGAACTGAAGGAAATAGAGACAAAAAACTTTTCAAAAAATCAATAAATCCAGGAGCTGGCTTTTTGAAAAGATCAACAAAATAGACAGACCACTAGCCAGATTAATAAAAAAGAAAAGAGAGAATAACCAAATTGATGCAATAAAAAGCGATAAAGGGATATCACCACAGATTCCACAGAAATCCAAACCATCATCAGAGATTATTACAAACAACTCTATGCACATAAACTAGTAAACCTGGAAGAAATGGATAAATTCCTGGACACTTGCATCCTCCCAAGCCTAAACCTGGAAGAAGCCGAAATCCTGAATAGACCAATAACATGGTCTGAAGTCGAGGCAGCAATAAAGAGCCTACCACCCAAAAAAAGCCCAGGTCCAGATGGGTTCACAGCTGAATTCTACCAGACATACAAAGAGGAGCTGATACCATTCCTTCTGAAACTATTCCAGACAATCCAAAAAGAGGGAATCCTTCCCAAATCATTTTATGAGACAAACATCATCCTGATACCAAAACCCGGCAGAGACTCAACAAGAAAAGAAAATTTTAGGCCAATATCCATGATGAACATAGATGCAAAAATCTTCAATAAAATACTGGCAAACCGATTGCAACAGCATATCAAAAAGCTCATCCACCATGATCAAGTAGGATTCATCCCGGGGATGCAAGGCTGGTTCAACATACGCAAGTCCATAAACGTAATTCACCACATAAACAGAACCAAAGACAAAAACCACATGATTATCTCAATTGATGCAGAGAAGGCTTTTGACAAAATTCAACAATGCTTTATGCTAAAAACCCTCAATAAACTTGGTATTGACGGAACGTATCTCAAAACAATAAAAGCTATTTACGACAAACCAACAGCCAATATCATACTGAATGGGCAAAAACTGGAAGCATTCCCTTTGAAATCTGGTACTAGACAAGGATGCCCTCTCTCACCACTCCTATTCAATATAGTACTGGAAGTTCTAGCCAGAGCAATCAGGCAAGAAAAAGAAATAAAGAGTATCCAAATTGGAAAGGAGGAAATCAAATTGTCTCTATTTGCAGATGACATGATTGTATATCTGGAAGACCCCATCATCTCAGCCCAAAATCTCCTGAAACTGATAAACAACTTCAGCAAAGTCTCAGGATACAAAATCAACCTGCAAAAAATCACAAGCATTCCTATACACCAGTAATAGACTTCAAGAGAGCCAAATCAAGAACGAACTGCCATTCACAATTGCTACAAAGAGAATAAAATACCTAGGAATACAACTAACAAGGAACATAAAGGACCTCTTCAAGGAGAACTACAAGCCATTGCTCAACGAAATAAGAGAGGACACAAACAGATGGAGAAATATTCCATGTTCATGGTTAGGAAGAATCAACATCATGAAAATGGCCATACTGCCCAAAGTAATTTACAGATCCAATGCTATTCCCATCAAGCTACCAATGACCTTCTTCACAGAACTGGAAAAAAACACCTTAAACTTCATATGGAACCAAAAGAGAGCCCGCATAGCCAAGTCAATTCTAAGCAAAAAGAACAAAGCAGGAGGCATCACACTACCGGACTTCAAACTATACTACAAGGCTACAGTAATCAAAACAGCATGGTACTTGTAGCAAAACAGAGATATAGACCAATGGAACAGAACAGAGGCCTCACAGGAAATACAACATACCCACAACCATCTGATCTTCGACAAACTTGACAAAAACAAGCAATGGGGAAAGGACTCCCTGTTTAATAAATGGTGTTGGGAAAACTGGCTAGCCATGTGCAGAAAGCAGAAACAGGACCCCTTCCTGACACCTTACACCAAAATTAACTCCAGATGGATTAAAGACTTAAACATCAGACCTAACACCATAAAAACCCTAGAAGAAAATCTAGGCAAAACCATTCAGGACATAGGTGTAGGCAAGGACTTCATGACCAAAACGCCAAAAGCAATGGCAACAAAAGCCAAAATAGACAAATGGGACCTAATCAAACTCCACAGCTTCTGCACAGCAAAAGAAACAGTAGAGTGAATTGGCAACCAACAGAATGGGAAAAAATTTTTGCAGTCTACCCATCTGACAAGGGGCTGATATCCAGAATTTACAAAGAACTAAAGCAGATCTACAAGAAAAAACCAAACAAGCCCATTCAAAAATGGGCGAAGGATATGAACAGATACTTTACAAAAGAAGACATACAGGAGGCCAACAAACATATGAAAAAATGCTCATCATCACTGGTCATCAGAGAAATGCAAATCAAAACCACATTGAGATACCATCTCACACCAGTTAGAATGGCGATCATTAAAAAATCAGGAAACAACAGATGCTGGAGAGGATGTGGAGAAATAGGAACACTTTTACACTGTTGGTGGGAATGTAAATTAACTCAACCATTGTGGAAGACAGTGTGGCGATTCCTCAAGGACATAAAAATAGAAACCCCATTTGACCCAGCAATCCCATTACTGGGTATATATCCAAAGGATTATAAATCATTCTGCTACAAGGACACGTGCACAAAAATGTTCATTGCAGCACTGTTTACAATAGCAAAGACCTGGAACCAACCCAAATGCCCAACGATGATAGACTGGATAAGGAAAATGTGGTACATATACACCATGGAGTATTACGTGGCCATCAAAAACGATGAGTTCACGTCCTTTGTAGGGACATGGATGAACCTGGAAACCATCATTCTCAGCAAACTGACGCAAGAGCAGAAAATCAAACACCGGATATTCTCACTCATAGGTGGGTGTTGAACAGTGAGAACACATGGACACAGGGAGGGGAGCACTACACACTGGGGTCCATTGGAGGGAAATGGGGGAGGGATGGGGGGGTGGGGAGGTGGGAAGAGATAGCATGGGGAGAAATGACAGATACAGGTGAGGGGACGGAAGGCAGCAAACCACACTGCCATGTGTGTACCTATGCAACAATCTTGCATTTCTTCACATGTACCCCAAAACCTAAAATGCAATAAAAATAATAATATAATAATAATAATTTTTAAAAAAAGGATCAATGCATCAAGAGGAGCTAATGATCCTAAATATATATGCACCCAATACAGGAGCACCCAGGTACACGAAGCAAGTTGTTAATGACCTACAAGGAGACAGACTCCCACACAATGATGGGAGACTTTAGCACTCCACTGTCAAGATTAGACAGATCAAGGAGACAGAATATTAACAAGGATATCCAGGACTTGAACTCAGATCTGGACCAAGGAGACCTAATACACATCTACAGAACTCTCCACCACAAATCCACAGAATATACATTCTTCTCAGCACCGCATTGCACCTACCCTAAAATTGACGACATAATTGGAAGTAAAGCACTTCTCAGCAAATGCAAAAGAATAGAAATCATAACGAACAGTCTCTCAGATCACAGGGCAATCAAATTAGAACTCAGAATTAAGAAACTAATTCAGAACCACACAGCTTCATGGAAACTGCAAAACTGACTCCTGAACGTCGACTAGATAAACAATGAAGTGAAGGCAGAAATAAAGATGTTCTTTGAAACCAGTAAGAACGAAGACACAATGTACCAGAATATCTGGGACACATTTAAAGCAGTGTCGAAGGGGAAATTTATACCAATAAGTGCCCACACGAGACGTGAGGAAAGATCTAAAATTGACACTCTATCATCACAATTGAAAGAGCTAAAGAATAAAGATCAAAAAAACTCAAAAGCTAGCAGAAGACAAGAAATAACTAAGATCAGAGCAGAACTGAAGGGGATAGAGACACACAAAGAAACTTCAAAAAATTAATAAATCCAGAAGCTGGTTTTTTGAAAAGATCATCAAAATAGACAGACCACTAACCAGATTAATAAAAAAGAAAAGAGAGAATAATCAAATAGATACAGTAAAAAATGATAAAGGGGATATCACCACTGATTCCACAGAAATACAAACTACAATCAGAGATTACTATAAATAACTCTATGCACATAAACAGAAAACCTGAAGAAATGGATAAATTCCTGGATACTTGCACCCTCCCAAGCCTAAACCAGGAAGAAGTTGAAACCTTGAATAGACCAATAATAAGGGCTGAAGTTGAGGCAGAAATTAATAGCCTATCAACCAAAACAAGTCCAGGTCCAGATGGGTTCACAGCTGAATTCTACCAGACATACAAAGAGGAGTTGGTACCATTCCTTCTGAAACTATTCCAAACAATAAAAAAAGAGGGAATCCTTTCCAAATCATTTTATGAGACCAACATCATCCTGATACCAAAACCTGGCAGAGAATCAGCAAGAAAAGAAAACTTCAGGCCAATATTCATGATGAACATAGATGCAAAAATCTTCAATAAAATACTGCCAAACCGATTGCAACAGCACATCAAAAAGCTTATCCATCACAATCAAGTAGGCTTCATCCCAGGGATGCAAGCATGGTTCGACCTACGCAAGTCTATAAACGTAATCCACCACATAAACAGAACCAAAGACAAAAACCACATGATTATCTCAATTGATGCAGAGAAGGCCTTCGAGAAAATTCATCAGCGCTTTATGCTAAAAACTCTCAATAAACTAGGTATGTAAGGAACATATCTCAAAACAATAAAAGCTATTAATGACATACCTACAGCCAATGTCATACTGAATAGGCAAAAACTGGAAGCATTCCTTTTGAAATCTGGCACTAGACAAGGATGCCCTCTCTCACCACTCCTATTCAATATAGTATTGGAAGCTCTAGCCAGAGCAAATAGGCAAGAAAAATAAAAGGAGATATTCAATTAGGAAAAGAGGAAGTCAAATTGTCTCTATTTGCAGACCATATGATTGTATATTTAGAAGACCGTATCATCTCAGCCCAAAATCTCCTTAAACTGATAAGCAACTCCAGCAAAGTCTCAGGATACAAAATCAATGTGCAAAAATCACAAGCATTTCTATACACCAGTAACAGACTAACGGAGAGCCAAATCATGAGCCAACTCTCATTCACAATTGCTACAAAGAGAATAAAATACCTAGGAATACAACTAAAAAAGGATGTAAAGGACCTCTTCAAGGAGAACTACAAACGACTGCTCAAGGAAATAAGACAGGACACAAACAGATGGAGAAACATTCCATGCTCATGGTTAGGAAGAATCAATATTGTGAAAATGGAAAGTAATTTATAGATTCAATGCTATCCCCATCAAGATACCGAATGACCTTCTTCACAGAATTAGAAAAAAACCACCTTAAACTTCATATGGAACCAAAAGAGAGCCTGCAGAGTCAAGTCAATTCTAAGCAAAAGAAACAAAGCCGGAGGCATCACACCACCTGATTTCAAACTATACTACAAGCCTACAGTAGTCAAAACAGCATGGTACTGGTACCAAAACAGAAATATAGACCAATGGAACAGAACAGAGGCCCTGGAGGCAGCTCCTCCATATGATATTTGACAAACCTGACAAAAACCTGACAAACCTGACGCCAACCATATGATATTTGACAAGCCTGACAAAAACAAGCAATGGGGAAATAATTCCCTGTTTAATAAATGGTATTGGAAAAACTGGCTAGCAGTGTGCAGAAAGCAGAAACTGGACCCCTTCCTGATACCTTACACTAAAATTAACTCCAGATAGATTAACGACTTAAACATAACACCTAACACCATAAAAACCCTAGAAGGAACCTAGGCAAAAGCATTCAGGACATAGGCATAGGCAAGGACTTCATGACTAAAACACCAAAAGCATTGACAACAAAACTCAAAATAGACAAATGGGACCTAATTGAACTGCAGAGTTTCTGTACAGCAAAAGAAACAATCATTAGAGTGAAGCAGCAACCAACAGAATGGGAAAAATTTTTTCGCAATCTACCCATCTGACAAAGGGCTAATATCCAGAATCTACAAAGAACTAAAACAGATTTATAAGGGGAAAAAAAAAAAAAAAAAAAAAAAAAAAACCTATTCAAAAGTGGGGAAGGACATGAACAGACACTTTTCAAAACGACATATATGAGACCAACAAACATGAAAAAATGCTCATCACTGGTCATTAGGTGACGGGGGGATGGAGGCAGCAAACCACATTGCCATGCGTGTACCTATGCAACAATTCTGCATGATCTGCACATGTACCCCAGGACCTAAAGTACAATTAAATAAATAAATAAATAAATAAATAAATAAATAAATAAATAAAAGATTTACCTCTCTTTCCCACCTAAAATAATTGACCTCTGTTCAGTACAAGTGCTGAATGAAAAACAAAATTTAATCCAAGGCACACAACAAGTCTTAGATGTCAGTGCTAAATATTAGCTTAGCTTGAGGGACTTTTCATTTGCCTTCTTCAAGCTTCCGGTTTTCATTTTTAAAGACATAGTTATTAAAAAAAAAAAACGCACAAGTTAAAATGTGGTTTCTTAAAGTAGTTTTGAAAATGAATATGGACACTTTGAAAAGTAAAATCTTTCTAAAAATATATCAAGATAAATCTGTGCGAATTTGTCTAAAAGTGTTTCTAAAAGCAAACCTATTGTATTCTACAAAAAAAAAAAAGTGAAGCTAGAAGACAGTTTGGAAATACCTGGTATAACCATAAATGATTGTTCTAACCTTAGGCCTCGTATACCAGGCTAAGAGACCTACTCACAGTTATATAGCCACTCAGTAACAGAAAGAACTCTAACCACTCAGTCCAATGCTCCGGCTTCTTCAAAATGAAAAAAAAAAAAACCATCACATACTCTAAGTTAGTAAGCTAATTACAGTACTTCAATTTAATGTGTAGTTTAATCACATTGTCCTTTTAAGCTTTTGTACAACAGGATCAAATTGTACGTAACAATAAATTTTATCCTTGGGATCAGAAATCATTCTACTCTTCAAACTGTCCTCCAGACCTATTGAACTACCTCTGGCCCATTCTGGAAAAGAATGGGACAAAAAACATAATTACCTGCAGGACTCTGTCAAGCCATCTATTCAGTCAATATGGCTTCATTCAGGAGGATTAGGTACCCAGATAATGGGTGCCCTCTTACAAAGCTGACCTCAATTTTGCATCAGTCAATAACACTATGCAAAGGAGAGTATGGCTCCATATTGTTAATTGTTCCCCAAAAGGTAGCAGAAGAACTACTTATGGTGAATGATAGAATTTTATACATACTTATTTCTATAATAATAATGGTGTGGACAATTCAAATTAAGGTTAATTAAAATGAGATAGAGAAAAATGAGGACAGGGGCCCTACATTCATTAAAAACAAAAACCGACATGAGGGCTCTAAAGCAGTCAAATTCTTAGAAATGTGAATAGTATTTGCCAGGAGCTGGAGGGAAGAAGAAATGCGAATTGTTGTTTAATAAGTATAGAATTTCAGTTTCACAAGATGAAAACGTTCTGAAGATTTGTGCACAGCAATGTGGATATACTTAACACTACTAAACCATACACTTAAAAATGGTTTTTTAAAAACACTTTTGGGACAGCTGAAAGTTTTAAGGCACTAAAACATTCTTACATGGCCCAAAATCAAAATCAAAATGACTTTTAAAATGACAGAATCTTCCAATTCTTCAAAGGTGGGCTACCAAGTTTTAGTCAATGTATAAGACTCTTTTCTAATTTTGTTGCTACAAATCAGTTATATACTCCTTGAATAAATACACAACCATACTAATTCAGGTAAGCTAAATTATGATGCAGTAACAACCAACCACTCAATCTAAGGGGCTTAACTCACAAGTTATTCTCCCTCATACAACATCCACTATGAGTTTAGGTGACTCATGAGGACCACTGCTCTTTACGTGGTCACACAGAAGCCCAACTAGCTTTGATATTTTGGCCTTACTATCTTTAGGCAAGAGGAAGATAGAGACAAGAGATGGAGCCTCCCTCAGTTATAAATGATCTGTGCATACCCAGAGGGATTAGAGACTCAGATAAGACAAAGACTAGGAACATCCTCCACAATATCCAGCAGTAGTGTTTTGTCAGGTGAAATGCAATTAACTGAACATCATGGAATGAAAGGAAATAGCAAGCTTTATTTTATTTTATTCTATTTTTTATTTACTTTGAGAAAGGTTCCCACTCTGTCACCCAGGCTGGAGTACAGTGATGCAATTATAGCTCACTACAGCCTTGAACTCCTGAACTCAAGAAATCTTCCTAGCTCAACCTCCCAAAACGTTGATGCCACAGGCATGCAACACCATGCTGGCTAATTTTAAAATGTTTTGTAGAGACAAGATTTCCCTAAATAGTCCAGGCTGGTCTTGAACTCCTCAAGCAATCCTCCCACCTCAGCCTCCCAAAGTGCAGGGATTACAGGTGTGAGCCACCATGACAGACCTCTTCAAGCTTTAAATTGTGTTTCCTGGAACTTGTAAAAACACTGCCTACTGTGTAGGAGAGGGCACTGTAGAACAAGAAATAGTTCTACTCAAACCATAATATAGTGCAAAAGGACAACGAAGTGAATATGGCTATGAATATTAATAGATTCCGTGAGAAGCCAGTGAAACACTTCGTGGTCGTTGCCTTGCTGAACGTTGTCTTGAATCTTGCAATCTTTTCAAATTTGCTAACAAAATTTCCAGAATTTGAAAATGTGCCATGAATACAAATGGGTGGAAAAGCTCAATGTTTATGATTCCTCTCCTTCCAGTCCCTTACCAAAAATATGGTAACATTAGGATCAAAATGCCCTTTGGGAGGGTTTCATTCATTTTACTGGGGTGGGGGAAAAAGGGTATTAAAGAAAATTGAATCTTTGACTTTTTTCCTTAGAAAATTAAAGAAGCAGGTCTGGCACCTGACTCACACCTGCAATCCCAGCACTTTTGGAGGCTGAGCCAGGTAAATCACTTGAGGCCAGGACTTCCAGATCAGCCTTGGCCAACATGGTGAAACCTCATCTACTAAAAATGCAAAAATTAGCTGGGCATGGTGGCATGCGCCTGTAATCCCCGATACTTGGAAGCCTGAGACACAAGAATCCCTTCAACACTGGAGGCGGAGGCTGCAGTGAGCCAAGATCCTGTCACTGCACTCCAGCCTTGGCGACTCCATCTCAAAGAAAAAAAGAAGCAGGCTGGAGCAGTAATCACAGCTATAGTCACAGCACTTTTGGAGGCTGAAGTGGGAGGGTCACTTGAGACTTAGAGTTCAAAACTAGCCTGGGCAACATAGGGGAGGCCTCATCTCTATGAAAAATTAAAAGATTAGCTGGATGTCATGGTGTATGTCTGTAGTCCCAGCTACTCAGGTGGCTGACGTGGAAGAGTCACTTGAGCCCAGGAGGTGGAGGCAACAGTGATGCAGGATGGTTCTACTACCCTCTAACCTGGGTGACAGAGTGAGACCTCGTCTCAAAAAAGATAAAGTAAATAAAAATAAGCAGAGGCAGCAATTGCATGATTACCTGGAGGACTATATCCAGTCATTGTCACCACAGATATTTTCTCCAATCTTCTCCCTAAGGTATTAAGGTAATTACCACACTATGTATGTTGTTATGAAAGCGTTGGCAAGATCCAGAGTAACGTGGAGGTAAAAAGGGTACCACTGGCCAGTGCCTCCATTAGTTCAGCCTCACCTCCTAGAGTTCAAAAAAAAAATTATTCTGAAAACACTAGGACATTTAGAAAACCCTCCCCAATGTAGAACAAAAAAGCCTAAGATGCCAGAACAGTTCTACTCAAGGAGACCTGAACCCCCTTTAAAATTGTTTGCTTACAGAATAATAAAATCCATTTTTCACTATACTGTTCCTGAGACTCCCAGACTGAAAGTGTCAGGTGGAGTTTCCTAGATCTACTGAAAATGATAGGAAGGAGCTTCTATTGCAGATGCCATGAAAAACTCTACTGAACGAACCTGTTTGCCTATGCACATGCCCAATGTCGCACAGAGATATAGTCCAAAATGATCTCCTAATTCAAGAGAAACATTGAATGTGAACTCGGGACTTTGAAGTCTTTACTATTTTTCCAGCAAAATTATGTTTTTTTTCTCGTCTGCTTGCAAGCTGTTGCCATGGTAATTTTGAGGGTTAGGGGAAATATTATTAACTTAGAAAGGATGTATTTATTTATTTAGAGACAGAGTCTTGCTCTGACCCCCAGGCTGGAGTCCAGTGGCATGATCTCTGCTCACTGCAACCTCAGCTCCAGGGTGCAAGTGATTCTCCTGCCTCAGCCATCCAAGTAGCTGGCTTACCACCATGCCCGGCTAATTTTTGTATTTTTGGATTTCGCCATGTTGCTCAAGCTAGTGTAGAATTCCTGGGCTCAAGTGATCCTCCCACCTCAGCCTCCCAAAGTGCTGGTATTACAGTCATGAGCCACTCCACCTGGCCTAGATAGGTTTTATATATATATTTTTTAAACACCTTTTTGATCATATTCTAAGCACTGTGATATGAAAAAAAGTATTATTGCATTAATACAATGATTATCTAAAATTTACAGCTAGTCTTTAGTTAGTTTCACAGTTATGTTCAAAGTTTTATCTCACTTGACCTCTTTCCTAAATTATCTGGAAAGTAAGGCAAAAATAAATAAATCATATTGCATTGAATCAACTTTCTTGTATTGGTTTGCATGTGATGTTTCGGTAGATGTAAAAATTTGAAAAAACACAAGATTAAATTAAACTCATCTCAGAATCCTTCATGTTTGATTACTTTAATGCATAGCAAGATTTATGTATTGCAAGGGGGAAAAAAGGGAAAGCAAGCAATGGCAAGCCTGTGGGGTTACTCTTTTGTCACACTGGCACTAGTTGGGCTTCTTTGGGCTATTCTTATGCCAAGGAGGCAATAAACCCCCTTGAGAGTCATAGAGCTTCCCTTGGAGCCCTGACGGTGCAGAGAAGCTTTTATGCCAAAATACAATACACAAAGGGATCATAAACACGTTTGAAAAGGAAGATGACCTCTTTGTCACTTGGAATTAGTCTTTATTGCAAGCTGTTGCCATGGAAACCAGCCCCCAGCTCTCTCCATATTTTAAGCCTTCCTGTTCCCATTTTACGTGGCAGCACCTTTATTTGATCCTTTCTACATCAAATAAAATAGGTGAAAGGTTTTGGTTCTTTGCTCTACTGTTTAATGTCTCCACACTTGCCTTTAGTTATGGAGCAAAAGGGAGTGAAGGTGGAATTGAGCATTTGAGTGCAGATGGAAATAAAAAGAAGGTGATGATGGAATTATTAGAAAGAAATAGAGACAAACATTGGTAACACAACCTGCTGTACAATTCGACAAGATCTATCAGAGAAGATATACACTCTGTATTGAATCTTTTAAGAGCCAGCTACAGTCCAAACAGGCTACCCTCGGAGATGCGTCCTTTGGAAAGAACTTTTAACATGTTGCCTCTTGGATTTTTGCATGGCTGGACTTCCATGTGCTGTAAGAAGAGAGTCTCCCAGGTAACAGGAATCTAAAGAGCTGCCCCCAAAGTCGAGTCTTAAAAGTATGTTTCCATTGGGAAGAACTGTGGATCCTGGGTTCTTTTATTTCCTAAGAAATATATAACTTTTGTAAGAAACTGACTATGCAGAAAACCGAATGCTTATATAGTTACAGCCTTGAAAAGTAAAAGGCAAAGATGATCAAGTAAAAAGAGAATTGTCTATGAGCTAACCACCGCTGAAGCTCTGCGATCCAAAAGCTGCTCGGACATCTGAAGACTGGCCCGGGGTCAGTTCGGTGAGATGCGGGACTGAGGAAGCGGAGTGGGACCCTGGACGTGAAGGTGTTTCAAGGATCCTCCTCCTTTACCCCTTCCATCTCTGGCTTCCTCTCCGATTTGGATCCCGGGAGGCAGAGCACCTCTCACGCAGTTGACACCTCTCCAGGCTGGAGAGCGAAGCCGGCGCCTGTCCGGGTGCCCAGGGAGGCCTGGCCTTTCACTCGGTGTTCTCAGTAGTCCAAGTTGGCATTGCCCCCTTCGCGCTCTGAGCAGCTAGAGAAGCAGAGAATGCGAGCGAAAGCAGACAGAGCCACCCCTATCTCCCCTCCCCCCGATCCTGGCACCGAGACGGGGGAAAAAAGTCATTTGTTGTAACGCACACACCATCAGGATTCTTTCCCACTGCATCCTCCCGACTCACGCCACCTTGTAGGGAAATAATAGGTTCGGCTACACTGGCTTTCGAATTCTGCTTTCCGGATGACTGAATTTCTTTGCTCGCCTCTCCTGTCGGGGACCATCTGAATCTGCCTCCAAGCTGCGTTCCCAGGGAACCCCCCTCAGCCCCCACTCATTCCACTTGGGGACTAAAGAGCGACTCACTTCAGCGTCCTCCATAAGACGAACCCCATCCCGGCTGGAGAAACCAAACTGGGGGAAAAAAACGCGTGGGGGGCGAGGAGGACTGCTTCTGCAGACCCGGCCCCTCCTTGGCCCCGGGGACCCCTGCCGGTGCCCACTCGGAGCCACGTGGGGCGGCCCCAAGGGAAATGCACCATCCCCCCAACCCAAGCGCTTTGGAAAAGAAACTGCAAAGAACAATAAGAAGCATGGAGGGCGGGGGGGGGGGGAGCGAGGGGGTGCCGGTGGGGTGATGGGAACTCTGGTCTTTCACCCCTCCTTTTTTGGACATTCCATAAGTTTAATCATTAAAGTGGATCCTTTAAAAAGGAGGCAGCAGCTTACCGCTGCTGTTTCTGACAATCTGCCCCACACACTGTCAGCGAAGTGAAAGATCTGGATCTAGCTTTGTTGCTTCGCCACCAATAGCAGACTTGGGGAGACCAAACCTCTGATTTCTGGCCACATCAAAGCACTGATTATGCAAATACCCATTTTTTTAAGAATAAAAGAAAATGGAGGGGGAATTATTTATCACACAATGAACCCCCTGCCAGGGCGGGAAACAATAGATCAGACCCGATAGCCCTTCTAGCCCCGGGCTGGGGGAAAGGGAAGCGGGGGAGGTATTGGAGCCCTCACGTTTTATTGGTCTAACCTAATTTCACTAATTCTCTTTTCACACATTTCTTTGGCGGATTCGGAGGCCGGGACTTTCACGCTCCCGGGAGCGCCCTGCATTGGCGCGATTCAAGAGCTGCCCGCTTTATTTAATTAATACATTCAAAGCTCGCTTGGGAGCCCGAGGGGGCTCGGGGGAGACCGAGGCCGGCGGTGAGGAGGAGGCGCTTTTAACGGGTTCCAGGTGTCGGTGCCCAGAAGTCACAACCGGCCCAAGGGTGTGTAATGCAGGGGGGTGTACCCAGCGGGTGAGGGCGCCGAAGCTCCCAGCCTCGCCCTCCAGCCCGGCCCTTTAGCTGCCGGGAGCTTGTGACCCAGACTGGCGGGTGGGCGGCTGAAGCCGACTTTGGGCCTAAACGCCCTTCCTGGGCCATCGGACTAGGCTTTGGGAAGTGCCGAATGGGCCCTTGCTCCCTCCTGGCCAAGGCCGCCCAAGGCCTTCGCCTTAGCTGGGGGACCCGGGCGCCCACCCGGCTCTCACTCCAGGCGCGGTGGGCAGGGGGAGCCTCAGCACCTCCTCCTGCCTCCTGCTGCGCCTGGGTCCGGCTCCCTGCTCCCGTGGCGGCCCCAGCGGTTGGCAGTCCGCCTCTCTACTTTTTTTCCCTCTCCTTCTTGGCACTCAGATGGATGTATTTAAAATCTAGTGAAGAAAAAACGAGTCGCAACAAGGCTTGCGCATTTTAGAACAAATAAATACAACCAATCCCGGAACGCCGGCCGAGCTAAAGCTGCACTCCAATGAGGACAGGACCCACCTTCGCGCCTCACCCCGCTTAGGAAACGCTAAGCTGGCATTGGAAAGATCTAGCAACACTGGCAGTCTGGGACTGTCACCGGAAGAAAAACTGCTCAGCGTTGTTTTGAAGTGTCTCTCATCAGAGAGCCACCAGAAATAGAACGCCGTGGCTCCGAGGCCTGCCAACCTGCTTGGTGCACACAGATCCAGCTCATCACAGCGCGGTCACAATGCTGGGAGGGAAATGCGTAAAATGGGAAAACGACTTTGGTGCCTACTGCAGAAGCAGCGGCTTAGACCCTCTAATTGTACTCATTCCTACTGGGAGGGGAAGAGAATGACTGGGCTCAGGCCACAGACTGTGAAGGTTACAACGGGTTAGGAAAGAGAATCTCAGCGCTGAGGCTGTCAGAAGCTCGTTCTTACCTGCTTTAGATGATTAGACTCCATAAAAAAATAATTGCACCAATTTAGTGTAAAATAGGATGTGTTCTAGATGGGGAAGAGAAAGCCTGAATGTGAATTGCAGATGGTAGATGGAAGCCCTGGCACTCAGGATGTGCCTGCTTGTGTGTAACGGGGACGTGCAAGCTCCAGCTTTGAGAACTTAAACAAGACTCTGGACCTGGAAGAAGTGTGTAGAGTCATCTAGGCCAAGAGTGAAGTCTCTATTAGCTGTATTAGCTTTACTCAGAGCTAGGATTATTAAATCATCTGTCCATCCCTGCCTCTCCAACTGAGCCATTAGGGTCATCTTTTTATGGGATGGCTTCACCAATTGAGAAGGTTTCCCATAGTCGGAGGAGTAGGTCCGCCTGAAATTTTGTCATGAACTCTTTCTTTGGCAAGTTTCCAAAGGAAGCACCATGTAACATCATATGTAACATCATCCACAGAAGCAGCATTGTTCAGCACCAAAACTGATGTTTTCAAACCATCATATTATATAATTCCTTTGCTTGGTGGTTTGGCTTTTTAGAAACATAAGTGTGAGGCTGTGCGTGTAATTCCAGCACTTTGGGAGGCCGAGGCAGGTGAATCACAAGGTCAGGAGTTCGAGACCAGCCTGGCCAAGACGGTGAAACCCTGTCTCTACTACAAACACAAAAATTAGTCAGGCGTGGTGGTGTACGCCTGTAATCCCAGCTACTCAGGAGGCTGAGGCAGAAGCATCGCTTGAACCTGGGAGGCGGAGGTTGCAGTGAGCCTAGATCAGAGCAAGACTCCATCTCAAAAAAAAAAAAAAAAAGTAAATATATGAGAAATATCACTTTCTCCCCTTGTCAGATAGTCAAAGAGCAGCTAAGAGTCACACAGTCTTTAAATTAGAAGGGATTTACCAAAAGACCTCTCATGTTTGCCTATAAAAATGAAACAACCCTGAGTTACTTCTTCCTTTGAGTAAAATGGAGTTATTAGAGAGGAGTAGTTTCAGATAGACATCTCAGGAGAAATGATTATTGCATTGTGCGGGAGAGTGAAGCATATAGCCCAAACAGATGCAGGTAAGACATTCATGGGGAGGAGGGCGCTGTGAACAACCGAGGTTTAATGTGATCTTTTTCAGCTTGGGTTGTCATAGAAACTCTCTCCCAAGGGGATTAAACCTAGAATGTGGTCAACCTTCATTTGGTCATTTTTGACCCAAAGCCAGTCAAAGGTCATTCATTGCTGCTTTGGAGATTGGGGTGTAAGTTAAACCATTTTTGCTTTCTCTTTGAAGAAGTTTTGAATATGTAATTGCTTTAACAAATATTGGAAAGCAGAGCTATTTTTTTTTCATGTTTTCAATTCCAGCTCACTGTAAATATCTGTATTATTCTGGGAGTCTGCTTTTAAAAGCAACTAGCTTGTTAAAATGGCTAATAGGAAATCTGCTTTTAATAATGAATTTGTAAGTACTGTTACATCACAGATGTTAGAGCTGGAAAGGGGGCACACTTGGGAGTCACGTCCAGTGCCTTCAGTTTACAGATGAGAGTTAAAGCCAAACAAATTGTATAAGAAACAAATTTCTACACACTCCACCAAGAAATGTCAACTTCACTTTTTTTCGAATCAAGGTTTTCTAAACTTTTGAGCTTATCATGACTTGATTATCATTTAAATTCTTCGATTTTTTGCTCATCTTGTTTGCTCAGAAATTTATTTCTTAAAAATAAATTGTGTGTTTGTATTGAGAGTTAGTCTTATTTCAATATTTGTGTCTCAAATACGATTCTGCTTTTTGTGATTTTAGTGAAATTCTACACAAAACATTGTCAAAAAATACAAGTACTATATTCAATTTGGCAAGGGGAGAATTTCAAAACACACACACACACACAAACTCATTCAGCATATAAAAATCACATAAGCAAGAAAAAGTTATAATACAACACGCAAAGTTATGAAAATTAGATACTTTATTTATAGTTTAATCACAAGAACAACTTCCTTGTTCTTCAAGACGTAAATACATACTAGAATAAACTCTGTAGAATATACAAAAAATACATATTTCCCATGAAAAATTTATTTATAATAAATAGAAGGGAACACGTGTGTGGCTGATCCCGATAATGCTCCGTGTCTGCTTAGGTTTTCAGACTGTTGATTTATTTTTAATCTCTCTAAAGAATGGGGGAGTTCCTTCTCCCCTAAAAGGTCGAGATAAATAATGCATGAAGCAATCCTCCCTCCTGATTTTTCCTTTTTCCTCCACATTTTTCCTTTTGATAGAGAGTTCAGCCTAAATTTCCACGCTTGCATTCAATCATTACAAAGCCTACAAATTATACAATGACTTCTAACCTGCCCCTCTAACAAAACAAGGTTTTTTTCCCCTTATAAATCATAAGAGACAGATGGCAAAATGGGGAAGAAAGAGGAAAGAGAAGGACAGGATAATAGGCATTGTGACGAATCTGGGAAACAGAACAAAGTGCACATCAGAGAGGGAAAGTTTGGTTTGACAGGTGAAATTCCCACAGCCTGCAGATAGCAATGGGAATAAAGCAGATGCCAGCCATTGCAAATCTGTGGATAATATTATTACCAGCAAAATCATTCAGATGCTAAGATACATTTCTTTCTACTCGACATTAACATCTCTATGTAGAAGCAAAGGTGAAGAGATCACAGGAACCAGTTGCATTCCCCCTGCGAGATTCACACGAACTGCTCCAAGTCCTCGGCGTTACAGAGAAAGGGGAGGAGCGTCAGTCCGCTCTGCAAAGTCTTTAGATATGACACCATCATCTCTTCCCAGAGTCTTTTTCGTCTCAAGAAGCGCCTCCAAAACGCCACCCTTCGCTTTGACAATAAGCTCCGTCACACCTTCAATAAATCAGAGCCCATCTGAATGAATGAGACCCAAAGCTAGGAAATGCAAGAAACAAGCAAGGAATCAGAACGGCTACACCTGCCCTTTGAAGTGAGATGGTTTCCAGGGCTTGGAAAGGAGGGGCAGGGGAAGGGAGGAGGGCTCGGCTGGGGACAGGAAACGGGACCCACTAAGGCCTGGCGTGGTTAGCAGAGATGGCAGCTCTAGATACAATCCCTGGTTATGGGAAGGTGAGGTGCATAGCGGTGCTTGTCGGGAGGTGGGGGCTGCCAATAGTCCATGTCTGACCCGGCGGGGCTGGCGGGCGATAAAGTGCAGCTGTAGGGGGAGGTGGAGTTGGAGGACGCGGAGGAGGACGGCGCCGGGCTGTTAGTGCAACTCCACGTGGAGGCGGGCGAGGGGCTGTCTCCACTGCTGCTTAGGGCGGCGCTGGCGCCTCCCGGGCTCAGCAACACCGCCTCGGAAAACAGCGCCCCCGGCAGTCCCCCGCCGCCGCCCCCGCAGTGATCCGCCAGGCGCAGGGTCTCGGTGAGAGCCCAGATGTAGTTGTGGGCGAAGCGCAGGGTCTCGATCTTGGTGAGCTTGGCGTCCTCGGGGAACGTGGGGAGCACCTCGCGCAGCGCGTCCAGAGCCGCGTTGAGGTTGTGCATGCGGTTTCGCTCGCGGTTGTTGGCCTTCAGTCTCCGGGTCTTCTTGATGCGCTGCACTGTCTCGGCGGTCTTGGCGCCCCGAGAGACTGCCCGCGCCCGGGAGGGACGCCGTTTGCACTCGTGCACCAGACCCAGCAGCCTTGAGGGTCGGCAGCCCTCGGCAGCCGCCGCCAGGCCGCCCCGCTCCCCCTGGCCGGCCTCAGCCCGGCGCTGCGGACGCGCCCCGCCGGATGCGCTCAGCTCTTCCTCCTCTTCTTCGTCGGCGCTGGAGGACAGCGGGGTCAGAGCAGCCGAGGTCGGGGATGCCGAGCCGAGCAGCACCAACACGTCCTCTTCCTCCTTCAACTCCAAGGTCTCGGATTTGACGAACATCCTACCGAAGAGAGAGGGGAAAGAGGAAAAGGCAGTGAGGTGTAAGGAAGAAAACAGAGGCGCGATCTTCTGGTTAGCGGGGCGTGCTGCGGCGCGCACCCGAGAAGACCGGCTCGGAATGGCGCGGAGGTGGAAGGCGGGGAAGAAACCCAGTCAGTGGTAGCCAAGGTCAGGAGCGCCGCTAGCGCTCCTTGTGACCCTGCCGCCAGTCAGCCGCGTCCTGCCCTCTGCGGGCCGTCCTGACTGCTGCGTTCCCGCCTCGAGAAGGGACACAGCGGCCTCGGCGAAAAGGATTCTGCGCGGAGCAGAGGGCGTGCGGGCGTGGTTGGACTGATCAGGTGCGGAAACCACCTGCGAAGTTGGAAGCGTGGCTCGAATACTTACTTAGTTGGCTCTAACTGTGCCTCGGCGCTGCTGTGACTTTGGCGTGTGCCCGGGATCTCCGCGCAGCCGCGAGCGCAGCGCCGCGTCCTTCGCCCGGCGCAAAAGCTGCAAGCCCGGCGCTACCGTGGCGCAGCTCCGCGGGGGACCTCGGCGACCGGAGAGTTTGCCAAAGAGCCCCGGCGGCGGCGGCGGCGGCGGCCCGCCCGGGTCTCGTGTGTTGTGGTGGTGGTGCGTGTCTGTCTGTCAGTCAGTCCCTGGCCGTGAGGCTCCTGGCACGCGACTCCCAGGCACTCCAGTTAAAGCGAAGCTGCTTGTGGTTCAGTGGCTGCGTGTCTGGCACACGACTCTCCTTAAAACCCCTTATATACCACCAAGAAAACAATCAGATCTGCCCCGGACCCCCCTCCCCCGCTACCGCCTCCTCCTCCTGCCCCCCTTCTCCCCCGCTTTCCCTCCCCTAGCTTATTCTTTTCATTGCATTATCATCATTCATTTCTTTCTCTTTCTTCACCGCCTTTCCCCCTCCCTTGGCCCTGCCATCCATCCTCCTCCTCCCACCACCCCCGCCTCTCTTTTCCCCCTTTATCTAATCAGCATAAAATGGTTCTAAAGCTCCTGTTGGAGCTCCAGGCTGCGGCCGAAGCTGGCGAAGCCAGGGCGGCCGCAGCGGCTCAAGCTGCGGCTGTTGTCGCAGCCGCTGTCCATTGTGATTGGTGGCTCGCGCTCGGCTGGAGCGTGCCGCTAATTTATTAATGAATGGAGGTCGCGAGGCGCAGCTGGCCAATCAGGGCGCCCCGGACTCCGGGAGGCCTGCGAGCCACGCGCACAGAAGCCCGCTCCCTTTCAGCAGCTCATTAGGGGCCCGGGCGCTGGGGGCGGATGGGGGACCCGTGCTACCGCCCCCGCCTTCGTCCTAGCTGCCGCCGAGGCTCCCCCCGCCCGGCGCGCGCGCACGCACCGCACCCGGCGGTGCCGGGCCTCCTAGCTCCCGGGTGATGGGAGCTAGGAATTAGTTAATGGGGGTCAGAATCCCGGGGAAAACAGTTAGCCCTGTGGTGCTGCCGGGCGTCTTTTGGCAAAGCCTCTTAGGAGCTGTATCAAATAGTAAGCGATTTTAAAACGGTTTCATTTGGTCAGGGGAGGAGAAGGGCATGGATGAGGAGCTGTGGACACATCGTGGATACGTGTTTGGGGTCTGTCGAAACTGGCATGGGAGAGTGAAAGGAGAGGACACTGGTGATTCAAAGAGGCGTCTCCTGGGAGGGGAGGTCGGATGGGAGAGCAGTCGATGACCTTTTGGAGGATGTGAGAATAAAAGCACTCACATGTTAGAACTGAGAGGAACCCCATCATTTTACATACAGTAAACTGAGGCTGTGGGCACAGATACAGGTTTTGCCGGGGTTAACCCGCTTTATAGCCTGGAGGCACAGCAAGGAGGCTTCCTGCGTGGGTGGCAGCGAACCTATCGGCAGGAGCCGCGGAGCTCCTGCTCCTGCGAGCAAATGCGCTGCGCTGACATTTCTGTGACCTCTGCTCCGCGCTGGGGGGCGTTGTAGGGACAAGGGGCCCATCTTCCCAATTCTCCTCCTTTTCAATGAGAAAAGAGAGCTGAAGGGCGACTAGACCTCGGAGGAAATTTGTTCTGAATTGCTCGTCAGCCCTCCCCACTTTCCCCAGGTTCGTGCCCACCCTCTTGTCGACTTGGGGGTGGATCCGGACTTCACTAGACGGGAGTGGCTTCCCTTGAGATCCCTTTTGCAGGTTAACTTTAGGCAACGCACAGTTGGAGTGTTAGGAGTGGCAGAGGGGAAGAGAAAGAGAATACCACCTTCTGGTCTCTGTCTCCCTCGGTTTGTAGGACTTGGAAACAAGTTTGTAGGACTTGTATTTCAGAGAAGAGATGTTTAAAGTGGCTGTTAGCATTTTGGCATAGCTTTAATTTGTTTAATGTTTTCTTCAGGGAGGTAACACGACGGATTGGAAGGCACAAAGCAAAGAAAATGAAAATTATAATCCTATGAAAAGGAGCATTGCCCGTTGCAGTTCTTCAACCTACAGACTTCCCTCTGTCTTGTAATTATTTGAAAACTATCATGATTTCCACTTTGTTCTTTGTGTTTTCATGTTCTCCCTTTTAAAAGTAAATTCCATTCCCAAAGTATAAAAACATCATCTGCCAGTTTCCTCAATTCTTTTAGAACAGCTTTATTTGTTAGAAGTGCAGAAATAAAAAGAAAGCAAAAAGGGAGACACTTTCAGTGTTCATAGCACACAGCACCTGTCTCTCACACATTTTTGGGTTTCCGTCTCTGTATCACGAACCTGCAGAATCAGAACTTCATAAAAAGTTTGACCAGGCAACATTTATGCTAGAAGTGCTTACCTTTGTTGCTGTACACATGATCATTAATTTATAGGCAATTATCACTGATACCAAACAGGCAAATCCTCTTCTCATAGTCCCCATAAAAGAAATCCTGCCAAGGGTGTGGACTTGTCCAGCCCAGTAGGGACTAAAGGAACACGTGGGAGCAGACAAATAATTTTTGTTTGTTTGTAAATTTAAATAAAATAAAAGGACATGAAAGCTAGGCTGTGAGGAAATGATCAAAGACTTAAAAATAAATCCTGGAATGATAGGAGGAACCTTGGTTTTTCAGTCTTCAGATGTCTATATCTCTCCACAAGAGTTGTCTGCAAAGAAATACAAGCCAAAATAGATTAATGTAATGAAAACAAAGCAAGATTTATTTTAGTATCAGTGGAGATACCTGTCTTTGGACCGGTTGCTTTAAACTTTTGGTTTAGCTAGGAAGTGCTGCGTTGATTTAATAATAAAATATACTTGGGGGAAGAACAGAATTGGAATCCAGTTAAGTAGAGGCTTAAAGGGAAACTTGGTGAGCCTTGTATAACCCCAAATAACAATGAGATCAAGCTGGGTCTGATGCTTAGTGCCAGCGAAACACACAATGGATTTCTTGAGTTGATTGTTAACAGTATTTGGACATCTGACTCCCCAGTTTTTATATTCTCCCAGGATTTTATGTTTTTATGACTCACTGAAAGGGCACATGTTTTCCTTTGACAAAATTCAAACCTTCTATACTGTCTGTGAGTGATAAGTTAATAATGCACATTTAAGTATATCAGTAATGGTAAAATTATATGAAGGTAAACTGCACACTTCCTATTCTGGAAGTTTCCTGCAAAAGGAAAAACTATCCCAACAGTGTCAAGAAACTTCGGGTTGTATACATATTCAAACATTGATATAAATCAATTTCTAATCATTAAATGTAAAGCCATTGTCAGGTTATTAGAATTTTATTTTTTTAAATAAGGGCTTCTTTGGGCATATGCAGGGATGTATGTCAGATTAGTATACAAAGCACATCTGTAAATGGAAACACATGGACACAGGGAGGGTAACATCACACACTGGTGCCTGTTGGGGAGTCGGGGTCAAAGGGAGGAAGAGCATTAGAACAAATATCTAATGCATTCGGGGACTTAAAACCTAGATTATGTGTTGATAGGTGCAGCAAACCACCATAGCACACGTTGAAACACCTGCACTTTCTCTACATGTACTCCAGAACTTAAAGTAAATTTTTTTTAAAAAAGATATAAAGCAATTTTTAAAAGTACATCTGAAAAAAAAAAAAAGAAACAAACAAACAAACAAAAGAAACCACCCTCTATATATCCTGGAATGGTTGTGTGTTTGTACTGTAGCCTTCAAGAGTTGCCTCACTCTTGATAACAGAGCACTTCTGAAAATATTTCTCACTGTGAAAAATATGATTTTTAAAAAGAAAAGAAACCCAAGGACAAACTCAGGCAATCCAAAGACCAACCATTCGTACTCACTGTTGCCTAGATAGCAGAAGTGTTTTTGTTCAGCATTTTGCTTAGTTTTGCCAGAAAAAGAAGGCAACTTCGATTTGTACTCAGCTTCGCGAAGGCATAACTAATGCCAAATAGCCTTAGCTGAACTCTTCTAGCACTCTTTTAACTTAAATAAATTCGAGAGGCACTTGTGTGGTCTAAAAGATTGTCCAGATGAAACGAGGCTGAAATGTTATGTGAAAGGGGAGGGGTTGAGTGAACAGCACAGCCAGGATGGTGGCCGAGGGCCGCTCCTGTCCATCGCACGAACTGTCCTAAAAGGCCAAACTGTTCATCTTCAGTCCTTCTTTCAGTGCGCAATCCTACTTTAAGAGAACAAAAGCTCAAAGCAGGCAGTTATCAAGAAATGGGAGCACAATGATTTAAACTCATCCCCAAGCCTCAGAAAGAAAGGGGGCTGAGTGTGTGTAGTGAGAGAAAAGTAGGGTAAGAGGAGGGGTAGGAGAGTGGGATCTTTAGAAAGTCTTTGTTGCTTCTAAGAAGCTTGAACTTTGAGACGACCCAAAAGCCCTAAAGTTTAGGGTAGGAGTTGCTGTGCAGCCATAGGCTACATCCCCTCCACACTCCGACCTCACAAGTGGCGAAAGAGGGCACATGGTCGCCGCGCTAGTCCCTTGTTGTTGCAGGTGATTGTCCAGGGAGCGAAAGAGGGCGCCCTTCCCTGAGAGGGCAAAAGCCAAAGTTTGGCTGTCCAGCGAGCCTATCCCCCAATTCACAGTCAACCATTGTCGGCCAAAGAAGACAGCATGTCTACGCTCTGCTAAAATAACAATAACAGGATGAAGTACCGGACAAGGGGGCTTTGTAACCCCAATCCTAATCCTCCGAGTGAGTCCTCAGAAAGATGGGAAGATGGCGAGAAAAAGTTGGTAAATCCTAAACATCTTTCACACCCAGGATCTCTAGTTCTTTGCTGCAGGCTAGAAACACAGTTTCCAGATCAGAGGAGCCTGGGATGGGAACAATTAGCTTTCTCCGCAGAGCACTCTTTGCAATGCTGGGATTCGTTATTGACAGTGGTGAGAGCTGAGAATGAGTGTGAATTCGGAGTTTCTGACGGTCCACTATCCGGGAGCCAAGGAAGTCAAGGGGAAAACAATGTAAATTCTCCCTGGTCCCCAGCTACTGCACCCCACAAGGTATCCTTGGTCTTCCCCTTCTTTGCCCCCAGTCCAGAGAGGACTCGGCTTGAACCTTGTCCTGGAGAGGTCCCGGCCAGGTCACTTCACTGCGCTTCACTGCGCCAGCCCCTCCCCTTCAGTATTTTCGTGGCGTCAGAGGAATCCGTATCCGCCGGAGCAGACAGAAGGCAGGGAAGATCATCCCCCAGACCCCAAGCCCCACTCTAGAGACCCTGGTCCCAAGCCCGCACGGAGAGCTCTGGTGCCTCCAAGCCAAACATTCCGGAAGGCGGTTTGACCCACAAGGTCGGCTTGATAGCGGCGGAATCGGCCCCGCAGGTGCCAGGTGGCTCACTTCCTCCTTCGCAGACGCTACCCTGTCCCCACCGCAGACTTCTTACCCCTGATGCAACCCGCTACCCAAGTGTCCCTGTTCTTTCCCACGAAGGAAAGAAATTACCGTAGGAGATTTTGCCAATCCATGCCAGCTTTTTGATTGTTTTCTTCAGGTAAGCGGAAAAGAACAGCCGGCGCGTGAATGGAGAGCTGGGGGCCCACTAGAGAGAGAACCTCTTCACCACCCTTCTGTGCCTGCAAAAAGGGACATTGGCTATCCAGGGGAAAGTGCAAGAAAGAGAGCACTAATCGCTGAACCAGGAGACAAACACGATTACCAGCTCCGAGCCTTGAGTCAGAAAGTCTCATAGACTTTAAGATGTTAATCCCCAGCATAATCCTTCCTTTGGCGTGTAGGAATAGTGCAGCCACAAGAGTTGTTTTGTTATTTATATTGGCGTTTAATAAAACTCAGCCAGTGGTGAATGGGCTGCCCACTCTCCAATGGTAATTAATTCCCTATTTCAGTGACCCAATTGTCCTGGGACAGAGCGGTGGGCCCGTCCCAGTGCCCCGATCCCCCTTTGTGCGGATACACTGCCCTCGTGCTTCAACAGCTATGGAAACTCATTCTTTTGATGTCATTCAAGGAGTTTTCCTTGGGCATCTTCTAAACTTCAAGGACCTTTTTTTTTTCTCTCCATTTCATGAAAAGCAGTGCGAGCTTGACCACCTCTGTAGAATTTAATGATTTGGTGAAAGCACCCTTTGGGATTTGTGTAAGGAGTTAGACAGAGAGAAAGGAAATTTGGCAGCCTGCTCCCTCGCAGGGACCGTCCCGAACCTGGAAAACACAAAACTTATTCAGAAAAATGTATAAAGATCTTGAAAGCTGATTTTCCCTCTTCTCTCCCTACAAAGGGAAAAAAATACCAAAAAACAAAATAAAACTTAATTCTCTTCTGGAAATACATGTATTGTTTGTTGTTGCTGACACAAATTAAAAAGGGTTATGTTGAGGTAAATAAGTTCGAATCTTTAGCAGAGACGATTCCTTAATGTGTACCACTTGGGAAAAGGATACCAATTTATTACTTTAAGTTATTCATTGAATCATCCCTCCTTCCTACATTCAAAATACACTTGATGAGCACCCAATGTGTGTCACACACTGTACTAGGCCCAGGAAACACTGCAACGCACAAGACGCACGTTCTTACCCCTCTAGAGCTTACATTCAAAAGGCATTAAAATTCGTTTTAGGAGTCAGGCGCGTGGTGGCTGACGCCTGTAATCCCAGCGCTTTGGGAGGCCGAGACAGGCAGATCGCTTGAGCTCAGGAGTTCGAGACCAGCCTGGGCAACAAGACAAATCCCTGTCTCAAAAAAAAAAAAAAAAAAAAAAAAAAAAAAAAAAAAAAAAAAAATTAGCCAGGCGTGGTGGTATGCGCCGGTAATCCCAGCTACTCGGGAGGCTGAGGTGGGAGAACCACTTGAGCCCGGGAAGGGGAGGTTGCAATGAGATGAGACCGCACCACCGCACTCCAGCCTGGGCAACAGAGTGAGACCCTGTCTCAAACAAACAAACAAACAAACAAAACAACAACAACAACAAAAAACTTTTATACATCAGAAAATGGTACAAGTATGTAGACAATAAAACAGTGTAATACAATAGTGTTGGGAGACGGGGTGTGGTGTATTTTCAGGGATCTAAAGATACACTTTAGAACCTAAAACATTGGCGGTCGACCCTTATTGCTGATTAATCCATTCTTTCTTCACCCCGCAGTATTTCTCGAGCGCCCACCTTGCTCGACGCCTAGCGAGGCGCAGCGTTCGCACCGGGCGCGAACCACGCAGCTGTGGCCTGCCCGGTGGAAACGACCCTGCGATAACGCAGTTGCCAGCACCGCTCTCGGCGGAGGAGCCAGGGCCGGGTCTCCAGGCCGGGAGGGGGCGGCCGCGGCGCGCCCGGGCAGCGCTCCCTGCACAAGTAGCTCTTCTATGTCTTTACACGCACTTCCAAAAAAACTTCGCAAGTCACAGAAACAATTCAGAATTCAACTAAGAAAATACAGAGTGAACCATATGGCCTGGGTGGCTCGAGTCGGCTGCATTTTCCTCCAGACAAAGAAGGGATTGAGGGTTGAAGGAAAGGAGAAAAAAAACCAACTTTCCGGCTGATGAAGCTGTTGTCTGGAGGCAATGATCCCAAATCTGAAGGCTTTATTCCGGCTCCGACGGAGACGTGATATGTCATATGATTAGCATCTTTCATATTTACAAGAGTGGTATGGGCTGCCAGTCTTGAGAGAAAGGCGAGAGAAAGAAGGGGGCATATGCTGAAATGGATTTAGCATTTGAAAGAGAGAAAGGAGATCGGATAAATACACTTAAACGAGGATTTAGTTTTACTCCCGTTGAGTTCTAATAGATTGTTGATTGAGATTTTAGGGGCCTGGAACCGAGGTGTCAGCAGTAATTTAAAGAAGGTATTCAGCCTGCCAGCGCCTCTTTTCTCCATTTCCCCCTCCCACCCCCCACACCCCTCCCTCATTTACGCCTTCAAGCAGTACGGGGCGGAGAAGGCTTTTAAAACAAAACACAAAACAAGATCTTCTGTGAGGGCGGCGCCCGAGGGAGCCCGAGCGCCGACGGGTGTGCGGGCGGCGCCCCCTACAGCCGGCCGCGCCTCCCGGGCAGCGCTCCCTTCCTGCGGCGCTGGAGCGTTTCAGGACGCGTTTCAGGAGGGCAGCCGGCTCACCACCGGCGCGCGGCGAAGTCGGGCGCCCCCTGGCGGGGCGCGGAGGTCGCGGGGGGATCCCGAGAACACCGCGGGGCTTCGGGGCCGCGGGGAAGCTCCCCGGCCAGACGGCCGCCGGGGGACAGGGGGTTTGGGATCTCTAGGTCGGTCCGGGGACGCCCCCTTCGGGACCTTCACCTGCGGCTCGGGTTACAGACGCACAGTGCCCAGCCGCGTCCTCCCCTGCAGTTTCAAAAGCCGAAATAAACAAATACAAAACACCTCCCCTAGTGGTTCTGATGGCTGCCAAGTTTGAGAACAATCGGATTTAAGCCCCACGAGTTTTGTTTTTTGTTTTGAGGATTTAGTAAGTCAGCTAGAAGTGACGGCAAGACCCAATAGGCTGGGGAAAAACACTGGGTCACCAGGCTCAAAAGGACCTCAGATGCAGAGTCGGTATAGACTCTGTATTAACATCATGTGTGTACAGATGTTTTCTTCACGCACCCGGAGCCACGTTCACATTCATTCTCCAGACTGCCTGTCGCTCCCCCGGTACATTTTAATTACCATCCGAATTGGTATTTGATGTTCATTTTTAGCTAGATGTCTCGTGTGTAAAACGTTGGGCGGGGACAGAGAGCTTTCAGCATCATTTCTCTTAGGCCTTAGTTCATGGGTCCAGACACCCAAATTTCTATTTCCGCTCGCCATTTTTATCTCTTTCCTGCTTAAATTTACTTGCCCTTAACTTTGTCAACAAATTACTGTGCTTTCCCAAGGGTTTAAGTAACTTAAGGACTTACCATTTTAGCACTTTACCTGTTAATTAGAATGAATTTAAGTTGCCCACATTTATCAACAGTAGAGACTAATACATTATACAATAATTTACGACAAAACTTTGGTAGTATATTTACATATAATTGCTACAATAACAAAATGTCATGCAGACATTAAAATTATATTTCTGATGGATATTTAATTTTTAAACCTCATTATGGTTTAGTATGACCCAAATTTATAGATATTTGTATCTAAATGATTGGACAGATATATAAGCTCATACATCCTAGAGTGAAAAATATATTCATAGTGGTTACCTTTTTTCCCGTTGAATAGTGGTAAGTTAAGTTTTTTATCTCTGTGTTTTCTAGGTAAATACTGGAACATTCATAATCAGAAATTGTTATTTTTTTTTTTTAATGCTAGCCTTTTATGTTGTAGTCTCTGTCAAACATTGGAAGGAAATTTCAGTTCAGAGATGTCTAAAGTGATGGTAAGTTGTATCATAGAACTCATCCACAGTTAAAACTAAGGCCCCAGGAGTTGGGCCATTTACATTGACATGGGATACTGTAATTTTAAGACTTTCTTTTTTTTTTTTTTTTTTTTTTTTTTAAGACGGAGTTTCGCCCTTGTTACCCAGGCTGGAGTGCAATGGCGCGATCTCGGCTCACCGCAACCTCCACCTCCTGGGTTCAGGCAATTCTCCTGCCTCAGCCTCCTGAGTAGCTGGGATTATAGGCACGTGCCACCATGCCCAGCTAATTTTTTGCACTTTTAGTAGAGACGGGGTTTCACCATGTTGACCAGGATGGTCTCGATCTATCGACCTCGTGATCCACCCGCCTCGGCCTCCCAAAGTGCTGGGATTACAGGCTTGAGCCACCGCGCCCGGCAAGACAAACATTTAAAACTTGTTCTCGAACTATCAATGGAAACAAACACTGTTGTAGAGCAGAGGAACATACAGTGCAATTTCAGTATTCTTGTTAAATCAAAATTCCTGGGGCTGGACAGAAAAAGGAAAGCTCCTCAATGCTGGATCACAGAACTTTCAGAGATGAGACCTCATCATAGGGTTTTCGTGGATTTCTAAAGAAAGATTTGGGTTTTTTTTGCTTGTTTGTTTTTCCTTTTCTTTCTTTTTTTTTTTTTTTTTTTGAGACAAGGTCTTGCTCTGTCACCCAGGCTGGAGTACAGTGGTACCATCTCAGCCCAATGCAACCTCCTTCTCCCAGGTTCAAGTGATTCTCCCACCTGAGCCTCCAGAGTAGCTGGAACAATAGACGCCCTATGACGCCCGGCTAATTTTTGTATTTTTAGTAGAGACGGGGTTTCACCATGTGGGCCAGGCTGGTCTCAAACTCCTGTCTACCTTGGCTTCCCATAATGCTGGGATTACAGGCATGAGCCACCGTGCCCAGCCAGATTATTAAAAAATAATAACAAAAAAAACAACAACAAAAAACTACATGTCTCAAAGCAATACATTCCCTTATTTAATAACAGTTGCCAGCAGGAAATTCTTTGTCTAATCTTTCTTAAATGTGTTTCTTCTTGATCTGCCCTCAGTAGTAATTAAAAACTTTCCTCCTTTTTCATTTTGTGCTTGGAAATATGGCATTTATGGCTACTGTTTAAAAAAATAATCGGGATCCAGAAAACACTTGATTCTGAGTTTTGCTTTCTTATGCTGTTAGGCTTTTGGCTTTCTCTGTGACAGAAGCCATCTTTACCCTGAAGGATGCCACTGTGGGTTTCTATTTAACAGCATTTTTATAGTAGCAATCACCACACTGAAACTATGTTGTATTACTGTCGGGTGCATGAGACAGCAGGACTGAGAATAAGAGAAACGAAAGGATTTGCAAGAGGATAATGGCATTCTTCTCAGCAAATTCTCTTTTTCTTCAGGGTTTTTATTTTTGAGGATTTGAGGCTTCATTTTCTCTTGAAGGAAGAAAAAGATTAACATCACAATACAATAATGTATAGAAAAATCAAAAGATGCCTTTCTAAGGCTATATGGTAAAAGTCTACTAAGAAATTCTGAAAAAACAAAATAGACTAGAAATAAAAAAATAAAACTCTATGTTAATGTTAACCCAAACCCAAATTCCTATTAATAGCCTAAATAGAAGATAGCTTTCACCTTGTTTTGTTTTAAAACAAAACAATATGCCACTAAAAGGTAGAGAAAAATATAATTTTATGAGTTGCCTGAATTTGGTGAGTTCTATAAGTACAGCTATAAAGGCAATTTCATCCAAATTAACATCAACTTGATGGGATAGATGTCATATATATTTTTTAATCACCTAAACATACAACACAAATTTCATATAACCTGCCACTGTGAAGCGTCAAGTTTGGGTGCCTTTAGTATGACACCAGGTATTGTGTGATATGCCTACCACTCCCTACCCACCATTTCTGATATACTGAGAAATCTTTGTTTGTATAGTGTCATTTGGCTATGATTAAGTGTTGACTAATGATGTATATAGTAAGTTGCCATTTTTTTTTTTTCTTATTGGCAACTAAAGCACTCCGTGGAGCCAACATGAACAGAAACATAAACAGGGCACTAAAATCTCACATTATTAATGAGTACAGAGAATCCCTATGTCCCCATAGATGCCTGTCCTAAGATTCATAAGCTCCACACCTGAGTTGAGACCTACCCCATGAACTGACAACGAGAACACCACCTCCTGAGTTCTTCAAGACATGCAATGAGATAGATGTATCCCAACAAGATTGAATGGGAATTGCTTTAATGTGACACTGCTACAGAAAATACACCCAGTGGTGCTCAACTAGCCATTTTCTCCTTTTTTTTTTATAGTAATCAGACCCCCATTTTTAGCTGGACATGTGGCTACCTCGAATAAAGACTATATTTCTCACTTTCCTTACAGTTAGGAGAGGTTGGTGCAACCCAATTCTAGCCAATGAGGTGCAAACAGAGGTGACACATGCAACTTCATGTCCTTAAGGGTGGGGGCATGCCCTCCTCCCTTGCTTTTCCTTTACCCTGCTGTTTAGAATATAGATAGGATATACGGATTTCCATCTAGGGTCATGAGGAAGAGGAGCACAGCCTGGAGATGGTGGAACAGTGACACGGTATTAGTTCTCCATTGCTTACTTTCCAACTTAATTGCAAGGGAGAAATAAATGTCTGCTTGTTGAGGCCATTGTTATTTTGGGTTTTCTATCATTCACAACGGAATCTAACAAGCTCCAAACTCGCAAAACAATGAAAAGTAACAGAGATGGAGCTCCTTTCACCTCTCTCTCAAAGTTACCTTGTTTCCTAGATAGTCAAAAGTGGCAATCTTGGCAGTAGAAGAAAGTAAACTAGTGAGTGTCTTATGTGGTCACGGCAGTCAGTGGTCAGCAGAAACTTGATGATAGCATAGTGGTCCAGCTTGTTTCTCTTGGGGGCGTTCTTCCGAGGGTATCTGGGCTGCCTCTGGAGTTGCAGTGTCTTGGGCCATGGGAAGGTGGGTGACATATGGTTCTTTGTGTGTGTGTGTGGCTGTGGACTCCTTTCAACACTTCCTTTGGCCTTCAAAGCCTTCACCAAAAGGAGGGGCAGAAGCTTCCTTCTTTGCCTTTGGCGCCATCTTGTGAAAAGGGTATACAGTTTTTTGTTTGTTTTTGAGACGGAATTTCGCTCTTGCTGACCAGACTGGAGTGCAGTGCTGCATTCTCGGCTCACTGCAACCTCTGCCTGCTGGGTTCAAGTGGTTCTCCCATCTCAGCCTCCGAGTAGCTGGGATTACAGTTGCCCACCACCACACTCAGCTAATTTTTTGTATTTTTAGTAGAGACAGGGTTTCATCATGTTGGCCAGGCTGGTCTCAAACTCCTGACCTCAGGTGATCTGCCCGCCTCAGCCTCCCAAAGTGCTGGGATTACAGGCGTGAGCCACCGCGCCCAGCCAGGGTATACGAAGTTTTAACACAGGCAAAAGTAGTCTAGAGAGAGTGGATTAGTGGTTACCTTGGGTGGAGGAGAGACTGACTCACTCCAAAGGGGCCCAAGGAAACTTTGCAGGTAATGAAAATGTTTTCGATCGTAGTGGTGGTTACATAGGTGTACATACATTTGTCAGAATTCATCAAGATGTACACTTAAATTAGGCTTATTTTCTGTACCTCAATAAAAGTAGCTTTTAAAAAACAAAAACATATTTCTTGGGATAAATGACTTTGAACTCTGTGGTTCTGACACAGGTGGACCAATGATCTCATGTTGAGAAACAATATTATAGGTGATGAGATGCAATAAAAAAAATTCTAATGTGATCACATTTGCAATGTTAGAAAAATCATTCTGGTGGGAAGAGTGACTGAAGACAATGAGTTGAAGAGCTTAGGGACATATAACTTCTGGGCTTATGGGACATGTGAGATCAGTTATCATAAATGTGTTGTGGCACCCATCTGCACATTAGTATAATTTCCTCTAGGACACCCAGAAGCCCAGGTGTAAGAAAATGGAAAAGGATGTTTGAATAAATCCATAGAGTTTTATCAGCTGGAAAAAAATCTGCAGCAAGCCAGTAATTTGTCAAGGCAGTTGAGAGTGCTTAAGTAGGAAGGTGTCTGGGCAGACAGGAAAAGATAAGGAAATTGATGATAGAATGCCAGTCAGGAGAAGAAAGATAATGATGAAGCCAGAAAATGTGTGTGGAAGTAAGGGAGAGGTCGTCGTCAGCAGCATGTTGGAGTAATTTAGGGTGATGATAAATCTCAGATGATTTTTTTTTTAAGTATAGACACCATGGAATGAGCTCTAAGATATATTGTTCAGTGAAAAAGGCAAGGTACACAGAATTTTTTACACAGTAGCCTACCATATAAAAGGAGGAGACCAGGTTGGGTACAGTGGCTCATGCCTGTAATCCCAGCACTTTGGGAGGCCAAGGCAGGAGGATTGCTTAAGGCTACAAGTTCAAGCCTAGCCTGGGCAACATAGCAAGGCCCCTTCTCTACAAAAAGGTTATAGTGAGCTACATTGGCGCCACTGCACTGCATCCTAGATGATGAAATTAAGCCCCATCTTTTAAAAAAAATCAAGACCTGGCATGCTCACACCTATAATCCCAGCATTTGTGATGCTGAGGCAAGAGAATCTCTTGAGCCTCAGCAAGAGCAACACAGTGAGACCCTGTCTCTACAAAAAAATACAAAAAAATTTAGCCTGGCATGCACTTGTCATCCTAGCTACTGGAGAGGTTAAGGTGGGAGGATCACCTGAGGCTGGGAGGTTGAGGCTGTAGTAAGCTAAGATCATGCCACTGCACTCCAGCCTGAGGGGCAGAGCAAGACCCTGTCTCTAAAAAATAAAAACAAAATAAATTTAAAAACAAAAAAACCTGGTGGAGGGGGAGATATTTATATGCATTTACCTTGCAGAAATATCTTACCAACATACAGAAATCTTATACCATTGGTTGATTCTGGGGAGAAAACCTGGGAGGCCGGAGGAGACAGGAGCAGGGGAAACTTTTCACCATATTCCTTTTTGTTTCTCTTGAATATCAAACCATGGGAATATTATCTATTCAAAAATATATAAATAGAACTAGACAAAAATTAGGGGAAAGAGAATAGATGTGGCATAAGGAATAAAAACAGAATACTGAATGAGATATTCATGCTTCAAGCATATAAACTAGGAACTGGCCAGGCACGGTGGCTCATGCCTGTAATCCCTGCACTTTGGGAGGCCAAGGTGGGCAGATCCCTTCAGCCCAGGGGTTTGATCATACCACTGCACTCCAAGCAGGGTGACAAGAGTGAGACACTGTTTCAAAGAAATTTAGTAGAGACAGGGTTTCACCATGTTGGCCAGGCTGGTCTTGAATTCCTGAGCTCAAGTGATCTGCCTACCTCGGCTTCCCAAAGTGCTGGGATTACACACATGAGCCACCGTGCCCTGCCCATTCTAGATTTTTATAACTTCCAATAGTTAAGCACTAACTGAGCACCTACTATATTGGTGCTGATCGCAAATTATAAATGCAAAACATGATTCTGAAGAGCCATCAGAACTAAAGTTATATATGTAGTTCCTTTACCAGTGTGTTGACTATTTTGTCCTTGGTCCCTTACATTCAGTCTGCTTGCCTAGGCAGCAAACATAGTGCATACAACAAAGTCTGGTATCATACAACAACATCTAGACTCATCAAATTACACTGGACTGCTTGCTGTTCATTACACTTGACCTTATGCTCTAAATTTGTTCTTATGTGATGTCACCATGTTGCTCAGGAAGGTCATCATCATCCATTCAAAACACTGGATAAGGCTCATAATACCTAAAAGGAGTCACAGACCTGTGGGAGTGGTCAGCTGGTTACACATACATCCACAGCTGTGCTGAAAGACTCGGGATCTTTACATGCCTCAGGACTTGTTAACCATATTGTCTTTCCCACCTGTTGGTCCCTTCCATTCACAACCATCCTTCTACCTCTCTATGACTTACATGGTCTTCAAAGATGTAGCTTCTACTTCACACTCCATAGCCTGACATTGACTCTAAATATAAGAAACCTAAGGATGTAGGAGACAAAGTATTGAGCTCCTGATGACATCATGGTCACGTTAGTTCTTATTTAGTGGTACACATTCCAAAAGAATGGGCAAAGGAGCCCGATCTTCTTGCTTCAAGTATGCCCCTTAGTTTTTCCATCAACGAGAGCTCTATTTTGCCCCATGTGGGGGTGGAGTGGTAGATAACTAGCCCTGCACTCCATGCCTGGCCTAACACATAAAACAAACTGCCTATGCCTGTTGTGCACAAAGGGCCAGCCACAGAGTAGATGCTCAATTAATGCACTGACTTTAATGGCACCAAAGAAATAATTAGTTCTATTCCAAGAAGCCACAAATCCATCATAATCAAATGAACTATATCAGTCTTTAAAGAGGCTAGCTACTATAGGTACCCTAAAACTTTCACTAAGGAAATTCTCTCTACCAGTTCTTTAGCCTGCAAGGTGACTGCTTCCTGATTTTTCACACATACAAGCAGGCATACATACATCTTCATTTATTATCAGGACTCGATTTGCAATAATTTAGACACTCACAGAGAATTTTCAAAAATCAACCTAACTAGGGTTTCAGGATGAGAGAAACTAAGAGGACTGCAGAGACCTTTGGTTAGTATTTTTCCTTTACTTTATAATCAAGTCATGCTAATGTAAACCAAACACACAACTTGAACTAAACACACATTTCACTCATGACTAATTACAAAGCAGGCATTTCAAATCAGTGTTGATCTAATGTTTTTAGAACAATTATTTAATTTTCAAGGTCCAATATCTGTCGAGTAAATCACCAATTTCCAGTTCATTCTTATTTAATATAAACTAATCTAATTAGTATAAAGATATATCACAGCTGTCTTTAAATTAAGCCATAGTCAAGAGCAAGCTGCATTTCGGGTTTGCTTTGGCATCCCCAAATCAAACTTTTTGTGTTTAAATATAAAAAAGCAATACCAAAAGTTATGTTTTATTTTGAAATTTTAAGCTAAGCTCTATAACCTCAAGTAACCTGTAATTTTTCACAAGTAATTCAAATTTTGAATGACGACAGGAGCTGGTTACAGAGGAAAGCAAAGTATGTTATTTTTTCATCTACTTTTGAGAATTAGAAGAATTTTAAGAATCATCAGTTCAGATATAAATACATTTTTGTTAAAAATCAATACTTCTCTTGTATTTAGTAGCAAACTACATCTCATAGTAGCAAATGTAGACATTCAAAGAGAAATAAACAAACTCATTTCTCTAGTAAAAATTATATTTACCAGGCAGGTATAGACTGTTCAACATATAGGCCAGGCACAGTGGCTCACACCTGTAATCCGAGCACTTTGGAAGGCTTACGGAGGGCGGATCACAGGTTCGAGCCCAGCCTGGCTGGTGAAAACCCACCTCTCCGTCTCAAAATAAAATAAAATAAATTGTTAATAAATGGTCATATACTAAATTAACTAAGGTAAATGATCAGGACATGAGTCTAGTTGGCTCCAAGAGGACTGTAACATTTTTGGTTTCAGTGTCTTTCACCCTTTTGGTAAAGTGACTTACAATACAAGTGGTACAGTATAGCCTTGCCTCAGAGCTGGATTAGCTTGGGTTCCAGCCCTGCCTTATGCTAGTCATGGTAGATTAGGTAGATCACTTCAATTTCTCTGGTCCTTGGCTTAATCATTTACAGAATAGGGACAATACCTATACCCCCATTGGGGTAAATGTTTGTGACAAAATCTTGAAACAAAAAAAATGTAACACAAATACTATATAAAGTAAGCAATTAATGATGAGTAAAGCCTAGAAATTTCATTCAATTTCAATATGTGATAAATTAAGACTTATTCTATAAATTAAAATCTTGATGACATTCTTATATAATCCTATCGTTTACTAAACACAAGTTGGGGGACATTGTTTTAAGATTATTGTTATCTATAAATATTTGATGGCTATAATTATAAAACTGGCTTATTACTTTGAGTATATTATAAAATCCTAAGAAACTTTACTATTTTGATTGTTTATTGAATGGGATGCTTCTTAAAGTTCAATTTGTATCTTTCCAACCTTGCAATTTGAGGTGAAAAAAGTAAAGAATGTGTTAGCCTGGGCTCTGGGGATTTTTTTTTTTTTAATGTCAAATATTTCTATTATCTTTTTCTCACTGAAATACATATAAAGACCATATTAATATTCAGGGTTCAGACAGTATGTCTTCACTCAAAATATATGATGGAGCCAAAAACAACTTCACAATGGTCAATACCACCCAATCAGAAGAATATTTTGATTTATTAATCTCTTTAAGAAAGATAAAGTAGATGAGCCCTTAGATCTCCCGCTCCCTTACTGGTTCTTTGAAGGAAATAAAGTGAGAGCTGTTTCTCACCTTATTTCTGTTGTAACAGCCTTGGGAAAAAGGAATGAGTGAAGACTCTGCTCTAATGGACAGGGGCTTGGGCAGGAGCACTAAGATCTGACTCCTAGATAAAAACCAGGCCTGCCACAGCTGACATTACACTTTGGGATGACATTCTGTGACCCAATCCACGATGGGAAAGATTAAAACCAGAGACAAAACTATTAATACCATATCCACTGTGGAGTAACGTCCACCCAGAGTGAACGAAAGCCTCTCCATCCTCTCCCCTACGTGGGAATCTCCATCCTAAACTAATGGAATGGGGGCAGCATGGAAACAGAGACTAAACCATTTCCATTTCTTCCTCCACACCACCATAACTTTTTTCTAAAGTTCCTGGTGTAAAACAGTGCTTAATCTAGTGAGCTATGCAGGTGGGCTAGAAAGAATGGAAAGGGGTTCTGCAAAACCAATATTTTCTATTAATGGAGTTGTAATTTTCTGTTAATTACAATATGCTATAAATTAGAAATAGGGAAATAATAGGTATGTAGCTATAAGATAGGGCTAATCCCTTAGCAAAAACGGCAGCATAGTATATTGTCAATCTCTTTGCCACCTTCTACACTGTAACATTTATACTAACTTGTTATGTTCTAAACAAGAGGAATGTTGTTGAGTGGAAAGTTCTTTTAAAGATTTCAATGTGTTCCTGTTTAAAAAGGAGCCAGATGTGGTGGCTCACACCTGTAATCTCAGCACTTTGGGAGGCTAAGGCAGGCAGATCCCCTGAGGTCAGGAGTTCGAGACTAGCCTGACCAACATGGTGAAACTCTGTCTCCACTAAAAATATAAAAATTACCCGGCCTGGAGGTGGGTGCCTGTTATCCCAGCTACTTGGGAGGCCAAGGCAGGAGAATCACTTGAACCTGGGAGGCAAAGGTTGCAGTGAGCTGAGATTGTGCCACTGCACTCCAGCCTGGCAAGAGAGCAAGACTCCATCTCAGAAAACAAAAGTAAAAATAAAAATAAATGAAAAGGTTTCAGTGGCCTCTGTCACATTAGAATAACTATAAAAACATATAAGATAAATATTTGACACTCATAGCTGACCAATTATTGGCACAAATTGGGAGGAACAGTAATGAACTGCTATAATGATATAATTGGATTGAAAATACAAAATTGATACACTAGGTACATAATGTCATTAGAAACAGAGTAGGCATGCTCACCAAAAAAAAAAAAAAAAAAAAAACAAAAACAAAAACAAAAAAAAAACCCTTTATTAAATATCAAAATACAAGGTTTATACCTACCAAAAAATAAGGCAGCTATACTTTTCAGTGCAGTTACTGCTTTCTGAGATTGGTGGAATGCTGAACCCACCTTCTACATCAGAATATTTGGCAATGTCTGGAGATATTTTTAATTGTCACAACCTTGGGGTAAGGTGCCACTGGCATCTCGTGGGCAGAGGCCAGGGATGTTGCTACAGAGCACAGCACAGCCCCCCTCATAAGAAAGAATTATCTGGTCCAAAAATTTTAAAAATGCCATTACTCTATACTATCAAGACCTCTCCCTACATCATGGTAGAAATGGAAATTTCTGGAAAACTGACGAAATGAGAGGTTAAGGGTAGGGAGCAGTTAATGACAGCACAGGCACAAGTGTGGAAGGTTGTGCCAGAGCCTCTGAGCAGTTCTAGATAAAAGCTAGTAGGAATTAGACTAGGAATAGTGCAAAATCAGTCAGCCATCCAGCTGTAGATCTGAGATAGAAATTCAACTATCATACAAATGAATAGTAAGTGAAGCCAAGGGCAATTCACGTAGTGTTTACATAGCTCTCATAAGGGTATGTAACAGAAATATATCCTCAGATATACAAAGCCTCAAAAGATATATCATCTATATGCACTTTTTGAGGAAAATAAATTACCTGAGACCTAGCTCCAGCAGGCCAACAGACTCAAAATTAAGAAATAAAAAATAGGGAGGTTTGGGCAGCAAAATTCAGGAATCCAGTTTAAATGTATGTTGTCAGTTAGATTTATGGGTAAAGCACGGTTCTGTAATACTTCCTTCAACTATTCCTTCTGCTTTGTAAGGATATGTTAGAAGTTACATCTTTCACTTCACAGTTTGGATGAACACTTAAAAGAGCAACTGTTGTTGCAAACAGTAACACATTTGGGAAAAGCCTTGGGGAAGGACTAAACCACAAGTTTTATTATTAAATTTATTTTTCTCCCTAAGAGTTCCATGGAGGCTGACCAGTCATTTTTTTTTATTGTGAAATAATTCAAGTAAGAATTTTCCTGCATCTTTAAAATGAATATTGAGTGACTTGGATCACTAAGATTTTTTTTAAATTAGTAAAAATATTGCATTGATATTAATTATAATCAAGTCCTTGTCATTTTTCCATCTAGGATGTATAAATGCTCCTTTGTTAATAATGTCCAAGAATCAGTATGGACACAAACGGTTTAAAACAACTATATATATATATACACACACATAAAATATGAGCATAGAAAAAACATTGAAGGAATGTTAGTGATTATCTCCCAGTAGAGTATTTCGAGGTGACTTTCATTTTCTGTTGTATACTTTCTTGCATTTTGCAAATTTTCTACATGAATAATGTATTATTTTTATAATAAAAAGTTGTAATCCACATATATAGGTCAATACCTACTGTACAAACAAATGCAGAGGAAAAAGAGTAGAAAAAAAATGAACCAAAGGTAATTTTCATTCATTTGTTCATTCTTCCAATGGATACTTACTAAGCACCTGCACATATCTCTATCACATATGGTGCAAGGCACTAGCCAAGGCCAGGTGTTGAACACTGCTATCTCCAGGTGTAAACTCTTAGTGTTTTTCTTTCTTCTTTTGTGTACTTTTCAAAAGGTTTAGACATAAAAACATACTTATGAATATATTTTTATTTATAAAATAGTGAGGCCTTATAATCATTTGAAAAATATTCTCATAAAATTAAAGTTTAGAAAGGTGTTGGTAATCTGATTGTATAGATATGTTTCCAACAGATAAGCTCTGGAGACAGTCACTTATTATTGAAGCATGTAGGCATTCTCCATACCCTGCCCCTTGTAAAATTCATTTCGTTAGCAAACAGAAATCATTTTTCTTAGAAACAAACTTAGTTTTTTAGTAGGATTTTATACTACCTTTAATATCTGCCTATCTTAATATAAGTACTGTACATTTTTTGAAGAACAAAATTTTACATCTGTTTAGTATGTTATTTAAATATCATAAAGCAATTTTTTATTTTATTTTATTTTTATTATTTTTTTTTTGAGACGGAGTTTCGCTCTTGTTACCCAGGCTGGAGTGCAATGGCGCGATCTCGGCTCACCGCAACCTCCACCTCCCAGGTTCAGGCAATTCTCCTGCCTCAGCCTCCTGCGTAGCTCGGATTATAGGCATGTGCCACCATGCCCAGCTAATTTTTTGTATTTTTAGTAGAGACGAGGTTTCACCATATTGACCAGGATGGTCTCGATTTCTTGACCTCGTGATCCACCCGCCTCGGCCTCCCAAAGTGCTGGGATTACAGGCTTGAGCCACCGCGCCCGGCTCATAAAGCATTTTTAATAAGAGTTTAGAGTAATAAATATATAAAAAACAGTGTAAAATGAGTCTGAATTTACATAAATACAAAATATTTATACCATGCTTTTTGTGAATGATATTTATCTTTTTTCACTCTTTTTCCTCTGTTTTTCTTCAGCTTGTTTTTCAAAATAATCTTTAAGGAGATGGTTCAGCTGTGGTTCATACTGGCTTGCATGTTGTAATCCATCTTCCCTTCCTTAAAAAAAATATAACATTGAATAACTAACTGCTTATATATGGTTATTTAAAAATATATATATATATATAACATGAGACAACAATTCTTTATTTTACAGAGGTCCCAGTATTATCATGTCAGTTACTTCCCACAGTGGCAAATTCAGAGCTGTTCCTGCTTGAAGCACCCCAAGCATTAGCCCATAAAAGTCAGTTAGACCTTGAAATGAGTGCATTATTTATTTTACCTTCACAGTGTTGGATCACACGTCCCCACAGTCGATTTTTCCTCAAACAGGCTAAATTTCCCACAATCAGCAAATGCCTCTTTCCTCTGGTCAATGCAACATTCATTCTTTTTTCTGAATCAATGAATCCTACTTGTCTTGTCCTTACACAGGATAAAATAATGATTTCCTTTTCGGCTCCCTGAAAAGCATCTACTGTAGACACCTGCACAGTTTTAATATCTGGATGGTCAAAGTCTACAGCACTGAGTAAATGACAAAGCTGTGGAGGAAAAGACAGCAATCATGTAGTGAGAGACTGTGAAGAACTTAAGCCACTGAACCTGCTCAAAGCAACCATTGTAACTTAACTAATAGTAAATAATTTTCATTTTTCTTTTATGACTCACATAGACTGGGCTAGTTTCCAAAATGATAAATGACTAGATGACAATATTAATTATGAAACACAAAATCAAAAGCTATTTATCTACTGCTGGGAAACTCATTCGGATATGCTAATTTGGAGCTGATAAACTAATAATGAAACAGATGAAAAAATACTAAAAGGAAAAAGAAAAATCTAGTTAGAAGTAATTGGCTCATGTGTACATTAACATCTTGTATCTATCCTTGATTTACTGATAAAATGCAATAATAATAAAAGAACATTTTGGGTAACAGAAATTCAATCCCATCTGTCCACAAAGCATACACCATATTTTTTTCCCGCTAATTTGTTTGTTGCATTTTTGCCCCAACAGCTGTAAACTAAATTTAATTAAACCTTGTTAAGTTTACATTTAATTATACAGAAAAAAAGCCAGACCGGAAAAAAAAAAAAAAAAAAAAAAAACCGGAATGTTTTCTTTTTTAATACATTAATTATAGTACCAAAAGTTTTTCAGGCACCAAACCAACTACTATAAATGTAATATCAAATATGGTAATGTGTAATTATAACATCTAAAATATGACAAATATTGTAATACATGATACCAACCTTGTACATTTGGGATTTGTATAATGTTATCACGCCAATCATAGAGCCCTCTATTCCACTTGCAATCAGTGATTGAATCAGCTTGAGTGTAAAAGCAGCTTCTGCCACATTATGAAAGCTGTTATCTCTTTCTAGCTGGAGTAAGAAATAGATCCTAAATTATATTTCCCAGAAAAGCTATGGAAAAAACAAGTAAATTCATACAAACAACAAAAATTAAACCAGGAACCTAAACCATGTTGACTCTCATCAACATTAATGTCATTTACCTGTTCCAGTCCTTTAACATTATAAAAACACAGGGTTGGCAGCCATTCCAATAAAGGGCTCCTCTCTATTTCTGTTACCCCATTCATGAGGTTTCCTTCGTAAAACATATCATTAGCAATAGCACTGATTGCAGGGTGGCAACGGTACTGAGTTCTCAACAGAACTGGCTTGTGACCCTAAGAAATTTAAATGAAGAAAAATAAGAAATTAAAACTTAACATTTTTTATTCTTCTAGGGAAAGCAAAATTATATTTTTAATGTTAAAAATATTGCTATATTGTGGTCTTAGGAGATGAATTACAACCATGATAGACTATAAATAAAAACATTTTTAAATTACTAAAAATATGTTCATATTAAACTATTAAATTAGAAAATTATAAAATGTAAAAAATGTCAAACTTAGACTTATCTAATAAGTTCGGCACCTAACATTATTATTATTTATTTCTTTTTTTTAGACAGAGTCTCACTCTGTAGCTTAGGATGGTGTGCAATGGCACAATCTCAGCTCACTGCAGCCTCCACCTCCTGGGTTCAAGCGATTCTTCTGCCTCAGCCTCCTGAGTAGCTGGGATTACAGACACCCACCATCATGCCCAGCTAATTTTTGTATTATTATAGAGAAAGGGTTTCACCATTTTGGCCGGGTTGGTCTTGAACTCCTGACCTCAGGTGATCTGCCCACCCTGGCCTCCCAAAGTGATGGTGTGAGCCACCACACCCAGCCAACATTATCCTTTTATAATTTATCTGGAGTTGGTCTAACACTAAATTGAAAAAACTCTCTTAAAAAAATTAGGAGGTATTATAGATATCTCATTAACTTTCCTCATTGAGTAAAAGCCATTTTTCATTCTGAATCTTCAAAGAAGTTTCAGATTTTGTTAATGCATCATAAAATCCAAGTCCTATCTACTTTAGGGCTCTTCAAGCAAAGAGTTCTGTAGTGTTGTTAAAACATTTTGAATAGCTACAAGGTACTCTAATAATACATATATAATTAAATGCAGGATTAATGACCACAAGGAGAAAGAATCTTCTATGGCAAAAATAAAAAAAATAAAAAAAATAAAAAAGGAAAACTCAATGATAGTGCTCTTTGGGGCATACATTTGTCTAAGTTTGTAAGTCCAAGTCAGCAAGCAAGTGAAACTACTGACGAAAATGTCAAGTATAAAAATCCTGAAAGACAAAAAATGCTCTGCTCAGAGCGGGCGCAGTGGCTCACTCCCCCCGTAATCCCAACACTTTGGCAGGCCAAGGCAGGCAGGCCACTTGAGGTCAGGAGTTCAAGATCAGCCTGGCAAACAAGGTAAAATACAAAAATTTCTCTATTAAAAATACAAAAATTAGCCAGTCGTGGTGGCAGGAACCTATAAAATCTGCTACTTGGGAGGCTGAGGCAGAAGAATTGCTTGAATCTGGGAGGCAGAGGTTGCAGTGAGCTAAGATGGTGCCACTGCACTCCAGCCTGAGCGACAGAGCTATTTATGCACTAGACTCTATATTTATGCACTGCAGCCTGGGTGATAGAGCGAGACTCTATATTTATATTCTATATTAAGTTATATTTATGGTATGGTTTCAACTATGTACAAATACATGTATTTGATATAGGTATATAACCCTAGGATAAAAGATAGAAGGACAAATACTAAAATCTTACAAAGAGTTTTCTCTTAAGGCCAGTGAGGTTATTACAAATGTTTTGTTTTGTTTTTACCATTTTTCTTTCTTTTCTGAGACAGGGTCTCGCTGTTGCTTAGGCTGGCCTCAAACTCTCCAGGCTCAAGAGATCCTTCTGCCTCAGCTTCCTGAGTAGCTGGGATTACAGGTGCCTGACACCCCACCCAGCTTTATCTATATCTTTCTTTCCCTCCCTCCCCCCTCCCTTCCTTCCTTCCTTCCTCCCTCCCTCCCTTCTCTCTCTCTCTCTCCCTTTCTCTTTCTTTCTTCTCTCTCCTTCCTTCCTTCCTTTCCTTATCCTTCCTTCCTTCCTTCCTTCCTTCTTACCCTTCCTTCCTTCCTTTTCTTTCTTTTTTTCAGTGGCAAGATCATAGCTCCCTGCAGCCTCGAACTCCTGAACTCAACTAACCCTCCCACCTCAGCCTCCCAAACAGCTGAGATTAAAGATTATAGGCACAAGCCAACACACCCAGACCGCCTCTTCTCTTTTCTGCAGTTTCCAAACTGTCTATAATGAGTAGTACTTTTATTTCTTTTACTTTTAATAATTGTGAACTAGTTCAAATATACAGAAAGCAAAGAAATAATATTATGTCCATGAACTTACCACCAGGACTTGACATTAGCCATATTAAGTCATTTTTGTTTTGGATCTCTCTTTTGTTAGATAAAATATGACATATATGGCTAAAGATCCTCCTTCATTGCTTTCCTCTACCACCTTTCCCAGAAATAACCCCAGTCTTGATTTTTTGTGGAATCATGTTTATTGTATTGGTATGAATCTATAAATAACATATGTTATCGTATGTGCTTTTGAAATTCTCATAAATGGCATTTTACTACAATTATCCCTTTGCATTTACTTCTTCCAACATCCACTATGTTTCTGAGAACTGTCTATATGGATCAAGCTCATCCATAGTAACTGTTTTTTATTCTACTCTGTGACTAAACCACTTTTTTGTTCATCCCTTCTTTGCCCTTTCAGAATTCTCCCAAATAAAAACCTACTTCATATTTTAAAAGGCATTGACAATAGGTACATGAAAAAGGGCAGAACAGTATACAGAGTATGCCACCATTTTTAAAACAGGAAGGGAAAATCTTATGTATTTGCTTACAATGGCATAAAATATCACAAGAAATGTACAAGAAAGGGACGACAGTTGCTTTGGAGGAAAGAGAATTAATAGTTGGGAGACAGGAGAAGTAGTCTTCACTATCTCCATGTTTTCTGGTTCCTCTCGAATTTTGAACTATATGACTATATTATCTATTCAAAAATGTTTTAAAACTTTAAATAACTTTTTATTTAAAAAATTTTGTTGGAGGCGGGGTCTCACTCTAGTATGAGAGCTGGTGTCGAACTTGTGGCCTCACTAGTGTCAAACTCGTGGCCTCAAGTGATCCTCCCACTTCAGTCTCCCAAAGTGCTGGGATTTACAGGCCTGAGCCACCATGCCCAGCCCTTTTTTAAGATTTTTCTTTTAGTTAAGATTTTTTTTAAAGCCTTTGAAAAAGTCTGATACAAAGGAAGTTGGACACCGCCTTGTCACAGAAGAGCAGAAAGTTTTGCAATTAAATTCAATCACAACAGCTCAAGACAACTGAAAGCTTCATTCTTCACAAAACAGAATACAACTGAACTCAAAATTCAATGCAACTTGAAACTCAATCTAAGGGAGAACTTCTTAAGAAGTTGGAATAAAGCTGTCTTGTAGAATCCATTCTCCAATATATAAAGGTACAAAAAATACAAAAACAACAGCAAAGAAAATTCAGCAATTATGCAACCAAGAAAGGTTTACAGCCAACCCAATGTCATAAACTTCAAAAAGTGCTAGTCATCAAGAAAGAAACAAAATTCTGGGGTAGAAGGGGAAAATGCAGCATAGTGAGCCAGAATTCATATGATGGTAATGGTTCCTAAGAAGAATTATGAAAAAGGGAACGTGAACTGCGCAGTTTTTAGTAGAAATGAAGGCTCAAGAACTGTGTCCCTTTTCCAGAGCAGGGATACTCTTGGGTCTCAGAGTTCCTATCAGTTTGATAGGACACTACCAAAATTTCAGGGTACTGAGAAAACAGAAAATACAGATCTGAAAGAGCATCTGATATCCAAGCATGAACACCAGAAAATGAAACAAGAATGGCAACTATATAAACATAGTGTTTATACAATTGTATAGTTTGTATAGAAACAGTGTTCTCTCTCTCTGCCATGTGAGGATACAGCAAGAAGGTGGCATCTACAAGCCAATGACCAATGGAATAGAATAGAAAGTCCAGAAATAAACCCTTGTATATGTGCTCAACCGATTTTTTATGAGGGTTCTAATACAATTAAATGGGGGAAAGGGATAGTATTTCAACACATGGTGTTGGAAAGCCTGTATATCCACATGCAAAAGAATGAAGTTGAACCCTTATCTCATACCATATACAAAAATTAACTAAAAATAGATCAAAGACCTCAACATAAGAGCTAAAATTATAAAATTCTTAGACAAAAACATTGGGGAAAATCTCCATGACATTGGATTTGGCAACAATTTCATAGATAGAACACCAAAAGCACAAGCAACAGAATAAAAAATAGGTAAACTGAACTTCATCAAAATTAAGAACTTTTGTGCATACAAGATAATATTAAGAAAGTGAAAAGACTACCAAAAAAATGGAAGAAAATATTTGCAAATCATGTATTTGAAAGGGGATTAATTTCCAGAATACATTTTTTTTAAAATCTCCTATAACTCAACAACAAAAAAACCAAACAACCCAATCAAAAAATGGGCAAAGGACTCAAATAGGCATTTCTTCAAAGAGGATACACAAATAGCTAATAAGCACATGAAAAGATGCTCAAGATCATTACTCTTTAGGGAAACCACAATGAGATTCCCTTTCACATCCATTAAGATGGCTATGATATTCAAAAACCAAAAAGAAGTATTGGTGAGAATGTGAACAACTTGGAACCCTTGTACACTGCTGTTGGGAAAGTAAAATGGGTGCTGCTACAGAAAAAAGTTTGGTGGTTCCTTAAAACTTTAAACATAAAATTATCATGTGACCCAGCAATTACATTTCCAGGTATGTATTGAACTGAAAGCAGGGATTTGAGCAAATATATATCAATGTTCACAGCAGATAATTCACAAGAGCCAAAAGGTGAAAACAACCCAAACATCTATCAACAGAAATGCAGTACCTACATGTAACGGAATATTATTTAGCCTTATAAAGGAATGAAATTCTGATACATAGTACAACAAAGATGAACTATGAACACATTCTGCTAAGTAAATGAGACAGACATAAAGTGACAAATACTGTATGACTCTACTCAAATGAAGCACCTAGAACGGCAAATTCATAGAGCTAGAAGATAGAATAGAGGTTACTAGGAGCTAAGGAAAGGGGAAATGAGAAATTATTGATTAATGGTTCAAAGTTTCTGTTTCGGATAATGAAAAAGTTCTGGAAATGGACAAGTGATGGTTGTACAATATTATGAATGTACTCTAAAGTAATAATAATAATATAGTACCTGTACTGCTGCAATATGAATGAACCTCAAAAAGTGAAAGAAAACAGACACAAAAGATCATACATTGTATGATTCATTTTATATAAAATATCCAGAATAGATAAATCCATACAGAGAGAAAGCAGGCTGGTGGTTGCCAGAAGCTGTAGGGAAGAGGAAATGGACAGTTAACTGCTAAATGGGTATGGGAGATTATTTTGAAGTGATGAAAACATTTTGAAACCAGATAGAGGTAGCGGTTACACAAGAAACTGTGAATGTACTAAATGCTACTAAACTGTTCACTTTAAAATAGTTTCTGCTATATAAACCGCATGCTCTAAAGAAAAAAAAAATTTTTTAAGAAATATAAGAAATAGGTTTATGTTACACGAATGCAATGGTTTGAATGTGTCCCTCAAATTTCATGTGTTGGAAACTTCATCCCCAGTGCAACAGTGTTGAGAGGTGGGACTTTCAAAAGGTGATTAGGCTGTGAGGATTCTGCCTAATCCTCATGGATTAATGCCATTATCACATAAGTGGGTTCCTCAAAAAAGGATGGATTTGTGAATGGATTAATGCCATTCCTGGTGTATGTGTGTGGGTTAATGGATTAAGGCCATTATCAAGAGTGTATTCCTCATAAAAGGATGAGTTTGGCCTCTTGCACTCTCTTGCTCTTCCATCTTCCACCACAGAATGACAATAAAGCAAGAAGGTCCCTAATAATTGCGAGTCCCAGGTCTTAGACTTCTCAGTCTCCAGAACTATAAGCAATAAATTTCTGTTCTTTATAAATTACCCAGTCTGAGGTTTTTCTGTTATAGCAGCACAAAATAGACTAAGACAGTAAATTCCACTTCAATTAAAAAATGTTAATAATTAATTTAAAAATTATTAGCAATGTGTAGTGTTCCATGTAGATAATAGAGGCATTATAGGTTTTTTTTTTTTTTTTTTTAGTTTCAGAGCAAAAGCCATATACTGCTACCCATTACTCAAGTAAATAAGGAAAAAATTCTTTTTATAAAAGGGCACTTAAATTAATAGAGTTCCACCTGACTTTTTTGTAAACCTTTGTTACAACAAAAATGTTATTAATTAATTGGAGTACAACTAATGTTATACTCCAATTACACATTAGTTTGAGGCAGGGCTAAGTCTTCTAACATTTTCATTCTCTATCAACACACGCACATGATGTATAATCAATAAATGATAATTCTGTAAGAATTTACAGTGGTTACCATTAAGCAAAGTCGATCAAAAAGCGTTTGTTCCAATCCATTTCCATGAGCTGCATCAGAACCCTGAATAGTAGGAGGTAGCTGTTTGGGATCTCCAACAAGAATCAGTTTTTCACACTCAAACCTAAAACAGAATTTCAAAAATTAATGTAAGCAATTAAAAAGAGTGCATTAACATCATTTATTGCTCTGTTTGCCAAAACTGTATTTCAAAATATTCAAATGCTATGAAGTATCCTGAGTACTAATAAAGCTTAGTAGTGCTATTAACTGCATTAAGGGCTTTAAAAAGCTATGCAATAAAGACTGTTTTACATAATTTAGTTATTCTCCTCCCACATAAAACCTAGTAGGTGCCCCTTGCCTCTGCATGGAATTAATATTTCACAGAGCATATTTGGGAAATACTGGTTTTTAGACTCCATAAACTCTTGGAATTAGAGTATTTCCTAGAAGTCATTTAGCTTAAACCCTTGTTTTAGAAGTGAAGTAAATTGGGTTCTTCAGAGTTAAGTGTCTTCCTAAATAGGAGTAGGATACAGTGGGAAAAAAAAAATCAAAATTTTATTTGAAAAAAAAAAACTATATCTAAATCTCAACTCCATTATACTTTAGAGACCCAGTAAGTTATTTAATCTTTTCATGTTTCAGTATTATTTTTTTCTTTCTTTCTTTTTTTTTTTTTTTTTTTTTTTTTTTAGATGAGGTTTTACTCTGTGTCACCCAGGCTAGAGTGCAGTGGTGTGATCTCTGCTCACCGCAGCCTTGACCTCCTGGGTTCAAGCAATCCTCTCACCTCAGCCTCCCAAGTTGCTGGGACTTTAGGCACACACTATCATGCCCAACTAATTTTGTATTTTTTGTAGAAATGGGGATTTGCCATGTTGCCCAAGCTGGTCTCAAACTCCTAGACTCAAGTGATCCACCTGCCTCAGCCTCTCAAAGTGCTGGGATTACAGGTGTGAGCCACTGCACCCAGCCTATGCTTCAGTATTGTGAGTAACTTGGAGGTAATAATAACTTGTGTGTCTATTTTAAGGATTAAATGAAATATGTAATGTGTTTAGTATATAGTAGGCATTCAACAAGTATTACTCCTCTACTATTTGCAGGTCTTTCATCCTTGGCCCCTGAGTAGGATAACCAACTCATCCTAAAATTTGAAAGCCCCATGATCTAGGAATATTCCAAGTCCCAAGTAAACCATGATAGTTAGTACCTTACTCTCTCATTAAATGGGGACACAGCATAGGCCAGAACTCAGACCTACTGAGTCCTAGTCTAGTATTCTTTTCATTACCTTTAGGATTCCTTAATAATAGATGCTTTAAAAGCACAATGTTTCAATTGGCTAGGACAGCTTAGAAGATTTCATGGTCCTCTAGTTTTAGTAGACAAATTTTTATTTTCAATTTGTTTTTCTTTATATGTTTTATATATTTTCATCATCTAAAATTATTTACAAAACCTAAACACTTGGATTATATTAAGGTAAGAAAACTGAAGGACATTCTTCAACAATGGAGTTAGATTCTTTTTTTTTTTTGAGACGGAGTTTCGCTCTTGTTACCCAGGCTGGAGTGCAATGGCGTGATCTCGGCTCACTGCAACCTCCGCCTCACGGGTTCAGGCAATTCTCCTGCCTCAGCCTCCTGAGTAGCTGGGATTACAGGCACGTGCCACCATGCCCAGCTAATTTTTGTATTTTTTAGTAGAGACGGGGTTTCACCATGTTGACCAGGATGGTCTCGATCTCTCGACCTCGTGATCCACCCGCCTCGGCCTCCCAAAGTGCTGGGATTACAGGCTTGAGCCAACGCGCCCGGCTGGAGTTAGATTCTTAACCCATGAATAAAGAGCATTTTTTTTTTTTTTTTTTTTTTGAGACAGAGTCTTGCTTTGTTGCCCAATCTATAGTGCAGTGGCATGATCTCAGCTCAGTGCAACCTCTGCTTCCCGGGCTCAAGTGATTCTCATGTCTCAGCTTTCCCAGTAGCTGGGATTACAAGCATGCACTACACAATCCAGCTGATTTTTGTAATTTTAGTAGAGATAGGGTTTCACCATATTGGCCAGGCTGGTCTCAAACTCCTGGTCTCAAGTAATCTACCTGTCTTGGCCTCCCAAAGTGCTGGGATTACACGTGTGAGCCACAATGCCCAGCCTAAAGAGCACTCTTAATCTAGTTGAGAAATCTGCAAGTTTCTACTAGAATCCTAGCACTAGGGCTATAGTATGTCATCCAAATGTCTAAACTGTGATCTAATAAAACTTTAACACATCAACCTCCTAAAATTCCCCTCTATATTCTTTTTAAAAATCAGTTTAGTATTTAAATTGTTAAGAATTTTCACAAAAGTTTGGTAAAGGATTGAACTGCAGAAATGTTTGATATAATTGTGACATTTGAGAACCCCTGGGAAAGAATCTTATAGGTTACCTTGCAATGGGAAGGAGAGAGGCCGGTTCAGTTATCTGACTACACTCATCCAGCACAACTACCGGAAATTTAAGATCATTCATGCATGGGAATGGGCAGGCTGCACAGGTAACTCCAACTACTTGAACCTTTATTACAACAAAAATGTTATTAACAACTATTAAGAGAAAATAACGGAATGAATTTACCAAAGAACTCATGGTCTAAAATTAGAGAGTGAACTAGTCCTAATTTAATTCCTAGCCATCAGAAACCTTAGGTCATCATATCTCCACATTTTCATTATTCCTACATACAAAACGGAAATCAACAAATGTAGGTTACTTAAGCCACAAGTCCATTAACAAGAACAAATAAAAGACACATTTTGATATTCAGAAGGAAAGTATCACAATATCAAGGATTTGTAAAATAGGATGACACACATATTTTATCTTCTAGATGAGGTTAGGTAGACAACATATATTAATCAACACAGGCCAAAGTTCTTCACAAAGAACATTAAATATGCTAACAAAATATTCTTTGCTTAGCCTTCAAGCACATTAGTTTTATTTATTTTAAAATGTAAAGATGGCTAACTAATTCTTAACAACAGTAAATAAAATGTACTCATAGCCTGTAAGTACATTTGAATCTTATAAGTTAAACATTATAGCAGCATGCCATTACTCTGAAGGTAGAAAACTTCACAAAAGCTGAGTTCTAACCTCTAGAACTAAATGTAAACAACAGGGAAATCTATGAATTTTCTAATTAGATGTGGTCATTGGCCTAGTAGCCCACTATCTATACACACACGTGTACATACACATACACACACACGCATCTAACTAAAAAATTCCTAGATTTCCTTATTGTTCACATTTAGTTCTAGAGTTTAAAAATGAGCTTTTGTGAAGTTTTTTGCCTTTAGAGTAATGGTACACTGCTATAATGTGCAACTTATAAGATTCAAATACACACACACGTGTGTATGTATAAATATGTGTATATAAACACACACAAACATATATGTATACAGTAATGTACTGCAAAACAATTAGATGTTTTGGTCAATGATGAACCAGATATATGATGATGGTCTCATAAAATTATAATGGAGCTAATAAATTCCCCGCCCCTAGTGACATCACAACCTTCACAGCACAATGTATTATTCATGTGTTAATGGTGATACTGGTGTAAACGAACCTACTGCACTGCCAGTCATATAAAAGTATAGCACATACAATTATGTACAGTTCATAATACTTGATAATAAATGACCATTTTAGTGGTTTATATATTTACTAGAGTATACATTTATTATTATTTTAGAATATACTCCTAACTTATTAAAAAAAAAAAAAGTTGACTATAAAACAGTTTCAGGGACATCCTTCAGGAAGTATCCAGAAGAAGGTATTGTTATTATAAGTGATGACAGTCCCATGTGTCCTATTGCCCCTAAAAACTTTCTAGTGGGACGGAATATAGAGGTGGAAGACAGTGATATTGATGATCCTGACCCTGAGCAGGCCTAGAATAATGTGTGTGTTTATATTTCAGTTTTCAACATTAAAAAAAAAAAAAGTTTTAAAGGTAAAAAAAGAAAAATTTTAAATAAAAAAGCTTATGCTAAATTTAAAGAAACAGCTATTACAGAAACCTAAAACATTAAGTCTTCTTTTAAAAAAAAACATTATCTTTTAATTTATTATTATGTTCTGAGATTCTAACAGCAGAAAAGATTTTGTTACTGACCTAGCAAGTATTAATTAACTATAAAACATTTTTAAAAATTAGTTTTATTATGAAGACATGTCACTTCAGAAATGTGTCAGGTCTTCCGGGCACGGTGGCTCATGCCTGTAATCCCAGCAATTGGGAGGCGGAGATGGGAGGACCACTTAAGGTCAGGAGTTTGAGACCAGCCTGGCCAGCATGGTGAAACCCCATCTCTACTAAAAATACAAAAATTAGCTAGGCATGATGGTGAGTGCCTGTAGTCCCAAGCTACTCAGGACACTGAGACAGGAGAATCACTTGAACCCAGGAGGTGGAGGTTGCAGTGAGCTGAGATCACACCACTGCACTCCAGCCTGAATGATAAAATGCGACTCCAGCTAAAAAAAAAAAACCAAAAACCAAAAAAAAATCACTATGTCAGGTCTGAATGCCTGACTGGACCTTAGAAATATACCAGAGAAAACTTCTTAAAAAAGAATTCCTCATATTTTCATTTGTGAATAGGTGATACCAATGAGCAACAGTTGATGGTAACTGGACTTTCATTCAGAAAAGCATCCAAGAAATCATTAACAATAATATATAAGAATAATGATTCTTACATATCATTATTATGTTGGGTGAATAAAATGGTAAGTAGTCTACATAAATGACTAATTTGTATTAATTGAACACAGCCAAACAAAGCCAAAGACTTTCTGGATTTGGTTAAGAAGAGAATACAGAGTTAACTCTGCAATTCAAATAATAGAAAGTTATTCTGAAGTTTTCTGAGGAGTTCCAGAACCAAAACTTGTTATAGATTGATTATTATTTCCAGTTTCTCCTTCCCTCTCTAGGAAAGTATTATTACACATCCACACCCTTTGCCATGTTACCTGGCAGTGCTTCCCAACAGAGAAGTAGAGGAGTATATTTCCCTGCTTCACTGATGTTAGGCTGGGTCACGTGACCTCTTACAGCAAATGGAATGTCAGCTGACATAATATAAGCTGAAGCTTTAAATGTGTTTCTGTGATCTGTCCTGCCCTCTTGCACTTCTGCCATCTGTCAGAAGATCATGCCATAGCAAATGTTCTCAGAAAGACAGATTTGACCCATAGCCTCAGGCCAAGCCATACCACTTGACTTGTAGAGTCATAAGCTGTTGTCTTAAAGTACTGAGACTGAGTTTGTTAACCCTCATTATTTCAGCAATAGCTTATCAATTCAGGGTCCCAAGTAGACTAATTTTCTCAAATCTCTAGCATAAAGTTGCCAATGTGCAAGTGGTCCAGGAAGCCAACAACTTTCCTTTCCTCCATCCCCACTGCTTTTCCCCATGCTCTCCCTTCATAGGAGGAAGCTGCTGATTGATTTCTTTCTCTTCCAACAGCTGATGCCCAGGCTTCCCTGGATCAAAACTTGATAAAGGAGATGGTGCTACTTGTTATAGCCTGGAATCTTGTGTGCTTAGTCTTGGCTCCCAATACCTGGAACTGTTTGAACTACCTGGATTCTTGGATATACACAAACACTAAAAGTCCTGGCTTTCTTGGACAGCATCAAAGACAAATTTCACTTGGATATTCTGTTCAGGGTCAGACCTTCTCTATCACTATTTCTCTTAGAATACAACCAATTTTATTTAACTTGCAAGGAATCTATTCCCACCTCCATACTTTCCTCATCAAGCCTATGAAAAGAAAGTAAAAAGGGAGGAGAAAGGATGACTCAGCCATGGTGAGTTGCAGATATTCACGAATGTGAAGAATGCTTTGAAACAAACATAAAACATACACTGGGTAGACTATATCCAAGGATACACATACATGCACCTTAGTAGAATCTAAGCTATCACAGTAGTTTATTTAAAGGAAATATTTTTTCATCAACAGAAATAAGAGAATCTGAATGGCATATATAAACCAAGAAACAAACTGAAGCTACTATGTCTTACCTGTTTCAGCAGGGTTCTATTGGTCCCCAGTTTATGCTGCTCAATACTTTTTCTCACATAGATTCTTTCTGTAGGAGTCAGGTCTTCTTTCATTAGTGCATGTAGTTCTTTTAATTGTTCGCTTTCATTTTCTGAGCCAGCATGTAAGCTAAAGAATTATACAAAAAACACTCCTTTTTAGTCCATTTTTCATAACATCACAGTAAAACAAAATACAGATTTTCTAAGTTAACCAAGAAAAGATAAGCCTTTCTCCATTCTTCAAAAACCAAATTTAAGGTAAGAGTGATATGAAATTACCATACTTCCCTCTGACCATGCTGTGACTTCTGTAATTTTGCATTCTTACCTATAAGGTAAAATTGGTTTGGCAATCTTCCTAACACTCCCAACTCTGACAAAGTTTTCAAATCCAAGACTGAGAAGCCTTTAAATAAGAAAACAATATAAAGTAGATTCTGATTATTTAGGAAACAGAATATAAAATAAAGTTTCAAATAATAACTGTATTATTACAATTAATTTTGTGTAACAGTATATTTTAATTATAAAATTGGATGTGAAATACCTAAACTCATATAAAGTAAATGAAATATAGTGGGATTTTTAAACATAAGGCATTTTCTAGAGAATTTTTAAATATGCGTTATTCTATTTTGAAGGTTCATTAAATGTTCATAAAATACCAATGTTAGTATTTATCACAAATAAAATTGCCTCTAGAGACATAATAAAGAAAGTAATGGCTACCTTATACTTAGCACCAAGATTTGTTAGGAAGAGCCTCTTTATGTATGTTACATTGTTTAACCCTCACTACAGCTCTAGATGGTATCTCCTCTTAGAGATGAGGACCCAAGCTTAGAGGAGAGGTATCATGATTCAAACCCAGGCAACTCTGTCTACATCCAAAGGTTGTGATCATTTCTCTACATACGTTATCCTCCAGTTAGGGCTTTGTGAGGAAGGACTCCATCACCTACACTTCCCTTTTATATATCTTACAGCTGTAGCACTATGCTGGGAACACAGGTGAAACTCAGTGAACACCCAACCCTCCAAAACTTCCACCATGTCAAAATGGGAATTTAAAGAGCTGGAGAACTAAACCATAGCTCTCTAAAAATAATATTCCAAAATAATTATGAAACAAATTAGTGTCAACATATGAATAGATTCAATTTTTATGTTTTTCACAGTCTTCACCTTGAAGAATAATAGCTACTTAACAGGCTGAAATACTAGTTTTTAATTTTTTTCCAATGCAAGTTTGGTTAAATCTATAATAATAAAGGGTAAAGTCTCCTCAAAGTGCTATTCACCCCATGCTCTTTCATTTCTTCTCAAGAAACTGTTCCATCCATTACAATAGGAAAACACTGTTCAAGTATACAACGAAAATGTTATTTCAGTGTGAAAAACCCATATAAAACCAGACTATAAGCAGTTGAGGCTTAGATCCTAATTAGAGAGTCACATTTCTCAGGTCCTCATCAGAGATTTAAGCATTAAGGAATCTCTTTTATATGTTTCCTATAAACTTTTAGTATTGAGTATTTACCTTCCCTCCTCATTCTAACTTCTTTTGTTTTGTTTTGTTTTGTTTTGTTTTGTTTTCTAACAGTCTACAGTTAAATTTTCATCTTGGGCTAAGCAATCTAAAGTTCTTTCCTGTGTAGACTCCAGGTAACTCCTCATTATCTTTATTTAAAAAAAAACAACAACAACAACAACAACATTGTCCTCAGCCACTCTTTTAAATTACTTTTAAGAGTGTACACTGGAAGAATCTTTCTGAAGGGAAATTTTGAAAAGTATATTTAGAAGCTTAAAAGTTTTTATATCATTTATTCTAGGCTTAGGATTATATTCCTAAGGAAAGAATCAAAAATGGATACAGAGTTTTATATTTAAGGATCTTTGTCATAATATAATTCATACTGACAAGAATTTAGAAATAATTTACTGATCAAAAATTGCTTAAAATATGGTATAAGCAAATCATTGAATATAACAGTTATTAAAAAATTACATTTTCTAAGTTTTTTTTTTTTTTTTTTTTTTTTTTTTTTGAGACAGAGTCTCACTTTGTCACACAGGCTGTAGTGCAGTGATGCAATCTTGGCTCAGTGCAACCCCCACCTCCCAGGTGATTCTTGTTCCTCAGATACCTGAGTAGCTGGAATTACTGGCATGTGCCACCATTCCCAGCTAATTTTTATATTTTTAGTAGAGATGGAGATTCGCCATGTTGGCCATGCTGTTATTGAACTCCTGGCCTCAAGTGATCTGCCTGCCTCAGCCTCCAAAAGTGCTGGGAATATAGGTGTGAGCCACCTTTTTTAAGTAAAAAAAGCAGGACACAAAACAACACATACTATCGAATCTCAAAATTGGAAAACAAAATGTGTGTGTGTGTGTGTGTGTGTGTGTATGTGTGTGTGTATGTATTTAAAAATCTGTAAATATAATAAAACATCTGTGTAGTCTGCATATATTCTACATAAGCATCAACTTGTATGATTATGAAAATTAATTTTTTAAAAACCTAGACTTAAAAATAATGAAGTGTTTCTGCTAATCAAACTTTGCCATTTGTATTGAAATTCAGATCATTTAACATTGGAATGTTGGTGAAATACTGTAATACTTCTTTGCATTTTTAATAAAGTCATGCAATCACAAAAATTACCTTCAGAACAGATTATTATTGTCTTCTTTGCATCCTTCTTCTTGAAATAAAAAACATAATTTACTTAAGTTGTTTTTTGTTTTTTTGTTTTTTTTTTTTTTTGGCAACAGAGTCTCCCTGTTACCCAGGCTAGAGTGCAGTGGTGTAATCTCAGCTCACTGCAGCCTCCACCTCCGGAGTTCAAGCGATTTTCCTGCCTCAGCCTCCTGAGCAGCTGGGATTATAGGCACCTTCCACCATGCCTGGCTAATTTGTGTGTGTGTGTGTGTGTGTGTGTGTGTGTGTGTGTGTGTGTGTGTGTGTATTTTTAGTAAAGATGGGGTTTCATCATGCTAGCCAGCCTGATGTCAGGCTACTTGTTCTGACATCAAGTAATCTGCCTGCCTTGGCCTCCCAAAGTGCTGGGATTACAGGTTTGAGCCACCACACCCAGCCTGATTTTTACCTCCGTCTAAGGTAACAGACCCAAGACTCCTGGGTCAGAGACAAGAGCACAGGCACAGGAAGCAGCATAATCATCAACATATCTGCACTGGTTTCCCTTGGCTTCCAAGTCACATGAGGAGACAAAAAACAGGGTCCAGGTAGATGCCTGCACATACCGTGGGTTGAGGAGTAGGGCAAGAACACTGAGGTTGGGGATCCATTATCTTATTAGAAGTAATAAGCAAGCCTACTCTTTGTCCTAGAGGGACAAATTTTACTTCATCGGTCAAAATTGCTTATTGCAAACAAACTGTGACAAATGCTTTGGGTAAGAATGGTCAGGGCCTTGCATCCTTGGCATCCCAGCAGGGATGCTCAGGGCCACTGGCAGATTGCCTCCCGTAATAATACGTCTCTTGCCCTATATGTTCTTGGCTGAACTTGAATTTTTGCATGAGTATCACTGTGCCAAAATTTTCAGTTTTGGTTTTGATTTTATCCTACTTACAAACTAATTAGTTAGCCTGTTACTATTTCACAGATGCTGGCTCCTGGGTCAGAGACAAAGGTCTTGCATTCTTGGCATAACCAGAAAGACTACGTGGACACTCAGGGCTCATAGTGGGTTACCTCTCTCAACAATATCCCAAAACATTAGCTACTTAAATGCACTTGTCATGCCTACCCAAGAAGTACTCTGTCAACAGCCACATTCGTAGAAGAAGATATCAGAAGTTTCCATGGCCTTGCATTTCCAGTGTTAGGAGCTTCACTCTTTTCAAACAGCTGTACAAAGAACAAAATCACCACTGCCAGCAAATAACTCTTTCCTGCTCCAAACACACCTAATCATTTTAAAAGGAGAAAAAAATAAGAAGTATAAAATAAATAAGTTCCTTTTTTCTTTTTCTTTTTTTGAGACAGAGTCTTACTCACTCTGTCACCCAGGCTAGAGTACAGTGGGATAATCTCAGCTCACTGTAACCTCCACCTCCTGGTTTCAAGTGATTCTCCTGTTTCAGCCTCCTGAGTCACTGGGATTACCCGTGTGTGCCACCATGCCCGGCTAAGTTTTGTATTTTTAGTAGAGGCGGGGTTTTACCATATTGGCCCAGCTGGTCTGAAACTCCTGAACTCAAGTGATCTACCTGCCTTGGCCTCCCAAAGTGCTGGAATTACAGGCGTGAGCCACTGTGTCTGGACAAATGTAAATAAATTTCTAGAGGCATAACAAATATTTCATCCATCTTTCCCTCCTTCATTTAATGAATATGTTCAAAAAACATTGAGTGCTCACTATGGGCAAAGCACAGGGGATAAATAGATAACCAAAATACTTCCACTTTTAATGAGACCATCACCTACTTAAAATGATAAGTAAAGGAATAATTATAAAAGAATATGGTAAGTAATATTATTTTGGATCAGAGAAGGAAGAAAATCTATCTCTGTTTTTATGGAGATGGGAATACTTCCTAAAATTAGGAAATAGAACTAAGACTTCCAGAATAAGCTATCCAGACTGCTTAGAGAAGGAGTCATTCCCAGCAGAGCCGTGACAAAGCATGTAGCTGTTAAAAGAGCTTTTCTATATAACCTCTACCAAATAGGCAACAGATGAGGCTGATAAGGTAGGCACAGGGATAAATCATGAAAGCTCTGTTTGCAATAGCTAAACAAAGTTTAAATTTTATCTTAAAGGCCAACAGAAGTCATCTAAAGATTTTAAGCAGTAGGTTTGATTTTTTTTTTTTTTTTTTTTTAACAGAATCTGGCTCTGTTGCCCAGGCTGGAGTGCAGGGTGCAGTCTTGACTCACTGCAATCTCTGCCTCCCAGGCTCAAGCCATCCTCCCACTACAACCTCCCAAGAAGCTGAAACTACAGGTGTATGCCTCCATGCCCAGCTAATTTTTTAATTTTGTGAAGATAGGGTTTTGCCATGTTGCCCAGGCTGATCTTGAACTCCTAAGCTTAAACGACCTACCCTCCTTGACCTCCCAAAGTACTGGGATTACAGGTGTGAGGCCAAGCCATGGGTTTGACTTCATCAGATTGTGTTTTAAGAAAACAACTTGAATGAAAATATGAAGGCGGGCCAGGCGCGGTGGCTCAAGCCTGTAATCCCAGCACTTTGGGAGGCCGAGGCGGGTGGATCACGAGGTCGAGAGATCAAGACCACCCTGGTAAACATGGTGAAACCCCGTCTCTACTAAAAATACAAAAAAAATTAGCTGGGCATGGTGGCACGTGCCTGTAATCCCAGCTACTCAGGAGGCTGAGGCAGGAGAATTGCCTGAACCCAGGAGGCGGAGGTTGCGGTGAGCCGAGATCGTGCCATTGCACTCCAGCCTGGGTAACAAGAGCGAAACTCCGTCTCAAAAACAAAAGAAAATATGAAGGCAAAACTAATGGTAGATCAATTAGAAAGTTGTGTGAGATAATTATAACAATAATAAATGTTAACTTTACTAAGCATTTCCCATGTGCCAAGCACTGTTCTAAGCTCTTTACGTATGTTAACTAATTTAATCTTCCAACCCTATGAGGTGAATGCTATTATGATCTCCATTTTATTTTACAGAGCAGGAAATTAAAGATTAAGAGATATATAACCTACCCAAAATCATACAGCTAACAAATGATAGAGTCAGGACATAAATTCAGGATTCTAACTCTAGAGCCCACACTCTTATCCACTAGGCTACATGGAGATATAATGAAGGCTTGGACTGAGAAGTTACAAGTACACTGGAGAAGAGATACTAAATATGAAAGATAGATAGAAGCTAGAAGAAACACATCTCAGTGACTAATCTGATAGTGGTAGATGAATAGTAAGAGAATAAAAGGAAGATTAAGAGAGAGTCACTTAATCTTGAGAGAAAGAATAGTCTAGGATGACTCAGGTTTCATTTGGTCAACAAGGTGGATGTGATGTCATTCCTCAAAATAGGACAAAAAGGTAGGATTAGCTTTGGGATGGCGGTCTATGAGAGGAAATGTGCTACAGAGGCAACAGAATCCAGATAGAACTATTTACTCTAAGTAGGAGGAAGTAAATCTCCTTCACTGTGGCAGAACCAAGAGGTAAGAATAGCTCCCAAATTAGATAAATTGGAGAAGAAGGGCAGGACATTGAAAGCAGTTTCTGTTACGACCTCCATTTTCTCTTTAGGGTCAAGAGAAAGGGTAAGAATGAGGTTATGAGAAGAATTAAGGTTTGTAATCACTGATATAAAGGATAGAAGAGTGAGCTGACTGGGAATAAATAAAAGATTTTGCTGATCCAGCTAAATCTATTCTAGTAGAGCAACATGTAAACATCTAGATCAAAACTGGATACTCTGACCATAAGCTTATGATGCTCATTTATCAGATAGCTAATAAGTCTCCCTTTTAGAGTAGTCAGTTCCATTCTCACCTAACAGTTTACCAAAGTGGGTTCAGGTTAAAAAAGTCTACTTAGAGTTATTCTTGAACCACTTTTGACTAGGAAATTATAAAAGAGCAGACTGAGTTATAAAAGCTTACAAATAGAAAACAATTACAATTATTTTCTTTCTTGCTTCTTACCATGTATGATCGTGATAGGGAGGGTATGAGCTTGCAGTTCCTTCATTTCTTCAACACTTTCATGTGATGCCATCATTTGAGCTATCTGAATGAGAGCTACAGCTTGATCTTTGTTTAACTTGTATGCCTGAATCAACTCACTAGCTAACTTCGATGTTGCTCCTAGGCTGAGTAGTTCAAATTTTGTGTTGACATTTGTGAAGGCTGGTGGGATAAATTTTCTCTTACCGACTTTTTTGTTGCTAACTATAGTTGGCGAAGACCTAATAAAAATGAAGCAAATAAGAAAAAAAATTAGAGGCATTTGAAAAGATGAGTAGAACAATTCATAACTTAGTCATCGCTTTGTAAGCATTACAGGGAACAGTTTTTTATAGAAACAAACAGTAAGTGGATATATACTGTAAATACATACACCAATATTGAGGAGGGTAGAAGAGAACTAATGTTTGTTGAATACTTATTATGTGCTGACACTCTGCTTACCATTTTACATATTACTTGATGAAATCTTCACAATAACACTAGAAAGTAATTAATTAGTTAATTATCCAAAATACAGATACAAGAATATTAAACTTTCCCCCAACACCACACCACAAATAAGTGGTAAACTGACTTTAAAACCCATGCTCTATTATCCAAACCTGACTGAGATAATAAATCTAGCCTTCATTTCAGGTAAAACTAGATCACATGAATTGGTTTTATTTATATTTCTATGAAAACTCAATTCATTTCAAATTGGATGAACAACATAATAAAATCGTAAGGATTTTTTTTTACCTAGGACTTCATTGTAGTGAGAAAAATAAAACACCACAGATAGATAATAACATTCCAAATTGAGAACTGAACTTTTTCTTATCATTTTTAATGCATTCAATATAATACCACTTCCAATTTTTAAAAAAGGGACATGGTGCCTGAGAAATTGAAAATGAAATATGCCTATATCAAGAATAAAATCAGCATCAATATACACACTGGATTCAAACTGTAAAATGATTCCTTTAAATGTTAAATAATTTGTGGTACAAAAATACAGATAATAAAAAATAAAATCAACACTGAAATAATCCTTAAATTATTTCTTGACAAAGTGAAAAAATTTATGGTAACATTTATTAGCTCAAACATTAATAAATAGATAAAAAATAATGCTTAATTCTTTTTCTCTCTTTTTTTTTTTTTTTTTTTTTTTTTTGAGACAGAGTTTTGCTCTTGTTACCCAGGCTGGAGTGCAATGGTGCAATCTCGACTCACTGCAACCTCCGCCTCCTGGGTTCAAGCAATTCTCCTACCTCAGCCTCCCAAGTAGTTGGGAATACAAGCATGCATCACCACGCCCAGTTATTGTATTTTGGTAGAGACAAGGTTTCTTCATATTGGTCAGGCTAGTCTCGAACTCCCAACCTCAGGTGATCTGCCTGCCTCAGCCTCTCAAAGTGCTGAGATTACAGGTGTGAGCCACTGCGCCCAGACCCTTTTCTGTTTTTAACTACTAACAGTAATGTCATACTCTGAAAAATAATTACAATTTCATTGACAACATTTTATAATGTACTTTTATTGAATTTTCATATTCACTTCTGATTAGTATTTTTTAATACCAATGACTCAAAGGTAAAAAAAATGACTTACATTGTTAACAGGTACTGTGTTAGAGGTAGAGTAGCTGGATTAAAGTAGTCCTGAATGTTTTTCAAAGTAGTCAGTTCTGTGCTAGCATTACAAACCAATAACGCATGGACAATCACTGTACAGAGGATGCAGAAAATAAACATTTGATGTAAACAAAATGGACCATAGAAACTCCATTAAATGTCCACAGAACTCAGAGTTTGGCTACTGAATTAAGCACATGACATAAAACAAACTCTTAAACACACACAGAGATTCCAAACTCATATTTATTAAATTACTATGCTATCTGCCCATTCGTTTTATAATAGGTACCCATAAATTGCATAATTTAAATCATATTTGGACTTCCATATATCAGCAAATGAAGAAGAACAGCTGTGTTGAGTTAGTACCCAGTGGCACAACTTCACAGACAGCAGTTCCCTTTAATTAACATAGCGCTTGTGCCATACGGTAGTATTTGTATAATTTTTAAATACTTTCTTGCATTTTTTCTTCAATTACTTTACAGAAATATATGGAAAACAGAAAATCAGAACAATCTAATTAGAAAATTAGAACAAAACAATCCCACACACAGCAATCTTCCTCAGAGAAATATCTATATACTCAACTTTCATACACATTTTCAGGAACACATTGTACACAATAGTAAGAACTAGAGGTGGGTGCTTTTTGTTGGCTTTAATCAAACAGTGCATCTTATGTCTATCATTCTTTTTAAACATAGACTAAAATGAGCACAGTAATACTCACTGTTAGAGGGCCAATTAGAAGGGAAATAGCCTTTCAAAGGCAGTAGTTCTATCTCATTGATAGATGATGGTCCAAAAAAAGCACTACATGCAATAAAAGTATCCAGCTCAAAGTCTAGGGTTTTTGAAACCACCCAAAGATCATCTAAAAAGACAAACATTTTAAAATACTATACAGACACATGTATGGTTTTTTTTTAATTATATGTATTTGCAAATGTGTGTATATACATCTATAGTACACATATACCTACACATGATGAGAAGTTATGGAAAGATATTCATCAACTATCAACCTAAAGGTTGCGAGTTCTTCTGAACAAAAGAGCCAGCATCAGATTCTGCAATCAATACAGTACCTCTTGAATCACATAGAAAAAGATTAAAGAGATGGCAGAATTACAGAGTGAGGAAGAAGGAAAGCAGAGACATCACATGGGAAGATGAGTTAGGTACAATGGGAATCCCTAGGTTTTGCATGAACCCACAGAAGGCCTAAGAAGGCAGGACATGGATCAACCCATAAGACTATTGTATTAGTCCGTTCGGGCTGTTATAAAAAAAAAAAAAAATCTTAAATGAGTAATTCACAAACAGTGGAAATTTATTTCTCATAGCAGTTCTGGAAGCAGTTGGCTTCCTTTCTGTGGAGAACAGCGAGAAGTGGAAAAACCATGGAAAACCTTGAGTTGGAGGGGCTATTTTGAACTGGTGTGTGTTTCCCTGAACTGATTTTGGCAAAGGGCAGAAGGGCTGTAAAGAAAGGAGGATCAAAGAGGTGGAGGTTCTTGGGGTTCTGTTCTTGCTTCCCATCCCATCCTCCTTTCATCCCCAATTGTCCTAGGACAAATAGGGGCTACCTATCCACAAGACAATTTATACTTCTGGTCCAGAAATCCTCTGGAGGGAGAAAAAAAAAATCAGGGCAGCAATGCAACCTCTGTGCTATAAAGAGTGGAGAAAAACAGGTGGTAACTCATTAATCACAGGCTGTCTCTACCTCACCTCCAAACTCCTAGAACTGAAGAATTTTACAATCTAAGAAATGATACCTCTTAATATTGCTTTTTTCCTTTAACCAGAGGGTTTAGACCTCACTTTAGTGATTATTCTGTGGGTAGCTGTGATTTTCTGATGCCTGGGGCTCTCCACTCTATAGCTCAGTTACGCCTTCAACTCCCTGAGCTCCTTAGAGCTGACCAGATTGGGTCAGTGTATGCCTTCGCCGACATACACTGCCAGAAAGAAAAGCTGATACTGCCAGGGAAAAATGAGTTCACAGACCAAAATAATGAGCCATTTGAGGAACACAAGGACTTAAAAAAAAAAGCTGGATTATAGATTCATATAGAAAAGGGAAAGCTAGAATAGATAGACAAGTAATTTAAACTTGGCCTGGTAAAGAGACGAAAAGAGGTAAAGGAAGACAGTAACAATGTAAAATAATAACAGCCGAGTGCAGTGGCGCACACCTGTAGTCTTAGCTACTTGGGAGGCTGACATGAGAGAATTGCTTAAGTCCCAAAGTTTGAGACCAGCCTATTAAAAATAGTAAGACCTCATCTCAATAAACAAATACATATGTGGATATGTACAAGAAAACAGGCCAGGCACTGGCTC